>NC_077240.1:50832500-52195000 GCF_947179165.1 Solanum dulcamara
AAAAATGTAGGGTTTTGGGGAGTGAGTAATTAGAAAAATAGGAAGAAAAATATTAGGATTAGTCATGTTCATAGATTAAGTCAATGAATGGACAAGATTAAAATTGAGATTTAAAAATAGACCACATTACATTTGATTAGGCTAGAATTGAAATAAATTAGAAGTGGACTAATTAGAGATGTACTAAATTGGATAAAAAAGACTATGCTTAAAATAAAATAAAGAAAAATTGAATAGATAATCATCTAATTAATAACGTATATATATTATATATATATATATATATATATATAAATACCACATGTATATAATATGTACTAAAAATAGATGTGTAATATATATTAACATAAACAAGTAAGAATATATAATAAACTTAAATAATAATCCTTTTATATACATATACACATAAAACATATTAAAATAGATATGTAATACGTATATATTAACATGAATAAGTAAAATTATAAAATAAACTTAGTAAATAGTATATTTTTTATATAAAGAAAATACTCATGTATATACTATATATATATATATATATATATTGCAACGTATGCACACTAAAATAGATGTATGACATACGTACTAACTAAAATCTACAATAAACTTAAATAAGTAAACTTTATATGCATATGTATATAAGTCGTATTAAATTAGGTATGCGATATGCACAAATAAATATGAATAAGTAAATTGATAAAATATACTTAGTTCGGTAATATTTTATATGAAGAAAATACACACACATATAATATATACTAAACAATGCGGGAGAAAAAAATATATATATTTGAATGTACAAAGCTTGTTATTTTCATAAACAGTAAGAAAAAAAAGATGTTAATAATATTAACAAATAGAAAAAATATATTATGAGCTATGAACGCCAAAATATATAATTTTTATCATTATTATTATTATTATTATTTGTAAAAATAAAATTAATATATATATATATATATATATATATATATATATATATAATTTTAAAAAAATTCTTATCTATTAAGATAGTGATTCGAAAAATAATTATAGGTCGGTCAAAATTGGGTGTCAACAGCTTGCCCCTTCTTTGCTTGGGAATGAGGGATGAATTGACGAGCAAAGAAATTTGACGGAGTAGCCGATTTTGTCCGACCGATGAGATAATCTCGGAGGGTCCTAATGAAATGAGTGGGAGTTGCTAAAAATATTGCGGCCGAGACTTCAGTTTCGAATTGACTACATATCTCTGGTTATAGGAGAATCAGGCCATGTGTAGTTCTGGATGGTAGAATCACAACAAATTTTGATCGAATTCAAAATTTGCCCCAGTGTTGGATTATGGGGACACTTACTTCTTACGAGTGATGAACGTATGAGGATGTTAGCACGAATAAAACGAATATGATCACGCTCGAACTGAGGTTATCAGCATATTCTAGTATGTGGGAAATCAGGTTGGAGGTAATTCTAAGAAACAAACTCGGAATGAGAAATGCTCCATGGTAATTTCTACTAAAGACCTATGGTAGATAAAAGAACATGAATTTTTGAAACAAATTGGCCCAGTATCGAGTCATGGTGATGCTGAGACATGAAAGAGTCATGCATAAAATTCAAATCCAAAACTTGGAAAATCGAGTCTAGTTAAGTCTTGAAAGAGAATCATTGGCGTAGCTAGGGATGCTTGACATTCCACTAGCTTGCTCTAGTTTGTTGCTTAACGGGAGTTTCATGTTGTAGTGTGGTGTCCTTATAATGTAAAACCGTCATCTGGCGGAGTGATTGTAATGTAAACGCCTGCATCCGACGGTGTAGAGCTTGTAAATGTAATGCATATATCCGGTGATGTAAAACTTGTAAATGTAACGCCTGTATCTGGCGGTGTAAAACTTGTAAATGTAACGCCTGTATCCGGCGGTGTAAGACTTGTAGATGTAACGCCTGTATCCGGCGGTGTAAAACTGCAATGTCATGCCTGTATCTAGCGATGTAAAACTGCAAAGTAACGCCTGTATCCGGCGGTGTGAAACTTGTAAATGTAACGCCTATATCCGGCGATGTAAAACTGTAATGTAACGCCTGTATCCGGCGGTGTAGATATTGTAAAGTAACGCCTGTATCCGGCGATGTAAAACTGTACTGTAACGCCTGTATCCGGCGGTGTAGAGATTATAAAGTAACGCCTGTATCCGGCGGTGTAAAACTGGTAATGTAAATTTAACTGTAGATGTACGACGTTGTAGTATACATGATCCTGATCGAAGGAGTTTGACGAGGTTTGCTATATACAACCTCCAGATGGTGGAGTTTGGACTGTTTGGTATATACAGCCTCCGGACGTCGAAGTTTGGACGATATTTGTTATATACAGTCTTCAGACGGCGGAGTTTGAATGATGTTTGCTATATATAGCCTACGATCGACGGAGTTTGAATGATGTTTGCTTTGTACAGCCTCGAGATGGCGGAGTTTTGATGACGTTTTGCTATATACGATCTCCAAACGGCAGAGTTTGCATGGTGTTCGCTATATACAATCTTCGATGGATAGAGTTTGCACGGTGTTAGCTATATACATCCTCCGATATTCGAAGTTCGAAAGGTGATTGCTATATACAGCCTCCGGTCGGGGGAGTTTTGAATGGTGTTAGATGGCTTTCTCCAATCGAGGGAGCTTATTTGACGCAGTTAGACGATATTCTCCGACGGAGGAGTTGTTGACGAGGTTAGAAGACAAGCTCCAATTGATGGAGTTATATTTGACAAAAGTAAACTATCCTATTTATCCTATGGGGGCCCCCTTGTCTTCAGTGTTTTGATCCGGATCTCGATCGTACCTGCAAAGATTTAAAGGGAAATCCTTTAGACAGCACATCGAAGTATAAAGTATTTTTGATAAATAAAGTAAGGGAAGAATATTTTGGCTTATGATTTTGAGAAGTCGAATGGCGTCTGTAGTCATCCTCTAGACTTGAGGTTGTCTTCCTCGATCTTTTGTTTTCCTGCGCTCAAAGAAAATTTTAGTTTGGGAGGGGGTGTTGACTTGTATCGACTCGCTGATTCAGGCCTCGTCATCGGGAACCTCCAATACCTCTATTGTCCGTCCGTAGTATCTTAACCTAGAGACTTAGTAGGTGGAATAGTAGAAAAGCATTTTTTAAAAAAATAATAAATAAATAAGTAAATAAATGAATAAAAATAAATAAATAAAAATAATAGTGTGTTTTTTGACAAAAGAGTATATCATATATATATATATATATATATATATATATATATATATATATATAGAGAGAGAGAGAGAGAGAGAGAGAGTAATCCTTGATCATCTTAAGGTTATGACATGATTTGGAATCCATCGTGCTTCTCCGTATCCAAATGTAATCTTTCTTGTAGTCTTGTTCTCTGACGATGCTTCTCTTGACTTATTCGCAAGATCCTTCACGTTCTAATGATACCTAACTAAAGGAGAGTTTTCTAAGGTATGACCGAACCCTTAAGGTTGCCTACGTATCCCCAAATGGGAATCAGGTCTGCACGTAGTTTGAGGATAAGAAATGAATATTATGCAATACAATGACCGATCCTAACTCAGGCTGCCTACGTATCCAAGTGGAATCGGGTTAGGACGTAGTTCAATTACAATAGAAAAGTGAAACTATAAAGGGACCGAATCCGGCAAGGATTGCCTACGTATCCCACCGAGGGAAGTCAGGTCGAGCGTAGTTCTAAATACATGGAAATGATGTTTTTTTGGATTTTCTAAAAGAGGACCGAACCCGATGTGGGCTGCCCACGTAACCCACCATGGGAAGTCAGGTCGAGACGTAGTTCTGTTTACATGGAATTTAAGAGTAAAAAAAAATGAAAGCCAGTCTTGATGTCTTCAGATGTAGTACTTCTTGATGGAGTCTGAGTTGATTGGCTTCGTGCTCACTGTGCCATCCATTTCTGCTAAGATTACTGCTCCTTCGGATAATACTCTATGAACCATGTAAGGACCTTGCCAGTTTGGTGCAAATTTCCCCTTAGCTTCTCCTTGGTGAGGAAATATCTTCTTCAATACTAATTGTCCTGGTGTGAACTGTCGAGGCTTGACTTTCTTGTTAAATGCTTTGGTCATCCTGTTTTGGTAAAGTTGACCATGACAAACTGCATCCATTCTTTTCTCATCAATGAGCATCAACTATTCAATCCTGTTGCGAATCCATTCTGCATCATCTAAACCGACCTCTTGAATAATCCTTAAAGATGGTATTTCCACTTCAGCAGGTATTACTGCTTCTGAACCATAAACAAACATATAAGGAGTTGCCCCAGTGGAAGTTCTGATTGTGGTACGATAACCGAGCAGAGCATATAGTAACTTCTCATGCCATTGTCTGTGACCATCCACTATTTTCCTCAAAATCTTCTTGATGTTCTCGTTTGCTGCTTCAACTGCTCCATTCATCTATGGCCGATAAGTTGTGGAATTTTGATGAGTAATCTTGAATCGCTCACAAATTTCCTTCATAAGATCGCTATTGAGATTGGCCGCATTATCTGTTATAATTGATTCTGGAATCCCAAATCGACAAATGATATTGTTACGAACAAAATCTGCCATGACTTTCTTAGTTACTGCCTTATATGTCGAAGCTTCGACCCATTTTGTAAAATAATCGATAGCCACAAGGATGAAACGATGTCCATTTGATGTAGGAGGCTCTATGGGTCCAATTACATCCATTCCCCAAGCGGAAAATGGCCATGGGGAACCCATAACATTGAGCTCATTTGGTGGAACTCGTATAAAATCTCCATGGACTTGGCATTGATGAAACTTCTGCACGTATCGAATGCTATCTCTCTCCATGGTCATCTAAAAATATCCAGCTCTTAAGATCTTCTTAGCCAGAGTGAACCCATTCATATGAGGTCCACATGTTCCTGCATGTATTTCTTCTAAAAGTCTCGTCGCTTCCTTGGCGTCAACACATCTCAGCAATCCTAAATCTGGAGTCCTCCTATACAAAATTTCTCCATTAAGAAAGAAATGATTGGCCATCCTTCTCAGAGTCCCATTTTGCTTGCTTGTGGCATTTTCGGGATATTCACGTGCTTCTATCAATCTCTTGATGTCATATTACCATGGTCTTCCATCCAATTCCTCATCAACATGAAAACAATATGCATGTCGATCATATAACTTTACTTTAATAGGGTTGATGTAATTCTTGTCCGGATGCTGAATCATTGAGGATATTGTTGCCAAAGCATCGGCAAATTCATTTTGAGCTTGAGGGACATGTTTGAATTCAATCTTTGTGAATCTCCTACTCAACTCCTTTATGCAATGCAAATAAGGAAGGATCTTCACATTCTTAGCAGCCCATTCTCCTTGCACCTGATGAACCAATAAGTCAGAATCGCCTATGACCAAAAGCTCTTTGACGTTCATGTCTATGGACATTCTAAGCCCAAGAATACAAGCTTCATACTTTGCCATGTTATTGGTACAATCAAACCTAATCTTGGCTGAAATTGGATAATATTGACCTGTTTCTGAAATTAAAACTGGTCCTATTCCAACTCCCTTGGAATTTGACGCTCCATCAAAAAACATCCTCCAGCCATCGCATGGTTCTGATATGTCTTCACCTACAAACAACACTTCTTCATCAGGGAAGTAAGTTTTTAGCGGCTCGTAATCTTGATCCACTGGATTTTCTGCAAGGTGGTCAGCCAAGGCTTGTCCTTTGATGGCCTTCTGTGTCACGTACACAATGTCGAACTCGCTCAACAAAATTTGCCATTTTGCCAATTTACCTGTAGGCATTGGCTTCTGAAATATGTACTTTAGTGGATCCATTCTTGAGATCAAGTACGTGGTGTATGCAGACAAGTAATGCCTAAATTTTTGCGCGATCCAAGTCAAAGCGCAACATGTTCGTTCCAATAAGGTATATCTTGCCTCATACGGTGTGAACTTCTTACTCAAGTAGTAAATGGCTTGCTCTCTTCTACCTGTCTCATCATGTTGTCCCAATAGGCATCCAAATGCATTGTCCATGACAGATAAGTATAATAGCAACGGCCTCCCAGGCTCAGGTGGGACCAATACTGGCGGGTTGGACAAATATTCTTTGATTTTATCAAAAGCCCTTTGACATTCCTCCGTCCATTTTGTGGCAGCATCCTTCTTTAGTAATTTAAAAATGGGTTCACAAATTACTGTGGATTGTGCTATAAACCGACTGATGTAATTAAGCCTTCCCAAGAAACTCATCACGTCCTTCCTGGTCTTCGGGGGAGGTAATTCTTGAATTGCCTTGATCTTAGAAGGATCCAACTCTATGCCTCTCCTGCTAATAATGAACCCTAACAGTTTTCCTGCAGGTACTCCAAATGCACACTTTGCTGGATTTAATTTTAGATTATACTTTCGCAACCTCTCAAAGAATTTTCGCAAATCATATAGGTGGTCCAAACTCCTTTTGGATTTGATAATGATATCGTCCACATATACTTCAATCTCCTTGTGGATCATATCATGAAAGAGGGTGGTCATGGCCCTCATACAGGTTGCACCAGCATTTTTTAGGCCAAATGGCATTACTCTATAGCAATACACCCCCCATGGAGTGATAAATGCTATCTTTTCTGCATCATCTTCATTCATCAGTATCTGGTGATATCCCGCGAAACAATCGACAAATGATTGCAATTCATGTTTTGCACAATTGTCAATGAGTATATGGATATTTGGGAGAGGGAAATCATCCTTAGGACTAGCTCTGTTGAGATCTCGATAGTCCACACATATTCTGATCTTTCCATCCTTTTTTGGCACTGGTACTATATTTGCCAACCAAGTGGGGTAATTTGTGACCCTCACAATGTTCGCCTCAATCTGCTTGGTTACCTCCTCTTTAATCCTTAGACTCAAGTCTGGTTTGAACTTTCTTGTTTTTTGTTTAACAGGTAGGAATGTGGGATCAATTGGTAGTCTGTGTGAGACGATATCGGTGCATAACCTCGGCATATCGTCATAAGACCAAACAAATATGTCGATATGTTGCCTAAGCAATTCTATTAACTCCTTCTTTTTTTCGGCCTCCAAATGTATGCTAATTCGTGTTTCCTTCACAGTTTCCTCATCTCCTAAGTTGACAACCTCTGTTTCATCCATATTAGGATTCTCCTGGCTCTCGAACTGCTCGACCTCCAGTGGTAGGTTTTCAGGCATCATGCTTTCATTATATTCTTCATGATCGGGTTTATTATTTTCACTTTGCTCGATGGATTCGTTACATGTCATAACCATTGAATTAGGATTTTTAATACGAATGCTGAAAAGTATAAAAAGGCAAGTAAAATAAAAAAGTAGGTAAAATAATAAGACTGTTTTAAAGAAATCAAAGACTTTTATTTAAAAGCATTCTAGCTTTTTTTTAGAAAAAGCAACCAAAAACAAAGATCAAGCATGGTACAAGCCGCAGCTTTGATCATTCAAATTTAAAAATACAAAACTACATTCCACACTACCAGGACTCTTGTCGAAATAGGGACGGACTGATGGTCCAATTCTGCAAGCTTTCTCCAGGCTTGGAATCACGGATGCTCAATTTGCGGAGATTTATCTCTTCCTCTTCTCCAATCATGGCCACTAACAAATTTCCTATTTCTTCTATTATGTCATCGTCAGATGCATGATCTAGAATCAGAACTTGCTCTAGTACAAACATTGTCTTGATGGATCCCCTGTTGTGGACTCGTCCCGATGTAGATCCATATCCGAGTCCAGTGGTACCTTTCTGATGCTTCAGCTGGATGGGTTCAACTATGCCATTGGACCTGGGTCCAAGTCCTGTCTTAGGCTGATACCCGTATTTCAACATCTCTGCTGCGACCATCTTTGCTGCTCCTGACAATTTCACACCAACCGACTCTAACTTCTCGTCAACCCTCACAGCTTGCATGATTTCTAAAGTGTGAAAAGTGGCTCCATCTAATTCCTCAGTTACTGGAACAGAATTGACAGAATAGATGGGGTGATTGAGCTCCCCATGAACAGTAACTTCTGAGTGACCCCACTCAAACTTTACACATTGATGAAGAGTTGAAGGAACTGCTTTTGCCATGTGGACCCATGGTCTTCCCAGCAGCAGGTTGTAGTTCGATGACACATCCATCACTTGAAATAAGACAGGGAATTCTGCTGGTACCACTTGCAATGTGAGATGGATTTCTCCAATGACACTTCTCTGTGCTCCATCAAAAGCTCTAACCTTTACACGAATTTCCTCTATATCTCCCATATTTAGACCTAAAACTCTCAGAGTTGTGAAAGGGCAGATATTACATCCAGAACCGCCATCGATCAGAACTCAGGTCACAATCTTATCACGACATTTGACCACGATATGAAGTGCTTTGTTGTGACCAGTCCCTTCTGTTGGTAGCTCATTATCATGGAAAGAAATTTTGTTAGATTCCACCACTCGTCCAATTGTTACAGCTAAGGTTTCACTTGTGGTCTCTTTTGGAATGCAAACCCCATTTAACACCTCCATCAAAGCATTCCAATGTACCTCAGAATTCATTAGTAAAGACATGATGGATATATGAGCCGATGTCTTCTTCAGTTGCTCTTCGACTGAATAGTCTTTTGGCTGCATCTTCCTCCAAAATTCCGTGACTTCAGCATCGGTAACATTCTTTTTGGTATTCGGTTCCTTCCCAAGAACTCCTCGATTCAGATCCTCTGGAGCATAGCACCTTCCCGACCTAGTCATTCCATGAGCCACAGCGGCGTCAATCATCTTGCCCTTGGCTTCTGTTTTATAATCCCATGGGACTCCTTTGGTGTCAAACTTAGCCTTTCTAGCAACTGTAGTGGTTACTACAACTCTCGGGAGATATGTTTGGACAGTAAGAGGTTCCCTTAGCTGAACAGTGATAATAGGTTGCACTGGAGATGCAGTGGCAGCTTCTTCGGCATTCCAGACAGATGCGATGGTTTCTCCCAAGTTGTACTCTTCTTCTAGAGAAATCATGTTAACTTCTCGATTCTCATGATTTGGCAAAGGGTTGTTGTTTTCATTCAGAGGTGTTGGAGTGCATTTTATTATTCCTCTTCTGATCAACGTCTCAACCTGGTTTTTCAAGCCATAACAATCTTCTGTGTCATGCCCTTGGATTCCCGAGTGGTAAGCGCATCGCTTGTTTCCATCAAAATTGTAAGGTATTGGGTCGGGGAGTTTTCCCTCAACTGGCTGTAGTACTCCTGCTATCCTCAACCTTTCAAATAATTGAGCATAAGGTTCGGCAATGGGTGTGTAGGTGTGAGTATTTCTGGCTTTGAGATTTGGACGTGGTCTTGGCACATATGCTGGTCTGTTTTGGTGGTTGGTGCTTGAAGTGGGACATGTGGTCTTGTTGGGCTTTGGTATGTTGGTGCTCGAGATGTATTATAGTGTGGTCGGGTATTATATACCGGGTACGAGGTGTATGGAGTATGTGCAACAATTTGGGGATTGTTGGGGTATTGGTGGGATTGTCCTCCATGTTGGTAATTGACGACTGAAACATCCTCTTTTTTCTTCTTGATGCCACCAATGGAGCCTGATTGTATGGCCTTACTTGCAGCTTGCAATGCGGCCATGGACTGAATTTTACCCGATTTGATGCCTTCCTCTATAAAATCCCCAATCTTGACCAATTATGCAAACTTTTGGCCTATCATTGACATCATCTTGTCAAAGTAGATACCTTCTTGGGCTCGAATAAAGTATTTTGAGAGCTCACTCTCATCCAGTGGTGGTTGAACCCTTGCAGCCTCGGTTCTCCAACGTCGTACATACTCCTGGAAATCCTCCGATGGTTTCTTCTGTATGTTGGCTAATGAGAACCTGTCCGCAGTGATTTCGGTATTAAATCTGAAGCGATTCATGAAATCCTCAGCCATTTCCTGCCAGTTATACCATTTGCGAGGATCCTGGCGTGTATACCAAGTCAACACTTCTCCCGATAGACTTCGAATGAACAACTTCATTCTCAGCTTCTCATTTCTCCCTACACCGACTAACTTGTCACGGTATGCCCTCAGATGTACGTGAGGATCGCTCTTTCTATCAAATATGTCAAACTTTGGGGGCTTGTATCCTACCGGTATGTCAATATCTGGGTGGATGCATAAGTCATCGTAATCTAGGCTCTCTGTTCCCCTAGTGACTTGTAGGTTTTTCAACGCCTTTCTTAAACCTCGAAGTTGAGCGTCTATTGACTTATCTTCTTTTAATCGAGCATCCTTCTCCATTTCTGCATATTGGTCAACCTCATACGGGACTTCGACCCTAACCAGTGTCATGAAAGTAGGGGCCTCAACAGCATATACAGGTGGTATGTGTGAATCGTAAGGAGCGGCGGTGTGTGCTCCAAATATCTGTTGTGTCGCTGGGTAGGTAGGTGTGACAGGGTCATGAGTGGGAAGGTCAGGAGCAGTCCTGATTGCAGACGGATGAGCTAATGGCGCTTGACCATGAACGGGAGCACGTTTAGGCATGTTTGGAGAATCTGCAGGAGGCAGGTCAGCTCTAGGGAAGTAGCTAGGCATCTTGAAACTTGGGAAGGTAGTAGCCGAAAGCTTGGCCAAGTCTCGCACTTGACGTAGTTCCTCTCTCAAAATCTCAAGCTCTTGTGCCATGTGAGCCATCTTATCATCGTTTTGGATGTTGGCTATATTTTGAGAACTTTCAGGATTTTCCACTGGTATCATTATGTTTGCAGCAGCGTTAAATTCTTCTCCACCTGTCATCCTTCCCCTTGATCGAAGGTTGTATCGTGAGTCAGCCAGTTCGCAAGTCGACACAAATCAACGTTCTTTTAGGGATTAACAAAACAAAATAAAAGAAAGAAAAAGGAAAGTATGTTAGTTTGGGAAAGATTTAAAAGTACAACAAGTATATAATACACATACACGCCAAGTTAACGACATTCAAATGTGTCCTATACGGAGCCTCTTTTGCTAGAGGACGACCTATGTTGCAATCAATTTGATGATAAATGATCCATTAAACACATTTTGGATTTGGAATAACATAATTTTATTAATCAAAGATACCTTTGCAATGAAGTACACGGCCAGAAACCTAAAAATGAAAGTACATGGAGGCCATACGACGAACAAAAGGATGACAATGCACAGATAAGA
The DNA here is from genome assembly GCF_947179165.1 of Solanum dulcamara. Taxonomy (NCBI): domain Eukaryota; kingdom Viridiplantae; phylum Streptophyta; class Magnoliopsida; order Solanales; family Solanaceae; genus Solanum; species Solanum dulcamara. Next base: position 50,843,682 of record NC_077240.1, read on the forward strand.
ATGAAAATCTAAGGCCATGTTGGAGCGTCGTCATCATCATCATAATCATAATAGGGCCCTGGATAGTACTCCGAGAATTTATCAATCTGGTTCGATCCTACCTCTTCGTCGAACCCCATTGAACCATACTCAGAGTGAGCTCTTTCCTTTGGATCCTCTTCCGGATCTTCCTCTTCCGGCTCCTCAGGATCTCGCTTATGGAATCAGAAAGACTTTTTATCTTATAGTCTTTAAGACTTGGAGCCTATACATTTGTTACCTCTTTAACATATAGAAGTTTCCAGGGAAATAGATCAACTATCATAGGAATTCAATACTCAGAAGTAAATAAGAGATGCTTAAGAATAGAATTACTCCGGAGCGCATACCATATTTAACTTACAACTAAGACATGCCAAAAAAGAAAGAGAATAAGTTCTATATAGTCTATACTTTCCTTTGTGTGGTCATCACGTACATAATTCGTACCCGTCCAATCCTGTGGATCTTTTAACAACTATGGCATCATAATCTCATTTTCACACCAATAATATACAACATAAATCCAACGACTCGCTCGAAACTACAATACTAAAATAAGGTTTCTCGACTCTATTTTGCAATGCCTTTAATTATACAAAATGAGGGGTCGGGTGGCTGCAACCAGAAGCATCCACAAAAATTTTAGAACACTTTTAGGCCCTGAAATACACCCCCACACACTTGAAGCATCACACCACAAGAACAACACTTTACTTCGACGACAATTCAATTATAACGACTCCAATTTAAATTGTCTTCAACGTCAAACATTTCTATGAAATTTTCACATTTACAGCAACCTATAGGACGTGTAAAACACTCCATAACAACACCCTAAAGTCCAAATTGAAAGGAGAAACCTTACGTTACCCGAAATTCACCAAAACTGCATCTCAGAAACTTCTTGACGTGCTAAAATGGGGTGGATTGTTTGTGTCCCTTTTCCGCAGCCCCAAATTGGAATTTTATGTTATTAAACACCATTATATAACCATGGGATACCATGAATAATTAATTTGTGGAACTAAATCGAAGAACCCACCTTCCAAGGCCAAAACCCGTAGCTCCCTCCTTTGCCCCTCTAGCATTTTCCTCTTCTTCTTTCACACTCTTCTAGGTGTAAAGATGAACAAATAATTCCGTAGACATTGTAAGACACATATATACATCTCCACATGATTGATTAAAACCATAGATAATTAATTCATGGAGAAAAATTGGAGAACTCACCCTGAACTTCTTCTAAGCTAAAGTTGCCTTATTCTTTCCCTCCAACATTTTGTTCTCTTTGTTTGGATGAAGTTGTAGATAAGGAATGATCTTAGTAGTCACATAATATACATGTCATCTCTAATGGGTGACACGTGTCAAGCCCTTATTGAGCCACTTCAACCATGCAACCAATGAGGGCTGCCACGTGTCCTTGGTGGGGCTCACCCCCAAGTAGGTGGGTCACCTACTTGACCCCAAGAAGGTGGGTCACCTCCTTGATTGAGGTTTTGCCATGTGTCTCCTTCCTAGGCCGCCAGGTGTCCTTCTTTTCTTTTCCTCATAGTTTTGTAATCTCGTCTTATTTTAAGAGCCTATGTAAGTCATGCTACATAATCTTGGTATTTCTTTAACTAACTCAAGTATATAAGACTTCTAAATTAGTAGCTTACGTAGGTAAATCGATTCCTACGATTCATTTCTTGGCCTCCAACTCATTCTGGATTCTCACCACTCTATTTCCAACCTTCCCTCTCACGGGGTATCACATTCTTCTTTCCTTAGAGTTGTTTGATGTATGTGGATAGTAGGGGTCTCATGGATATTTTCAATAAGACTAGGAACACGTTTCAAGGTTCAAAAGTGCGGGGTGTAACATCCTTCCCCCCTTTAGAACATTCGTCCTCAAATGTTAACACAACTTATAGGGTTTTCCGAGGATTTCGAGGGTTCTGTATAATCGTTGTCTCCCAATTCAATTAGGAGGTTCGATTACCTTTGGCATATGGTGAAAAAGTACGTATATCTCCTTTTTGACTTCTTAGGTCATCCTCTTTCTGGTTTTTGTTTGCCACAATATTTTGACGGAAGTCACCTCTTAATCCACGATCGTCTAATCTGTCGATTCAGGATGGCGATAGATTGCTCTTCATAGGATAATTCCTTTATTACATTGACTTTATCCACGGAGAATATTCATGAAGGGTTTACCTATACTATTATGGGACATTGATAGGTGGAAGACTAGGTGTATTGTTTTAAACCAGATAGTTGGTCCACTTCGTAGGTAACTTTGCCTATTCCACACATGGTCTGGTAAAGACCAATATATCTCGGGCTTGGATTTCCCCTTATTGCCAAACCTCATTATTCCTTTCATGAGTGGCACCTTTAAAGTCACCCAGTCGCTCACTTAAATTTCCAAAGAGCGATTTTAATTGTCTGCATATTGCTTCTGTCGACTTTGGACAACTAATAATTTTCCCTGAACAACTTTACCTTCTATAAAGCTTAGTGAACCATGTCTGGGCTTATTAGTTGTGTTTTACCAATAATAAACCAATCAACTGGCGACCCACACTGTCTGCCAATGATAGTTAATATCATAAGTACTCTTGACAGGTGGTAGGCAATTAGCCGAGCCACCTTTGGGGCACACCGCATAGGCCTGCAATATATCGTCTACCATGTAGATAGCACACCTAGTCCATCCATTAGTCTGAGGGTGAAGTAGTGTATGAAGGCTTATCTGTCTTCTCAGTTTCTTCACGGACTGACCTTTGATAGTTACCTGTAACTTAGGCTCCTTCGTCTAGGATAGTAGCTACGGGGACTCCGTAAGGTCCTACCATTCTTTTACTCTATAGTTTTACACCTTCTCGATTGAGTAGGTAGCCGTTGATTGAAGGAGTATGGGCTAATATCAATAATCCATATGTAACATTCCCTCCAAAGTCATCTGTCAATGGAGAGCGAAGTGAGTCTTATAGCCTCGATCATATTGTGGAATCTTTGACCTCGTATATTACTTCATGCCATCCTTAAATAACATTAACTGGTACCATGTTGAAGAATTGTGGCATTCAAGTGCGCCATCAGTTAGTAATTAGCTAATCCTGCTTGTTTTTCTTAAGTCCTTTTTTTTAATTCCCTAAATGTAACTTATAGTGCTTTAGGTACATAATCTTATGTTGCTTCTCCGCCGCTAGTTCAGATTCTTCCATCTCGCACGACCATACCAGCACTAACGCACTAAATTCCATCAGAATTTCAAAGTTAAGTGTGCTTGGGCGAGAGTAATAGTAGGATGGGTGACCTCTCTTTGAAGTCTTAGTGTCGCGTTTCATTGTAATCCTTGCAATAATGTGTGGGGCACTAAACTTAGCCCACGATTCACCTTAACGTCATCTCACTAGTCTTCATGTTTTTCCTTGCCCTTTCCTCTAGTATTTTGCAAACAGTATAAGGGTAGATCTTTAGTTCCATATGACCATGTCACTAGTCTCCTATTGTACTCACCCCTTTTATACGCATCTATTCATTAGGGTTGGCTACTAAGTAGCGCTAAATTTCATCCATATAGTGACCTTTAGAGCCGCTTTGAGTTCTGTCTATTATTAGCTGGAATAGTTTTAAATGAATTTGACATATAAGCTTGTCCATCTTATAGTAACCAGCTAGTCCTGTCTGTCTTATTTAAACCATTTCAAAATTTTCCTTACCCCCACTTGTAACCTTCTTGACAATTCTCGTGTCATTCTTTACCTTTATAAGAACATGAGAGAATGCAAAAAATACCCTAGCGTTGACCCGCTCGTCCCACCTTGTCGCACTTATTTCCTTGCCCCTATTCACTTTGTGTTCTTCCCATCTTCTACCACAGGAGGCTTTCTATTCTTTTTCCTTGGTTATTTATTTATCGCAACATCATTTGCGACCAACTCTTTAGCCAGTATTTTGGCTTTTAGTCTAGCATGATATTATTATCCTCCTTCATAGTATCACTTAAGTTATTCAATATCCTTTCATAGTTATACCCTTTTGTTTTTATACGCACCTACCTTCTACTGTTATATCGTTTAGAGTCTCATCAAAACTTCTTAACGCTGTCTTACATACCATTCTAACTTCTATCTAATTACTGGTGGCTTCTAGACCTTTCTAACTTGGTTCAGCAAGGGATCTTGTTGAAGTTTAAACATCCATCTTAAATATGTTGTCACATCATTTGCCTCCACCTTACCCTTGAAATTTTCTCATTGGCTTCCCCCCTTTAGAGGGTACTTATACTTTTGTCTGCTTATACCTTGCTCTCCGTCTCTATGTCTAATCTCAATTTCGTCCAATCTCCTTCCTCAATCTACTTGGTACTGTATCATGTTCCTGTCTTGCTGTATATTGTATAACTTGATTGTCCATGTACAGAATCTTGGCTAAATCACGAGGCGATAGGAGCCTTCCCATACAAAAGGTGATATCTCACCTACTAATCTGTACTTGACTAATATGACCTAGGAAAAAACTCATCCAAGACCACCTCCTACGTTTCCTTATGAAAGGTTAATACCCACTGGTAGTCATTGCAACTTTTGACTAGACAACAATTGTATTCCAATAATGATTGTCCAAGGTTCTCTCGAAGTAGTAGCTTTACCCCAACCTATATCCTTTGTCTCTTGGGGTGAATGGATGTTGCGCCATTTATTCCTTAAGTTTTCCGTCTTTGTCTTTTAAGATTTCCATTATTTTTGGGGCGACGTTGAGTACACGCATCATTCCTTTATACCTTGTGCCCCTTGCCCTTACTGTGTACCGAACACAGGCTTTCAACTTATTCAACACCTACCAAGTGCGCCTTACTAGAGGTCTTACTTTATTCCCATATTGTTATGCTACACCTTTACATTCAAACTCATATTCAGTTCGTAACATCTCTCTAGGGTACTTCTGTTAGAAGTTCTTTCCCCAATTAGTCGGTGGAGAACTAATAAACTATTATCATAAAGCACTTTCCAACCACCGTTAGAGGAAAACTAGAATCCCTCAAATATCAGAGTACTTCTTAACACTTGACCCATATGGTCTCCCTCTAGGTTTATCCTTGAGTAATGAACAACCTATCTAATTCACAACTAAGAGTTAGGGCTTGGTACTTTTCAAGAAAAGTGAAACTCAATCGTTGGACATCTTACTCTTCCACCTGGGTTTTCTTTTCTACAGCATAATTACGACTGGAGATATTATGGTCTGAACTATACTGCTAAGATAGGCTTTTGCTTCTCCAAAATAAAATTCTCTAAGTAAAAATGGTGCCCCTTATTAATGACAAGAAGAGTACCTCCTACAACTTTAATTAAACACAATAGGGGTACTTGGTATCAACTTCCAAGACATTTTATAAAGCTATGTTTCATTCCTTTTTCTTGTCCTAGGAAAATTTTGACAGAGTTTCCTCTATATTTATTACTTATCCCAAACCTGCACATAGAAAATACCAATAATACCTCACATGGACAACACATATATATATTCACATCACATCACAGCCACACAGGGCTTTGAATATCCTCTCATATCGCCGCCACACAGGGCTTTCAATATCAACAATAGTATAGAAATAATGGACTTACCTCGCATGTCCACCTTTTCACTACATCTATTGCACTTTCCTGTCCACTTTTTCTTTCAGGTTTTTCCCTTACATTACCATCATATTTCAATACCTTACCCAACAAATATCTTTTGTGCCTTTACTTTACTTACCTGCGTGCTCCGTAACTTTCTATGTCATCAATTACTTCCTTCTGTTTAGATCCACGGTTAATATAAAGAATTGTCCTATGACTCGGAGCTATAGCACGATCTTAGATATGAAAGAAAGATAACGTCCTGAATGTCCTATAGCTACTTTGTTATAGATGGGGAGTGCAACACAACGATAATCAAGACTCTACTAGACACGGTCTGCAGATAATCCAAGGATGAACCGCTCTGATACCACTTATGTCATGATCCAACCCCGTAGGATGCAACTGGTGTCCCACCTGGAACCTCCCCTCGGTATACATATTCATCAGTTGTGTTCAATTCGAATGATAGACACATAATTTATATAAATCAAGTGTAGTCAAACCGGACTACAACAATATGACATGTACATAAGAACCCCCATGGGTCATAGCATTTCGTATATTTATAGCCTCTTTCATTCGTGTCATGACATGAAAGGGAACGCAAGCTGACAAGGATGCCATAACATAACAATACGTACAATACATCATACAGACCTAGCTAAACCAAACTGACATATACAACCCACATATACATGTATGTAGGCCTCTAAAAATATTAATGACAATGTATGGCAGAGCAGAGCCCCCGCCGTACCCCTAAATAGAAAAAAAATTTATACATTAGTGGTCAGTACCAAAACCTAGGCTCTAATACAATGGAGCCTCTTCCAGCTGAGCTGAGTGGAATCCTAAACTGACGGACTCCCAAAACCTGTACCTGCGGGCATGAAATGCATCCCCCCGAAGAAAGGGGGTCAGTACGACATATGTACTGAGTATATAAAATGTAGCATAGTACAACTAGAAGCATATCTGAGATATACAAAACAGAGGATAAAATATCAAATCAGAAATTTTTACATGTACCCTGTGAATCGTAAAAAGTATGCATGCTCAAATTATACCATATAGCCGGCCCTATTAGGGGTCCAGTGAATACATCTATAAAACCATCATAGGCCCCATGCCATCACCACCTTATTACACACATCATCATATATATATATATATATATCTCGGCCTTCTAGTGAGGGGCAGTGGATAATGCAGTGGAATTGAGCACGAATCTGATAATCGGCCTGTGACTCGGAGAAAAAGGGTTACAGTATACACGAATAGAGTACTGAGTAACTATATGTAATTTAAATTATTATTAGAGATTCGACAGAATAAGAAAGTTAAGCTTTAGCCTGAGGACCCAAGTAGTAGTGTAGTCATCTCGAGTGTCCTCTAAATGCCATTATGGTCTATACCAATTGTAACCTTGGGGACCTTAGACATGTACCTACGTAAGGCCAAGTCGCTTATGGAAACAGAAATACTTGTTATCCTATAGTCTTAAAGACTTGGAGCCTGTACATTTGTTACCTCTTTAACATATAAAAGTTTCCTGGGAAATAGCTCAACTATCATGGGAATTCAATAATCAGAAGTAAATAAGAGATTCTTAAGAATAGAATTACTCCAGAGCTCATGCCATATTTAACTTACAACTAAGACATGCCAAAAAAGAAAGAGAATAAGCTCTATGTAGTGTGTACTTCCCTTTGTGCGGTCATCATGTACATAATTCATACCTGGCCAATCCTGGGGCTTGGTGAACAACTATGGCATCATAATCTCATTTTCATACCAAGTACATATCAAGAGAAACGAGAGATAGATTTCCACACACTACTTTTTAACACGTAGAATCCTTAACAAACAATACTTAATTCTTGTAGGAGTTCCAATACTAAGCATTGGACAGGGATTATGAGGCGTACTTCGAGTTATGGGAATGGAATTATCCCCTCATTTCACACTCAATTCACTTAAGTCCAAAACATGCCAAAATGAAATAAAGATAGCTTTACATACTTATTCCAAAAACATGCCAAGAGAAAGCTTCACACACCTCACATGAGTTACTCTTTGCCACGTTCGCCTCATCGTTCTTTGAACCTTTTCAACAAGGAATTAATACGTATAGAAATCACTCTTGACTTTCCAGCATCTTAAGTTGCACCTTAGTATTCATGGGACCTATGTCCTTGTTCGTCTTCTCGACTAGGTCTCTAAGGCGTTAACGAAAATTGAGCAGCATCTCCCCTATAATGTGCCCTATAAGAATTTCCAATTACACCCCTAATACCTACATCCAACCAACAATAATAACCTGGAGCATATGTTTAAGAAATTCACACCAACAATATACAACATAAACTCCAACGACTCGCTCGAAACTATAATATTAAAATAGGGTTTCTAGACTTTATTTTGCAACGCCTTTAATTATATGAAACGAGGGGTCGGATGGATGAAACCAGAAGTACACACACCTATTTTATAACACTTTTAGTCCCTTCAACACACCCCCACATACCTTCATCATCACACCACAAGAACAACACTTTACTTCGACAACAATTAAACTATAACGACTCCAATTTAGATTGTCTTCAACATCAAGCATTTCTATGAAATTTTCATATTTAAAGACACCTATAGGAAGTTTAAAACACTCCATAACAGCAACATAGAGTCCAAATTTAAAGGAGAAACCTTACCTTACCCGAAATTGGCCAAAACTCGCCAAAATTGCATCTCGAAAACTTCTTGGTGTGCTAAAATGGGGTGGACTGTTTGTGTCCCTTTTCCACTGAACCAAATTGGAATTTTATGTTATTAAACACCATTATGTAACCATGGTATACCCTGAATAATTAATTCGCGGAACAAAATCGAAGAACCCACCTTCCAAGGCCCAAACCCGTAGCTCCCTGTTTTGCCCCTCTAGCATTTTCCTCTTCTTCTTTCACACTCTTCTAGGTGTAAAGCCTAAAAAATAATTCTGTAGACATCGTAAGAAACATATATACATATTCACATGCTTGAGGAACACCATAGATAATTAATTCGCGGAGAAAAATTGGAGAACTCACCTTGAACTTCTTTTAAGCCATGGCTGCCTCTTTCTTTCCCTCCAACGTTTTTTTCTGTTTGTTTGGCTGAAGTTGTAGATAAGGAATGAGCTTAGTAGTCACATAATATGCATATATATGTATCCTTAGGAGTTGTTACGTGTCATCCCTAAGGGTGACATGTGTCAAGCCCTTATTGGGCAACCTCAACCATGCAACCAATAAGGGGCTGCCACGTGTCCTTAGTGGGGCCCACCCATAAGTAGGTGGGTAACCTACTTGACCCAAATAAGGTGGATGAACTCTTTTCTTGAGGTGCTTCCACATGTCATCTTCCTAGACCGCCACGTGTCCTTCTCTTATCTTCCTCGTGGGTTCATAATCTCGTCTTATTTTAAGAGACTATGTAATCCGTGCTACATAATATTTGTATGTATTTAAGTAACTCAAGTAGATAAGACTTCTAAATTAGTATCTTACGTAGGTAAATCGAGTCCTACGATTCATTTTATGGCCTCCAACTCATTCCAGATTCTCACGACTCTATTTCCAACCTTCCCTCTCACGGGGTATCACATTCTTCTTTTCTTAAAGTTTTTTGATGTGCGTGGACAGTAGAGGTCTCATATCCACCTTCAGGAAGAATAGGAACATATTTCAAGGTTCAAGAGTGTGGGGTGTAACAGAGTGAAATTATATTTATTCAATTAATGGGCTGATTTAGGTGGGTTGTAGTTCTTGTTGGTTTGAGGAATTAAGAGTTAAGACTTACATTTTGATGATGGTAATTAATGGGCTGTCTTAATCCAGAAATGATGGAGTTAATTATAATTAATGTTGGTGTTATTGATGTGGCTGATTATATAATGAGAATGGAAGAATGTCGTATTTCAAGTTTAAATTGTAATTATTTTAAGGCATGGTTGTAATGTATTGCTATTGTGTCGAATTGATGGATTAAGTATAGTTACAAATATATATTGTATGGTTGTAATTTTAGGGCTATTATAAATTGTTTCGATAAAGCATGGTGATTGTGGGCTATTAGGAGTAATTTGATAGTATAATAGTCATTATATTGATGATTAACAAATATTAAAAAGTTATGTGGGTTGTTCAAAGTATTCGGGAATCTTGTCTTGGCTAGTCTTAATATGGAATTTGAATGTGTGATTGTTGATGCTACTTGGTTGTTGTGTTGTACGACTGGTTTGGATGTAAGGAGAGTGAGTGATGTAGGAGAGTTGCTGCCCAATTATCTAGAAATAAGCTGCTAATGTCAAAGTACATTTTATGCCTTTTCATAGCTTAACCATAGTCTTAATGTCTTAATATAGGTTGAGATTTTTGGACAACGTATACATATCGAATCACATATTAAGTGTTAAAGGTATGTAAAGTTGTCCCTTGTTTCTTTTGGCATGTCTTAGATTTAAGTGATGAATGATATGAGCTTAGGGTAATTCTATTCATAAGTTCTGAGTGATATTCACGATCTTTATTCACTTCTTGATGTTAGACCTCCTAAGGTAATTGAGATATTTCCCTTCGAGTCCTCTATACGTTAAATAGTAGTTGGTGTATAAAAATTCCTATTCCTACAGACCCTATAATGATTAATGTCGTTAACTTTCAATAACTGTTTTGCATTATCTTGATATACGACATATGATTCCTGAAGCTCTATTTGATATATTTCATTTTGATATACAAAGAGTGCTTAACATGACTATTGCCTTGACATTTGAATGTTAGTTATTATACTGATTCCATTAAGTCTCAGATGATGATCTAATTATGTATGGTTGCTTATGATATTCTACTCGTGCATGCCTCAATATGTCTCTTATCGAATCCTAGGCCGGGTATGTTCTTATACACAGTGTTACAATATTAATTACTAAGTCCCTTACTAGAGGGTCGGGTATGGTATATGTATATGATGATATGATCATAAGATAGTGATACCGAGTCCCATAATGGTCCGGGTATGGTATATGATAATGATATGCATGATTTCATTTCATAACACATAGGTACAGTGGTTTCTTGATTATCATGCTTGTCTCCTGGAATCTCTACTTCAGTATGATCATTATTATTTATTTTATGTTTTACATACTCAGTATGTATCTCGTACTAACCCCTTTTCTTCGAGGGGTGATGCATTTCATGCTCGCAGGTGTAGATACTCGCTTTGGTGATCCAGCAACTTAGGACTTCTATTCAAATGTCTTGAAGTACTCTATTGTCCCAGAGCCTAGACTTTTGGTATATATCCTTTTGATGGGTATATATATGTTTATCCAAGGGTACGATGGGGCCCTATCCCATCATATGTTACTGTTGATACTCGTAGCGGTCCGTAGACATATGTGTGGGTTGTGTATAGATGTTGTTCGGCTGTGTTAGCATGATGTATTTTGGGATATTCTCGTACGTAGTGGATGAATTGTCAGCATGCGTATATATATATATATATTAGGATTTTGCATGTAGTAGCAGCCTTATCGGCTTATGTATATATTTGGGGACGTTCATGTATGTTGTACCAGCCTTGTCAGCTCGTGTATTATGATATTTGATTAATTATGACTTCTTAAGAGACAGGATACCTTGATAAATATGTGTGACATTTTGAGATAACATTATGTTTTCACAAAGACTCTATATTGTGTTTAGTTTCAGTTTGATGATATCTAATAGACATGTATATGAGTGTCCAACTCGGGCACTAGTTATGGACTACAGGGTTGGGTCATGACAATGAAAGTAAAAAAGGTTCGTGACTTCATGAGGATGAATCCTCCAGAGTTTTTGGGTCCTACATTAGAAAAGGATCCATAAGAATTTGTTGATAGTATTCACAAAATTGTGAAGATTATGGGATTAGCTCAGTTGAGAGGGCGGAGTTGACTACTTACCAATTAAAGGGTGGTTCTCATATTTGGTTTGATCAATGTAAATGTGAGTGGCCTAAGGAGTGTTAGGTTAATGATGGTTGTCCTCAAGGCCTCGTTGCTCATGGAGGCCAAGTGCAACAAGGTGCTCAAGTTCAACCAAACAATGGTAAATACAATAATTGGTTCTATGCTCTTCATGGTAAGCAAGCGCTTGAGGAGACTCCAAATGTTGTTACTGGTATGTTACGGGTCTTTCTTTCACTATGATATTTATGCTTTGCTAGATCTGGGTGTAAATATGTCTTTTGTTAGTCCTTATGTGACCATGAGGTTTGATGTTAGCCCTGAAATATTGTTTGAGACTTTTTCCATTTATATTCCCGTAGATGAGTCGGTTATGGCTAAAACAGTCTATAAAAGTTGTTCGATTTTAGTTTTTCATAAAGTTATTCTATGTGATCTAGTTGAACTTTAGATGACCAATTCTAATGTTATCCTTGGTATGGATTATCTATATGAATTCTATGCTTCTATTGATTGGAGAACCCAAGTGGTTAAGTTCAAATTTTCAAATGAGTCGATCCTAGAATGGAAGGGCAGTAATTCTTTGTTCAAAGGTCAATTCATTTCATACGTTAAAGATTGCAAACTAATTTTGAAATGTTGCATCTACCATCTTGTGAGGGTTAGGGATACTAATTCTTAATCCCCTACTGTAGAGTCGGTCCCTATTGTTAATGAATTTTTGGATGTGTTTCTGGAAGATCTAACCGATATTCCTCTCAAAAGGGAAATTGACTTTAGCATAATCCGTTTTCTCGATACCCAACCCATTTTTATTCCCCCCTACTAAATGGCTTTGCTGGAACTAAAAGAGTTAAAGGATCAATTGAAAGACTTGTTAGAAAAGGTTTTATTAGACCAAGTATATCTCTATAGGGTGCTCCCATTTTGTTTTTTAGAAAGAAGGATGGTCGCTTCATATGTGTATTGACTACCGGTAATTAAATAAAGTAACCATCAAGAATAAGTATTTGATTTCGAGAATAGATGATTTGTTTGACCAATTGCAAGGGGCAAGTTATTTCTCTAAGATTGACCTCCATTCCAGTTATTACCAACTAAGGGTGAGGGAGTGTGATGTTCCCAAGGTGGCATTTCGAACAAGGTATGGACATTAAGAGTTCTTAGTTATATCATTTGGTTTGACTAATGCCCCTATGCTATTCATGGACTTGATGAATAGGGTGTTCAAACAATATTTGGATATGTTTGTGATTGTATTTTTCGATGATATTTTGGTTTACTTTCCGAATGAAGAGGAGCATACTAATCACTTGATAATTGTGTTGCAAACTCTAAGGGACAAGCAATTATTTGCCAAATTCAATAAGTGTGAGTTTTGATTAACAGAGGTTGCTTTCCTTGGTTACATTATGTCTGGTGAAGGGATTATGGTTGATCCAAAAAAAATAGAGGCGGTTAAGAATGGTCCAAGATCATTGTCCCCTTTTGATATTAGAAGTTTCTTGGGCATAACTGGATATTATAGAAGATTTATAGAAGGTTTTTCATTGATCTCATCTCCTTTAACTAAGTTGACTCAAATGAAAGTGAAGTTCCAATGGTCAGAAGCTTGTGAGAAGAGTTTCCAAGAGTTGAAAGATTGTCTTACTACAACCCCTATTTTGACCTTGTCAGAAGGGTTTGATGGTTTTGTTGTTTATTGTAATGCATCCATGGTTGGTTTGGGTTGTGTTATGATGCAACATTTTAAGGTGATAGCCCATACTTCTAGGCAACTTAAGGTGCATGAAAATAATTATCTGACTAATAACTTGGAACTAGAGGCGATTGCTTTTGCTTTGAAGATTTGGAGACACTATCTTTATCGTGTCTATGTGAATGTGCTCACCGACCATAAGAGTCTACAATATATGTTTATCCAAAACACTAGAACCTTCGACAAAAAAGATGTCTTGAGTTGGTGAAGGACTATGATATGAGTGTATTGTACCATCTGGGTAAGGCTAATGTAGTTATTGGTGAACTTAGTACCTTGTCTATGAATAGTGTTGCCCAATCGAAGAGAATAAGAAGGAGTTGGTTCAGGATGTGCATAGATTGGCTCGATTAGGAGTCCTGTTGGTTGACTCCAAAGATGGAGGTATCCTTATTCAAAAAGGTTCAGAATCATCTCTTATAGCAGATGTCAAGGCTAAGCAAGATAAAGATCAGTTGTTGGTTGAATTAAAGAAGTCGGTTGCCAAAAATTCCATAGAGGCTTTCTCTCTAGGAGGATATTGTGTAATTCGCTATCAAGGCTAAGCAAGATAATGATCCTAATGTTGATGGGTTAAGAGAGTTAATATTAAATGAGACCCATAGTTCTCGGTATTTGATTCATTCAGGATCCATCAAAATGTATCATGCTTTAAGGAAAGTGTATTGGAGTAATGGCATGAAGAAGGATATAGCGAAGTTCGTGGCTAAGTGTCTAAATTGCCCATAAGTTAAAGTTGAGCATCAAAACCAGGAGGTTTAGCTCAACGTATTGAAATTCCTAGTTGGAAGTGGAAAGATGTGCATATAGATTTTGTAACGAGTTTGCCTCGTACTAAGAAACAATATGATTCCATTTGGATTATTGTAGATCAAATAACTAAGTCGGCTTATTTTCTACCGATTAAGATTTCTCATAGTGCCAAAAATTATGCTAAGTTATATGTTCATGAGTTGGTAAGACTACATGGTGTTCCCTTGTCCATTATATCTGATCAAGGTACTCAATTCACTTCATCCTTTTAGAAGTCATTTCAAAAGGGCCTTGGTATGAAGGGTAAGTAAAGTACCACTTTCCATCCTCAAATTGATTGTCAAGCCAAAAGAACATTCAAACTCTAGAAGATATGTTGAGGGCATGTGCGATTGATTTTTAGGGAAGTTGGGATGACAATTTGCAATTAATTAAGTTTGCGTACAATAATGGTTATCACACTAGCATCCAAATGACTCCTTTCAAAGCATTGTATGGGAGAAAATGTAGGTCCCTGGTGGGATGGTTTGAAGTAAGTGAGAGGGACTTAATTTGTCCCAATTTAATAGTAGATGATATGGAGAAGGCGAGACTCATAAAGGAGAGATTGAAGATGGCTCAAAGTCGTCAAAGTCCTATTCAGATGTTAGGACAAGTGGCTTGAATTTAAGGCAGATGATTGGGTCTATTTGAAGGTTTCACCCTCTAAGGGTGTAATGCATTTTGGTAAAAAGTGGAAATTGAGTCCTAGATATGTTGTACCTTATAAGATATTGAGGAGTATTGGCAAGGTGGCTTATAAGTTACATTTAATGTTTGAATTAGCAATGGTTCACCGGGTGTTTCATGTATCTATGTTGAAAAAGTTTGTGGGTGATGTTACACCCAGTACTTTTGTACCTTGGAACACATTCTTAAGTTTCATGGAAGGATCGTAAGCCTCTTAAGTTTCATAAGATTTCTTAAAGTTTGTTAAAGCTTCTAAAAGCTTCTTAAGACTTCTTAAGAACTCTTAAGCTTCTTAAGAGTTTTCATGTGAGCCGGACAATCTATAATGCTGTCAAACAACTCTACGGAAAGGAGAATGCGATACCTATAGTAGAGAAGATTGAAAATAGAGTTATAAGAATCCGGAAGAAGTTGGAGACCGAATGATGAGTCGTAGGACACGACTTATTTACGTAAGCTACAAACTTGGAAATCTTACATACTTAAGCTACTGGAGTACATACCAAGCTTACGTAGCAAGAATTACATAGGTTCATAAAGTAAGATGAGATTATAAGCCCACGAAGGGAAAAAGAGAGAGCCACATGGAAGCATGAGAGAGTGACACGTGGAACCATGAGAGAGTGCCACATGGAAGTAGCTGGAGAAAGAGTGGTAGACCCCCCACATGCCACATGGCAGCCCATGATTGGAGGAAGGGATATGTTGGCCCAATGACGGCTTGACATGTGTCACCACTTAGGGGATGACATGTTACCACCCCCTAAATTAGACTATATATATACATATCTTATGACTAATTAACTTCTATATTCCTCTAGAAAATTCAAGAACAACAAAGAAAAGAAGAGAAGAAATTAGAGAGGGAGAGAGACACGGTTTTGGAAGGAAAAAAAGGTGGGTTCTTCGATTTTTCTATGTGAATTAATTATCTATGGTGTACCAAGATGTTATGAAGGTATTATTAATGAAAATTATTGTTTGCAGCAGCACCAAAACGTTAGCAAGCAGCCACAAAGTTGTAGGTGCGCTAAAGGAACTTCTGAGGCAAGTTTGATGAGTTTCGGGCAAGGTAAGGGATTCCCTTTCAAATTGGAGTTTATGATGTTTTTATGAGGTATATTATATGTCTTAAATAAGGTTGGAAGTTGAAAAATTGCATAAGGATGATTGACGTTAGAAACAAACTAAATTAAAGTGGTTATAGCTAAATCGAAGTCGAGTAGTGGGTTGTTGTTGTGGTGATGCGGGTGAAGCTGGTTGGGATGCATGTTGAAGGGATTTTAATTGTTTTAAAAAGGGTGTGTGTGATTCTGGTTGCAGCAATATGACCCTTCGATTGGTATGGTTAAATTTTTTGTGAAATAAAGATTAAAAACTCTATTTTTGTATCGTAGTTTTGAGCTAGTTGTTTGGAGTTGTATTGTGTAATATTGAGGTGGTTTACTTGTATATATGCATCTGGTTGTTGTTTTTGGTATGGTTGTTGACACTGTGTCTGGGTTGAAACCTCAGGGATGTTGAAGTTACAGGGGAAATGCTGTCTGATTTTCCTATTAATACTAGTCGCGGGTAATGGATAAGGAAATGACTCCTATTAGTACTTGGTTGTAAAGTAGGACATTGGAAAGTAAAAGTCTATTAATCTTCGTATTACTTTCATATAAAATAGGTTAAGGAGGTATCAAGGCAAGCCAGATTTCAATTAATCCCAAAAAAATATGTAAAACCTATCCTCTCTCTTCTTTTGGCATGTATTGATATAAGTATCATATGATGCAAGCTTTGGGGAGTATCCCATCCATAAATCTCCGACCAAGATTTATGAGTCTTACCAACTTTCTTATGTTAGAACTTCCATAATAAAGGAGCTACGCCTCTCAAGCCTTCTAGGTGATGGAAAGTAGTAAGTATGTAAACTATCCTATCTTATCATTTGGCATATCCTAAGAGTAATTGATATGCATACAAGCTGGGATAATCTCATTCTTATGTTCCGATTAGGATTCTTGTCTCTTACTCATTTTTTGATGTTAATGCTCATATGGTAGTTTAGCTACTACCCTCGAACCTTCTGTACTAAAACAGGAATTGGCGTGTGGAAGTCCATATGCTCACAGACGCTATAGTGACTCATGTCCTTACTTTGATAAGCTCCTATTCCTAAGGACTCTATGACGACCAATGCCTCTGATTTTATAAGTCGTTTGGCATTACTTGATAAATGCCTATGATTCCTGAGACTCTAGTTGATAGGACCCCTAATGACACTTAGAGGGACTTGGGATAAGTACCATTCTGAACCTCAAAAGGATAGTCCAGTATGATCGTTTTATTAAGTCTCACATGATAATATGATGATTATGACACTAAGTCCCATAAAGGGTCGGGCATGGTATATGATGACTATAACACCGAGTCTCATAAAGGGCCGGGTACGGTATATGATGATTATGACACTGAGTCCCATAAAGGGCCGAGTATGGTATATGATGATATAATTCCACTGAGTCCCATAAAGAGGCGGGTACGGTATATGATGATATAATGACACCGAGTCCCATAAAGGGCCGAGATGGTATATAATAATATGATGACACCGAGTCCCATGAAGGGTCAGGTATGGTAGATGTATGCAATTATATAATATGATGATGTGGTGTTGATATGATATACGATTATGATACCGAGCTCGTGGCAGGCCGGGTACGATATATGTAGTGATGACTCCTTGAGGAAAAGTAGAGACTAGGTAAAGCTTATTCTTTCTCTTCCTTTGTCATATCCTAATTGTAAGTAAAATGTGATACGAGCTCTGGGGTAACTCCCCTTTTAAGTACTAAATGTAATTCGTATCTCTTATTCACTTTTGAATGTCAAACGCTTATAGTATGTTGAACTACTTTCCTTGAACTCCATAAGTTGAGAAGTACTGGATGCACAAGCTCCTAGTCCTAAGGACTATATGACGATGGGTATCCCTGATTCTACAGGCTGTTAGTATTACTTTAGTACATGTCTAGGGTCCCCGATGTCTTAGGTGATATAGGCCTCAATGACATTTAGAAGGCACTCGAGATGGCTACACTACTATTTTGGTCCTCGGACGATAGCTTAATCTTCTTACATTATCTAGTCTCTGATAATGATTTAGATTGTATATGGTTACTCAATACTTTATTCATATATACTGTAATACATCTTTCACCAAGTCCCGGGCCGACTATAATATAATTATTATTATATGGTATATGGATCTGATCGAACGTTCCTCGGCATTACTATATGATATGTGGATCGGACCGAACGTTCCTCGGCATTACTATATGATATGTGGATCGGACCAAATGTTCCTCGGCATTACTAAATGACACGTGGATTGAAACAAATGTTCCTCGGCATTACTATATGATACGTGGATCGGACCAAACAATGCTCGGCATAACTATATGATATGTGGATCAGGCCATTGTTCCTCAGCATTATTATACGATGTGCAAATTGGGTCTTACATTCCTCAGTATTTACTTACTATATACATGGATCGGGCTATATGCTCCACAATGCTAATAATATAGATGTGCTTATGATGATAGAATGATGTAGATGGTACACCGAGTCCCCTAACGGGCCGGTCACAGTACGTGATGGTAATATGTATGACTTTCTTTTATACGATGCGAGTAAGGTAAATGGTTAAATATTATACTTAACCCCTGTATCCCTACGCCAACTATAATTTCCTTATGATGTCTATTCTTTACATACTCAGTACATATGTCGTACTGACCCTCCTTTCTTGGAGGGGCTTTGTTCATGCCCGCAGGTACAGATACATACTTTTGGGATCGGTCAGTGTAGGAGTTCCACTCAACAGTTCAAAAATGCTCCATTATGCCGGAGCTTAGTTTTGGTATTAACTCTTGATGTATATATTTATTTGTTAACGGGTATGATGGGGGCCCTGTCCACCTTATGTTATTGTTCTTACTCTTAGAGGTCTGTGGACATGTATGTGGGTTGTGTATGGGTTGTATATGCATATATGTACCGTGGTGCCTATGATAAGCCTCACCGGCTTATATGTTATCCTGCCTGTTGATGTTCTATAACTTAAACCGGAGACAGATTTACTTACAGATATCAGGGATATACGCGAGTTCCCAGTTCGGGCACCCGTCATGACCTATGGGGTTGGGTCATGACAAGTGATCCGAATTTGAACGTACCATTAGAAGATATGAGTATTGAACAGAATTTGACTAATGAGGAGGTTTTGACCGGTAAGTGAAGAATCTAAGAAATAAAGACGTTGTGTCTGTTACGGTGTTGTGGAGAAATCAACAAGTAGAGATTGCTACGTGCGACGTGGAGGCGGATATAATGAAATGATACTCGTATCTCTTCCCCCATAATCAAGCCTAAGTGACCTCCTACGTATTTAGTTCCTCCTATGTCATTCATATGCATGCATGTTCATGAAAGTTGATTTTTAAGTCATGTTTTATGCTAAGTTAAAAATTTTCATGCTCTATGCATTTAAAGTTTCATTGTGTTCATGTTGGGTTCCTAGTCCTCTTTTCGTGTCTATCTTATACTAGTTCAATCTTATTAGAGGACGAATTTTCCCAAGGGAGAAATGTTGTAAGACCCAAAAGTCGGAAAGCCGGAACGAAGTAGGAATTTTTCAAAATGTGGACTAGATTCAAGACTACGACTTACTCTACAAATGGTAGAGATTCCTATGACTCGTAGAGAGGAGTCGTAGAGGAAGTCCTTTAACTTGTTCAAGAAAAAACTCTGAAGGAGTTCCTATGACTCAACAGGGCGAGTAATCATCTTGTTGATTGGTCATAAGGACGACTCATTTCAAAACTTCAAAGGCTCTTAAATTGTAGGATTTCAAGACCTGCTAGATGAATGGACTTAATGATATGTATGTAATATTATGAGTCATAACAACAACTCATAATAGAAGATGAGATACTCCAAAATCAGGGTCTTCTCAGACCTACAAGACCAGTCAAGTTTATGACTCATAATCATGATGATGATTCATAACTATGACTCGTACATACAATAACAGAGGCCCCAATTTTAACAAGTTTCATTATGCCTGCACGACGACCAAGTCTGCTAGTTATAGAATTGAAGATGACTCATAGAACCGTAGTCGTAGGTTCAAAATTCAGTTTTAATAAAGGGCAATCTTGGTTTTTCCTAAAGTTTGGTTCAATTTATCTAGATACTATTATGGCCAAGTTCAATCCTATAACTACCCAACTATGTGAAATTCCCTCTTTTCTAAATCATTCTTTAAAATTCTCTTAAGGCGAGACCAAAGAATTCTCTCAAGGTTCCTCTCCAAATTCCAAGTTTGGGTTTCAAAAGCGATCACATTCTTCTTCAATTTCTTAGTAAATTCACCAAGGTATATGGAGATTGATCTATGGGTTCCTTCCACCTATGGAGTCTCAAGGTTTTTTCATAGTTTCTTCAATTTCAACTATTATTTAACCCTAGTTTTGATGAATTGCATTGGGCTATTTCAATTTCGGTTTAAGATTTTATCAATGATCATTATAAGTAGGATTCTATATGAATTGCATTATTTCAAGTTAAATTATGAATTCTCATGCATAAAGTTGATTATAAATTCAATGATTTTCAAAACTAACTTTATGAATGAAGTTAAGATTGATGATTGGATGATGAAAGTTATGCCGATGATCAATTATGATCAAAGAAAGTTTTTATGATGTGATAAGTACAATTCTCACACAAACCATGTTAGATGGTGATAAGGAAAATTCTCACCGAAGTTATGGATTTCTATGAATCTCTAAAGATAATGAGGTTCTCTCATAAATATTTTCATGATGAAGTTAATGACTATGTTTCTATATTTTTAATGAATTCCATTATGATATTAACTAAGCATCGATAGTACTTATAGGTGCAGTTCGATTCGGTAATGTTGTTAGTTGTCCAAGGGAATCCTAGTAACAACCTAAAGTCCCAAACTACATTGACCACGTAAGTTGCCTTTATGGCCTAGCTAGTGGATCCATATCGAGATATTGAGGTTAAAGTTGTTTCTCACAGAGTCTACCTTTGCAAGTAGCCTCTCTTTTCTTGATACGGGAGTTACATAGTATTCCATTTTATAGCTTGCATGGTCTTAAGATGTCGTTTAAAGGTCATATCCCATAGTCAAGTCATAAGCCAAGATGAAAGGCTTATTATAAAGTTTGTGATGCTAGACCATAGTTTACATAATATTTCAAATGCATTAAGTTAATTCATGCATCTTATGCCATATTGCTCATATTCCTTTATTTTTTCAGGCATAACTCAAATACTATGCATAACTCACATACTTAGTACCTTATATGTACTAACACATATTTTTCCTTCATTGTCTCATAATGTAGGAGCGGGCGATGACCAACATATTCGTGGATAGAGTTTTCTAAGTTCTCAAGAGTTGGGGAGTCCTTATTCATCAAGGACATAGATTTTCCTTCATATTGCTTTATTTGACTTTATTTCTTACATTTCAGGTGATCAAGGAGCTTGTCTGAAGCCCTCATCAAAGTCTAGTATTGAGGAATTTTTAGACATTTAAATTGATGTAAGTCCTTTATAGATATTGGGATTGAATTTAGTTACCTCTACTTCTATGTTGTGTTGATTCTTTCGCCTATCTTTTGATGGTTACTTTACCTTATTTATACTTAATGATATGTCAAGAGGATTGGTTGGATCTCTTTGGGGTTTCGATCTCCATGGTACGACTAGGCCCTAGGTTGAGTCATGCCAAACTTTGTATCAGAGAACAAGGTTTAGGAGTGTCCTAGGAAGTATAACATGCCGCATTTAGTAGAGTTGTTATCGGTGTGAAGTGCGCCACATCTATGAATAGGAGGCTATGAAGTGTCTTAGAAAAATCTCACTTCTTACATAATGAATGTCGTGCGGTAGAGTAGAACCCTAAGTATTTCCCTCTAAGGCTTTTTCTTTATGATTTTCAGAGAATGCCTCCACGAAGATACCCTACTCAAAGGAATGTGTTTGTAGAGGAGCAACAAGCTCCGAATGATTGCTTGAATGACAAAGTCTCTAATGCCGAGTTATGAGTGGCCTTCCAAGTGCTTGCTCAAGCCATTGCAGCTCAAGCCAATTGAGAGGTCGTTTCTCCCACAAACCCGAGTATGGGTACATATGGATTCTAAGGAGAGTAAGATAACTATGTTGACTCAGGAAATGGATATTTCTAGACTCATGAACTGTGGAGAGAAAATAGAGGGTTAAAAGCATAAGGAGAGAAGTGCTAGGGATTCTAAGAGGGTAAGGACCAATGGTGGTGATTCCTCTTATGTTAAGTCTGAAAGTGGTGGACCTTTTCATTTTTGCCAAAGAAGTAAGATTCTGTAAGATGAAAATTCGAACGAAAGGAAAATCTAAAGAAAAGTGTACTAACCCTAAGTTTATAAGTTGGTCTACAACTCGTAGGGACTTATATGAGTCAAAGAAACAAGTTGTAGACATGAGTCAGGGCTGAAAAATTAACTAAAGAAAAAGTAGGGTTGATGAGTCACTTGACGACTCATAACACCAATGACTAGTCATAACTAGGATTAATTGAGTGATGAAGGCCCTATTGAATGGAAAACCCTTAAACTTACTTTCCTTGATCTCTTTTTCCCTCTTGAGATAAGGAAAGCTAAAGTGTTGGATTTCATTAATATTTTACAAGGCAACATGGGAATTAGGGACTATACCCCAAAGTTTACTAAGCTATATAAGTATGCTCCTTCATTGGTTGCCGACCAATATGCTAGAATGAGTCAATTCATATTAGGGGTGTCAGACTTGGTTCCTAAAGAATGTTGTACCTCTATGCTGGTTAAGGAGATGGACGTATCTCGGCTTATGATTTTTATTGAACAAATTGAAGGAGAAAAGCTCAAGGAGATGAGAATGAGGGATTCTAAGAGGGCTCGATACGAAAATGGGTTCTCTAATGCTAGGACTGTTGGAGGTAGTACTGGAAACTCTTAACAAGACCAAAGTTTGGGGAAGAATTTTACTAAGGATAGGGTGTCATACCCTAAATCTAAAGGAGAAAGAGATGTGAATACTAGTAGCCCTTCTTTTACTAAGTGTGCAAAGTGTGGAAAGTGTCATGGAGGTAAATGCTTGATGGGAACGGAAGCTTGCTATGGATGTGGAAAGATGTTCCATTAGCAATCCGAGTGCCCTCATGTTTCCAACAAAGGTGGAGAAAGTCATCCTCAAGGAGGCCAAGTGCAACAAGGCACCCAATCTCAACCTAAGGGTGGCCAATGCAATAACTGATTCTATGCTCTTCATGCTAGGCAATATGTGGATGAGACTCCCAATGTGGTCACAAGTATGTTATGGGTTTTTAACTTTGATGTTTATGCATTGCTGGATCTGGGTGCCAAATTGTCCTTCGTTACCCCTTACCTTGCTATGAGATTTGATGTATGCTCCAAAGTGTTATTAGAACCTTTTTTGGTTTATACTCCCATTGGTGATCCGATATTAGCCAAGAGAGTTTATAGAAATTTTCTTGTGTTGGTCTTAAACAACATTATTCCATATGATTTTGTTGAACTTGACATGACTAATTTTGACATCATTCTTAGTATGGATTTTTTACATGTCGCTTATGCATTTATGTGTTGTAGGACCCATGTGATTAAGTTTCACTTTCCTAATGATCCTATTCTTAAAAGGAAGGGTAATTATTCGATGGTTCATAGTTGATTCATCTCATGTCTTAAGGCTCGGAAAATGATTTCCAAAAGGTGCATTTATCTTATTGTTCAAGTTAGGAATGTTGATTCCAAAACTCCTACTATTGAGTTAGTCCTTATATTTAATGAATTTCTTGATGTGTTTCCCGATGACTTTTCAAGTATTTCTCTCAAAAGTGAAATTGACTTTGGCAAAGATCTCCTTCTCGATACCCAACTTATTTCTATTCCTCCTTACCATATGGCTCCAGCAGAACTTAAGGAGTTGAAAGAGCAATTGAAGGATTTGTTGGATAAGGGTTTTATAGGGCCAAGTATTTCACCATGGGGTTCTCCCGTATTATTTGTTAGAAAGAAAGATGGTTCGCTCTGAATGTGTATAGACTACTAGAAATTGAATAAGGCCACCGTAAAGAACAAGTATTCGATTCCAAGGATATATGAATTATTTGACCAATTATAAAGAGCAAGTTACTTCTTTAAGATTGATCTCCATTCCTCTTATCATCAATTAAGCATTAGGAAGTGTGATATTCTGAAAATAGCATTTCGAACAAGTATGGTCATTTTGATTTTATAGTAATGTCGTTTCATTTGACTAATGCTCCCACTATTTTTATAGACTTGATGAATCATATTTTCAAGTCGTACGTGAAATTTTTTGTAGTGATGTTCATTGATGAAATATTGATTTACTCTCAAAATGAGGAAGATCATATGGGTCACTTGAGAATTATGTTGCAAACATTGTGAGACTAGTAACTATTTGTCAAATTTAGTAAATGCGAATTTTGGCGAAGAGAAATTGCATTTTTTGTCCATGTAGTGTCTGGTGATGGGATCAAAGTAGATCCAAAAAAATGGAGGCGGTAAAGAATTGTCTAGACCATTATCTCCTTTGGACATTAGAAGCTTATGGGCCTAACGGGATACTATAATAGGTTTGTTGAAGGGTATTCCTCTATTGTTTCACCTTTGACTAAGTTGACCCAAAAATACATGAAATTTCAATTATCAGATGAGTGTGAGAAGAGTTTCCACATATTGAACGATCGTCCTATGTCGGCTCCTATTTTGACATTGTCTAATGGTTCAGATGGATTTGTGGTTTATTGTAATGCCTCACATATTGGTTTGGGTTGCATTTTGATGCAACATGGTAAGATAATAGCCTATGATTTAGGCAACTTAAGGTGCATGAAAGAAACTATCTTTATAGGGTGCATGTTGATGTGTTAACCGACCAAAAAAGCTTTCAACATGTGTTTAGACAAAGGGACTTGAACCTTAGACTGAAAAGATGGCTTGAACTCCTAAAAGACTATGATATCATCATGTTGTACCATTCGGGTAAGGCAAATATTATAGCTGATGCTTTTATTTAGTTGTCCATGGATAGTTTTGTATATGTTAAGAAAGATAAGAGGGAGTTGGTTTAAGATTCATAGATTGGACGTTTAGGTGTGCAGTTGGTTAACTCCAAGAATAGAGGTGTTCTTTTAATAATGGCTCAAAATCGTCTCTTGTAGTGGATGTTAAGGACAAATAAGAAAATGATCCAATTTTGATGGAATTGTTGAAGTTGGTTGCCAAAAAATCCATTGAATCTTTCTACCAAGGGGGAGATGGGGTACTATGTTACCAAGGTTGTTTATGTGTTCCTAATGTTGATGGGTTAAGAGATTTGATTTTGAATAAAGCCCATAGTTCTCGGTACTCAATTTATCCAGGATCAACTAAGATATATCATGATTTGAGGGAAGTTTTTTGGTGGAATGGCATGAAATAGGACATAGAAGAATTTGTGGCTAAGTGTCCAAATTGCCAACAAGTTAAAGTTGAACATCAAAAATCAGGAGGTTTAGCTCAAGACATTGTGATTCCCATTTGGAAGTGGGAAGATGTGAATATGCTTTTTGTAATGGGTTTTTGTCATACTAGAAGACAACATGATTTTGTATGGGTCGTTGTGGACTGAATGAATAAATCAGCACATTTTCCACCGGTTAAGACTTCTTATGGTGTCAAAGACTCTGGTAAGTTGTACATAGGTGAACTTGTAAAACTTCATGGTGTTCCCTTGTTGATTATATCGGATAGAGGTACTCAATTCACTTAACATTTTTAGAAGTCATTTCAAAAAGGTCTTGGTACTAAAGTTAGACTAAGTACCAATTTTCACCCTCAAACCGATGGTCAAGCCTAAATAACAATTCAAACTTTGGATGATATGTTAAGAGCGTATGTGATTGATCTTAAAGGAAGTTGGGATGAGCATTTTCCATTGATTGAATTTGCCTACAATCATAGTTATCACTCTAGCTTCCAAATGGCTAATTTTGAAGCCTTATATGAAAGAAGATATAGATCGCCGATGAGATGGTTTCAAGTGGGTGAGATGGCATTAATTGGTCCAGATTTTGTAGTTGATGCAATGGATAAGGTAAGGCTCATAAGATAAAGATGAAAGACAACTCAAAGTCTTCAAAATTCCTATGTAGACAATAGAAGACGAGAGATTGAATTTGATGTGGATGTTTAGGTGTATTTGAAGGTTTCTCCTATGTAGGGTGTAATGTGTTTTGGTAAGAAAGGAAAGTGAGTCCTAGATATATAGGACCCTATAGAATTGTAATATTCTCGAAAATGCGAAAAAGTGCCTTAAAAATGCCTTAGGAATAGTTCACTTGCATAACGCATTATTCTTAATTCTTTTGGCAAATACGAGTTCGGAATATCGATCAAGGGGTTAAAACCTGTGGGAGAATGATCTCGATGTATTTTTAGGACCAGTATATCGAAGGATAAATTTTTCAATAAATCGAACAAAACAGTGAGGTGCATGGCAGCTCCGCGTTGTCCACTTATTCCCGTTAAGTGTAATTTTTTTCCGAGTCAAAATTTGGCCAAAATCTCATTCGCTCAAAATTGACCTATCAAGGTGTAGCTACGCATCGTGGACTTTGGTGAAATTTTTTGTTCGTATTCAGTTTTTAAATGAGGAAACTTTAGACATTTCTCAAATTGTTAGTTCATGAATCTGGACGTTTTAGGGCCTTGTTCTACTCTATAAACTATCCTAAACCTTTAATTTTATTCATTCAATCACAATTCACCTATTTAAGTATTTCTCTCTCTACAAAAGCTCTCAAGGACTCCATTGAAGATCTACAAGAAATTCATTCAAGCTCTCCATCAAAACTCTCAAACTCTTCCAAATCCTTTGGTCTTCTCACTCAAGGTATGTGGGTAATTGATCCTAGGGTACTTTTACCCATGGAGCCCAATAAATTCTCTACTTTTCAATCAATTAAAGTATGTATTCTTATGGGTTTTATGATCTCTATTCCAATTGCATGAATTATGATTCTAATTACGATTATTAGTCTATTTTAATATAATTTGATGGTTATTTCATTGAATAAAAGATTTTTTCCATGAATTTTCTTACATTGATCCTTAGGGTTCATGATATGAATTATGGGTATTTTCAATTATCTTTCCAAATGATATTTTCTTTATGAATTATGTATGGACTAATAGAAAGAATATGATCATTCTTGTTTTTAAGTCAATTTCATGATTTTCAAGTCAATTGATCATGTATTCATATTTTATCCTAATTTCAAGAATAAGCTATGATCATGAATTTTAATTATGTAAGTAAGATTTATGAATAAGGGTGACTTGACACCCTAATAGTGTTTTATGAAATGATTTGTAATGATGGAAGGCCTACACCCATATTACATAAATCAAATGATAATGACCTATTCCTATGATATGTTACGAGTATGACATTACATGTATGGCTTCCCGATATGCCATCAATGCTTTTGAACATCTTTCTTAAAAGTAGGTCCCGATTTGTATGGTACCCGGAATACCATCAATGATCGTGCATTAATTTTTCTTATATATCAAAGTTCATTAGTAGTATGGAAATTGAGTGTGGCATCCATGATGAAATATGATATTATAAGATCTCTTTTTCTTGTAAAACTACATTCTGATTATGATGTGTATTCTATGGGATGTGAACTTATTATTGAGAGGACTTTGAGGTGGGGGCCAAACCTAAGCCTTAGTAGCAACCTTTAGTCTCTTAAACTATGTTGTCACTGTAGGTTTGCTAATATGGACTAGAAGTGGATCCATATAGAGCTCATTTTATGTTCATATTTGGAGGAGGTCTACCTTGGAAAGTAGCCTCCCCCTTCTCGTTGTGAGTATTATCAGATTCTATGTTATGACTTTTATGGTCCTAATGTCGGTTTACCATTACCTCCCACATACGTTTGGTTGTTATGATTATTTAAAAGATTAATCAAATTCTTTGTTGTTATATGATACTCTTATGTTTTAAAGTGTTTTGATCTTTTACATGTTTACTTATGATTTTACTAACCCTTTTATCATATTATTTAAAATGGTCATTGTACAACATGGTTTTGACTATGCATTACATCACCTACATACTTAATACATTCCAATGCACTAATGCACACTTTATTGCCTAAATTATATCAGAATGTAGGTATGGACGCTCCATCTTATTAGTGTGGCTAGTTTGTGATACATCTTAAAGATTTGTGTGGTGAGTCCTCATGCTTCGAGGACAAGCCAGGTTATTAACTCTTTTATTTTCATTCCTAGACTTTTATTATGTCTAAATTCTATCCCGCACATTCCATTACTTTCTTGAGGGTTAGCTAAGATCATGTCCTAGTCCTCACCTATGTTGTCATGTTGAGGCATGTTGGACATATTGTTACACCCCGCACTCTTGAGCTCGGAACGTCTTCTTAAGTTCCTTAGACACTATCATGTGAGACGGATAAGCTACGACACTATCAAACAACTCTAAGAAAAGAAGATTGTGATACCTCGCGAGAAGGGAGGTTGGAGATAGAGTCATAAGAATCCGGAAAGAGTTGGAGGCTAAGAAATGAGTCATAGGACTCGATTTACTTACATAAGACACTAAGTTAAGATTCTTATACACTTAAGTTGCTTAAGGATATATCAAGCTTACGTAGTACGGATTACATAGGCTCTTAAAGTGAGACGAAATTACGAACCCACGAGGAAGGGAAAAAGACAACGCGTGGCAGCCAATGGAGAAGCGACACGTGGCAGCACCTCAAGCAAGCAGGTGATGCACCTACTTAGGGTCAAGTAGGTGATGCAGCTGCTTGGGGGAGGTGGACCCCGCTGCCACGTGGCAGCCCCTAATTGGCAGCATGACACGGTGGCCAATCATGGCTTGACACATGTCATCCTTAGGGGCTGACATGTGTCACCCCTTGGGACCACCCATATAAATGATATATATCTGAAACTTCAGCTTGTTCACCAACATTTCTAGCAGCAACGTGAACAAACAAAACCTTAAAGCTAAGGAGAGAAAATTGCGACGCCTTGGGAAAAAATAAGGTAAGTCCCGATTTCGTTCCGTAAATTAATTATATAGCGTATACTACGATGATGTGGAAGTATTAGTAGTATAAAATTAGGATTTGGTGCAGCAAAAAACGGACAGCAAGCTGCCACGACGTTACAGCATGCTGAAAATATTTCCGAGGCGCGATTTTGGCGAGTTCTAGCCAATTTCGGGAAAGGTAAGTTCTTACCCTCTAATTTGAAGTTTATGATGTTAAATTATGGTGTATTACACACCTTAGGAGCTGCTGGAAGTTGGGGAAAAGGTTTGAAAAGTTCAGCGTTCGAAATTAACGAATTTAGAATCACTATAGTTAAGTTGTTGTCGAAATAAAGTGTTGTACGTGTAGGGGCTGCTGCTGGTTGTGTTGTGGCGTGTTGCAGGGTCTAAAAGTTATCTAAATGAGGTGTGGGAGCTTCTGGTTGCAGCCACAGGCTTTGCAATTAAAGAATTCGCGAAAGAAAGATTAAAAACTCTAGTTTTGGTATCTTAGTTTCGAGTGAATTATTGGGGGTTCATATTGAGTAATTTTGTCATAATATGTATATGTATGGGCTTCTGGTTGCATTGTTGGTTGGCTGCAGGTTCTAAGGACATGGTTGGGATTTCGGATAGGGCACATTATAGGGGAGGTGCTGCCCGATTTTCGTTAACATCCTAACTAGTTAAGGAACTAGTCGAGAAGGCGAGCGAAGGGATGAATGTTATGAATACTCGTGGGTAGTCTAAGTTGCTGAAAAGTCCAAGGTTGTTAATACTTACATTACTTCCGTGTTAAATAGGTTTCGAGAACAACGATGTGGACGTGATTAAGAGAAGTCCATACAAGGTATGTGAAGCTTTCCTTTGGCGTGTTTTTGGAATAGATATGTAGAACTATTCTTCTTTTCTTTTGGCATGTCTTAGATATAAGTTATGAATGATATGTATACGATATTTGGGATTCAATCCATTCGTAAAGCCCTGAGTATGAGTCGAGACTCTTGTTTACTTCTTGGTATTAGAACTTCTGTAATAGCTGAGTCATTTCCTTTTAGTCTTCTATGTGATGAAAATTATTATATGTAAAGCCTATTTCTTCTTTCCTTTGGAATGGCTTAATTTTAAGTTAAATGGTATATGATATAGATTTAGAGGTAATTCCATTTATGAGCTCTGATTGTAACTCGTGACTTGTAGTTACTCCTGAATATTAAGAGTCTGAAAGTAGTCAAACAATTATTCTCAAGACTGCTATACAGTGAATAGTAAGTGGAGATACAAGCTCCTTTCCTTTGAATCTCTGGAATGATCAATGTCACTGATTACATAACTGTGTCTCTGATTGCATAACTGTGTCTTTGATTGCATAAACCATGTTTCTGATTGCATAAGTTATATGGCATTGTCTGGATGCATGTCTGTGATTCTTGAGGCCCTAACTGATGTAAGCCCTAATGACATCTAAAGGGATACCTCGGATAATTACTCCCCAGTCTTCAGGTGACGGTTCACTTGACTGTTTCATTGAGTCTTAGATAATGACTTAGTTGCATATGGTTTCTCACTACTCTACTCTTGCATACTGTAACCCATCTTTCCTCGAGTCCCACGATGGGCCGGGATATGTTATCGTGCACAGTGTTACTGCTTCTTTCACCGCGTCCCGGGCCGGATGTGTATAGCTCCACGCACGAGGAGACGATGCCGTACGTGAGGTGTGATATATGTTATATGTTATGACGATACGATTATTCACCGAGTCCCGGGCCGGCTGTAATATGATTGTATGTGTGGTGAAATAAGGAAGGAACACCGAGTCCCTCCTTAGAGGGCCGGGTACATATGTATATTATGATGGTACGCTATAGACGTACACCACTCCATTCACCGAGTCCCTCACTAAAGGGCCGGATACTTTATGTAGGCATGCATATGAGATTAAAGCAATACATTGTGACCCTGAGCCCCGCAGTGAACCGGGTGTGATACGATGATATACATGATAAGATGATACCGTATACGATGGCATGATACCGTATACGATGATATGATGAAATGAAATGCATTATGATATGATGATATATGATTATGAAGAAGTGATTATAACACCGAGTTCACTAGAGGGCCGGGCACAACATATGATGATGTGTATGATTTATGTGTCCTAAGGTGCAGGTACAGTAATTTATTTAGTTATTATACTTGTCCCCTGCATCCCTATTTTAGTTATGATCTCAGTTACGATGTGTTATGCTTTACATACTCAGTACATATATCGTACTGACCCCCCTTTTCTCGGGGGGCTGCATTTCATGCCCGCAGGTACAGATGTTTATTCTGGAGATTCATCAGCATAGGAGTTCCTCTCAGCTGTGTCGGAAGTGCTTCACTGTTCTGGAGCCTAAATTTTGATGCTGGTCACTTAATGTATATGTTTGTACATTCAGGGGTACGGCGGGGGTCTTGTCCCGCCATATGTTGTTGTTACTATTCTTAGAGGTTTGTAGACATATTTATATGTGGGTTGTTTGTGAGTTAGTTTCGATGTTGCCTATTCGATATGTTGTGAATGTTTTTGTTATAGCAGCCTTGTCGGCTCGCGTGCCCTTTCATGATATGATACAAATGAAAGAGGCTACATGTACATGAAAAAGGTTTTAAGTTTTAAACTATTGGGGTTTTTGTATATAGTATCACATCACACACGGTTCAACTTAAGTGTAGTTGATAAATACGCATAAGAGGGTCCAGGTCGGACCCCAGTTGCGGCCTACAGGGTTGGGTCGTGACACATATTGTGGTATCAGAGCAGTTCGTCCTTGGAATGTCTACAGACCGTATCTAGTAGAGTCTTGTTTATCGGTGTGTTGTGCACCACATCTATAGACAGAAGGCTACAGGATATTTAGGATGTTACTTTCTTTCATATCTAAGATCGTGCGATAGAGCCGAGCTATAGGAAATGAAATTCCTCATATTAACCTGCGATTTTAGCAGGAAGACAACGCCGATAGAAGAAAG
Organism: Solanum dulcamara; assembly: GCF_947179165.1. NCBI lineage: Eukaryota > Viridiplantae > Streptophyta > Magnoliopsida > Solanales > Solanaceae > Solanum > Solanum dulcamara. Next base: position 50,875,786 of record NC_077240.1, read on the forward strand.
TAACTGACAATATTGGATGTTACGAAGCACGCAGGTAAGTAAAGGCACGAAAGCCCTATGTCAGGTAAGGTATTGAAATGCGATTGACAGATACAATTGAAAAGCGAAAGGAAAGGTAAATAGGAAAGTATAACAGGTGCAGCTCGAGTGGACATAACAGGTAAGTTCATTTCCATACCGTTAATTATGGGCGCCCTGTGCGGCTGCGATATGAGATGATATGACTATATATGTGTGCCCTGTGTGGCTGAGATGTTATACAATATGAATGTATATATGTGTGCCCTGTGAGGCATTGTTGGTATTTTCTGCGTGCAGGTGTTGAGATAGTAAAAAATACAGAGGAAACTCTGCCCAAATTTTCCTAGAAATAAGAGGAGAATGAGATACAGGGCTATAGTATGTCTTGAAAGGTTGTCCTCGCAACAATGATGAGATTTGACTAAACAAGTATGGCTGACCTCGAGAAATAAGTTAATTGCTGAGTTAATGGCAATAGAAACTAGGAGGACGATACTGGAATAGTAGAATAAGTTAGAAAGGACCTATAAGCCAAAGAAAATGACTCAGAGAGGAATGATAGATCGGGATAAAATGAGATAGTAAGGCATTTCCTGAATTGATATAGGGATAAACTATGACAAGTGATAGTTGAAGGAAGTAACCGTATGGTTAAGACAAGAGTAAGACAAGAGTACAAAGGGAAAAGAATTGTGACGGATATGAAGTGTTAATAAGATAGCTTGTGAGACATTAAGGACAAGACTAGCTAAAAAGGGTAAGTAACCTATAGTAAGAATCGTGAAGAAAGTCAAACGGTATTATACTATTGGTCTGAATGCGAACAAGGTACCAGGTGAACATAGCAAAAACCATTATTAGAATAAGCAAAACTTAGTAAGGAATTAACTAGAAGGTGTGATGTGGTCCATGTAAATGGAATGTAAAGATAGGTGTGCAACGGAAAAGCAAGCTATGGAACAAATAAGGAAGATTTATCAAGTTCCATAAGGAAAGTTTCGAATAAAGGTTATATGATGACGAAAAGGATGGCTAGTGCAAGGAAATAAAGGGTAATATGGAATTCCTTACGCCCAACCAAAAATGGAAATGAGTTGAAGGAATAATATAGAAGTTCTAATAGAGGCACTCAAGATAGATGTGATTAATTAAGTATAAGTATCGAACAAAAAGAGACATAGACAGTTACGAACTGGAGGTATAGTAAGATGAAAAAGTATTAAGACAAGGCCACTACTACCACGAAGTTGATGTGGTTTTAAGCAGGATTAGAAATGAGCCTTAGGCACACGACAAAGGTGCAAGCTCAGGAGGCGTAAAGAAGTATGGTGTACACGTGACTCCACTCTAATGATTAGTGGTATCCACTGTCATAAAGTTAGTATAATGATGATGCTCGAAACATGATTCATTAAAGTATAAGTACACTTGAGTGGGGAATGTGCACCAATTATGAGCCCTCGCTAATTACTGATTGGGATGAATAGAATATGTCTTTGAGTGAACTACTACATTACGGATACTACTCGAGTATCAATCATTAGATGAGATTCAATTCGAGATATTCCAAATATTACTGCACCCTACGATTGTGCTAGGGTTTCCTAGAAAGGCAACCTAACGTGGGGATGATTTAACAGAAGATGTAGATATGGTGCAACCCGTTAAATATATTGGAATAGAATCATTCGCGTGTAAATAGCTGAAGATATACGGAGAATGACATAGGTACACCCTAAAGGAGGGAAGTGGACAAAATAAGTACAAGCGTAAAAGAAAATCATCTGATGCTATCGCATGTAAATGGGGACGCTTAAACGTCAAACGAGACCCCATAAGGGATGGACGTGATCATACCCAAGCTGATGCACCGGATTCTGTCAAAACTCTGAAGTTAAGCGTGCTCGAATGAGAGTAGCACTGGGATGGGTGACCCCCTGGGAAGTGAGAAAGAGAACAAAACAGGTATGACAAAAAGAGATTATAAAAGCGTGTTAGTACAATGACACATATAGAATAGAGTAAGCCAAGAGCAGAAAAGATTATGACTGAAATACAACGCACCTCATGAAAATGGCACAAGAATAGTTGTGCAGCTTATGAATATTGGCATACTAAGAGCGAGGTCAAATGATTACTCGATAAAAGAAAGTCAGTAATAACAATGTGATTGCCATATTTAGAATCTATTCAGGAAAAGTGTAAGATGGTTCAAGGCAGAACTATTCAGATATAATCAGTATTAAGGACAAGAGCCATAGTGGAGCCTTGACCTCGACTAAAGGAGGTAAGCCACTAGTATAGCAATGCTAAGGAATTTTCTCGACTGCTCTATGTCCGTACACACGTTTATGAAAGGATTATAATATGATGTATGGTAAGAAAATTGGAGAAAAGATCTGAGTAAAAGAGAAAGATAGCATACCTAAGGTATTACAAGTTGGATTAAGAGGAGTTGCACAATAACTTAAGTTAAAAGAAGCATCAGCAGTCTGATAGCCTATCTCAGGGAATGGAAACCCCGACTCAGAGGTGGAAAGCAGTTAATATGTATTATAGTATGAGCTGACCTCGCATTCTAAGGAACTGGGAGTTCATACGGGCTATGGTAGATGGGCTGATAGAATCAACGTGTTCCCCTCCAGTTAGAAAGGCATATTCAGCTGAGGGTTCTGCAAAATAACATAGTAGGGAAACAATAAGATTTCACAGAGTCCCCACATATATTATCTCAGATAGAAAAGTTCAATTTACAGCTAACTGCTGGAAATAATTTCGAAAGGGATTGAGGAACCCAGATGAATCTTAGTATGACATTTTGCCCTTCGATTAAGGGACAGTCCCAGATGGGATCCACTAAATTATTGATGAAGTAAAGCTTATTCCGGAATAAGATATCGATTAGCAGCCTAAAGTCAGCAAGAAGGGGATACATTGATCTCTCGCAGGGAATTTTTAGAATAGATAAAGCTGCCTATGAGTGGGACCTACCGTCCGATTTGAAACAATACATTCAGTTTTCACAAATCAATGCTCCGTAAGAATGGGAACGATGCTCCTAGAATATTTCCCATGGAGGAGGTCCACGTAACAGGGAGTTATCCTACGAGGGGCAACCTATCTCGATTCGGAATCAGTAGATTAAACGGGTTGCGAACTAAGGACATAGCTTCCGTCAAGGTACTGTGGCAGAATAAGAATCGTGAAGACATAAACTAGGAGGTTGAAAAGGACATGAAACACAAGTGTCCGTACCTATTCCCGATGTATACGGATAGCCCCAGTTGTGGAACTTGTATATTAATTACTTGGACGAAACTGTATGCCATTCCAGTAGAAAGGCATCTCCCTATGATCCGTATAAAGTCTTAAGGAAAGTTTTATTCAACATTCGGGGACGAATGTTTTAAAGGGGGGAAGGATGTTACACCCCGCACTCTTGAGCTCGGAACGTCTTCTTAAGTTCCTTAGACACTATCATGTGAGACGGATAAGCTACGACACTATCAAACAACTCTAAGAAAAGAAGATTGTGATACCTCGCGAGAAGGGAGGTTGGAGATAGAGTCATAAGAATCCGGAAAGAGTTGGAGGCTAAGAAATGAGTCATAGGACTCGATTTACTTACGTAAGACACTAAGTTAAGATTCTTATACACTTAAGTTGCTTAAGGATATATCAAGCTTACGTAGTACGGATTACATAGGCTCTTAAAGTGAGACGAAATTACGAACCCGCGAGGAAGGGAAAAAGACAACGCGTGGCAGCCAATGGAGAAGAGACACGTGGCAGCACCTCAAGCAAGCAGGTGATGCACCTACTTAGGGTCAAGTAGGTGATGCAGCTGCTTGGGGGAGGTGGACCCCGCTGCCACGTGGCAGCCCCTAATTGGCAGCATGACACGGTGGCCAATCATGGCGTGACACGTGTCATCCTTAGGGGCTGACACGTGTCACTCCTTGGGACCACCCATATAAATGATATATATCTGAAACTTCAGCTTGTTCACCAACATTTCTAGCAGCAACGTGAACAAACAAAACCTTAAAGCTAAGGAGAGAAAATTGCGACGCCTTGGGAAAAAATAAGGTAAGTCCCGATTTCGTTCCGTAAATTAATTATATAGCGTATACTACGATGATGTGGAAGTATTAGTAGTATAAAATTAGGATTTGTTGCAGCAAAAAACGGACAGCAAGCTGCCACGACGTTACAGCATGCTGAAAATATTTCCGAGGCGCGATTTTGGCGAGTTCTAGCCAATTTCGGGAAAGGTAAGTTCTTACCCTCTAATTTGAAGTTTATGATGTTAAATTATGGTGTATTACACACCTTAGGAGCTTCTGGAAGTTGGGGAAAAGGTTTGAAAAGTTCAGCGTTCGAAATTAACGAATTTAGAATCGCTATAGTTAAGTTGTTGTCGAAATAAAGTGTTGTACGTGTAGGGGCTGCTGCTGGTTGTGTTGTGGCGTGTTGCAGGGTCTAAAAGTTATCTAAATGAGGTGTGGGAGCTTCTGGTTGCAGCCACAGGCTTTGCAATTAAAGAATTCGCGAAAGAAAGATTAAAAACTCTAGTTTTGGTATCTTAGTTTCGAGTGAATTATTGGGGGTTCATATTGAGTAATTTTGTCATAATATGTATATGTATGGGCTGCTGGTTGCATTGTTGGTTGGCTGCAGGTTCTAAGGACATGGTTGGGATTTCGGATAGGGCACATTATAGGGGAGGTGCTGCCCGATTTTCGTTAACATCCTAACTAGTTAAGGAACTAGTCGAGAAGGCGAGCGAAGGGATGAATGTTATGAATACTCGTGGGTAGTCTAAGTTGCTGAAAAGTCCAAGGTTGTTAATACTTACATTACTTCCGTGTTAAATAGGTTTCGAGAACAACGATGTGGACGTGATTAAGAGAAGTCCATACAAGGTATGTGAAGCTTTCCTTTGGCGTGTTTTTGGAATAGATATGTAGAACTATTCTTCTTTTCTTTTGGCATGTCTTAGATATAAGTTATGAATGATATGTATACGATATTTGGGATTCAATCCATTCGTAAAGCCCTGAGTATGAGTCGAGACTCTTGTTTACTTCTTGGTATTAGAACTTCTGTAATAGCTGAGTCATTTCCTTTTAGTCTTCTATGTGATGAAAATTATTATATGTAAAGCCTATTTCTTCTTTCCTTTGGAATGGCTTAATTTTAAGTTAAATGGTATATGATATAGGTTTAGAGGTAATTCCATTTATGAGCTCTGATTGTAACTCGTGACTTGTAGTTACTCCTGAATATTAAGACTCTGAAAGTAGTCAAACAATTATTCTCAAGACTGCTATACAGTGAATAGTAAGTGGAGATACAAGCTCCTTTCCTTTGAATCTCTGGAATGATCAATGTCACTGATTACATAACTGTGTCTCTGATTGCATAACTGTGTCTTTGATTGCATAAACCATGTTTCTGATTGCATAAGTTATATGGCATTGTCTGGATACATGTCTGTGATTCTTGAGGCCCTAACTGATGTAAGCCCTAATGACATCTAAAGGGATACCTCGGATAATTACTCCCCAGTCTTCAGGTGACGGTTCACTTGACTGTTTCATTGAGTCTTAGATAATGACTTAGTTGCATATGGTTTCTCACTACTCTACTCTTGCATACTGTAACCCATCTTTCCTCGAGTCCCACGATGGGCCGGGATATGTTATCGTGCACAGTGTTACTGCTTCTTTCACCGCGTCCCGGGCCGGATGTGTATAGTTCCACGCACGAGGAGACGATGCCGTACGTGAGGTGTGATATATGTTATATATTATGACGATACGATTATTCACCGAGTCCCGGGCCGGCTGTAATATGATTGTATGTGTGGTGAAATAAGGAAGGAACACCGAGTCCCTCCTTAGAGGGCCGGGTACATATGTATATTATGATGGTACGCTATAGACGTACACCACTCCATTCACCGAGTCCCTCACTAAAGGGCCGGATACTTTATGTAGGCATGCATATGAGATTAAAGCAATACATTGTGACCCTGAGCCCCGCAGTGAACCGGGTGTGATACGATGATATACATGATAAGATGATACCGTATACGATGGCATGATACTGTATACGATGATATGATGAAATGAAATGCATTATGATATGATGATATATGATTATGAAGAAGTGATTATAACACCGAGTTCACTAGAGGGCCGGGCACAACATATGATGATGTGTATGATTTATGTGTCCTAAGGTGCAGGTACAGTAATTTATTTAATTATTATACTTGTCCCCTGCATCCCTATTTTAGTTATGATCTCAGTTACGATGTGTTATGCTTTACATACTCAGTACATATATCGTACTGACCCCCCTTTTCTCGGGGGGCTGCGTTTCATGCCCGCAGGTACAGATGTTTATTCTGGAGATTCATCAGCATAGGAGTTCCTCTCAGCTGTGTCGGAAGTGCTTCACTGTTCTGGAGCCTAAATTTTGATGCTGGTCACTTAATGTATATGTTTGTACATTCAGGGGTACGGCGGGGGTCTTGTCCCGCCATATGTTGTTGTTACTATTCTTAGAGGTTTGTAGACATATTTATATGTGGGTTGTTTGTGAGTTAGTTTCGATGTTGCCTATTCGATATGTTGTGAATGTTTTTGTTATAGCATCCTTGTCGGCTCGCGTGCCCTTTCATGATATGATACAAATGAAAGAGGCTACATGTACATGAAAAAGGTTTTAAGTTTTAAACTATTGGGGTTTTTGTATATAGTATCACATCACACACGGTTCAACTTAAGTGTAGTTGATAAATACGCATAAGAGGGTCCAGGTCGGACCCCAGTTGCGGCCTACAGGGTTGGGTCGTGACACATATTGTGTAAGGAGTCTATGTTGTTATGATTCTCTTTAGTTGTGCTATTTTCTTGGACTTTTATAAGTCGTCAATTATTGTTCACCTTATGTATGCTTATGATATGCTAAGAGGCTTTGTTGGGATTTCTTTGGGAATCCTAATCACCGTGTCACGGCTAGATGCTAGTTCAGGTTGTGACAAGAATATTGAAGCGTATTAGTCACTCGATAAGATTGAATTATTAAGGGCTAATAAAATATTCCAGTAGTGGCATATGAGCTAGACTTGCAAGTTGAGTTTGCTATGTTTTATCCGATATTTCATATGTCAATGTTGAAGAAATTTGTGAGTGATTTAAACTATATTGTGCCATTAGAAATTATGAACATTAAAGAGAATTTAACTTATGAGGAGGTTTCGGTGGAAATCTTAGACCGGCAAGTGAAAAGACTAAGAAATAAAGATGTTGCGTCCATCAAGGTGTTATGGAGAAATCAACAAATAGAGAGTGCTACATGGGATACAGAAGCGGACATGAAGAAGCGTCATCCGTATCTCTTTCTTTCCACTCAAGCCTAAGGTACTAAGTTGTTCATGATCGAATCGATTAAAGTCCTGTTTATTCAGTTCCATATGTCATCAATATGCATGCATGTTCATGAAATTTGATTTTCTAAAAGACATGTTTTATGTTAAGTGTGAAGCTTACATGCTCTATGAATTTTAAAGTGTCCCGATGTTCATGTTGGGTTGCTAGTCCTCTTTCCATGTCTTTCCTACACTAGTTGAGTCTCATTTGAGGATGAATGTTCTCAAGGGAGAGATATTGTAAGACCTCATAAGATGAAAAGTAGAATGAAAGGAAAATCTCAAGAAAAGTCTATTGGCCCCAAGTCTACGAGGTGGTCCACGACTCGTAGGGACTTGTACGGGTCATTGAAATGAGTCATAGACATTAGTTTATGGATGGAAAATTGAATAAGGAAAAAGTAGGGTTGACGAGTCACTTGATGATTCATAACACCAACGATGTATCGTAACTATGACTCGTAGGAGTAACTTTAGAGACTCAATTTTTGGATTTTTCTAAAACCTGCATGAGGAGTCAAAATGACGACTTGTCGTCCTGAGGATGAGTCGTAGAAACAACTCGTATGAAAACTTCACAGACCATCAACTTAAAGGTTTCTCAGGCCTGCAAGACAAGTCCAATTGATGACTCGTAGAAGTGAAAACGAGGAGTAGAAGTTACTCGCGTAGAAAGATCAGAGACTTGTTTTTACAGTGTTTCTTAAGGCCTGCAGAACCAGCCATTTCTACGACTTTTCACTGCGTCTACGACTCTAGACTCTATCTAGAGTTTCCTTAATTCAAAATTTAATAAGGGGTAGTTTAATATTTTCCCTACATTCTAATAATGTATGTGGATGTTTTTAAGGACTAGATTCATTAAGTATTATGTCCTTCATACTCCTAAATTCTTTTATTCCCTCATTATTTCCCAAATAAATTTTAGACTTCTCTCCCAAGGTTCCTCAAGAGTTCATCAAGCTTTGATTAGGGTTTCTTCAATATCAAGTCTCCTTTCTCAAATTCTAGTCCAATTTTAATTAATGTATGTGTGGATTGATTTGTGGGTCCCTTCCACCCATGGAGTAAAATATTTATTTCAAAAATCTCATTACTTTTAAACTTTATTTTTTTTGAATTTTGTTGGGTTGTTTCAATTTCATTTTTAATAATTATTAGTGATCATAACAAGTATGTTTCTACGTAAACTACATGATTTCAAGTTTAATTATGAACGCCCATGCATGCAACTATTTTCTATGATGAATTATATGAATTATGATTATGGAGTCCAATGTTTTCAAGGTAGTATTATGGTCTCTAATCAAATTGATTATGTATATGAGTTTTACTCTAAATTCAAGTATGAATTATGATCATAAATTATAAGTATGTTTAAGATATGAATTTCATGAAAGTTATGAAGATAGGTGACTTAGGGCCCTATGTGGTGACGTAGGCCTACTGATATGAATTATGCAAGTATGATTTGTAATGATGAACGGCCAATACTCATATTGAAATTATGTTATGAAATGAGCTATTCTATGAAATATGAAGTTTATGAACATGTTATGATATATGCTAAGTATGTTTACTATATTACGTATTCCATGGGATTTGACTTAGCACCGAGTGTACTTTAGGTGGCGACGCTACCAAAAGCCTTAGTAGAGCCTCAAGTCTCTTAAACTACATGCCACCGTAGGTTTCCTTATGACTTATCTAGTGGATCCAAATATAGCGTATGTACATGACTTGCCAAGCGGGGTAGAGTTTTCCCTGACAAGTTGATTCTCATTTTTTCGTGGTATAGGGTGACAACGGGATTCCATGTTATAGCTCGCATAGTCTTATTGTAGGTTATGGATTCCTATACCACATATATATATGAGTATAATGTTATTTTATGATCTTTAACTACATCTCATAAATGCTTTGATCAATACAGTATTCTTCATGACTTTACTTTTCCTCTTTACTATGTATGCTCGTGATCATTGCATCTTATAACTTATATTGCATCTCATGCCCACATACTTAGTACACTCAAACGTACTAACGTATATTATTGCCTATAATGTCTCATAATTTAGGGGTTGAGGTTGAGGATCATATTCATCCATGAGGCTAGTTGAGCTTTTCCATTCCGATAAACTTGTGGTGAGTCCTCATCTATCGAGGACTAAATATTGAGCTTTTCCATGTCATAGCCCCAGCCCATGCACATTATTAGAGGCATTAGTTGAACAAATATTTTGAGTCTATGTTATCAAGTTATATTCTTCATTTATGATTCATGGTTTAGACTCTCTTATGATATTTCCACATTTACTTTATCTTATGTATGCTTTATGATATTTCAATAGGTTTGGTTGGAGCCCTTCGGGGTTTTATTCACCGCATTACGACTAAGCCCTAGGTCAGGTCGTGATAAAAGGAATTCTGGGCAAGGTTCTTCAAATACTAGTGCTTTAAGGTTTGACATAGATAGGGTGCCCAAACCTAAGCCTCAAGAAGGTTCTCAATTTGGCCAACTGACCCCCGCATACAAGAAGTGTGGGAAGAACCACAAGGGAGAGAGTTTAGTGTGTTTGAATATGTACTATCGATGTGGCAAGCTGGGTAATCATGCTAAGGAGTGTAAGGTTAAATATGGTGGTCCTTTAGTCCAAGTTTATCTTAGAGGCCAAGTGCAACAATCTACTCTAGTAAAACCAAAGGGTGGTCAATGCAACAACCAATTCTATGCTCTTATGCTAGGCAAAATGTGGATGAAACTCTGGATGTTTTCATGGGCATGTTGCAGGTCTTCCACTTTGATGTTTATGCATTGCTTGATCCGAGTGCTAACTTGTCTTTTGTTACTTACCTTTCTATGAGTTTTGATGTGTGCCCCGAAGTGTTATTAGAACCTTTTTCCATTTATACTTCCATTGGTGATTCAGTGTTAGCCAAGAGAATTTAAAGAAATTGTCTTAGGTTGGTCTTGCACAAACTTATTCCATGTGAACTTGTTGAACTTAACATGACCGACTTTTACATCATTCTTGGTATGGATTGGTTACATGTAGCTTATTCATCTATTGATTGTAGAACCCATAGGGTCAAGTTTCAATTTCCTAATGAGCCTACTCTTGAATAGAAGGGTATTTGTTCGGTGGTTAAGGGTTGATTCATATCATGTCTTAAGTCCCGAAAAATAATTTCCAAAGGGTGCATTTATCATATTGTGCGAGTTAGGGATGTTGATTCTAAAACTCCTACTCTTGAGTCGGTCTCTATAGCTAATGAGTTTTATGATGTGTTCCTTGATGACTTGCTTGGTGTTCCTCTCAGAAGGGTAATTAACTTTGGCATAGATCTCCTTCCCGGTACCCAACCTATTTATATTTCTCTTTACCATATGGCTCCGGCGGAACTTAAGTAGCTAAAAGAACAAGTCAAGGACTTGTTGGATAAGGGTTTTATAAGGACAAGTATATCACCATGGGGTGCTCCTGTATTATTTGTTAAGAAGAAAGATGGGTCACTCTGATTGTAAATAGATTATCAAAAATTGAATAAGGTCACCATAAAGAACAAGTATCCAATTTCAAGGATAAATGATTTTTTTGATCAATTGCAAGAAGCAAATTACTTCTCGAAGATTGATCTCCATTTTGGTTATCATCAACTAAAGGTAAGGGAGTGTGATATTCCAATGATGGTGTTTCGAATAAGATATAGTCATTTTGAATTTGTAGTCATATCATTTGGGTTGACTAATGCTTCTGCTATTTTCATAGATTTGATGAATCATATCATTACATACTTGGACATGTTTGTGGTTGTGTTTATTGACCATATTTTGATTTACTCTTGGAGTAAGGAATACCATATGGATCACTTGAGGATTTTGTTCAAACATTGAGGGATAAACAACTATTTGCCAAGTTTAGTAAGTGTTCATTTTGTCTAAGGGAATTTGTATTTCTTGGCCATGTATTGCCTGGTGATGGAATTAAGGTTGATACAAAGAAAATGGAGGCGGTAAATAATTGGCTTAGACCATTGTCTCCTTCGGATATTAGAAGCTTATTCGGCTTGGTAGGATACTATAGAAGGTTTGTTGAAGGATTCTCCTTTATTGCTTCACCTTTGAATAGTTTGACCCAGAAGAAAGTGAAGTTCCAATGGTCTTGTGAATATGAGAAAAGTTTCCAAATATTGATGGATCATCTTACTTTGGCTCATATTTTGATATTGCCCGATGGTGTGGATGGGTTCATCATTTATTTTGATGTCTCACTTGTTGGTTTGAGTTGTGTTTTGATGCAACATGGTAGGGTAATAGCCTATGCCTTAAGTAAACTTAAGGTACATGAAAAAAACTACCCAATCGATGATCTTGAACTTGTGCCTGTTTTGTTTGCTTTGAAAATTTTGCGTCATTATCTTTAGGGGTGCATGCTGATGTATTCAGTGACAAACAAATCTTTCAATATGTATTTAGTCAAAGGGACTTTAACCTCAGGCAAATGAGGTGGCTTGAACTCCTATAGGACTATGATATGAGTGTGTTGTACCATTTGGGTAAAGCGAATATTGTAGCCGATGCTCTCAATAGATTGTCCAAGAATAGTGTTACACATGTTGATGAAGGTAAGAAGGAGTTGGTTAAACATGTCTATAGATTGGCATATTTAGGGGTGCGTGTGTTTCATTCAAATGATGGAAGTGTTGTTGTACCTAATGGCTCAGAATTGTCTATAGTGGCGAATGTTAAGGCCAAACAAGACCATAATTCGATTTTGGTAGAATTGAAGAAGTCGGTGGACAAAAACTCCATTAAGGCTCTTCCAAGGGGGAGATGGAATACTATGTTACCAAGGTCGTTATTGTGTTCCTAATATGGATGGACTAAGGTAATTGATATTGAGTGAGCCCCATAGTTCTCGGTATTCAATTCATCTGGGATCCACCAAGATGTATCCTGACTTGAGGGAAGTATATTTGTAGAATGGTATGAAGAAATACATAACAGAGTTTGTGGCTAAGTGTCCTAATTATCAACAAGTGAAAGTTGACCTTCAAAAACCAGGAGGTTTATGTCTAGCCATTGAAATTCCTACTTAGAAGTGGGAAGATGTAAATATGGACTTTGTGATGGGTTTACCTCATACTAGAGGACAACATGATTCTATTTGGGTTGCTATGGACCGAATGACTAAGTCGGTATATTTTCTATCAGTTAAGTATTCCTCTAGTGCCGTAGCCTATGCAAAGTTGTACATTTGTGAACTTGTGAAACTTCATGGTGTTCCTTAGTCTATTATATCGGATAAAGGTACTTAATTCACTTCACATTTTTGGAAGTCATTTCTAAAGGGTCTTGGTAAAAAACATAAGCTAAGTACCGCTTTTCATCCTTAAACCAAGGGACAAGCCGAAAGAACGATCCATACTTTGGAGTATATGTTATGGGCGTGTGTCATCAATTTGAAAGGAAGTTGGGATGAGCATTTTACATTGATTGAGTTTGCATACAATAATATTATCACTCTAGCATCCGATGCCTTATATGGAAAAAGATGTAGATCCCTGGTAGGATGGTTTGAAGTGGATGAGATGGCATTGATTGGTCCACATTTGGTATTTGATGCAATGGATAAAGTAAGGCTTATAAAGGAAGGATTAAAGATGACTCAAAGTTGTCAAAAGTCCTATTTAGAAACTAGGAGAAGAGAGCTTGAATTTGATGTGGATGATTGGGTGTATTTGAAGGTTTCACCTATGAAGGGTGTAATGCATTTTAGTAAGAAAGGGAAGTTGAGTCCTAGATATGTAAGACCCTATATAATAACAAAAGGTGTTGGTAAAGTGGCATATGAGTTAGACTTGCCATATGAGTTGGCTATGGTTCATCCGGTGTTTCATGTATCAATGTTGAGGAAATTTGTGGGAGATCCAAACTCTATCATGCCATTAGAAACTGTGAACATTGAAAAGAATTTGACTTATGAGGATGTTCTAGTGGAAATCTTAGACCGGTAAGTGAAAACACTAAGGAATAAAGATGTTGCATCTATCAAATTATTGTGGAGAAATCAACAAGTAGAGTGTGCTATATGGGAAGTAGAAGCGTACATGATAAAACATTATCCGTATCGCTTTCCTCCCACTCAAGCTTAAGATACTAAGTCATTCATGATCGAATCGATTAAACTCATATGTATTCAGTCCCTCTAATGTGTCATTCATATGCATGCATGTTCATGAAAGCTGATTTTTAATTATAATTTATGTTAAGTTGAAATTTTCACGTTCTATGCATTTTAGAGTGTAACTATGTTCATTATGGGTTTCTAGTCCTCTTTCCTTTTCTTTCATATGTTATGTTGATCCCATTAGAGGATGAATGTTCCCAAGGGGGAGATACTGTAAGACCCTAGAATTCAAAAAAGTTGGATCAAAAGGGAAATTCAAAAAAAGTCGACTAACTCCAAGTCTATGAGTTGGCCTATGACTTGTACAGACTTTTAAAGGTCGTAGAGATGAGCCGTGGACTTGAGTTCAGGTCTAAAAAATTATCTAAGGCAAGATCAAGGTTGATGAGTTATTTGACGGCTCATAGGAATAGTGACGACTCATAGGAACAATGAGTTGTGGTGAAACTTCAGAGACCTTCAAACTAGCAGTTTCATCTGACCTACAAAACGAGTGGTTTTGATGACTCATAAGGAAGACTACGAGTCATAACCCCAAGTAGTAATTGAAGATCAGAGGCCCTTATTTTAGGGTTCCATTAACTCTACAGGACGATTCCAATCAATGACTCATAGAAGTGAAAATGAGTCATACACATGACTCGTATAGAAATTTCAAAGACTTGTTTCTCAAGTATATTTTAGGGCCGACAGAAAGAGTAATTCCTATGATTGATCACTGCTTCTACGATTCATACAACTCGATCGTAGGATTGCCAGACTCAAAATTTAATAAGGGGTAGTTTGGTATTTTCCCTACATTCTAATAATGTATATGGAAGTTTCATTCATTAATTATTATGTCCTAAATACTCCTAAACTCTTTTTATTCTCTCATTATTTACAAAACAAATTCTAGATTTATCTCCCAAGGTTCCTCAAGAGTTTATCAAGCTTTGGTTAGGGTTTTTTCAAGATCAAGCCTTCTTTCTCAAATTCAAGTTCAATTTCAATCAAGGTATGTAGGGATAGATCAACGGGTCTCTTTTACCCATGGAGTCCCAAGGTTTTCATTCAAAATCTCATGAATTTTACTTGGGTTTATAACCCTAATTTGATGAATTGCATTGGGTTGTTTCAATTATATTTTAACCATCATGATCATTATATGTATGCTTCAACATGAACTATATGATTTCAAGTTAAATTATGGTTCTCCATGCATGAAGCTAGTTTCTATGATGATATTATGAAGTATGATTATGAATTTAATGATTTGAAAGTATTATCATAGTTTTCATTCAAACTGACTATGTAGAAGAGTTTTATACTAAATTCAAGTATGAATTATGATCATGAATTACAAGTATGTTAAAGTTATGATTTTCATGCAAGTATGGAGATAGGTGACTTAGGGACCTATGTGGTGACCTAGGAACCTCATGATAAGAATTATGCAAGTATAATTTGCAATGATGAAAGGCCAGTACTCACATTGCAATTATGTTATGAAATGAGTTATTCTATGAATTATGAAGTTTATGAACAAACTATGATATATGCTAAGTATGTGTAGTATGTTATCTATTCCGTAAAATTTGACTTAGCACCGAGTGGACTTGAGGTAGGGGCCCTACCAAAGGCCTTAGTAGCAGCCTCTTGTCCCTTAAACTATGTGCCACCATAGGTTTGCCTTATGGCCTAGTTAGTTGATCCACATATAGTATATGTACATGATCCACCTAAAGGGGTAGACTCTACCTTGTAAGTAGATTTTCCTTTCTTCCATTATATAGGGAGTGTTATGACCCGAGCCTAGGGTCTAGATGTGACACGGGGAATGAGATACCCAGAGGTACCTCACCCAAGCCTCTTAGCATTCATTAAGCATTTCATTGTTAATGATAAACAAATCGAGCAAAAACATAAGAGATATAGGGACTAAAGGATATCACATTAGTAAGAGTCAAAGACAACATAATATCCTTTAATATGTCCAACAATACCTTCTACGTTAAAATTTGGTGTGGGCTAAGACATGTCCCTAGCTTAGCTTCAAGATTTAGATAAGATAGGAGTGTCGTTCCCAAAACATGGGAATTCATCAAAGTGGTATCCTTAAATGCTCAACTTAGCCATAAGGAGGAATGTGTGGAGCGACGCTGGTCCCTATATGGTGATATAATGTAGGCAAAAGTAAGCATTAGTACTTTTAATGTATTAAGTATGTGAGTGTGATATGAAATGAAGAACATAAGAGAGAGACATATATATGCAATATGCATAAGTGAATGCATGCATGGAAAATCATCATATGAATCCTTAAAATATTTATTTTATGGGAAGCGACCTTAACCGACATTTAAGACCATGTGAGCTATTACATGGAATCTAACATAACCCCCTACATTGGCACGGGGAGACTACTTGCCGGGTAGAAATCCGTCAACTTTACACTTATTCTTTAACTTTGACTTTAAGGGATAATTGTGGATGCACTAGCCTAAATAGCCTACAAAGGCTCCTATGTTGGCGCATAGTTAATGCAACATTATACTTTACTTAAGGACCCCTTAGGTCGAGTCCCCATCTACATGCTACATTCGGTGCTAGGTAAATACCACGGAATAACATTTAAATGTCATAATAAAATAAGTATTATATAACTTTAGACATCAAATCATCATTAGTGGAATAACTCATTAAAACATTTCATTTGATTCAATAAGTGAGAATTTTCCTTTCACATTGAATCCTTTCTTTGGCTAAAATCCCTTTCATCATCATTCAATCATTTCACACGACTCCCTTAAACATAGGCATTTTCTTTATAAACTTTTATTTTGAGTCAAAACTTTCAATTCAACTTCATTTTAACATAAGGAGACTAGGTGGGTTCATTTTGTATAACTTTCAAATACATTTTGATGCATGAGAGTGATGTAAATGCATCATATGAAACAACTTAAAACAACCCACCATGTACACTTTAAAACTACCTTTTAAGACCTCATATAAGAACTCTAACAAAACCATTCATTTCCTGAAATATAGAGTCAATATATATCAATTTAAGTAAATAAACTTCAAATATACCATAATATATGCATTTGGAATTATCATGCAAAACCCCATAGGAATTCACCATTTAGAATTTTAAATATCAAGTTGAGAAAACATTTAGGCTCCATGGGTGAAAGAACCCATGGATAAAAACCCACATACCTTGCTTGAATTCACTAAGAATTGAAGAAGAACCTTGAAGAAATTGCAAACCCTAGCTTGAATTTAGAGAGAAACCTTGAGGGACCTTGTGAGTTCTTGCCTTACAAGTTTTGAGAGAATGAATTGAATAAGAGGGGGGGGGGGTCTTAAGGAGAAGAGTGTTTTCAGACTTTGAACTTGTCCATAAAAGTGTCTAGATTCATTAAACCAAACTTTTAAAAAGACACAATTGCCCTTCATTTTATCTGGAAAATTTGGCCCTATGGGACCCTTCTATGGGTCATCGTAGTAACGATAGTCATCCAAACAATCTGTCTTATAGGATTGAGAAAAGAGCCTAAAACATAGTCTCTAAAGTTTAGGAACGACTCGTGTATACAAATCGTCCTCATGGAAATGACCCGTTCCTTGGGCTCATCCTGTAGGTCTCCAAAACCTACAAAATTCAAGTCTCTAAATTTTTGTGATGGGTGGTCCATACAAGCCATCTAAGCTTCTACCACCCATCCTGTAAGTTCGTAGACTTGTCCCTAAGGGTTCCTTGAAACTTGGCCTCAGAACATAGCCTAAGAGGGGTTTCTACGACTTGTCTTCTCAAGGATGACTCATCCTGGAAGTTCCTAGAAGCTCTCCTAAGGAGAAATTCAATTTTCTTCTCGAAGGGTAGCTCTAAGGTAAGGTCCGGCATGGTTTAAAGGTTGGAATATGTCATACTAGGGTAAGGGAGGGGAAAATGGCTTCGGAAGACCCTTTTTCTCTCGAACTCAATGACTTCTAATTGTATATATGAGTTAGGATCAATTCTTAATTATTTAAAGAGTGTTAGATGTAGTATAGGGTAATAAGGAATCTCTAACACCAAGCCAAGTCCAAAGAATTTCTATCGGCTTAGTCTTTGTATAAGTCAAAAATAGGGTCAAAATCAACCGCCCATATCTCCTGGTATATAAAGAATTAGGTATCTCCTTACCTATGAAATTAAATTTCTTTGAGTCTTCTTTCCAACTCCACAAAGATTGCATTATTTGGAGTTCAGAGTAAGAATTTATGACCTATTAACCAAAAGGGTGCACGCCAAGTATGCATCGCGGACATGGTCAATCTTGGCTCAAATTTTAATTTTGGGAAAAAATGAACTGAAGGGGGATACCTCAACATTTCGTACCTGCTCCCTGTTAGTTTAAAATTTAGCAAAAATTTTCAGTTTTAAGTAAGGGCAACTTAGACAATTCCGTGAACATATATATTTTTTTTAAGGGAACAGACCCTACACGAGACTCTCACCTCTCGTGCACAGTCAAGGGTTGAGCATCACTCCCAAGCCTTAACATAAATAATAAACAGAAAGGTACAAGGAGAGGGACATAAATCCTTACCTCTGATCCTATGTTGGTTCATAAGTCGGCTAACCTACTAAGGTTGGCTAACTCATCCCCTATACAAAAGAGGGCTAACTAAAAAATAGAAAGCAGTATACCTATGAGAGGACTCCTCCCAGTATAAGTTGACTAAGAAAGCATAAATGAGAGAGACTCTCCCCTTCCATGAGAAAACAAGAAAGTAGCCTACACTAGTCTTATTCAACTATACTACGTATCATACATAGTTAATTGAAGAAGAACAAGTATATGAACCTTCTATCTCGTATGGGGTGAGGAAGCTCTTTTCATATTTGCCATTTTTAGTCTTGTCGTACCAAGAAAATCCAAAGGAACTATGCAACAACATCCAGAGCATGAATATCAGCTAAGGAGGGTGAAAGGAGGAGAAGTATATGGAACTTGAGCAGTCAGCAGCCTTGGGATTTTTGAAGAATAAAGTGGTGGGCTGAAAAGAAGCATCTTGCAAGTCCTGTCTTGACCAACTGCTTGGATGTTTAACTATTGGTGCCTTGCACATTGGAGAGATTCTTCTGTGCCTGCAATCAAACAAATAAACAGATAAGGAGCTCCAAAAATTTGGATGCAAGGGGCCTGCTGCAAGTGTGAGACCCCTGAATTATGGTTGTTATCTCCCTTTGTTTGAAGCTTTGTGGGCCTGCACAAACAAGTAACCAAGCAAGGATCTCCAAGAATATTGTTACTAGTAGTGAATGCAACCTGCTGCATCTCAGCCATATAGTTATTGGTGCTGTGATATAGCTTTTACATGTGTTGTCGTTGGGCAGTTGTAAGACTATATATATTTGTTGGTGTAGGACTTCCAAAACCAGCTGCTTCAAGTCTAACACAAGGCTCAAAGTTGCATGATGCCTGCACAAAGAGATATACAACAAAGAACAAAGGTAGAACTAAAGATTCAGTTTTGATGTCGGCTGAATGGATTTCCATGTGTTGGAAGTAGTCTTACTGATCTGGAAAGGTGTTGCTGGAGGCTCCTGAATGTTTTTGAAGGTTGAAGTTCTTGTTCTAGGGAAATGGAGCTGTGTAGAGGAGGAAGAACACAACCAAAAACTGGAGCAATTGTTGTGGGGTTGTTGCTGTGTGAGCAGCTCCAAATTACTCAGCTGGAGATCCATGCTGCTGCCTTTTATTTGCCAAGGTGCTGGGAATAGCACCCCTGGTGTTTTTGCACCTACACAAAGACAATCAAATAAATACAGGCAACCAAACAAACACAAGACCCAAGAGGGGCTTCTAATTCTGCACAATCCTTTTGTAGCACTCTTGGTGAAGATATTTGATTTGGTGGTTGTATCTATGATGTCCTCTATGTAGTTGTTGTTAATGCATGTTACCTGCAATAATACAACAAACAAACAAAAGCAACAAAGGACTTGCACAAGCTAGCAAAAAGGAAAGGACCTCTAAGAGTGCTTTGGAGCCTGTTAGCTTTTTCAAGGTCGCTCGACTAACTTCTCCAATTATCCGATTAAGATGAAACTTCTTGAGCTTTTCACATACATCCTTTTCTTTAGTCCTGCAAGATTTCGAGGCTTTTTGCACAAGTTGGAATTTCCAAATTGCAAATTTCTCCCTCTTTAGGCTTTAGACAACTGACTTTTTCAAGGTCGCTCGCCTATCGTCTCCAATTATCCGTTTGAGCTGAAACCTCTTGGGCCTTGCCACTATAGTATTTTCTGCAATCTTGCAAACTTTGGAGGCCTTGGTGCAGGTCCACATGATGCAAATGACCCTACACATCATACCCTGCTGTAGCTTAGTCTTAGTGCCAGATGTTGCATAGAGGAAGTTGGCATGAATGGGAAGCTGAAGAATTGGTGAACTCCTAGCATGCCAGGCTGCTGTCTCTCTTCTGTTGAAGTACTTTGAGCCTGTATAAACAAGTGGCAAAGAGACAAACAAGGGAGATAGGTGCATATGCTGCTGTAGGTCCTTGTGCAGCTCCATGTTACTTCCATAGTAGAGGGTGTTAAGATGCTTTTTGTTGCAAGCTACTCCCAAAGAGTACCTGAACCCACAAACAAAAAAAGAAAACACACAAACAAACAATTCTGCAAGTTTTTGTAACTAATACTAATGACTTGTAGATGTTCCTTGGGTGTTATAGGTTGGTGGAGCTATTGCTGAAGGATATTGTTGTTGAGAAAGGTAATAGGCAAGTTGAAGGTGCTGTACAAAAGAGTCCCTAAGCAGTATCTTGTGTTACTGGAACCCTTAGAGAAAATCCAAGGAGGGCCTGCATTAGGTGATGTAGGTAGGCTCCCAATTGTAACATGTTGCATCCTGCTACTGCTGCACCATGGAACAAGTAAGGCTGTGCCTCCAAGTGTAGATTGAAGAGATGCAATTTTGTATGTACCTGCACAGAAAACCAAGAGAGGAAGAGAAAGAAGAACTACCCTATTCCTTACCTCAATAGGCAAGTTGTTATGTCTAGGAAAGCAATAAGAAGAGGAGACTCTCCCCTTTACAATGGTCCTAATTATAGGATCTTCAAAGTAGCTATAACTATACATAGAGATATCCAAGTTGAAGATCAAATTAGAACAGCAGTTTGGGGGAGGTCAAGGAGGTTTCTTGATCCTTTTGAGCCTTCTTCTTCTGAAATTTGTCATTCCCAGCATGTCTATTTCCATGTGAGATCTAGCTTTCCTGGGGAGGTCCTGCTTGGTGAAGTAGAGCTCAGGAGCTGTGCATTTATGGCTGTATTTGGAAAGACTATCAGTTGTGGAGTTGGCTTATCTGAAGGCATAATTGCAGCTGAACTCTTAGAATTAGATGATGAGGCTATTGAGTTTGTCCAGCAGTTCCTTGATAGACCAAGGAGGCTTTGCTTCATGCTGCAGCCGTTGTGTGGTTTTCCTAGAGATCGCCGTGAGTTCTTTGCCAAATTAGGTGGAGTGGGGAAGATTATAACTATTTTCATCTTAAATCTAATAAGCAGTTTAGAATCAACCTCTAGCACTACCTGTGAATAACCAAGATGAAGGCACCAAGAGAGACCAAAGATTGCAGCTTTAATCTCTGCTTGATTGTTAGTTCCAGCACCTAGAGGAATTGCAAAAGAACAAATGAGCTCACACGATGCATTTCTAAGGATTCCTCCTCCACCACTGTTGCTAGGATTATTGAGAGCACTACCATCAGTGTTTAGCTTCACCAAATGATCAGGAGGCTTGGTCCATCATACAGAGGTAATCTTGATATCATGGTAGCATTGTTCAACTAAGAGGACAAGATCTCTCCAGTTGTTAGTCCACATAATATAGGGAAAAACATTGTGAAGCAAGTGGAAAATGTCCTTAAATACGGAGAATTTAACTCTTGCAAGATTAGACTGCTTCCCTCCATACTTGGAAGCACATCTATTCTTCCAAAGGTTCCAACATATGAATGAAGGGAGAGCCTGTAATAAGAGCCTGTGGGCCTCATTCTTATACTTAGCATTCCACCACCTCATTAGCAGATTTGTAAGAGGTGTGTACTCCTTGTTAATGCCCAAGGAATCAGCAAATACACTCCAGGTACTACTGGCAAAGGCTCCTGCAACAAAGATGTGATCTATGGTATCTTGGCCAGGTCTGTAGCAGCAGTAGCACTGAGAAGAAGGGTGGCCAAATCTGGTAAGCTTGTCATTGATGGGAAGCTTCCTTCTAATAGCCCTCCAAACAAGAAAGGAGCATTTGAAAGGGATGTACTGGTGCCAGACATTAGAGTTAATCTTGGTTTTGGGCCTCTTGTCTCTGATGATATCCCAAGCAGAAGAACAACTAAACTCTCCATTATTGTTTAGTGTCCAACATGGTTGGTCTTGCTTGAGAGGCTGATGGTTGATGTGAGTAGCAAGAATAGTAGACACAAACTGTAGAGGAGCCTGTTTAATGAGCAAATCAGCATTCCATTGTCCATTGTTCATGAAGGCTTAGACTTGGGTATTATTGAGCCTGCAGCTATGAGTGCTGAATTGAGCTAAAGGGACAATTCCTAGCCAGTTATCCCACCAAAAGAGGCAAGAACCTGACTGAATTTGCTATTGTATGTGAGGCTCAACATTATGCTTGTTCTTCATCAGATGCTTCCAGATCAGAGATTGTCTAGAATGCCATTTTTTGGTAATGGGATTGGACCTTTGACAGTACTTGGCTTTGAGAAACTCCCCCACAGAGAATGCTTGGTCCTAAATACCCACCACTGTTTATATTGGAAGGACTTGGATACATCAGATATTTGTCTCACACCAATACCTCCTTTATCATAGGGGTAACTAAGGTTCTTCCAGGAAGACCAATGGTACTTCCTCTTGTCATTTTTCCACCCCCAAAAGAAATTTGCAGTGATGCTCTGGATTTGTTTGATAGTGGTTGCAGGAGGGGAACTAGCTGAGAGAAGATGAATAGAAAGGGCTTGAATGACATGCTTAATCAATGTGACTCTGCCTCCATAGCTGAGGATCTTAGCCTGCCACCCTATTATTTTATTCATATCTTTGGAAATCAAATCAGAGTAATAAGTGATCTTCTGCCTACCAATATAGAGAGGGCATCCCAAGTAAGTGATAGGGCTGGTCTTTTGCTTGAATCCAGTGACCCTCTTGATCCTTCTTACAGTAGAATTGAAGGCATTAGAGGGGACCATGAAGTGGCTTTTATCTCTATTGATCAACTGACCTGAAGTACTCTCATAAGTGTGCAAAGTATCCATAATGAGCTGCAAGGTTGGAGACCTCCCAGAAGAGAAAATGATCACATCATCTGCAAAGCTGAGATGATTAATCTAGGGGCCCCTCTTTGCCATGAAAAATCCATGATACCTGGGATGATGGTGAAGATTATTCATAAGTCTTGACAGCACTTCAGCCCCAAGGATGAACAAGGCAGGTGAGAGAGGGTCTCCTTGTTTATGGCCTCTAGTAGAGTGGAAGAAGCCATGTCTTAAGCCATTAATAATGATGGAGTACCAGTTATAGGACATAACCCTCCATACCATATCAACGAACCCTTCCCAAAATCCCATTCTCCTCAAGACCAAATAAATATAGGACCAAGAAACTCTATCATATGCCTTGGCCATGTCCAACTTAATAACCACATTGCCACCCCCATTAGGCTTCTTAATATGATGAATGATCTCTTGAGAAAGTATGATATTCTCAGAAATGCTTCTATTCTTGACAAATCCAGATTGGTTAAGGGAAATAAGATTAGGAAGAATGAGAGCTAATCTAAAGCAAAGAAGCTTGGAGATGATCTTGTTGGTGAAGTTGCTAAGGCTAATAGGCCTAAATTCAGAAAGCTTGTTAGGATGGTTAACTTTTGGGAGAAGAACCAAACCGGTATGAGTCAGGTATTTAGGCAGGTTTTGACCACTAAAGAAAGCAAGGACCACTCTGAACAAGTCCTCCTTAATGATCTCCCAGCATTCCTGAAAACATTTTCCATTTATCCCATCAGGGCCAGCTGTTGAGTTAGGATTTATAGAGAATATAACATTTCTCAATTCTTCTAAGATGGGGAGAGCTTGGAGATTCCTGTTGTGGTCATCACTGACTAGCTTAGGGATGCACTGAAGGGCATTTTCCTGGATATGATGCTCCTTACCTGTGAAGATGTGCTGAAAATGAGCACAGACAGCCCTGGCTATATCTTCTTCTCCCTACAGCCATGTGCCTTCTTCATCTTGAATTCTATGAATGTAAAGCTTCCTCCTCCTTCCTCTGATGACAGCATGGAAGTACTTGGAGTTCATGTCTCCATCTTTGAACCACTGCAACTGAGTTTTTTGTTGCAGCATGGAGTCCTCTATCTTCAAATATCTAATATACTCAGCATTGATAGCATACAGGTTGGCTCTACATTCCTCAGAGTTGGATGAAATCAGTTCCTCTTCATCTTGTCTAGCCTTATCCTCATACTCTTTCACCTTGGCATATATGTCCCCAAACTGCAACTTAGACCACCTACTAAGAGTAGTAGATAATCTCTTCATTTTCTGATGGAAACACCACATGGGATTGTCTTCAATAGGCTTGTTCCAGTAGTTGCTAACAATTTCCATAAATGAGGGGTGATCAGTCCAGCAGTTCAAAAACTTGAAGTATTTGATGTGATGATGATTGTGCTTAGTCATTTCTAACAACAAGGGGCAGTGGTCTGAGCCCACACTAGAGAGGTGAGTAATGGTAGTCTGAGGCATCACTTCCAGCCATTTTTCATTGACCATACCCCTATCTAATCGCTCCCATATTCTGAAGAGTATACCCTTCTGATTAGACCAGGTAAACTTCTGACTAGAGAAGCCCAAATCATGCAAGCCACAAGCTTCTATAATGCTAATAAACTCCAAACTCTTTCTCATATTGTATATGGCTCCCCCTAGTTTCTCTTCAGGATCTGTAATCATATTGAAATCACCTAAGGTGCACCAAGGAAGGGAGGTATTGGACTGGTGAAGCATACTATCCCAAAGAGGTCTTCTGAGGTAGTCTTTACACTTAGTATATATAGACGAACTTAGATGCGTTTTGGGGTCATTTTTGTAGTTTTTTGCCACACCAAAACCCTAAACTTCATCCTTTTCTCTCTCAAATCATCTCCAACAAATTTTCTCTAAAACTCAAGGATTCAAGATTCCCATTGAAGACCTAACATCAAGACTTCTCCAATTCTTCTTCAAATTCCT
This sequence comes from Solanum dulcamara, assembly GCF_947179165.1. NCBI lineage: Eukaryota > Viridiplantae > Streptophyta > Magnoliopsida > Solanales > Solanaceae > Solanum > Solanum dulcamara. The sequence continues at coordinate 50,900,724 of NC_077240.1, forward strand.
CTCTAAGGTATGTGGGTTTTCATGTATGGGTTCTTCCACCCATGGAGCCCAAATGTTTTCTCAACTTAGTATTTCAATTTTAAATGTTGAAATACTATGGGCTTTTACATAATGGTTCCAAATGCATAGATTATGGTATATATATATATTGACTCTCAATTTCAAGTGATGAGTTTTATGGATTTTCATACTACTATTTAAAATGTATAGATTCTTGAATATTTGAAGTTTATTTACCTATATTGACTTATGTTGATTCTTATTTACATAAAATAGATGGTTTATCAAGATTCTTATATAAAGGTTTAAAAGGTAGTTTTAAAGTGCATATGGTGGGTTGTTCCTAAGATGTTTGATTTTATGCATTTATATCACTCTCATGCATATAAGTATTATTTAAATGTATTTGAAAGTCTTTATGAAATGAACCTACCTAGTTTCTTATGATAAAAAAAAGTTGAAATGAAGTTTGACTCCAAATGAATGTTTGACAATATCTACAAATGAGTTTAAAGGTGTTTTTTGTAAATAAGTTTTGTGAATGATGATTCTATAATGTTCAAGCAAGTTAATGATAGGGTGAGTTAAGGCCCTAAAGAAGTTTTATGAATAAAGATATGTGATGATTAAAGTTCTACACTCATATCACATGAGACAAAGTTAAGGAGCTATTCTATGATTTTGTTCTTATAAAGAGTGGACGGGTAGTAACATATGACCCCTCCCACATGATGATCAAGTTTATGTTTTTATGGTTTGTCTATTCCTTTGAGATTTTACCTAGCACTGAGTTGACCTTGGGATAGGCATTCTCTCTTGTAGCAAAGGAAAGAGACCCGTAAAAAGATCCCATTGTCCCATAACTATGTGCCACCATAGGATAAAGGATCACCCATATTAGAAGCTTGATTCCTTAGAGGATTACACATAGTTGAGGCTTGATCCTTCATGTAGCTTAGTGGATACACTTAGGCATATAGGAGTCTACCTTGGAAAGTAGTCTCCCCCTTTCCTCCAATGTATGGGTAAACATTGGGACTCCAACGTTATGGGTCACATAGTTTATGTCGGTTAACGATTGCTCTCACTAAGTTACAAGGTCCTTGTCTCGATGCTTAAGGTATTTCTTACTATGACGACTAATATCTTTCATATGTCCATGATCTTTTCTACGGTTAAAGGTCCTATCTCACAAGTTATATGACATGAAGTAAGTGTTACTTTAAAGTTTTATAATATACATTCACCAATAATTTCTTATGTTTAAAGATTATTTTTAAGCTATACTCATGATCATTATTATTGGTCATGCATCTTATGGAATATTGATTATGTTCTCTTACTTGTTCATGCATATCTCACATACTTAGTACATTCAAAGTACTAATGCATACTCTTTTTCCTACATGCTATAACCATGTAGGGACCGGTGTTCCTCCTCCTCCATGTGGTTAGTTGGATCATTTGAAGGCCACTTTTGGTGAGTTCTCATTGTTTCTAGGACAATACTCCTCCCCTTTCTAGCATATGTTATGTTGAGGCATCAAGAGACCTATTTTGGCACTTTATTGTTAGTTTATTTGAGGATGAGCTAGGGAAACTTCTTAGACCCCGCCAAGTCTATTAGTAGAGGTATGTTTGGACATAAATATATGATGATCTAAGGTTGATGATGAATCTTATTTTATGATGTTCTCCCTTAGTCCCGCTTTCCTCTTTTTCTTCCGCTTGATATTTATTGTCAGTACTGATGAAAGACTAAATGAATGCTATTGGGCTTGGGTGAGGTGTTTCCGGGTTACTCATTCTTCGTATCATGTGTAGGCCCTAGGCTTGGGTCGTGACACTAAGACCCCACCTTATGGGCCTTAGAAGTCCCTATGAGCAGTAGAGGGGCTCGTTCACATGGATGGGTTCGAAATTTTGAGACTTTTCTCCTTGGTTCCAACTTTCAGACTTACGGGGTCTTACAATATCTCCCCCTTGGAAATAATCATCCTCGAATGAGATTAACTTATCATAGGGAGGACATAGGAAGAGTACTAGCAACCCAACATAAACAAAATGACATATGCAATGCATAAAACATGAGATCTTTAAACTTAGCATAAAACATGACTTGAAAATTTAACTTAATGAACATACATGCATATGAGGATGTAAGAAAACTGAAAAATAAGAGTCTTAAAAATTGAGCATGAGTAACTTAGTACCTTAGACTTGAGTAGAATGAAAAATATGTGGGTAACGTTTTATCATATCCATTTTCGCTTCCCACATAGAACTTTTAACTTGTTGATTCCTCCAAGGAACCTTAATGGAGGCAACTTCTTTGTTCCTCAACCTCTTCACTTGTCGGTCCAAAATTTCAACTGGGACTTGTTCATAGGTCAAGTTCTCCTTAATAGTCACTACCTCCAAGGGAACAATGTAGATAGGGTCACCCACACATTTTCTCAACATAGACACATAGAACACCAGGTGAACCATTGCCATCTCCATTGGCAATTCCAACTCATAAGAAACATTGCCCACACGTCCTAAGATTTTATATGGCCCTACATACCTAGGGCTCAATTTTCCATTTTTACCAAATCAAACCACACCTTTCATGGGTGAAACATTCAAATACACTCAATCACCCACATCAAACTCAAGATCCCTTCTTATAGTTTTGGAATATGACTTTTGACAACTTTGAGCCATCTTCAATATTTTTATAATGATCGTCACCTTCTCTAAAGCATCAAGTACCAAGTCAGGGCCCAACAAGGTCATATCACCTACTTCGAACCAACCAACCAGGGATCTACATCATCTTTCAAACAAAGCCTCAAATGGCACCATCTTAATACTTGAGTGGTAACTATTATTATATGCAAACTCGATGAGCGATACATGATCTTCCCAATTTCCTTTAAATTCCAACACACAAACCCTCTATATATCCTCTAGTGTTTGAATTGTCCTTTTGGCTTGCTCATCGATTTGAGGATGGAATGCGGTGCTCAAGTTTACCCTAGTACTAAGGCCCCTTTGAAATGATCTCCAAAAGTGACAAGTGAATTGGGTACCATGATCCAAAATAATGGAGAACAACACGCCATGCAACCTCACTAACTCCCGAATATATAACTTGGCATAATCTTTGGCCCTATAGGAAGTCTTAATCAGTAGAAAGTGAGCCGACTTAGTCATTCTATCAACAATCACCCAAATAGAATCATATCACTTTTGTGTGTGGGTAAACACACTACAAAATCCATATTAACATCTTCTATTTTCCAAGTAGGGGATTTCAATATCTTGAGCTAGACCACTCGGCCTTTGATGTCCATCCTTTACTTGTTGACAATATAGATATTCAGACATAAACCTTGCTATGTCCTTCTTCATGCCACCCCACCAATACTACTCTTTCAAGTCTTGATACATTTTTGTTGAACCGGGGTGAATGGATTATGCAGAATTACATGTCTCTATCAACATCAAACTCCTTAGGCTATCCACATCTAAAATACATAACCAGCCTTGGTAATATAACACCCTATCTCCCCCTTGTGAAAAGACCTCTACCTTATTTTTATTCACAAACTTCTTTAAATTGATAAGTGTCGGGTCAAGGTCTTGTTTCGACTGACATTCACTATCAAAAAGGATTTAGACCCATTTCGGACAACCATACCACCATCATAGGTACCGCGCAACATCATCCCCTAATCTAGCCAATCGGTGAACATCTTTCACCAACTCCCTTTTTCCTTCATCAACATGGGCCACACTCTCCATAGACACTCTACTAAGTACATCAGCCACCACATTGGCTTTACTCGAATGATAATTCACACTCATGTCATAGTCCTTGAGGATCTCCAGCCACCTTCTTTGTCTTAGATTGAGGTTCTTTTGGGTGAACACATATTGAAGGCTCTTATAAATGGTATACACATCTACATGTACTTCATAGAGGTAGTGCCGCCAAATTTTCAAAGCAAAAACCACGGCCTCTAATTCAAGATCATGGGTAGGGTAGTTAATCTCATGCACTTTTAATATCCTAGAAGCATAGGCTATGACCTTACCGTTTTGCATTAAGACACAACCCAAAACAATCTTTGAAGCATCACCCTAAACCACAAGCCCTTCTTATCCTTCAGGTAGAGTCAAAATAGGAGTGGAGGTTAGTGTCACGACCCAACCCCGTGGGCCATGACTAGGGTCCGACCTGGACCCCCATATATGTATCTATCAAATATAAAAACTATACATATAAACCCCAGCGGGTGATAAAATTTTCATACACGTGTAGCCTCTTTCATTTGTGTCATGTTATAAAATGGCAAGCAAGCCAATAAGGATGCCATAGTACAATAATATTTACAACTCATCGTAGAACCATAACCGCAAAAAACTCACACATTACCCACGTACACATGTCTACAGACCCGTAAGAATAGTAATGGTAACATATGGCGGGACAGGTCCCCCGCCGTACCCCTAAATAAACATATATATATATATATATAAAATGCCCAGTATCAAAAGTTATACTCCGGAATAATGGAGCACTTCCAACATCGCCGAGTGGAAACCCTAAGCTGGCGGATCTCCAAAATAAACATCTGTACTTGCGAGCATAAAATACAGCCCCCCGAAGAAACGGGGGTCAGTACGATATATGTACTAAGTATATAAAGCATGAACTATGATAAGTAAAGTCATTACCAGAGCAGAACATGCAAAAATGAGCAAAGTATCCAGAAATATCAAAATGCTTATCATAACCATAGATAAGGTATGCAGAAAAACATATGCCATATTCGGCCCCGTTATGGGACTCGGTGAACAAATCATGGTCACCATCCCGTTACTGGTGCCACAGCACATCATAACTCCAGAGTAGGGAATATCTCCGTAACATATCATATCATATTAGATAGTCATATCGGATCATATCACATCATATGTGTACATGGCACATCATAACTCCACAATTCCCATGTACAGGTCATACCTGCCCCTTCACATTGAGGCATGGCGAATAATGTAGAGAAGTACGCATGATAATAAAACCTAGCCCGGGCTCGGTGAAGGAAGAATTGAGGCATCCACGAATGGAGTAGTGAGAAACTATATGCAATTTAAATCATATCTGAGACTCGACGGAATAATCAAAAAGGGCTTTTGTTCAAAATCGAGACAAGAGTCATATAAAGTACCTTTTTAAATTCACCATGAGTTATATCAAAATAGAACTTCTGAGAATCATATACACATATCAAGGCATAACAAAATATCTTTTGAAAGTCGAGAAATTGGCCATCCTAGTGTCTTTAAGTATAGGAACTTCTATGGAATCATATGAAAGTCATATACTTATTTCATAAAAACCAAGCCAAAAAGGGATATTAGCTTTATATACTTATGTCAAATCATACTAAGAGAAGCAATAAGATTTACATACTTATGCCAAATACATGCTAAAAGAAAGTATAATCCTTACATACGTATGCCAAAACATGCCAAAAGAAGGAAACGTTAGCTTTACATACCACTTACGAGTTACTCTTAACACGTTCGCCTCATCGTCTCTTGAACCTATTTAACATGAAAGCAATCCGAGCATCAACAATCCTCGACTTTCCAGCATCTTAAGTTACATACAAGTATTCATAGAACTCATTTCCTCGCTTGTCTTCTCAACTAGTCCTTTGGCTAGTTAAGGCGTTAACAAAAATTGGGTAGCATCTCCCCTATAATGTGCCCTATCCGAATTTCCAATTATACTCCTAATAGCTACAGCCAACCAACAACAATAACCTGCAGCACATATATATATATAATTTACATCAATCTTATACTACATAAACTCCAAATGACGTGCTCGAAACCAAGATACCAAAATAAGGTTTTTAGTTTCCGTTTTGCAAAACCTTTAACCGTATGAAGTGGGGGTCATGTGGATGCAACCAGAAGCTCCCCCAACTCTCTTTTAGAACACATTTAGGCCTTCAAAACACACCACACAACCAGCAGCCGCCTCCAAACGCACAATGCCTTACTTCAACTACAATTTAACTACGACTACTTCAATTTAGATTATTTCTTTCGCTGAGCATATCCATGACTTTTTTTTATACTTCCAGAAGTATAAAAAGTACATAATACCCTCCATAACAACCCCATAAATTCCAAATTTAAAGGAGAAACCTTACCTTACCAGAAATTGGCCAAAAATAGCCAAAATTGTGCCTCAGAAACCTCTTTAGCGTGCTGGAAGTTGCGTGGACTGTTTGCTGTCCGTTTTGGCTGCACCAAGCCATGATTTTATACTTCTAATACCTCCATATCATTGTGGTATATTCTGGATAATTAATTTATGGAATGAAATTGGGACTTACCTATTTTTTTCTCCAAGCTGTCCTCTTTTTCTCTCTAGACTTAGGGTTCTTTTGTTTTGTTGCTGCTGAAGTTTTCTGGATAGAAATGACCTTAAGAGTCATGTAACATGTATATATATGGGCTGCATTGGCTAATACATGGATCAGCCCCTTAGGGTGACACATGTCATCCCCTTAGGGTGACACGTGTTATCCCCTTAGGGTGACAAGTGTCCAGCCGTGATTGGACCACCGCATCTATGCAACCTATCAGGGGCTGCCACATAGCAGTGGGGTCCACCCTTAAGCTGTTGCATCACCTACTTGATCCTAAGTAGGTGCATAAACTTCTTGCTTAAGGTTCTTCCATGTGTCTCTCCTCCATTGGCTGCCATGTGTCATCCTCTCCTCTTCCTCGTGGGTTCGTAATCTCGTCTTATTTTAAGAGCCTATGTAATCCATGCTACGTAAGCTTGGTATGTACTCAAATAGCTTGAGTATGTAAAACTTCTAAGTTAGTAGCTTACGTAGGTAAATCGAGTCCTACGACTCATTACTTGGTCTCCAATTCCTTCTGGATTCTTATAACTTTATTTCCAACCTTCTCTACTATGGGGTATCACATTCTCCTTTCCTTAAAGTCATTTGATAGTGTCGTAGTTTATTCGGCTTACATGATAATGTCCAAGGAACTTAAGAGACATTCCGAGCTCGGGAGTATGGGGTGTAACATTTAGTCGATCTTTGAAGGTTTGGAAACTCCTTTCAAACTTATCCATCCATATGAATTTCACCTTGTTTTGAGTCAACTTTGTCGTAGAAGATGAGATAGAAGAAAATCCTTGAACGAACCTTATATATTAATCAGCTAGACCTAAGAAACTCCTAATGTCCAAAGGAAACAATGGTCTAGGCCAATTCCTGACCGCTTCCATTTTCTTATAATCCACCTTAATCCCCTCGTCGAACACTATGTGACCGAGAAAGGCTACCTCCTTAAACAAAAACTTCCACTTGCTAAATTTTGCAAACATATACTTATCCCTCAATGCTTAGAGAACATCCCTCAAATAATACCTATGTTCTTTCTCACTCTGAGAGTAGATCTAAACATCAGCAACGAACACCATAACAAAAATATCAAGATAGGGTTTGAACACCTTATTCATTAGGTCCATGAACACTGCCGGCGCATTCATAAACCCAAAACTCATTACCATAAATTTGAAGTGACCATACCTTTTTTGGAACACCGTCTTGGGAATGTCACACTCCCTCACCCTTAGTTGGTGCTAGCCAAACAAAAGGTCAATCTTGGAGAAGTGACTCACCCCTTACAGTTGATCAAACATGTCATCTATCCTAGGAAGTGGATACTTGTTCTTAATAGTTACCTTATTCAATTGCCCGTAGTCTATTCACATTCAAAGAGACCTATCTTTCTTTCTTACAAATAGAACGAGGGCACCCTACACCAAAATACTTGGCCTTATGAACCCCTTTCCTAATAAATCCATTAATTATTCCTTCAATTTTACCGAAGATATTCGGTAAGGAAGAATAGAGATAGGTTGGGTATCGGGGAGGAGATCAATACCAAAATCAACTTCTCTTTCGGGAGAGACACTGGGAAGGTTATCGAGAAATACATTGGGAAACTGATTGACTATGGGGACCGACTCAAGAGTAGTACTTTTGAATACAATATCTTTAACCCTTACTATGTGGTAAATACAACCCTTAGCAATCAATTTTTGAGCCTTGAGCTAAGAAATGAATCTACCCTTCACCACCCAATCATGACTCTCCTATTAAAAAATAGACTAATTTGGGAATGAAAACTTGACTCGATGAGTCCTGTAATATATGGAAGCATAAGATGCATATAACCAATCCATCCTAAGGATGACATTGAAATCTACCATGTAAAGATGTATAAGATCACAAGGAACGACTTTATGCAAGAGGGACACGGGATAACCCCTATAGACCTTCCTAGGCACAACCGACTCACCCATGGGGGTATACACCAAATAAGGCTCTACTAACATTTTGGGAAATATATCAAACCTATTAGCTAAGAATGGAGTAACAAAAGACAAGTTTGTACCCAGGTCCAACAATGCATATATATCAAAAGTAAAGATCCTTAACATACCGGTAACAACATTGGTGTTTCCTCAACCTCTTGCCTGCCATGCAATGCATAGAAATGGTTTGTGCGTTGGCCACCTACTTGAGCTTGTTGTCCATGAGCAAATTGACCTTGAGGCCTACCACTGCCACCACCTCTACAATCTCGGGCATGATTACCTGGCTTCATGTATATGTAGCACGCATTTGAGCCCGCCAAGCACTGTTCTTTATAAGTCTTCCCACACTTCCTATGACGGGGAAAAGCTTGGGTACCAATGTTATCTCTTGGGACCATTGAGTTAGGGCCTTTGTCCTTATTTAATTTGGGAGGAAGAGCATTGGTGGAACCTTTTCCCATGAACCGTTGACCACTTTAGCCTTTGTTATTGCTACCATAACCAGACCTTTGAAGGTTGAACCCTCCACCATCCACTATAGCCTTTTTGAACCCTCTAGACCTCTTCCTCAACTTCTATTCTTCGATTTGTTTGGCATAAATCATCAACCGGAAGATGTCCATCTCTTTGACCAACATGGCCATTTTGAACTCCTTGGACGCCAAGCTCGAAACACCAAAAATAAACTTACTCGTCTTTGCTCGAGGGTCAGAGACCATAAAGAGAGCATACTTGGACAATTTTGTGAACTTGAGGGCATACTCTCTCACACTCATACTCTGTTGATGGAGGTTGATGAAATCTTGGATTTAGGCCTCCCTAATCTCCAATGAGAAGAAACGGTCTAGGAAAGCACATTTGAACTTTTCTCATCCTGTCGGCCCCATTTTCTCATCTCTCTCAATAATCTATTATTTGTACCACACTTGAGCATACATTTGAGTTGATGGGCCACTAGCTCAGTCTTTTTATTCGGTGGCACACCCATGATTTCCATGATTTGGTACACCTTATCAATAAAATCCATAGGGTATTCATCTTGTTAGAACCGTCGAACTTGGGTAGATTCATACTTTAAAAATATTGAATCTAAAAGGCCGGATTTTGCACTTGAGGAGGAGGGACACTTTGATGGCCTTGGTGGGCTACAATTTGACCCAATAATGCGATGATGTTGTGGAGAGCGGCATGATTTATCCCTTCCTCATGTTATAGGACACCTAAAACCGGAAGAGCTTGGTCCTCATCATCGACCCTTTTCCTTGGGGGTGCTCTTCCATGAGATATTATCTAAAGAACATAAAATTGGTTGTTAGTTAGAGGAAAACTTAGCACACTCTAGTGTACGACATGAATTGAAAGAAATAAAGACCTTCCTATACATCCCATAATCTACTATTCATGGTATTGGTACGCTTTATAACCATGAACAAACCCTATTTGATGCGGTATGTCAGACTCCGAGACCATTTCAAAACCTCATGCTCTAATACCAAGTTTTTCATGACCCGAGCCTAGGATCCTGATTGACATGATGATCAGACACCCAGAGGTACCTCACCCAAGGCTCAAAGCAATTATTAAGCATTTCATTAAAAATGATAAACAAATCCATCAGAAACATAAGGGATATAGGGTGTAAGGGACTTCACTTTAATAAGAGCCAAAGAAAACATAACATCCTTTACTATGTCCAACAATACCTTCTAAGTTCAAACTTAGTGGGGGCTAAGACATGTCTCTAGCTCACCTTCAAGATTTAATCAAAATACCAAACTTAATTTTAAGTGTCTAAACATATAATAAGCTAGATAAGATAGGAGTGTCATTCCCGATATATGGAAACTCACCAAAATGGTTGCCTTCAATGCTCAAGTTAGCCATGAGGAGGAGAGTGTGGAGTGATGCCGGTCCCTACATGGTGATATAATGTAGGCAAAAGTATGTGTAATACTTTGAATGTAATAAGTATGTGAGTGTGATATGAAATGAAAAGCATAAGAGAGATACATGTGTAGGCATTATGCATAAGTGAATGCATGCATGGAAAATCGTCATATGAATCCTTAAAACATTCATTTTGTGGGAAGCAACCTTAACCGACATTTAAGACCATGCGAGCTATTATATGGAATCCAACATATCCTCCTACATTGTCATGTAAATACTACTTTCCGGGTAGGACTCCGTCAACTTTACATTTATTTTTAACTTTGACTTTAAGGGATAATTGTGGATCCACTAGCCTAAATAACCTATAAGGGATCCTATGTTGGTGCATAGTTAATGCAACATGAGACTTTACTTAATGACCCCTTAGGTAGAGTCCCCATCTACATGCTATATTCGGTGCAATGTCAATCCACGGAATAACATTTAAATATCATAATAACATAAGAATTGTATAACTTTAGACATCAAATCATCATCGGTAGAATTGCTCATTAAAATAATTCATTTGATTCAAAATGTGAGAATTATCCTTTCACATTGAATCCTTTCTTTGACTAAAAGCCCTTTCATCATCATTCAATAATTTCACATGACTCCCTTAAACATAAGCATTTGCTTCATAAACTTTCATTTGGAGTCAAAACTTTTAATTAAACTTCATTTCAACATAAGGAGACTAGGTGGGTTCATTTCGTATAACTTTTAAATACATACAATGCATGAAAGTGATGGAAATGTATCATATGAAACAACTTAAAACAACCCACCATATACACATTAAAACTACTTTTCAAGCCCTCATAAAAGAACCCTAACAAAACCATTTATTTCATGAAATAAACTTCAAATATATCATAATATATGCATTTGAAATCATCATGTAAAAGCCCAGATGAATTCACCATTTAGAATTTGAAATATCAAGTAGAGAAAACATTTGTGCTCCATGGGTGAAAGAAACCATGGATGAAAACCCACATACCTTGCTTGAATTCACTAAGAATTAAAGAAGAACCTTGAAGAAATTCGAAATCCTAGCTTGAATTTGAAGAGAAAACTTGAGGAACCTTATGAGTTCTTGCCTTAGAATTTTTGAGAGAATGAATTAAATAGGAAGGGGGTTCTTGAAGAAAAGAGTGTTTTCAGACTTTGAACTTATCCATAAAAGTGTCTAGGTTCATTGAACCGATCTTTGGAAAAGACACAATTGCCCTTTATTAAATCTAGAAAATTTTCCCTACGGGACCCTTTTATGGGTCGTCGTAGTAACGACGAGTGGTGCAAATGACCCATCTACTAGGCTTGAGAAAACATCCTAAAACATAGTTTCTAAGTTTAGGAACGACTCATGTATATGACTCGCCCTTATGAATATAACCCAATCCTTGGGCTCGTCCTGTATGTCACCAAGACCTGCAAAATCAAGTCTCTGAAGTTTTGTGAGAGGTGGTTCATATGACCCGTCTGAGCTTCTATGACTTTTCCTGCCAGTTCGTAGACTTGGCTCTAAGGTTCCTTAAAACTTGGCCTCAAAACTTAGCTTACGTGGGCTTTCTATGACCCGTCTTCTTAAGGATGACTCATCCTAGAAGGTTGTAGAACCTCTCCTGAGTAGAACTTCAATTTTTCTTCTCAAGGGGTCTCTCTAAGAACCCACCTTACTAGCCTTAGAAGGCCCTACGAGCCGTAGAAGGGCTCGTTCACATGGATGTGTTCAAAATTTTGAAACGTTCACATTAGTTACAACTTTCTGACTTACGGGGTCTTGTAGGGAGACATCGAGATTCCAGGTGTAAGACCCTGAAAGATGAAAAGCCAAATGAAAGGAAAATATCAAGAAAATATCAGTGGCCCCAAGTCTACGAGTTGGTCTACGACTCATATGGACTTGTACGGGTTGTAGAAATGCGCCATAAACCTGAGTTCAGGAATTGGAGATGGGATAAGGCAAAGTGAAAGCCCACAAGTCGTATTACGACTCATAGAAAGGAGTCACAGTGAAAGCCTCAAACCCTTCAAACCATTGACCCTCAGGACTTCAAAGATGAGCCATAGAGAAATTTATGACTCATAGAAATAAATCGTAGGTTTTTTAGACCTGTAAGACGGATCACTTTGGTTACCCATAAACTCGACGATGAGTCACAAGCACGACTCATAACAAAAGATTAAAGGCTTAATTTTCACCTTTTCAAAATACCTGCAGTAAGAGTCGTAATGACGACTCGTCATAATTTCTACAACCGTAGAAGTGCATCCGTAGGACTAAACTTTGGGCATTTAATAAGGGTGTTTTGTATTTTTCCTCCATTCAAATAATATATGTGGACGTTTTTAATGACTAGATTCATTACGAATTGTATTCTAAATACTCCTAAAACTCTTTTATTCCATCATTATTTCCCTAACAAATTTTAGACTTCTCTCCCAAGGTTCCTCAAGAGTTCTTCAAGCATTGATTATGGTTTCATCAAGATCAAGTCTCCTTTCTCAAATTCAAGTCTAATTTCAATCAAGGTATGTGTGCATTGATTCATGAGTCCCTTCCACTCATATAGTCCAGGGTTTATTTTAAAAATCTCGTGAAATCTCATTACTTTTAAACTTCAATTTTGATGAATTATATAGGGATGATTCAATTTTGTATATAATCGTTATTTATGATCATTATAAGTATATTTCTACCTAAATTATATTATTTTAAGATAAATTATGAAAGACCATGCATGAAGATATTTTCTATGATGAATGTTTTTAATTATGATCATGGAGTCCTATGTTTCAAGGTATTCTTATGGTTTCCAATTAAATTGATTATTTATATGAGTTTTTACTCCAAATTCAAGTATAAATTATTATCATGAATTATAATTATATTTCAAGTTTTGATTTTCAAACAAAATATGTAAAAGGTGACTTAGGTCCCTATGTGGTGACCTAGAGCCTAACGATATGAATTATGCAGCTATGAATTGTAATGTGGAAGGAAAATATTCACATTGCACTTTTGTTATGAAATTACCTACTCTATGAATTTCAAACCTATGATCATAACTATGATTATTATGTTATGATACGTATTCCATGGGATTTGACTAAGCACCGACTGGACGTGAGGTGGGGGCCCTACAAAAGCCTTAGTAGAATCCTCATGTCCCATAAACTTCATGCCACCATAGGTTGTGTTATGTTTTAGCTAGTGGATCCACATATAGCGTATGTATATGACCCGCCTAGCGGGGTAGAGTCTACCTTGTCAAGTAGATTCCCCTTTTCTTATTATCGATTATGGTTCTTAGCCCACTTATGTATATGAGTATTATGTTATTTTATGATCTTCAACTATGTCTTTTAAATGCTTTGATCATCATGGTATTCCTTATGACTTTACTTAACCTATATCATATATATTCTTTATCGTTATATCTTATGATTTATATTGCATGTCATTCCCACATACTTAGTACATTCAAATGTACTAACTCATTGTTGCCTATATTATCTCATAATGTAGGGGTTGAGTTTGAGGATCATATCCATCCACGTGGATAGTTGAGTTCTTATAACAAAGTCTTGGTGAGTCCTCATCCATTGAGGGAGGTTTTTGAGTTATTTCTTTCAAAGATATTCATTTTCTTTACCTTAAGGGTGATATAGGGACATGTATTAGCCCCCACCCATGTTTATGAGTAAAGGTATCTAGTTGGACAAAATGTTGAGTCTATATTGTCAAGTGATATTCTTCATTTATGATTCATCTTCTAGACTCTCTTATGATATTTCCGCATTTACTTTACCTTTTGTATGCTTTATGATATGTCAAGAGGCTTGGTTGGAGCCCTTTGGGGTTTTGATCACTGTATTACAACTAGGCCCTAAGTCAGGTGGTGACAAACATGGTATCAATGAACAAGATTTAAGATGCCCTAGGTTATCCAACATACCACGTCACGTGGTGTATTATTCATGATTGTGAAGCATGCCACATCTATGAATAGGAGGCTATAAGATATTTTAAGAATTCTCACTTCTTTCATGATCTATGTCGTGCAGTAGAGTGTGTTCTAAGACTTTCTTTCCCTAACTATCTTTCTTTGTGACTTTTCAGAAAAAATGGCTCCAAGAAGACCACCATTGCCAAGGGAAACAATGCTAATGAGTCCCAATCTCCCCTGGCTCCTCAAGACAATGGACCCCTACCCGACAAAGTGACTAATGTGGAGTTCTGAACCACCATTACTATGCTAGACTAAATGGTGTCCAACCAAGGGGTTGCAAAACCTCCTAATATTCATACTCCATCCTCAAAAGTGAGGGAATTTTCACTAATGAACCTTCCAGAGTTTCATGTCTCAAATGTTGATGAGGATTCTCAAGAATTTTTAGATATGGTTTATAAGATAGTGAGCATTATAGGGGTGTCTTCTGAAGAAAAAATTGAGTTAATGGCCAATCCACTTAAGAATGTTGCAAAAGTGTAGTATACCCAATGGAAGATGGAGAGGGTAGATGAAGTTCCTATTGAATGGGAAGCCTTCAAGCTTTGCTTCCCTTGATCGTTTTTTCCCTCTTGAACTAAGGGTTTAGTAAGCTATTTAAGTATGATCCTTCATTATTGTCGATCCATGTACCCGAATAAGTCAATTCATATCGGGGATGTGCGACTTGGTTGCTAAGAAATGTCATACCACCATGCTTGTGAAAGAAATGGAGATATCTCCTCTCATGACCTTTACTGAAGAAATTGAAGGAGAATAGATCAAGGAGATTAGGATGAGGGATTCTAAGAGGGCCTGGTATGAAGGTAGTTTCTCTAATGCTTGGATCGGTGGTGGTAGGAGTGGCCGTTTTCAACAAGTCCAAGTTTCAAGAAAGAAGTTTGCTAAGGATAGAGTGTCATACCTTGAGGCTCAAGTAGGAGGAGGTGTGAATGCTAGTAGCCCTTCTTTTTCTAAATGTGCAAAGTGTGGAAAGAATCATGGAGGGAGATGCTTAATGGGAAAGAGTGCTTGCTTTGGATATGGCAATATGGGCCACAAGTAATCCGAGTTCCCTCATGTTGCCAACAAATGTGGAGAACCTCCTCTTTAAGAAGGCCAAGTGCAACAAGGCGCCAAAGTTCAAACTAGGGAAGTACAATGCAATAATCGATTATATGCTCTTCCTTCTAGGCAATATGTTGATGAGACTCCCGATGTGGTTAGGATATGTTACGGGTCTTTAACTTTAAAGCTTAGGCATTGCTTGATCTAGGTGCCAACTTGTCTTTTGTTCCTCCTTACCTTGCTATGAGATTTGATGTGTTCCCTGAAGTGCTATTAGAACCTGTTTTTGATTTATATTCCTGTTGGTGATTCGGTATTATCCAAGAAAGCTTATAGAAATTATCATGTGTCGGTCTTGCACAAAGTTATTCCATGTGATCTTGTTGAACTTGACATGACCGATTTTTGCATCGTTCTTCATATGGATTGGTTACATGTCTCTTATGCATTTATATGTTGTAGGGATCATGTGGTTAAGTTTCACTTTTCTAATGAGCCTATTCTTGAGTGGATGGGTAATGATTCGGTGGTTAAGGTTCGATTTATCTCATATCTTCAAGATCAAAAAATGATTTCCAAAGGGTGCATTTATCATATTGTGCGAGATAGGGATGTTGATTCCCAAACTCTTGCTCTTGAGTCGGTCTGAGTTTTCTGATATGTTTCCCGATGATTTGCCCAGTGTTCCTCCCAAAATGGAAATTTATTTTGGCATAAATCTCCTTCTCTATACCCAACCTATTTCTATTCATCCTTACTATATGGCTTTGGCAGAATTTAAAGAGTTTAAAGAGTAATTGAAGGATTTATTGGATAAGGGTTTCATAAGGCCAAGTATTTAACCATGGGGTGCTCCCTGTTGTTTGTTAGGAAGAAGGATGGGCCACTTTGAATGTGTATAGATTACGGGTAATTGAATAATGTCACCATAAAGAACAAATATCCAATTCCAAGAATAGATGACTTGTTTGACCAATTACAAGGAGAAAGTTACTTCTCATAGATAAATCTTCATTTTGTCTATCATCAATTGAGGGTGGGGGAGTGTGACATTCCTAAAATGGCATTTTGGACAAGATATGCTCATTTTGAATTTGTAGTTATGTAGTTTGTTTTGACAAATGCTACCGCTATCTTTATGGATTTGATTAATCGTATTTTCAAGCCATACTTGGACATGTTTGTAGTGGAATTCATTGATGACATCCTGATTTATTTACGAAATGAGGAAGATCACATGGGTCACTTGAGAATTTTGTTACAAATATTGAGAAAGAAGAAATTATTTGCCAAGTTTAGTAAGTGTAAATTTTGGCTAAGGGAAGTTGTATTTCTTGGCCATGTGGTGTCCGGTGATGGGATTAAAGTATATCTAAACAAAATGGAGGCAGTAAAGAATTGGCCTAGAAAATTATCTCCTTCGTACATTAAAATCTTTTTGGGCTTAGTCGGATACTATAGAAGGTTTGTTGAAGGTTTTTCATATATTTTTTTACCTTTAACTAAGTTGACCCAAAAGAAGGTGAAATATCAATGGTTGAATAAATGTGAAAAGAGCTTTTAAATATTGAAGGATCATCTTACGTTGGCTCCTATTTTGACATTGTCGAAGGTTTGGATGGGTTTCTTATTTATTGTGATGCCTCACGTGTTGAGATGGGTTGTGCCTTAATGAAACATGGTAAGTATATAGCCTGTGCTTCTAGGAAATTAAAACTACATTAAAGGAACTATCCAACCCATGATATTTAACTTGCAGCAGTTGTGTTTGCTTTAAAAATTTGGCATCATTATCTTTATGGGGTGCATGTTGATGTATTTACCGACCACAAAAGCTTGCAAAATGTATTTATTCAAAGGGACCTCAAACTTAGGCAAAGGAGTTGGCTTGAACTTCTAAAAGACTATGACATGAGTGTATTGTACCATATGAGTAAGGCAAACATTGTAGCCGATGCTCTTAGTCGGTTGTCCATGAATAGTGTTGCATTTGTTGATGAATATAAGAGGGAGTTGGTTAAAGATTTACATACATTAGAACATTTAGGTGTGCGTTTGGTTGACTCCAATAATGGAGGTGTTCTTGTATATAACTGCTCGAAATTGTTTCTTGTGTCAGATATTAAGACCAAAAAAGACAATGATCCGGTGGTTATTATTTTGAAGAAGTCGGTTTACAAAAAATCTATTGAGGTTTTCTCCCAAGGGGGATATAGGGTACTACGTTACCAAGGTCGCTTATGTGTTCTTAATGTTGATGGATTAAGAGAGTTGATATTGAATGAGGCCCATAGTTCTCGGTATTCAATTCATCTGAAATCCACCAAGATGTATCATTATTTGAGGGAAATGTATTAGTGGAATGACATGAAGAAGGACATAGAAGAATTTGTGTCTAAGTGTCCTAATTGTCATGTAAAATTTGAGAATCAAAACCTGGGAGGTTTAGCTCAAGACATTGAGATTCCTACTTCGAAGTGGGAAGATGTGAATATGGACTTTGTAATGGGTTTTGCCTCATACTAGAGAAAACATGATTCTATTTGGGTTGTTGTGGACCGAATGCCTAAGTCGGAACATTTTCTACTGGTTAAGACTTCTTATGGTGCTGAAGACTATGCTAAATTGTACATTTCTGAACTTGTGAAACTTCATGGTGTTCCTTTGTCAATTATATCGGATAGAGGTATTCAATTCACTTTACATTTTTGGAAGTCTTTTAAAAAAGGTCTTGGTATAAGAGTTAAGCTAAGTACTGCTTTTCATCCTCAAGCTGATGGACAAGCTGAAAGAATGATTCAAACTTTAGAGGATATGTTAAGGGTATGTGTTATTGATCTTAAAATAAGTTGGGATGAGAATTTGCTATAGATTGAGTTTTCCTATAATAATAGTTCTCACTCTAGCATCCAAATGGTTTCTTTTGAAGCCTTGTATGGGAGACGTATAGATCTTTGATGGGATGGTTTAAAGTGGGTGAAATGTTATTGATTGGTCAATATTTGGTAGTTGATGCAATGGAGAAAGTAAGGCTCATAAGAGAAAGATTAAAGACGGCTCAAAGTCGTCAAAAGTCCTATGTGGAAACTAGGAGAAGGGAGCTTGAATTTGATGTGGATGATTGGGTGTATTTGAAGGTTTCACCTATGAAGGGTGTAATGCATTTTTGTAAGAAAGGAAAGTTGAGCCCTAGATGTGTAGGACCCTATAGAATAACGAAACGTGTTGGTAAAGCTACATATGAACTAGACTTGCCATATGAGTTGGCTTTGGTTCATCTGGTATTTCATGTATCAATGTTGAGAAAAATTTTGGGTGATCCAAATGCCATTATGCCATTGGAAATTGTGAAATTTGAAGAGAATTTTACTTATGAGGAAGTAACGGTGGAAATCTTAGACCAGCATGTGAAGAGATTAAATCAACAAGTAGAGAGTACTAGATGCAAAGAAAAAGGGGACATGATGAAGCATTATATGTATCTCTTTCCTTCCACTCAAGCCTAATGTTACTAAGTTGTTCATGATCAAATCGAGTTCAAAGGAAGTTTCTCAGAAAATCACAGCTTTTTGGCATCAAATGAGAACCATGAAGGCCATCACGGGATGTATTCCTTACCATTGCCCGTGGAGAGCTATCGCGGTGTCACGACCCGACATAAGGCCTAGTCATAACACGGCGATCAAAACCCCAAAGGGCTCCAACCAAGCCTCTTGTACATATCATAAGCATACATAAGGTAAAATATAAAAGCGGAAATATCATAAGAGAGTCTAAAACATGAATAGAAATCTGAAAATGTCTTATGACAACATAGACTTGAACATATGTCCAACTAGATGCCTCTAAACATGAGTATGGGCGAGGACTAAGAAATGTCCCTAGATCACCTTCAATATACAACATAAAGAAGTATTTTAAAAAGAAAACAATAAGAAACTTGAAACTATTCCCCGGTCAATGAGGACTCACCACAACACAGTCGGACAGAGAACGCCTACTAGTTACGTGGATGATCAGGATCTTCAACCTCAACTCCTACACTATGAGACAATGTAGGCAAAAGTATGCATTAGTATGTTGGAATGTACTAAGTATGAGGGCATGACATGGAACGTAAATCATGAAATGCAAAGGTCAAGTAAAACACATGATAAGATGGAATAAGTAAAGTCATGAGAAAATCATAGTGGCCAAAGCATTTAAAAGCATAAATTCAAAATCATGTAATTGACAGGAACCATAACCGACAATAAGACCATACGAGCTATAAAATGGAATCCATTAATACCCATATTGAGAAGGAGGAGGATACTTTGCCAAGGTAGACTCTTGATCATAAACATGTGCTATTTGTGGATCCACTAGCTAGGCCATAAAGGCAACCTACGGTGGCACGTAGTTTATGGGACATGAGGCTTCTACTAAGGATTTTGGTAGGGCCCCCACCTCAAGTCCACTCAGTGCTAAGTCAAATCCCACGAAATACATACATATATAAGATCATAATTTCATATATCATAGTCATGATCATAGGTTTGAAATCATAGAGTAGCTCATTTTCATAACATACTTATAATGTGAGAATTGTCCTTTCATCATTACAATCATGTTTGCATAATTCATATCGTTACGCCTTAGGTCACCACATAGGGCCCTAAGTCACCTTTTAGGCCTTAGGTCACCACGTAGGGCCCTAAGTCACCTTACTTCATAACTTGCATGAAATTTATACCTTGAACTTAGAGTAAAACTCAATTGCATAATCAATTGACTTTCAAAATCATGTAATTGACTTGAAAACAAGCATGATCATAAACTTTATATCATCCCATACATAATTCATATAGATAATATCCTTTGGGAGTATAATTCAAAATTCTCATAATTTACAACATGAACCTTAGAGATCAAAATAGAAGAAATCATAGAAAACTCTTCAATTCAATGCAATAACCATCAATTTATATCAAAATAGACTCATGATCATATTTTGAATCATAATTCATGCAATAGGAATAGAAATCATAAAACCCATAAAATACCATACTTTAATTTGATAGAAAACCTTTAGAAATTGATTGGGCTTCATGGATGAAAGAATTCATGAATCAATACCCACATACCTTACGTGAGAACACCAAATAATTGTAAGAACTTGAGAGTTTGATGGAGAAATTGAGTAGATTACTTGAATTCTTCAATGGAAACCCTTGAGAGCCTTTTTGTAAGGAGAGAAATATTTAATAGATGAATTATAGAAGAATGAATAGAATTAGGGGTTTAGGTGAATTTATATGGTTGGATTAGGTCCTAACAACGTCTAGGTTCATTAACTAATAATTTGAGAAAGGCCTAAAACGCCCTTAAAAAAAATCTCAACTCAGCCAGAAAACTCTCCATGGTCCGTCACGCAGACCTGTCGCGGATCCTACTATTTCGTGATTTTTTTCAAAAATCTATCTTCCGATATAAGGGTCCTAAAAATCCACCGATATTATTTTTCAACATGTTTCGACCCCCTGATCGATATTTCAAATTCAGATTTTCCAAAAAGATTAAGAGTAACGCATTACATGAGCGGCCTATTCCCAAGGCATTTCTTAAGGCACTTGTGAGCATTTTGATGGGTGTTACACGTGGTAGTTTGATAAATCCAAATTATACTTTCTTAAAGAAGTATAAAGTGGTCGTTTATCAAATATAGAACTTAACAGAGGTTTGAGGCGATCCCACGAGGAATATAGTTTAGACTTAGGTTAATCATCTATTATTTGATTTGGTAATCAGATTATTTTTTTAAATAAAGGGTTTCTTAAAAGTAAAGTAATTAACAAATCAAATAGCAAGTATTCAAGTTACAAATAAATAGTTTAATATGTTTTACATGTTGAATGGGTAAGTTTACCTAAGTCCTTGATCTGGCCAATAAGTGAATTTAACTACGCAACTTTATCCGTCTACGAGTGTATGCTTTACTAACCCTTACCAATGATCCTATATTTAGCTATCCCTTGATCTATTCAAGCTAATTAGATGAGTATGATTAGCCTCAAATTTCATTGTTTAATTCCTTTTCCCATATGTTACATTCTTTATACGGCAAGTAATAATAAGGCGATTATTAATGCTGGACATCGTTAAAAAGAAATCAAAAAGCGAAGGGAAAATAATACATGCATGCATATTATTTAAGAATTACTTTTTCTTAAGTCTACGTCGTTAATTCTTCATGGTTCCCACAATCCTAGTAGTGAAATTAGCTACTCATAACTACATGATCATAATCAATAATATTTGGTTTAAAAGAAATCCTACACTTATAGTAATGAATATGCGAATCCAAAATCTTAAAATAAAATCCGATTGTAATCCTCGTTAACAAAAAACTGGGAATTCAAGAATAAAAGCCCAAAAGTAGTTCAAGCTTAATTCTCAAAAAAAGTGCATAATACAAAAAAAACCTAAGGAATGTATTTATAGACAACTAATTCTAATTAAATATGAACTTGGAAGAAATAGGAAACTTTAAGCTAGTTTGGTTCTACGACTCGTTTCTTTAGGTCGTCTTCAAGTTGACGAGTCGTAGACTCAAGTCATAACATACCTACATTCACTGATGTATTTATCTTCTTCACGAAAAACTTCTACAATTTGTAATCACCATGAAGACTCTTGCATTTCACTCGTACATCAGGTCCTACTTTAAACCACTATAGTCTCTTCTGCGGACTGACTTTACAACTCGTAAACATTTGGATGAGTCATAGACTTGACTCATAACTCCAGATTTGCCTTTATTCCTCAATATTGTTTTGACCACCACCAACTACGACTCGTAAAAGTTACTACAACTCGTAGGTTGGCCTCATAGACTCTAAAATTCCTACAATCAATGTTGTGTTTCTCCATTTAATACTCCGTCTTAATTTCCTACAAAGAAAACACAAACAACATCAAACCTACTAACAAATGCTTAAAAGACATACAATTTCTCAAGCTTAAAGTATTTAAAGTGTCTTAAATCCATGGTACATCAACACCCTCAATTTAAATATTTCCTTGTCCTCAGCGACACTTATTATACTAAAATGACACAACGAACATAAGACCAAAAATCTACGAAAATAACAAGGCTATTCACTCTCGACCCCTTCCTATTTTCATTCATAATATCCTTGCAACCATTATTTCAAATCAAACTAACTCATACGGATCAATATGAGATATTTCAACACTAATAGATAATTTTACATGCAAAGACATTTACCATTTTCATGACTTTTTCGACAATGTCACTTGTGCCCTCACTGAAAATAAGTCTTTTTTCACACATACTGTAAATATTTCTTTAAAACTCAGGGATGCAAAAAACACTCACTCTCACAAAAGAAATACAGACCTTTATGCACAATACCATAGGCTTGACCTTATTTTAAATACGTAGACTCTCGAATAGTTGAATTAGGATTATTTTAGGACTTTTTCATCTTGTAACGTAGGCTCCAAGATAGGTGTGGTGTATTTGGATTTTAGTGACTTTTTTCCCTCCTTAAACTCTACTTTAATCTTGATTCCACATCTTACAACCCACAACTCATTTCACTTTTATTCTTTGCTTTTACTTCGGATGTGGCTTTTGATTGTTCGTTTCTCAGCACTTTTCTTATGATTTATGGTTTTCATTGCTACTGCTTGCTAAGTTATTTGTTCATCTCGGAAACTAACTCCTTTTTTTTCTTTTCTCTCTTCTTTTTCGCACTTCTCTTTTCACACCTTTTATTTTTTTGCTTTCTTTTCTCATACCACTTCTCTTCTAGCTTTCATCTTATAGTAGTAACCCTCAAATTAGGTTTTTAGCCTAAGTTGAGGTGCACATTTTCCTTGGAGGGACTATGGCTAAAATAAAGGATTATAATTAGTAACAGGGACACGTGAAGTCTACTTTATTGAATCAAAAAAAGTCTTTAAAAGGCTCAAATATTTGCTTCAAAAGGGTAAAATGGTATTTGGTTTGTTCTTTTAAGGATAAGTGGACTCGTTCAATAAAGGCCTATGATCGTTTCCTAATCAACAGTTCAATTATTTCAATACGATCAATGGGAAAAGTTCTAGATTGACAAAAATAGTCAGAATACACAAATACTTCACACACACTTGGCATCAAGTTTCATTGTCAATTTATCAATCGCTGGTTCATGTTTCAATCTAATTCATGTGTTATCGTATTAGCATACATCATGTTACACAAAGATTCTACATAGTAAATATATCAAAGAAGCAGTCACAACACTTCAATTAAATTTTGGAGGGGTCTATTTTTCCATTTTAAACCTTATACCACATTTACATCATAAACATGCCATTTTAACATAAATAAAAAGGGTCAATAGGGAAAAAAATATAGGCAAGAAAACCCCAAAGATTTAATTGAATGTCTAGGATACCCAGACTTTGCCTAGATACTCATACAGTAATAACCACTCCACCCCTACTCAAAAGATCTTGCATTGTTCTTAATGCAATACAAAAATAAATAAAATGTAAGGGGGAGAGGAAAAGAAAATGTGACATATATGTGCCGAAGTCTATCTAGTAATATTCGGATCCGTCGGTGTCGATCCTAGTGTGGTAGAATATAGATCCATGGTTTTCTATGAGTCACCATGAGTGGTAACTCATGAGCTCGAAGCTCCAATACCACGCTTCCTCTCCTCATCTTATTGCAGCTCCCCAATCTGTCTAGATGCTCATTTGGTTGTCTCTAAATCATAGCACTATTTCTTCTTCCTTCTCCGAACCTCAACAATGTTTGAAGTATCATCATTAGTGCAAGGTGTGAGGTGATGGTGAAGATGATGAAGTAAGGTTATAATTTGGGAAGATGATGAACAGGGTTTGTTTGGTGTTTGAACGATTATGGGGGTAATTTAAACTATTTGGCATTTTATTCCTTTGGTCATTATTAGGGTTTGTGCTTCTTTTAAATAATTTTGTAAAAACTAGAAAGTTAAAAGTCGTAATTGTAATTATGACTCATAAACAAGCTTCATCATGTGCCTTTTTACTTGGAAAAGTTCAGAAAATATACCTGGAGTCCACGAGTGTAGGCTACAAATCATAGAAGTTTCTACGATCCGTAGAGTAAACTTGTAGACTTAAAGCTTCTACATGTCTGATATTTTGATCTTGACAAGTTGAGTTTAGGAGCCATAGAAACCTCTATGACTCATAGAATTAAATCGTATACCTTTTTGCTCCTTTTAATTTCTAGTTTTCGCATTCCGACATGGGCTTGTACTCATATTTTGGACCAATTTTAATATTTTTTGTGACTCAATTTTAAAATGAATCCTAACATAGTCTATGATATCCTTAAAAACTACAATTGAAAATAAAAAGAGAAAAAACAAAATAAACTTAACAAAAGAAAAATAAAATAGCTTGGGTTGCCTCCCAAGTACCGCTTTATTTAACGTCGCGGCACTATGCAGATTTGCCTAATTACTTAGACTTCACTAAGCTTCTATGCTTCCATAGTTTTGATCTCATCCTAGGTGCCCATATATGCTTTGATTCATTGACCATTAACTTTGAACTTTATTCTTTCCTTCTTCTCTAGCTCGAATGCACCCTGTGAAAAAACTTGAATTACTCGGAATGGTCCTAACCACTTTGACTTGAATTTGCTAGGAAATAAATGCATCCTTGGATTGAAAATAAGGACTAGGTCTCCAGGTGTGAATTTTCACTTTTCAGTCTTCTGGTCGTGATATTTCATCATTCACTCTTTGTACAAGGCTGCACTTTCATATGCCTTTAAACGGAACTCATCAAGCTCCTTTATTTGATTCATCATTTGCTTTAATATGGCATCCCAATCCATATTAAACTTCTATAGTGCCCACATGTCTTTGAGTTCCATCTCTATGGGTAGATGATAAGACTTCCCAAAGATAATTTGTCATAACCCGACCTAGGTCCTAGTCGTAATACGATGATTGGGATGCGAGGGACCCCAACCATAAGACATCTTAGCATACATCGCATACATAAGGTACAGAAGAATATACATGTGAGAAGAAGTAATCATTAAGTGGGGAATGAGACTAAGGGAAAACAAATCTATAAACGTCCAAGCTGGACTACACCATAATATCGTCTAAACATGCCTCTAGTATAATCTTTGAAGGGGTCTTAGGATAAGCCCCTAGCTCACCCTAAAAATAGAAGAAAGTCAAACAATAGAAATATGAATGAAATTCATGTCCTCGATAGAATGAGGACTCACCAACTCCTTGGAAATCTAAAGCAATCTTTAGCCACGAGTGGGATGGTCGTGAGTGTCGTTCGTCCCTACATTATGAGACAATGTACGTAAAATATATGTTAGTACATCTGAATGTACTAAGTATGTGAGGTATGCATGAACAGGTAAAAGTGCGTAATCAATATGTCATAAGATGCATGAGCAATCATAATGAACATGAGTATAGCTTAAAAGCGATTTAAAATATAAGAAACTCATGGTCAATGCATATCATCGTAAACTTCATCATAAACTCATAACTTGATATCTTAATGCTTAACTTCAACTTGTGTGGGATAGCACATTTAACTGACAATTAAGACCATGCAAGCTACTACATGGAATCTGATGACTCTTGTATCGAGATAGTCCAATGACTCATGTATTAAAACAAGGGAGGATACCTTGCCAAGGGATACTCTAAAAGTAACTAATCAATTGGGCTATGTGGATACATTACCTAGGCCATGAATGCAACCTATGTGGGCAACGTAGTTTATGCCTTAAGCTTGCTACTAGGATTTTCTTGGGGAACTAACTGTGTTACCAAACCGAACCCCGCCTAGTCCCTCTTGGTTCTTAGTCAATATCCCAATGGAAACTCATAAACATGATCATAACATAATAGGGAAAGATAGTAACTGCCTATCAATTCATCTTTAACTCATATTAGGAATAGTTCATCTAACTTAGTAATTCATAAGAATCCATAACTTCGGTTAGAATTGTCCTTACCACCATCATTAAAACATCTTTTGAGCTTAAATATGATCATCATCAAAGCTTTAAATTTAGAATCATAAATCTCAACTTTAACTTATATAAAACATTCATTGAAAATTATTTGACTCATTCTCAACTCATAAACTCATCTTTAATTCATAATCATAACTTGAAATTATAACTTTATGCATGGGAATCTATAATTCAACTTGAAATCATGCAATTCATATGAGAATATGCATATATAGATCATTGAAAACTTTTAAAAACTAAATCAAATCAACCTAATGTAATTCATCAAAACTAGGGTTCATAATCAATTATAAATTCAATGAAAACTTGAGGAATCTTCGGGTATTTATGGGTGAAAAGAGTCCATGAATCAATCCCTACATACCTTTCTTGAATTTACTAAGAATTGAAGAGGAACCTTGAAAAAATCAAGAAACCCTAGCTTGAATTTGGAGATAAACCTTGAGAGAATTTGATATCTCTTGCCTTAGAAATTTTGGAAGAATGAATTGAATAGGAAGGGAATTTAAAGAATTATATATTTATAGACTCTGAACTTGGACAAAGTTTCTAAGATTATGGAACCAAACTTTGAAAAAGACACAATTAGCCTTCATTAAATCTAGAAATCTAGCCCTACGGATCCATTTCTATGGGTCATCTTAGTAACCCGGAGTCGTCTAAATGACTCATCCTACAAGTCTGAGAAACAGGCCTAAATTTAAGTCTCTAAAGTTTGTGGAGGGATGGCTTTTATGACCCGTCAAAGAGTCTATGGTTCATCCTTTTGGCTCGTCCTACAGTTCCCAAAACCTGTAAAATTTCAAGCCTCTAAATTTTACCTATGAGTCATTTCTATAACTCGTAACAATTCCTACGAGTCGTCCTATCAAGTCATAGAATTGACCTTGAGGGACTGTTGTAACTTAACCTCAGACTCTTTCTAGAAATTATATATATGGGTCACCTATGTGAGAATGGATCATCAACATGAGTCGTAAGACCTTTGTTTGAGGTTGGTCATGAATAACCACCACGACTACCTCTATGACTCATTTCTACGGGTCATGGGGGATTCTACGACTCATTGAGATGGTCGAGAACTTGAACCCAGTTCATAATTTTGAGGATTTTCTCCTTTGTTCCAACTTTTTCACTTACGGGGCCTTAAACCAGTTAATATACTAACATATCTATGGTTTAATAAAGTGCAGTAAGCCTATAGAGCATCATCAAGCTTTTTTGACCAATCCTTTCTATTTGCGTTCACCGTCTTAGCAAGTATTTATTTATTTAGAAATTTGAGACCACGACTTATCTGTTAGTTTATGGATGATAAGGTGTATCTACACTATATTGAACCCCATACTTCTTAAGTAACGCTTTAAATAATAGATTGCAGAAGTGGGAACCTCTATAGCTAATTATTGCTCTATATGTATCAAATCTCCAAATTATACTGCATTTGAGAAAGGTGGTGTCACTCTTTGCTTTATTGTTGGGAAGAGCTACAGCTTCCCAACAAGGATGTAATTCATTCTACTAGAACTCATAAAAGAATCCATGATGTCAATTCCCCATACATCGAACAATTTAATGGCTAGAATAGTAGTGAGTGGGAGTTATGTTTCCTTGAAATTCCTCCTTCTCTTTGACAATTATCATAAGACTTGGAGAAATCATGAGCATATTGATGAATTGTTGGCCAGTAGTACCCATATTATAGAATTTTGTAGGTTTTCCGGATGCCATTATGATGACCTCCAACAGGAAATGAATGGCATGCCTCCAAAATACTCATCCTCTCGATTTCGGGTCCACAGCGATGAATAATCCCATCAGCACAATAACAGAACAAGTATGGTTCTTCCCAAAAAAACTTCTTCACATCATACATGAACTTGCGGCGTTGGTGAACATTAAATTCAAACTACACTATATCACTTACCAAGTAGTTGGCAACATCGGCAAACCATAAAATCAAGTCACGTGATGTTGCCAATACTTTTTCATCTAGAAAGGTGTCATCTATCTCAACTCCATCTTCCAACTTTAACATTGCCTCTTATTAAAGTCTAGAAAGATGATCAGTAACCTGGTTTTTAGTCCCTTTTCGGTCTTTTACTTCAAAATCAAACTCTTGCAATAATAATACCAAACAAATCAGTCTCGTCTTAGCATCCTTCTTTGCCATGAGGAATCTCAATGCTACATGATATATGTGGAACATGACTTTGGTGGTGAGCAAGAAGGATCTTAACTTCTCAAAAGGGAATACTAAGGCAAGCAACTCTTGTTCGGTTATATTGTAGTTTCTTTGGGCAACATTAAGGGCTTTGCTAGCATAGTATATTAGATGCAGAATATTATCGCACCTTTATCCTAATATTATGCCAAATTCTAATTCACTCACATCACACATGACCTCAAACGACTACTCCAATGAGGGGCAATAATGATAGAAGCCAATACAACTATTTATTTCAACTCCTCAAAGGCCTTTTAACATGACTCATCGAAAATGAATTTCATCTCCTTCTCAAGTAATTTGCATAATGGATATGCTATTATAGAGAGGTCTTTGATGAAGCAGTGATAAAATCAGGCGTGTCCCAGAAAGCTTCTAATGCCTTTGATGGAGATAGGAGGGGGAAACTTTTTAATTACTTGGATCTTTGCTCGATCCATGTCTATGCCTTTTCTTGAGATCTTGTGACCCAATACTATACCCTCTTTTACCATAAAGTGACACTTCTCCCAATTTAGCACAAGGTTGCACTCTTCACTCCTTTGGAGTACATCTTTGAGATGAGCCAAAAAATCATCGAATGAGTCACCAACCATAGAAAAATCATCCATAAAAACTTCGATTTTGTCCTCTTCCATATCTGCAAAGATAGACATCATACAATGTTAAAAGATCATCTGTGCATTACACAATCTGAATGGCATTCTTTTGAAGGCAAATATCCCATATAGACATGTGAAGAAAGTCTTTTCTTGGTCTTCGGTTGCTATAAAAATCTAATTGTAGCCTGAATAACTGTCAAGAAAATAGTACCATCCTTTGCCAGTAAGACAGTCCAGCATCTGATCTATAAAAGGCATTGGAAAGTGGTTTTTTCTATCCATGAGTTTAGCTTGTAAAAATCCATTCACACTCTTCAACCAGTGACAGGCCTCATTGGAATGAGCTCATTTTTTGCGTTTGGCACCACAGTAATACCACACTTCTTTGGCACACATTGGACATGACTTACCCAATCACTCTTGACGATCAGGTAAACAACTCCAGCATCTAACCACTTGATGATATCCTTTTTAACTATCTCTTGCATAGATGGGTTTCGTCTTCTTTGGTGTTTAATGATTGGTTTGCAGTCCGGCATGCGTTGGAAATTATGGGAGCATATGCCTGGTGGGATACCTATGATGGCATCTATGGACAATCTTATGCTCATTTTAAATGCCTCAAGATAGATGTTATAGATTCTACTTGCTTTTGGTGAAGATCGGCAGCTATTATGACCTTCAGTTTCTTGTTGGGCCCCAAAGTTGGAGGTTCTTTGATAAATGGTTTTGCAGGTAGTGTATCTCTATTCTTCAAGTCTAAGTCAAATGTGATCTCCATCAAAGTTCATGATGACAACAGCTAGAGCTTCAACCCCCAATCTCTCCTCGATAGGTATTTGTAGTTGCATATCATCAACAACATTGATCACCAACACTAGTTATAGCTCATTTTGATGCTTTATTATTTGGAATACGTTGAAAACCACCTCTTCATTATTTAGTCAAAATTTTAGTTGACCAGTCTCCACTCCATCGAAGCACATCCATTTTCCAAGAATGGTCTACCTAAAATGATAGAAACATCAAAATCTATAATGATGAAGTTTGCACGAAATATGAATGATTTGACTTTTACTAAAATATCATAAATAATTCCCATGGGATTCTTCACAGTATGATCTGCCATTAAGAGCTGCATTGGCATTGGTTTGGGGATCCTAAGCTCAGTTGTCGAAACATAGCTAGCGGCATCAAATTAATGCTAGCACCCAAGTCGCACAACGCCTTTACAAATTTAATGCACCTATGGTACATGGTATGGTGAATGCTCTAGGGTCTACTTTTTTCTATGCAAGTGAGCAAGTGGCTATTGCAATACAATGATGCAAATTATCAGCCGATTCAAAGCTCACTGTTGTCTTCTTTATGACAAGATCCTCCATAAACTTCGCATATCCAGGCATTTTATCTAATCCCTCCATCAAAGGAACATTCATAGAAATTTGTTTCAGCATGGAGATAAAATTAAGATACTTCCCATCTTCGACCTTTTTTTTCAATATCTGCGAAAAAGGCGGAGGACGTCTTGACATTGGAATTGGAGTTGGAGTGGCTTCTTTCTCATTACTAACTTTCTCATCATGTTTTTTATCTCCTTTATTGGGTTTTTTGGTGTCTAGATTTTTACCCTCTACTTTATCCTCGGATTTGCTTTCTGTTTCATCCTCATTAATAGCCGAGTTATGTGCATCATCCTCAAGGTCTGGCATTGGTGGATCTACTATTTGAGCACCATTTGGGTGGTCACAGCCATGCATTGCCCGTTGTTCTTTATCTTTTGAATCATATTACTTGGGAGAGCTCCTTTCTGGCGTGGATTCAAAGATGAAAAAATCTATGCCAATTGTTGCTTGATGAGTTTTACGGATGTAGAATGTGACTCCACTTTTTGATTCATTCTCGAAAGATCATTGCGTATCTCCTTAAGTTTATCCTCAGTTGTGTCATACTTTTTCATCATCTTTGTCAGTATGTCTTTGATTCTTGCAAGTCCAGATATCCCATCTCGATTTTCGGGTATAATGTATGCACCATTCTTCTTGTTATCTCTCCTTCCCTAATCGCCTTCTCTATCTTGCCCGCAGTTAATGTAACACACCCTAAAAATATTGTATATGATATTCCAATTCTCGATGAAAATGATATCGCTTATGTATTTTGGGCATAACTTTTAATTGGATGTCAAAATTAGGTGATTCAAATTTTTGAATAACTCGAATATCATTATCTACAACTTTTGTGAAGATCATATTTTAAGTTTCGCAGGTTAAGTAGGTCAACACAATTAATCGTTGCAAGACATGGTGTTGTGATAAAATGGAGTGTTTGAAGAAGAAATATTATATCTCACTGTAGGATGCTCCAAATTGGATGATTCTTGAACTATATGAAAGTAGACTTCAAGAGCAATAATTCATATGAGACACCAAATCCTAATGAGGAAGTTATCTTTTTCAAACGCAGCTCCGAAAAACGGTATTTCATTAAAAAAAGATTCATCTTACCAACCATGGAAAGATGTAAATCCATTTGACATCACCCATGAAATCAATAGTCCTCCATTTGACATCACCCATGACATCACAATCTTTCATTAAATTTTTAGATTTTTATTTATAATTAT
This sequence comes from Solanum dulcamara, assembly GCF_947179165.1. Classification (NCBI taxonomy): domain Eukaryota; kingdom Viridiplantae; phylum Streptophyta; class Magnoliopsida; order Solanales; family Solanaceae; genus Solanum; species Solanum dulcamara. Next base: position 50,932,655 of record NC_077240.1, read on the forward strand.
TTTAATAATTGTTAGGTCCCTCCTTCACACCTATAAATATCCACCTTATTTCATCATTTTGTTCATCAAGCTTTCTTAAGAAACTCTTCTCTCTATACACTTCTTTACTCATTCCCAAAATATAGTTTTAGTTCTTAGTAGTGTAGAAATACTATTTTGGTGATTTATATACTCCGAATAGTACACAAAATGCTCCGACAAGAAAAAAAGGCTAGGATTCAAATGTATTCATTAAGTCCTTCGATTCTAAGTAACGCTGCGGATTCCAGGTATGTAAGGCTTCAATGAGAGTATTCATTCCACTCTCATGCCTAAAGTATTTTGATTATATGATAAATTATATTTATTTTCTTTAAGTTTTACTCTAAGTTATGTGGGTGTTTATCCATAGGTTCTTCCACCCACAGAATGTAAAGCTCTTTCAACTAAATTTCTTGATTTCAAAAAAAGATTTTCTTATGAGTAATTCTTACATCTACTTAATAGCATGAATCATGGTTCAACTAATGATTATTGGTCTATTTTGATAAAAATGATTTCATATGTATGAATTGATGGTTTTCAATTATTTTTCCCTATTTATCTCTTTAAAGGTTCTTGAAATTCATGGTGGATTGTTTAAAGCATGATTTTTAGTTAATGAATTTCAAATTATTTATCCATAATTTCATTTATATACATGTTTGAAAGTTTAAGTGATTTAAACCCACCTAGTTTACTATATTTTCAATGAAGTTTTACTTGAAAGCTTTGACTCTAAATAAATATTTATGAAAGAAATGTATATGATAAAAAGGGAGTCTTATGGAATAAAAGAATGATGAAATGCTATGAATGATGGATTATTTATGTTATAAGGACAATTCTTGCATATTTGAATCACTAAAACTTTTAACGAGCTATTCCATCGAATGTGATATTTTGAATTTTCAAGATATATACTATGACTATTTTGAAGTATTAAACTATTTTGTGGGATTGACTTAGCACAGAATGGGGCATTGAGGTGGGATTTGGTAAGGGAATCCTGGTAGCAACCCCTTCTCTCATTAACTATGTGCCAACATAAGAGCCCTTGTAGGCTTAGGCTAATGGATCCATGAAAGCCCTTAAATTTAAAGTTAAAGAAATGAATAAAGTTGACGGATTTCTACCCGGTAAGTAGTCTCCCCGGCCAATGTAAGGGGTTATATTGGATTCCATGTAATAGCTCGGATGGTCTTAAATGTCGGTTATGGTCATTTTCCTAAAAAATGAATATTTTAAAGGATATCTATATGGATGATTATGCATGCATTATATTATGTTTCATATAACATAAATGTTTTAATAGTTCCTCAATGTTCATGCATGCTTACATACTTACTACATTCAAAGAACTAATGCATACTTTTTTGCCTATATGATATCACCATGTAGGGACCGGTGCTCCTCCTCGTTCTCCTCCACGTGGTTAGTTCAGATTATTTTTGAAGACTACTTTTGGTGAGTTCCCACGTTCCGGGAATAATACTCATTTATCTTTCTAGCTTATGATATGCTGAGATCTTTAGACAGTTACTATGACATTTCTTTCTATTATGATTGAGGGTGAGTTAGGGACTTGTCTTAGCCTTATTAAATCTAAAAGTTAGAGGTATTGTTGGACATATGTAAGTTAAAGATTCACTATTATAATTTCTGCTTGTTTATTTATTTTTATTACCTATGAAAGGATAAAAGAATGTTAAGAGGCTTATTTGAGGTACTTTCGTCTTCCTCATTCGCCATGTACGTCTAGCCATAGACTTGGGTCATGAAAAACTTGGTATCAGAGCCTGAGGTTTTGAATGGTCCTCAGAGTCTAACATACCATGTCAAACTATAAATAGGAGACTATGAGACATTTAATAAAGTTTTTACTTCCTTCAAATTTATGCCGTGCCTTAGAGTATCCTAAGTTTTCCTTTAACTAACAACCCATTTCGTGTTCTCTAGATAATGACTTGTGGAAGAGTACCTCTAAGAGCAAGGGTTGACAATGAGGACCAAGCTCCTTCGATTCCCAATAACCCACATCATGAGGAAAGGTTAACCCATGCTGAGTTTCATAATATCATTACGTTGTTGACTCAAGTTGTAGCCAACCAAGGGCATCATGGTGTTTCCCTTCCCAAATGCAAATTCCGACCTTTGGAATTCAGGATTTCCAAAGGATGAATCCACTCGAGTTTGATGGTTCTAAACTAGATGAGAACCCTATGGAGTTCATTGATAAGGTGTACCGGATTGTGGCTTTCATGGGTGTGCCACTGAATGAGAAGGCCGAGCTAGTAGACTATCAACTCAAAGGTGTGGCTCGAATGTGGTACAAATAATGGGTTGTTAAGAGGGATGAAGAAATGAGGACGATTGAATGGAAAGATTTCAAAGGTGCCTTCCTAGACCGGTTTTTCCTATTGGAGCTAAGAAAGGCCAAAATCTAAGAGTTCATCAACCTCCATCAAGGGAGTATGAGCGTGAGAGAGTATGATCTCAAATTCACTAAGTTTTCAAAGTATACCCCCTTCATGGTCTTCGACCCAAGAGCAAGGATGAGCAAGTTTATTTCCATTGTCTCAAGATTGGTGTCTAAAAAGTGCAAAACGGCCATGTTGGTCAAGGAGATGGATATTTCTTAGTTAATTACTTACGTAGAACAAATTGAAGAATACAAGCTAAGAGAGAGATCAAGGGGGTTCAAAAAGGCTAGAGTGGATGGTGGAGGGTTTAACCCACAAAGGTCCGATTATGGTAACAATGGCAAAGGCCAAGGTGGGCAACAACTTGTGGGACAAGGTTTCACCAATACTCCTCCTCCAAGGTTCAACATGGACAAGGGTGCTAAACCAATGGTTCCAAGAGAGAATGTTGGTTTTCAAACATTCCTTGCTTGCAAGACGTGTGGAAAGACTAACAAAGGGGAATGCTTAGCTGGCTCTAATGCATGATTTATAAGTGGCAAACCTAGACACCATGCTAGGGATTGTAGAGGTGGTGGTTTTAGGATTCAAGGCCAAATTACTCATGGTCAACAAGCCCAAGGAGGTTTCCAACACACCAACTGCTTTTACGCCTTGCATGAAAGACAAGAGGTTGAGGACACACCCAATATCATTATCAATATGTTAAAGGTCTTTGCTTTTGATGTGTATGCACTATTAGATCTGGGTGCAAATTTATCATTTTTTACTCCATTCCTTTCTAATAGGTTTTATGTGTCACCCAAAATGATATTAGAGCCCTATTTGGTGTCTACCCCCATTGGTGATTTGGTTATTGCTATAAAGTTCTATAGGGGTTGTCCCATGTCTATCTTGCATAAAGTTATTCCTTGTGATCTCATTGAGCTTGACATGGTATATTTCGATTTCATTCTTAGGATGGATTGGTTACATGCATCTTATGCTTCCATAGATTGTAGGACTCATCGAGTCAAGTTCCAATTTCCAAATGAGTCCACATTTGAATGGGAGGGTCATGATTCGGTGGTGAAGGGTAAGTTCATTTCTTATCTTAAGGCCCGAAAAATTATTTCTAAATATTGTATTTACCATATTGTGAGGGTTAGGGATGTGACTTCAAAAGTCCACCTCTTGAGTCGGTTCCCATAGTCAATGAGTTCCCTGATGTATTTCCCAATGATCTTACTCCCTCCTAAAACAAAAGTTAATTTTGGTATCGATCTCCTCCCCGATACCCATCCTATCTCTTTTGTCCTTACTGGATGGCCACGACAGAATTGAAAGAGTTGAAGGAAAAATTAAAGGACTTGTTAGAAAAGGGGTTTATAAGACCAAGTATTTTTCCATGGGGTGCTCCCGTGTTATTTGTGAGAAAGAAGGATGGGTCACTTCAAATGTGCATAGACTACTGGTAATTAAATAAGATGACCATTAAGAACAAGTACCCACTCCCTAGAATAGATGACTTGTTTGATCAATTACAAGGGGCAAGTCACTTCTCCAAGATCAACCTTCGGTACGGCTATCGCCAACTACGGGTGAGGGAGTGTGACATTCCCAAAACAACTTTCCAAATAAGGTATGGTCACTTCGAGTTTGTGGTGATGAGTTTTGGGTTGATAAATACGCTAGTGGCGTTCATGGACTTGATGAATTTGGTGTTCAAACCTTACCTTGATACTTTTGTGGTGGTGTTCATCGATGATATTTCTATTTACTCTTGGGGTGAGGAAGAACATAAAAGTCACTTGAGAGTTATTCTTCAAACATTGAGGGATAGGAAATTATTTAAAAAATTTAGAAAGTGTGAATTTTGGTTGAAGGAGGTGGCATTTCTTGGTCACGTAGTATCCGGTGATGGGATCAAGGTTGATCTTATAAAATAGAGGCAGTCAAGAATTGTCCTAGACCATTGTCTACTTCAGACATTAGGAGCTTCTTGGATCTAGCCGAGTACTATAGAAGATTCGTCGAAGGGTTTTCTTATATCTCATCTCCTATGATGAAATTAACCCAAAAGAAAGCCAAATTCATAAGGAAGAATGAGTGTGACAAGAGTTTCCAGACCTTGAAAGATCGATTTACCTCCGCTCCTATTTTGGCTCTACCAGAAGGATTGGAAGGGTTTGTAGTTTATTGTGATGCTTCAAAGATTGGTTTAAGTTATGTCTTAATGCAAAACGGTGAGGTCATAGCCTATGCTTCTAGACAATTAAAGGTGCATGAGAGTAAATACCCTACCCATAACCTTGAATTGGCGGTCGTTGTTTTTTCTCTGAAGATTTTGAGGCATTATCTCTATGCAGTGCATGTGGATGTATATACTGATCATAAAAGTCTTCAATATGTGTTCACCCAAAAGGACCTTAATCTAAGAGAAAGGAGATGGCTAGAACTCCTTAAGGACTATGGCATGAGTATGTACTATCATCTGGATAAAGCCAATGTGGTTGCCGATGCACTTAGTAGAGTTTCTATGGGAAGTGCGTCCCATATGGATGAAGGAGAAGAGGGAGTTGGTGAAAGATACTCACCGGTTGGCTAGATTAGGGATAAAGTTGTGTGGTACTGATAATGGTGGTATGGTTGTTTAAAATAGGTCTGAATCCTCTTTGGTGGTGGATGTTAAATAAAAGCAAGATCTTAATGCGACATTTATCGATTTAAAGAAGTTGGTGAATAAAAAGATGACAGAGTTTCTTTCCCAAGGGGGATATGGGGTGCTATACTACCAAGATCGGCTATGTGTTCCGGATATTGATGGCCTAAGGAGTTTGATCTTGATGGAGGCTCATAATTCTACATACTCCATTTATCCCTGTTCGATAAAAATGTACCAAGACTTAAAAGAGTTCTATTGTGGGTAGCATGAAGAAGGACATAGCAAAGTTCGTGTCCGAATGTCCGAATTTCCAACAAGTGAAGGCCAAACATCAAAAGGCCGGGTGGCCTAGCCCAAGATATTGAAATCCATACTTGGAAATGGAATATGTGAATATGGATTTTGTAGTGGGTTTGCCTCATACCCGTAGCATCATGATTTGATTTGGGTAATTGTTCATAGAATGACGAAGTCGGCTCATTACATAGTAGTTAAGACTTCCTATAGTGCCGAAGACTATACCAAATTGTATATTCGAAGTTGGTGAGGTTGCATGATGTGCCATTATCCATTATTTTGGATTGTGGTACCCAATTCACTTCTCACTTTTAGAGATTGTTTCAAAAGGGCCTTGGTATTAAGGTAAAATTGAGCACCACATTCCATCAGCAAATGGATGGTTAAGCCAAAAGAAAGATTCAAACACTAGAGGATATGTTAATGGCTTGTGTATTGGAGTTTAAAGGAAATTGGGAAGATCAACTACCGCTCATCGAGTTTGCCTATAATAATAGTTACCACTCAAGTATTGAGATGGCGCCGTTTGAGGCTTTGTATGGAAGACGATGTAGATCCCCGATTGGTTGGTTCAAAAGTAGGTGAGAAGACCTTGTTGTGCCCCGATTTATTAATTGATTCTATAGAGAAGGTGAAGATCATTAGAGAAAGTTTGAAGATGGCTCAAAGTCATCAAAAGTCCTATTCCGACACTAGAAGAAGGGATCTTAAGTTTAATGTCGACACTTGGGTGTATCTTAAGTTTTCACCCATGAAGAGTGTGGTTCGATTCGGTAAGAAAGGAAAATTGAGCCTTAGGTATGTAGGGCCTTGTAGAATCGTGAGACGTGTTGGCAAGGTTGCATATGAGTTGGAGTTTCCATTGGAAATAGCTATGGTTCATCCGGTGTTCCATGTGTCTATGTTGAGAAAATGTGTGGGTGATCCTAATTCCATTTTTCCTTTGAGAGCAGTGAATGTTGAAGAAATCTTGACCTATGAAGAAGTTCTAGTTGAAATTTTTCACCGGCAACTTAAGAGATTGAGGAATAAAGAATTTGAATCTGTTAAAGTCCTTTGGAGGAATCAACAAATCGAAAGTGGTACATGGGAAGAGGAAGCGGATATAATTAAGCGATACCCTCATCTTTTTCCCTCTACCCAAACCTAAGGTATTAAGTTGTCCTTGCTCAATTACTTGAAATCCTTGCATTTCAACTTTTCTTGTCATACGCTTGCAAAATTATGAAATATATTCCAAATGATGTTTTAAATTGAACTATTGCATTAATGATGGGTTGTTGGTTTATACTCTACTCTACTGAAGCTAAGTCTTTCCTCATTAGAGGATGACTGTTCCCAAGGGGGAGATAATATAACATCCCTTAAAAACATTTTATATAATGTTCCAATTCTCGATGAAAATGATATCTCTTCTGTATTTTGAACTTAACTTTTAATAGAATGGTCTAAATTAGGTGATTCAAATTTTTGAATAACTCAAACATTATTACCTACAACTTTTGTGCAGACCTTATTTTATGTTTAGGAGGTTAAGTAGGTCAAATAAATTAATTATTGCAAGACATGGTGTTGTGATGAAATTGAGTATTTGTAGAAGAAATATTATATCTCACTATAGGATGCTCCAACTCGGTTGATTCTTGAATGAAATGAAAGTATACTTCTAGACAAACAATTCATACGAAGACACCAAATCCTAATGAGGAAGTTATCTTTTTCAAATGCATCTTCGAAAAAGGGTATTCCGTTGAAAGAAAGTTCATCTCACCAACCATGAAAAGATCTAGATCCATTTGACATCACTCCTTTACTCATTTTCAAAATATAGTTTTGGTTCTTAGTAGTGTAGAAATACTATTCTGATTATTCATATACTCCGGGTAGTACACAAAATACTCCAGAGTGGAGAAAATGCTAGGATTCAAAAGTGTTTATTAAGTCCTTCGATTCTGAGTAACTCTTCGGATTTCAAGTTTGTAAAGCTTCAATGAGAGTATTTCTTCCACTCTCATGCCTCAAGTATTTTTATTATATGATAAATTATATTTATTTTCTTTAAATATTACTCTAAGTTATGTGGCTATTTATCCATGGGTTCTTCCACCCATGGAGTCTAAAGCTCTTTCAACTAAATCTATTGATTTCAAAAAAAATATTCTCTTATGAGTAATTCTTATTTCTACTTAATAGCATGAATCATGGTTAAACTAATAATTATTGGTCTATTTTGATGCAAAATGATTTCATATGTATGAATTGATAGTTTTGAAGTATTTTTCCCTATTTAGCTCTTTAAAGGTTCTTGAAATTGATGGTGGGTTATTTAAAGAATGATTTTTAATTAATGAATTTCAAATTATTTATGCATAATTTCATTTACATACATGTTTGAAAGTTGAAGTGATTTAAACCCACCTAGTTTTACTATATTTTTAATGAAGTTTTACTTGAAAGTTTTGACTACAAATAAATAATTATGAAAGCAATGTCTATGATCAAAAGGGAGTCTTATGAAATAAAACAATGATGAAATACTATGAATGATGGATTCTTTATGCTATATACGGATAATTCTTGCATATTTGAATCACTGAAACTTTTAACGAGCTATTCCACCGAATGTGATGTTTTGAATTCTCCAGCTATATACTATGACTCTTTTGAAGTATTAAACTATTTTGTGGGATTGACTTAGCACCGAATGGGGAATTGAGGTGGGATTCGATAAGGGAATCCTAATAGCAACCCCTTGTCTCATTAACTATGTGACAACATAAGAGCCCCTGTAGGCTTAGGCTAATGGATCCGTGAAAGCCCTTAAAGTTAAAGTTAAAAAAATGAATGAAGTTGACGGATTTCTACCCGGTAAGTAGTCTCCCCGTCCAATTTAATGGTTTATGTTGGATTCTATGTAATAGCTCGCATGGTCTTAAATATCGGTTATGGTCATTTTCCCAAAAAATGAATATTTTAAAGGATATCTATATGGATGATTATGCATGCATTTCATTATGTTTCGTATAACATAAATATTTTAATGTTTCCTCAATGTTCATGCATGCTTACATACTTAGTACATTCAAAGTACTAATGCATACTCTTTTGCCTACATGATATCACCATGTAGGGACCGGTGCTCCTCCTCGTTCTCCTCCACGTGGTTAGTTGAGATTTTTTTTGAAGACTACTTTTTGTGAGTTCCCATGTTCCGGGAACAATACTCATTTATCTTTCTAGCATATGATATGTTGAGATCTTTAGATAGTTACTATGGCATTTTTTTCTATTATGATTGAGGGTGAGCTAGGGACTTGTCTTAACCTTGTTAAATCTAAAAGTTAGAGGTATTGTTGGACATATGTAAGTTAAAGATGTACTATTATAATTTCTGCTTGTTTATTTATTTTCATTACCTATGAAAGGATAAAATAATGCTAAGAGGCTTGTTTGAGGTACTTTCCGATTCCTTATTTGCCATGTCACGTCTAGGCCCTAGGCTTAGGTCGTGACAGTTTCAATCATTGTATCCATTCCGATTATGGTTTTCTCACGATTGTTTTTGTTATTGCGGTTGTAATGTACCTCTCAATTGAAATTATTATAGTTCCAACCTTGATTTTCTTGAACTTAGAGCCAAGAATCTTGATTGGATTCTTGGATGTTAGTCCAGAAACCCCCCTCTAGATCATTCACAAAATATGCATCTTCCTCATATTCTTAGTCATGATGACTTGGAGCCCTACCTTGATGGTCGACTATTTTAATTTTCCCTAAACCTAAGTTCTAGAATGCCGGTATTCTCAATTGAGCAATCTCATATAGTACCTCTTCATTTGGAATCTTGGAACTCTAATTTTTAGCAATAGCAAAAGAGCGTTTTCAAGCTTTGGTATCCCTAGTGCTCCAAGCTCGGTTAGTCTTGGCAATACGATCGAGTTTCTCTGCAGCCTTTTAAAAAGTGTTGGCCAAGAATGCTCCTTCAATGATGGTGTGTGCAACAGTTTTTCCATTGTTATCAAGTACACGGTAGAATAGCTCATGAAGTGACTCATCGTCTATTCTATGATTTGGAAAACTTCTTAGATACTTTACAGATCTTTCCCAAGTTCCACTAATTGACTCTCCAGGCATATATTGGAAATTGTTGATTCAGTCTCTCAGCTTCAGTTTCTTTGATAATGGGAAATACTTTTCGATGAAAGCCTCGTGTAATTGATCCCATGTCATGATGCAGTTGTATGAAATTTGAGAAAACCAAATTATAGCATTGCTAGTAAGTTATAATAGAAAATGTTCAATTCGATGACATCCATGGTTAGTTCTGGGTCACCAATGCTACTCTTGCAAACATACACCACATTATTGATATGGGTGTAAGAATCCTCAGATGCCAAGCCTGCAAATAGTCCTCGACTATGAAGCATTTGAATCAGTCTGGTTCTAATGTTGAACTTAGTTCCAGGTGATAATGGAGGTAATACAATGGCACCCGTAGTTTCGATGGTGTCATGGTTGACTCCATAGTTATTCCATATTCTGAAGTCAAGTCGCTACCTGGGTGGAAGGAGTTCTCCAACTACTGGTTGATTGTTGACAACATTCTGTGGTTGATAATGCGGAAGATATTGCGGTACATTCTCTTGTTGCCCTCTAAGTCATTTTGTGTCATCACCAATTTTGTGTTCATCATTGTTATTGTTGTTGTTTTCCATCCTATGTAGTGCTCTTTCGATTTTGGCATTAGAGGGACTCAAGGGAATGCCTCGACTCCTTGTATTTACCATGCACTAGGATCCAAAACCTTTTTCAATAAAAAAATAAAGAGAAACGAAAGTAAAATAAGGAAATAATGACCACAAATCAAACAATAAAAATTAATATAATCTAAAAGCCTTATTCCCTGTCAATGGCGCAAAAATTTGATACGCCCAAACTACACCTCCCTAAAGAAGTATAAAGCAGTTGTTGATTAAATAAAGAACCTAACAGTTGTTAGGGTCTATCCCACTAGGAATATGGTTTAGACTTAGGTTAATCATCTATTATTTCTTTTGGTAATCAAATTATTTCCATAAAGAAAGGGGGATTTTAAGTAAAAGTAATTAACAAATCGAATATCAAGTATTCAAGTAACAAAGCAACAGTTTAATATGGCTTTAAATCAATATGAAATAAAACTAGGGTGTACGTGTTCCCCAAAAATCCTTAACTATGTAGATTTTTTTTATTAGTAATTATTTTCTAGTGTGTTACATGTAGAATCGGTAAGTTAAGTTCACCAAAGTCCTTGATCTGGAAAATAAGTCCTTGATCTAGCAAATAAGTGAATTTCACTATGCACCTTGATCCATCTATGGATGTATGCTTTACTAACCCGTACCAATCATCCCAAATTTTTCTATCCCTTGATCTGTTCAAGCTAATTAGATGAGGATGATTAGTCCCAAATATCGTTGTTTAATCCCTTTCCCCATTCATTTCCTCCTTGATCCATCAAGTAAGAATAAGGCGAGTTCTAATGCTAGCCATTGTTAAAAACCAATCATAGAGAAGTGAAAAATAATACATGCATACACACTATTCAAAAATTACTTTTTATTGAGTCTACGTTGTCAATTCTTCATGGTTCCCACAACCATAGATGTGGAATTAGCTACTCATAACTACGTGATCACAATCAATAATATTTGGTTTAAAATAATTCATTCACTTACAGTAACATATATGAGAATCCAAAATCTTCAAATACAATTCGAATGTAAACTTTGATAACAAAAAACTGGGAATTCAAGAATAAAAGCCAAAAGTTGTTCAAGCTTAATTCTCAAACCAAAAACCGTGCATAATACAAAAACAAACCTAAGGAATGTATTTATAGACAATTAATCCTAATTAAATATAAACATGGAAGAAACAAGAAACTTTAAGTCAGTTGGTTTCTACGACTCGTCTTCAAGTTGACGAGTCGTAGACCCAAGTCGTAACACAGCTTCTTTCACTGATGTATTTATCTTCTTCGCGAATGACTTCTACTATTCATAATCACAATAATGACTCGTGCACTTCGATCATAGATCAGGTCCTACTTTAAACCACTGTAGTCTCTTCTACTAATTGACTTTATGACTCATAGACATTTGGATGAGTCGTAGACTTGACTCGTAAGTCCAACTTTGACTTTATTCCTCAAAATATTTTTGACAACTACCACCTACGATTTGTAGAAGTTACTATGACTCATAGGTTGGCCTCGTAGACTCCAAAATTCCTGCAATCAGTGATGTGTTTCTCTGTTTTAATACTCTAACTTAATTTCATGTAAAACAAACACAAACAACATCAAACCTACTAAAAATTCTTAAAAGACATGCAATTTCTCAAGCTTAAAGTATTAAAAGTACTGTTAATCTATGGTACTGTCACGACCCAACCTCATAGGCCACGACTAGGGTACGACCTGGACCCCCTTATGCGTGTCTATTAGCTATACTCAAGTTGAACCGTGTGTGATGTGATACTATACACAAAAACCCTAATGGGTCAAAAACTTTTTCTTAAACCTATAGTCTTTTTCACCTGTTTCATAACAGGAAAGGGCATGTAAGCTGACACGGCTGCCATAATATAAAAATATTTGCAATACGTCATATGAGCACAACTAAAATGAACTTATAAATAACCCACATACACATGTCTACAGACCTCTAAGAGTAATAATTATATCATATGGTGGGACAGGGCTCTCGCCGTACCCTTGAGTAAATAAACATATACATCAATGACCAGCATCAATATTTAGGCTCCGGAACAGTGGAGCACGTCCAACATAGCTGAGTAGAAACCCTAAGCTAGCGGATCTCCAACACTAACATCTGTACCTACGGGCATGAAACGCAGCCCTCTAGAGAACGGGGGGTCAGTATAATATATGTATTGAGTATATAAGGCATAACATATCATAGCTGAAACAACAACTGAAGTGGGGATGCATGAGACAAGTATAACAATTAATAAATTATTGTACCTGCACTTTAGAACACGTAGTCATGTACATCATCATACCTTATGCCCGACCCTTTAGTGAACTTAGTGTCATAATCGTCTCATCATATTAACATATATATTACTTCATCATATCACCGTATATGGCATCATATCATAGTATATGGTATAATCTTTCCGTATATGTCATTATTTTACATCCTCTTCATTATGTGGCTCGGGGTCACAAATGTATCACTATATTTCCATATGCATGCTTACATAAAGTATCCGGCCCTTTAGTGAGCGACTCGGTGAATAGAGGAGTGTACGTCTATAGCGTACCATCATAATATACATACCGTACCCGGCCCTCTATGGAGGGACTCGGTGTTCCTTCCTAATTTTGCCACACATGCTATCATAGTACAACCGGCCTGGGACTCGGTGAATAATCGTATCGTCATAACATATAACATATACCACACCTCATATATGGAATCGTCTTTCGTGTGTGGAACTATACACATCCGGCTCGGGATGCAGTGAAAGAAGTAGTAGAGCTGCGCCCGACATAATATTCGGCCCATCATGGGATGCGAAGAAACAAGGGTTACAGCATGCACGACTAGAGTAGTGAGAAACTATATGCAACTAATTCATCCTTTGAGACTCAATGAAACATTCAAGTGAACCATCACCTGAAGACCAGGGTAATAGTCGTCTTAAATACCTTATAAACACCATTTGAGATCATATTAGCTAGAGTTTCAGGAATCATAGACGTGTATCGAGACAAGGTTAAACAGTTTATGGAGATAGAGACGTTTATCATCGCAGAGACCTTAGGAATAGGAGCTGATGCATTCAATTATCATTCATCAGATAAGAGACTCGAGGGTAGTAGTTCAACTACTTAAGCATTCTAATATCAAGTAATGAATAAATGTCATAAGTTATACCCGGATCTTATAATGAGAACTACCTCCACCTCATATCATATGCCATTACATTTATACTTAAGACATTCTAAAAGGAAGAACAGACAGACTTTACATATACTACTGTTCATCTAGCAACCTGGAAAGACAATAACTCAACTATTACAGGAGTCTTAACATCACAAAGTGAATATAGTTTATGAATTACATTTGGAGTTTCATGAGTGGAATTATCTCCGCCTTTCATATACAAACCATTCATAACCTCTACCTAAGACATGCCAAAAGAAAAGAAGAGTAGCTCTACATACCTGTCATGGGTTACTCTTTGTCTTGTTTGCCTCGTCATCCTTTGAACCTTTTCAACATGAAAGCAATATGGATATAAACAATCCTTGACTTTCCAGTGCCTTAGGTTACACACGAGTATTCATAGAACTCATCCCCTCACTCTCCTTCTCGACTAGTTCCTTAACTAGTTAAGAAGTTAACGGAAATCGGACAACACCTCTCCTATAACATGCCTTATCCGAATTTTCAATCATAACCTTAATCACTATAGCCAACCAAAAACAACCTGAAGCATATGTATAATTAATTCACATCAACATTATACAACATAAACTTCAAACCACTCGCTCGAAACTACAATACAAAAATAAGGTTTTTAGTCGCTATTTCGTAAAACCTTTAACCATACAAAGAGGGGGATTGTGTGGCTGCAACCAGAATCTCCCACACCTATTTTAGAATGCCTTTAGTCCCTGAAACATACCACCACACACCTACAGGAGCCCCCACACGCATAACGCCTCATTTCGACTACAATTTAACTATAGCGGTACCAATTTAGTTTATTTCGAACTTCGAGCATTTATACGACATTCTTACACTTACAGAAGCATAAATGGGGTGTAATACACCCTATAACAACACCATAAACTTCAAATTTAAAGGAAATACCTTACCTTTCCCGAAATTGACCAAAACTCGCCAAAGCTATCAAAATGTGAATTCTGGACAGCCTACTGTCTTGTATTGTCGCTTAGTTTTGAAGGGGTAATTGAGGGAAAAAGAATTGGTGGACTCAATGAAAGTTATATACATGTGTCTTAAGGTTGAATTAAATTTAGAATCACCCCTACAATAATTTTGTACAAAAGCATATGCCCAAAATACCAACAGCAGTCCGTGTAGGATTTCCAAAACAAAATTTGGGCAGCACCTCCCCCATACTTCATCACCTTTTTTCGAGAAGAGAAAAGTAAAAATGTATTTTTGAGGCTAAATGAAAGTTATATCCCTATTAAATATCTTTCCAAAACATCTTGAATCACTCGAAACGAAGCTTTACACAAGGAGTTATACTAGTATTACTAACAGCAGACCTATTCAAAAACGGATTTCTTAATAAGAACCAAAACCTCCTCGTTACCCCCAACGATAGATTTTATATGGTCATACACCATTATTTAATCGTAGGATACCTTGAATAATTAATTCCTGAATCGAAAATGGAGGGCTTACCTTATTTGGTTACTGTCGTAGCTCTCTCTATTTCTTTCAAGTTTGCTCCTAACTTTTCCAAGTCTAAAATGAAGCAAAGATGAGAGATTAGTCATCTTTACATGTATATATACCCTTTTTAAGAGGGTGACTGTGGCATCCCCTAGGGGTGACACGTGGAAGCCTCTTAGGGTGCCACCTCACACCATGCAGCCACTCACGTGCTGCCACATGGCATGTGGGGGTCCACATATAGTAGGTGAGTCACCTGCTTGCTTCGCTTTTGTAAGTTCGAAAACTAGTTTTTGCTCCCTCTCATAGGTTCGTCATCTCATCTTACGTTGGGAATCTGCGTAGTCCTTGCTACTTAAGCTCGATGTGTACTCAAGTAGCTTAATTATGTAGGACATCTAAGTTGGTAGCTTACGCGAGTCAATCGAGTCCTACAACTCATTTCTCGTCCTCCAACTCCTTTTGAATTCTTATAACCCTATTTCTAATCTTCCCTATTATGAAGCATCTCATTCTCCTTTCCTTGGAGTTATTTGATAGCATGGTAGATAATCTAGATCACATAGCACTTTTCAAGAGACTTAAGACAACGTCCCAAAGGTACGAAAGTACAGGGTATAATAGGTACATCATAGTTCTAGGAAATAGGGGAAAGGTTCTAGAGTGGGACTATGGCTCATGGTGAGCACCGTGGACCATAGTCCCTTTCATGAAGATGAGTCCCCCAAACCCATGAGTCAAGGTTAGAAACACAAGGGGCACCACGTGCCATGGTGAGCTTCCGAGAGTTCAATTCAATCGTCATGATCATCACCATGGTCTATGGTGAGGTTCACGGACTGTAGTGGAGGTCACTACGACTCGTAGGTTGGCCTTGTAGAGTCCAAAATTCCTGTAATTAGTGATGTTTCTCCATTTAATACTCCAACTTAATTTCCTGTAAAAAAAACATAAACAACATCAAACCTACTAAAAATTCTTAAAAGACATGCAATTTCTCAAGCTTTAAGTATTAAAAGTACCGTAAATCCATGGTACAGCATAGTTCTAGGAAACAGGGGAAAGGTTGTAGAGTGGAACAATGGCTCGTGGTGAGCACCATAGACCGTAGTACCTTTCATGAAGATGAGTCCCTAAAACCCATGAGTCAAGGTGAGAAACACAAGGGGCACCACGTGCTATGGTGAGTTTCCCAGAGTTCAAGTCAATTATCACGATCATCACCACGGGCTATGGTGAGGTTCACGGACCATGGTGGAGGTCCTTCCAGGTGATTGAATTTAGTTTAAGTTAGGGATATTTTGGGTCTTTTCCTATTTTTTCATTAATGAATATGGATCTATTAAGTACCTTAACCCCCGCCCCTCCCATAACCCTCTCATTCTCACCCTAACACTCTAAATAAAAATCTTCTTTCTAAAAGTGTTCTCTCAAAGTCTTCTTCTTTCTAAAGCAATTTCTAAGGATTTCTTCAAGGTCAAGCTTCAATTCTCTGCAATTTAGGGCTTATAAATGTCAAGGTATATGGAAATTCATCCTTGGGCCCTTTCACCTATGGAATCCCAAAGATTTCTTCTCAAATATCTTATGATTTCTTCTTTTAAAAGCCCTACTAGGTCTTCTTAATTATGATATATTTAAATGCTATTAGCTTAATTATGCATATTTCAAGATAAATTTCAAAGACCTATGTTATATTCTAGTTTCAAGTATGGTTTTAATGAATTATGATCATGAATTTCAAGTTATTTCAATGAAATCTTTATGAATGATGTTCAAAGAAGCTTTAAGCTAGATGTTATGAATGGTGTTTCAATGATGCTATAAGAAAAGAAGTTTTAGTGCAATAAGGTTAATTCTTGCACAATCATGTTAAAGAGGTGATCAGGACAATTCGAACCAACTCATGGATTCTTTATGAATCAAGCAAGTTAATGAGCTATTCTTATAGTTTTACTATGATAAAGTTAATAGATGAGTCATTCTTATGTTATCTTTTTAAAGTTGGATTGATATCTATTATTATTCTCCCTAGTTATGTTAATGACTATGTTTTCATGAAAGTTCCATTGGAAGAAAGACTTATCACCGAGAGGACTTTATGGTGGGGTTCAGTCCGATAGCCATTGGAGCTACCCAAGAGAATCCTAGTGGCAATATTTAGTCCCTAACTATGTTACCCGCATAGGTAAATATGTCAATACAGTAAAGCTAGTGAATCCATATATAGCAAAGTTGAGAGAGTACCATGACAAAATCTACCCTGGCAAGGTAGCCTTCCCCTTCTCGATGTGGGGATCATCGGATTCCATGTAATAACTCGCATGGTCTTAAGTATCGGTTAAGGTCCTATCCCACACCAGTTAAAGAAAAAGGTATACAGTTCTTATGATGATGAAATTTTGATGCATTGACCAATAGTTATGATGTTTTCAAGGTTTTTATGGTTTTACTCATGTTTTAAGATATTAGTCTTGCATCTCATGAGTCATATTGATTATGTTCTATGTTTATTGTTCATGCATACTTCTCATATTAGTGCATTACATATACTAACACATACCTTTTGCCTACATTATATCATAATGTAGGGTCCAACGATCACGTTCATCCTCTCGTTCGTGGCTAGAGCTTATTATATTTATATTGGTGGTGAGTCCTCATGTTCCGAGGATGTGGCACTTTACTTTCTTATGAGTTTATGACTTTCCATTTCATATTTTATATTGGGTGAGCTAGGAGCTTGATTATGCCCCCAACTAGTTAGTAGAGGCATGTTGGATGTTTAGTCTATGTTGTCTTTCATCCCGAATTTGGAGACTTATGCTCTATTTTAAGACTATGCTTCTGTGTCTATGATATAGCTTATTTTCATTATTTACCTTATGTATGCTCATGAATTATATGCTAAGAGGCATTCTTGGGGTCCCTCAGGATGCTAATCATCGGGTTGCACAGGGTCTAACATGGGTTGTGATATGGGGAGTATCATCGATCATGAGAAATTGAATTTAGGTTCAATCATTATTCCTAAGATTTTATTTCAAACTAGGTAGCAATAGATGTCACTGCCTTTTCCCTTCCTTATTACCAATCTTTGTGATTGGGATGGGTCCCATTTGTTTATACTATTGATGTTCGAGTAGACCCAACTTTATCTAGTGATATTTGTCGGATTGAGGTAGACTATTTGAGAGATGTCGAGGCTAAGAAGAGACCGATGTCAATTAAAACGACACCAGTAGTAGACACAAAGTCTCTATGGTAGGTACTACACCTCATGCTCTGACTGCACCAGGTACATCTACTACCACATATACTTCTATTGTCCCTCCACTTTCTTCCATATCCCAGCCTCTACTTACAAAGGCCATGCTTTACCAAATGGGAAACCTCACCAATGCAGCAAAAGTGAGGGCCTTGAGGCTATTATCCCAACCATGCTTGCTGCGGCTATTGAGGTTTCTCTTTCCCTTATACCGAAAGAGGAGATAGGATAGTATTCTCCAATGACTGAGTTTTGACTGCATTGGACAATCTCACTGCTAGATTTGAGGATCAAGAGCGAGCTAAGGGCCACTTAAAAGACTTGGTAGCCCTAAAAGCTGATATTAGTGAGTTGAGAAGGGTCGTGGACAAGGTCAAGTCCACATATATTTCAATGTTGTGGGATGTTGTTGACACCCCCAAGGTTCCTACTTCAATGTTCCCTCCGATGACCAGACATGTGGCTAGTTCTGAAGTCCCTCTGGATTTTATGATTGAAAGTGATGATGTTGCTGATGATGAAGAGTCGTAGCCTCCTGAGACTGATGAGGAGGATATATGTGAAATGGAGTATCAAAATGAGGACACATATGAGGGACTCACAGATTTTGAGGATGTCCATTTCCAGATGGCTGTAGCACTCTAACTTGAGGATCTATCTACAGTTGGACCAACTTCTATCCTCCTAGAGAGACCTCAGACACTAATTCCCCAGTTGAAGACGGGTCTGCGGTCCAACGATCTCCTCAGTCTTAGCCTGATAGGGGAATCCTTATCTCTATCTCTTTTTTATCTTTATTTTTATATTGGGCATTGAGGTCCCTGCTTTTACTTTTTGGTAGGGTGAGGGTACCTTATATACCTATCCATTTTATTGTAGTTCCTTATATTGATAATATTTTGACATCTTGGGTTGTAATTATAAATTTTCTATTTTTATTGGTGGAATATATTTGGTTTTGGAACTTGGTCTCCCTCTTAACTGCTATGGATGTTGTCTAGTGTTCACTTGTACATTTGAGAGTCAGTTTTGATCAATATTGATTAGTTTAATAGTGCTATTGATAAATGACACACTTTTGTGAATCTAACAATGTATTATAAGTTTCATAAGTCTTGTGTGAATTCTTAGCATCTCGTTGTGACTAGTTAAATATCAATTTTGAGTCTTACAATGATCATTACAGGCGAGCTTAGTTTCTAGAATTGTGTTTGATGATCATGTTAAAATTCCATGTGTGTTGAGGTTTACTTTTTAAATGTGCATGTGGATTCCTAGTGTTACACCCCACCCTTTTTAAACTCAGAATGTGTCATAAGTTTCTTGGACATTATCATGTGAGTCGGATACGCTACGACACTATCAAACAGCTCTAAGGAAGGGAGAATGTGATACCCCATAGTAGAGAAGGTTGGAGATGAAATCATAAGAGTCCGGAAGGAATTGGAGGCCAAGTAATGGGTCGTAGGACTTGAGTTACCTACGTAAGCTACTAACTTAGAAGTCTTACACACTTAAGCTATTGGAGTACGTACCAAGCTTGCAAAGCATGGATTACATAGGCTCTTAAAATGATACGAGATTACGAACCCACGGGGAAGGGAACAAGATGAAACGAGGAAGCCAATAAGAGAGTGACACATGGAAGAACCTCAAGCAAGGATGTGACCCACCTGCCTGCAGGGTAGGGGTGGACCCCACTGCCATGTGGCAGCCTCTAAGTGGTTGCATAGTTAGGTGGTCCAATAAGGGTTGGACACGTATCACCCTTAGAGGATGACACGTGTCACATCCTAAGCCAACCTATATATGTATGTATTATGACTAAGTACTTCATTACATATCCAAAAATCAGCCAAGAACTTAGAAGAAAAATGTGAAGAAGAGAAAGGATAAAGAAAGCCACGTTTTGGAGAAGTTAAGGTAAGTTTCTTACTTTTCTTCCGTGAATTAATTATCTACGGTGTTCCTCAATTATGTGGAGGTGTATATATGTATATTACGATTCCTATGGAACCATATTTTCAGTTCTTCACTTGGAAAACTAAGAGAAACTTAAAGAGAAAACGCTAGGGCATAGACCCATTTTTGGAGGGGACAGTTGTTAGTAATATTGGTATAACCTCTTGTGTATATCTTAGTTTCGGGTGATTCAATATGTTTTGGAAAGGTATTTTATATAACTTTTATGAGACTTTCAAATCCATTTTTGCTTTTAGCTTCGCGAAAAAGGGTGATGAAGTGTAGAGGAGGTACTGCCCAGATTTGGTTTTGGAAATCCTACACGGACAGCTGTGAGTATTTTGGTCATATATTTTCATACAAAATTGCTGTAGGGGTAATTCAAAATTGTTTGTGACCTTTATACACATATATATAACTTTCATTGAGGACACAAATCTTGTTTCCTTCAATTACCCCTTCGAAACTAAGCGACAATACAAGACAGTAGGCTGTCCAGAATTCACATTTTGATAGGTTTTGCGAGTTTTGGCCAATTTTGGGAAAGGTAAGGTTTTTACTTTCAATTTGAACCTTATGGTGTTTTTATATGGTGTATTACACCTTTTGTATGCTGCTGGAAGTTTACAAATGTCGTAGAAATGCTCGACGTTCGAAATAAACTAAATTGGAATTGCTATAGTTAAATTGTCGTCGCAGGATAGTGTTGTTCGTGTGAGGTGCTGCTGCAGGGGTGTGATGTGTTGTTTCAGGGCCTAAATATGTTCTAATGTGGGTTAGGGTGCTTCTGGTTGAATCCACATGACCCTTCGTTGCGTATAATGAAAGGCGTTACAAAATAAAGGCTAGACGCCCTATTGTGCTACCGTATTTTTGAATAAGTCGTTTGGAGTTTATGTTGTATATTGTTGGTGTGAATTATTGCAGTTTGTTGTTGTTGGTTGTCTGTAGGTCTTAGGGATCTAATTGGAAATTTGGATAGGGCACATTATAGGGGAGGTGCTGTCAAATTTTCGTCGATGCCTTAGCGAATAACAGAACTAGTCGGGGAAACGACTAAGGAAATAGATTCCATTAATACTAAGATGTAACCTAGGGTGTTGGAAAGTAAAAGGGGTTGATATTCATACTACTTTCATGTTGAATAGGTTCAAAGGACGGCGAGGAAAGCAGGATAAGGAATAATTCAGACAAGGTATGTAAAGCCTATTCTTTCTTCTTCTGGCATGTCTTAGTTGTAGGTTAAAAAGGATATGAGTTCTGGGGTAACTCCATTCTTAGCATCTCTTATTTACGTCTGAATATCGGACTTTTATAATAATTGAACTATTTCCCTGAAAACTTCTCTATGCTAAAGAGATAACAAATGTACAGGCTCCAAGTCTTACAGGCTATATGTTAACAAATATTTCTGGTTCCATAAGCGATTTAGCTTTACTTTAGTACATGTCTAGGATCCCCGAGATTATAATTGATATTGCCCATAATTTCATTTAGAACTCACTCGAGATTACTACACCACTACTCGAGTCCTCCGACAAAATTTTAATCTTCTGATACGGTCAAGTCTCTAATAATGATTTAAATTGCATATAGTTACTCACTACTCTACTCGTGTATATTGTAATACTTCTTTCCCTGAGTCCCGGGCCAGGATATGTTCTCGTGCACAGTTCACTGCATTATTCCCTGAGTCCCTCAATAGAGGGCCAGGATACGTGTATAGATATATGATGATGTGTTGTAATAAGGTGGTGATGGCACTAGGGCCATGATGATTTTACAGAGGTGATTCACCGGACCCCCGAAAGGGCTGGCTATATGATATGATTCGAACATGCATGTTTTTTGTAATTCACAAAGTACAAGTACAGGTTTCTGAATTGATATCTTATCCCCTGTTTCTCTATCTCAGATATGCTTCCAGTGTATTATGTTACATTTTACATACTCAGTACATATGTCGTATTGACCCCCTTTCTCGGGGGGCTGCGTTCATGCCCGCAGGTACAGATACAGATTTTGGGAGTTCATCAGCTTAGGATTCCATGCAGCTCAGCTGGAAGAGGCTCCATTGTATCGGGGCCTAGTTTTTGATACTGTCCACGGATGTATAAAAATTGTTTTATCCATTCAAGGGTACGGCGGGGGCCCTGTCCCGCCATATGTTGTCGTTTATATTTTTAGAGGTCTGCAGACATGTATATGTGGGTGGTATATGTCAGTTTGGTTCATCTGGGTCTATATGATATATTGTATATGTTGTTATGTTATGGCAGCCTTGTCGGCTTGCGTGCCCTGTCATGTTGTGATACAAACAAAAAGGGCTACAGGTATATGTAAATGTTATCGCCCAATGGGGCTCTGTTACATGATACTGTTTTATGTACAGTTCAATGTGACCACAGCTGATAGATATATGTATGGGAGGTCCAGGTCAGACCTCAGTCGCGACCTATAGGGTTGGGTCGTGACACCTAGAACTTGTCCCGTTGTTGTAATTGATTGGCATTGGTGAAATGAAATGAATGATGTTAGGCACAAGTTTTTAAGAGTGAACCTAATTGCTATACCTTTTTATGACCTCCTTGTGAATGTGTTAATCTAATTTTGCACCATTTGAGTCTATCATTTTCTTTGGATGAAACATGAACACAATTATTAAACTGGTTGTCGAAATCACCATTATTTTTCCCATCTATAACCTTCTTGAAGATTTTGTATGTTTGAATAGACAACATAGGGCCTAAGTTGGGAGTGGGAAAATGCGGAAAGAAATTGGGTATAAAGTTCGTTAAAGTCATTCTTGGAAGTATGTGGTGAAAAAAATGGAACCCCTCCATATATAAAAAAAGAGAGAAAGGAAAAAAAAGAAAAAACAGTGAAATGAACTTGGTGTGTTTCATTTTGGAAATAAAAGGGATGTCCAATGAGCTATATCAGTGACTTGTGTGATATTAATAGACAAAAAATGATTCGTGAATATGAGAGAATGAAAGAAAAAGAAGATATATGAATTTGAGCCATGCTTCAAGATTGTAAAGTCACTAAACCAAAATGATCATACCCATTCCCTCAGCCCTATTACAAGCCTTGAAAGACCTTTTTGATCTTGCATGAGCCAATTGATGTATTGGTTGGAAAATACAGGCAAGCCTATGGGTGAAATTGTGCATGTTTTTCCTTTGGGAATGTAAGGTTGTTTTCGATTCCTTGATTATAGGATTTGATTAGCTTTGAGAGAGCATGGAATCACTCTTGATGTGAGGTAATTCTAATACGTTCTTTGAGCATGAATTTGCATTTGTAGTGAGCATTTGTTAGCATGAACTATAATTGAGATTGTCTAGTCATCATTTGAAGCTTTGAGTGAATAATTGAAAATTGCATGTTTAGATTAATCATTGTTTGCACCTTCATGTTGGTTCTCAAAAATCACTACTTGTAGACATTGGATTTGAACATATTGGTTTCTTGATTTACTTGAGGACAAGAAAAAATTTAAGTTAGAGGTGTTGATGGCTCAGGAATTTCGACTCATTTAGGAGTTAAAATCTAATAGAATAGTCTACTCTTTGCCTTTATTGTGTCCATAACTGACATCAAAGTGTTGACTTGCAAATATAAATGAGTAAGGACAAAGCATTGGCACTACATTGAAGAAAATAGATAAAACGTTGGCAAAAAATGAAAAGGAAGGTTGGACCTCGCAAAAGAGACCTTGGCGACTTACTAAGTAGCCCAGCTTATCGCTTAAAGGCTTTGAAAGATGAAGCCAACAGTCAACTAACTTTGGCGAGCCTAATTATTGAAATGCGACTTGCCAAAAGGGAAGGTGAGTCCGATAGAGCTCACACAAATAAACTAAAAATCCTGCACAGGTGAAGAGAAGGAAAGGCAAGTGAAAGAAGAAGACGGTAATATGCAAAAGTGGAAGGAGAGCTCGTTTGAGCTTGCCCAAAAGTCCTGCACTATCTAAGCAATCTGAGAAACAAAAAGGAAAGAAAGGTCTCCATTTGGTAATTCGCCAACATGGAAATATGGGGTTAATCAAGCCCGTCAACTAGCCAACCTGAGTACAGAAGTGGTGAGTAATTGAAGCTTGATAATCCTTTACTCTTGGAGACTCGCCGACCACTTCGGTGAGCATGACTAACATTGCCGAAGTTGTCTAGGTATGTTTTTGTCAGCCAATTTCTAGGGAAGGTATAACTAGTATGGAAGAAAGAGAACTTGGTACTTTGGCACTACTATAAACTAAGAGAATAGAACATTCCTACTGATTGGGTTTTTCATATAGCTTGTGGGTGAAATTTGGGAATTCTAGCTTTTTGACTATAGCTTTTGGGTGAAATTTAGGAATTCTAGCTTTGGGTATTTAAAATTGAAGTGTAATCCTGCTGAATAGGGAAGATAATTTCTTTCAATTTGGCAATGTATAGCTAAACCCCATCTTTCTAGGGGGTGCTTATGTAGTTGATGTGTAGTTTTAAAATTTGGGTTCTTATAATAGCTCAATACTTTGCTAATTTGATATGGGCTTGTTAATTTAGCATGTTTTGATTTATGAATTAATGTTGCAAACTTATTTCTATCTTATATCTTCATATTGGCTTAAGAAGGTTATGTGAAGTGGATGAATTAATTAATAGACATTGATATATGCTTGTCAATTGTAAATCTCTCTCTCTCTCTCTCTCTCGAGAGAGAGAGAGAGAGAGAGAGAGGAGATTTTGCTAAGGATTTGGTTAATTTTTGTTAGCACCCATGCTTAGGTTCGAGAAGGCATGCATGGATAGACCACTAGTGATTGAAAGATACTTGTCGTATGGTCAACTAACCTAGACTATCCATTGATATTTAGAGATATTGAGTTGTACATTTACCCTTTTCATACTACATTTCTAAATACACACCTACCCTAGAAGTCCCCCGTAACCTTGTTTAAACTCCATTACTATTGATTGTGTTAGTGATAAACTATTATGCTCCTTAATTGATATTTGAAACTTATGAATTTATATTATGTCTTGCTTTTATTATTTTAGCTCTACAATAATTTAGAACACTTACGTACTTCATACTTGAATTCTATTTGAAAATTGTTCCTTGCGGGATTCGACCCCGACTCTAATTAGGTGTTTTTATTGATAAAAATTGCCTTCACTTTGAATTATACAAAGTGTATTTGAGCATTACCAAATTTTAGTGACTATTTTGACTTACTCTTGGGCTTTTCTGCACTAATCTAAATTAGAATATTTTTGGTGTTATAATATCTCCCTTTTGGGATCATTCGCCCTCGAATGATGACCAAGCTAAGAATTTACATAAGGCAAAAATACAATGCAAGAATTGAAACATCCAAACACACAAATAGAAACTGAATCTAGGATGAGGAAATGAGTGTTACAATCAACATCAGCAATAGGAAGAACGAATAGATGAGGTATCGAGATTTTGTGTCTTCTTTGGCTTCCCATGTAGCCTCTTAAACAAACTAATTTATCTATAGAACTTTGACTGAGGCAACCTCTTTGGTCCTTATCGTGTGAACTTAACGATGAATAATTTGAACCAGAATCTCCTCATAGGACAATCTATATTTTACCTCAATTCTTTCTATTAGAACAATGAGAGAAGTGTCTCCTGAGTATTTCTTGAGCATAAAAATATGAAACACGGGGTGAACAGCTGCTAACTCTTCTGGTAATTCTACATCACAAGCTACATGTCACGACCTAACTCTATAAGTCGTGACGGGTGCCGAACTGGGCACTCGCATATATCCCTGTTATCTGTAAGTAAATTTGTCCCTTGTTTAAGTTATAGCACATCAACAGGTAGAATAACATATAAGCCGGCGAGGCTTATCATAGGCACCACTGTACATACATATATATACAACCCACATATATGTCCACAAACCTCTAAGAGTAAGAATAGTAATATAAGGCGGGACAGGTCCCCCGCTGTAATCGTGAATAAATAAATATATACATCGAATGTTAATACCAAAACTAGGCTTCGACACAATGTAGCGCTTCTGAACTACTGAGTAGAACTCCTATGCTAACAGATCTCCCAAAGTGTGTATCTGTACCTGTGGGCATGAATGCATCCCCACGAAGAAAGGGGGGTCAGTTCGACATATGTAGTGAGTATGTAAAGCATAGACATCATAAGGAGACTATAGTTGGCGTAGGGATGCAGGGGAAAAGTATAACATTTAACCATTTACCATACTCGCATCGTATAAAAGAAAGTCATACATATTACCATCATGTACTATGCCCGGTCTATTAGGGGACTCGGTGTACCATCTACATCATTCTGTCATCATAAGCACATACATATTATTAGTGATGTGGAATGTATAGCCCGATCTTATATAGTAAGTACATGCCGAGGAATGTATGTCCCGATCCGCACATTGTATAATAATGTCGAGGACTATTCAGTCCGATCCACATATCATATAGTAATGCCGAGTAACATTCGGCCCAATCCACGTATCATATAGTAATGCAGAGGAACATTTGGCCCTTTATGGGACTCGGTGTCATCATATCATCATATACCGTACTCGGCCCTTTATGGGACTCAATGTCATTATATCATCATATATCATACCCGGCCCTTTATGGGAATCGGTGTCATAATGATAATATACCATACCCAGCCCTTTATGGGACTCAGTGTCATAATCATCATATACTGTACCCGGCCCTTTATGGGATGCGGTGTCATAATCATCATATACCGTACTTAGCCCTTTATGGGCCTCGGTGTCATAATCATCATATACCGTTCCCGGCCCTTTATGGGCTCGGTATCATAACCTTATTATTGCATTACCTTAACATCATAGAACCACACTTATGTCAAATACATATCAAGAGGAAATAAAGGTAGCTCTACGTACTTATGACAAAACATGCCAAGAGAAAGGAGATAACTTCACATACTTACTACTCTCCATCATATAGAAGCCTTGAGAGAAAATAACTAAACTAGTATAGGAATTATACCATCGAGAAGTGAATAAGACTTATGATTCATACTTGGGGTTATATGAATGGAATTATCCCCACATTTCGTATATCAATCACTTAAGGCTAAGACATGCCAAAAGAAAGAAAGGGTAAGCTTCACATATCTCTTATGGATTACTCTTACACGTTCGCCTCATCGTCTCTTGAACCTACTTAACATGAAAGTAATACTAAGGTTAATGACCTTTAACTTTCCAATTTCCAACTCTACACCCAAGTACTCATAGGAGTTATTTCCTTATCCATTACCCTCGACTAGTTTGTTACTAGTTCTAAATCTCCTGAAAATTGGGAAGCATCTCCCCTATAACTTCAACATCCCTGAGATTTCAACTCGGCCACAATATCAAAAACCATACCACCAACAACAACCAGAAGCATATTTACAAGTAAATCACTTCAACCTTACACAATACAAGCTCCAAACAACTATCTCCAAACTATGATACAAAAATAGAGTTTTTTAATCTTTATTTCTCAAAATCTTTAACCATACCAAATGGAGATTCGTGTGTCTGTAACCAGAAGAACCCACACCCTTTTTAAAAAACTTTAAATCCCTGCAATATGCAACCCAACAAGATGCACCCGCAGCACCACAACGATAACCCCCTACTCGACTTCGATTTGGCTATAACCACTTCAATTTAGTTTGTTTCTAACGTCAATCATTCTTATGAAGTTTTTCCACTTCCAACCTTATTTAAGACATGTAATATACAACATAACAACATCATAAACCCGAATTTGAAAAGGAATCCCTTACCTTGCCCAAAACTCGTCAAACTCGTCGAAACTTGCCTCGGAAGTTCCTTTAGTGCGCCTAATATTTCGTGGCTGTTTGATAACATTTTGGGATTCTCCAAACCATAAAATTTCATTAATAACACCTTCATAACATTGTTTACACCCTAGATAATCAATTCACAGAGCAAAATCGAAGAACTCACCTTCTTTCCCCCAAAACCGTAGTTTTTTCTCTCTAGCTTCAAGTTTTCTCTTCTCTTCTTTTCTTGAATCTTTTTTTTGATAAAGATGAAGCTTAAAGGATAAGGTGTTACACCCCATACTCTTGAGCTCGGAATGTCTCTTAAGCTTCTCAGAAGTTAACATGTGAGCCGAATAATTTATGACACTATCAAACAACTCTAAGGAAAAGAGAATGTGATACCCCATAGTAGAAAAGGTTGCAAATAGAGTCATGAGAAGTCGGAAGGAGTTGGAGGCCAAGTAACGAGTCGTAGAACTCAATTTATCTACGTAAGCTATTAATTTAGAAGACTTACATACGTAAGCTATTTGAGTACATATCAATCTTACATAGCATAGATTACATAGGTTTTTAAAATAAGACAAGATTACGAACCCACGAAGAGGAGGAGAGAATGACACATGGCAGCATAAGGAGGTGAAATGTGGCAGAAGGTGACCCACATTCTTGGGGTCAAGTAGGTGACCCACCTACTTGGGGAGGCGGGGAGTGGACCCCACTGCCATATGGCAGCCCCTAATTGGCAGCATGTATGCGGTGGCCCAATGAGGGCTGGACACGTATCACCCTTAGGGGATAATACATGTCACCTCCTAAGGTCACCTATATATATGTATTATATGACTAAGAGGCTTTTCCTTATCCAAAAATATCAGCCAAAGAAAGAAAAGAAAACCCTAAAACTAAAGAGGAAAGGGCGACGACTTGGGGGGGAAAGGGGTAAGTCCCGATTTCATTCCATGAATTAATTATCTAGAGTATACCACGATGATATGGAGGTATTAATAGTATAAAATCATGGCTTGGAGCAGCGCAAAATGGATAACAAGCAGTCCGCGCAATTTCAGCAAGTTTGAAGAGTTTCCGAGACGCGATTTGGCGAGTTTTGGCCAATTTTGGGTAAGGTAAGGTCTTTTCTTACAATTTAAAGTTTATGTTTTTTTTGTAGGGTATATTAAAAACCTTTTATGCTTCTGTAGTGTAAGAATGTTGTGAAAATTCTCAACATTAGAAACAATCTAAATTAAAGTCGTTGTAGCTAAATTAAAGTTGAATAGTGGATGATGTTTTTGGTGCTGCAGCTGCTGGTCGTCTGGTGGTGTGTTAAGGTGATGGAAAATGTTCTAAAAGAAGCGTGGGTGCTTCTGTTTGCACCCTCCATTTCGTATGGTTAAAAGTGTTGCAAAATGGAAACTAGGGACCCTATTTTGGTATTATGGTTTCAAGCGAGTCGTTTGGAGTTTATGTTGTATAATGTTGATGTGAATTGCATATATATATTTTGCAGGTTCTTGTTGTTGGTTGGATGTAGTTATTAGGAGTGTAATTGGAAATTTGGATAGGGCGTATTATAGAGGAGATGCTGCCCGATTTCCGTTAACTCCTTAACTAAGTAAGCGACTAGTTGGGAAAGGTGTGCGAGGAAACGAGTTCTATGAATACTCATAGGTAGTCTAAGATGCTGAAAAGTCTAAGGTTGTTGATACTTGCATTGTTTCCATGTTAAATAGGTTTGGAGGACGACGATGTGAACGTGATTAAGAGAAGTCCGTAAGAGGTATGTAAAGCCTATTCTTTCTCTTCTTTTGGCATGTCGTAGAGGTAAGTAAAAAGTGATACAATATCTAAAGTAATTCAATTCCTAAGTGTCTCTTATTTAGTTCTGGATGTTGAACATTTATGATAGTTAAGCTACTTTCCTTGAACCTTCTATATGTTGAGGACTAAATGAATATACGGGCTCCTAGTCGTAGGACTATATGAAAGCAAGTGCTCTAGAGTCCTTAAGTGGTTAGCATTAATTTAGTATATATGATGATGTGATGTAATAAGGTGGTGATGGCATCGAACCTGTGATGGTCCTACAAGTATGATTCATCAGATCCCTGAAAGGGCCGGCTATATTGTATAATTTGAGCATACATGTTTTAACAACTCACAGGGTCCACGTGTAAGTTGCTTATGTGATGTTTTATCCCTTGCTTCTGTTCATATATGCTTCTAGTTATGTAATGTTATGTTTTACATACTCAGTACAAATGTCGTACTGACCCCTTTTCTTCGGGGGGCTGCGTTCATGCCCGCTGGTACAGATATACAGTTTGGGGATCTGCCAGTGTAGGAGTCCCACTCAGTAGTCCAGAAGTGCTCCCTTATGCTAGAGCCTAGATTTTGGTACTAAACCCTGATGTATATATTTTTTTCCCAGGTACGGCGGGGGTCCTATCCCACCTTATGTTATTGTTCCTACTCTTAGAGGTCTGTAGATGTGTACGTGGGTTGTGTATGGGTTATATATGTCTGTATGTACAGTTGTGCTTGTATGACTTATGATTTGGGCGTTCCCAGTGCCGTAACAACCTTATCGGCCTGCATGCATATATGTTATGGAATGACCCTATATGTTATGCCAGCCTTGTCGGCTTGTATGTTTTCTTATCTGTCGGTACATTATAAGTCATATAGGAAAAAGGTTTCCTTATAGTTGGCAGGGTACACGCGTTTGTCTAGTTTGGGCACCCGTCATAGCCTATGGGTTAGGTCATAAAAGAAGTGGTATTAGAGCAGTTCGTCCTTAGAATGTCCATAGACCGTGTCTAGTAGAGGCTTGTTTATCGGTGTGTTATGCACCACATATATAAATAGGAGGCTACAGAACATTTAGGATGTTACTTTCTTATTATCTTAGATCATGCGATAGATCTATGTTTTAGGATAACCCATTACTAACCTACCTATATGTTTACAGTAATGCCTCCAAGGAAAGCAATTACTGCCCAGAAGGGCAAGGCAGCAGCGGGTGAAACCAGTTAGACCCTGAGAGTTACTAGGGCCCGTGCCCTATCTATGCTGAGGGTTGTACTTCAGTCATCAAGTTCTACTACGCCATCACCCTCGGAGGAGGTTAGGGAAGTAGTAGTTGCAGATCTTGAATCTCCAGTACAGGAGCCTTCAGTCCCACAGCACGGGGTAGAGGATAGAGAGATGAGAGACGCAGTGCAATTGTTGATTGGACTGATGGCAGGACAGGCTTGGAGGTATGGCCCAGATGATGCAAATAGATAAGATATCTGGAGGTTTCGTGATTTCCTAGCCTGCAATCCCCTAGAATTTCATGGGTCAAGACCTATAGAGGACCCACAAGAGTTCACTCGATAGATGCAGCATACACTGCGAATCATTAGGGCCTCGGAGACTAAGTCGATTGAAATGGCCTATTATCGGCTGCGTGACATAGCCGCTAATTGGCATGAGTCTTGGGAATTATGAAGGGACGAGGCTGATCCTCTAGCTAAATGGGATGAATTTGTAAAAGCCTTTCTTGTCCACTTTCTGCCTCTAGAAATAAGACGAGCTAGGGTTGATAAATTCTTATAGTTAAAGCAGAACGGCTGGAGTGTTTGAGACTACAGACTCGAGTTTGACTCATTGGCAAGGCATGCCCCACAATTATAGCTGATATGGCAGATAGGGTGCATCATTACGTGATATGCTTGGACCTTTATTTGGTTGATAGGCATGGCCATGGCTTCTCAGCCAGGCATGGATATTGCTCGGGTAGAGGGATACGCCCAAGGGGTAGAAGAGCGATATAGAGGGCATCAGCCCGATAGAGGTTTTGATAGAGGTCATCTTAAGAGGGCTAGGTCGGTTAGTTATCTAAGGGAATTTTGAAGTGGGCGGTTCCATCAGTTTGGTAGATATCCCTCCCAGCCAGCTTGGAGTGCACCTCTACAGTTTCCAAGTGGAAGATTTGAGAGCACCAGGTATTCGAGGGCTGGTCAAAGATCCAGAGTTTCAAGTACACAAGTGAATCAAAGTTCTCAATAGTCAAGACTGCTAGCACCCCAGTTTCCAGTTGTAATAGACTATATTTTGGGGAATGTCGCTAGAGTATAGGTGCCTATTTTTCTTGTGGCCACCAAGTCCACGTTGTGAGGGAATGTCCACTTAAGAGTATTCCAGGTAGTGTGGCTTAGCCAACTGGGTCAGTTGCGGGTTCTTCTTCTTCTATGGCTATGCTTCCAATGGGGTGGGCTATATAGATGCTAGCAGGCCATGGTAGAGACCGTGGTGGAGTTTCCAGTTCTGGCTGTCCTTCTAATCAGATTTATGCATTATCCAGTAGATAGGACCATAAGGCATCGCCAAACGTGGTCACAGGTACATTGTCAATCTTCTATCGGGACGTATATGCGTTGATGGATCCAGGCTCTACTTTATCATATATATCTCCTTTTGTTGATAGTAAAATTGGAATTAAACCTAAGTGGATAGAATCATTTGAGGTGGCTACACCAGTAGGGGACTCTATTGTGGTAAAACAGGTATATGGAAATTGCCCGGTGAATGTCTATAGTCATCATACCTTGGCTGATTTGCTAGAGTTAGATATGATGGAATTCGATGTTATTATGGGTATGGATTGGTGAGCTTCTTATCATACCAACGTAGACTATAGAAACAAAGTGGTTTGGTTCCAGCTCCTAGATAAACTAGTTTTTGAGTGGGTAGGGAACATAGCATTGCCGAAGGGTAGATTCATTTCATACCTTAAGGTAAGGAAAATGATTAGAAAGGGGTATATTTATCATCTATTCCGAGTAAACAATTTGGGAGCAGAGGTGCCAACTCTCCAGTAGCTAAATTCTAGTGGACTGATGCTTGCGAATGAAGCTTCCAGTTGTTAAAGGATAAATTAACTATGGCTCCTGTTCTCACTCTTCCTAATGGACCAAGTGGCTACGTTATCTATTGCGATGCTTCTGGTATTGGGCTAGGATGCATTTTGATATAGCATGGTAGAGTTATAGCTTATGCCTCCCAACAGCTCAGGAAGTATGAAAAGAACTATCCGACGCATGATCTAGAATTAGCGATGGTGATTCATGCCTTAAAAATATGGAGGCACTACCTATATGGTGTACATGTTGATATTTATACAGACCACAAGAGCCTCCAGTATATTTTTAAATAGAAAGAGCTAAATCTCCGACAAACAAGGTGGCTGGAGTTGCTGAAGGACTATGACGTTGACATATTATAACATCCAGGAAAGGCAAACATGGTGGCTGATATACTAAGCCGTAAATAAATAGGTAGCCTAGCAGATACACAACCAGACTAAAAGGGGATAATCTGCGAAATTTACCAGCTCGCTAGCCTTGGAGTCCTCTTAGTTGGTGCAGATAATAGCAGAGTTTCTGTTCGAGGGGTTGCTGAATCCTCGCTCATGGAAGAAGTAAAACAATGCCAGTACGAAGACCCTATTCTGACCTAGTATAGGGATGTAACTCTCCAAGAGGGAAAGACTCCATTTGAGATCATGGCTGATGAAGTACTATGATATTGAGGCAGAGTCTGTGTATCGGAAGTTGCAGGGCTACGATAGCAAGTACTGGGAGAGGCATACCATGCCTATTATTCTATTCATCTGGGTTCAACCAAGATGTATCATGACCTCAGGCGTTTATATTGGTGGGATGGTATAAAGAGAGATATAGCCGAGTTCATAGCCCAATGCCCGAACTGCCAACAAGTTAAAGTTGAACATCAGAAACTGGGTGGGCTACTATAGGAGATGGAGATTCCAACTTGAAAATTAGAAGCGATTAACATGGACTTCGTTATCGACTTACCTCACACTCTCCGGAGGCAGGACTCCATTTGGGGGATTATGGATAGGCTGACAAAATCAACCCACTTCCTCCTAGTTAGGACCACATACTCAGCTGAGGACTATGCAAAATTGTACATCAAAGAGATAGTATGATTTCACGGAGTTCCCACATCTATTATTTCTGACAGGAGAGTCCAGTTCACAGCCCACTTTTGGCAGTCATTTCAAGATGGCTCGGGAATATAGGTAAGCCTCAGCATGGTATTTCATCCTCAGACTGATGGGCAGGCCGAGCGCACTATTCAGACGCTAGAGGATATGCTACAAGCCTGCATAATTGACTTCAAAGGCAGCTAGGATGAGCATATACCACTTATTGAGTTTTCCTATAATAACAGCTATCAATCCAGCATCCAAATGACACCATATGAGGCTCTATACGGCAGGAAGTGCAGATCACCTATTAGTTGGTTTGAGGTGGGTGAAACACGACTGATAGGCCTAGACATGGTCCAACAGGCAGTGGAAATGGTAAAGCTTATTCAGGAGAGATTATTAGCTACCCAGAGTCGACAGAAGTCATACGCAGACAATTGATGCCGACCTTTGGAATTCCAAATGGGCGATTGGGTGTTCTTGAAAGTGTCTCCTATGAAAGGAGTAATGAGGTTCGGCAAGAAAGGAAAGCTGAGTCTGAGATATATTGGCCCTTACTTGATCCTTCACTGAATAGGAAAGTTTGCCTACAAGATAGACTTACCAGCGGACCTGGAAGCAGTATATCCAATTTTCCATGTATCAATGCTTCGCAAGTGTGTAGGTGACTCATCTCGAGTATATCCCATGAATGATATCCAGGTTACATAAGAGTTAGCCTATAAGGAGGAACCGATCGCCATCCTAGATTGACAAATTAGAAGATTGTGAACTAAGAACGTAGCTTCTGTTAAGGTGCTGTGGTAGAATAGAAATCGTGAAGAAATGACCTGGGAAGCTGAAGAGGACATGAAACACAAGTATCTGTACCTTTTCCCGATGTCTACAGGTAACCCAAACTCTTGAAATTTATATATTAATTACTTGGATGGAAATGTGTATTATCGCAATAGAAAGGTATCTCCCTACAATCTGTATAAAGTCTTTGGGGAAGTTTTATTTAACATTCGGGGATGAATGTTCTTGTCACGACCCAACCCCGTAGGTCGCGACTGGGGTCCGACCTGGACCCCCGTACACATATCTATCAGCTGTGGTCACATTGAACTGTAAATAAAACAATATATCATATAGCAGAGCCCCACTGGGCGATAACATTTACATATACCTGTAGCCCTTTTTGTTTGTATCACAACATGATAGGGCACGCAAGCCGACAAGGCTGCCATAACATAACAACATGTACAATATATCATATAGACCCAGCTGAACCAAACTGACATATACAACCCACATATATATGTCTACAGACCTCTAAACATATAAATGACAACATATGGCGGGACAGGGCCCCCGCCGTACCCCTAAATGGATGAAATAATTATAAAAACATACATGTTCGAGTCATATCATATAGCCGGCCCTTTCGGGGGTCCGGTGAATCATCTCTGTAAAACCATTATAGGCCCAGCGCCATCACCACCTTATTACAACACATCATCATATATCTATACACGTATTCTGGCCCTCTATTGAGGGACTCAGGGAATGATGCAGTGAACTGTGCACGAGAACATATCCTGGCCCGGGACTCAAGGAAAGAAGTGTTACAATATACACGAGTAGAGTAGTGAGTAACTATATGCAATTTAAATCATTATTAGAGACTTGACCGTATAAGAAGATTAAAATTTTGTCGGAGGACTCGAATAGTAGTGTAGTCATCTTGAGTGACTTCTAAATGCCATTATGGGCAATATCAATTATAATCTCGGGGCTCCTAGACATGTACTAAAGTAAAGCCAATTCGCTTATGGAACCAGAAACATTTGTTAACAAATAGTCTGTAAGACTTAGAGCCTGTACATTTGTTACCTTTTTAACATATAAAAGTTTCTAGGGAAATAGTTCGACTACTGTAGGAGTTCTATATTCAGAAGTAAATAAGAGATATTTGAGGATGGAGTTACCCCAGAGCTCAGATCATATTCAACTTACAACTAAGACAAAGACATGCCCAAAAGAAGAAAGAGAATAAGCTTTATGTAGTTTGTACCTTGTTTTAGATGACCTTCATACACATATTTCATACCCGGCCCATTATAGGGCTCGGTGAGCCACTATGGCATTCAAATCTCACTTTCATACGAAATACATATCAAGAGAAGGGAAAGATAGTTTCCCATACACTATTTTTTAGCACGTAGAAGCCTTAACAGGTAATACTCAATCCTTGTAGGGGTGTTAACACTTAACTGTAGTTAGGGATTATGGGGCATACCTGGAGTTCTGGGAATGGAATTATTCCTACATTCCACATACAATTCACTTAAGGCTAAAACTTGCCAAAAGGAAAGAAAGATAATTGTACGTGCTTATACCAAAACATGCCACAAGAAAGCTTTACATACCTCTGGTCGACTGCTTTTAGCCCGGCATGTCTCGTCGTCCTCTGAACCTATTTAACACGAAGGTAAAACTAATATTAGTAACCTTCAACTTTCCAGCTTCCAAATCCACAACCAAGCACCCACAGGAACCAACTCCTTATTCTCCTTTCTCGACTAGTCTCGACTAGTTTATTAACTAGTTAAGAAGTTAACGGAATTCGGGCAGCATCTCCTCTATAACTTGCCCTATCCGAATTCCCAATTCTATCCCTAATCACTACAGCCAACCAACAACAATAACCTGCAACTCATATACACATAAAACATGGCAACATTATATAACATAGGCTCCAAACAACTTTCTTAACATTACGATATTAAAATAGGGTCTTTAGCCTTTATTTCGTAAAAGCTTTAATCGTGCGGAGAGGAGGGTCGTGTGGATGAAACCAGCAGCTCCCCCACCTTAGTTAGAACATATTTAGACCCTGAAACACGCACCACACAACCAGAAGAAACCTCCACACACATAACGCCTCATTTCGATTACAATTCCACTATGACAACTTCAATTTTACATTGTATTCAACGTCAAACATTTCTATCGTGTTTTTACATTTTCAGCAACTTAAACGACATATAATACCCTTCTTAAAAACACCATAAACACCAAATTGAAATGACAAACCTTACCTTACGGGAAATTGGCCAAAACTCGCCAAAGTTGTCAAAACGTGAATTCTGTGCAGCTTACTGTCTCGTATTGTCTCTTAGTTTCGAAGGGGTAATTGACGGAAATAGGATTTGTGGCCTCAAGTAAAGTTGTAGACATGTGTCTCAAGGTCGTATACCATTTATAATCATCCCTACAGCAATTTTGTACAAAGAGATATGCCCAAAATACCAACAGCAGTCTGTGTAGGATTTCCAAAACGAAATCTGGGCAGCACCTCCCCCATACTTCATCACCATTGTTCGAGATGATAAAAGAAAAACTGGGTTTTAGAGGCTAAACGAAAGTTATAGACCTATGAAATATATTTCCAAAACATCTTGAATCACTCGAAACGGAGCTATACAGAGGGAGTTATGCTAATATTACTAACAGAAGTACCTTTTCTTTTGGACCAACCCGTAGCTCCTCCTCTTTGTTCTCTCAAGTTTTCTCTCAACTCTCTCTTATTTTTTTCTAAGTGTAAAAGGATAATAAGATGACTTAGTCATCAAAAGTAACATATATATCCTTATTAGAAGTGACACGTGTCATCCCCTAAGGGTGACATATGTCAAACTCTCATTGGGCCACTTCATCCATGCAACCTATCCATGGTTGCCACGTCGCAGGTGGGGTCCACCCCAGGGTGTGTCACCTGCTGCCACGTGTCATTTTCATATGCTTCCACGTGTAGCTATCACGTGCTGCCATGTGTCAAGTAGGTGAGTCACCTACTTGCTTCAAGTAGGTGCGTCGTTTCCTTATTTCCCTTCCGTGGGTTCGTAATCTCGTTCGTAATCTTGTCTCACTTTAAGAGCCTATGAAACCCTTGCTACGCAAGCTTGGTATGTATTCAAGTAACTCACGTATGTAAGATTTCTAAATTAGTAGCTTACGTAGATAAGTCGAGTCCTACAACTCGTTGCTTGGCCTCCTATTCCTTCCGGATTCTTATGATTCCCCTTCCAACCTTCTCTACCACGGGGTATCACATCCTCCCTTCGTTGGAGTCATTTGATAGTGTCGTAGCATATCCGGTTCATATGGTAATGTCCAAGGAACTTATGAGACATTCTGAGTTTAAAAGGGTGAGGTGTAACATCCTTCCCCCCTTTTAGAACATTCGTCCCCGAATATTAAACAAAACTTCCATTAGAACTTATACAGACCATTGGGGGATTCGTTTCTATTTCCTTACACATATTTCCATCGAAGTACTTAGTATACGAGTTTCAAGAGTTGGGGTTACCTTTTGACCTGGTGTTTTATGTCCTTGTTTTAATTTCTTAGGTCATCCCCTTTTCTGGTTTTGATTTTGCCACAGTACCTTGACGGAAGGCACGTCCTCAATTCGCAACCTTCTAATTTGCCAAGAGAAGATTGCAATAAATTTCTCCTCATAGGATAACTCTTTCATCTCATGGACTTCATTTATAAGACATACTATGGGTGGATCGCTAGTACATTCGCAAAATATTTATATCTGATAGGCTGGGCGTATGGTCTCCAAATCAAGCGGTAAGCTCAACTTACCAGTCGCGTTGCCCACCTTACGCGCAACCTGATACAGTCTATCATATTCTGGGTTAAGTTCCTTTTCTAGGTGACCCCATTATGAACATCCAATCATGAACTTGAACTCTGTATGTCGACGTCGATTATCTGTATATCATTTCTGCAGACTCTGGGTTGTCATTCAATAGCTTGTTTAATCCTGTTTGGCCTACCAGCTTAGTCTTTTCCCCATCAGGGGGACCTATAGGTGCTTCCTTACAACATCTTTTAGGGGGTCATTTGGATACTGAAATGGTATCCCTTCTCGTAGACAAACCTAATAATTGATGGACGATAGTCCTAGCTACACTTAAACCCAACCTCATAAGCTCGCAATATATTTTCTAGCAGTTGATAGTATGCTCAGTCTATTCAGAAGCCCGAGGTAAATGCGGTATGAAGGTCTGTCTGTGCTCCCGACCTCTTCTTGGACTGAGGTCCAAACGTTAACCATATTTGAAGTTCCTCTATCTGAGATATTAGTTGGGGAACTTCACGGAATCTTACTACTTCCTTGTTGTATAACTTCACCTCATTCAAGTTGCATAGGTGGTCTTGCTTGAAAGCAAATGGGCTGATTCGTTAGCCTTCTTGCAATAACCCGTATAGCACCCTACTCTTGAAGGGTTTAGAATAGGTGTGTGGTGACGTTGATAATTTGGGAATCCTTAGCTTCGTATAGTTTTTCTCGACTTTCTTTAGAACTTTAACTGGCCTATATAGTTATTCTGTGATTTTCCACTCGTTAACTGGTTCTATGTTGAAGAACTGTGGCATTCAAGTGCATCGTCAATTAGCAATTAGCTAATCCTTCTTGTTTTTCTTAAACCCTTGTTACAATTGCCTTAACGTATCTTATAATACTCTGGGTACATAATCTCATATCGTTTCTCCATCACTAGTTCAGATTCCTCCATCTCGCCCAATCACACCAGCACTAACGCATTAAGTTCCATCAGAATTTTGAAGTTAAGCGTGCTGGGGCGAGAGTAATATTGGGATGGGTGACCTTCTTGGGAAGTCTTCGTATATCGTTTCACTGTAATCCTTTCTACGATGTGCGGGCACTCAATTTAGCTCCAGATTTACCTCAGCGTTGTCTCGCGAGTCTTTATGTTTTGCCCCGTCTTTTCATCTGTTATCCTGCATCTAGTATTGGCGTAGACCTTTAGCTCCACGATTCTTTATTCACTTTATGTTCTCCTTATTTTCTACCACAGGAGGCTTTCTATTCCTTTTTCTTTGGTTATTTATCTATCGCAACATCATTTGCGACTAACTCTATAACCAACATTTTGGCTTTTAGTCTAGCGTACTGTTGTTATCCTTTGTAGTGTCTCTTGAATTATTTGATATCCTTTCATTGGTACATTTTTCTGTTTTTATATGCAGCCGCCTTCTAGTGTTATGTTGTTTAGGGTCTCGTCACAAACTTCTTAACGCTACCTTATGTAGCATTCCGGCTTCCATCCAATTATTGGTAACTTCCGTACCTTTCCAACTTGGTTTAGCAAGATATCTTATCGAAGTTTAGACGTCTATCTCACATTTATTGCTATATCAATTGCCTCCTCCTACCTTTGCCATTTTCTCATTAACTTCCCCCTTTAGAGGGTACTCATACTTTCCTCTATTTGTACATGTAGTCGTTCCAATTTCAATTAGGCAATACTAGTATTATGACGATAACTATTCCAGGTTTTCTCGAAGTTGTTGTTTTGTCCCCACCTATATCCTTTGCTTCTTGGGGCGAATAGAAGTTGCGTCATTTGTTCCTTAAGTTTTCCCTCCTCGTCCCTTAAGGATTCCACTATTTTTGGGGCGACGTTGTGTACACGCGTCATTTCTTTGTATCTTAAGCCCCATGCTCTTACTGCGTTCTCAATGCAGGCCTTTAACTTAGGCAACGTGTACTAAGTGCGTCTTACTAGTAGTTCCAATTTATCCCTGCATACTCGTATCACACTGTTCAATTCATACTTACATATCCCCCTTTTAACTCATATATATATTTGGTTCCTGACATCTGTTTGAGGTGCTTCTATTCGAAGCTCTTTCCCCAATTAGTCGGTGGAAAACTATAAACTGTTATCGTAAACCCTTTTCCAATCATTGCTGGAAGAAATTCGAATCTCTCCATCATCATCGTACTTCCATTTTTTTTTATACTCGACCTACCTGGTCTCCTTCTGAGTTTATCTCAAGTTAGGAACAACTTATCTAATTCAAAATTAGAAGTTGAGGGCTTGGTATTTCCAAAATGAGTGAAGCTCAATAATTGGGCATCTTACCTTTCCACCGGAGCTTCTCTTTTTTTTTACAACATAATTACGGTTGGAGATACTACGGTCTGAACTGTACTGCTCAGATAGCCTTTTTATTTCTTCGAAATGATTTCCTCGAGTAAGAAGAGTATCCCTTATTGACGACATGAAGAGTACCTCTTATAGCTTTAACTGAACATAATAGGGGTACTTAATATCAATCTCCTGGACATCTTAAAAATCTACGTTTCATTCCCTGTTCTTGTCCTCGGAAAATTTCAACAGAGTTTCCTCTATATTTCTTACTTATCCCAAACCTGCACGCAGAAAATACCAACAATGCCTCACAGGGCCAACACATATATATATTCATGTCATATCACAGCCGCACAGGGCTTTCAATGTCATCTCATATCGCAGCCACACGGGGCTTTCAATATTAATAGTAATATAAAAATACTGGACTTACCTCGTATGTCCAACTTCAAACTGCATTTGTGGCATTTCCTGTTTGCCTTCCTTTCAAGTTTCAACTTTACATTTCAATAATACTTCACTACCTTACCAAACGGATATCTTCCGTGCCTTCACTTTACTTACCTGCGTGCTTCATGATGTCCCATGTTGTCAATTACCTCCTTTT
Organism: Solanum dulcamara; assembly: GCF_947179165.1. Classification (NCBI taxonomy): domain Eukaryota; kingdom Viridiplantae; phylum Streptophyta; class Magnoliopsida; order Solanales; family Solanaceae; genus Solanum; species Solanum dulcamara. The sequence continues at coordinate 50,974,098 of NC_077240.1, forward strand.
GTTGGTGTCGTCCTTCTGTTAAGATCCAAGGTTAGTATAAGGAATTTTTCCTATGACTCAGATCTAAAGCACGATCTTAGATGTAGAAGAAAGGTAACATCCTAAATGTCCTGTAGCCTCCTGTTTATAGATGTGGCGTGCAACACATCGATAACCAAGACTCTATTAGACACGGTCTGCAGACACTCCGAGGATGAACTGCTTTGATACCACTTCTGTCACGACCCAACCCCGTAGGTCGCGACTAGGGTCTGACCTGGACCCTCCGTACACATATCTATCAGTTGTGGTCACATTGAACTGTAAATAAAACAATATATCATATAACAGAGCCCCACTGGGCGATAATATTTACATATACCTGTAGCCCTTTTTGTTTGTATCACAACATGACAGGGCACGCAAGCCGACAAGGCTTTCATAACATAACAACATGTACAATATATCATATAGACCCAGCTGAACCAAACTAACATATACAACCCACATATACATGTCTGCAGATCTCTAAACATATAAATGACAACATATGGCGGGACAGGGCCCCCGCCGTACCCCTGAATGGATGAAATAATTTTTATACATCTGTGGACAGTACCAAAAACTAGGCCCCGATACAATGGAGCCTCTTCCAACTGAGCTGCATGGAATCCTAAGCTGACGGACTCCCAAAATCTGTATATGTACCTGCGGGCATGAACGCAGCCCCCCGAGAAAAGGGGTCAGTATGATATATGTACTGAGTATGTAAAACGTAACATAGAACAACTGGAGGTATATCCAAAATAGAGAAGCAGGGGATAAAAATGTCAAATCAGAAACCTATACCTGTACTTTGTGAATTACAAAAACATGCATGTTCGAGTCATATCATATAGCCAGCCCTTTCGGGGGTCCGGTGAATCATCTCTGTAAAACCATCATAGGCCCGGTGCCATCACCACCTTATTACAACATATCATCATATATCTATACATGTATCCTGGCCCTCTATTGAGGGACTCAGGGAATGATGCAGTGAACTGTGCACGAGAACATATCCTGGCCCGGGACTCAAGGAAAGAAGTGTTACAATATACACGAGTAGAGTAGTGAGTAACTATATGCAATTTAAATCATTATTAGAGACTTGACCGTATAAGAAGATTAAAATTTTATCGGAGGACTCGAATAGTAGTGTAGTCATCTCGAGTGACTTCTAAATGCCATTATGGGCAATATCAATTATAATCTTGGGGCTCCTAGACATGTACTAAAGTAAAGCCAATTCGCTTATGGAACCAGAAACATTTGTTAACAAATAGTCTGTAAGACTTAGAGCCTGTACATTTGTTACCTTTTTAACATATAAAAGTTTCCAGGGAAATAGTTCGACTACTTTAGGAGTTCTATATTCAGAATTAAATAAGAGATATTTGAGGATGGAGTTACCCCAGAGCTCAGATCATATTCAACTTACAACTAAGACAAAGACATGCCAAAAAGAAGAAAGAGAATAAGCTTTATGTAGTCTGTACCTTGTTTTAGATGACCTTCATACACATATTTCATACCCGGCCCATTATAGGGCTCGGTGAGCCACTATGGCATTCAAATCTCACTTTCATACCAAATACATATCAAGAGAAGGGAAAGATAGTTTCCCATACACTATTCTTTAGCACGTAGAAGCCTTAACAGGTAATACTCAATCCTTGTAGGGGTGTTAACACTTAACTGTAGTTAGGGATTATGGGGCGTACCTGGAGTTCTGGTTATGGAATTATTCCCACATTCTACATACAATTCACTTAAGGCTTAAACTTGCCAAAAGGAAAGGAAGATAATTGTACGTGCTTATACCAAAACATGCCACAAGAAAGCTTTACATACCTCTGGTCGACTGCTTTTAGCCCGGCATGTCTCGTCGTCCTCTGAACCTATTTAACACGAAGGTAATACTAATATTAGTAACCTTCAACTTTCCAGCTTCCAAATCCACAATCAAGCACCCACAGGAACCAACTCCTTATTCTCCTTTCTCGACTAGTCTCGACTAGTTTATTAACTAGTTAAGAAGTTAACGGAATTTGGGCAGCATCTCCTCTATAACTTGCCCTATCCGAATTCCCAATTCTATCCCTAATCACTACAGCCAACCAACAACAATAACCTGCAACTCATATACACATAAAACATGGCAACATTATATAACATAGGCTCCAAACAACTTTCTTAACATTACGATATTAAAATAGGGTCTTTAGCCTTTATTTCGTAAAAGCTTTAATCGTGCGGAGAGGAGGGTCATGTGGCTGAAACCAGCAGCTCCCCCACATTATTTAGAACATATTTAGACCCTGAAACACGCACCACACAACCAGAAGCAACCTCCACACACATAACGCCTCATTTCGATTACAATTCCACTATGACAACTTCAATTTTACATTGTCTTCAACGTCAAACATTTCTATCATGTTTTACATTTTCAGCAACTTAAACGACATATAATACCCTTATTAAAAACACCATAAACTCCAAATTGAAAGGAGAAACCTTACCTTACCCGAAATTGGCCAAAACTCGCCAAAGTTGTCAAAACGTGAATTCTGTGCAGCTTACTGTCTCGTATTGTCTCTTAGTTTCGAAGGGGTAATTGATGGAAACAGGATTTTTGGCCTCAAGGAAAGTTGTAGACATGTGTCTCAAGGTTGCATACCATTTATAATCATCCCTACAGAAATTTTGTACAAAGAGATATGCCCAAAATACCAACAGCAGTCTGTGTAGGATTTCCAAAACGAAATCTGGGCAGCACCTCCCCCTTACTTCATCACCATTTTTCGAGATGATAAAAGAACAAATGGGTTTTAGAGGCTAAACGAAAGTTATATACCTATGCAATATATTTCCAAAACATCTTGAATCACTCGAAACGGAGCTATACAGAGGGAGTTATGCTAATATTACTAACAGAAGTACCTTTTCTTTTGGACCAACCCGTAGCTCCTCCTCTTTGTTCTCTCAAGTTTTCTCTCAACTCTCTCTTATTTTTTTCTAAGTGTAAAAGGATAATAAGATGACTTAGTCATCAAAAGTAACATATATATCCTTATTAGAAGTGACACGTGTCATCCCCTAAGGGTGACATGTGTCAAACTCTCATTGGGCCACTTCATCCATGCAACCTATCCATGGTTGCCACGTCGCAGGTGGGGTCCACCCCAAGGTGTGTCACCTGCTGCCACGTGTCATTTTCATATGCTTCCACGTGTAGCTATCACGTGCTGCCATGTGTCAAGTAGGTGAGCCACCTACTTGCTTCAAGTAGGTGCGTCGTTTCCTTATTCCCCTTCCGTGGGTTCGTAATCTCGTTCGTAATCTTGTCTCACTTTAAGAGCCTATGAAACCCTTGCTACGCAAGCTTGGTATGTAGTCAAGTAACTCACGTATGTAAGATTTCTAAATTAGTAGCTTACGTAGATAAGTCGAGTCCTACGACTCGTTGCTTGGCCTCCTATTCCTTCCGGATTCTTATGATTCCCCTTCCAACCTTCTGTACCATGGGGTATCACTTCCTCCCTTCGTTGGAGTCATTTGATAGTGTCGTAGCATATCCGGTTCATATGATAATGTCCAAGGAACTTATGAGACATTCTGAGTTTAAAAGGGTGAGGTGTAACAGTTCTAAAGGGGGGAAGGATGTTACACCCCACACTCTTGAGCTCGGAATGTCTCTTAAGCTTCTTAGAAGTTATCATATGAGTCGGATAATTTACGACACTATCAAACAACTCTAAGGAAAAAAGAATGTGATACCCCATAGTAGGGAAGGTTGGAAATAGAGTTATGAGAAGTCAGAAGGAGTTGGAAGCCAAGTAACGAGTCATAGGAGTCGATTTATCTATGTAAGCTATTAATATAGAAGCCTTACATATGTAATCTATTTGAGTACATACCAAGCTTACGTAGCACGGATTACATAGGTTATTAAAATAAGATGAGATTACGAACCCACGAGAAGGAGGAGAGAATGACACGTGGCAGCATAGGGAGGATACATATGGCAGAAGGTGACCCACTTTCTTGGGGTCAATTAGGTGACTCACCTGCTTGGGGGGGGGTGGACCCTACTGCCATGTGGCAGCCCCTAATTGGCACCATGTATGTGGTGGCCCAATAGGGGCTGGATACGTGTCACCCTTAGGGGCTGACACATGTCACCTCCTAAGGGAACCTATATATATGTATTATGTGACTAAGAGGCTATTCCTTATCCAAAAATATCAGCCAAAGAAAGAAAAGAAAACCCTAAAACTAAAGAGGAAAGGGCGACGACTTGGGGGGGGGAAAGGGGTAAGTCCCGATTTTATTCCGTAAATTAATTTTATAGAGTATACCACGATGATATGGAGGTATTAATAGTATAAAATCATGGCTTGGAGAAGCACCAAATGGATAACAAGCAGTCCGCGCAATTTCAGCAAATTTGAAGAGTTTTCGAGGCGTGATTTGGTGAGTTTTGGGTAAGGTAAGGTCTTTTCTTACAATTTAAAGTTTATGTTGTTTTTGTAGGGTATATTAAAAACCATTTATGCTGCTGTAAGTGTAAGAATATTGTGAAAATGCTCGACGTTAGAAAAAAATCTAAATTGAAGTCGTTATAGCTAAATTAAAGTTTAATAGTGGATTATGTTTGTGGTGCTGCAGCTGCTGGTTGTGTGGTGGTGTGATAAGGTGCTGGAAAATGTTCTAAAAGAGGTGTGGGTACTGCTGTTTTCAGCCACCTTACCCTCCGTTTCATATGGTTAAAAGTGTTGCAAAATGGAAACTAGGAACCCTATCGCCTCGTTTGGAGTTTATGTTGTATAATGTTGATGTAAATTGCATATATATATGCTGCAGGTTCTTGTTGTTGGTTGTCTGTAGCTATTAGGAATGTAATTTTAAATTCAAATAGGACGTATTATAGGGGAAATGTTGCCCGATTTCCGTTAACTCCTTAACTAAGTAAGCGACTAGTCGGGAAAGGTGTGCGAGGAAATGAGTTTTATGAATACTCATAGGTAGTCTAAGATGCTGAAAAGTCTAAGGTTGTTGATACTTGCATTTCTTCCATGTTAAATAGGTTTGGAGAACGACGACATGAACGTGATTAAGAGAAGTCCGTAAGAGGTATGTAAAGCCTATTCTTTCTCTTCTTTTGGCATGTTGTAGAGGTAAGTAAAACGTGATACAATCTCTGAAGTGATTCCTTTCCTAAGTGTATCTTATTCAGTTCTGGATGTTGAACTTTTATGATAGTTAAGCTACTTTCCTTGAACCTTCTATATGCTGAGGACTTAATAAATATATGGGCTCCTAGTCATAGGACTATATGAAAGCAAGTGCTCTGGAGTCCTTAAGTGGTTAGCATTACTTTAGTATACATCGAGGGACCCCGAGATGCTAATTAATATAAACCCTAATGGCATTTAGAGGGAAGCTAAGATGACTACACTACTACTCGGGTCCTCAAACGATTGCTTAATCCTCTTATACTATTGGGTCTCTGATAATGATTTAAATTGCATATAGTTACTCACTACTCTACTTGTGAATATTGTAACCCTTCTATCACTGAGTCCCGGGCCAGGGTATGTTCTCGTGCACAGTTTACTGTATTGTCCACCAAGTCCCTCACTAAAGGGCCGGGTACACTATACAAGGATATGATAATGCAATGACATGAAAGACTCACGGAGTCCCTCACTAGAGTGATGGGTACGTATGTATATATGATTATGTGATGTAATAAGGTGGTGATGGCATCGGGCCTGTAATGGTCCTACAGGTATAATTCACCGGATCCCTCAAAGGGGCGGCTATATTGTATAATTTGATTATGTGTGTGTCACGCCCCAGGAGGGTACCCTAGACGTAACCGGCACTCAGAAACCATTTCTGGCTCCCAAGCGAACCACATAGCCTGATCACACATCCATTCATTTATTCAATCAGCGGAAGATTTAAAAATAAAGAAATAATTTGGCGAGCAATCCAAATCAATGATCTAACTCAAGAAAGAAAGGCCATGAGCCAACAAATCAAACTCCGATCTTTGTTATTTAAAATAGTTCGACAAAAATAATTCAAGAACGGAAAATACTCAATCGACCTATCACTATCTAGTCTATGAAGCCTCTATCACTACCATCTATTTGGTGCCAATGACATGTTCATGACTACCTCAAACCAAAATGAAAAGGGCTAACTCGATGCAAGAATGTTATAGGCGGTGTCCTTTGAATGTAGGGAAGGACTCACCAATATGTTGAGTGCGAATAGATCCCCAATGATGCTCCTATTGACGATTTTTTAAACCTGTCTCTGCATCATGAAATGATTCAGGTCCAAATGGATGTCAGTACATGGAATGTACGAGTATGTAAAATGGCAGAATGAAACATAACTCAAGGAAGAATAACATCGGTCCACATATCTCAAATCAAAAAGATAAGAGGGACTCAAATAAAGCGTCGTGAATCTAAAGTAAGGATACAGTTTAGACAGAGACCAATCATATACCATACAATCCAATCCAATTATGTATAATACAGTTCAAACAAATCATTTACAATTCGATCCCTTTCAATCATGTACAATCATATTTATATACACTCAACTCAATAATCAACTCAATAATCAAATCCAATCTAGTCACATACCATTCTATTCAATCCAATCACAATTCATCTATTCCAATCCGACCATATACAATCTACTCAACATTCAACTCAACAATCAGCTCAAAGGACTCAACCTAATAAATATGTAACAACTCACTCAAGTGTCCTAAGTCTAACAAGAAATAGTTTAGACAGGACTAACTCATGAGCATATAGCAACTCACTCAACTCAACTGACTCAGAGTACTATCAAGACCTAAATGGGAGTTTCTCTTAACCGATAACCATCACTTATGAGCTAGTGAAAGTACAACAAACCGATGTTGTTGCCGCGTCCGTTCATACCTTGCCAGGGTATAAACGAATCAACCAATCATGGATCCAATCCAACCAAGTCCTATAATGTCAGGACAAAACTCTCGGGGAAGCATCCAACTTTAACGGTTTAATCCCCCCTACGTTTGGCAACACAGGTATTGGGTTCGAGTATGGACTATACTCTTGCCCAATTCGATGCTCGATACTCCTCCCATGACTCCATGCTCATAAAACTCCTCCAATCATCTCAAACAAGCCCTCATGGCTAGTTTCATGCGGAACATTGCCACCTCATCAACTCTGTTCTCATTTCAACTCAATCAAGCCTCATTGGACCTTCTTTCAAATCGACTCATCTCAAATCATCAAACTTTTCTCTTTAAAAATTTATACAATCTCAACTCAATGAATGCAGAAAATATTATGTACATTAAAATATAATTTCAACTCCTCAACTCAAACTCAAATAGATACTTTAATGAAAAAAATACTCAACTCATTTAAAGGCTCCTCATACTCAACTCATACTTAAACTCCTTTCTAAATCAAAGATGAAACTAATAATTCTTTAGACTCAAAATATTCCTAAGACTCCAATCAACTCAAATTATGCACATCATATACCATAACATCACATTAGACTTCAATCCACTTCATCACACAATATCCTCCTCAACATAACCTCTTCATTTACATCATCGTCAAATATCATCACTTACATCGTCATCAAACATCATCATCATATATCATCATTCAGATCATCATCAAACATTATCATCACATCATCATCAAATATCATCATCACATCAATCGTCAAACATCCACTACGAAATCCTTATTTTAGTCCTATGTTCATTTTATTGAAGAAAAAGGACATTCTTAACTATTCAATCAATACATATATACACAAAACCATCCACCTCAACTCAAGACAAATTATGACCAAAGAAACCTCATCTTGGGTTCATGTGAATGAAACATGAATCCATACTCTCAACAAAACTCAACTCAAGAATATCGTCAATATCTATAAATTTATATACAAAGATACATTTGTAGTTAATAATATGAAAAATAACTATTTAGTAACTCAAGTCATTAAAATCATCAATTAACCATTTGTATCTAAAAACATTCCATAGTTTAGGGAAAACTTTCAAGAAAACCTTTCTAGAAGGTGCAACTCTTTCAGAACTCCTAACCAACACATCTATGGGCATATGGAAGAACTCAATCCATATTTTAGGTTATCCTTACATACCTTGTTTGAAAACTTTGAAGGAACTTGATGTTAGGTCTTCAATGGAAGGCTTGAATTCTTGAAGCTCTTGAACCCTTCTTGTTGGAAATGGAGAAGAAGAAGAAGAGAGAGAGAGAAGCTCTTAGGGATTTTAGAGAGAGAGTGGGGGCTGAAAAATATGATCTCAAAATAGTCTAGGGTGATACATATATAATTTGGGTAAGTTCCCAAATTACCCTCCTCAAAAGTTCTGAAAATAGGCTAAAAATGCACCTGGCGCGATAGTGGCGCATCGCGCCCTTGCAGCGCTAGGCTGATTACGCCTAAAACCTGCACACCTCGTAGTGGCGCGCCACGCCAAGGACCAAACTACTGAGGCACATTCTTAGCGCGATAGTGGCGCGTCGCGCCCTTACAGCGCCAAGGTCAATATTTTCTGCGTTCTAGAAATTGGCTTGAAAAACCCTGCACACCTTTTAGTGGCGCGCCGCGCCAAAGCCCAAACTACTAAAGCATGTTTCTGGCGCGATAGTGGCGCATCACGCCACTGCGGCGCCAAGCCCAGTTTTCCAGCAATTGCAACCCAGGCCTGAAAATCTCTACTGTGCTAGTTCATCTTAGGATCGTCATATCTTTTGACTCTGAACTCCAAAAATTACAATCTTGGTGGCGTTGGAAAGAAGACTCGACGACCTTTAATTTGGTAGGTCGTGGGCCACCCATATCATCATATTTCAAAAGATAGGGTCATTAGAAGCCAACCCCTCATGCGAATTCCTCTTCAAACTTAGCCACGACGAATCCTTTGGCTTGATTTGGTCCTAGGGGTCCTTCATGACCCCACATCACCTCTAACGCTCTTCAATTACTTAGGAACTCATCCTAACTCATGTGAAAAATTTCAAGTCCTCCGGTCCGAGTCTACACTCACATGAAGAAATATTCAAGTCTTTGCGAAAAAAATTCTGGGGTGTCACATTATCTCCCCCTTGGGATCATTCGTCCTCGAATGATGAATAAACCAATGGTGGAATCGAGGCACGAATAAAAATCAAAACTCGATCGAATCAACCAATCGAGCAATTTAGACAATTGGTTATTCAAACTCAAGAAAAGACAAATCATTTCAACTCAGGAATAGGGACATCACCTTCATCATTCTCATCATTTGGCACGAATAGAACATCGAAACTCCATCAACCGAATCATTCAAACATCTACATACTCAACTGTCAAATTCTAATTCACGAGCGACATTTCCAATCCTCTTCACCATTTCATGAGGTCAATATATCGGTGTCCAAACTTCCTCTCCTTTCCAAATCTCATAACACCCTTCACGTACCTCCAATCTTTCCCCCAAATGCTATCATTAACCTACTACCATCACTCTCACAGTGACAACCATACACTCAACCTTATCACTCTAACTACCTCACTCATATCTAAGAGTTCTCGAGCTTACTTCAACACTTATACCCTCATCATCGTATGAGCTCTTTCCCGGAGACACAATAACATACTCTTACCTATCTATTGCTCATCACAAGGTCTCATCTCACTCCTCCTCCAAACATTTATCCTCGACTAGACAAGTACAACACAACTATCACAATCGGGAATCACTCACTCTCCTTCATCTACTCTCACTCAACTCCGTCTACTATCATCTTGGCCAACTCATCACTATTGAAATCTTAAGACTTACTTTGGCTCATTTCTCTATCATATCCCCCTTATCTTAAAGGCATCAACTAAAGAATACTAACTAGTCACTCAAAGCAACTCATAAAATTAGAGCCTCATTCAAATCTATACTATTTCATATACACATCCTAAGCCTCTTCTTACCAAATGACTTAGCCTCAACTCACTACTTACATTTTGAGGGTCACATACCCCTCCTTTCATGACGCATACTCCTCATAAATTAATATCTTAATCTCCTGGATATGTCATGTCAAGCCTACTGAATCAAGCCTTAAAATTAGCACTATCACAATCATTCTCTACACCTCGTTACTCACCTTATAGATACTTTACCCTAGTTACAAGCCTCAATCAACCATCATTCTCACTATTTGAGTTCTACTCCTCCAACTCCCTCTTTCTAACTTTACAATCATACTATCAATCATAGCTCTCCATGCCTCGGATTACCCTCCATCAGATGGTGACACTTATCACTTAGATATGCAACTTCTCCCTCGAAGGTAACATTCAAATCAAGATGTAGGGATAAGATTCTAGGATACATCTCGCTTCGACTCAACGCACGATACATATGAATGAGAATACATCTTCCCAGATCAATAAAGTTAAGCACACAATCGGCTCCTCTCAAGCCTTATGCAGTCTCTTCACTTCCTCAAGACTTTATCTTAACTCATCAACAAGAATCTCATACTTACTGTTTCGACTACCTTGAGTATGAGGGGTAGTCGAATGGATTTGAGCAACGCACAAATTGGAAGGGAACATTCATAGAGTTAAACTCTACCGCACGAACTCAGAAATATGAAAGAAGGGAAACAAATTCCTAATGTCCTATAGCCTCCTGATTATAATTGTGGTGCACAACACACCCATAAGCAAGACTCTACTAGACACGTCTTTATAGACTCCCTAGGACACTTGAACTCTATGCTCTGATAAAATGTTTGTCATGCTCCGAGAGGGTACCCTAGACGTAACCGGCACTCAGAAACCATTTCTGGCTCCCAAGTGAACCACATAGCTTGATCACGCATCCGTTCATTCATTCAATCAGCGGAAGATTTAAAAATAAAGAAATAATTTGGTGAGCAATCCAAATCAACGATCTAACTCAAGAAACAAAGGTCATGAGCCAACAAATCAAACTCCGATATTTGTCATTTAAAATAGTTCGACAAAAATAATTCAAGAAAAGAAAATACTTAATCGACCTATCACTATCTAGTCTATGAAGCCTCTATCACTACCATCTATTTGGTACCAATGACATGTTCATAGCTACCTCAAACCAAAATAAAAAGGGCTAACTCGATGCAAAAATGTTATAAGCGGTGTCCTTCGAATGTAGGGAAGGACTCACTAATACATTGAGTGCGAATAGATCCCCAATGATGCTCTTATTGACGATTTCTTAAGCCTGTCTCTGCATCATCAAATGATGCAGGTCCAAATGGACATCAGTACATGGAATATACGAGTATGTAAAATGGCAGAATGAAACATACCTCAAGGAAGAATAACATCGGTCCACATATCTCAAATCAAAAAGATAAGAGGGACTCAAATAAAGCGTCGTAAATCTAAAGTAAGGAAACAGTTTAGACAGATACCAATTATATACCATACAATCCAATCCAATTATGTATAATACAATTCAATCAAATCATTTACAATTCGATCCCTTTCAATCATGTACAATACAATTTATATACACTCAACTCAACAATCAACTCAATAATCAAATCCAATCTAGTCACATACCATTCTATTCAATCCAATCACAATTCATCTATTCCAATCCGACCATATACAATCTACTCAACATTCAACTCAACAATCAGCTCAAAGGACTCAACTCAATAAATATGTAACAACTCACTCAAGTGTCCTAAGTCTAACAAGAAATAGTTTAGACAGGACTAACCCATGAGCATATAGCAACTCACTCAACTCAACTGACTCAGAGTACTATCAAGACCTAAATGGGAGTTTCTCTTAACCGACAACCATCACTTATGAGCCAGTGAAAGTATAACAAACCGACGTTGTTGCCGCGTCCGTTCATACCTTGCTAGGGTATGAACGAATCAACCAATCATGGATCCAATCCAACCAAGTCCTATAATGTCAGGACAAAACTCTCGAGGAAGCATCCTACTTTAACGGTTCAATCCCCCCTACATTTGGCAACACAGGTATTGGGTTCGAGTATGGACTATACTCTTGCCCAATTCGATGCTCGATACTCCTCCCATTAATCCATGCTCATAAAACTCCTCCAATCATCTCAAGCAAGCCCTCACGGCTAGTTTCATGCGGAACATTGCCACCTCATCAACTCTGTTCTCATTTCAACTCAATCAAGCCTCATTGGACCTTCTTTCAAATCGACTCATCTCAAATCATCAAACTTTTCTCTTTAAAAATTTATACAATCTCAACTCAATGAATGCAGAAAATATTATGTACATTAAAATATAATTTCGACTCCTCAACTCAAACTCAAATAGATACTTTAATGAAAAAAATACTCAACTCATTTAAAGGCTCCTCAAACTCAACTCATACTTAAACTCCTTTCTAAATCAAAGATGAAACTAATAATTCTTTAGACTCAAAATATTCCTAAGACTCCAATCAACTCGAATTATGCACATCATATACCTTAACATCACATTAGACTTCAATCCACTTCATCACACAATATCCTCTTCAACATAACCTCTTCATTTACATCATCGTCAAATATCATCACTCACATCGTCATCAAACATCATCATCATATATCATCATTCATATCATCATCAAACATTATCATCACATCATCATCAAATATCATCATCACATCAATCGTCAAACATCCACTCTGAAATCCTTATTTTAGTCATATATTCATTTTATAGAAGAAAAAGGACATTCTTAACTATTCAATCAATACATATATACACAAAACCATCTACCTCAACTCAAGACAAATTATGACCAAAGAAACCTCATCTTGGGTTCATGTGAATGAAACATGAATCCATACTCTCAACAAAACTCAACTCAAGAATATCGTCAATACCTATAAATCTATATACAAAGATACATTTGTAGTTAATAATATGAAAAATAACTATTTAGTAACTCAAGTCATTAAAATCATCAATTAACCATTTGTATCTAAAAACATTCCATAGTTTAGGGAAAACTTTCAAGAAAACCTTTCTAGAAGGTGCAACTCTTTCAGAACTCCTAACCAACACATCTATTGGCATATGGAAGAACTCAATCCATATTTTAGGTTAGCCTTACATACCTTGTTTGAAAATTTGAAGGAACTTGATGTTAGGTCTTCAATGGAAGGCTTGAATTCTTGAAGCTCTTGAACCCTTCTTGTTGGAAATGGAGAAGAAGAAGAAGAGAGAGAGAGAAGCTCTTAGGGATTTTAGAGAGAGAGTGGGGGCTGAAAAATATGATCTCAAAATAGTCTAGGGTGATACATATATAATTTGGGTAAGTTCCCAAATTACCCCTCCTCAAAAGTTCTGAAAATAGGCTAAAAATGCACCTGGCGTGATAGTGGCGCATCGCGCCCTTGCAGCGCTAGGCTGATTACGCCTAAAACCTGCACACCTCGTAGTGGCGCGCCACGCCAAGGACCAAACTACTGAGGCACATTCTTGGCGCAATAGTGGCCCTTACAGCGCCAAGGTCAATATTTTCTACGTTCTGGAAATTGGCTTGAAAAACCCTGCACACCTTTTAGTGATGCGCCGCGCCAAAGACCAAACTATGAGGCATGTTTCTGGCGTGATAGTGGCGCATCGCGCCACTGCGGCGCCAAGCCCAGTTTTCCAGCAATCGCAACCAAGGCCTGAAAATCTCTACTGTGCTAGTTCATCTTAGGATCATCGTATCTTTTGACTCTGAACTCCAAAAATTACATTCTTGGTGGCGTTGGAAAGAAGACTCGACGACCTTTAATTTGGTAGGTCATGGGCCACCCAGATCATCATATTTCAAAAGATAGGGTCATTAGAAGCCAACCCCTCATGCGAACTCCTCCTCAAACTTAGCCACGACGGATCCTTTGGCTTGATTTGGTCCTAGGGGTCCTTCATGACCCCACATCACCTCTAATGCTCTTCAATTACTTAGGAAATCATCCTAACTCATGTGAAAAATTTCAAGTCCTCCGGTCCGAGTCTACACTCACGTGAAGAAATATTCGAGTCTTTGCAAAAAAAAATTTGGGGTGTCACAGTATGTTTTGACAATTCACAGGGTACAGGTACAAGTTTCTTATATGATGTTTTATCCCCTACTTCTTTTCAGATATGCTTCTAATTTTTATGTTATGTTTTACATACTTAGTACATATGTCATACTAACCCCCTTTCTTCGGAGGGCTACGTTCATGTCCGTTGGTACAGATACCCAGTTTGGGGATCTGCCAGCGTAGGAGTCCCACTCAGCGGTCCAGAAGTGCTCCCTTGTACTGGAACCTAGATTTTGGTACTAAACCCTGATGTATATGTTTTTGTTCGCAGGTACGGTAGGGGCCCTGTCCCACCTTATGTTACTGTTCTTACTCTTAGAGGTCTGTGGATGTGTATGTGGGTTGTGTATGGGTTGTATATGTTTGTATGTATAGTTGTGCTTGTATGACTTATGATTTGGGCATTCCTAGTACCATAACAGCCTTGTCAGCCCGCATGTATATATGTTATGGAATGACCCTATATGTTATGCCAGCCTTGTCGGCTTGTATATTTTCTTATCTGTCAGTACATTATGAGTCAGACAGGAAAAGGATACAAGGCTGGCACCCATTACGGACTACGGGTTCAAGTCAAGATAGAAGGATAAATTAAAGTCATCAAACATATATATATATAGGCCACCTTAGGGGGTGACATGTATCAACCCTTAGGTGGTGACACATGTCAAGCCCTAAGTGGTGACACGTGTCAAGACCTCATTGGGACAATACATCCCTTCCTCCAATCACGGGCTGCCATGTGAAATATGGGGCCCACCTCCCTTTTCTCCAGCTGCTTCCACATGGCACTCCCAGCTGCTGCCATGTGGCACTCTCCCATGCTGCCATGTGGCACTTTCTTTTTCCCCTTGTGAGTTCATAATCTCATCTCTTTTTATGAACTTATGTAATCCTTGCTACGTAAGCTTGGTATGTACTCCAGTAGCTTAAGTACGTAAGATTTCTAAGTTGGAAGCTTACATAAATAAGTTGAGTCCTACGACTCTTGCTTGGTCTCCAACTTCTTCCAGATTCTTCTAACTCTATTTCCAATCTTCTCTACTATGGGGTATCGCATTCTCCTTTCCTTAGAGTTCTTTGATAGAGTTATAGATTATTCAGCTCACATGGTAACTCTTAAGAAGCTTAATAGTTCTTAAGAAGTCTTAAGAAGTTTTAAGAAGTTTTAAGAAGCTTTAAGAAACTTTAGAAAACCTTAAAAAACTTAAGAGGCTTACGATCCTTCCAAGAAACTTAAGAGCCATTCAAGAGACTTAAGAACGCATTTCAAGGTACAAAAGTATGGGGTGTAATATCCCTCCCCCTTATAGAACATTCTTCCTCGAATGTGAACCAAAACCTTCCTCAAGATCTCATACAGACTATATGGAGAGTTTCTCTGTTCCATTGCAATAACATATACTTTCATCGAGCTATCACTATCAGAGTACCAAAGGTTGGGATTACCTGTAGCATAAGGAGTAGGTATGGATACTTGTATTTCATTTCTTCATCTGCTTCCCAGGTCATTTCTTCACGATTTTTATTTTGCCACAATACCTTGACAGAAGCTACGTCCTTAGTTCATAATCTTCTACTTCGCCAAACTAGGATGGCGATAGGTTGCTTCTCGTAGGATAACTCCTATGTGACCTAGATACCCTCTATGGGATATACCTGGGTTGGATTACCAATATACTTGCAAAGCATTGATACATAGAAGACTAGATGTACCACTTCCAGATTCACTGGTAAGTCCAACTCGTAGGCAACCTTGCCTATTCGGTGGAGGATCTGATAAGATCAATACATCTCGTACTAAGGTCCTCTTTCTTACTGTCTCTCATCACTTTCTTTGTGGGCAATGCTTTCAAGAGTGCTTAATTATAACTTGAAACCTTAGAGATCAACATTGATTATACGCGTATGACTTCTATCAACTTTATGTTGCTAATAATCTCTCCTAAATAAGCTTCACCTTCTATACCGCCTATTGAACCACATCTGGGCTTATTAGTCGTGTTTTACTAACACCAAACTAACCAATTAGTGACCTACATTGTCTGCCATACAAAGTCTCATACGGGGCTACCTGGATACTAAAATGATAGTTAATATCATAAGTACTCTTGATAGGTGGTAGGCAATTTTCCGTGTTACCTTTGTGATCAACCGTATAGGCTCGCAACATATCATCTACCGTGTAGCTACCAAGCTTAGTCTGCCCATCAGTCTAAGGGTAAAATGGTGTATGAAGACCTATATGTCTTCCCAATCTCTTCGTGGACTGATCTTCAGTGGTTAACTGTAACTTGGGCTCCTTCATCTGGGAAAATAGCTATGGTGACTTTGTAAGGTGTCATCACCCTTTTAAACTATAATTTTACACAATCTCAACTGGATATATAGTCCTTGATTGAAGGAACATGGGCTGATATTGTTAATCTGCGGATAACATTCCATATAAAATTATCTGTCCAGGGAGTGCAAAGTGAGTCTTGTAGCCGAGGTCGTATTGTGGAATCTTTGACCTCGTATATTACTTTTTGCCTTCTTTAAATGACATCAACTGGTACCCTCTTCTTTGTGGTTTTGCTCTTTGCCTATTAGAGTTGGCTACCAAGTTGTGCTGAAGTCCCTTTCACACAATGACCTGTAAATCCGTTCCATAGTTTGCCTTATCATTAACTAGTATTATATTGAAGAACTATGGCATACAAGTGCGTCATATGTTAGTAATCAGCTAATCCTTCTTGTTTTTCTTAAGCTCTTTTACAATTCCCTTATCGTAACTTATAACACTCTAGGTACATAATCTCGTGTCGTTGCTTCACCGCTAGTTCGGATTCTCCCATCTCTTGCATTCATAATAGCACTAACGCACCGGATCCCACCAGAATTCCGAAGCTAAATGTGCTTGGGCGAGAGTAGTACTAGGACGGTTGACCCCCTAGGAAGTCCTCATATCACGTTCAATTTCCATCCTTGCAATAATGTGTGAAGGCACTCATCTTAGCCCAAGATTTACCTTAGCGTCTTCTCGCTAGTCTTCATGTTTCGCCCTGCCTTCTCTACTTCTCTCTTACAACTGGTGTCAGGGTAGATCTTTAATTCAACCATGACTATGTCATTTTTGGCCATTTGATTTAACTTCTCTTCGTATTCCTCTATAACGTCTCCAAAATATCATAACTCCTTTTCATCATGTACTCCTCCGCTTGGTCTTATGTTGTATATAACTATTCGTAGGTTTCACAACTACTCTTATACCACTGGTATGAGGTAAACACAATCTTTTCATCTCCCAACCCATCTTGCTTTATATATCGACTTCACACTAGGACTTGCTCGTGCTAACTCTATTTTTTCCTACTTCTTTCTTTTTTTCCTTTACGTACTCCTTGGTCTCCTCATTTCCTACCGTAGGAGATTTTCTATTCTCCTTGCTACTTGTACATCCTGATATCAACGACCAATGACGATATTGCCATATCTTAATCTTTACTCAAACACGGCCCTACTACCCTTTTTATGTCCCTTAGTTTGCTCAGTCCTACTATCTTATCGTATTCACCCCTTTTTGTAGGCACCCATTATTCTTTGCACGGTCTCAGATACCGCGGCTTCTATCTATTTATTGTTGGCCTTGAGCTCTTTCTAACTCGTGCCAGTATGGTATCTCACTTGAAATTTAAGCAGTCCCGTCAACATGTGACAGTGTCAAGTGATTTCTTCTCCCGCTTGTATTTCTCTTGTCCACTTCCCCCATTTAGGGTGTACTCATGCCATCCTCTATTTATATTTAACTATTCATACGCATATAATTCTGTTCTAACATATTTAACATACTGCACCATGTCTACACCTTCTGTTAACTCATCTATACTTTAGGTTTCCCCTATAAGAAACCTTAATATAACCATGGGGTGCTCCGAATTCTCAATAACTAGTACCCAATCTAGTCCAAGTACTGGTACTCGAGTAATATAACTAATGTATTAATTTAGCCGAAGCCACATTTCATTCATCCCAATCAATATGTTACTAGTGCTTATAATCAATTCCGATTCTCCATTCGGGGGCACTTATACTCTGATGACACGTGTTTCACGTTTTTTTATCACCTCTTTTTTTTCTAAAGGATACCATTTGTTCCTTTAATAATTTCACAATGCCTCAGTTGTTTTGTAATTTTCCATTCCCTATCTTCGAGGGATCCCACTATTTCCAAAGTGGAGGAACATATACACAATACCCATTTCTGCTTCATGAGCTTTCATCCTTATCGTGTACCCGATGCTAACTCCTAATCTTACTCACAATCACATTCTTTAGTTACTTATTTACTAGGCTCTACGTACTTCCATGATGATCCTCATTATATTCACACTATATTCTGCTCAAGTTCAATCCCGGAGGTAATATTTCTTAACTTTTATTCACGATCCTTACTCTGGGATAATTCCACCTTGTGAAGCAAGCTTACTTAAACCCTTATCCTTCCTCGTCATTCTCATCCTTAATACCTCACAGGCTGTCTTAAGACATTCATATCCATCACCATTCTTCTCACCATATCAGTATTGACCTTCTACTTTCCACCCATACCGCAATTAACTTATTTTCCAAAGTCAGTTGTACTCCTATTTTAGTCAGATCTTATCGTTATCATGGATACGATCTCTTAAGATATATTACAACCTTATATCTTATTCCCTTTCTATTTTCAAAAATATTTCGGTAGAGTTTCCTCTATATTCCTTACTATCCCAAACCTACACTCAGGAATACCAGCAATACCTCACAGGGCCAATACATATATATTCATATCACAGCCTCACAGGGTGCCCAATATCAATAACAGTATAAAATGATGGACTTACCTCGTATGTCCAACTCGAACTGCACCCGTTACACTTTCCTGTCTACTTTTCCTTTCAATTTTCAACTTTACATTTCAATCATATTTCAATCTTCTTACCTTACCCAGCATGCCTCTTTCGTACCATTACTTACTTGTATATTGTGTAGCTTCCAATATCATCTGTCACTTTCTTTTGTCGTTGTCTTTCTTCAGCTGAAACCAAAGGTTAGAAAAAAAGGAATTTCATTTCCTATGGCTGGGATTTATCGCACGATCTAAGACAAGAAAGAAAGGTAACATCCTATATGTCCTGTAGCCTCTTGATTGTAGATATGGTGCACTACACACCGATAAACAAGACTCTACTAGACATGGCCTATAGATATTTTGAGGACCAAACTGCTCTGATACCACTTTTATCATGACCCAACCCCATAGGCTGTGACGGGTGCCCGAACTGGGCACTTGTATGTATCCCTTTTATCTGTAAGTAAATTTGTCCCCTGTTTAAGTTATAGCACATCAACAGGCAGGATAACATATAAGTCGGCGAGGCTTATCATAGGCACCACTATACATACATGCATATACAACCCATATACAACCCACATATATGTCCATAAACCTCTAAGAGTAAGAACAGTAACATAAAGTGGGACAGGGCCCCCGCCGTACCCATGAACAAATAAATATATACATTGAAGCTTAATACCAAAACTAGGCTCCGGCACAATGGAGCGCTTCTGAACTGCTGAGTGGAACTCCTACGCTGACAGATCCCCAAAGTGTGTATCTATACCTACGGGCATGAATGCAGCCCCTCAAAGAAAGAGGGGTCAGTACGACATATCTCCTGAGTATGTAAAGCATAGACATCATAAGGAGATTATAGTTGGCGTAGGGATGCAGGGGGAAATTATAACATTTAACCATTTACCGTACTCACATCGTATAAAAGAAAGTCATAAATATTACCATCACGTACTGTGCTAAGCTCGTTAGGGGACTCGGTGTACCATCTACATCATTTTGTCATCATAAGCACATACATATTATTAGCGATGTGGAACGTATAGCCCGATTCATATATATAGTAAGTACATGCTGAGGAATGTATGGCTCGATCCGCACATCATATAATAATACTGAGGAATGTTTGGTCTGATCCACATATCATATAGTAATGTCAAGGAACGTTCGGCCCGATCCACGTATCATATAGTAATATTGAGGAACGTTCGACCTGATCCACGTATCATATACCGTACCCGGCCCTTTATGGGACTCGGTGTCATTATATCATCATATACCGTACTTGGCCCTTTGTGGGACTTAGTGTCATCATATTATCATAACCATACCCGGCCCTTTATGGTACTCGGTGTCATAATCATAATATACCATACCCATTTTTTTATGGGACTCAGTGTCATAATCATCATATACCGTACCCAACCCTTTAAGGGACTCGGTGTCATAATCATCATATACCGTACTTAGCCCTTTATGGGACTCTATGTCATAATCATCATATACCGTACCCGGCCTTTTATGGGCTCGGTATCATAACTTTATTATTGAATTACCTTACCATCATAGCACCACACTTATGTCAAAGACATATCAAGAGGAAATAAGGGTAGCTCTACGTACTTATGCCAAAACATGCCAAGAGAAAGAAGATAAATTCACATACTTACTACTCTCCATCATATAGAAGCCTTGAGAGGTAATAACTCAACTAGTATAGGAATTCTACCATCGAGAAGTGAATAAGACTTATGAATCATACTTGGGGTTATATGAATGGAATTATCCCCACATTTCGTATATCAATCACTTAAGGCTAAGATATGCCAAAAGAAAGAAAGGGTAAGCTTCACATACCTCTTACGGATTACTCTTACACATTCACCTCGTCGTCTCTTGAACCTATTTAACATAAAAGTAATACTAAGGTTAATGACCTTTCACTATCCAATTTCCAACTCTACACCCAAGTACTCATAGGAGTTATTTCCTTATCCATTACCATCGACTAGTTTGTTACTAGTTCCGAATCTCCCGAAAATCAGGCAGCATCTCCCCTATAACTTCAACATCCCGAGATTTCAACTCGGCCACAATATCATCAACCATACCACTAATAACAACCATATCACGACCCAACCTTGTAGGCCGCGAATGGGGTCCGACCTGGACCACTATATACATATTTATCAATTGTGGTCAAGTCGAATTATAGATACGTAATGCATATAAATCAAGTTTGGTCAAACTGGACTATAAACAACATGATACATACATAAGAACCCTCATGAGTCATAGCATTTCATATATTTGTAGCCTCTTTCATTTGTATCATAACATGAAAAGGCACGCAAGCCGACAAGTCCGCTATAACACATACTTGTATAACACATCATGTAGACCCAGGTGAATAAAACTTACACATGCCACCCACATATACATATCTACAGACCTCTAAAAATATTAATGACAACATATGGTGGGACAGGGCCTCCGTCGTACCCCTGGATAAACAAAACAATTATATACATCAGTGGCCAGTGCTAAAAACCAGGCACCGATACAATAGAGCCTCTTTCAGCTGAGCTGAATGAAATCCTAAGCTGACAGACTCCCAAAACCTGTATCTGTACCTGCAGGCATGAAATGCAGCCCTCTTTCCCCGAACAAAGGGGGTCAGTATAATAAATGTACTAAGTTTGTAAAACATAACATAATACAACTGGAAGCATATTAGAAATAAAGAAGTAGAGGATAAAATATCAAATCAGAAACTTGTACCTGTACTCTGTGAATCATAAAAGCATGTATGCTCAACTTATACAATATAGCCGTCCCTATCAGGGATTCGGTGAATCATATCTGTAGGACCATCATAGGCCCGGTGCTATCACCACCTTATTACAATATATCATTCCGTCCCTCTAGTGAGGGACTTAGTGAGTTTTTCATGTCATTGCATTACCATGTCCTCGTATAGTGTCCCCAGCCCTTTAGTGAGGGATTCGGTGGATAATGCAGTGAACTGTGCACGTCTACATACCCCGGCCTGGGACTCAGTGATAGAAGGGTTACAGTATGCACGAGTAGAGTAGTGAGTAACCATATGCAATTTAAAACATTATCAGAGACTTGACCGTATAAGAAGATTAAGCTTTTGTTTGAGGACCCAAGTAGTAGTGTAGTCATCTCGAGTGCCCCCTAAATTCCATTATGGTCTATATCAACTGTAATCTCAGGGATCCTAGACATGTATTTACGTAAGGCCAAATCGCTTATGGAACCAGAACCACTTGTTATCATATAGTCTTTAAGACTTGGAGCTTGTACATTTGGTACCTCTTTAACATGTAGAAGTTTTCAGGGAAATAGTTCAACTACTATAGGAGTTCAATTTTCAGAAGTAAATAGGAGATGCTTAAAAATGGAATTACCCCGGAGCTCATATCATATTCAACTTACAACTAAGACATGCCAAAAGAAGAAAGAGAATAAGCTCTATATAGTCTGTACTTTCCTTTAGGTGGTCATTATGTACATATGTCGTACCGAGCCCATCATAGGGCTCGGTGAACAACCATGGCATCATAACTTCATTTTTATTCCAAATACACCTCAGGGGAAAGGAAGGATAGTTTCTCATACACTACTCTTTAACCCGTAGAAGCCTTGAAAGGCAATACTCAATTCTTGCAAGGGTTCCAACATTAAGCTGTGGATAGGGATTATGAGGCGTACTTGGAGTTCTAGGAATGGAATTATCCCCACATTTCACATACAATTCACTTAAGGCTAACATATGCCAAAAGGAAGAGAGTTAGCTTTACATACCTATGCCAAAAACATGCCAAGAAAAAGCTTTACATACCTCTTACGAGTTACTCTTTATCACATTTGCCTCATCATCCTTTAAATCTATTCAACACGGAAGCAATATGAATATCAACAACCCTTGACTTTTCAGTATCTTAAGTTGCACCCAAGTATTCATTTAACTCATTTTCTCGCTCGTCTTCTCGACTAGTTCTTTGGTTAATTAAGGCGTTACCGGAAATCAGGCAGCACTTCCCCTATAACATGCCCTATCCGAATTTCCAATTACTTCCCTAAGTACTACAGACAACCAACAACAATAACCTGCAGCTCATAAACATACTAAACATGGCAACATTACATCACACAAGCTCCATACAACTTACTGAAAATTACGATACCAAGATAGAGTTTCTAGTCTCTATTTTGTAAAAACTTTAACTGTACGAAGTAGAGGGTCATGTGGATGAAACCAGCATCTCTCACACCTCTTTTAGAATACTTCTATTCCCTGAAAACACCACCAACACCTACATCCGCACACCACAAGCACAACACCTTGCTTCGACTATAATTTAACTATAGGAACTCCAATTTAGTTTGTTTTGAACGTTAAGCATTCCTATGAAATTTTTATACTTCCAGCCACATAAAAGGAACATAATACACTCCATAACCACCCCATAAATTCCAAATTGAAGGGAGAAACCTTACCTTACCCGAAATTGGTCAAAACTTGCCAAATTGCGCCTCGGAACTTCTCTAAACGCGCTTAAAATGTCGTGGCTGCTTGCTATCCATTTGGTGCTTCTCCAAGCCATGATTTTATACTATTAATACCTGCATATCATCATGGTATACCCTATATAATTAATTACGAAACAAAATTGGGACTTACCTCTTTTTCTCCCCTAGGCTATCACCTTTTCCTCTCTTAGTTTAAGGTTTTTGTTTCTTTCTTTGCTGAAGTTTTTGGATAAAAATGAGACTAAGAGTCATTTAACATGTAGATATATGTTGCCTTAGGGGGTGACATGTGTCATCTCCTAAGGGAGACACGTGTCCAGCCTCTATTGGGAAACACATACATGCTACTAATTAGGGGCTGCCACATGGTAGTGAGGTCCACCCCCTCCCCCCAAACAGGTGGGTCACCTACTTGAACCCAAACAGGTGGTTCACCTTCTGACACATGTCACCTCCTTATGCTGCCATGTGTCATTCTCTCCTCCTCCTCGTGGGTTCGTAATCTCGTCTTATTTTAAGAACCTATGTACTTCCTTGCTACATAATCTTGGTATGAACTCAAGTAGTTTAAGAATGTAAGATTTTCAAATTGGTAGATTTGGTACATAAGTTGAGTCCTACGACTCATTTCTTGGCCTCCAACTCCCCTCAAAATCTTATAACTTATTTCCAACCTTCCCTACCATGGGGTAACACCTTCCCCCCTCCTTAGAGTTGTGCGATAGTATAGTAGATTATCCAACTCACTTGATAACTTCTAAGAAGCTTAAGAGACATTCCGAGCTCAAGAGTGTGGGGTGTAACAAACCAATAGCAGATTTACAAGTAAATCACTTCAACCTTACACAATACAAGCTCCAAACAACTAGCTCCAAAATACGATACGAAAATAGAGTTTTTTAATCTTTATTTCATAAAATCTTTAACCATACCAAATGCAGAATCGTGTGGCTGAAACCAGAAGAACCCACACCCTTTTTTAAAAACTTTAAATCCCTGCAACACGTAACCCAACCAGCTGCACCTGTAACACCACAACGACAACCCACTACTCGATTTTGATTTAGCTATAACCACTTCAATTTAGTTTGTTTCTAACGTCAATCATCCTTATGAAATTTTTTCACTTCCAAACTTATTTAAGATATATAATATACCTCATAAAAATATCATAAACCCCAATTTGAAAGGTAAGCCCTTACCTTGCCCGAAACTCGTCAAACTCGTCGAAACTTGCCTCGGAAGTTCCTTTAGCACGCCTAAAATTTTGTGACTGTTTGCTAACATTTTTGTCTGCTAAAAACCATAATTTTTCATTACTAATACCTTCATAACATGGTGGTACACCCTAGATAATTAATTTACGTAGAGAAATCGAAGAACTCACCTTTTTTTCCCCAAAACCGTAGCTCTCTCTCTCTAGCTTCAAGTTTTCTCTTCTCTTCTTTTCTTGAATCTTTTTTTTTGATAAAGATGAATCTTAAAGGATAAAGATGAATTAAAGTCATCAAACATATATATATA
Organism: Solanum dulcamara; assembly: GCF_947179165.1. NCBI lineage: Eukaryota > Viridiplantae > Streptophyta > Magnoliopsida > Solanales > Solanaceae > Solanum > Solanum dulcamara. The sequence continues at coordinate 50,999,246 of NC_077240.1, forward strand.
TAGGCTACCTTAGGGGGGTGACACGTGTCAACCCCTAAGTGGTGACACATGTCAAGCCCTAAGTGATGACACGTGTAAAGCCCTCATTGGGCCAACACATAACTTCCTCTAATCATGGGCTGACACATGGCATGTGGGTCCCACCCCCTTTGCTCCTGCTGCTGCCACGTGGCACTCCCAGCTGCTGCCATGTGGCACTTTCTTTTTCCCCTTGTGGGTTCATAATCTTAGCTTCTTTTACGAACCTCTGTAATCCTTGCTACGTAAGCTTGTTATGTACTCCAGTAGCTTAAGTATGTAAGATTTCCATGTTGGAAGCTTACATAAATAAGTCGAGTCCTACGACTCATTGTTTGGTCTCCAACTTCTTCTGATTTTTCTAACTCTCTTTCCAATCTTCTCTACTATGGGGTATCGCATTCTTCTTTCCTTAGAGTTGTTTGATAGAGTTATATATTATCCGGCTCACATGGTAACTCTTAAGAAGCTTAATAGTTCTTAAGAAGTCTTAAGAAGCTTTAAGAAGCTTTAAGAAACTTTAGCAAACCTTAAGAAACTTAAGAGACTTACGATCCTTCCAAAAAACTTAAGAGCCTTTCAAGACACTTAAGAACGCGGTCCAAGGTACAAAAGTATGGAGTGTAAACTACACTTCCAACTTTCTTTGTAATCTAATAGAACTAATGTAATAGGGATTGAGCTTCCCCTTCTTCCCAAATCTCATAACACTCTTCATATTTTAAACCTTCAAATACACCCAATCATTGACCTCAAACTCAGAATCTTTTCTCCTAACATCAGTGTAGGACTTTTAATGAATTTATGTAGTTCTGAACCTCTCTCTATGATGATATTCACCTTCTCCATAGCCTAATGAACCAAGTATGTCCCTATCAACTCAGCTTCACCAACTTCAAACCAACTAAATAGCAATCTATATCTTCTCCCATGAAGAGCCTCATAAGGACCCTTCTGAATACTTTAGTGATAACTACTGTAGTAAGCAAACTCTATAATAGTGTCACGCTCCGAGTCAACACCCTAAGCATGGCCGGCACTCAAAAACTATTACTGATTCCAAAAAAAAAACTTTTGCTGGATAACTAGCTAAGAAAAAGACTTGCTCATAAAAAACATACTCAAATGGGCACAATAAGTATATGCAACCTCAACTATCTTATTTTAAAAGTCAATACTCAAACATATATATAGATATATATATATATATATATATATATATATATATATATACATGAGATATTGCTCAATATTTTCAAAACAAATATCAAATGAACAAAAAGGAATAACTAAAACTATGTCTGACTAGTCCATGAAGCCTCTAAATACTGACTCTTGATAGGTACCAAGAAAGGCCCACGGCTAACTCAAAACTAATAACAAATTATTGAAGGTAAATGACTCAAGAGCTCCTATAAATGAAAAGAGTTCTCACCAAAGCTAGGTAGAAATCTAATATTCAACGATGCGCCTGTTTAGGATCTCTATTACATTTTTCTACATCATAAAATGATGCAGCACCAAATGGTATAACTTGGCATAGTTTCGACACTATAGGAAGTCTTAACCGATAGAAAGTGAGCCAACTTAGTCATTCTATCAACAATTATCCAAATTGAATCATGACGCTCCGGGTATGAGTCAAACCCACTACAAAATCCATATTCACATCTTTTATTTCCAAGTACGGATTTCAATATCTTGGGCTAGGCCACCCGGCCTTTTGATGTTCGGCCTTCACTTGTTGGCAATTCAGACATTCAGACACGAACTTTGCTATGTCCTTCTTCATAATACCCCACCACTAGAACTCTTTTAAGTCTCAGTACATTTTCATCAAACCGGGATGAATGGAATATGTAGAATTATGAGCCTACATCAAGATCAAATTCCTTAGGCCATCAACATTCGGAATACATAGCCGACCTTGGTAGTATAGCACCCCATCTCTCACTTGGGAAAAGACCTCTATCTTCTTTAACTTTATAAACGTTGGGTCAAGATCTTGCTTTGATTTAACATCTACCACCAAAGAGGATTCAGACTTATTTTGAACAACCATACCACTATCATCAGTACCATACAACTTCACCCCCTAATTAAGCCAACAGGTGAACATCTTTCACCAACTCCTTTTTCCCTTCATCCACATGGGCCATACTCTCCATACAAACTCTACTAAGTGCATCGGCAACCACATTGGCTTTACTCGGATAATAGTGCACACACATGTCATAGTCTTTAATGAGTTCTAGCCACCTCATTTGCCTTAGATTAAGGTCCATTTGGGTGAACATATATTGAAGACTTTTATTATCGATATACACATCAACATGCACTCAATAGAGGTAAAACCTCCAAATCTTCAAAGCAAAAACAATGGCCGCCAATTCAAGGACATGGGTAGGGTAGTTACTCTCATGCACCTTTAATTTTCTAGAAGCATAGGCTATGACCTTGCCGTTTTGCATAAGCCACAACCTAAACCATTTTTTGAAGAATCACAATAAACTACAAACCCTTCTAATCCTTCTGGTAGAGTCAAAATAGGAGTGGAGGTAAGTCGATCTTTCAAGGTCTGGAAACTCTTCTCACACTTATCCGCCCGTATGAATTTGGCTTTCTTTTGAGTCAATTTTGTCATAAGAGATGAGATGGAAAAAAAACCTATGACGAACCTTCTATAGTACCCACGTAGACTTAAGAAGCTCCTAATGTCTGAAGGAGACAATGGTCTAGGACAATTCTTGACTGCCTCTATTTTCATAGGATCAACCTTGATCCTATCAACGGATATTATGTGACCAAGAAATATCACCTCCTTCAACCAAAATTCACACTTACTAAATTTTGCAAATAATTGCCTGTCACTGAACATTTGAAGCACAACTCTCAAGTGATTTTTATGTTCTTCCTCACCCCGAGAGTAAATCAAAATATCATTAATGAAGACCACCACAAAAGTATCAAGGTAAGTTTTGAACAACCTATTCATCAAGTCCGCTGGCTCATTCGTCAACCCAAAACTCATCACCACAAACTCGAAGTGACCATACCTTGTTTGGAAAGCCATTTTGGGAATGTCACAATCCCTCACCCGTAGTTGGTGATAGTCGGACCAAAGGTCGATCTTGGAAAAGTGACTTATCCCTTGAAATTGATCAAACAAGTCTTCTATTCTAGGGAGTGGGTACATGTTCTTAATGGTCATCTTATTTAATTGCCAGTAATCTATGCACATTCGAAGCGACCCATTCTTCTTTCTCATAAATAACACGGAAGCACCCCATGGCAAAATACTTGGTCTTATGAACCCCTTTTCTAACAAGTCCTTTAATTTTTCCTTCAACTCTGTCAATTCTGTTGGGTCCATCTGGTAAGGAAGAATAGATATAGGTTGAGTATCGAGGAGGACATCGTTACCAAAATCAACTTCTCTATTAGGAGGGACACCGAGAAGGTCATAGGGAAAGACATCAGGGAACTCATTGACTATGGGAACCGACTCAAGAGGAGGAATTTTAGAGTCGACATCCCTAATCATCTTAATGTGGTAAATACAACCCTTAGAAATCATTTTTTGGGCCTTAAGATAAGGAATGATCTTACCCTTCACTACCGAATCATGACCCTCTTATTCTATGATAGACTTATTTGGAAATTGGAACTTGACTCGACGAGTCCTATAATATATAGAAGCAAAAGATGCATGTAACCAATCCATCCCAAGAATGACATCGAAATCTATAATGTCAAGCTCAATGAGATAACAAGGAATAACTTTATGCAATATAGACATGGGATAACCTATATAGACCTTTCTAGCAATAACAGACTCACCAACGAGGGTAGACACCAAATAGGGCTCTAATAACATTTTAGGTCATACATCAAACCTATTAGCAAGGAATAGAGTAACTAACGATAAATTTACACCCAGATCTAATAGTGCATACACATCAAAAGTAAAGACCTTTAACATACCGGTAATGATATTGGGTACGTCCTCAACCTCTCATCTCTCATGCAAGGCATAAAAGCGGTTGGTGCATTGGAAACCTCCTTGGGCTTGTTGACTATGAGCAAGAGGCCTACCACAACCATCTCTAGAATCCCTAGCATGTTGTCCTAGCTTACCACACTTAAGGTATGCATTAGAGCCAGCTAAGCATTCCTATTTGTGAGTCCTTCCACAGTTCTTGCAAGAGGGGAAAGTTTGAGCAGCAACATTCTCTCTTGGAACCATTGGTTTAGCACCCTTGTCCTTGTTGAACCTTGGAGGAAGAGTATTGGTGGATCCTTGTCCCACAAGTCGTTGACCATTTTGTCCTTTGCCATTGTTACCATTACCGTACCTTTGAGGGTTAAACCCTCAACCATCCACTCTAGCCTTTTTGAACCCCCTTGATCTCTCTTTCAGCTTCTCTTTTTCAATTTTTTTTGCGTAAGTCATTAACCGAGAGATGTACATCTCCTTGACCAACATTTCAGTTTTGCACTCCTTAGACACCATGTTTGAGACACTAAAAATAAACTTGATCATCTTAGCTTTTGGGTCGGAGACCATGAAGAGAGCATACTTTGACAACTTAGTGAATTTGAGAGCATACTCCCTCACGCTCATACTCCCTTGATGGAAGTTGATGAACTTTTGGATTTTGGCCTCTCTTAGCTCCAATGGAAAGAAGCGGTCTAAAAAGGCACCTATGAACTCTTCCCATCCTATTGTCCCCATTTCTTTATCCCTCTCAACAACCCATTATTCGTACCATACTTGAGCCACACCTTTGATTTGATAGGCCATTAGCTTGACCTTCTCATTCGGTGGCACACCCATGATAGCCACAATCTAGTACACCTTATCAATGAACTCCATAGGGTCTTCATCTAGTTTAGAACTATCAAAGTCGGGTGGATTCATCCTTTGTATATACCAAATCCTAGAGGCCGGATTTTGCATTTGGGGAGGAGAAACACCCTGATTCCCTTGGTTGGCTACAACTTGAGTCAACAACATAATGATATTGAAAAACTCGGCATGAGTTACCCCTTCTTCATGATATGGGGCATTAGGAACCGAAGGTGACATGGTGAATCAGGAATTCGAAAGTACCTCAAACAAGCCTCTTAGCATTCTTTTATACTTTTATAGGAAATGACAATAAATAAACAAGAAAAAGTCATAATAGTAAATCTGCAACTTAGATATGTCCAACAATACCTCTAACTTTTAGATTTAATGGGCTAAGACAGGTCTCTAGCTCACCCTCAATCATAATAGAAAGAAATGTCATAGTAAGTGTCTAAAGATCTCAACATATCATAAGCTAGAAAGATAAATGAGTATTATTCCTGAAACATAGGAACTCACCAAAAGTAGTCTTCAAACAAAATCTTAACTAGCCATGTGTATCACAACCCAACCCCATAGGTCGCGACTGGGGTCCGACCTAGACCCCCATATACCTACCTATCAATTGTAGTCATACTAAACTTTTTTGTGCACATGTGGCCTCTTTCACTCGTTTCATAGCACATAAGGGCATGCAAACCAAAAAGGCTATTGTAACATAACTATATTCACAAAATGTCGTATAGGCATAATCGAAACAAACTCACAAACATCCCACATCCATATGTCTACAGACCTCTAGGAATAATAACAACAACATATGGCAGGACAGGGCCCCCGCCGTACCCCTGAATGTACAAACATATACATTAAGTGACCAGTACCAAAAATTAGGCTCCAGAACAGTGAAGTACTTCTAACATAGCTGAGAGGAACTCCTAAGCTGACAAATCTCCAGAATGGATAGTTGTACTTGGGCATGAAATGCAGCCCCCCCCCTTGAGAAAATAGGGGTCAGTACGATATATGTACTGAGTATATAAAGCATAACGCATCATAACTGAGAGAATAACTGAAATAGGGATGCAGGGAACAAATATAACAGTTAATAAGGCACTATACCTGTATTTTATAACATAAGGGCATGTACACCATCTTCATATACTGTATCTGGCCCGCTAGGGGACTCGTTGTTACCATGTCATCGCATACGGTGGCGTGTCATATGTCACGATACATTATTATGTTTTCACATGCATGCCTATCTATCATTACATATCATACCATACCCAGACCAATATGGGTCTCGGTGTTATAATTATATCATCACATACCGTACCCAGCCCATTAAGAGACTCGGTGTTATCATTATATCATCATATACCGTACCCAGCCCATTAGGGGACTCGGTGTTATAGTCATATCATCATATACTGTACCCGGCCCATTAGGGGACTCGGTGTTATAATCATATCATCATATACCATACCCGGCCCATTAGGGGACTCAGTGTTATAATCATACCATCATATACCGTACCCGACCTATTAGGGGACTCGGTGTTATAATCATATCATCATATATAGGTAGATCATTATCTGAGACTCACTAGGGTAATCATACTGAACTATCATTCGTGGATCAAGATAATAATCATCTCAGGTGCCCTTTGAGTGCCACTAGGGCTATATTAAGTGAAGTCTCAGGAATTATAGACATATTTTAAGGTAATGACAACCAGCTTAAGGAAATCATAAACATCAGTCATCACAGAGTCCTTAGGAATAGGAGCTTTAAGTCCCACTATTAATCGACATATAGACGGTTTAGGGAAGGTAGCTCAACTACGATGAGAGTTTTCCTACCAAGGAGTGAATATGAGACATATAGTGTATTCGGAGCTTAAGAATGGACTTACTCTAGAGCTCGTATCATGTATCATTTTCTTTAAGACATGTCAAAAGGAAGAAAGGGTAGGCCTCACCTATTTGTCCCTTCCTATCCCAAAGGAGTTTGAGAGACAATAATTCACCTATCGTAGGCGTCCTAGTATTCAGCAGTGGATAAGAATCAGGAGGTATGTTCGGGGCCTTATGAATGGTATTATCCCCACTTGCATACGCAGATATACATATTGCCCTTCTATCAAGGATATGCCAAGAGAAGGGAAGGATAGCCTTACATACTCATCACTTCCTAACGTATGGAAGGCTTGAGAAGCCCTAGTTCAATTACTGTAAGAGTGCTTTCTTCAAGAAGTAAATGAGGACCGTGAACTACGCTTGGCATTTATGAGTAGATTTACCCTCAATCTCATATCATTCATTACTTAACTTGAAGACATGCCAAAAGAAGAAACAAGATAGGCTTTACATACTTATGCCAAAAGAAAGCTTCACATACCTTGTCTGAATTATTCCTTATCCTGTTTGCCTCGCCATCCTTTAAACCTATTAAACATCAAATTAATATGAATATAAACCCCTTTTAACTTTCCATCACCCTAGGTTACACCTTAGTATTAATGGAATCTATTTCCTTAGTCGTTTCCCCGACTAGTTCTGTTATTCGCTAAGGCATCGATGAAAATTGGGCAGCACCTCCCCTATAATGAGCCCTATCCAAATTTCCAAATAGGTCCCTAAGACCTATAGCCAACCAAAAAAAACAACCTGCAGCAATTCACACCAACAATATACAACATAAACTCCAAACGACTTATTCAAAAATACGATATCACAATAGGGCGTCTAGCCTTTGTTTTGTAACGCCTTTAACTATACGAAACGAGGGGTCGTGTGGCTGCAAACAGCAGAATCCACACCCCTTTTAGAATTCATTTAGGCCCTGCAACAATACATTATACAATATAAACCCCCAACGATTCACTCGAAGCTATGATACCAAAACTAAAGTTTTTAATCTTTCTTTCGCGAATTCTTTAATTGCATAGCGGAGGGTCGTGTGGCTGAAACCAGAAGGCACCACGCCCTTATTAACATACATTCCATCACCACAATACCTCACCACCTGACCAGCAGTCACACACCACAAGCGCAACGCATTATTCGATTACAATTAACTATAGCGATTCCAATTTCGCTTATTTCGAACACCGAACTTTTCAAACCTTTTCCCCAACTTCCATCAGCCCATAAGATGTGTAATACACCCTAATTTAACATCATAAACTTCAAATTGGAGGGGAAGAACTTACCTTTCCCGAAATTTGCTAGAACTTGCCGAAATTGTGCCTCGAAACATTTTTTAGCGCGATGTAACGCCGTGGCAGCTTGCTGTCCAATTTTTGCTGCACCAAACTTCAAATTTTATACTAATAATACTTCCATATCATCATAGTATATGCTAAGTAATTAATTTACGGAGCAAAAGCGGGACTTACCTATTTTTCCTCCCAAAGCTGTCACTCTTTTCTCCTTAGCTCTAGGGTTTATTTTTCATTTGCTTTGGCTGAAGTTTTGGGGAACAATCTGAATTATTAGTCATATATACATATATATATATAGGTGCTCGTAGGGTGTGACACATGTAAGCCCCTAGAGGTGACACGTGTCCAGCCCCTATTGGGCCACCATATCTATATGATAAAGAAGGGGCTGCCACGTGGTAGTGGGGCCCACCTCCCCCAAGCAGGTGGGTCACCTACTTGACCCCAAGCAGGTGGGTCACCTGCTTTCTTGAGGTGCTACCATATGTCACCCTCTCATTGGCTGCCCTGCGTCGTTTTTTTTTTCTTCCTTGTGGGTTCGTAATCTCGTCTCACTTTAAGAGCCTATGTAATCCACACTTCGCAAGCTTAGTACGTACTCCAATAGCTTAAGTATGTAAGACTTCCAAGTTAGTACCTTACGTAGGTAAATCGAGTTCTACGACTCATTACTTGGCCTCCAATTCCTTTCGGATCCTTATGACTCCATTTCCAACCTTTTTTCTCACGAGGTATCACAATCTTCTTTCCTTAAAGTTGTTTAATAGTGTCGTAGCTTATCTGGTTCACATGATAGTGTCTAAGGAACTTAAGAAGACATTCTGAACTCGAGAGTGCGGGATGTAACAACGTGGATGAGAACGAGGAGGAGCACCGGTCCCTACATGGTGATATCATGTAAGTAAAAGAGTATGCATTAATACTTTGAATGTATTAAGTATGTAAGCATTCATGAACATTGAGAAAACATTAAAACAGTTATGTAATATGAAACATAATGCAATGCATGCATAATTAATCATATCGATATTCTTTAAAATATTCATTTTTGTAGGAAAATGACCATAACCGACATTTAAGACTATGAGAGCTATTACATGGAATCTAATATAACCTCCTATGTTGGCCGGGGAGACTACTTGCCAAGTAGAACTCCATCAACTTCATTCATTTCTTTAACTTTAACTTTAAGGATTATTTGTGGATCCATTAGCCTAAGCTTACAAGGGCTCCTATGTTGGCACATAGTTAATGAGACAAAGGGTTATTTCTAGGATTCCCTTACCGAATCTCACGTCAATGACTCATTCGGTGCTAAGTTAATCCTACGGAATACTTTAATACTTTAAAATAGTCATAGCATATAACTTGAGAATTTAAAACATCATATTCGGTAGAATGGATCATTAAAACCTTTGGTAATTCAAGTATGCAAGAATTGTTCTTATTACATAAAAAATGCATTATTCATATCAATTCATGATTCTTTCATTTCATAAGACTCCTTTTGATCATAGATATTGCTTTCAAAAACATTCATTTGGAGTCAAAGCTTTCAAGTCAAACTTCATTGAAAACATAGTAAAACTAGGTGGGTTCAAATCACTTCAACTTTCAAACGTGAATTTAAATAATATTATACATAAATACTTTGAAATCCATCAATTAAAAATCATGTTTTAAACAACCCACCATGAATTTCAAGAACCTTTAAAGAACTAAATAGAGAAAATACTTGCAAACCATCAATTCATACATATGAAATCATTTTGCATCAAAATAGATCAATAATCATTAGTTTAAACATGATTCATTCTATTAAGTAGAAATAAGAATTACCAATAAGAAAATCTTACTTGAAATTAAGAGATTTAGTTGAAAGACTTTTGAACTACATGGGTGGAAGAACCCAAGGATAAACACCCACATAACTTAGAGTAAAGCTTAAAGAAAATAAAAAAATTTATCATATAATTAAAATACTTTAGGCATGAGAGAGGAAGGAACACTCTCATTGAAGCCTTACATACCTGAAATTTGAAGCGTTACTCAGAATCGAAGGACTTAATAAACACTCTTGAATCCTAGCATTTTCTCCTCGTCGAAGCGTTTTGTATACTACTCGGAGTATATGAATCACCAAAATAGTATTTTTACACTACTAAGAACTAAAACTATATTTTGAGAATGAGTAAAGGAGTGAATAGAGAGAAAAGTTGCTTGAGAAAGTTTGATGAATAAAATAATGAAATAAGGTGGGTATTTATAAGTGTGAAGAAGGGACCTAACAATAATTAAAATAATTATAAAGAAAAATCTAAAAATTTAATTAAAGATTGTGATGTCATGGGTCATGTCAAATGGAGGACTATTGATGTTAGACCCCATACTTTTTGTACCTTGAAACGCCTCTTAAGCTTCTTAAGTTTCTTGAAAGGTTCTTAAGTTTTTGGAAGGATTCTTGAGTTTCTTAAAGTTTCTTAAAGCTTCTTAAAGCTTATTAAGCTTCTTAAAAGTTATCATGTGAGCCGAATAATATATAATGCTATCAAACAACTCTAAGGAAGGGAGAATGTGGCACCTCATAGTAGGGAAGATTGGAAATACGGTTATAAGAATCCGGAAGGAGTTGGAGGACAAATAATAATTTGTAGGACTCGACTTACTTACGTAAGCTACCAACTTGGAAATCTTACATAGTTAATCTACTTGAGTACATACAAGGCTTAAGTAGCAAGGATTACATAGGTTCATAAAATAAGATGAGATTACGAACCCATGAGGGAGAAAAGAAGGTGACATGTGGCAGCATGAGAGAGTACCACATGGAAATAGCTAGAACTACCACATGGGTGGACCCCCACATACCACGTGGCAACTCATGGTTGAAGGAGGTTGTGTGTTGGCCCAATGAGGGCTTGACATGTGTCACCACTTAGAGGTTGACACATGTCACCTCCTAAGGTGGCCTATATATATGTTTTATGATTATCCTTATCAAGAAAAGTCATTCTTATCTCCTAAGTTCAAGAAAACTCAAAAGAAAAAAAAGAGAAGAGAAACCCTAAGCTAGAGAGAGAGGCTACGGATTTGGAGAGGAAAAAGAGATAAGTTTTCCGATTTCGTTTCGTGAATTAATTATCTAGGGTATACCACAATGATATGAAGGTGTTATTAATATAAATTTATGATTTGTGGAAGCACCAAAAAGGACAACAAGCAGCCACAAAGTTGTAGTCGCGCTAAAGAAACTTCTGAGGCGAGTGTTGACGAGTTTGGCGAGTTTCAGTCAAGGTACGGTTTTCCCTTTCAAATTGGAGTTTATGATGATGTTATGAGGTATATTACATGTCTTAAATAAGTTTGGAAGTGAAAAAATTGCATAAGGATGCTTGACATTAGAAACAAGCCAAATTGAAGTTGTTATAGTTAAATCGAAGTCGAGTGGTATGTTGCGATTGTGGTGTTGAGATTGCAGCTTGTTTGGTTCCATGTTGCAGGGCTGGAAGATATTTTTAAAAGGGTATGGGTGCTTCTTGTTGTAGCCACATGACCCTCTGTTTCATAATGTTAAGGATTTTATAAAATAAAGGTTAAAAACTCTATTTTGGTATTGTAATTTTAAGCGAGTTATTTGGAGTTTATTGTCACGACCCAACTCTATAGGCCATGAATGATGCCCGAGTTGGGAACCCATATGTACCCTTATCCCCACTTAGCGTGTTAGCAGAATAAACAAAAGTAGAAATCAAAAAGGGGTCGCTAGAGAGAGCATGAGAACCTATATAGCACAAGAGGGCCGCTAAGGCCATCACAGAATACAAAGACCAAAACATATATACATAACCCACATCACAAGTCTACAGACCTCTACAGAACGATAGCCTAGTCATATGATGGGACAGGTCCCCATCGTACCCTTAACCAATATGTACAAATGTACAACAGAAAAGTTAGTACCAAAATAAGGCTCCGGACAAAAGAGCACTGTCAACCAACAGGGTGGATGTCCTAAGCGAGCGGATCAGCAAACCAAGCATCTATACCTGCGGGCATGTAATGCAGCCCCCGAATAAGAGGAGTCAGTACGGACAATGTACCAAGTATGTAAAGCATGGACTGTAATAGGTAAAGCCATTACCAGAACAGAAGGTGTAGAAATGAGCAAAATATCCAGAATATCAAAATATTTTTCATAACCACAGATAATGTATGCAGAAAAACATATGTCATATCCGGCCCCATTATGGGACTCGGTGAACAAATCGTGGTCGCCATCCCATCACTAGCTCCACAGCACATCATAACTCCATAGTATGGAATATCTCCGTAACAAATTATATCATATCAGATTAGATCATATCATATGTGTACATGGCACATCATAACTCCATAAATCAAACCCATGTACAGGACGTACCTGCCCTCTCACATCAGGGCATGTCAAACGATGCAGAGAAGTACACACGATAACAAAACCCGACACGAGCTCGGTGAAGGAAGCATTGAGGCATCCACGAGTGGAGTAGTGAGAAACTAAATGCACTTTAAATCATTTTTGAGACTCGATGGAGTTCACAAAATGAGCTATTATTCAAAAATCAAGACAAGATCGTATCAAGTACCTTTTGAATATCACTATGAGTTATATCCAAATAGAAATTTTGGAATCATATACACGTATCTAGACACGATAAAATATTCTTTGGAAAATCAAGAAGTTGGCCATCCTAGCGGCTCTACGAATAGGAGCTTTCTTGGAATCATATACTTGTTTCATAAAAACCATGCCAAAAACAAATATTAGCTTTATATACTTATGTCAAAATATGCCAAGAGAAAGAACGGTTATATTTACATACTTATGCCAAAGACATTCCAAAAGAAGGAACGGTTAGCTTTACATACCTATGCCAAAAACATGCCAAGAAAAAGAAGGTAGCTTCACATACCTCTTATGGATTACTCTCACCCACGTTTGCCTCGTCGTATTTTGAACCTATTTAATATGAGAGTAATACTAAGATTAATAACCTTTCACTTTCCAATTTCCAACTCTACATCCACGTATCCATAGGAATCATTTCCTTATCCAATCCCCTTAACTAGCTTATTACTAGCTCCGAAGTTACCAAAAATTGGGCAGCATCTCCCCTATAACTTCAACATCCCCGAGATTTCAACTCGGCCAAAATATCAACAACCATGCAAAAAAAACCAGCATCATATATAAAAATAAATTACTTCAACATTACCCAATACAACTCCAAACAACTAGCTCCGAACTACGATACCAAAATGTAGTTCTTAGCCTTTATTTCATAAAATCTTTTACCATAAGAAATTGAGGGTCATGTGGCTAAAACCAGAAGAACTCACACCCCTTTTTGAGTAATTTTCATCCCTGGAACACGCAATTAAACCACCCCTAACCTGCAGCACCACAGCAACAACACACTACTCAACTTCGATTTACCTACTACGACTTCAATTTAGTTTGTTTCTAACGTCAAGCATCCTTATGAAATTTTCACACTTACAACCTCATTAAAGACATGTAATATACCCCATAACAACATCATAAACTTTAATTTGAAAGGAAAATCCTTACCTTGCCCGAAACTCGCCAAAACTAGCCTCGGAAGCTCTTCTAGTGCGACTGAAACTTTGTGGTTATTTGTTGTCCATTTGGGGATTCTCCAAAACATAAATTTATATTAATAACACCTTCATACCTTCTTTTTATACCACATATAATTAATTCACAGATAGGAATCGGAGAACTTACCTTTTTCTCCTCCCAAAACATTAGGTCTTTCTTCTCTCTAGCTTAAGTTTCTCCTCTCTTCTTTTTGTCTAGAACTTTCTTGGAGATAAGATGACTTATGAGATAAGGATGGAAATAAAAATTCATAAACATACATATATAGGCTACTTTAGGGGTGACACGTGTCAACCCCTAAGTGGTGACACGTGTCAAGCCCTCATAGGGACAATGCACCACCTCCTCCACTTAGGGGTTGCCACATGGCATGTGGGGCCCACCCCCTTGCTTCAGCTTCTGCCATGTGTCACTCCCTCTTGCTGCCACGTGTCACCTTCTTTTCCTCCTCGTGGGTTCATAATCTCGTCTTACTTTACGAACTTATGTAATCCTTGCTACATAAGCTTGGTATGAACTCAAGTAGCTTAAGTATGTAAGATTTCCAAGTTGGTGGATTACATAAATAAGTCGAGTCCTACGACTCATTATTTGGTCTCTAACTTCTTCTGGATTCTTATAACTCTATTTCCAATCTTCTCTACTATGGGGTATCGCATTCTCCTTTCCTTAGAGTTGTTTGATAGCGTTATAGATTACCCGGATCACATGGTAACTCTTAAGAAGCTTAAGAGTTCTTAAGAAATCTTAAGAAGCTTTTAGAAGCTTTAAGAAACTTTAGAAAACCTTAAGAAACTTAAGAAGCTTAAGATCCTTTCAACAAACTTAAGAACGTGTTCCAAGGTACAAAAGTATGAGGTGTAACATTTGTATTGTGTAAAGTTGAAGTGATTTACTTGTAAATGTGCTGCTGGTTTTTGTTGTTGGTATGGTTGTTGATATTTTGGCCTAGTTGAAATCTCGGAGATGTTGAAATTATAGGAGAGATGCTGCCCAATTTTTGATAACTTCGGAGCTAGTAATAAGCTAGTCAAGGGAAATTGATAAGGAAATAATTCCTATGGATACGGGGTTGTAGAGTTGGAAACTAGAAAGTGAAAGGTTATTAATCTTAGTAGTACTCTCATGTTAAATAGGTTCAAAAGATGACGAGGCGAACGTGGTTAAGAGTAATCCATAAGAGGTATGTAAAGCTACCCCTTTTTTCTCTTGGCATGTTTGGCATAAGTATGTAAAGCCTATCATTTCTCTTCTTCTAGCTTATCCTAGATGTAAGTAAAAGATGATACAATCTCTAAGGTGATTCCAGTCCTAAGTGTTTCTTATTTACCCTTTAATGTTGGAACTCTTACAATAATTGGCATGACTTTTATGAAGCAAATATATGACTTTTATATGATTCCCAGGGTGTTCCTATTCTCAGAGCCACTTGGATGTCCAATTTAGTGATTTCCAAAAGATATTTTATTATGCCTTGATACGAGTATATGATTTCAGAAGTTCTATTTTTATATAATCCATAGTGATATTCAAAAGGTACTTAATATGACTCCTGTCTTGATTTTTGAATGATAGCTCATTTTGATCATTCCATCGAGCCTCAAATATGAGTTAAATTTCATTTAGTTTCTCACTATTCCACTCTTGGATGCCTCAATGCTTCCTTCACTGAGCCCAGGCCAGGATATACATGATCGTGTGTACTTTTCTGCCTTGTTCATCGTACCCCGATATGAGGGGGCAGGAACGCCCTGTACATGGAGTCGTTTATGGAGTTATGCTATGCCATATACACATATGCTGATGTCTGATGATATGATATGATATGTCCATATGATATGATATGATCTGTGATAGGATGGCGACTATATTTTGTTCACCGTGTCCCGTAATGGGGTCGGATATGATATATGTTTTTCCACTTGCATTATCAGGGGTTGTGATATGTATTTTGATATTTTTGGATATTTTGCTCATTTGTTTTGCACATTCTTTTCTAGTGATGACTTTATTTATTATACTCCATAGTTTACATAC
Source organism: Solanum dulcamara (assembly GCF_947179165.1). Taxonomy (NCBI): domain Eukaryota; kingdom Viridiplantae; phylum Streptophyta; class Magnoliopsida; order Solanales; family Solanaceae; genus Solanum; species Solanum dulcamara. The sequence continues at coordinate 51,015,044 of NC_077240.1, forward strand.
TCGGTATATTTTCTATATTCACCCTCTTTCTTTGGGGAGCTGCGTTACATGCCCGCAGGTACTGACGCTCGATTTGCCAATCCACTTGCTTAGAACATCCACTCTGCTATTTGACGGTGCTCCTTTATCCAGATCCCTATTTTGGTACTAACTTTTCTGTTGCATATTTGTACACATTGGTAAGGGGTACGACGGGGCCCTGTCCCATCATATGAGTAGACTACCATTCTGTAGAGGTCTGTAGACTTGTGTTGTAGGTTCTGTATATGTTTTTTGGGTCCTGTATATGTGTTCTGGAATTTTATGTTCCGTGATGGCCTTAACAGCCTTCGTGTGCTACTTCTGCTTTCATGTGCTCCCTAGTGACCTCTTTTGATTTCTACACTTGTTTCTTCTGCTAACATGCTAAGTGGGGCTAAGGGTTTGTATGGGTGCCCAACTCAGGCACTAGTCACGGCCTACTAGATTGGGTCATGACAATTAATGTCATGGGTGATGCAAAATGGATCTAGATCTTTCCATGGTTAGTGAGATAAATCTTTTTTTAACGAAATACTCTTTTTTCGGAGCTGCGTTTGAAAAAGATAACTTTCTCATTAGGATTTGGTATCCTAATATGAATTGTTGCTCTAGAATTCTAGTTTCATGTTGTTCAAGAAAAAACTGATTTGGAGTATCCTACAGTGAGATGTGATTTTTCTTCTACAAATACTCTATTTTGTCATAGCACTATGTCTTGCAACAATTAATTTATTTGACCTACTTAACTCCAAAACTTAAAATATGGTCTCACAAAAGTTATAGGTAATGATGTTAGGGTTATTCATAAATTTGAATCACCTAATTTGGACCATCCTATAAAAATTTATTCCCAAAATACAGAAGAGATATCATTTTCATCGAGAATTAGAACAACATATACAACGTTTTTAGGGGGTGTTACACTCAACTTCTCTTTCAACTCTTTTAACTCTGCAGGAGCCATCCTATATGGTGGAATATAAATAGGCTGAGTATCGGGAAGAATATATATTCCAAAGTCTATCTCCCTATCAGGAGGGACTCTGGGTAAATCATTAGGAAAGACTTCAGTAAACTCACTCATAACTGGAACTAACTGAAGGGATGTTGCCTCCATATTATCATCTCTAAATTGAACAATGGTAGATACACCCCCTTCGAGACTAACTTTATGGACTTAAGGTATGAAATAAATCAAACCTTAGGAAAATATGGACTACCCTTCCACTCAATAACTGGCTTATTTAGAAACTGAACCTTGAAAATTGGGTTCTAGAATCAACTAAGGCATAACAAGCATAAAGTTAGTTCATGCCAAGAATGACATCGAAATCAACCATGTATAACTCAACTAAATCTGCGGAAGTATCTTTATGATAGATAAAGACAATATAAAAAGCTTCTAATATCCGAAGTAGACAATGGTCTAGGCCAATTCTTTACCGTCTCTATTTTCTTTGGATTAACCTTAATCCCATCACTAGACACCACATGGCCAAGAAATGCAACTTCCCTTAGCCAAAATTCGCACTTACTAAATTTGGCAAATAATTGCTTGTCCCTCAACGTTTGCCATACAATCCTCAAGTGACCCATATGATCTTCCTCATTTAGAGAGTAAATCAAGATGACATCAATAAACACTATCACAAACATGTCCAAGTAAGGCTTGAAAATACAATTCATCAAATCCATGAAGATAGTGGGAGTGTTAGTCAATCCAAAAGACATAACTAAAAAATCAAAATGACCATACCTTGTTTGAAACACCATTTTGGGAATATCACACTCCCTTACCCTTAGTTGATGATAATCGAAACGGAGATCAATCTTCGAGAAGTAACTTGCCCCTTACAATTGGTCAAACAAATCATCTATTCTCAGAATTGGATACTTATTCTTTACGGTGACCTTATTCAATTGCCAGTAATCTATACACATTTGGAGTGACCTATCCTTTTTCCTAACAAACAAAACGGGATCACCCCATGGTGAAATACTTGGCCTTATGAAGCCCTTATCCAACAAATTTCTCAATTTTTCTTTCAACTCCTTAAGTTCCGCCGGAGCCATACGGTAATGAGGAATAGAAATAGGTTGAGTATCGAAAAGGATTTCTATGCCAAAGTCAATTTCCCTTTCAAGAGGAACATCGGGCAAATCATCGGGGAAAATATTAGAAAATTCATTAACTATAAGCACCGACTCAAGAGTAGGAGTTTCGGATTCCACATCCCTAACTCGCACTATATAATAAATGCACCCTTTGGAAATCAAATTCTGGGCCTTAAGACAAGAGATGAAAGGACCTTTAACTACCAAATCATTACACTCCTATTCAAGAATAGGCTCGTTAGTAAATTTAAACTTGACCCTACGGTTTCTATAATCAATGGAAGCATAAAAGGCATGTAACCAATCCATACCAAGAATAATGTAAAAATTGGTCATGTTTATTTCAACCATACCATAAGGGATAACTTTATGCAATACCGACACGGGATGATTTCTATAAACTTTCTTGGCTAACAGCGAATCACCAACGGGAGTATAAACCAAAAGAGGCTCTAACAAGTCCTCGAGGCACACATCAAATCTCATAGCAAGGTAAGGAGTAACAAAACACAAATTGGCATCCTGATCAAGCAATGCATAAACATCAAAGTTAAACACCCGTGACCACATCAGAAGAATTCTCAACATCTTGCCTAGAATGAAGAGCATAGAATCGGTTGTTGCATTGTCCACCCATTGGTTGAGCTTGGGCACTTTGTTGCACTTGGACCCCTTGATCAACTTGGCCTTGAGGACGACCTTCCCTTCCTTTGTTAGCAACACTAGGGCACTCGGATTGCTTGTGGCCCATATTGCAATATCCATAACAAGCACCCATTCCCATCGAGCACCTTCCTTCATGATTCTTTCCACACTTAGCACTTTGTAAAAGTGGGGCTACTAGCACTCATACCTCCACCTTGACTCTGAGGGTATGGCACTCTATTTTTAACAAACTTCTTTCCCAAACATTGGCCTTATTGAGAAAGTCCACTACTATCACCTATTCTAGCATTCGAGAACCCAACTTCATACTGGGCTATCTTAGAATCTCTCATCCTTATCTCCTTGCGTTTCTCCACTTCAATTTGTTCGGCAAAATTCATAAGCCGAGATATGTCCATTTCCTTGAAAAGCATAGAGGTATGACATTCCTTGGCAATTGAGTCAGATACCCCCGATATAAATTATCTTATTCAAGCACGTGGATCGGCAACCAATAAAGAAGCATACTTGGATAGCTTGGTGAACTTGAGGGTATATTCCCTCATACTCATGTTTCCTTGCCTAATATTGATGAACTCCAACACCTTTGCCTCCCTTAGATCAAGAGGAAAGAAGTGATCGAGGAAAGTACGCTTGAAGGCTTCCCAATCAATAGGACCTTCATCCACTCTTTCTAACTTCCATTGAGTATACCAAACTTGAGAAACACTCTTGAGTTGGCAGGCCGACAACTCCTCTTTCTCTTTCAAAGTCACCCCTATAATACTCACTATCTTATAAACATCATCAATGAACTTTTGGGGATCCTCATCAATTTTTTGAACCATGGAACTCGAGAGGGTTCATCATTGCAAAGCCTCTTACTCTAGAAACTGGAGTAGGAGAATTAGGAGGAGCAATAACTCCTTGGTTTGTGAAAACTTGGTCTAGCATGGTATTAGCGGTCGGAAACTCTGCATTAGTCACTTGGTCGGAAAGGGGACCATTGTCTTGATTGGCCGGAGGAGCTTTGTCTTTATGAGCATTGACCCCTTTGCATAGATGCTCTTCTTGGAGGCATTTTTGAAAATTGCAATGAACAATTGTTAGGGAGAGGAAGTCATAGAGTATTCTCTATCGCATGACATAGATCATGAAAGAAGTAAGGATTTCCTAAAATTCCCTATAGCCTCTTATTCATAGATATGGCGCGCTTCACACTCATTAATAAGACTCTACTTGATGCGACATGTTGGACTCCCTAGGACATCTTAAGCCTTGTGCTCTGATACCAAGTTTGTCACGGCCTGGACTAGGCCCTAGACATGACGCAGCGATCAAAACCCTGAAGGTCTCCAACCAAGCCTCTTGAATGTATCGTAAGCATGCATAAGGTAATTAAAGTGAAAATAACATAGGAAAGAGTCTCAAAGCATGAATCATAAAAGAGAGTGTAAGCTTGACTATATAGACTCTACATTTTTTATCCAACAATGCCTTTGATAATCAGTATGGTCGGGGGCTAAGACATGTATCTATCTCACCCTTAATATGAATATAACCAAAGTATTGAAAATTAAAGTAACTCATAACTCACCCTCGATAGATGAGGACTCACCAATCTTCATATGATAGAAACTCAACTAGCCACATGTTGAAGAAATGTGATCATCGACCCTACATTATAAGACAATGTAAGCAACAAATATGTGTTAGTACATTTGAATGTACTAAGTATGTGGGAATTCCATTCAATATAAATCATAGGATGCAATGATCAAATAAAGTATATGATGGAAGAAGATAAGTAAAGTCATGAGAAAACCATAATGATCAAAGCATTTAAAAGACATAGTTGAGATCATAAAAGAACATAAAAGAGTATACATATATGGGATAGAATGATAACAAAAAATAAGACCATGTGAGTTATAACATGGAATCCCGATGTCTCCCTATAGAACGAAAGAGAGGGAAATCTACTTTTTAAGGTAGACTCTACCCCGCTAGGCAAGTCATGAATATGTGATATATGTGGATCCACTAGATAGGTCATAAAAGCTAATCCTATGGTGGAACGTAGTTATGAGATAAGAGACTTTATATAAAGACCCCGTAGGTCGAGCCCCCACCTCAAGCCTCATTCGGTGCTAAGTCAAATCCCATGGAATACATAACATAGTAATCATACTTAACGTATCATAAAACTTGTTTGTAGGTTCAAAACTCCTAGAATAGCTCATTTTATATCATAATTGCAACGTGAGAAAAGTCTTTCAACATTATAAACCATACTTGCATAATTCATGTCATTAAGTTCCTAGGTCACCAATCAAGGATCCTAAGTCACCTCTTTCATAGCTTGCATGAAATTCATATCTTGAAGATAACGTAATCCATCATTATAATTCATACTTCAAATTAGGGTATAACTTGTATACATATTCAATATGATTGAAAACCATGAAAGTACTTTGAAAATCATCAAACTTCCAAGTCATGATTTAGGTAAATCATCATTGAATATAGCATCATGCATGGGCATTCATAATTTGACTTGAAATCATACAACTGATGTAGAATTATACTTATAATGATCATTAAAAATAATTAAAAACGTAATTGAAATATCCCAATGCAATTCATAAAAACTAGGGTTACAAAGTAAATGAAATTCAAGAGATATTTTGATGAAAACTTGGCACTCCATGGATGAAAGGAACCCATGGATCAATCCCCACATACCTTGATAAAATCAACTCAGAATTTGAAGAGGAACCTTGCTGGACTTGAAACCCTAACTTGAAATTTTAGGAGGAACTTGAGAGAGATTTGATAGTCTTGCCTTAGGGAATTTAGGGGAATAAATTAGAATAGGTGGGGAATTTGAAGAGATGGGTAATTATAGGCTTTGAACTTGGCCATAAAAGTGTCTAGGTTCATTGAACCAAACTTTGGGAAAAGACCCTTATACACTTTATTAAATATGGATTTTGGACCTACGAATTGAACTTAACGAGTCGTAGAAGTTTTGACAAGTCATAGGAATGACTCATCCAGCAGCTCCTTGAAACCCTGACATTTTGGGGCCTCTGATTCTCTTCCACGAGTCATGTCTATGACTCGTCCTTGAGTCTACGAATCGTAAACTCCACTCATCCTATAGGTCTAAAAACCTGCAAATTTCTGAGTCTCTAAAGTTTCATTACGACTTGGTATTACGACCTGTCAAAAGTCCTATGACTTATCTTGTTGAGTCGTAGGACCTCTTTTGAGATAGGTCCTAAATCATCTTAAGAACTCCTTCTACAAATCATCCCTACGAGTCGTAGGAATAGTTACAAGTCGTAAAGTCACTCGTAATCTTAAGAAAAGTCAACATTTTGAGAATTTCTCCTTGGTTCCAACTTTTCGACTTCTGGGTCTTACAGAGTTGCTTTAGCAATATGCTTAAATTGTTTTTCAATGCCGACCTGAGATAACTTATTGGGGTCCTAAAATTGCTAACTTTGGCGGGCTTAATATCCATTAGTCATACACCGATTGATCTTGTGTAATCTCAACTTCGCCTTTTTCCTATTCTCCAAGCTCTTGGCTTCTTTTGATCTCTTTTGTCCCTATTCATCCTTAACCTCTCATAGCTGAAATTCAAACATATTTTATCCGTAAAGGACATAAATGGGCATTGAGGACATAACTTTGGTGAACCAGAAGGCAAAAATGAGTCCAACATTCTCGATTGACCAAATTCAATGGGTGAAAGGATATCCATTGACGAAATCTCACATACCTAAAATGGAAGCCCTAGCTTATTTCTTGAACTGAAACTTGAAGATGAAGAACCCTAGTTCTTGCTTAAGAGGAGCCTTGAAAGAAAACAATTTGATTTCTAAGTGCTAAGGCATGAATGGGGATGTTTAGGTTGACTAAATTCTCTTAATTCCACTTAGAATAGGCTAAAATGACATATTGTAGAGAATAAAAGAGTGAGATAAGACCAAAATGACCCTGAAGAAAAATTGACATCAACAGGTTCTACGAGCCCATCTACGATCCATAGATTGATCTATGAATTGTACATTCCATCCGTGGAATCAGGATGAAATACTGAGTCTCTAAAGTTTGACCTATAAGACCCATTTACTGTCCGTAGTTTCATCTGTGATCCATAAATGTGGTCCATAAAATTTAGACGAAAATTGAGTTTTTGAAATTTGATTCGCGAGCCCATCTATGACTCGTAAAAGGATGTAACATCCATGGTTTGGGTTTGTGAACTCAAGCTGATTTTTCCAGTTTCTGAAATTGGTTTACGAATACCATCTATGGTCTGTAGTTCTTCCATGAACCGTAAACACCATCCGTAAAACTCTAAAAATTTCTCTATTTTTGAACTTGATCAACGAGCCTTATTTACGGCCCATGATCCCATCTACACTCTGCAGATGTTACTCGTAAATTCCAAAAATTCTGTAGACTTAAATTTCTAAACTCACATGTTGATTTGGGAATTTAGAACTTTTGGGGTGTTACATTTTTGAATGAAATGGACTTAAATAGAGATTTATGTTGATATCATCTATGGAATAATGTGAGGTTCGCACTTGGCACTATGCAGCACATTTGTATGGTCCGCATGTGCTTCTAGTGAATCGGCCAGCTCGCTATCTTTTGGAAAAATGGTCATAATTTTCTACTCCAAAATTAGATGAATGAGCGATCAACAGAGTTTGAAAGAAGACTCAAAGACCTTTGATTTGATAGGCTATGGTCTACATAACTCTACATATTTTCGAATTCATAAGGATTGAAATGTTTTCTTATTCTTGTATAAATCATCATGTTAACGAGCTATTCTTATGACTATTTTATGATGTTGGATTAGTATCTATTATTGCCTTTCCTAATGATGTTAATAACTATGTTTTATGACACTTTTATTGAGATATTGACTAAGGACAGAGAGAACTTTGAGGTGGGGTTCGATCTAGAAGCTCAAGAAGCAACCCAAGGGAAGTCGCAACCGCTAGTCCCTAACTACGTTGCCAGTATAGGTTTGCCTTTGTGCCTAGCTAGTAATACACAAATAGCTCAAATTTAAGATGTTCTCACGAAGTCTACCTTAGCAAGTAGCCTCTCTCTTCTCGATGTGGGAGTTACATCGTATTCCATGTTATAGCTCCCATGGTCTTAAGTGTTGGTTAAAGGATATATCCCACAAATGAATGGAATTTTCTTCTTATGATCCCTTGTGATGATTTTCAAGGATGCATTGACCACATGTTATGGATTATGGTTTTCAATCTCATGCTTTTAAATGATCATTCGTCTTGCATCACATGTTTTATGCTCATCATGCTATCATGTTTACATTTTGCAAATTTCTCACATACTTAGTACATTCTCTATACTAACACATACTTTTTGCCTACATTATATCATAATATAGGGTCTGACGATCATCACGCTCATCCTCCCGCTCGTGGCTAGAGTTGTATATTGCTATCATTGCTTGATTGGTGAGTCCTCATGTCCGGAGGGCATAACCAACATGAGTTTTATGTTCTTTCATTATGACGGTTCTTTCTTTCTTTGGATGAGCTAGGAACATGTCTTATGCCCCCATCTAGACTAATAGAGGCATGTTTTAGACTATCATGAGTTTTATATCTAATTATTCGGTCAGGTTTCTTTAAGTTTTCTCTTTATTTGATATTTACTTTGAGACTTAACTTCCGCTTTATGTTGTCATTTGATGTTTTACTTACCTTATGTACGTGACATATGCTAAGAGTCTTGGTTGGAGTCCCTCGATCTTCCGATCACTGTGTCACGCCAAGGACCTAGCTTGGGTCGTGACATACGCATACGAAAAATGGTTCAGGTCTTAGCTTAAAAACATTGAGGTATTATAGTATGCTAGGCTAAAGCTTCGCTTGGGACCAACAATGGTTCTGAGTGCTGACCATATTTAGGATATACTATCCCATCCCTAGAAATCCTAAAACTTTGAAATTCAAAATTGGAAATATTCCCTCTTGACTTCCTATTCCTGTTCTTCTTCTTCCTCACCCTCCTTCTCGTCCTCTTCTTTCCTTTTCTGTTAATAAGTATTTGAACTGCGCCTGAGGAAGAAGGTGAAATTTGGGAAGGTGAGAGAATTGTTTAAAAAATCCTAAATAACTTGTAGTTGTTTAACCAAATGCATGTTGATGAATAAGGTTTCCATTTGGAGGAATATGGGATGATGGGAAGAAGAACTAAGGCTACTTTTTGGGTAATATTTGAAATTTTATATTTAGGTCTTTCTGTAAATATAAAAACTAATGAGCTTCAAGTAAGAGTACTTTTTCTTATCATACACCCTTAAGTTTAAACGAGGTCACATCTCATTAATTCTTAATCCTTGAGTCATTTTCTCATAAAAGAAGACTTAATTCTCAGTATTTACATAAAAAAAATGCATTAATAATCATAATCAAGTGATATAGGTTGTCATTTAATTTAGGCATAATACATAAATATGCCTTTTAACTTGATTTTAGCTGACATTTATCCCCTCCAACTTTGAGTGTGCACAAATAGGCACTTAAATTTGTATAAAATTGAATAAATAGACACACATGTTCTACGCGGCATAATACACATAGGACTCCACGTATGACATAAAATTGTCATGTAGAACGTGACGTAAGACGAATATATCTATTTATTTAGTTTTTTAGAAGTTTAAGTGTGTACTTGAGTACACCGAAAGTTAGAGAGCATATATGTCAATTAAGATCAAGTTAAAGTGCACATTTATATATTGTGCTTTTAATTTGTAACTCTTAACCACCAATTGCATGTAAAGTATTCGCATCCTAATATTGTGTATGTCTAGTCATCATCATCGTTGTCTTCCTCCCCCAACCCCTTGACACTTGATCCCCCCTCCCATTCCCTCCTTCAAAAGTCCCCCTTCCTCTTTCTTCTTCTCTTTTAGATTTTTCTGCTATCTTTCCTTGAAAGTTTGTTTTCAGTTGTGAAGCTTTAACTTGAAGATTGCGCTACTGAATTACAAAAATAAAAAAGGTAAGTTTAAACCAATAACTCAAAAAATTAACACGAGTTTTTCATAAAGGAAAATCCAACCAAATTCAAAACCAGAGGGCAGTTCATTCAGTTTTGCCAAAAAAGAAAGGGGACCTTGTTAACTTTCTTGTCATTGAACATAGCTAAAGAAGGCCAAAGTAGCTAAAGTACCTTATAACATAATCCCCAAATGACAATTTTGAGTTGGGGAAGGAATTTTGGGCATTTCAAAGTGCCATCTTCAAACAATTCGTGATATTAAGCAATATATTCTGTTGCCAAAAATCTACACAAGAGGAAAGCGATTTTTAGGAAAACTACTTCCAATCCAGAGTAACCAAACTTAGCAGCAACCTAGGATTATGTTTAGCCCAAGCCTTAGCGGAGAGTTTCTCACATAGATAAGAAGCTTAAATCACACCTAAAATAGGAAAGATGAAATTGAATATGAGTGTGCCACTTTATGCTATAATCCTTCACCTTACATAATGGCTTATTTCTCTTATCTCCCCTCATATTGATGATTGACATTTGACTTCATATTTCCAGCTTATAACAGAGATACCATTTTATTCAACTTGAAACACGCAATGACTAAACAAAAATTAACACAGGAATCACAGTTGTCTGCCCATAATCTGCAGTACATGGTTCCACGCCTTAGATAATCAGTCATCAGCATTCATCGCTGTGGGGAGTCAATTGTCCGAACATTAGCACCTGTAATTCCTTCGAGGCGATCTTTGCTTATCTCTACAAAGTGACCCACCATTTCATAAAATTGTTTCAGGCCAGAAAGGGGAAGAATTATTGAAGAGCGATCAGAACCTGCTACCTGCAAGTTACAGCAAAAAAATGACATGATAAACAGATGACCAAACAAGATTGCTTAAATTATATGAAAGTTATCAAGAAGCCAAACCTCAGATATTCGTAAGAAATGGCCCCGGTTGTTATTCCCAAGATCAAAGAAGAACCTCTTCTGGTCAACCCTGATTACTTTGGAGACCCCCAGGTTACTAGCTTCGTCAGCTGCTGGCAAATCAATGGTCCGTTCTGCACTCAAATCAGCTGTGGGGGCAGATTGAGAAGAGTGACTGGATATAAAACCAGCTCCTACATCATCTGAAAGCCCAAGACGCTCTGAGGTTTCCGAAGTCTGCTGCTTTCATGCATTTTCAAACAAGAGAACAATGCAGCTATTATTTTAAGACACCTTAAAGGACACAAAAAGGCACTGACTGTAAAATTACCTGATTGGGTGAAATAAATAGCCTCGAGGCTTCGTTAATCTCTGCCAAAATATTCCTAAATGCTGCCCATCCCTCATCCCGGGCACTTCCTGCTGGAACAATAATGGTACTACGGTTCCTGCTAACAGATGCTTCAGAGACCTACATGCATTACTCTGTTAAAAAATAGGTGTAAAATATAGGGCTGCAAAAGAGTCCCCATTAGAGACTCATAAAACCTTGGTTGTAATCAAACTGCAGCTAATCTTCTTCTAGTCTAGACAGATATAAACTAAGATGGCAGTTGATAATGTCATGTCTAGTCCAAGAATCAATGATCTTACATTTCTAATTGTCTTGATTCAGTTTGTCTTAAGATTTCTTAACTGTGTCCATTTTTAGCATTATTTTAAAAAAAATTGTAATCTAAGGTATCTCGGGCCTCATTTGTTTGCACTTAATAAATGTCTTAATCTTAATCATTCAGATCTTAGTCATCAAGTTTGTTTGTTTTCAACATCTAAATCTTAATTATTTAGATCTTAATCATTAAGTGCATTTGTTTTTCTAATTTTTCAGCCACTTAATGGGTATGAATATATCTAAATGAATAAGATCTATAACAAAGTCTTAATATCATTAAAATGTCTGTTTAAAAAATTCTACAAATATGACAGTTTACTATCACTCCATCTACTTTCAACCACCACAGACAACCATTATCAATCACCACCACCTATTATCCACAACAACCATCCTCAACCCAACCACAATTATCACCAATCACCACCACCTATTATCCACAACCACTATCCTCAACCCAACCACAACTACCGTCAATCACAAAAATCAACCCTCATCACCATTAGTCACCAGAAACAATCATCACCATCAACCATTATTATATTTACTAATCACTATCGATAATTACCACAATTAGTCATTATTATATATCGCTAACCCCCATCATCATTCACAACTATCATTAGTTATCAGTATTATTCCACTGTTAATTATCAATTGCTACCAACAATAACCACGTTAATCACTAGTACCAACAACTATACCATAATACTACACATAACCACCATCGTCAGCGAACACCGTCCCAAATTAGCACATACAATCACCATCATTATTCATCACCATCACTAATTGCTATATAGAAATTTTAAAATATGTTATTGATATAATATTAGATCAATTCAATATTTTATTTGAATTTTATATTTATTATTTTTTAAATAAAGACAATATTTATACATTTAGGTAACAAAACAGTTTTAACTATTTAATATTCAGATCTTAACGTAACATCTTAATATTCAGATGTGTATTCAGATTCAGACCTCTAAATCTTAATACACATCTTAATATTAAGATGTGCAATTAGATTCAGACTTCTTAATCTTAATGCACATCTTAATATTCAGATGTTCATTCAGATTCAGACGTTTTATCTTAATAAAAACAAATGAGGCCTCAGTAGCTTTTAAGAAATCCTACACTACTCCTAAAACCCAGTATTCTAGGGTTTAGTTTCTAGTTGGATCTAAAAGACGTACCGAAAGTTGGAGTTAGCTCTAGAATGATTTCATAATTATTATTTTTTGAGAAAAGTTAACTGGCACTATAAACAGAGAAATACAACAATAGTGTACTATAGTAATTACATCAAAAGACCCCAAAAAAATAGAGATCTGTCACTTATCTCCCTCAAAAACTATCAAAAAACAAGGTAATTCCCCCCCCAATCGTTAGGTACAATATGGATACACCAAAAGTAAAAGGTCCTTAAACAATTCATTTTTAGGCTTTGAAGGGAATGCACTTGTTCTCAAAACATCTCTGATTTTCTCCCTCCATATTTTCCGACAGATGCAGGCAGGGACAATCTTTTATCTCTCCTTGTGTTCCGACTGATTTCAATCCCTATTCCAACATGCTAGAACTTCTAGAGTATTCATTGGCATGGTCCATCTAATACCCCTCAAGCTAATGAACCGCTGCTATAGTTTCTCAGTCACTTTACAATGCAAAACAAATAGTTTATTATCTGTCTCAGATCACAGAAAAAGCATCCGGAGCATAACTGTTTTCCCCTTTCATTAAATTGTCCTTAGTCAAAACTAATTGTCTTGGAACTACCAAAGTGAAGCAAGGTCACCTTATGTGGCATCTTCCCTTTTCTGATCATCTTCCAAGGCCACAATTCTTTGGTTTGAGTTGAGGTATCCAATAACTTGTAGGCTGATTTCACCTTGAACTCACCATCTTTGTCCATCTTCCATAACAATCCATCTTGCTCACAGGTGAGCCTCTTGGCTTGTTCCATGGTATTGTAGAATTGAGTCATTCTCTCCACTTACCAGTCATGATTGAGGAACCTTCTAAAGGTCAAATTGGAGCCTTGAGCATTTCTGACTCCTAAAATTGTAGCCAATATATGTTGATTAAGGTTGTAGATGTCCCTCAAAGGTGTTTGTCTCACCCATATCAAGATCTTTCTACCATTTCCCATATTGATAACAGAATTACCCAACATTCTTGGCCACTGATTTCTAATAGTTCTCCATAGACCACCCCATAAGGAATTTTAACTTCCGTAGTAGTCCATTGTCCTTCCCTTCCATATCTTGCAATGATGATTTCGTTCCATAAGCCCTGATCATCTGTTTCCAGTCTCCATAGCCATTTTAACAAAAGGCTCTAGTTTTGTGGTTTCAAATTCTTAATTCCCAACCCCCCCCCCCTTATTTTTGTAATTCTTAATTCCCAAACCCCTCCCCCACCCCTCCCCCTATTTTTGTTTTTTATAAACAACATCCCACTTGACCAAATGATACTTCTTCTGACCTTCACCATTACCTTGCCATAGGAAGTTCCTTCTAATAGCATCCAATATTTTAATGATCTTCCCAGGGATGGGAAAGAAGGACATCATATAGGTTTACATGGCCTCAAGAACACTGTTCATCAGTGTGACTCCGCCACCCAAGAATAATTATTGACTTCACTAATTAACCAACTTCTTACATTTTTCCACCAAAGAATTCCGACTATTCATGGACTTACTCTTAGCTCCCAAAGGGCAAGCTAAGATAGATGGTGGGAGCATCCCTATCTTGCCACCTAAAATGTTGGCTAGGATACTAATCTCTAGTACTTCATTCACAGGGCAGACAAAACTCTTTACCCAGTTTATATGAAGTCCATATATTGCTTCAAACAAGATGAAGATAACACTTAGGTGTTTCAGACGTTCACTCTCTGCATTACAGAACACCAATGTGTCATCAACATGTAAGTGGGAGATAGGCACTCCAGTGAATCTCCCTCATTTACCTTCAAACCTCTGAGTATATTATTCACTTGAGCAATCTTCAACATATCACTTAAACCTGCCATAGCCAGAATGAAGAGAAAAGGAGAATCCTCTCGAAACAGGGAACTTCACTGTGGACATACAAAACCTTATCCAGTTTATCCAGGTGTTGCCAAACCCTATCCTCCTTACTTTTCTCCACATATATTCCCAATTTAAACGATCATAAGTTTTCTCTATGTCAAGCTTGCATAGAAATCCTGGGACTTTTGACTAGTATCTCACATCTACACATATTACCCACCAAAATGGCATCCATAATTTTTCTGCCCTTTATGAAGGCCATTTGCGGATCATCCACTAGGTTTGGCATGAGTTTCTTGAGTCTCTCGGTTAGGATCTTTGATGTGATTTTGTAGAAGCTCCCAACTAAGCTGACAGAAAGGTTTCATCGTTAACCGTACTTTATGTCACAATTGGTTTGAGATCCTTCTAGATATTCTCTTTTCCATTTTCCCCTCTGTTTTTAGATAGATAAAGTTCCATCGAAAATATAGGAGTCTGACGATTAATTTCTTTCCTGATGTTTAAATGGTATGTTATAGTCTAAGAAGTTCTTTACGTTTCTTTAATTTCAGAAATTACTCACTGTTCATAAAGCCAAATGTAAGACTTCTGATTATGTTACTGTGCTGTTTTGATAATGAAAGACAAACCCGTAAGAATATTCTGTAGGGAAATAGAAGAAAAAAAATCTAGCAAGAGGATGAATTTGAATCACCGGAGTGCTTAAAGCTTGGTTATGGCTGCAGCTAGAATCATTCATACAAATAGATAAAGATAGAGAAAGGGTCATGCATTTGCGAGGGATATTCTCTTGCCAAAGGAAGAAATAGTTGGTCACAATATACTAGAGAATTTGGGAAATGGGTTAAGTCACTCAGGTGGTGGAAGGGGAATAAAATGGGACGGAGCTCCTGGTTGAAAGGGCTCAGAGAAGGATTACAATACTTTTGTGTGATAGAATAAAACATAGAAGAAATCTGGCAGAAACGGGCATCGGGCAAGGTTCCACGTTCAGCTTTAGAGGAGTTGGGGGAGAAAACAAAGGTTAAGGTCAAGATTATGGTTACCCCAAGGTCACAGAAGACAAAACAAGCCACAATGAAGGTGCAGGTTAAAAAAGAGAATGCAGCTACTGGAAAAACAAGTGGTTCAGATCTTTTCTTTAAATTACCAGTTCTTAAAAACAAAAACGAAAAAAAATGTGGTTCAGATCAGAGAAAATTTTGACTAGGGATAATCATAATAAATTCAGAGATTATAGATTGCGCCAAGGCATAATATTACCAACAACAATCTTAACCAGCAGATAACACAATAAAACACCACTCAACTAAGGATGTAACCAACTTCAAGGAATCTAGCCAGCTTGTTTACATTTTGCAGGGAATATTATAGGTAGTAAAATGATTCTTCTATATTTATTACATGCAAATGCACACAAGAGGCTGTCTTTGTGCCTCAATTGTACTAATTTGACAAAGTCACAGTGACCAAAGACACAATTTATAGATACAAACAACCAGTTTTACGAGGTCCTCAACCTTGGCATCAAAAACAATAAATGATTCTCAACTCTCAAGAGGCTTTCCCCACCTACCTTGTATAGTTATGCCAGAAATGAGCTCCACTACACAGATCACCCACCCAATGGAATTTCACATTCACATCAAGCCAAAGCTCATGTCATAATTGTTAGAATATTAACATATATAGTGTCCCACGTGGAAAAGGATTAATAGGTACTGTATCAAATATAATAATAAATAGGGCTAAGTGTAATAATGTAGATACAAATCTCAATAATACTTCTTCCCAGATCTTTACTTCTCACATGTTACCAGAATCACAGTGAGAAACATTCGGGACAGAAAAGGAGGTCGTTGTGCATCTTTCCAGAGACTCCTCATATCTGCTTTGTGTCGTTCCACTTTCCGTTGGTGTTGGGTGAAAACCAACACCACCGCAAGGTCTCCCACCCTTCGGCGACCAAACCCCAGCAAACCACGCCATCAGATCATTGGATATAGAGCCGTTGAATGGGCGAGATCACTCTATGATAAACGCTTGACGTTTGGATATTGTGCTTTGGCATGAGGTAATTTGGTGCAGTGGAAGAGTAAGAAACAGAAAATTATAGAGCAGAAGAATAATATCGACCAATGGTTGTAGCAACTTGCGAGCTAGTTTGGATCAAATAATCGCTCACAAAACTAAAATTTGGAGAAATCAATCAGATGAAACTTGTATGTGATAATCAAGTGATCCATCGCATTGAGTCAAATCTAGTATTATGAGAGGACTTATCACATTTAGATTGACCGTCATTTTATCAGAGAAAAGAGAAAAAATACTCGCAGGAGAGATTGTTACAAAATGTGTGAACCCAAAGATTAGCATGCAAATATTTTCACCAGGTTCCTCGCTGGTCCTCATATTAGTTACACCATAACAACCTTGGTAAATACGTCTTAGTTACATCTGTAACAAGCTCAGTAAATATAACTTATATGAACCAATTTGAGGGGAGTGTTAGCATTGAGAAGAAGATTAACATGTTAAGGATATAAAAAGGAAATAAGGAGAAAGAGGTTATAATCTAGTCAAGTGGGATTCACTGATACTAAATAGAAATCAGGGGGCCTGGACATTAAAAATCTAAGCATACAGAATGAATGCTTACTTCAAAAGTGGCTTTGGAAGTTTTGCACAGATGATATGGCTTTATGGAGAAGGTTTACTGAATATAAATATAGTTAGCAAAGCCAGTGAGCCACTGAGGAGTTCATGGGCACCTTTGGATGCAGTATCTGGAAGACCCATCCGGAGGTTGTGGTATCAGTTTTACAACAATATTTCCTTCCAAGTAGGCAATGAAGTGAAATTTGATTTTTGGAGTGAGCATTGGGTTGGGAAGATAAATTGAGAAGTCTTTTCCCCCAACTTTACATTCTGAGCGCTCAAAGGAATGCCTCAGTCTGACAGGTGTGGAGTCCCCAGGGTTGGAACTTGATCTTTAGAAGAGCACTGAACGAATGGGAAGTGACAGAGATTGCCAGGCTTCTCCGGGTATTGAATACTTTCTCTGGTATTGCCACTAATGCAGACAAGCCTATCTGATCACTACACAACAAATGGACCTTCACAGTGAAGCCATGCTACTGGTGGAGGAACAATAATCAAGTCAACGCAGAAGTATCCATAGAAGCTAATTTGAAAGGTTGAAAGCCCATTAAAAATATCTTGTTTTACTTGGTGGTGGTAAGAAAAGCATGTCTAACACATGAAGAGTTACAAGGAAGAGGTTTCCAGATTCTCTCAAGGTGTATATGTGCAACCAAGAAGCAGAGGTAAATAACCATCTATTTCTTCATTGCAAAGCAGCTACAAATCTGTGGAACATGTTCCTTTGTATCCTAGGAGTCAGTTGAGTAATGCCTAAGTCTACTATGGAATTACTCAACAACTGGAAAGGTATTGGCAGAAGAGGAGCTGGTGAAGATTGGTGGAGATCCATATCAGCTTGTGTCTGGTGGACATTGTGGAAGGAGAGAAATCAAGATGTTTTAAAGGCAAAGGGACCAACAACCAGAAGATTAGAATCCAATACTTTAGTCTACTTTATTTTTGGTGCAAATAGGATATGGTAGGGGATACAGTAGACATAGTTGACTTCATAGGCAACTTGTAAAGCTTTTTTATTGAGTAGTCCTCACTAAGGATAGTGCACACACTGTGTGTGGGTTGCAAAATGGCTCATCATCCTTTGTTGATGAGTTTTTTTTTGAATACGAAGTTACCTTTACTAAAAAACAAGAACATTAATGGATAGAGTGTCTCACATGGAAATGAATGATCATGTACTATGTAAAACATAACTGTAATAGGGCCCAGCGTAATAATGTAGATATAAATCTCAATAACACTTTTACCCATTTTTTTTACTTCTCAGAACAACAAAGTACTCAAAGCTTTCAACTGTACATAAAGTGTAACCTTGTTTTAAATGTTTTCCCAACACACAAGAGTGCTAGTAGTTAAGAAAGAGAAAAGATATATAACATCCATCACAAGAGGAGTATCCTGATCAAAGGTATTGCATAAATGGAAAAATGGATCTTCAGCAAAAAATTACATTATTGAGGTTTGGATGACACGGATAGCAGCTAAATTCCCTTCTTAATTTTAGAGACTGGGTTTTAATGAATTTAGTTAGGGAAGTAGAAGAGCAGACTCATAAACAAGAAGATGTAACTAGGTAAAGGGAAAGTACATCTCTAGACAATAATCATGATTACTTTCCTGGCAACCATATAAAGCTCTCCTAAACTCTTTGAGTTGGTTCCTCGTCTCCCCCAAACTACAATTGTATAGGGGCGGAGGTGCCAACTGCCACACACATGGACACAAGCACATGAAAATGATTTTCCAAAAAATTATTGCACACACAACAACAAATAGGAGACAATATAACTAATTTGTTTTAAAAAATCAATTCATTAAGGGAATTGACAAGAGTTCAGTTGATGTCAAGAACTACAAATTTTAAGATTCCTTCAGCATCTTAAAGTTTTTAATGTTTTCTTTACAACTTTGGAACCTTCTTAGTATTCCTCTATTATCATATGTGGCCCTTTACTAATTCAAAAAAGATATAAGCATGGTAAAAAGAACTTCAATCTTATTTCTATGTTAGTGAGCTTGTCCATTATGTATGTTAGTTGAATAGCATAAAAAACTATGTTTCACTCAAATGAAAGTAGAGAGAGAAAGAAAGAAGTCCACGCTACCTAATACACTGAATTTTGGTCATGGAACATGAACAACAATTCAGTTTACTAACCAACCCTGACAAAGGCATAGGCTTCTTCATATTAGATCACAGGCATAGTGTACAAGAGATTAACTGGAATCCAAATAATAGCAATTTCCTTCAAGGTTGGTGTAAAGGCAATACAAATAATAGAGATTCCATCAAGGTTGGTGTAAAAGGAATAGAGGAGAAACAAATGCTGATTACGACAGTTGCAATCCAGATAGCTTATAGGGAAACCAATTATCTGAGTTACCAAGCCCAAGCCATGGTTATTGATACTTGATATATCCTTTGGATTTTTTTTACACAGAAATCTACAGATGAACTCAAATTAGTATATTGGTCACCAGTAAAAGGATACACAAAGTTCCTTGTTCTAATGGTTTTTTTCCCGCATTACACACTCTCATATGCAACTTACCTATTCAACATGTGTACCAATTATCGAAATTCTGAATAATGATCAAGAATCAAGACTAGACTAAGCAGCCATATCAATGGAAATGTGCAAGGAAACGAAGGTTGCAAATATATTTTCTATTAGCATCAAAACAGAGCAGAAGCAAAGCCTCAAGGTCAGGAAAGTAGATTAACCTTCAGAAAGCGCCCTCGCCTATTCTCCCCTACATCAAAGTAAAACACCTGCAATATGAAGGAAACAAAACAGAAAACAACATTTAATGGAAGGTACTGATAAAAAAAGTAAAAAATTAAAATAAAATAAAAACAGTTGAGAGATAAAAAGGAGATGAAGCGACATATGTATATAATAATCTGCCTTTGTATCAAGTTGGAGTTCTTTGCTAAAGACGTCCTGGTCATCTGAATTGACATAGTAATTGAAGAGATCGAGGAACCATGAGATGCCGTTGAATGGTACTATTATAGTAGACCTTGTTGCCGACGTTTTCTCAGAGATTTTCAGGTATCGTCCGCGTGGATTCTCCTTCAGGTCGAAATAGAAAAGCTTGTGTTCTACCTGTAACGTCTTGCACAGCAACTCCGCGTCATTTCCACCACCGCCACCGCTCGAATTTCCCTCCATCAATACTCACTCTTCCACTTAAGAATTGAACAAAAAATAATCAGTGAGAAATGAATGACATTATGGAGAAAATTTGGGGATTCGATTGCAAATGTGTGAATTAGGGCTCCATGAAGAAGAGATATTTCAGTGGAAGTAATCGTTGACCAGTTCCGCTTGCTAATCGAAAATGGCCTGCGTCACTTGTCTTGCCTTTTATTTTATAAAAATAAAGTACGGTACATCTTATCATCTTCGATTTCTCCCTTCTTTATATGATAAAGACCGTTGGATGGGGAGCTGAACTATAATAACTGAAAATATATCCGGTAAACGTGTTTTCTGTTTTAACTCAAAGTTCTGACTATTCTGTGTAGGAGTAGAGGGTGCGAGTTGGTTGGCCTTTTACCCTGCAAGTTACGAATTTTAGGAATGATTTTCAAAATTTAATATATATTTTAAATAAGATTTTTTGATATATATGTTAAATTTAATAAGATTCTAGATGAATTAATTTGAATATATGGTAGAAAGATAAAAAACAATTGGTATAAAAAGTCAAGGTAGAAAATTTATAGTTAAAATATTAGTAAATCATTAAATGGTTTCACAAGATAAACTTTGATAATTTAACTCATAGTGATATTATATATGACATCAACAGAAAGATTTCATTCCTATAAATAGATAGCTCTTGATTAATTTGAAACACACCTGTCACTTGTCTTCTCATCTTCTAAGACATTTGATCTTCTTTCTCTCTTGTAATATTTCACTTGTATTCTTTTGGAGTGAAATAAATATTGGTTAATTATATCCGAGGATTAAACAAAGTAAAATAACTTTTGTCGAACCTCGTAAATTTTTAGTGTTCTTTTTATTGTTGTCTCATTATTTATTAGCTAGCTTTAGATATAGCAATTGTGATTTCATATTCCGCTTTCGCAATAATTGATATCAAAGCCAATGTTTTATTTGAGTATGCACTATGGTTGCAGCACAGTCTGAACTTCCACATAAGAAAAATTTTACTTTGATCTTTTACATTGGTTAGATAATAAATAGTATTTGTAGCAAAAATGAAAGATAAGAAAAATGATGAGTCCACATCGAATGACAATAATACGTCATCATTGGCATCTTCGCTTATGATAAGAATTGTGTCAAATGTGAAATTTGAAGTTGAAATTTTTAATGGATCAGAACATTTCAGAATATGGCAGAGCGGGGTCCTTGATGTCCTTTTTCAACAAGGGCTAGACATTGCTACACAAGAAAAGAAATCAGACGGCGTAGGAGAAGAAGATTAGAAGATTATCAACAGTGTTGCTTGCGGTACCATTCGATCTAACCTTGCAATAGAACAAAAGCATCCATACATAAAGAAAACTTATGCAAGTAAATTGTGGAATGCATTGGAGGACAAATTCTTGAAGAAAAATGATCAAAATAAACTTTACATGAAAAAGAGATTGTTACGCTTCACATATATTTCTGGTAGCACAATGAATGATCATATCACTAGCTTTAATAAGTTGCCAACAGATTTGCAGAATATGGATGTAACTTTTACTGATGGAGATATGGCCTTAATGTTGTTAAGTTCACTTCCCGATGAGTTCGAGCACCTTGAAACTACTCTACTTCATGGGAATGATGAAGTATCTCTCAAAGAAATTTGTTCTGCTTTGTATAGTTACGAACAAAGAAAGAGAGAAAAACAAAAAGGTGGAGAAGTAGAAGTACTGTTCTTGACAGGTCGTTCTCAAAATCAGATGAGAACGCAGAAAGGAAGATCCAAGTCGAGATCCAGGCCCAAGAAAGGTGAATGTGCCTTTTACCAAGAAAAGGGGAACTGAAGAAAGACTGTCAAAAGATGAAAAGTAAGGTCAGACCAAACAATGGAAAGGCCGTCATGGATTCAAATGTAGTTGATTGTGATAAGTCTGATTTCTCACTAGTTACAATAGACCCATCCAAATCATCTAGTACATGGTTGATGGACTCAGCTTGTAGCTATCATATGTGTCCCAATTGAGACTGGTTTATTTATTTACAAGAAGGAGAATGTGGAGTTATTCACACAACAAACAATAATTTTCTTATCGCATATGATATTTATTCAATCCGATAAAGGAATCATGATAGATTGAGCAGAACACTAACAAATGTTCGTTACATACCAGATTTGAAGAAAAAACTCATTTTTGTAAAGCCCAGAGTCAAAGGGGTTCAAAATCATTCCAGATAATGGGGTAGTGAGAATATGCTCTAGTGCACTGATGGTGATGAAGGTGATTCGAAGAAACAATAATATGTACCACTATTAAGGTAGTACAATTATTAGAAATGCGGCAACAACATCCAGTGACGATAAGGAGGCAGAAATGATCAAGCTATGGCATATGCGCTTGGGACATGCTGGAGAAAAGTCCTTGAAAACATTATCAAATCAAGAATTGTTGAAAGGAGTAAAAACTTGCAACTTGAAGTTTTGTTAGCATTGTATCAAGGAAAAATAGACAAGGGTTAAATTTGGAATAAATATCCATAATACTAAAGGTATTTTGGATTATATTCACTCTGATGTTTGGGGTGCTTCCAAAACACCTTCATTAGGTGGAAAATACTATTTTGTAACCTTTGTTGACAACTTTTTCTGAAGACTATGGGTGTATACGATGAAAACTAAAGATGAAGTTCTGGAAATTTTTGTCAAATGGAAAGAGACGCAAAGTGGCAGAAAGATCAAGTGTCTTCGTAAAAATGGTGGAGAATACAAAAATGATCTTTTTCAGAAGATTTGTGAAGATAAAAGCATCGTTAGATACTTCACCTTCAATAATACACCACAACAGAATAGCGTGGCAGAACGCATGAATTGGACTTTACTGGAGAAAGTTTTGGTGTATGTTGTCCAATGCTGGCTTGGGAAAAGAATTTCGAGCTGAGGCAATAACATATGTTTTCCACCTCATTAATCATCTACCATCTACTGCTATTGGTGGTAGGACACCATTAGAAAAATGGTATGAAAAATCTGCTGAAGATTATGATTCGTTTTATGTATTTTGCTCAATTGTATGTTATCATGTAAAAGAGTCAAAATTAGACCTAAGAGCAAAGAAACTTCTATTTATGGGGATTACTTCTGGAGTCAAGGGATACCATTTATTGTGTCCAGAAACAAAAAAAAATTAGCTGGGATGCTACCTTTGATGAATCTGCTTTAACAAATAAGGTAACAGTTGAAGATATCAAACAAACTGATGGTGCTTCAAAGCAGGTGGAGTTTGAGGGGAAAATAATTTTCCCAACACAAGGAGAAAATAAGGAAACAACAAAAGATTTTTGTCTGGAAAAAGAGTCAGTTGAGGGGGAGATTCAATCTCAAAAACCTCAATCACAACTTGAATCAATAGCAACCAGCAAGCCAAAGAGAACAATAGGAAAATCTGCTCGACTCATAGATATGGTGTCTTGTGCAGACTCAATTGCAACTGATGGCATTCCTACCACTTATAAAGACGCAGTCCAAAGTTCAAAAGAAGATAAGTGGGGGATAGCCATGAATGAAGAAATGCAGTCCCTTCATCATAATCACACATGGAAGTTGGTCAATCTCCCGGAGGGCAAGAAAGCAATTGGGTGCAAATGGGTATATGCAAAGAAAGAAGGATTTCCTAACCAAGAAGATGTTCGCTACAAAGCAAGATTGGTGGCCAACGGATATGCTCAAAAGGAGGGAATTAATTATAATGAGGTATTTTCTCTAGCCGAAAAATACTCATCCATTAGAGTTTTGTTGGATTTGGTAGCACAGTTGAATTTAGAACTAGATCAGTTGTATGTAAAAACTGTGTTTTTACATGAAGACTTGGAATAGGAAATCTACATGACTCAACTAAAAGGATTCAAAGTTGTCGAAAAAGAAAATATGGTGTGCAAACTTGAAAATCATTGTATGGATTAAAACAATCATCACCTTCTCTAAAGCATCAACTATCAAATCGGGGCCTAACAAGGTCATCTCACCTACTTCAAACCAACCAATCGAGGATCTACATCGTCTTCCATAAAAAGTCTCAAATGGCATCATCTCAATACTTTAGAGGTAATTATTATTATAGACAAACTCGAGAGCGGTAGATGATCATCCCAATTTCCTTTAAACTCAAACACATAACCCCTTAACATATCCTCTTGTGTTAGAATTATCCTTTTAACTTGCCCATCTGTTTGAGGATGGAATGCGGTGCTCAATTTTACCTTAGTACCAAGGCCCTTTTGAAATAATCTCTAAAAGTGAGAAGTGAATTAGGTACCACGAACCAAAATAATGGATAACAGCACACCATGCAACCTTACTAACTCCCGAATATACAACTTGGTATAGTCTTTGGCACTATAAGAAATCTAAACCAGTATGAAGTGAGCCGACGTATTCATTCTATCAACAATTAGCCAAATTGAATCATGACGCTTTCGGGTATGATGAAAACCTACTACAAAATCCATAATTAAATCTTCCCACTTCCAAGTAGGAATTTTAATGTCTTAGGCTTAGCCACCCGACCTTTGATATTTAGTCTTCACTTGTTGGTAATTCAGACATTTAGACACAAACCTTGCTATGTCCTTCTTCATGCCAACCCACCAATAGAACTATTTTATGTCTCGATACATTTTCGTCGAACCAGGATGAATGGAGTATGTAGAATTATGAGCCTCCATCAAGATCAAACTCCTTAGACTTTCCACATCTGGTACACATAGCTGACCTTGATAGTATAGCACCCCATTTCCCCCTTGGGAAAAGACCTCTACCTTCTTTTCCTTCACCAACTTCCTTAACTCAATAAACATCGGGTCAAAATCTTGCTTTGACTTAACATCCACCACCAAAGAGGATTCAGATCTATTTTGATCAGTCATACCACCATCATCGGTACAACACAACTTCACCCCTAATCTAGCCAACCGGTGAACTTCTTTCACCAACTCTCTCTTCCCTTCATCAACATGGTCCACACTTCCCATATACACTCTACTAGGTGCATCAACAACAATATTGGGTTTACTCGAATGATAGTACATACTCATGTTATAGTCTTGAGGAGATCTAGCCATCTCCTTTGCTTATATTAAGGTCCTTTTGGCTGCATACATATTAAAGACTTTTATGATTGGTATACACATCCACATGCACCCCATAGAGGTAATACCGCGAAATCATCAAAGAGAAAATAACGGCCGCCAATTTAAGGTCATGGATAGGGTAGTTACGCTCATGTATCTTTAATTGCCTAGAAGCATAGGCTATGACCTTGCCACTCTTCATTAAGACACAACCTAAAACAATCTTTGAAGCTTCACAATAAACCACAAACCCTTTTAATCCTTTTGGTAAAGTCAAAATAGGAGCAGAAGTAAGTCAATCTTTCAAGATCTGAAAACTCTTCTCACACTCATCTGTCCATATGAATTTGGCTTTATTTTGGGTCAATTTCGTAATAGGAGATGAGATGGAAGAAACCCCTTCGATGAACCTTCTATAGTACCCGGCTAGACCCAAGAAGCTCCTAATGTCTGAAGGAGACAATGGTCTAGGCCAATTCTTGAATTCCTCTATTTTCTTAGGATCAACCTTCATCCCATCATCGGACACTACGTGACCAAGAAACGCCACCTCCTTCAACCAAAATTCACACTTACTAAATTTTGCAAACAATTGCCTATCCCTCAACCTTTGAAGCACCACTCTCAAGTGATTCTTATGTTCTTCCTCACCTCGAGAGTAAATCAAAATATCTTTAATGAAGAGTACCACAAAAGTATCAAGGTAAGGTTTGAACACGCTATTCATTAATTCTATGAACACCTCTGGGGCATTCGTCAACCCAAAACTCATCATTACAAACAAAGTGACCATACCTTGTTTGGAAAGCTGTTATGGGAATGTTACACTCCCTTACTCTTACTTGGTGATAGCCGGACCGAAGGTTGATCTTAGAGGAGTGACTTGCCCCTTGCAATTAATCAAACAAGTCATCTATTCTAGGGATTGGGTACTTGTTCTTAATGGTCATCTTATTTAATTTTTAGTAGTCTATGTACATTCGAAGCGACCCATCCTTCTTTCTCACAAATAACACAGGAGCACCCCATGGCAAAAAACTTAGCCATATAAACCCCTTTTCCAACAAGTCTTTTAATTGTTCCTTCAACTGTTTCAATTCCATTGGGGCCATCCGATAAAGAGGACTAGGGATAGGTTGGGTATCGGGGAGGAGATAGATACCAAAAACAACTTCCTTTTTTTGAGGAAAACCGGGAAGGTCATCAAGAAAGACATCGAGGAAATCATTAACTATGGGAACTGACTCATGGGGAGGAATTTCGGAGTCAACATCCCTAACCTTCATAATGTGGCAAATACAACCCTTAGCAATTAAGTTTTGGGCCTTATGACAAGAAATGAACTTACCCTTCGCTACCGAATCACTACCGAATCACTACCCTCCCATTCAATAAGAGAGTTATTTAGAAATTGGAACTTGACTCAATGAGTCCTATAATCTATGGAAGCATAAGATGCATATAACCAATCCATCCTAAGAATGACATCTAAATCTACCATGTCAAGATCAATGAGATCACAAGGAAGAAATTTATGCAAGATAGACACGGGATAACCCCTATGAACCTTTTTAGCAACAACCGACTCACCAACAGGGGTAGACACCAAATAAGGTTCTAATAACATTTCAGTTGACAGATTAAACAAGGAATGGAGTAAAAAATGATAAATTTCCACCCAGAACTAATAATACATACACATCAAAAGCAAAGACCTTTAACATATTGGTAAACGATATTGGGTAAGTCCTCAATCTCTTATCTCCCATGCAATACATAAAAGCGGTTGGTGCTGTAGCCCAGGCACGACCCTAAGGTCGGCCTCTACCTCCAGTACACGTGCGAGCCATCCTATAATAGAGTGGAATAAGTGAGATTTCCATAAACCAACAAGACACACACTACACAACAATGATACAAAAGAGACACGTTCCTAAAAGCATCCTGTAGCCTCCCGAGGATAAGTCACGGATGTCTCTGTGCTAATCCGCAAGACTCTACTAGATGTTAGCTCTATATAAGTGAGACCGGTGAACCTGGGGCTCTGATACCAACTTGTCACAACCAAATTTCTCAATTCATGATGGCGCCTACTATGACCCACCAGTAGGCAAGCTGACCCATATACCAAAACTGTGAGCAATGGGATTTCAGGGTAGAAGACCAGTAATTTAATCTAAATTAGTAAAGTAATAATAAGAGCATACATGAACGGGTAAAAGCAACTAAATATATACAAACAAAAAGGATCCCTCACAGAACCTTAAAGTCACATGTACAAAGCTACTAGTAAAAGAGTACAAGTCCCAAAAGAGGACCACAGAAATAGAGCTATCTCAAAAAGCAAAAGACAGATAAAATATATGTACAAAGGGAGACGGGTAAATCCAGGATGCAATGTTCTCACCCTCACCTCCGATCACGATAGTAGCTGGCTCGAATCAATACCAGTAGCTAGTATTTGGACCCGCAAAATGAAAACAAAAGTAATGTGTAGTATGAGTACCAAAAAAATATGTACCTAGTAAGAATCATAGGCTGATTGAGCAAGATAAGCAAAATTAAATTGAAGTGAGAGTAAAATATCACAACGAAAGATAAGACAAGAAGTAAATATAGGTATGTACACGAGCGTACTAACAAAAAAAGAGAAAGAATCTAACTAAATCCGCTGGGCTCCTATAAACTCGACGGGTACACTCGTGCACAAGTAAAGAGTAACCACATACACGGACTCTCATAAGCCCGACAAATGTAAGAATAGCTGAAGAAAAATGAACGGAGCTAAAGGGATTCCAATAATATCACCATTTCCCAGACTTGAACCGAACCATTCTCAAATCTAATACCTCAACCCAAAGTTGAGAGGAGATGAACAAATTGAACCAAAGATTCATCAGGGAATTAGGAATTGAACCATGAGTAAGCTAGACCACAAACTTCAACCGGGTAACTGTAGCTAATAAGTCGATACAAGAAAGCTAGACCACAGACTTTGACCGAGTAACTACATCCAAGGGTCGAACACAGGTAAGCTAGACCACTTACTTCAACTGGGTAACTATAGCTAAGGACCTTGAGCACAAGTAAGCTAGACCACAGACTTCAAACGGGTAACTGTAGCTAACGAGCCAAACACAAGTATGTTGGACCACTGACTTTAACCTTGTAATTATAGCTAAAGGAGTGAACCGAGTAAGAATGAATGACTAACCATTCATCACGAGGAGTACCCCTAAATGAGAGTCATCAATGCACCACTCCAGCTCGAATAAAATACAACCTAAATCATCGAAAAGTCTCTCATGAATCAAGAACCAAGCAATACAAGACCGATAGGAGAATAGGGAATTATGGAGGTAAGTTCACAAGCTGTGCTACTGCCTAGATAAAACTCAGACTATCAGACTCAAGTCTACTATTTCAGTTTACAGAGAGCTAACCATCCGAAATAACATAGGATAAGTTTTGAGGCCTAACGGCACCAAACTCGCGCATGTCTAAGGAAATCACTTATCTAAGCCTAGATTAAGGTCCGTCATGCTTCCAAATATATAACCAAAGACACAACACACACCACAAGGCATGTATGATCGACATTAACATGAGCCATGCTTACACAACCCAATAATTTCCCAAAAATAATACCTAGGGAATGGAATCTAGGAATTGAGAATGATCAACAAAAAACCCCCTCTAAACTCATACAATTCAATATACAATTGCCTAAACAAGCTCAGTCTAATGAGGGAAAAATAGTAGCCTACTTGTAGGCCGACCACGCGTGCTCCAACTCACATAACCAAACCTTTTCCCTTCCGAGAGGCCTCCGAATGCTTCCACGCTATCAACAATAGAACCACAATGTTAATACGGTCATTATGATACTAAAGTTATCAAATTCAGAGATGGGCCAATTTTGGATTCTAAAGAAGACAATGTGGGGCTAACGTTCGAAATTCTAGAATTCACACCAAGAATAGGTCCTAATCAATACCCCAAGCTCAAGAATAAAATTACAACATAATTCGAGATGGAAAAATAATGTAAGATGATCATGCAACAAAATGCTCAAAATTTGAACTAAAAAGATGAAAATGACAGCAACTTGATCAACGAATTCTCAAAAAACGAAACTCTCTCAATTCAAATAAATTACACCAGGACGTTCTTTGTGAAAACCCCACAACTTAGCCTCAAAATTCACTAAAAAAGAAGTTCATATGATCAAGATACAATCTCTAAAAATACAACAAAATATCCATCAAAAAATAACTAAATCAGTAGCTAATTTTGAAAGTTTACCTCACATGATGCCTCCCCTCGAGATTCTGATCTATCCACCATATTCCTCATGAAATTCTCTTGAATATAGACCTTTGAATTACCTAAGTTGGGCTTGTATGGAATGAGATATCGAGGTTTGAAGTTTGCAAGAAATGCTGAAAATTCATACTTGGTCTTTTATTAAACGATCAAGATTTGGTCTTCGCGAACGTGGCCACTGTGGTCCACAAACGCGGAGACCAAGAATCTTGGCTTTTGCGAACACTGAGGAAAAAGTCTCACACCTTCGCAAATACAGAGAACAAGTTTCTAGACTTAAGCGAATGCGGCCAAGTGCTCGCGATCGCGGAGAACAAATCTCCCTACACCAGATATCAGCTAAAAAGTTGAGTTTTCTCAAGCTCAAATATTCAAACAGGGTGCTTAAAATTCGTTCAGAATCCCATGCGCACAAACAAGATATGCTACCCTACCAAATTTGATATTCTGGACTCAATGATGCATTCAAATTTTCCATACGAGGTCATTTTAATAAAAAGTGGTTCCCACACCCAAGTGCCATTTTGAGCCTATTTCTACAATGGGCTTTGGGATTAGACCGAAAGACTCGATAAGAAAACGAAGGGTTATTCTAGACCAAACTTTATGTTTTGGCGCTAACCGTGCTGTCAGAATATTTATCTGAGTGTGTTTCCAAAAATGTTGACCAAAATCAACTATATGCCAAATTTCAAAGGCAAAAGCACCAAATGGCCCTACACTCATATTAATCAGCTTGGTACCCATAACGGCCATGCTACTAGCCTAATTTTACTATTTTAGAGTTGATGGAATCGTCAGAACTCCATTTTAAGGTCATTTTTATGAAGTTAGGACCAAAGTTAACTTTTTAAATTATAAAAACTCCACAACAGGGAAACAAAAACCCAAACGAATGGTCAGGCAACCGAATAGTCAGTTCTAACAAGTCATAAATAACTTGGGGTCACTACAGAAATGCTCTTAACGATAAAATAACTGCTTTAATTTAAAATTGGCTTGGAGGGTCATTACACCAACCGACCCCAACTCCTATACTCATCATCCCCAACCAAATGACATCTCAACACATCCTTCTTTTCTATCTCCTCTACCATATCCACTCGTACAAGGACATTACAAGAATGAAGCAGTTGGAACCATCTCCTTGGTTGCTCGCCCTTTATCTCCAAATCGAACGTTCCTCCTTCAAATCCTTTGAGAATGGTTGTTAAGGATTAGCATATTATAATTCTATATCTTCAAGGATTTGAATTTCATATTTCAAATCCCTATTTTCATCTGTTTCCCTCCTCCCCCCAATTTTATCATATTCTCCTCCTATATAAATCCCTCACTATTCAATGATTGAGGTTGTGGGTCAGAGTTAGAATTTTTAGGCAAGAATAAAGTATTTCTATAACATCTAAACCACAAAAATTCTGGTCTAGATTCCTTCAACTTTCTCTTTATTTTATCAGAAGCTCTCATTGGAGTTTATCGGAGTTTAGCAAAATATGCTCACGATGGTGGTGGAAGTTGTGCCTAAGTGTGTCTATCTTAGTTCGCTTCTTCAGGACAAATAATATCTTTTCCCTCTTTCACGTTTTATTTAGATTCTAAGTGTTATGTGTTATGATGAATCTGTTTCTGTGGAGCCTCTTTGGATTCATTCTTTGTTCTTCCTTAATTTAATTTTAGCACTCATGAATAAAAGCACATTTTATCTTGAATACAGGTCTTCAAATTATTTTCTTTGTTGCTCAAATTTTCTTACTGATTGTAGTGTTGTTCTGATGATCATTTGCCTACCGATATGGATTCAACAATATCATAATCTCTCTATATCATTATATAGTGTTTATTTGGTTAATTTGATGTTGTACTTAATCGTTTGCTTTGATGCTCTTTCTGTTTAAATCCAATCAACATTATTTATTTTTGTCTTGAAAGTTCTTTGAATATTCATTAGTATTAAGGTCTCTATTTGATTTTTGGTGTTCTAATTCAATATGTTGTGATCAATATTTTCACGATTATCTTAGTTTTGATGTTTCTTTGGTTGTTGATTTAACAAGCTTTTAACTCTGCTACCGGTGTATGATTTTAATAATAGAGGATGTGTTAATTATAAAAGTTTAGTCCATCTATTTTTCTCTTAAAGTTCTTCATTGTTTCCTATAGTTTTTCTTGTTACGTATATTTCACCTTCACTATTTTGGCTTTCTAAATTAGTTTCAAAGCTTGGTTTTCGTTTTAATCTCCAAGTTAACCATGTTTTTCAGTTCCAGTTGTTAGAGATCCCTTTTTTAACTTTCTTATCTCTTTGGGGTCTCAATAAGTATTAAGTTCAATCTATTTAATTTTTCATTTCATCTTGTCAAGCATTAAACATTTTTTAGTATTACAAGTAAAACCTTTGTTTAAATGAATAAGTTTGTTCTTATGACAAGCCTCATTCTTATTTGTTTTAGTGTAATTGTTATCATTTATGTTGAAGTATTCTTTTAAGTTTCTTAAGACTACATATATTCATTCAAATCTTAAATTCTACATAAATGCTTGGTGTGTTTTAATAATTTGGGAAAATTATGGCTTCCTTTTAAATGGGTAGTACTTACAGTGGTTTGTATATAGTTATTTCTTTTTCTTTTCTTTAGTTGATTAGCATGTATGGCCACATATTTCAAGGTGAGACCCTAGGATTTGATTGAAATTTTTTTCTCTTGTATTCCATCTTTATTTGCATATTTTTTTGAAACCAATAGCTTATGAGATTGTTTAATTGGTATTCAATATGCTTTTTCTATTTTCCTAACTTTTTCATAATTATGTGTTGATGCTATCACTGTGTAATCCATCTTTTCAACTAAAGAGAGTTGTTTTCTCCTAAATTCCTCATCTACTGTTCTGGAATGATTAAGATGACTCTATTGGAATGTTTTTTCTTGCTTTTTCCTCAATTTCTAAGCTAAGCTTAGTATCCGACTATATATGGTTCCTTTAGTGATTTATTGATTAGGTTTTATCCTCATAAATCAACCTACATGAATGAATTATTTATCTTTGACATAAGTAGGGGATTTTTTGATGCCTATTCCTACTCAATCATTATTTAAATAGTTTTTACTGAACTTGGTGAATAATATAATTAGTATCATATATATAAATGATGGTTAATTAGTAATATTTATTAATACTTTTTGTCTTGTTTTGTGCATGAAACTCATCAATTCGAGTCCATTTGGATTCCATCCCTGCACTTCATTGGATTTTTGAGTTCGAGTATGCCTCGTCAATCAAAGAACGCGACAACATAAGCTAGTATATGGTTTATGGAAGCTAAAATACAGAAAAAGGGATCGATATACAAGGTTGTATACAATAGATACATGAATGATACACTTATATATTGTGTGTATCCATACAGTGTATACATAAACGAAAATAGGCTAGAAAAGCCCAAATGCAATAGTTTTGCCCAAGTACTGGCCCAGACGAATAGAACCAGGCTTGGGCCCAATATTCATTTCTTTTTATTGTATTTAATTTGTTTGATTCTCATTTATTTTATTTGACACTTAAAATTTGTTTAACTTAATTAAATTCCCCTAAAAGAGGAACCATTTTGTGTAGAGTTATTCTTTATAAATGATTTTACTCAAATGTATTCTTTTACTTAGTTATTTTGACAAAAAAAGTCATTCCTTCAAAATTATTTCAAATGTTTCAAATAAAATTTTTTCCAAATGAGTTTAAATGTCTTTTTATTAAATTATTTTTAGGTTAGCTAACTGATTTAATTCGCCGGATAACAACATGTTAGCGGACATTTCAAGTGTGTAAAATCTTCTTTAAATAAAAATAAGAACCTCGTACCCATTTCTTTGTAGTTTCGAAAAGATTTTTGTCGTTTTAAGTCTTTTTAAAATAAAATTGAAATGGTTTCTTGATTTTCCTTTAAAAAATAAGTGGCAACTCTTTTTTAAGTTGATTTTTCGTAAAACAAATTGAAATCAATTTTAAATCGTCTTTTTGATTAACCATTAGATTTTGATTATTTGGCTATGTATGTACTATTGTTTACTTTCCTTTATTTGTTTAAATTCAGCAAATTATAAATTATTTTACTTCATGGCATTGAATTTCGTCAAATGACAAATAAAATGCATTATGAAAAGGGAGGTTACGTGGTCATTCATGATTGTCCCTTCAGAAATTAACCGTTTACTTTCTAAAATAATAAACGAATAGTTGGTTCATGGTCGTCCAACACTGTTTATTATATTCACCCCACAGTTTGTCCAACTCGGGTAACAAGTCACTTTTCAAAAGCCCACTCAAGTCCACCTAGTGTAGAGAGAAAGTCAAATCCCTTTATTTAGGGCATTAACCTAAGTTGACCCAATACTCAAGGTGTGTTGGACTCATTAGAAAGACCACCCTGAGTCCAAAAGTCCCACATCCCAATTGGATGCTCATACTTCTTTATTTTAATTTAAAGGTTCTATACGTTTTTTGAAAAACCATTGTCCCTCGGGTTTGAAAGATTATTTTGATAGCTTTATTTTAATCTAAGAAGGATCTTCACAAGATACTTTCATCCAAAAGTTTTTGATGTCCCCTTTCCCTATTATGTATCTCCATTCAGTTTATTCATAAAACTTGTATGATTTTTGGGGAAAGTGGAACATTTCAAATGTCGTTATACATCCTTCAAATCATTAGGCCCACCCATGACACAAAAGGTCACTTATCTGTTTAGGACGTGTAATAACTGTTTATATGCTATATGATATTACTGTTTGTGAAGGGGATTCTTGGAGTAACTGGTAAAATTGCAGCCATGTGACCAAGAGGTCACGGGTTTAAGCCTTAAAAATAGCCTCTGCCAGAAATACAAGGTAAGGCTGCGTACAATAGACCCTTGTGGTCAGGACCTTCCCCGGACTCTGCGCATAGCAGGAGCTTTAGTGTACTGGGCTGCCCTTTTATGATATTACTGTTTGTGCGAATATGTTGATTTATTTGGAGAAGTTCCAGCCTACTCATTTTTCAAATTTTTTCTAGAAACCCCTAATCACAAATATCAAGTCACTATCACTAATTGTTAGTTAATGAACCTAGACATTTTTAGGACCTAATTCAGCTCTATAAATTAACCTAAACCTGTAATTCTATTCACTTTTCTACAATTTCCCTACTCAAATATTTCTCTCTCTACAAAAGACTCTCAAGGACTCTATTGTAGATTTTAAATAAATTCACTCAATCTCTCCATCAAAACTATCAAGTTCTTCTAAATTATTTGGTTTTCTCACTTAAGGTATGTGAGTATTGATTTATGGATTCTTTCATCCATGAAGCCCAATCAATTTCTCAAGTTTTCTATCAAATTAAAGTATGGTATTTTATGAATTTTATGATTTATATTCCAATTGCATGAATTATGTTTCAAATTATGATTATGAGTCTATTTTAATATTAATTGATAGTTATTGCATTGAATTAAAATTTTTTTCATAAATTCTCCTACATTGATCTGTAGGGTTCATGATATTAATTATCGATATTTTTAATTATACTTTCGAATGATATTATCTTTATGAATTATGTATGGGTTAATAAAATTATATGATCATGCATGTTTTCAAGTCAATTTTATTATTTTCAAGTCAATTGATCATGCATTCATGTCTTATCCTAATTTCAAGTATAAGCTATGATCATGAATTTTCAAATACGAATTATGTCTATGTATGTATGATTTGTAATGTGGAAGGACAATACCCGCATTTCACATAAAAATGAGATACTCTATGATTTCAAACCTATGATCATGACTATGATATATGTTCATTACTATTTCTATGCTATGCATGTATTCCGTAGAATTTGACTTAGCACGGAATGTGGACTTGAGGTGGGGGATCAAAATATGGGGTCTTTATATAAAGTCTCTTATTTCATAACTACGTGCCATGGTAGATTGCCTTCATGTCCTAGCTGTTGGATCCACATATAGCGAATGTATGATCTACCTAGAGGGGTAGAGTCTACCTTTGCTAGTAGATTTCCCTTTCCTCTAATGTAGGGGTAATATTGAGATTCCATATTATAGATCACATAGTCTTATTATTGGTTATGGTTACTATCTCACATATGTATGGTCCCATATGTATTTTCATGATCTAAATTATACTTTTCAAATGCTTTGGTCACCATGGTTTTCTGATGACTTTACTTATCTCATCTTATCATGTGTTTTACTTGACCATTGCATCCCATGATTTACATTGCATGTCATGCCCTCATACTTAATACATTCGATTTACTAATGCATACATTTTGCCTACATTGACTGATAATATAGGGGTTGAGGTTGAAGATCATATTCGTCCACATGGCTAGTTAAGATTTCCTATCTAAGGGTGTTTGTGGTGAGTCCTCATTTATCGAGGACTAGTCATCGAGTTGGTTATTTTTTTTAAAATTTTTTGTTATGTGTCATATTGAGGGTGAGCTAGGGACATGTCTTATCCCCCTCTAATGTTCATGAGTAAAGGTATCTAGTTGGACAAATATTTCGAGTCTATGTTGTCATGCGACATTCTTTATGTGCTATTCATGGTTTAGACTATCTTATATTATTTTCACTTTTACTTTACCTTATGTATGCTTATGATATGTACAAGAGGATTGGTTGGAGACCTTTCGAGGTTTTGATCATCATGTTATAACTAGGACCTAGGTCGGGTCATAACAAACTTGGTATCTGAGCACAAGGTTCAAGTGTCTTAGGGAGTCTGACATGTCGCATCAAGTAAAGTATTATTCTTGGTTGTGAAGAATGCCACATCTATGAATAGGAGGCTATGAGATATTTTAGGAATTTTCACTTCTTCCATAATCTATATCATGCGATAAAGTGGTACTCTAAGTTGTACCTTTCTAATGATTATTCTTCATGATTTTCAGAATATACCTCAAAGAAGACAAAATGCTCAATCTAATGGTCCTCTTCCCAATCAAGCAACTATGAGGAGTTTTGGACCACTATCACTATGATAGCTCGCATAGAGGCCAACCAAGGAGTAATGACTCCTCTAAATATGATCACACCGGCTTCAAGAGTTAAAGACTTTACAAAAATGAACCCTCCTAAGTTCCGTGGTTCGAAAGAGGATGAGGATCCCCAAGATTTTGTTTATGAGGTATATAAGATTACAGATATTATGAGGATGTCTTTTGAACAAAAGGCGAAGATGGTGGCCTACCAATTTAGGGGTGTCGCTCGAGTGTGGTATGATGAATGAAAGGTCGAATAGGTGAAAGAGGCCCTATAGGTTGGGAGGATTTCAAAGTTTCTTTTCTTGAATGCTTCTTTCCACTCGAGTTGGGGGAGGCAAAGGTGTTGGAGTTTATCAACCTCAAGCAAGGTAACATGAGTGTGAGGGAGTATGCCCTCAAGTTCACTAAGCCTTGCAAGTATGCTCCTTTATTGGTTGCTGATCCATATGCTCGAATGATTAAGTTCATTTTGGGAGTGTCCGACTTAGTTACTAGAGAATGCCGAGCCACTATGCTTATGAAAGAAATAGACATATCTCAGCTCATGACCTATGTTGAACAAATAAAAGGAGAGAAGCTTGAAGAGAGAAAGATGAGGGAGTCCAAGAGGGCTTGGTTTGAAGGTAGATTTTCTATTGCTAAGACTGGTGATGATAATGGTTATTTTCAAAAAGGCCAAATATTCCAAGGTCAAGGTTTCCCCTCGAAATTTGGGCCAAAGATTTGATAAGGATAGGGTGTCATACCCTAAGGTCCAAGGTGAAGGTATGAATGCTAGTAGTACTGCTCTCCCTATGTGCACCAAGTATGGAAGGAATCATGGGGGTAAGTGTTTGATGGGAACGGGTGCTTGTTTTGGATGTGGTAAAATAGGGCAAAAGGTCTACAAATCCCCCAACAAGAGGAGAGAAGGACATGCTCAAAGGCAAGCTACTGAAGGTGGACAAGCTCAATAAGGTGGAGGCCCACGCCACAATAGGTTCTATGCACTTCAAGCTAGGCAAAATATTGAGGAGTCTCCGAATGTGATTACGAGTAAGTTGCGGGTGTTTGATTTTAATGTTTATGTTTGAATTGATCCGAGTGCCACATTATCTTTTCTTACTTCTTACCTTTCTATAAGATGTGATCTATATCCCAAAATCTTGCTAGAGCCTTTTTCGATTAATACCCTTATGTGACACGGTATTTAGGAGTAAGTTTGAGTGAAGCTAATAAGGGTGGTATTTTTGTTAGAGATGGTTAGGAATTTTAATTGGTAGTGCATGAGAAATTAGTGGTTGATGAGAAGATCGAGGTTCTCTCACAAGGGGGAGATAGAGTATTTCGTTACCAAGGTTTCTTAGGAGCTTTAAATGTAGATGGCCTAAGACAAATGCTATTGATTAAAGTTCATAGGTCTCGATGGATAAGTTAGGGAAGATTTTGGGGAAGAGTGGGTGTTTTGTATTGTGATAATTTTCGTATGCTTGGTCCATTTAGGGTCATAGATATGGAGAAAGAGCTAGATGAGACCTTATTGTGTGCAATAGATAGGTAAGAGTATATTGGTGTGAACTTTTGTAAGAATGAATACCAATGAGGATATAGAGATGCTAAGGTAGAAACAAAAATTATTAAGTGATGTTGACTTCAAGGGAGCCATAACATGGTTAGAATAGTAGGCTTGAATGTGTGGTTGTGGATATGTGAGTGATTGTAGTAGGTTATTGATGACTTCTTGTTAAGGGTTTTAAGTGAATGTATTAGAGTGGTTATAGAACTAGGCTTGAATGTAGTGTTGATAGCATATGGGTGGATGTTCGACGCATTATGTGTTTTTTATTAGGTCTCGAGGTTTGTTGAATATAGTAGTAAGGGCTAGTTCTCTTGGGATAGAATTTCTTATAGAGGTAGAGGGACCTAAGGTGTATTGTTACAATAGACGAAGAAGGAAATAGCAGAGTTGTGGCTAAGTGTCCTAATTGTCAACAAGTTAAGATTGAGCATAAAAAATCGGGAGGTTTAGTTCAATACATCTTATGGTGCCGAAGATTATGCTAAGTTGTACATTCGAGAACTTGTGAAAATTCATGGTGTTCCTTTGTCAATTATATCGGATAGAGGTACCTAATTTACTTTACATTTCTGAAAGTCGTTTAAAAAAGGTATAGGTACTAGAGTCAAGCTATGAACCGCTTTCCATCCTCAAACCAATGGACAAGTGAAAGAATGATTCAAACTTTGGAGGATATGTTAAGGGTATGTGTGATTGATCTTAAAGGAAGTTGGGATGAGCATTTTCCATTGATTGAGTTTGCATATAATAATAGTTA
Organism: Solanum dulcamara; assembly: GCF_947179165.1. Classification (NCBI taxonomy): domain Eukaryota; kingdom Viridiplantae; phylum Streptophyta; class Magnoliopsida; order Solanales; family Solanaceae; genus Solanum; species Solanum dulcamara. The sequence continues at coordinate 51,054,189 of NC_077240.1, forward strand.
CCACTCTAGAATCCAAACAGCTCCTTTTGAAACCTTATGTGGGAGAAGATGTAGGTCTCCGGTGGGATGCTTTGAAGTGGGTGAGATGGCATTGATTGTTCTAGATTTGGTAGTTGATGCAATGGATGAAGTAAAGCTCATAAGAAAAAGATTGAAAATGGCTCAAAGTCGTTAAAAGTCCTATTTAGACACTAGGAGGAGAGAGCTTGAATTTGATGTGGATGATATGGTGTATTTGAAGATTTCACCTATGAAAGAAGTAATGCATTTTGGTAAGAAAGGAAAGTTGATTCCTAGATATGTAGGGCCCTATAGAATATTGAAGCGTATTGGCAAAGTATCATATGAGTTAGACTTACAATTTGAGTTGGGTTTGGTTCATCTGGTATTTCATGTGTCAATGTTGAGGAAGTTTGTGGGTGATCCAAATTCTGTTGTGCCAATGTAGAATGTGAGTATTGAAGAGAATTTGACATATGAGGAGATCCCGATTGCTTCCGTCAAGGTGTTATGGAGAAATCAACAAGTAGAGAGTGCTACGTGGGAAGTGGAATTGGATATGATGAAGCATTATCTGTATCTCTTTCCTTCCACTCAAGCCTAAATATACTAAGTTGTTCATGATCAAATCTATTAAACTCCTACATTTCAGTTCCATATGTCATTCATATGCATGTATGATTCATGAAAAAATAAAGTTTACATGTTCTATGCATTTTTTAAGTGTCTTCATATTCATGTTGGATAGCTAGTCCTTTTTCCATGTCCTTGCTATATTAGTTGAATCTCATTTGAGGATGAATGTTCCCAAGGGAGAGATATTGTAACATTCCTCAAAATGCTCAGAAGCGCCTTAAGAATGCCTTGGGAATAGGCCGCTCACGTAATGCATTATTCTTAATCTTTTTGGAAAATCCGACTGCGGAATATTGATCAGGGGGTCAAAACCTATGGGAAAAGCGTCTCTTTAGATTTTTAGGACCCGTATATCGATAGATAGATTTTTCAAAGAAACTGCTAAAATAGTAAAGTGCGCGGCAAGTCCGCATCGCAGACCTGGGCGATGGTTTTCGTCCGAATTTAATTTTAAGTATGGGTACTTTAGACTTTTCCCTAATTATTAGTTAATGAACCTAGACATTTTTAGGACCTAATTAATCTCTATAAATGAACCTAAACCTCTAATTCTATTCATTCTTCTACAATTCCCCTACTCAAATATTTCTCTCTAAAAAAGACTCTCAAGGACTCCATTAAAGACTTTCAATAAATTCACTCAAGCTCTCCATCAAAACTCTTAAGTTCTTCCAAATTATTTGGTTTTCTCACTTAAGGTATGTAGGTATTGATTCATGGATTCTTTCATCCATGAAGCCCAATCAATTTCTCAAGTTTTCTATTAAATTAAAGTATAGTATTTTATGGGTTTTATGATCTGTATTCCAATTGCATAACTATGATTCAAATTATTATTATGAGTCTATTTTAATATAAATTGATGTTTATTGCATTGAATTGAAAAGTTTTTCCATTAATTTTCCTACATTGATCTGTAGGGTTCATGATATTAATTATGGGTATTTTTAATTATACTTTCGAATGATATTATCTTTATGAATTATTTATGGGCTAATAGAAAGTATATCATCATGCATGTTTTCAAGTCAATTTCATGATTTTCAAGTCAATTGATCATGCATTCATGTCTTACCTTAATTTCAAGTATAAGATATGATCATGAATTTTTAAGTATGAATTATGTCTATTTATGTATGATTTATAATGTGGAAGGAAAATTTCCTCATTTCACTTATGTTATTAAAATGAGATACTCTATGATTTCAAACATATGATCATGACTATGATATATGTTCAGTACTATTTTTATACTATGTATGTATTCCGTGGGATTTGACTTAGCACCGAATATGGACAAGAGGTTGGGGCTCGAAATATGGGGTCTTTATATAAAGTCTCTTGTTGCATAACTACGTGCCACCATAGGTTGCCTTCATGTCCTAGCTATTAGATCCATACATAGCATATGTATGACTCGCCTAGCGGGGTAGAGTCTACCTTTGCAAGTAGATTCTCCTTTCCTCCAATATAGGGGTAACATTGGGATTCCATGTTATAGATCACATGGTCTTCTTGTCGGCTATGGTTTCTATCCCACATATGTATGGTCCCATATGTATTTTCATGATTCAATTATGCTTTTCATATGCTTTGGTCACTATAATTTTCTCATGACTTTACTTATCTCATCTTATCATGTGTTTTACTTGACCATTGCATCCCATTATTTACGTTGCATGTCATTCCCTCATACTTAGTACATTCCAACATACTAATTTATTCTTTTTGCCTACATTGTCTGATAATATAGGGGTTGATATTGAAGATCATATTCGTTCACGTGGCTAGTTAAGATTTTCTATCCGGTGGTGTTTGTGGTGAGTCCTCATTTATCGGAGACTACTCATTGAGTTGGTTATTGTTTTCAAAGATTTTTTTTATGTGTCATATTGAGGGTGAGCTAGGGAAAGAAATACCATGGTAAGTGTCTGAAGATCTCAACATATCATAAGCTAGAAAGATAAATGAGTATTGTTCCCAAAACTTGGGAACTCACCAAAAGTAGTCTTGAAACGAAATATCAACTAGCCACGTGTAGGAGAATGAGGAGGAGCACCGGTCCCTACATGGTGATATCATGTAGGCAAAGGAGTATGCGTTAGTACTTTGAATGTACTAAGTATGTAAGCATGCATGAACATTGAAGAAACATTAAACTATTTATGTAATATGAAACAGAATGCAATGCATGCATAATCAATCATATTGATCTCCTTTAAAACATTCATTTTGTGGGAAAATGACCATAACCGACATTTAAGACCATGCAATCTATTATATGGAATCGAACATAACCGCCTACGTTGGCCGGGTAGAACTCCATCAACTCCATTCATTTATTTAACATTAATTTTAAGGGCTTTCATGGATCCATTAGCCTAAGACCAGAAGGGCTCCTATGTTGGCACATAGTTAATGAGATAAGTGGTTGCTACTAGGATTCCCTTATCGAATTCTACCTCAATGCTCCATTCGGTTCTAAATCAATCCCACAAAATAATTTAATACTTCAAAATATTCGTATCATATACCTTGAGAATTCAAAACATCATATTTGATGGAATAGCTCATTAAAATATTTGGTTATTAAAATATGCAATAATTATCCTTATTGCATAAAGAATCCATCATTCATATTATTTCATCATTCTTTTATTTTATAAGAATTCCATTTTATTATAGACATTGCTTTCATAAATATTCATTTGGAGTCAAAATTTTCAAGTCAAACTTCATTGAAAATATAGTAAAACTAGGTGGGTTCAAATCACCTCAACTTTCAAACATGTATGTAACTGAAATTATACATAAATACTTTGAAATACATTAATAAAAATCACGCTTTAAACAACTCACCATGAATTTCAAGAACATTTAAAGAAATAAATAGAGAAATTATTTGCAAACCATCAATTCATACATATAAAATTATTTTGCATCAAAATAGATCAATAATCATTAGTTTGACCATGATTCATGCTATTAAATAGAAATAAGAATTATCCATAAGAAAATCTTATTTGAAATCAAAAGATTTAGTTGAAAGAATTTTGGACTATATGGGTGGAAGAACCCATGGATAAAATTACCCCGATTGAATTATTTGGGCCCACTTTGTTTCTAGTAGACCAACATATTTCCCTGGAGAACCGGACTCAATCACTACTGACTTTTTGGAGCATTGATGTCTTGCCCGAATGAATTATTATATAATCAAAATACTTTAGGCATGAGAGTGGAAGGAATATTCTTATTGAAGCCTTACATACTTAGAATCCGAAATGTTACTTAGAATCGAAGGACTTAATGAAAACTCTTGAATCCTAGCTTTTTCTCCTCTCCAAAGCGTTTTGAGTACTATCCAGATTATGAATCACCAGAATAGTATTTCTACACTACTAAGAACTAAAACTATATTTTGAGAATGAGTAAAGGAGTGTATAGAGAGAAGAGTTGCTTGAGAAAGTTTGATGAACAAAATGATGAAATAAGGTGGGTATTTATAGATGTGAAGAAGGGATCTAACAGTAATTAAAATAATTATAAAGAAAAATATGAAAATTTAATGGAAGATTATGATATCATGGGTGATGTCAAATGGATCTAGATCTTTTAATGGTTAGTGAGATGAATCTTCTTTTAACAGAATACCCTTTTTCGGAGTTGCGTTTGAAAAAGATAAACTCCTTATTAGGATTTTGTGTCTACATATGAAATGTTTCTCTAGTGTTCTACTTTCATGTCATTTAATAATCAACTAACTTGGAGCATCCTATAGTGAGATATAATGTTTCTTCTACAAATACTCCATTTCATCACAACACCATGTCTTGTAATAATTAATTTATTTGACCTACTTAACCTCTGAAACATAAAATATGGTCCACAAAAGTTGTAGATAATGATGTTGGGGTTATTCAGAAATTTTAATCACCTAATTTGGACGATCCTATGAAAAGTTATGCCCAAAATACAGAAGCTGTATTATTTTTCATCGAGAATTCGAACATCATATACAATGTTTTTAGGGGGTGTTACATTATCTCCCCCTTGGGAACATTCATCCTGGAATGAGGAAAGACTTAGCTTGAGTAGAGTAGAGAGTAAATCAACAACCCATCATTAATGCAATAGTGAAATTTAAAACATCATTTGAAACATATTTCATAATTTTGCAAGCATATGACAAGAAAAGTTGAAATGCAAGGATTTCAAATAATTGAGCAAGGACAACTTAATACGTTAGATTTGGGTTGTGGAAAAAAGATGAGGGTATCTCTGAATAATATACACTTCCGCTTCCCATGTAGTACTTTCGATTTGTTGATTTCTCCAAAGAAATTTAACAGATACACCTTCTTTGTTCCTCAATCTCTTAACTTGCCGGTCCAAAATTTTAACCAGAACTTCTTCATAGGTAAAGTTTTCTTCAACATTCACTATTCTCAAAGAAACATTGGAACTAGGATCATCCACAAATTTTCTCAACATAGACAAATGGACCACTGGATGAACCATGTCCATTTCCAATGGCAACTCCAACTCATATGCATCCTTTCCAATAGGTCTCACGATTCTATAAAGCCCTACATACCTAGGGCTCAATTTTCCTTTTTTACCAAATCGAACCATACCCTTCATGGGTGAAACCTTCAGATACACCCAATCATCCACATTAAACTCAAGATCCTTTTTTTGTGTCGGAATAGGAGTTTTAACGACTTTGAGCCATCTTCAACATTTCTCTAATGATATTCACCTTCTATAAAGCATCAAGTACCAAATCGGGGCGTAATAAGGTCATCTCACCTACTTCGAACAAACCAACCGATGATCTACATCGTCTTTAATACAAAGCCTAAAATGACACCATCTCAATATTTGAGTGGTAACTATTATTATAGGCAAACTCAATGAGTGGTACATGATCATCCCAATTTCCTTTAAACTCCAACACACAATCCCTTAACATATCCTCTAGTGTTTGAATCGTCCTTTTGGTTTGCCCATCCATTTGTTGATAGAATGCGGTGCTGAATTTTACCTTAGTACCGAGGCCCTTTTGAAATAATCTCCAAAAGTGAGAAGTGAATTGGGAACCACAATCCGAAATAATGGATAACAACATACCATGAAACCTTACCAACTCCCAGCTATACAACTTGGCATAGTCTTCGGCACTATAAGAAGTCTTAACTGGTCGGAAGTGATCCGACTTAGTCATTCTATCAATGATTACCCAAACTAAATCATGACACTTTCGGGTATGAGGCAAACCCACTACAAAATCCATATTCACATATTCGCACTTCCAAGTAGGGATTTCAATATCTTGGGCTAGGCCACCCGTCCTTTGTGTTCGTCCTTCACTTGTTGGCAATTCAGACATTTGAACATGAACCTTGTTATATCCTTCATGCCACCCCACCAATAAAACTCTTTTAAGTCTCGGTATATTTCCATCGAACCGGGATGAATGGAGTATGTAGAATTATGAGCCTCCATCAAGATCAAACTTCTTAGACCATCAACATCCGGAACACATAGCTGACCTCGGTAGTATAGCACCCCAATCTCCCCCATGGGAAAAGATATACACCTATAAATATCCACCTTATTTCATCATTTTGTTCATCAAGCTTTCTCAAGCAACTCTTTTCTCTATACACTCCTTTACTCATACTCAAAATATAGTTTTAGTTATTAGTAGTGTAGAAATTCCATTATGATGATTCATATAATCCGAGTAGTACACAAAATACTTCGGCAAGGAGAAAAGGCTAGGAATCAAGAGTGTTCGTTAAGTCCTTTGATTCTGAGTAATGCTCGGATTCTAGGTATCTAAGGCTTCAATGCGAGTATTCCTTCCACTTTCATGCCTAAAGTATTTTGATTATATGATAAATAATGTTTATTTTCTTTAAGTTTTACTCTAAGTTATGTGGGTGTTTATCCATGGGTTCTTCCACCCATGTAGTCCAAAAATCTTTCAACTAAATCTCTTGATTTCAAATAAGATTTTCTTATAAGTAATTCTTTTTTCTAGTTAATAGCATGAATCATGGTTAAACTAATAATTATTGATCTATTTTAATGCAAAATAATTTTATTTATAGGAATTGATGATTTTCAAGTAATTTATCTATTTATCTCCTTAAAGGTTCTTGAAATTCACGTGGGTTGTTTAAAACATGATTTTTAATTAATGGATTTCAAAGTATTTATGCATAATTTCAGTTACATACATGTTTGAAAGCAGAAGTGATTTGAATCCACCTAGTTTTACTATATTTTCAATGAAGGATTTGACTCCAAATGAATATTTATGAAAGCAATGTAAGTAATCAAAAAGGGAGTCTTATCAAAATAAAAGAATAATAAAATGATATGAATGATGGATTCTTTATGAAATAAGGACAATTCTTGCATATTTGAATAACCAAATGTTTTACTGAGCTATTCCACTGAATATGATGTTTTGAATTCTCAAGCTATATGCTATGAATATTTTGAAGTATTAAACTATTCTGTGGCATTGACTTAGTACCGAATGGGGCATTGAGGTGGGATTCGGTAAGGAAATCCTAGTAGCAACCTCTTGTCTCATTAACTATGTGCCAACATAGGATCCCTTGTAGGCTTAGGCTAATGGATATATGAAAGCCCTTAAAGATAAAGTTAAATAAATGAATGGAGTTGACGTAGTTTTACCCGACAAGTAGTCTCCCCGGCCAATGTAGGGGGTTATGTTGGGTTCCATAAAATAGCTTGCAAGCCCTTAAATATTATGCATGCATTGCATTATGTATCATATTACATAAATATTTTAATGTTTCCTCAATGTTCATGCATACTTACATACTTAGTACATTCAAAGTACTAAAGCATACTCCTTTGCCTACATGATATCACCATGAAGGGACCGGTGCTCCTCCTCATTCTCCTCCATGTGGCTAGTTGAGATTTCGTTTGAAGACTACTTTTGGTGAGTTCCCATGTTCTGAGAACAATACTCCTTTATCTTTCTAGCTTATGATATGTTGAAATCTTTAGACACTTACAATGATATTTCTTTATATTATGATTGAGGGTGAGCTAGGGACTTTTCTTAGCTCCGATAAATTTAAACGTTAGAGGTATTGTTGACATATGTAAGTTGAAGATTTATAATTATAATTTTGCCTTTTTATTTATTGTCAGTACCTATAAAAGGCTAAAAAATGCTAAGAGGCTTGTTTGAGGGACTTTCGGATTCCTCATTCGCCATGTCACGTCTAGGCCCTAGGCATGGTTCATGACATTAGTGAATTTGAGGTAATAATACCTCACACTCATACTCCCTTGATGAAGGTTGATGAACTCTTTGTTCTTGGCCTCCTTTAGCTCCAATAGAAAGAAGTAGTCTAGGAAGGCACCTTTGAATTCTTCCCACTCTGTCACCCTCCTGTCTTCACCTCTCTCGATGACCCATTTCTCATACCAATCCCTTACCACACATTTGTGTTAATAGGCCACTATCTCATCCTTTTTATTTGGAGGCACACCCATGATAGATACAATGCGGTAAATCTCATCAAGGAAATTAATAGGGTCCTCATCAACTTTAGAACCATCGAACTCGGGTGGACTCATCCTATTCAAATCCCAAATCCTAGAAGCAAAATTTTACAATTGAGGAGGAGGAATGCCTTGATTCCCTTGGTTGGCTATGGCTTTAGTAACCAATGTGATGATATGGCAAAATTTTGCATGGGTTACCCCTTCCTAATGATATAGAGCATTTAGAATCGAAAGAATTTTGTCCTTATCATCAACCTTTTCTCTTGGAGGTGCTCTTCCTCGAGGCATTATCTTGAGAACACAAAATGGTCTGTTAGTTAGAGGGAGGATTAGGACACTCTAGGGCACGATAGGAATTTGAAAGAAGTGAAAACTTTCTTAAACGTCCCATAGTCTCCTATTCATAGTTGTGGAATGCTTTACAATCATGAAAATGATCCTATTAGACGTGGCATGTTGGACTCCGAAGACTATTTGAAAACCTCAAGCTCAGGTACCAAGTTTTTTATGACCCAAGCTTAGAGCCTTGATGTAACATAGTGAATGAGACACCCAGAGGTACTCACCTATCATGACCCAACCTAGGACCTAGTCATAACACAGCGATACCCCGAAGGGATCCAACCAAGACTCTTGTACATATCATAAGCATACATAAGGTAAAGAAAAAGCAAAAACATCATAAGGGAGTCTAAACTATGAATAAAAATTTAAGAATGTCACATGACAACATAAACCCAAAATATTTGTCCAACTAGATGCCTCTACTCATGAATATGGGCGGGGGCTAAGACATGTACTTAGCTCACCCTTAATATGAAACATAGAAAAATTCTTTGAAAATAATAACTAGCTCGATAAATAGTCCTCGATAAATAAGGACTCACCACAATCACAATGACAGGAAAGCTTAACTAGCCACATAGATGAGTGTGATCCTCAACCTCAACCCCTACATTATGAGACAATGTTGGAAAAAAGTATGCATTAGTATGTTGGAATGTAATGAGTATGTGGGCGTGACATGCAACGTAAATTATGGGATGCAATGGTCAAGTAAATCACATAAAAAGATGAGGTACGTAAAGACACGAGGAAAATCATATAGACCAAAGCATTTAAAAAGCATAATTTAAAATCGTAACATACATAAGAGATAATACATATATGGGATAGGAACTATAACCGACAATAAGACCATGTGAGCTATAACATGGAATCCCTTTGTCTCCCCATACAATGAAGAAAAAGGGGAATCTACTTGCCAAGATAAACTGTACCCCGCTAAGCTAGTCATGCATTTGCTATATGTGGATCCACTAGCTACGCCATGAAGGAAATCCTATGGTGGCACGTAGTTATGAGACAAGAGACTTAATATACCGATTGCGTATTTCGAGCCCCCACCTCTATTCTATATTCGGTACTAAATCAAATCCCACGGAATACATACATAGCATAGAAATCATAATTTCATATATCATAGTCATGATCATCGGTTCGAAATCATTGAGTAGCTTATTTTCATAACATACTTGTAATGTGAGAATTGTCCTTTCATCATTTCAATCATACTTACATAGACATAATTCATACTTGGAAATTCATGATCATAGCTTATACTTGAAATTAGGGTAAGACATAAATGCATGATCAATTGACTTAAAAATTATGAAATTAACTTGAAAACATGCATGATCATAAACAATATATCAGCACATATGTAATTTCATAAAGATAATATCCCTTGGAAGTATAATACAAAATACTCATAATTTACATCACAAACCCTAGAAATCAAAATAAGAGAATTCATGGGAAAACTCTTCAATTCAATGTATATCAAAATAGACTAATGATCATACTTTGAATCATAATTCATGCAATAGGAATAGAGATCACAAAATCCATAAAATATCATACTTTAATTTGATAGAAAACTTGAGAAATTATTTGGGCTTCATGGATGACAGAGTCCATGAATCAATACCCACATACCTTAAGTGAGAACACCAATTAATTTGAAAGATCTTGAGAGTTTTGATGTAGAGCTTGAGTGAATTTACTTGAAATCTTCAATGGAGTCTTTGAGAGTCTTTTGTAGAGAGAAAAATATTTGAGTACGTGAATTGTAGAAGAATGAATAGAATTAGAGGTTTACGTTAATTTATAGAGTTTAATTAGGTCCTACAAATGTCTAGGTTGATTAGCTAATAATTTAGGGAAAAGTCTAAAGTGCCCTTACTAAAAATTAAATTTGGCCAAAAACACACAGCCAGGTCCACGACACGGACTTGTCGCAGACCTTTCTATTTTTTGCAGTTTCTTGAGAAATCTATCTTTCGATCTACAGGTCCTAAAATCCACCGAAACTATTTTCCTACAGTTTTTGACCTCCTGATCGATATTATGAACTCAAATTTTGCAAAAAGATTAAGTATAATGCATTACTTGAGCGGCCTATTCCGAAAGCATTCTTAAGGCACTTGTGAGCATTTTTGAGAGATGTTACAATATCTCCCCCTTGAAAACATTCATCCACGAATGTGATTCAACTAATATGGGAAGGACATCGAAAAAGGACTAACAACCTAACATGATTATGAGGACACTTCAAAAAAAATGCATAGAACATGTAAACTTCCTACTTAACATAAAACATAGTCTTTGAAAAAATCATTTTCATTAATCATTCATGCATATGAATGACATGTGGAACTGAAACGTAGGAGTTTAATCGATTTGATCATGAACAACTAAGTACCTTTAGCCTTAAGTGAAAGGAAAGAGATACGGATAACGCTTCATCATGTCTGATTCCGCTTCCCACGTACCATTCTCTACTTGTTGATTCCTCCATAACACTTTGATGGATGCAACATCTTTATTTCTTAACCTCTTCACTTGCCGGTCTAAAATATCAATCAGGACCTCCTCATAAGTCAAATTCTCCTCAATACTTATATTCGCCATTGGCATAATAGAATTTTCATCACCCACAAACTTCTTTAACATTGATACATAAAATATCGGATGAACCAAAGCCAACTCAAGTGACAAGTCTAACTCATATGCTACTTTGCCAATGCGCTTTAATATCCTATAGGGTCCTATATATCTAGGGCTCAACTTCCCTTTCTTACCAAACCGCATTACCCCTTTCATAGGTGAAATCTTCAAATTCACCATATCATCCACATCAAATTCAAGCTCTCTCCTCTTAGTATATGAATAGGACTTTTGAAGACTTTGAGCCATTTTCAATCTTTCTCTTATGAGACTTACTTTCTCCATTGCATCAACTTCTAAATCTAGACCAATTAATGCCATCTCACCTACTTCAAACCACCCTACCAGAGACCTACATCTTCTCCCGTACAAGGCTTCAAAAGGAGCCATTTGGATGCTAGAGTGATAACTATTATTGTAGGAAAAATCAATCAATGGCAAATGGTCATCCTAACTTCCTTTAAGATCAATCAGACATGTCCTTAACATGTCCTCCAATGTTTGAATTGTTCTTTCGACTTGTGCATCAGTTTGAAGATGGAAAGCAGTACTTAGCTTGACTCCAAGACCTTTCTAAAATGACTTCCAAAAATATGAACTAAATTGAGTAACTCTATTAGATATAATTTACAAAGGAACACCATGAAGTTTCACAAGTTCACAAATATAAAACTTAACATAGTCTTCGGCACCATAAGAAGTCTTGACCAGTAAAAAATATGTCGATTTGGTCATTCGGTCCATAATGACCCAAATAGAATCATGTTGTCTTTTAGTATTAGGAAAATCCGTGAAAAAGCATTTTCACATCTTCCCACTACTATGTAGGAATTTCAATTTCTTGAGTTGTATCTCCTGGCCTTTGATGCTCAACTTTAACTTGTTGATAATTTGGACACTTAGCCACAAACTCCACTATTTACTTCTTCATGCCATTCCACCAATACACTTCCATCAAGTCACGATACATCTTGGTGGACCCAAAATGAATTGAATACCGAGGACTATGAGCCTCATTCAATATCAACTCTCTTAACTCATCAACATTTAGAACACACAAATGACCTTGATAATGTAGTACCCCATCTTCTCCTAGGGAGAAAGCCTCAATGGATTTTTGGCAACCGACTAAGGGAAACAGCTACAACATTTGCCTTACTTGGATGGTACAATACGCTCATGTTATAGTCTTTTAGGAGTTCAAGCCACATTCTTTTTCTAAGGTCCAAGTCTCTTTGATTAAACATATATTGCAAGCTTTTTTGGTCGATAAACACATCAACATGCACTCCATAAATATAATGGCACCAAATTTTCAACACAAATACAACTACTGCAAGTTCAAGATCATGGGTTGGATAGTTCCTTTCATGCACTTTAAGTTGCCTAGAGGCATAGGCTATAACCTTGGCATGTTGCATTAAGACACAACCCAAACCAACATGAGAATCATCACAATAAATAACAAACCCATCCAAACCTTTGGGAAATGTCAAAATAGGAGCCGACGTAAGATGATCCTTCAATATTTGGAAACTTTTCTCACATTCTTCCGACCATTGGAATTTTTCCTTCTTTTGTGTCAATTTAGTTAAAGACGAAGCAATAGATGAGAACCTTCATCAAACCTTTTGTTGTATTCGGCTAAGCCCAAAAAGCTTCTAATGTCCGAAGAAGATAATGGTCTAGGCCAATTCTTAACTGCCTCCGTCATCTTTGGGTCTACTTTAATCTCATCATCGGACACCACATGGCCAAGAAATGCAACTTCCCCTAGCCAAAATTAGCACTTACTAAATTTAAAGAATAATTGCTTCTCTCAATATTTGCAACACAATCCTCAAGTGACCCATATGATCTTTCTCGTTTCGAGAATAAATCAAAATATCATCAATGAACACCACTACAAACATGTCCAAATATAGATTGAAAATACGATTTATCAAATCCATGAATATAGCGGGAGCATTAGTCAAACCAAATGACATTACTACAAATTCAAAATGACCATACCTTATCTGAAAAACCTATTTGGGAATATCACACTCACTTACCCTCAATTGATGATAACCGGAACAGAGGTCAATCTTAGAAAAGTAGCTTGCTCCTTGTAATTGATCAAATAAGTCATCTATCCTTGGAATTGGATATTTGTTCTTTATGGTAACCTTATTCAATTGCTGGTAGTCTATACATATTCGGAGTGAACTATCCTTCTTCCTAACAAATAACACGGGAGCACCAGATGGTGAAATACTCAGTTTTATAAAACCCTTATCAAAAAAATCCTTCAATTATTCTTTTGACTTCTTAAGTTCCGTCGGAGCCATACGGTAAGGAGGAATAGAAATAGGTTGGGTATCGGGAGGGATATCTATGCCAAAGTTAATTTCCCTTTCAAGAGGAATTCATTAACTATAGGGACCGACTCAAGAGTAGGAGTTTTGGAATTGATGTCTCTAACTTGCAAAATATGATAAATGCACCTTTTGGAAATTAGTTTTTGGGCCTTAATACATGAGATGAATTGACCCTTAATCACTGAATCATTGCCTTTTCATTCAAGAATAGGCTCATTAGGAAAGTGAAACTTAACCACACAATTCCTGCAACATATGGATGTGTAAGCGGAATGTAACCAATCCATACCAAGAATAATGTCAAAATTAGTCATATCAAGTTCAACAAGGTCACATGGAATAACTCTGTGCAAGACCCATATGGGATAATTTCTATAAGCTTTCTTGGCTAATACTGAATCACCAACGAGAGTATAAATTGAAAAGGATTCTATTAACACCTCAGGGCACACATCAAATCTCATAGCAATGTAAGGATTAACAAAAGACAAGTTGGAACCCGGATCAAGCAATGCATAAACATTAAAGTTAAAGACTCGTAACATACCCGTGACCACATCGGGAGCCTCATCAACCTTTTGTCTAGCATGAAGAGCATAGAATCGATTGTTGCGTTGGCCACTCTTAGGTTGAGCTTGGGTGCCTTGTTGCACTTGGCCTCCTAGAGGATGAACTTCTCCACCCTTCTTGGAAATAAGAGGGCACTCAGATTGCTTATGGCCCATCTTACCACATCAATAGCAAGCACCCGTTCCCATCAAGTACTTTCCTCCATGATTTCTTCCATATTTTGCACACTTAGGAAAAGAAGGGTTACTAGTATTTACACCTCCTTCTCCTTGAGCTTTAGGGTATGGAACCCTATCCTTAGCAAACTTCTTTCTCGAGCTTTGGCCTTGTTGAGAGCGTCCACTACTACCACCGGTCCTAGCATTGGAGAACCCACCTTCATATTAGGCCTTCTTAGAATCCCTCATCCTCATTTCCTTGAGATTTTCTCTTTCAATTTGTTTGGAAAAAGTCATAAGCTGAGATATGTGTATCTGTTTAACAATCATAGTAGAGCGACATTCCTTAGCAACCAAGTCGGACACCCCCGATATGAATTTACTCATTCAGGCATGTGGATCGACAACCATTGAAGAAGCATACTTGGATAGCTTAGTAAAATCGAGGGCATAGTCCCTCATCCCCATATTGCCTTGTCAAAGATTTATGAACTCCAATACTTTAGCCTCCCTTAACTTAAGAGGGAAAAAGTAATAAAGGAAATCAAGTTTGAAAGCTTCCCATTCAATAGGACCTTCATCCACCCTCTCCAACTTCCATTGAGTGTACCATATTTGAGCAACACCCTTAAATTGGTAAGATGCCAATTTTAGTTTTTCTTCTGAAGTTACCCCATAATACTCACTATCTTGTAGACCTTATCAATGAACTGTTGAGGATCCTCATTGACTTTTTAGCCATAAAACTCCAGAGGATTCATTCATGCAAAGTACCTTACTCTTGAGGCCGGAGTAGGAATATTAAGAGGAGCCACAATACCTTGGTTGGTCATCACTCGGGCTAGCATAGTAATAGCGGTGTGGAACTCCGTATTAGTCACTTGGTCCGGTAGAGGACCATTGTCTTAAGGAACTGGGGGAGCTTTGGCTTCATTAACATTATCTCCCCTTGGAAATAGTGGTCTTTTTAGAGCCATCTTTCTGAAAATCACAAAGAAAAACCATTAGGGAAAATAAGTCTTACGGTACACTCTATAGCACGAAATGGATCATGAAAAAAGTGAGAATTACTAAAATACCTCATAGCCTCCAACTCATAAATGTGGCACACTTTAAGCCCATGAATAAGACTCTACTTGACGAGGCATGTTGGATACCCTAGGACACTTGAAAAAAAGAACCTTGTGCTTTGATACCAAGTTTGTCATGACCCGACCTAAGTCCTAGTCGTAAGACAGTGATTGAAACCCCGAAGGGCTCCAACCAAGCCTCTTGTTCATATCATAAACATACATAAGGTAAAGAAAAGCGGAAACATCATAAAAGAGTCTAAACTATGAATAAAAATTTAAGAATGTCACATGAAAATATAAACCCAAAACATTTATCCAACTAGATGCCTTTACTCATGAATATAGGCGGGGGCTAAGACATGTCCTTAGCTCACCCTCAATATGAAATATAGCGAAAATCTTTGAAAACATTAACTAACTCGATAACTAGTGCCCGATAAATGAGGACTCACCACAACTGCTGTGATAGGAAAGCTTAACTAGCCACGTAGATGAGTGTGATCCTCAACCTCAACCCCTACATTATGAGACAATGTAGGCAAAAAGTATGCATTAGTACGTTGGAATGTACTAAGGATGTGGGCGTGACATGCAACGTAAATTATGGGATGCAATGGTCAAGTAAATCACATAAAAAGATGAGGTACGTAAAGACACGAGGAAAATCATATAGACCAAAGCATTTAAAAAGCATAATTTAAAATCGTAACATACATAAGAGATAATACATATGTGGGATAGGAACTATAATCGACAATAAGACCATGTGAGCTATAACATGGAATCCCTTTGTCTCCCCATACAATGAAGAAAAAGGGGAATCTACTTGCCAAGATAAACTGTACCCCGCTAAGCTAGTCATGCATTTGCTATATGTGGATCCACTAGCTACGCCATGAAGGAAATCCTATGGTGGTACGTAGTTATGAGATAAGAGACTTAATATACCGACTGCGTATTTCGAGCCCCCACCTCTATTCTATATTCGGTACTAAATTAAATCCCACGGAATACATACATAGTATAGAAATTATAATTTCATATATCATAGTCATGATCATAGGTTTCAAATCATAGAGTAGCTCATTTTCATAACATACTTGTAATGTGAGAATTATCCTTTCATCATTTCAATCATACTTACATAGACATAATTCATACTTGAAAATTCATGATCATAGCTTATACTTGAAATTAGGGTAAGATATGAATGCATGATCAATTGACTTGAAAATCATGAAATTAACTTGAAAACATGCATGATCATAAACTTTATATCATCCCATATGTAATTTCATAAAGATAATATCCCTTGGAAGTATAATGCAAAATACTCATCATTTACATCATAAACCCTAAAATTTAAAATAAGAGAATTCATGAGAAAACTCTTCAATTTAATGCAATAACCATCAATATATATAAAAATAGACTCATGATCATACTTTGAATCATAATTCATGCAATAGGAATAGAGTTCATAAAACCCATAAAATACAATACTTTAATTTGATAGAAAACTTGAGAAATTGATTGGGTTTCATGGATGAAAGATTCCATAAATCAATACCCACATACCTTATGTTAGAAACCAATTAATTTGGAAGAACTTGAGAGTTTTGATGTAGAACTTGAGTAAATTTACTTGAAGTCTTCAATGGAGTCCTTGAGAGTCTTTTGTAGATAGAGAAATATTTGAGTAGGTGAATTGTAGAAGAATGAATATAATTATAGGTTTAGGTTAATTTATAGAGTTTAATTAGGTCTTAAAAACGTCTAAGTTCATTAGCTAACAATTTAGGAGAAAGTCTAAAGTTACTAAAAATTAAATTTAGCAAATAAAACACAGTCAGGTCCACGACGCGGACTTGTCGCGGACCTTTCTGTTTTGTGCAGTTTTTTGAGAAATCTATCTTTCGATCTACGGGTCCTAAAAATCCACCGAAACTATTTTCCTGCAATTATTTACCCCCTGATCGATATTCCAAACTCAGATTTTCCAAAAAGATTAAGGATAATTTATTACTTGAGCGGCCTATTCCCAAGGCATTCTTAAGGTACTTGTAAGCATTGTTGAGGGATGTTACATCACCCAAGCCTCTTAGAATTCATATATCTTTTCATAGGTCATGAAATTTAAGAATAAGCGGAAGTAAAAAGGATTTAATGGGACTAAGGGATAGACAAGATAGCATAAGAATAATCAACAACATCAACATAGTCTATTTGTCCAACAACACCTCTATATTCTTAGACTTGGAGGGGGCTAAGACATGTCCCTAGCTCACTCTCAAATGTAAATCAAAGTACTAAAATGTAACCCAATAGTCTATACATGACATAAGCTAGAAAACATCGGAATGTTGTTCTCGAAAAATGGGAACTCACCAAAGTAGTAGTAGCCTTAAATGATTGAACTTAGCCACTAAGAGGAGAGTGTAGAGCAATGCCGCTCCCTGCATGGTGATATCATGCAGGAAATGAGTATGCATTAGTACTTTGATTGTACTAAGTATATGAGCATGCAATATAATGAAGAACATTAACACATTTATAAGCAAAATGCATAAGTGAATGCATACATGAGAAATCATCATATGTAACCTTAAAAAGAGTTCACATGCTTTCAAATACCCGAAAACTGATAAAAGCCTATAACATGATTTCTAAGACCTAAGATATAGAGGTAAGCTACCCAATCCAAATTCTATCTATCTTAACATAAATTCACACATTCTAGCTTAACCTAAAGAAAGAAAAGTTGTAGCCTACTTGTAGGCTAAACACGCATGCTACAAATCACTTTGTCAAAAGTTTTCCTTTCCCTGTGACATCGAAATACTGCCATGTGAATAGACTGAGACCATCAATTCGGTCGTTATGACATTAAAATTATCTAATTTCGAGATGGGCAAATTTTGGAGTCAAAAATCGAGAATTATGGGACCTACTCTGTAACTCATAAAATTGACTTCGATAATAGGCCC
Source organism: Solanum dulcamara (assembly GCF_947179165.1). NCBI lineage: Eukaryota > Viridiplantae > Streptophyta > Magnoliopsida > Solanales > Solanaceae > Solanum > Solanum dulcamara. The sequence goes on from NC_077240.1 coordinate 51,072,545, forward strand.
TAACTGCTAGCCCAAGCTTGTGTTCCAAAAAAAAACACAATTCACCCATAAAAAGAGATACAAACCAAACATGCACACATTCTTACCTAATTACCAAAAATCACTAAGGCCGCAGTGAAAAAGAGAAATTTACCACACACAAGGCATTTAATCCTAGTTCTAATCATACCACTTGATTCCCCTCAAAAAACCTCTTAGTGGGTGTTGCTCAAATTGTCTCTAAATTGAAAGAGAAATCCCACTTGTCACGGGCCCATTTTTTTCAACTGCGTCAGCGGCACGCATTTTGCCCGTGCGGCGCCCCAAGCTCCCCATAGCTTAGGGCCAGCCGTTCTATTTTCCCAGGTTCCTCAGTACGATCCTTGTACCTGTGGGGAGGTTCGCCTCTTAGCTCGCCTCATGGTGCCGCCTGTGTTATGCCCAGCCATGCTGCGGCATACACTTGACTATAGTGGCGCATCCTTGTAGGTTGGATCATGTCCATATGCGCCCCGGGGTTTGGCTAAGGGTAGTTGGACACTTAATTAAAAAGGTGAACCCAGGAATAAGCGTTAGGTGATGCAAAATTGCATACCCAATGGTCACTTAAGCAACACCCACTAAGAGGTGGGCATCACTGTAGCGATACAAGTCGCCTGAGTGACCTATTGTCTTAGTGATGGGGTGGTTACTTTAGCAACCCCGCCCCCAGGTGGTTGGTTGCTTTAGTGACGACACTGTACTCAGCTAATGCAAAATGCACTTGGCATATCTAAATTCTTCGACGGGGTGCTCGATATTTATTCAGAACCTCATGCAGGAAAATGAGATACGCTACCCCCATAAAATTTGATGTTCCATAAACAATGGCACATTCGAAACTTCCATACAAGGTCATTTTAATAAAAAGTGGATCCCATACCCAAGTGTTATTTTTAGCCTAGCTAATTCCACAACTGGCCTCGAGATTATAGCGGAAGCCTCATAAAGAAAACAAAGGGTAGTTCAAGATAAAACTCGATATTCAATAACTAACCGCACTATTAGAATTTTCATCTGAGCAAGTTTTCATGAAATGTTGACCAAAGTCAACCATAGGTTAAATTTCAAAGGCAAAAGCGCCAAATGGCCCCAAACTAGTACTGATTGCCTTGATACTCATGCCGATCATGCTACTAGCCTAATTTGGCTATTACAAACCTGACGGAACCATTAGAATTTAGTTCTAAAACCATTCACCTGAAGTTCTAAATAAAGACTACTTTTCAAGTTATAAAAGCTCCAAAATAGGAAAATGGGTCTAAAACCTAAACGAACAAGAAGGAGACCGACATATTCTCTCCAGTAGGTCATAAATGACCTAGGGTCACTATAGGAATACTATAAATGATGAAATAGAAGAAGAAACAAGAAAATGACCAGGAGGGTCATTATAGAGAGACATTGTCTTTATTGACAAGGAATACATCATCTTTATTATGCATAGGGACATCGTGTTCATTGATAAAAAGGACATTGTAAGACCCTAGAAATTTGCAAATTCATGAAATGAGGAACAATGAATGAAGGTATAGAGAAATGCAGAAAAAATAGCACCAAGTATCGACCATAGAAGGCCATCATGGGCTACAATATGCACAATTTATTGAGGTGAGCCACCATATTAGGGATTCAGAGACTCATACCTGCAAGGAAGGGACAACGAAGAAGGACCACGGACCGTGGTGAGCATCACAGAACATATTGCCCCCATGCTGATCCCTACCCTAAGGCCCCAAGAAACTTCCCAAGGCAATGACCACAGATGATCACCAGGGGCCATGGAGTTATGCACGGACCGTGGTGTGATCCGTGATGGTCATTCCTGCAAGTCCGCCTTAAGGGCCTGCACCATGGCCACAATTCACTGGCCGTGATGCCCTCCATGGACCGTGAAGGTCTATGTGGAGAAAGTTCAGAGACCTACCCTGCAAACTTCAAAAAATATTTCCCAACTCCTTCACCATGGGACCCCACCATGGATCGTGGTAAGAACAACTAACCATGAAGGGTCTTTATGAAGCCAGTTCGGCTAGATTCTTAAAAAGGACATTTTGGTCTTTTCCCGCATTTTAACACATAGTGAGGCCATTTTGAATGCAAAATTCACCAATCTAAAACACCCTAAGTCTTTCTACACTCATTCATTCCCACTCACATGCTAAGAATTCAAACCCTAACCTCCCATGTGGTCTCAAGGTCTTCCTCTTCACCAAGAAAGCTAGGTTTCACTTCAAGAAGATCAAGCCTCCATTTCTTTTCAAGTTTTACATTAAGGAATTGTTTCCCCAAAGTATGTCATTTTTATTCATGGGTTGTTCCACCCATGGAGCCCTAGTGATTTCCAAACTTAATATTTCAATTTTAAATGAAGAAATCTTATGGGTTATTATATTATGATTCCAAATGCATAGATTATTATCTATTTGGAGTTTATTTACCTATATTGATGATTATTAACTCTCAATTTCATGAAAAGGATAATTTGTCAAGTTCCTTATATGAAGGCATGAAGGTAATTTTAAAGTTTATATGGTGGATTGTTTTAATATGTTTTAACTAATGCATTTCCATCACTCTCATGCATGCTAGCATTGTTTTAAATGTATTTGAAGATTGAATGAAATTAACCCACCTGGTTCATTATGCTGAAATAAAGTTGAATTGAAATTTGATTTTAAAATGAAAGTTTATGAAGGCAAATGTTTGTGTTTAAGGGAATCTTATGAGATGATTGTATGATGATGAAAGGGCTTCTAAGTCAAAGAATGGATTCCACGTGATAAGGATAATTCTCACATATTTGAATCAAATGAAAAGTTTTAATGAGCTTTTCTACCGAATGATGATTTGATTTCTAAAAGGTTATGAATGCTTATATGATTATGATATTTATTCCATGATATTTGACCTAGCACCGAATGTAGAATCTAGATGGGGACTCCACATAAGGGGTCCTTAAGTAAGTCTCATGTTGCATTAACTATGCACGAACATATGAGCTTTTGTAGGCTATTTAAGCTAGTGGATCCACAAATAGCCTTTAAAGTTAAAGTTAAAGAAATAATTAAAGTTGATGGAGATATACCCGACAAGTAGTCTCCCCGTGCAAACATAAGGGGTTATGTTGGATTCGATGTAATAGCTTGTAGAGTCTTAAAGGTCGGTTATGTTTATCTTCCCATAAAATGAATATTTCAAATGCTATGTACTTGATTGATTACTCATGCAGTGCACTATGTTTTCTATTACATAAATGTTCATACATGCCTACATACTTAGAACATTCAAAGAACTAACGCATACTCGTTTGCCTATATAATATCACCATGTAGGGATCAGCGTTGGTCCACACTCTCCTCCTTATGGCTCATTCGATCATTTAAGGATACTTCTACATTGGTGAGTTCCCATGTTTCAGAACAATACCCCTTTTACCTTTCTAGTTCATGATTTGTATAGATGTTTGAATTCCTTTTGAGTACTTGTTCTATTTGCTATGAGGGTGAGCTAGGGACATGTCTTAGCCCCCACCAAGTCTTTTAGTAGAGGTATACTTAGAAATAAATGTATGATATTTAAGTTGACTTTTGACTTATATTCCATGTTGATTCCCTTAGTCCCATTATCCCCTTATATTTCTGCTTGTGATTGAATGTCATTACCTATGAAAAACTATGTGAATGCTAAGAGGCTTGGATGAGGTACCTCTGGGTGTCTCATTCACCGTGTCATCTCTAGGAACTAGGCTTAGGTTGTGACAAACTTAGTATTAGAGATCAAGGTTTTGAAATATTGCTCACAGTATAATATACCGCATCGAATAGGGTCTTATTCATGGTTGTGAAGTGCGCCACAACTATGAATAGGAGGCTATGAGACATGTACTAAAGTTTTTATTTCTTTCAAATTCATGTCTTACCCTAAATTTTCCTTAGACTTCCTCTAACTAACAAACCATTTTGTGTTCTCTAGATAATGCCTCAAGGAAGAGGACCACCAAGAGTAAAGGTTGATGATGAGGACCAAGATACTCATGTTCTTGAAGCTTCACATCATGAGGTGGGATTGACTCATGTGGAATTCGGAAATATCATCACATTATTGGCTCAAGCCATAAAAAACTAGGGAATCAAGGCGTTCCTATGAATGAGGACCCTATGGAGTTCATGGATGAAGTTTATCGAATTGTAGCTATCATGGGTGTGACCCTAAATGCAAAGGAAGAGCTAGTGACCTATCCATTCAAGTGTGTGGAAAGATTTTGGTATGCATAATGGGTCATTGAGAGAGGTGAAAGTATGTGACCGATAGACTAGGAAGAGTTCAAAGGTGTCTTCCTAGACCACTTCTTTCTATAGGTGCTAAGGGAGGCCAAGATCCAAGATTTCATCTACCTTCGTCAAGGAAGTGTGAGTGTGATGTTGTATGCCCTCAAATTCTCTAAATTGTCTAAGTATTCTCCTTTCACAGTCTCTAGTCGAAGGGAAATAATGAGAAAGTTCATTTCTGGTATCTCTAGCTTGGTGTCCAGAGAATACAAAATGGTCATGTTGGTCAAAGAGATGGATATCTCCCGACTTATGACATATGTAGAACAAATTGTAGAAGAAATGTTAAGGGAGAGGTCAAGAGGGTTTAAGAAGGCTAGAGTTGACAGTCGAGGGTTCAATACTCAAAGTCCAATTATAGTGGTAGTAGAAAGGGCCATGATGGACAACAAGTTGTGGGAAAAGGTTTTATTAATACTCCTCCTCCAAGGTTCAACAAGGACAAGGGTACTAACCTGATGGTTTCAAAGGAGAGTGTTGGAGATCAAGCTTTTCCCGCTTGCAAGAAATGTGGGAGGACTCACAAAGAAGTGTGTTTAGCCAACTTCAAGCATCATGAAGCAAACGAAGGGTAGTTCTAGAAAACACTCGATATTCAATAACTAACAGCGCTATTAGAATTTTCATCCGAGCAAGTTTTCACAGAATGTTGACCAAAGTCAACCATAGGTTAAATTTAGAAGGCAAAAGCGCCAAATGGCTCCAAACTCGTACTGATTGACTTGATACTCATGCCGATCATGCTACTAGCCTAATTTTGCTATTAGAGCTGATGGAACCATTAGAATTTAGTTCTGAAGTAATTCACTTGAAGTTCTGAACAAAGACAATTACTCAAGTTATAAAAGCTCCTAAATAGGAAAATGGGCCTAAAACCCAAATGAACAAGCAGGCGACCGAGATAATATCTCCAATAGGTCATAAATGATCTGGGGTTACTATAGGAAAACTCTAAATAATGAAATAGGAGCAGAAATACGAAAATGACTAGGAGGGTCATTATAGAGGGACATTGTCTTTATTGACAAGGGATACATCATCTTCACTATCCATGGGGACATCATTTTCATTGATAAGAAGGAAATTTTAACACCCTAGAAATTTGGAAATTCATGAAATGAGGAACAAAGACTAAAGGTATAGAGAAATACAGAACAACTAGGAATATGTATCGACCATAGAAGGCTATCACAGGCTACAATACGCACAATGTCTCGAAGTGAGGCACCATGGTGGGGATTTAGAGACTCATACCTGCAGGGAAGGGATAAAGAAAAAGGACCATGGACCGTGGTGAGCATCACAAACCGTATTGCTCCCCGTGCTGATACCTACCCTAAGTCCCGAAGAAACATCCTAAGTTAATGACCATGGATGACCACCACGGGCCATGGAATTATGCACGGATCATGGTGTGATCCATGATGGTCACTCCTATAAGTCCTTCTTAAGGGCCTGCACCATGGCCACAATTCACTGATCGTGATGCCTTTCACGGACTTTCAAGGTCTCTGTGGAGAAAGTTCAGAGACCTACCCTGCAGACTTCCAAAAATGTTTCCCAACCTCTTCACCATGGGTCCCCACCATGGACCGTGGTAATAAATACTAACCGTGAAGGGTCTTAATAAAGCCAGTTCGGCTAGATTTTAAAAAAGGACATTTTGGTCTTTTCCCACATTTTAACACATAGTGAGGCCATTTTTAACGCAAAATTCACCAATCTAAAACACCCTAAGTGTTTCTATACTCATTCACCCTCACTCATATTCTAAGAATTCAAACCCTAACCTCCCATGTGGTCTTAAGGTCTTTCTCTTCACCAAGAAAGCTAGGGTTTCACTCCAAGAAGATCAACCCTCTATTTCTTTTCAAGTTTTACCTTAAGGAATTATTTCCCCAAAGTATGAAATTTTCATTCATTATTTCTTCGACCCATGGAGCCCCAGTGATTTCCCAACTTAATATTTCAATTTTAAATGATGAAATCTTATGGGTTATTATATGATGATTCCAAATGCATAGATTATTGTCTATTTGGAGTTTATTTACCTATATTGATGTATATTCACTCTCAATTTTGTGAAAAGGATAATTTGTCAAGTTCCTTATATGAAGGCATGAAAGTAGTTTTAAAGTATATATGGTGGGTTGTTTAAGATGTTTTAACTAATGCATTTCCATCACTCTCATGCATGCTAGCATTGTTTTAAATGTATTTGAAGGTTGAATGAAATTAATCCACCTGGTTTATTATGTTTAAATGAAGTTGAATTGAAAGTTTGATTTTAAACTGAAAGTTTATGAAGGCAATATTTTTATTTAAGGGAATCTTATGAAATGATTGAATGATTATGAAAGGGCTTCTAAGTCAAAGAATGGATTCTACGTGATAAGGATAATTCTCACATATTTGAATCAAATGAAATGTTTTAATGATCTATTCTACCGAATGATGATTTGAGTTCTAAAGTTATATGAATGCTTATGTGATTATGATATTTAAATTATATTCCATGATATTTCACCTAGCACCGAATGTAGAATCTAAATGGGGACTCCATATAAGGGGTCCTTGAGTAAAGTCTCATGTTGTATTAACTATGCGCCAACATATGAACTTTTGTAAGCTATTTAGGCTAGTGGATACACAAATAGCCATTAAAGTTAAAGTTGATGGAGATCTACCCGGCAAGTGGTCTCCCCTTGCAAACATAAGGGGTTATGTTAGATTCGATGTAATAGCTTGTACAGTCTTAAAAGTCGGTTATGTTTATCTTCCCACAAAATGAATATTTCAAATGCTATGTACTTGATTGATTACTCATGCATTGCGCTATGTTTTGCATTACATAAATGTTCATGCATGCCTACATAATTAGAACATTCAAAGAACTAACGCATACTCTTTTGCCTATATAATATCACCATGAAGGAACCTACGTTGGTCCACACTCTCCTCCCTATGTCTTATTCAATCGTTTATGGATACTTCTACATTGGTGAGTTCCTATGTTTTGGGAACAATACCTCTTTTACCTTTCTAGTTCATGATTTGTATAGATGTTTGAATTCCTTTTGAGTACTTGTTCTATTTGCTATGAGGGTGAGCTAGGGACATGTCTTAGACCCCGCCAAGTCTTTTAGTAGAGGTATACTTGGAAATAAATATTTGATATTTAAGTTGACTTTTGACTCATATTCCATATTGATTCCCTTAGTCCCATTATCCCCTTATATTTTTGCTTGTGATTGAATGTCATTACCTATGAAAAGCTATGTGAATGCTCAGAGACTTGGATGAGGTACCTCTGGGTGTCTCATTCACTATGTCATGTCTAGACACTAGGATTAGGTTGTAACAAATTTGGTATTATAGATCAAGGTTTTGAAATATTGCTTGTAGTCCAACATACTGCATCGAATAGGGTCTTATTCATGGTTGTAAAGTGCGCCACAACTATGAATAGGAGGCTATGAGACATTTACTAAAGTTTTCACTTCTTTCAAATTCATGTCGTAGCCTAGATTTTCCTAAGACTTCCTCTAACTAACAAACCATTTTGTGTTCTTTAGATAATGCCTCAAGGAAGAGGACCGCCAAGAGAAAAAGGTTGATGATGAGGACCAAGATCCTCATGCTCCTGAAACTTCATATTATGAGGTGGGATTGACTCATGAGGAATTCAGAAATATCATCACATTGTTGGCTCAAGCCATAGCCAATCAAGGGAATCAAGGCGTTCCTATGAATGAGGACCCTATGGAGTTCATAGATGAAGTTTATCAAATTGTAGCTATCATGGGTGTGACCCCGAATGAAAAGGAAGAGCTAGTGACCTATACATTCAAGGGTGTGGCAAGATTTTAGTATGCACAATGGATCGTTGAGAGAGGTGAAGATATAGGGCCGATAGACTAAGAAAAGTTCAAAGGTATTTTCCTAGACAACTTCTTTCCATTGGTGCTAAGGGAGGCCAAGATCTAAGATTTCATCTACCTTCGTCAAGGGAGTGTGAGTGTGATGCTGTATGTTGTCAAATTCCCTAAATTGTCTAAGTATTCTCCTTTCACAGCCTCCTATTGAAGGGAAATAATGAGAAAGTTCATTTCTGGTATCTCTAGCTTAGTGTCCAGAGAATACAAAATGGTCATGTTGGTCAAAGAGATGGACATCTCCCTGCTCATGACATATGCGGAATAAATTGTAGAAGAAACATTGAGGGAGAGGTCAATAGGGTTTAAGAAGGCTAGAGTTGACGGTGGAGGGTTCAATACTCAAAGTCCAATTATAGTGGTAGTGGAAAGGGCCATGGTGGACAAAAAATTGTGGGAAAAAGTTTTATTAATACTCCTCCTCCAAGGTTCAACAAGGACAAGGGTACTAACCTGATGGTTTCAAAGGAGAGTGTTGGAGATCAAGATTTTCCCGCTTGAAAAAAATGTGGGAGGACTCACAAAGAGATGTGTTTAGCCAGCTTCAAGCCTCATGAAGAAAACAAAGGGTAGTTCTAGAAAACACTCGACATTCAATAACTAACCTCGCTATTAGAATTTTCATCCAAGCAAGTTTTTACGGAATGTTGACCAAAGTCAATCATAAGTTAAATTTCAAAGGCAAAAGCGTCAAATGGCTCCAAACACGTACTAATTACCTTGATACTCATGCCAATCATGCTACTAGCCTAATTTTGCTATTAGAGCTGATGAAACTATTAGAATTTAGTTCAGAAGTCATTCACCTGAAGTTCGGAACAAAGACAACTGCTCATGTTATAAAAGCTCCTAAATAGGAAAATGGGCCTAAACCCTAAATGAACAAGCAGGCAATCGAGATACTGTCGCTAATAGATCATAAATGATCTGGGGTTACTACAGGAACACTCTAAATGATGAAATAGAAGCAGAAACACAAAAATGACTAGAAGGGTCATTATAAAGGGACAATGTCTTTATTGACAAGGGATACATCATCTTCACTATCCATGGGGACATCATTTTCATTAATAAGAAGGACATTTTAACACCCTAGAAATTTGGAAATTCATGAAATAAGGAACAAAGATTGAAGGCATAGAGACATACAAAACAACTGGCAATATAAATTGACCATAAAAGGCCATCATAGGCTACAGTACGCACAATGTCTCGAGGTAAGCCACCATAGTGGGGATTCAGAGACTCATACCTGCAGGGAAGGGATAACGAAAAAGGACCATGGACCGTGGTGAGCATCACGAATCGTACTACTCCCCATGCTGATACCTACCCTAAGTCCTAAAGAAACATCCTAAGGCAATGACCACGGATGACCACCACAGGCCATGGAGTTATGCACGGATCGTGGTATGATCCATGATGGTCACTCCTGTAAGTCCTTCTTCAGGGCCTACACCATGGCCATAATTCACTGACCGTGATGCCCTCCACGGACTGTCAAGGTCTCTGTAGAGAAAGTTTAGAGACCTACCCTACAGACTTCCAAAAATATTTCTCAACTTCTTCACCATGGGACCCCATCATAGATCGTGGTAAGAAATACTAATCGTGAAGGGTCTTCATAAATCCAGTTCGGCCAGATTTTTAAAAGGGACATTTTGGTTTTTTCCCGCATTTTAACACATAGTGAGGCCATTTTTAATGCAAAATTCACCAATCTAAAACACCCTAAGTGTTTCTATACTCATTCACTCTCACTCATATTCTAAGAATTCAAACCCTAACCTCCCATGTGGTCTCAAGGTCTTCCTCTTCACCAAGAAAGCTAGGGTTTCACTCCAAGAAGATCAACCCTCTATTTCTTTTCAAGTTTTACCTTAAGGAATTATTTCCCCAAAGTATGAAATTTTCATTCATCAGTTCTTCCACCCATGGAGCCCTAGTGATTTCCCAACTTAATAGTTCAATTTTAAATGACGAAATCTTATGGGTTATTATATGATGATTCCAAATGCATAGATTATTATCTATTTGGAGTTTATTTACCTATATTGATGTAAATTAACTCTCAATTTCATGAAAAGGATAATTTGTCAAGTTCCTTATATGAAGGCATGAAAGTAGTTTTAAAGTATATATGGTGGGTTGTTTAAGATATTTTAACTAATGCATTTCCATCACTCTCATGCATGCTAGCATTGTTTTAAATTTATTTGAAGGTTGAATGAAATTAATCCACCTGGTTCATTATGTTGAAATGAAGTTGAATTGAAAGTTTGATTTTAAACTAAAAGTTTATGAAGGCAATGTTTGTGTTTAAGGGAATCTTATGAAATGATTAAATGATGATGAAAGGGCTTCTAAGTCAAATAATGAATTCTACATAAGAAGGATAATTCTCACATATTTGAATCAAATGAAAGGTTTTAATGATCTATTCTACCGAATGATGATTTGATGTCTAAAGTTATATGAATGATAATGTGATTATGATATTTAAATTATATTCTATGAGATTTGACCTAGCACCGAATGTAGAATCTAGATGGGGACTCCACATAAGGGTTCCTTAAGTAAAGTCTCACGTTACATTAACTATGCGCCAACATATGAGCTTTTGTGAGCTATTTAGGCTAGTGGATCCATAAATAGCCCTTAAAGTGAAAGTTGACGGAGATCTACCCGGCAAGTGGTCTCCCCATGCAAATATAAGGGGTTATGTTGGATTCGATGTAATAGCTTGTAGAGTCTTAAAGGTCGGTTATGTTTATCTTCCCATAAAATGAATATTTCAAATGCTATGTACTTGATTGATTACTTATGCATTGCGCTATGTTTTGCATTACATAAATGTTCATGCATGCCTATATAATTAGAACATTCAAAGAACTAACGCATACTCTTTTGCCTATATAATATCACCATGAAGGAACCCACGTTGGTCCACACTCTCCTCCCTGTGTCTTATTCAATCGTTTATGGATACTTCTACATTGGTGAGTTCCCATGTTTTGGGAACAACACCCCTTATACCTTTCTAGTTCATGATTTGTATAGATGTTTGAATTCCTTTTGAGTACTTGTTCTATTTGCTATGAGGGTGAGCTAGGGACATATCTTAGACCCCGCCAAGTCTTTTAGTAGAGGTATACTTGGAAATAAATGTATGATATTTAAGTTGACTTTTGACTTATATTCCATGTTGATTCCCTTAGTCCCATTATCCCCTTATATTTTTGCTTGTGATTGAATGTCATTACCTATGAAAAGCTATGTGAATGCTAAGAGACTTGGATGAGGTACCTCTGGGTGTCTTATTCACTGTGTCACGTCTAGGCACTAGGATTAGGTTGTGACAAACTTGGTATTAGAGATCAAGGTTTTGAAATATTGCTCGCAGTCCAACATACTGCATCGAATAGGGTCTTATTCATGGTTGTGAAGTGCGCCACAACTATGAATAGGAGGCTATGAGATATTTACAAAAGTTTTCACTTCTTTCAAATTCATGTCGTAGCCTAGATTTTCCTAAGACTTCCTCTAACTAACAAACCATTTTGTGTTCTCTAGATAATGCCTCAAGTTAGAGGACCGCCAAGAGAAAGGGTTGATAATGAGGACCAAGATCCTCATGTTCCTGAAACTTCACATCATAAGGTGGGATTGACTCATGCGGAATTCGGAAATATCATCACATTGTTGGCTCAAGCCATAGCTTTTACATCCCACACTATGGAGATTGGAATGTCTCTTAAGCTTCTTAGCAGTTACTATGTGAGCCAGATAATCTACAACGCCATTAAACAACTCCAAGGAAGGGAGAATGTGATAGCCATAGTAGGGAAGGTTAGAAATAGGGTTATGAGAAGTCGGAAGAAGTTGGAGGCCAAGTAAGGAGTAGTAGGACTCTGCTTACCTACGTAAGCTACTAAATTAGAATTCCAACACACTTAACATACTTGAGTACACGTCGAGCTTAAGTAGCAAGGAGTGCATACGCTCTTGAAGTAAGAAGGGATTATGAGCTCACGAAAGAGAAATAAGGAAATGATGAGCCTACCCAAAGCAAGTAGGTGATGCACCTACTTGGACCAGCAGGTGATGCACCTACTTAGGGTCAAGTAGGTGACGCAGCAACTTGGGGTGGATCCCACTGCCATATGGCAGCATGTGATTGGCCATATGGGTTGAGGTGTCACCCTAGGAGGCTTCCACGTGTCACCCTAGGGGGATTCCACATGGCACCTTCTAAAAAGGTGTATATATGTGTTAAGTAAATCTTAGTCACATTTCTCATCCAAATCTTCAGCCAAAACAAAGGAAAACAATGTGAAGAACAAAAGGAGAGAAAACGTTCGAAGAAAAAGAAAGGTAGCCATAGTTTTGAGAAATTAAAGGTAAGTTCTTTAATTTTTCCTCCGTGAATTAATTATCTACGGTGTTCCTCAACCACATAGAGATGTATATATGTATATTATGATGTCTATGGAACCATAACTTCAGCTTTACACTTGGAACAAACAAGAGAAAGCTGAAGGAAAACGTCGGAGATAAGGAAAGGAGGGCTACGGGTTTGGGGGCTGCCAAGGTAAGCCTCCGAGTTTCATTACGTGAATTAATTATTTGAGGTGTACCACGGTTATATAACAGTGTTTTATAACCAAAAATTCCAATTTGGGGCAGCGGAGAAGGGACATAAACAGCCCGCTTAATTTCAGCACGTTTGGAGAAGTTGCGAGTTGCAATTTGGCAGTTTTGGCCAATTTCGGGTAAGGTAAAGTTTCTCCTCTTAATTTGGAGTTTATGGTATTATTAATAAGTGTATTATATGTTGTTTAAGTAGCTGGAAATGTGAAAATATCATAGAGATACTTGACGTTCGAAATAAACTAAGTTGGAGTCGTTATAGTTGAATTGTCGTTGAAGTAAAGGGTTGTGCTTGTGAGGTGCTTCTGCAGGGGTGTGGTGTTTTTTTGCAGGGACTAAATTTGTTCTAAAAGGTGTAGGGGTGATTCTGGTTTCAGCCACATATCCCCTCGTTTCGTATAATTAAAGGTGTTACAAAATAAAGGCTAGACACCCTATTTTGATATCATAATTTTGAGCGAGTCCTTTGAAGCTTATGTTGTATATTGTTGGTGTGAATTTCTTAAACATATGCTGCAGGTTGTTGTTGTTGGTTGGCTGTAGTGTTTATAGATCTAATTGGAAATTTGAATAGGGCACATTATAGGGGAGGTGCTTCCCAATTTTCGTTAACGCCTTAACTAATTAAAGAACTAGTTGAGGAGACGAACAAGGAAATAGGTCCCATGAATAATAAGGTGCAACCTAAGATGCTGGAAAGTTAAGAGTGGTTGATATTTGTATTACTTTCATATTGAATAGGTTCAAAAAATGACGAGGCAAATGGGATAAAGAGTAACTCATAAGAGGTATGTGAAGCTCTTTCTTGGCATGTTTTTGACATAGGTATGTAAAACCTATTCTTTCTCTTCTTTTTGGCATGTCTTAGATATAGGCTATGGATAATGAAAGCTTCGGGGAAACTTCACTCTTTGGTTCTGAATATGACTTCAAGACTCTTGATCACTTCTGAATGCTAAGACTTTTAACGTAGTTAAACTTTTTCTCCTCGAGTCTTCTATATGACTGTATAACAATTGATTCGATTAAGATCTTTTTTGTAAAAAAGAAAGGCTCTGAGATAACCAACGCTCAGACTTCTATAATATATTTCATACTGATATATGTCTAAGATTTCCAAAACTCCCTTTTACATAGTCCTTAGCGACATTTAGAGGGTATACGTCAGATACTTTCTACCCTAATATCTAGGGATGATTCACCTGATGACTTCATTGAGTCTCCATTAATGATTTAAACTGTGTTTTATTTCTCACTACTCTACTCGTGCATACTATAACACTTCTTTTATCAACCCCGGGGCCTGGAATAGTAATCATGCACAATCCACTGCATTGTTCATCGCGCCCTCACTAGAGGGCCGGGTACGTATGTATATATATGATGATATGATGATGTGTTGTAATAAGGAGGTGATGTTACTACAATTATTATTCACCGGATCCCTGATAGGGCCGGATATATTGAAAATTTGAGCATGCATGATTTTACTTTTCTAGGTACAGGTTTCTAATTTGATATTTTATCCCCTGCTTCTCTATTTCAGATATGCCTCTAGTCGTATTGTGTTATGTTTTACATACTCAGTACATATGTCGTACTGAACCCTATTTTCTTAGGGGGGCTGCGTTTATGCCCACAGGTAGAGATACAAGTTTTGGAGTCCGTCAGCTTAGGATTCAACTCATCTCAGCTAGAAGTGGCTCCATTGTATCAGAGCCTAGCTTTTGGTACTGACCACTGATGTATAGAACTGTTTTGCCTATTTATGGGTACTGCGGGGGCCCTGTCCCGCTATATATTGTCATTGATATTGTTAGAGGTCTGCAGACATTATATATGTGGGTTGTGTATGTCAGTTTTATTCAGCTAGGTCTACATGATTTATGATATATGTTATTATGTTATGGTAGACTTGTCGTCTTGCATGCCCTTTCATGTTATGATACAAACAAAAAGGGTTACATATTTATGAAAATGTTATCGCCCAATGGGGCTCTGTTACATGATATTGTTTTATTTATAGTTCAATTTGACCACAACTGATAGTTAGGTATACGAGGGTCTAGGTCGGACTCCAGTCGCGGCCTACGGGGTTGGGTCGTGACAGAAATGGTATTAGAGACGGTCGTCCTTGGAGTGTCTACAAACCGTGTCTAGTAGAGTCTTGATTATCGATGTATTGCGCGCCACATCTATAAATAAGAAGCTACAGGACATTTAGGATGTTACTTTTCTTCCACATCTGAGATCATGCTATAGGCTCGAGTTATAGGACAATTTCTTATACTAACCTTGGATCTTAACAGAAGGACAACATCGACAGAAGGAAGTGACTGACGATATTGGAAGTCACAATGCACACAGGTAAGTAAAGTCACGAGAGATATCCGTTCGTTAAGGTAGTGATATATGATTGAAATGTAAAGTCAAAAATTAAAGGGAAAAGTAGACAGGAAGTGCAACAGATGCAGTTCGAAGTTGGACATATGAGGTAAGTCCATTACTTTCATACTATTGTTAATATTGAAAGCCCCGTGTGGCTGCGGTATGAGATGATATTGAAAGCCCTGTGCGGCTGTGATATGATATGAATATATATATATGTGTTGGCCCTGTGAGGCATTGTTGGTATTTTCTGCGTGCAGGTTTTGGGATAGTAAGGAGTGTAGAGGAAACTCTGCCAAAATTTTCCTAGAACAAGGATAAGGGAATAAAACATAGCTTTATAAATGTCTTAGAAATTGATACCGAGTACCCATATTATGCTAAATTAAAGCTGTAAGAGGTACTCTTCAGGTCATCAATAAAGGATACCCTTTTTACTTAGGGAAGTTTATTTCGGAGAAGCAAAAGTCTATCTGAGTAGTACAGTTCAGACCACAGTATCTTCAGCCAAATTATGCTGTAGAAAAAAAGGAGAAGCTCAAGTTGAAGGGTAAGATGTCCAGTAATTGGGCTTCAATTATTTTGAAAGTACCAAGGCCCCAACTCCTAATTGTAAATTAGATAAGTTGTTCATAACTCAAGATAAACTCAGAAGGAGACCAGGTAGGTCAAGTATTAAAAAGAAGTACTGTGATGTTTAAAGGATTCTAGTTTCTTCCGACAATGGTTGGAAAATGTTTTACTATGACCGTTTATAGCTCTCCACCAACTAATTGGGGAAAGAACTTCTAAATAGAAGCACCTCAAAGAGATGTCAGGCATTGAATATGAGTATGAATTTAAAGGTGTGCTATAGCAGTACGGGGACAGAGTGAGACCGCTAATAAGGCACACTTGGTAGATGCTAACTAAGTTAAAACCCTGCGTTGAGTATGTAGCAAGAGCATGGAGCTTAAGATACAAAGAAATGACGCGTGTACAAAACGTCGCCCCAAAAATAATGGAATCCTTAAGGGGTGAGGATGGCAAATTTAAGGAATAAATGGCACAACTTCCATTCATCCCAAGAAACAAGGATATAGGTTGGGAAAACCACTACTCCAAGAGAACCTTGGACAATGAATGTCGGAATACAAATGTTGCCTAGTTAAAGGAAAATTTATAACGGCTACAAGTGTATATTAACTTTTATAAGGATAAGTAGAATACGGCCTTGGGCGAGTTGTTCCATGGGTCCCATTACTTAAGTACAGATTAATAGAGGAGATGTCACACTAGGTATGGAAACGTTCCAGTCGGTTTGTGATTTAGCCAAGGTTCCATAAGTGGATAATCAGGTTGGCAAAAAAAATAATACAGAAAGACGGGGACATGATACAGCACCAAGTAGACTGGGGAAGGAGACTGGACGAATTTGAAACTGGGCATAGAGATATAATGCAAGGTATAAGCGGATAAAGGTATAAGTACCCTCTAAAGGGGGGAAGCATGTGAGAAAACTGCAAGGGTAAGATGGAGGCAATTGATATGGCAACATATTTGAGATGGATGCTTAAACTTCAATAAGATCCTTTGTTGAACCAAGTTAGAAAGATTTGGAAGCCACCAGTAATTGGATAGAAGTCAGAATGGTATGTAAGACAGTGTTAAGAAGTTTTAACGAGACCCTGAATGATATAACACTAGAAGGTGGGTATGTATAAAAGCAAAAGAATATAGCAATGAAAGGATATCGAATAACTCAAGGGACACTACGAAGATAATGACAACATACTGGGTCAAAAGCCAAATATTGGCTGTAGAGTTGGTCGCAAATGATATTGTGATAGATAAATAACCAAGGAAAAGAAATAGCAAGACTCCTACGATGGGAGATAAGATGAGCAAGGAGTAAATAAGGAAATAGAAAGAAGTGCGACAAGGTATTTCTTGCACTTTCTCATATTCTCGTAAAGGTAAAGAATGACACGAGAATGTGTTAAGAAGGTTACAAGCAGGGGTAAGGAAAAATTGTGAAATGGTTTAAATAAGATAGACAAGACTAGCTGGTTACTATAGGATTGGCAAACTTATATGTCAAATTCCTTTAAAACTATGCCAGCTAATGATAGACAAAACTCAAGTGGCTCGAAAGGTCACTATATGAACGAACTTTAGTGCTACTCAGTAGCCAACCCTAATGAATGGGTGCGTACAAAAAGGGGTGAATATAATAGGAGGAGTTAAACCAAAATGACCAAAAAGGGACATGGTCATAGTGGAACTAAAGATCTACCCCTATATCAGTTGCCAGTTAACAGAGGAAAGGGCAAGGAAACACATAAAGACTGGTGAGATGACACTAAGATAAATCTTGGGATAAGTTGAGTGTCCCGCACATTATTGCAAGGATTACCATGAAACGCGACATGAGGACTTCCTAAGAAGGTCACCCATCCCAGTATTTCTCTTGCCCAAGCATGCTTAACTTTTAAATTCTGGTGGAATTTAGTGCGATAGTGCGGGTGTGATCGGGCGAGATGGAAGAATATGAACTAGTGGTGGCAAAATGACATGAGATTATGTTCTTGGGGTACTATAAGTTACGTTGAGGGTATTGTAAAAAGGATTTAAGCAAGACAAGAAGGATTAGCTAATTGGTAACTAACGACGCACTCGAATACCACAGTTCATCAATATAGTACCAGTTAATGAGAGACAAACCACAGAATGGCTATATGGGCAAGTGGGCGAGGAAATTTCGACACCACTTGGCAGCCAACTTTGAGGGCAAAAAAGCAAAACCCAAAAGGTAAGGGTACCAGTTGATGTAATTTACGAAAGACAGGTAGTAATACATGAGGTCAAAAATCCCACAATATGACCAGGGCTACAAGACTCACTTCTCACTCCAGCGCCAGATGACTCTGGAGGGAATATTACTTGTGGATTAACAATATTAGCCCATGCTCCTTCAATCAAAGGCTACCTACTCAGCCGAGAAGGTGTAAAATTATAGGATAAAAGAGTGGTAGGACCTTACGGAGTCCCCATAGCTATTATCCTAGATGAAGGAGCCCAAGTTACAATTAACTACCGAGAATTTATCCGCAAAGAAACTGAGAAGACACATAAGTCTTCGTATACTACTTTACCCTCAAACCTGATGAACAGACTAAAGCGTACCACTTGAATGCTAGAAGATATGTCATGACCTAGTGTTGTTAACTTCAAAGGTAGCTGGGATGATGATCTATCACTTATCAAGTTGCCTACAATAATAATTACTACTCTAGTATCCCAATGGCCCCGTACAAGACTGGTAGAGAAAGACGTGTAAGTCCCCTATTGGATGAGTCAATGTTAGAAAGACTAAGCTAAAAAGGCCCCGACATGATTAAGCAAGCTATTGACTAACAGCCCAGAGTCAGAAAAAATGATATACAGATAATCGCCATCAATATACAGAGTTCAAATTGATGATTGGATATTCATAACAAGGTCACCCAGAAAAGGAAACTTAACCCAAAATACATTAGACGGTATCAAGTTGCTCGTAAGATGGGAAAAGTGGCCGGTAAGTTGAGCTTACCACCTTATTTAGAAACTCTACGCCCAGTCCATCAGATAGGGATGCTTCACAAGGGTACTGACGAGCCACCCAGGGTATATTCCATAGATAATGTCCAGGAAATGGAATCCTGTGAGGAACAACCTATCACTATCATAGATCGGCAAACTAGAAGATTATAGACTAAAGACGTGCCTTCCATCCAGATACTATGGCAAAACCAAAACTAGAAAGAGGATAACTAGGGGAGCTGAAGAGAACATAAAACACAAGTATTCGTACCCATTCTTGATGTCTACAGGTAACCCCAACTCTTGAAAGTCGTATATTAAGGACTTGGATGGAAATATGTGTTATGGTAATAGCAAACAATCTCCCTACAATCGGTATAAGGTCTTGAGGGAAGTTTTATTTAACATTCGGGGATAAATGTTCTAAAGGGGGGAAGGATGTTACACCCCACACTCTAGAGCTTGGAATGTCTCTTAAGCTTCTTAGTAGTTACTATGTGAGCCGGATAATCTACAACGCCATTAAATAACTCCAAGGAAGGGAAAATATGATACTCCATAGTAGGAAAGGTTGGAAATAGGTTTATGAGGAGTTGGAAGAAGTTGGAGGACAAGTAAGGAGTCGTAGTACTCGACTTACCTACCTAAGATACTAAATTATAATTCCTACACACTTAAGATACTTGAGTAAACGTCAAGCTTAAGTAGCAAGGAGTGCATACGCTCTTGAAGTAAGACGAGATTACGAGCTCATGAAAGAGAAATAAGAAAACGACGCGCCTACTCGAAACAAGTAGGTGATTCACCTATTTGGAAAAGTAGGTGATGCACCTACTTAGGGTCAAGTAGGTGACACAGCATCTTGGGGTGGACTCCACTGCCATATGGCAGCATGTGATTGGCCACATGGGTTGAGGTGTCACCCTAGGAGGCTTCCATGTGTCACCTTAGGGTGCTTCCATGTGGCACCTTCTAAAGAGGTGTATATATAAATGTTAAGTTACTCTTAGTCACATTTCTCATCCAAATCTTCAACCAAAATAAAGGAAAAAAACGTGAAGAACAAAAGGAGAGAAAACGTTGGAAGAAAAAGAAAGGCAGCCATGGTTTTGAGAAATTAAAGGTAAGTTCTTCAATTTTTCCTCCGTGAATTAATTATATATGGTGTTCCTAAACAAAATGGATATGTATATATGTATATTAGGATGTCTAAAGAACCATAAATTAAGCTTTACACTTGGAACAAACAAGAGAAAGCTGAAGGAAAACGTCGGAGACAAGGAAAGGAGGGCTACGGGTTTGGGGGTTGCCAAGGTAAGACTCCGAGTTTCATTCTATGAATTAATTATTTGAAGTGTACCATGGTTATATAATAGTGTTTTATAACCAAAAATTCCAATTTGGTGAAGCAGAGAAGAGACATAAACAGCCTGCTTAATTTCAGTACGTTTGGAGAAGTTCCGAGTTGCAATTTGGCAGTTTTGGCCAATTTTGGGTAAGGTAAGGTTTCTCCTCTTAATTTAGAGTTTATGGTATTGTTAAGAAGTGTATTATATGTTGTTTAAGTAGCTATAAATGTTAAAACATCATAGAGATGCTTGACATTCGAAATAAACTAAGTTGGAGTCGTTATAGTTGAATTATCGTTAAAGTAAAGGGTTGTGCTTGTGAGGTGCTGCTGCAGGGGTGTGGTGTTTTGTTGTAGGGAATAAATTTTTTCTAAAATGGGTAGGGGTTCTTCTGGTTTCATCCACATGACCCCTCATTTCGTATAATTAAATGTGTTACAAAATAAAGGCTAGACACCCTATTTTGATATCGTAATTTTGAGCGAGTCATTTGGAGCTTATGTTGTATATTTTGGAGTGAATTTCTTAAACATATGCTGCAGGTTGTTGTTGTTGGTTGGATGTAGTGTTTAGGGATCTAATTGGAAATTTGGATAGGGCACATTATAGGGGAGGTGCTACCCAATTTTCGTTAACTCCTAACTAATTAAAGAACTAGTTGAGGAGACGAACAAGGAAATAGGTCCCATGAATACTAAGGTGAAACCTAAGATGCTAGAAAGTTAAGAGTGGTTGATATTCATATTACTTTCATATTGAATAGGTTCAAAGGACGACGAGGCGAACTTAATAAAGAGTAACTCATAAGAGGTATGTGAAGCTCTCTCTTGGCATGTTTTTGACATAGGTATGTAAAACCTATTCTTTCTCTTCTTTTTGGCATGTCTTAGATATAGGATATGGATGAGGACCCTATGAAGGGTCATGACAATAGCCAACCAAGGGAATCAAGGCATTCCTATGAATGAGGACCCTATGAAGTTCATAGATGAAGTTTATCGAATTTAGCTATCATGAGTGTGACCTCGAATGAAAAGAAAGATCTAGTGACCTATACATTCAAGGGTGCGGCAAGATTTTGGTATGCACAATGGGTTGTTGAGAGAGGTGAAGATATGGGGCCAATATACTAGGAAAAGTTCAAAGGTGTCTTCCTAGACCACTTCTTTCCATTGGTGCTAAGGGAGTCCAAGATACAAGATTTCATCTATGTTCGTCAAGGGAGTGTGAGTGTGATGCTGTATGCCCTCAAATTTCATAAATTGTCTAAGTATTCTCCTTTCACAGTCTCCGATCGAAGGGAAATGATGAGAAAGTTCATTTCTGGTATCTCTAGCTTGGTGTCCAGAGAATACAAAATGGTCATGTTGGTTAAAGAGATGGACATCTCCCGGCTCATGATATATGCAGAATAAATTGTAGAAGAAAAGTTGAGGAAGAGGTCAAGAGGGTTTAAGAAGGCTAGAGTTGATGGTGGAGGGTTCAATACTCCAAGTCCAATTATAGTGGTAGTGGAAAGGGCCATGGTGGAAAACAAGTTGTGGGAAAATGTTTTATTAATACTCCTCCTCCAAGGTTCAACAAGGACAAGGGTACTAACCTGATGGTTTCAAGGGAGAGTGTTGGAGATCAAGCTTTTCCTGCTTGTAAGAAATATGGGAGGACTCACAAAGAGGTGTGTTTAGCCAGCTCCAATGTGTTCTTTAAATATGGTAAACTGGGTCATCATGCTGGGGATTGTAGAGTTTGTGGTGGTGTTAGACCTCAAGGCAAAATGGCTCATGGACAACAAGCTCATGTATGTGGCCAACACACCAACTACTTTTATGCTTTGCATTGGAGACAAGAGGATGATAAAGCACTATATGTTGCTATTGGTATGTTAAATGTCTTTGTTTTTAATGTGTGTGCGTTGTTAGATACGGGTGCAAATTTTTCATTTTTTACTCCATTCTTAGCTAATAGGTTTGATGTGTTACCCGAAATGTTAGTAGAGACTTATTTGGTGTCTACCCTCATTAGTGAGTCAATTGTTTCTACAAAAGTCTATAATAGTTGTCTCGTATTTATTTTGCATAAAGTTGTTCCTTCTGATCTCATTAATCTTGACATGGTAGATTTCAATGTTATATTTGGGATGGATTGGTTACATGGATCTTATGCTTCCATAGATTGTAGGACTCATCAAGTCAAGTTTCAATTCCCAAATGAGTCTATTCTTGAATGGAAAGGTCATGATTCAGTAGTGAAGGGTGGGTTCATTTATTGTCTTAAGGCCCAAAATTTGATTTCTAAGGGTTTCATTTACTACATTGTGAGGGTTAGGGATGTCCACTCCAAAAGTCATTCTCTTGAGTCAGTCTTCGTAGTCAATAAGTTTCTCGATGTTTTCACTATTGACCTTCCCGATATCCCTCCTGAAAGGAAAGTTGATTTTAGTATTGATATCCTCTCCGATACACAACCTATCTTTATTCCTCCTTACCGAATGGCCCTGACAGAATTAAAGGAGTTGGAGGAACAATTAAAGGACTTGTTAGAAAAAGGGTTCATAATTCCAAGTATTTTACCATGGGTGCTCCTGTGTAGTTTATGAGAAAGAAAGATGGGTCATTTCAAATGTGCATAGACTACCGAAAATGGAACAGGGTAAACATTAAGAAGAAGCACCCAATTCCTAGAATAAATGATTTTTTTGATCAATTACCATGTCAAGTCACTTCTCCAAGATCGATTTTCGGTCTCGCTATCATCAACTAAGGGTGAGGGAGTGTGACATACCCAAGATGGCATATGACATATAGTCATTTTGAGTTTGTGGTGATGTCGTTTGGGTTGATGAATGCACCGGCAGTGTTTGTGAATCTAATGGATAGGGTGTTCAAATACTAATTGATACCTTCATGGCGTTTTTAATCGATGACATCTTGATTTACTATCGAGGTGAAGAAGAACATAAGAATCACTTGAGGTTTGTGCTTCACACGTTAAGGGATAGGTAATTGTTAGCAAAATTTAGTAAGTTCGAATTTTGGTAGAAAGAGGTGGCATTTATTGGTCACATAGTGTCTGGTTATGGGATCAAGGTTGATCCTAAGAAAACAGAGGCTTTCAAGTATTGGCCTAGACCATTGTCTGCTTCAGACATTCGGAGCTTTTTGGGTCTAGCCGGGTACTATAGGAGATTTGTTGAAGGGTTCTCTTCCATCTTATCTCCTTGGATGAAATTGACATAAAAGAAGGCAAAGTTCATATGGATAGATGAGTGTGTAAAGAGTTTAAAAACATTGAAAGATCGACTTACCTCCGTTCGTATTTCGACTCTACTGAAAAGGATTCAAAGGGTTTGTGGTTTATTGTGATGCTTCAAAGATTGGTTTGGGTTGTGTCTTGATGCAAAAGGGCAAGGTTTTAGCCTATGCTTCTATGCAATTGAAAGAGCATGAGTATAACTACCCTACCCATGATCTTGATTTGGCGGCCTTTGTATTTGCTTTAAACATTTGGTGGCACTACCTCTATGGGATACATATGGGCTTGTTCACCAATCACAAGAGTCTCCAAGATGTGTTCACCAAAAAAGACCTCAATCTAAGGAAAATGAGGTGGCTAGAACTCCTCAAAGATTATGACATGGGTGATCATTACCATCCGGGTAAGGCCAATGTCATTTCCATGCACTTAGTAGAGTATCTATGGGGAGTGTGGCTCATATGGAAGAAGATAAGAGGGAGTTCATGAAAGATGTTCACCGGTTAGCTAGATTAGGGGTGAAGTTGAATTGTGTCGATGATGGTGGTATAGTTATTCATAATAGGTCTGAATCCTCTTTGGTGGTGGATGTTAAGTCAAAAAGAGACCTTGACCTGACAATTGTAGAGTTAAAGGAGTTGGTGAGGGAAAATAAGGTGGAGGCCTTTTCATAAGGGGGAGATGTGGTACTTCACTACCAAGGTCGATTATGTGTTCAGGATTTAGATGATCTAAAGGGTTTAATTATGAAGGAGGCTCATAATTATTCATACTCTATTCATCTTGGTTCGATGAAAATGTATCGAGACTTAAAGGATCTTTATTGGTGGGGTAGCATGAAAAATGACATGGCAAGGTTTGTGTCTGAATGTCCGAATTGCCAACAAGTGAAGGCCGAACATCAAAGGACAAGTGGCCTAGAACAGATATTGAAATACCTACTTGGAAATGGGAAGATGTGAATATGGATTTTGTACTGTGTTTGCCTCATACTTAGAAATGTTATGATTCAATTTGGTAATTGTTGATAGAATGACACTAAAAGTCATCATTGCAGTTTTGATGATTTTGAGCCCTCATGACGAATTTTAGTGTCATTCTATCAATAATTACCCAAATCGAATTATGACGCTTCTGGCAATGAGCCAAACCCACTACAAAATCCATATTCATATCTTCCCACTTCCAATTAGGGATTTCAATGTCTTGGGCAAGGCCACCCGGCCTTTGATGCTTGGCCTTCACTTGTTGGCAATTTGAACATTTAGACACTAACTTTGATATGTCGTTCTTCATGCCACCCCACTAATAAAACTCCTTAAAGTCTCGGTACATTTTCGTCGAGCTGGGATGAATGGAGTATGAAGAATTATGAACCTCCATCAAGATTAAACTCCTTAGGCCATCCACATCCGGAACATATAACCAACCTTGGTAATATAACACCCCATCTCCCCCATAGGAAAAGACCCCAACCATGTTTTGCTTGACCAACTCTTTTAACTCGACAAGTGTCGGGTCAAAGTCCTATTTTGACTTGACATTCACCACCAAAGAGGATTTGGACCCATTTCGAACAACCATACCACCATCATCAGTACCGTACAACTTCACCCCTAATTTGTCCAATCGGTGAACATCTTTTACCAACTCCATCTTTCCCTCATCAACATGGGCTACACTCCCCTTAGACACTCTACTAAGTGCATTAGCAACTACATTGGCTTTACGCGGATTATAATGCACACTAGTGTCATAGTCCTTGAGGAGCTCTAGCAACCTCCTTTGCCTTAGTTTGAGGTTCTTTTGGGTGAACACACATTGAATAATTTTATGATGGGTATACACATCAACCTGCACCCTATAAAAGTAATGCCGCCAAATCTTTAAAGCAAAAAAAATGGCCGCCAACTCAAGATCATGGGTATGGTAGGTACATTTATACACTTTTAATTGCCTAGAAGCATAGGCTATAACCTTACTGTTTTGCATCAAGACACAACCCAAACCAATTTTTGAAGAATAATAACAAACCACAAACCCTTCTAATCTTTCAGGTACAGTCAAAATAGGAGCGGACGTAAGCTGATCCTTCAAAGTTTGGAAACTCTTCTCACACTCATCCATCCATATGAATTTTTCTTCTTTTGGGTTAATTTCGTCATAGGAGATGATATGGAAGAAACTCTTTAACGAACCTCCTATAGTACCCAGCTAGACCCAAGAAGCTTCTAATATCCCAAGGAGATAATGGTCTAGGTCAATTCTTGACCGCCTTCATTTTCATAGGATCAACCTTAATACCGTCATCGGACACTATGTGACCAAACAAATGCTACCTACTTCAACAAAAATTCACACATACTAAATTTAGAATTCAAATGTCTATCCCTTAATGTTTGAAGCATAACCCTCAAGTGATTCATATGTTCTTTATCACTCCAAGAATAGATCAAAACATCATCAATGGACATCACAACAAAAGTATCATGGTAGGGTTTGAACACCTTAATCATGAGGTCTATAAACACCTCCTGTGTATTCATCAACACAAAACTCAAAGTGATCATACCTTGTTCATAAATCCGTTTTGGGAATGTCATACTCCCTTACCCTTAGTCAATGATAACTAGACCGAAGGTAGATCTTGGAAAAATAACTTGCCCTTTGAAATTGATCAAACAAGTCATATATTCTAGGGATTGGGAACTTGTTCTTAATGGTCACCTTATTCAATTACTAGTAGTATAGGCATATCCAAGGTGACCCATCCTTCTTACTCACAAACAACACGGGAGGAACCCATAATGAAATGCTCGGCCTTATGAACCCCTTTTCTAATAAGTCCTTTAATTGTTCCTTTAACTTTTTCAATTCCATCAGGGCTATTAAGTAAGGAGAAGTAGAGATAGGTTGGGTATTGAGGAGGAGATGCATACAAAAATCAACATCCCTTTTGGGAGGGACACTGGGAAGGTTACCGGGAAAATCATTGACTACGGGAACTAACTCAAGAGGAGGAATTTTGTTGTTAACATTCCTAACCCTTACTTTGTGGTAAATACAACTCTTAGCGATCAATTTTCAGGCAATAAGACAAGAAATGAACTTGCCCTTTACCAATGAATCATGACCCTCCCATTCAAGAATAGACTTATTTGGAAATTCGAGCTTGACTCGATGAGTCCTGCAATCTATAGGAGCATAAGATGCATGTAACCAATCAATCCAAAGTATAACATCGAAATCTACCATGTCAAGATCCACTAGATCACAAGGGATAATTTTATACATGATGAACACGAGACAACCCTTATAGAATTTTCTAGCAACAACTGACTCACCCATGGGGGTAGTCACCAAATAAGGCTCTACTAACATTTCGGGCAACCTATCAAACCTATTTGCTAAAAATGGAGTAAAAATGAAAAGTTTGCACCTAAATCCAACAATACTTATACATCAAAAGTAAAGACCTTTAACAAACTAGTAACAACATTTGGTGCTTCCTCAACATCTTGCCTCACATGAAAAGCATAAAAACTATTGGTTCATTGGCCATCTCCTTGAGTTTATTTTCCATGAGCAATTTGGCCTTGGATCCTACCACCACCCCAAACTACAATCCTGAGCATGATGACCCAGTTTTCTGCATTTAAATCATGCATTTAAGTGCGCCAAGCACATCTATTTGTAGGTCCTCCCAAACTTCTTCCATGGGGGAAAAGCATGGACACCAATAATATATCTAGGGACATTGATTAGGGAATTTGTCATTGTTGAACTTGGGAGTAAGAGTATTAGTGGAACCTTGTCCTACAAATTGTTGGCCTCCTTGGTCTTTGTCACTATTATCAAAATAGGACCTTTGAGGGTTGAACCCTCCACCATCCAACCCATCCCTTTAGAACCATGTAGACCTTTCCCTTAAATTCTCTTCCTCTATTTTCTTGGCATAAGTCATTAACTAGGAGATATTCATTTCCTTGATCAACATGGCCATTTTGCACTACTTGGACACCAAGCTTGAGACACCGGAAATAAACTTACTCATCGTTGCCTGGGGTGGGAGATCATAAAGGGAGCATACTTGGACAATTTCGTAAATTTGAGGGCATGCTCCCTTACACTCATACTCCCTTGATGGAGGTTGATGAACTCTTGAATTTTGGCTTCCCTAAGCTCTAATATGAAGAAACAGTCTAGGATGGTGCCTTTGAACTCTTCCCATCCGACCAGCCCTATTTTTTCATTACTCTCTACAACCTATTGCTTATACCACACTCGATCCCCTCCTTTGAGTTGATAAGCCATTAGCTCAGCCTTCTCATTTGGTGGCATACCCATGATGGCCACAATCCAATATACCTCATTGATGAACTTCATAGGGTCATTATCTAGTTTAGAACCATTGAACTCAGGTGGATTCATCCTTTCAAAATCCCAAATTCAAGAGGTCAGATTTTACACTTGGGGAGGATAGACACCTTGATGCCCTTGGTTGGCTACGGATTGAGCCAACATTGTAATGATATTATGAAACTCGGTATGGGTTATCCATTTCTCATGATGTGGTACATGGAGAACCGGAGGAGCTTGGTCCTCATCTTAAACCCTTGTTCTTAGAGGTGCTCTTCCATGAGGCATAATCTAAAGAACACCAAACAAGTTGTTAGTTAGAGGAAGGCTTAGGACACTCTAAGGTACGACATGAATTTGAAAAGAAGTGAAAACTTTCCTAAACGTTCCATAGTCTCCTATTTATAGTTTTGGCTCACTTTACAACCATGAACAAGACCATATTTGACATGGTATATTGGACTCCAAGGACCATTTCAAAACCTCGTGCTCTGATACCAAGTTTTTCACGATCCAAGATAAGAGCCTAGACGTGACACGGTAAATGAAGCACCTGGAGGCATCTTACCCAAGCCTCTTAGCATTCATTAAGTAATTCATCGGTCATGATGAGCAACAAGTGGAAAACATAAGGTGTAATTGGGACTAAGGCACTTCACATTCAATAAGAGTCAAAGATCAAAATATGTTATTTACTATGTTCAACAACACCTTCTACATTTAGAATTGGAGAGAGCTAAGACATGTCCCTAGCTCACCCTTAAGATTTAGTTAGGGATACAAAATGAGAGTCAAACATCTAAACGTATAATGAACTAGATAGGTAGGTGTATCATTCCTAAATCATGGTAACTCACCACTAGTGGTATCCTTCAATGAACAACTTAGCCATGGGAAGGAGAGTGTGAAGCAACACCGGTTCCTATATGGTGATATCATGTAGAAAAAAGTATGTATTATTACTTTGAATATACTAAGTATGAGAGCATGCTAAAATAGAGAACAACAAATTATATGTATAAGCAATATGCATAATGAATGCATGCATGATAAACATCACATGAATCCTTGAAACGTTCAATTTGTGGGAAATTAACCTTAACCGACATTGAAGACCATGCGATCTATTATATGAAATCCAACATAACCCCCTATGTTTGCACGAGGAGACTACTTGCCGGGTAGTACTCCATCAATTTTAAACATCCTTTAACTTTAACTTTAGTGGCTAATCATGGATCCACTAGCCTATAATAGCCGACAAGGGACCCTATGTTGGCACATAGTTAATGCAACATGAGACTTTACTTAAGGACCACTTGGGTCAAGTCCTTATCTACATGCTACATTCGATGATAGGTCAATCCCACGGAATATGTTTAGACATCATAATAGCATACGCATTATATAAGTTTTACATAAAATCATCATTCGGTGGAATAGCTCATTAAAACCTTTCATTTGATTCAATGAGAGAATTATCCTTTTACATTAAAACCTTAATTTGGCTAAGAAGCCCCGTTCATCAATCATTTATTTCATAAAGACTCCCTTTACATAAACCTTTATTTCAAAACATTCATTGGAGTCAAAACTTCATTTCACTTTACTTTAATTATGAGGAAAACTAGGTGAGTTCTCTTCATAAAACTTTTAAATACATTTTGAAGAGTTATTGCATGCAAGATAGCAATAAAATGAATAAATTTAAAACATATCAGGTTAACCCACCATTCATACTTAAAACCCTCCTTCAAGCATTCATAGAGGCACATTAGCAACTTATTCAATTCAGGAAATTGAGACTCAAAATACATCAATATAGGTAAAAGAACTCAAAATTATCATAATCTTTGCATTTAAAGTCATCATATAAAATCCCATGAAGATTTATCCTTAAAATTTCAATACCAATTTTGAAAAGAACTTTCGGACATCATGGGTGGAAGGACGATCGAAACTCACATACCTTGAGGAAGAAAAGGAGAATTGAATATCTTGAAATTCTTGAGAGAGCTTGAGAAAAGAGGAATTGAGTGTTTGGAGTATAAGTATAGATAATGAGGGTTTTAGAGATTTTATGGTCATTAGATAGGAGGATTCATCCTCCAAAATGACACCACTTTAACATAAAACATAGAAAAAGACTATAAAGCTCCTCTGAAAATCCGATTGGAAGGACTTCAAAGGGACCCTTCATAGTCCATGGTGCTCACCACGGTCTGTGGTAGGTCCCGTGATAAGGGACTTAATGAATTCAAAGGGACTGCAGGGGTAGTCTCTGAATTTTCACCAGAGAACATCTTCACGGTTCGTGAATTAAATGACGGGCAGTTAAAGGTGGTCCTGGTAAAGGTCCTATAGGTCCAGTTGCAGGGTGTCCACCATAGGGACATACCTAGTCTGTGGAGGGTTCCACGATTTTTGATTGTTGTCCATCGACCCTGCCTTAGGAAAAATCCTGAGCGTTTTGGTGAGAGCTCATCACGAAGGGCTTCACAGCCCATGGTACTTACCATGGTCCATGGTACTCTATCATGGTTCGTATCCTGTAGTCTGCATCTCTAAAACTCCACTGAGGTTTCTCACCACGTCCTGTGGTGCTTACCACGGTCTGTGTGGCTTCCATTGTCAACTTTTGGTGCCAGTTTCTGCATCTTTATGAGAATTCATACTTTGTTCCTTAGTTTAGAACCTTTCACATTTTTGGGGTCTTACATGAAAGCTTGAGAACCAACATTCTCTCTTGGAACTATCGGGTTAGCACCCTTGTCTTTTTTGAACATTGGAGGAGGAGTATTGGTAGAGACTTGCCCCATAAATCACTGCCCACCTTGGCCCTTTCAACTACCACCATAAATGGACCTTTGAAGATTGAACCCTCCACCATCAACTCTAGCTTTCTTGAGAGATCTTAACCTATCCCTAAACTTCTCATCCTCAATTTGTTCTGCATATTTCATGATTCGGGAAATGTCCATCTTTTTTACAAACATGGTTGTCTTGCACTCTTTGGAGACAAAACTAGAAACGTCGGAAATGAACTTGCTCATCCTTGCCCTTGTGTGGGAGATCATGAAGAGCATACTTTGAAAATTTATTGAAGTTTAGAGCATATTCTCTCACACTCATGCACCCTTGGCGAAGATTAATGAACTCTTGAATCTTTGCCTCCCTTTGCTCCAAAGGAAACATGCGATCTAGGAAGGCACCATTGAACTCTTCCTATTCTATGGGTTCCATTTTCTCACCCCTCTCGACAACCCATTGATCATACCAAACCCATGCCACACCCTTGTGTTGATAGGCCACTAGCTCATCTTTTTCATGTGGAGGCACTCCCATGATAGTGACAATCCGATAGACTTCCTCAATGAACTCTATAGGGTCCTCATGAACCTTGGAACTATCAAACTTGGGCAGATAAATTCTCTTAAAGTCCCGAATCTTAGAAGCCATAGTAGGAACTTGAGAAGGAGGAGTAGGAACAATCCCTTGGCTAGTTTAGTTGGCTACGTCTTAGGAAAATAAAGTGATGATGTTTTTAAACTCCGCATGTGTAACTCCTTCCTCATGATATGGAGCTTTGGGAACCTAAGGAGCTTGTTCCTCATCTTCGACCCTTGTCTAGCTCGAGGTACCATTCTTGTAGGCATAATCTAGAAGACACAAAATGATACATTAGTAAGAGGATGTCTTAGGATACTCTAGGGCATGACTTGAATTTTTAAAAAAGTGAAAACTTTTCTAAACATCCCATAGTCTCCTATTCATAGTTGTGGCGAGCTTCACAGCCCTGAATAAGACCCTATTTGATGCAGTATGCTTGACTCCAAGGATAATTCAAAACCTTGAGCTCTAATATAATGTTTTTGATGACCCAAGCACAGGGCCTAGATGTGATACGACGAATGAGACACCATGAGGCACCTCACCAAAGCCTCTTAGAATTTATTTATTTTTTCATAGGTAATGACATTCAATTACAAACAAAAATAAAGAGGGGTAGAGGGAATAAGAGAAACACCATAGAATAAGATTCAAGGTCAAAATTAAAACATCATACATTTAAGTCAAAACATACCTCTACCACAAGACTTGACAGGGGCTAACACATGCCTCTAGTCCACCCTCAAGCTAAATGGAAACACATACCATGAAAGACATCTAAAAGTCTTTACATATCATAGACTAAGAGGAACAAAATATTATTCCCGAAACATGAGAACTCACCAAAAGTAGTAAGATTAAAGGATCTCAACTAGCCACGTGGATGTGAATGTGGAGAAACGTCGGTTTCTATATGGTGATACAATGTAGGAAAAAAATATGCAGTAGTACTTTGAATATAATAAGTTTGTAGGCATGCATTTACATTAAAGAAACATTAGAACATTAACACAGTATGGAATATAGTGCTATGCATGCCTGATCAATCAAGTAAATAACATTCAAAGCCTTCATTTGTGGAAAGATTACTACAACCAAAATTTAAGACCATTCGAGCATTTACATACAATCCCAATATCGATCCCTAGACCATTCTTAGTTCATCGATTCTTGGAGATTCTTGGTTTGGAAATAACATGGTTCTTCAGTTTTTGGCATCAAAGATTCTTGGTTCCTAGACTTAGTAGTTGTAGCTATTCTGTGTACCCAACAGGCTTATGGGGGTTCATCCGAGTTTTTATTTAAACTTACGCATGAGTGTCCCGCCTATGCTTATTGGACCCAGTTGAGTATAGTAAGTTGTAGTTCTCTTAAATGGTACCTTCTTCCCTTTAGATGCATATTATGATTCCTATTTGGGCTTATTCCTCTTTTTCATATTATTTTTATCTTTCCTGCTCAGTCGGCCTATGATGCCTACTGAATAATTGGTGTGTTGATACTCATACTATACTCTGCATCTACGTTCGTAATGTAGGACTGAGCACCAGCTACCATCACAGATAGATTGAGCCTGTTGCAGTCAGTTTTGGTTACTTTTTTTTTTTTTTTTTTTTTTTTTTTTTTTTTACGGGAACAGACCCTACACGAGGCTCTCACCTCTCGTGCACAGTCAGGGGTTAGGCAACACCCCCAAGCCTTAACATAAATAATCAAATTAAAAATACAAGGAGGGGGACATAAACCTTACCTCCGATCCTATGGTGGTTCATAAGTCGGCTAACCTATTAAGGTCGGCTAACTCATCCCCGATACAAAAAAGATACTAACTATAACTAGAAAGCAGTAAACCTGTGAGAGGACTCCTCCCGGTACAATTCAACTATGAAAGCATAAATGAGGGAGACTCTCCCCTTCCATGAGAAAAAAGAAAAGTAACCTACACTAGTCCTATTCCAACTATGCTACGTACCAGACATAGCTACATTGAAGAAGAACAAGTATACGAAACTTCTATCTCGCATGGGATGGGAAAATTCTTTTCATCTTTGCTCTTTTTAGTCTTGTCGTACCAAGTCGGTCCAAGGAAGTTTGCAGCAACAACAATCACAGTTAAGGGGGATGAAATGATAGGAAGTAAATGTAGCCATAGCAGTCATCTTGCTTGGGATTGTAGTTAAGGAAGCTGAGGGACAGAATATTTGTAAAATGCATTTTGTATGTGGTGCAACCCTGACTTGAGTTGCTGGTTGGAAGTCTATCAGTGTGTGCCTTACACTTTGCATGATTCCAGTTCTGTCGAGGCTGATCAGGGATGTACCTGCACATCCACAAATAAACCAAAAAGGAGTTCCAAGAGTCTTGGATGTAAGTTAGCTGCTGCAGCTGTTGATGGAATGCATCTGGTATGCATGAAGGGGCATGTGTTGCTGTTTTCTCCCTTTTTCTGAGACATTGTGTACCTGCCCAAACAACTAACCAAATAGCCAAACAAGTATAAGTACAAGGTTGTCTCCCTCTATTTGACTCTTTGTGGAACTGTACACAGCTTGTTGTTGCCTCCAAAGATAGAGTGATCAGCTCCTTTGAAGTGTTCAGATCATTAAAATACCTGCACATGTCCACAAAAACAAGACAACATGCTAACAAGAATTGTAGATGGTCCTTCTGAGCTGCAGTGCTTGTTGCTGCATGTTTCTGTTCCTGCACATAACAAGTGGACATAGCCAGGAGCTCCAGGAAGCTTGAGTTGTAGGGGAGCTATTGCAGGTGCTGCATCAAGGAATTTGGCATGAGAGTAGTGTTGGTGTGTTGTTGAGTTCCTAAGCTGCCATGTTGTTGTCTCCTCAGATCAGAATGTGAAATGGGGAATAATTCTCTAAAGCAGTCCCAAATATCACTCTTTGCTGCAAGGATGCTATGGCTGGTTGCAGCTCCTCTTGTTGATGGTCTTTGTAGCTGCTGCATTCCACATCTGTGAAGTTGTTGTTGCTTCCACTCAAATTCAGCTTCAGCACTCTGTGGCATGATATCTGCAACTGCAGCTTCATGGATTTTGCAGCTTCTAATGTTCCAGCAGCCTGCATTCACAACTAAACAACCACACAAACAAGAACAATGGTCTCCCAGATTAGACTCCCATAATGAGTGTTGATGGGTGCTGCTGCTGCCAGGAGGTTTAGCTATTAGAGAGTTCTTGTGTGCCTGCATACTATCCAATCTCAGTTGTTGACACTCCAGCACCAACCCCTTGATGTGAGTTCTGGTTGCATGGAGGAATTCCACAAGCTGTAAGCTCCAAATAGTGAATTGCTCCATCATGCCACTGCTGTAATATGCATCACACATAGCTGGCCCTCCAACTGTGGATTGATATGTTGCATGTGTACAAGTTCCTGCACAGTCAAAAGGTAGAAGGAAAGGAAAGAAAAAGAAAAATGCTACTCTAATCCTAGGTAGGAAATAGCCAAACAAACAGCAGGAAGGTCCTTGTGCAGGGGGTTTGGAGATTGTATTTGATTTGATGGTTGTATTTGTGATATCTTCTATGTAGTTGTTGTTATTACATGTTGATGAATCAATCCAGCAACCTGCATCAATACAACAAACAACCAAAGGCAAATAGGAACCTGCACCAGTTAGCAAACAGGAGAGGACCTCCAAGAGAGCTTTGGGTTTCAACGACGCTCGACTAACGTTTCCAATTATCCGATTGAGTTGAAACTTCTTGAGATATGTCCAAACAGCCCTTTCTTTAGTTCTGCAAGGTTTGGAGATTTGTTTCCCAAGTTGGAAGAAAAGCCCTCTCTTTAGGCTTAAGGCAGCTGAAATTTTCAATGTCGCTCGCCTAACGCCTCCAATTGTCCGTTTGGGCTGAAACTTCTTGGGCCTTGTCAATATATTATTTTCTGAACCCCTGCAAATATTGGAGTCATTTGGACAGGTCCTCATGCTGCATCTCACCCTGCACATGCTGACTTGCTGAAGCTTAAGTGCTGCAGGGTGGTTGGAATTTGTGTTGTTGCTTTTCTCTATGTATTTGTGGTTAATGAATGTTGATACATCACTCCAGGATCCTAAAATAATACAACAACCAAAAACAAACAAGACAAGGCATGCACAAACTAGCAAACAGGAGGGGACCTCAGTAAGGGCTTTGGAAACTATTAACTTTTTCCAAGTCGCTCGACTAACGTCTCCAATTATCCGTTTGACCTGAAACTTCATGATATTTGCATATATGGCCTTTTCTTTATCCCTGCAAATTTTGAAGGCTTGACTCCCAAGCTGGAGCTTCCAATTACCAAGTTTCTCTCTCTTTAGGCTTAAGACTGCTGATTTTTTCAAAGTCGCTCGACTAACGTCTCCAATTATCCTTTTGAGCTGAAACTTGTTGAGCTTTTCCAAATTAGTATATGATGCAATCCTGCAAAGTTTGGAGGTGTTTGGACATGTCCACTTGGTACAAATCACCCTGCACCAACAAACAGAAAAGCACAAAGGCAAATAATTCTGCAGATTATAATAGCTACTACTATTGTCTTGTATGTGTTCCCTGAAGGTTACAGTTTTGTGACTTTGTTGGTGCAGGATGTTGTTGCTGAGTAAGGTAAGAGGCAGGCTGAAATTGCAATACAAAGGGCTCCTTATGCATGATCCTGTGGTATTGCATCCTTTAGCAGCCATCCAAAGTTGAGTTGCAGCAGTTGGATTAGGCAAACTTCCACTTGTAGTTTGTTTCATCCTGCTACTGCTGCACCATGGGGCACCTAAGTTTGTTTCTCCAAGGATCCACATGCTGCTGCTCACCTTGAAGTTTTCCAGACCTGCAACTACCTGCATATGCAATTGGAAAAGAAAGGAGGAGAGAGGTACTCTAAATCCTAAATCTATTGGTAAGGAGATTATCCTATTAGAGCAGTAAATTAGGGAGACTCTCCCTTTTTCAATGGACCTGATTATCATTATTAATATCAGTTAATATTTCAAGGTATGAAGAAGTTCCTTCAATGTGGTTGATTGATCTTCTTCATCTTGGTTCTCCTGAAGCTAGCCATGCCAGCTTTGTCCATTTTGTAATGTCCCTTGGTCTCTCTTAGAAGCTGCTGAAAGCTGTAGTAGTGTTGTGTATAGCTTTTCATGTGGCTTTCCTTTGATAGTGAATCTGCAGTGTAATTAGCTTCCCTAAAGATATGCCTGACCTGGAAAGTCTCCAGTTTGCTAACCAATACCTGCAGTTCAGTAGTATAAGCAACAATGTTCCATGGAGGTTTAGCCTCTTGTTTGAGCCACTTGATTAGAAGTTCAGAATCCACTTCAAGGGCTACCCTGCTGTATCCATGTTGTAGGCACCACTGAATACAAATAATTGCTGCCTGCACTTCAGCTTGGTTATTAGAACCACAGCCTAGTGGAGATGCAAAAGCATATATTAACACTCCATTATGGTCCCTTAGAATGCCCCCTGCCCCTATCTTCCCTGGATTGTTAAGGACACTCCCATCTGTGTTTAGCTTGATCATTGTAGGCTGTGGTTTAGTCCAGCATACTTTGGTTATTCTCAATTCATGTTGGCGTTTTTCAACCATGGTAACCAAATCTGCCCAATTACTTGGCAAATCAATATATGGATACACAGTGGAGATAAGCATATATAGATCTTTGGATATTGAGAATATTACTCTAGTTGCATTAGACTTCTTGCCTCCATACTTGCATGCACATCTATTCTTCCATAGATTCCAACACACAAAAATGGGGGTGGCCTGCATTACTAACTTATGTAGCTCATTGTTAGTTTTGATTAGCCACCACCTCATCAATAGGTTTTTTAGAGGAATGTTGCTGTGTTGCAGACCCCAGTACCCTGAGAAGTGCTTCCATATGTGTTGTGCAAAGTAACCTGATACAAAGATATGCTCTATATCATCAAGACCTGCTCTATAACAACAGGAGCATGCTACAGGATCCTGTCCAAATGCTACTATTCTGTCATTTGTGGGGAGTTTAAGTCTGAAAGCTCTCCAAAGCAGAAAAGAGGCCTTGAAAGGAATACTATTGTGCCATATGTTGCTGTTAGTGGTTGATCTTGTCTTTTTCTTCCTTACCAACTCCCAGGCTGATGAACAAGTGAAATTACCATGAGAGTTAGGCTTCCAGTAAGCTTGATCCTGCATATTTGGATTGTAGCTGATGGGAGTGCTGAGAATTCTGTGCACCAGCTGAGGGGGTGCATGTTTTCTTACTTTCTCTTCATTCCATCCTCCATTTTCCATGAATTCTGATACAATAGAGTTATTCAATCTGTGGAGACTTTCATTGTGGTAAGCTAAGGGACCTACCCCTAGCCAATCATCCCACCAAAAGCTGCTTGTTCCAGACTTAATCCACCACTGTATATGAGGTTCTATATCCTTTTTGTTGCTCATCATATGCTTCCACATTAGGGACTATCCTGTGTTCCACTTTTTAATGACTGGATGAGCCCTTTGGCAGTATTTTGCTTTAAGGAATTCCCCCCATAGTGTCTTCTTTGATCTGAAAGTCCACCACTGTTTGTATTGGAAGGATAAGCACACATCCTCTAATTTTTTAACACCTATACCACCCTCCTCATAAGGGTAACTGAGAGTATCCCAAGAGGCCCAGTGATATTTTCTTCTTTCAGTATCCCATCCCCAAAAGAAGTCAGCAATTAGTCTTCTGATCTGATTCATGGTGGTCTTGGTAGGACTGATAGCTGACAGCAGGTGTATAGGAATGGATTGCAGCACTGATTTCACCAAGGTGACTCTACCTCCATAGCTTAACATTTTAGTCTGCCATCCCCTAATCCTGCTTAGAACCTTAGAAACCATACTAGAGAAGTATATGATCCTTTGTCTTCCTATATATAGGGGGCAGCCTAGGTAAGTGATTAGGCCATGAGTGCATTTGTATCCTGTGATCATGCTGACCCTATCCACCACACCAGAGGGAGTATTCAGTGGCATCATGGTTTGACTCTTATTTTTATTGATAAGTTGTCCTGAAATAGCTTCATACAGTTTAAGAGTTTTGGTAATCAGTGTAAGTGAGAAGTTGCTGGTAGATGTGAAAATGATCACATCATCTGCAAAGCTCAAGTGATTTACTTGAGGACCTCTTCTTTCCATCTGGAATCCTGTGTATAAATAATGGTGATGAAGATTGTTGAGAAGCCTAGACAGAACTTCAGCTCCAATGATGAATAAGGTAGGGGATAGGGGGTCTCCTTGCTTGAGTCCTCTTGTAGAGTGGAAGAAGCCATGCCTTGCACCATTAATGATGACTGAGTACCAATTGTTTGACATAATCCTCCAAACCATATCAATCAACACTTCTCCAAACCCCATTTTCCTCATGACCATACAAATGAATGACCAAGAGACCCTATCATAGGCCTTGGCCATATCCAGCTTTATCACCACATTATCCCCAGCCTTTGGTCTCTTAATATTGTGGATGATTTCTTGAGCTAACATTATGTTCTCAGCAATACTCCTACCTTTAACAAATCCAGATTGGTTATCTGAGATTAGCTGAGGCAATATAGGAGCAATTCTGATGCTTATCAACTTAGAAATGATCTTGTTAGTGAAGTTGTTGAGAGAAATAGGCCTGTATTCTGATAGGCTGTTGGGATGCTCATTCTTAGGAAGTAGAGCTAAGCATGCATGAGAAATAAACTTGGGAATACCATGTCCATTGAAGAAATACTGGACTAATCTCAGTAGGTCTTCACAGATGATATCCCAGCATGAATGAAAGAATTTCCCATTCATTCCATCTGGTCCAGCAGCTGATGTAGGGCTCATAGAAAATACAACTTTCTTCAGCTCATCCATAGTAGGTAAGGCTTGCAGGCTCTCATTCTGCTCCTCTGTAACCATCCTTGGAATACACTTAAGAACATCTTCCCTGATCAGTCTCTCTTCTCCAGTGAATATTTTTTCAAAGTGTGCTGTGGCAGCTCTTGCAATATTATCTTCACCTTGAATAGTATTGCCTTGTTCATCACTAATCTGATGAATGAATAACCTTCTTCTTCTTCCTCTGATAATAGCATGAAAATAGCTGGTATTGGCATCTCCATCTTTGAACCAATGAAGTTGACTTTTCTGCTTTAAGATAGCCTTCTCCATCTTCAGATATCTGATGTACTGAGCATTGATCTGATGTAGCTTGGACCTGTTCTCTTCAGTATTGTCACTGATTATTTTCTCTTCAGCTTGTCTCACCTGCTCTTCATATTCTTTTACTGAAGCAAAGATGTCCCCAAACTCATTTCTTGACCACTTACTAAGAGTATTAGAAACTCTTTTCAGCTTTTGTTGGAAGGTTCTCATTGGATTTCCTTCCACAGGATTATCCCAATATGCTTTTACAGTGCTAAGGAAATTGTCATTGTCTGTCCAGCAGTTTAGAAATTTGAAATACTTGATAACATTACCTTGTTTTGCCCTGCTTTCCATCAATAGAGGGCAATGGTCAGATCCTGTGGAGGCTAAGTGACTGACAGTTGTTACAGGCATGACTTCTAACCAAGAGTCATTAACCATGGCCCTGTCAAGTCTTTTCCAAATTCTAGCATCTTTGTCCCTATTGTTGCACCAGGTGAACTTCTGCCCACAGAACCCCAGATCAGTGAGTCCACATGCTTCTATCACACTAATAAACTCAAAGCTCTTGTTCATATTATATGGCTGGCCCCCCATCTTTTCTTCAACATCTGTAATAATATTGAAGTCTCCAATGGTGCACCAAGGCTTCTCCTTACTGGAGAACTGCAACATCTTGTCCCGTAAGTCTCTTCTCATGTAATCCTTGCACTTTGCATAGACAAAGGTAATGAGGTAGCTATTAGGACAAGCCACATGATTAATCTCACAAGTGATCTGCTGCTCATCCTGGTCCAAAATGTTGCAGGAAATGTCTTTGTTCCAGAATAACCAGATTTTGCTATTGGAGTTGGACATAACATTATCCATACCTAGCTGAATTCTGTGGAACTGAATTTGAGATTTGTTGGAAAAAGGTTCCAGCACTGCTATGATAGACAGCTTATGAAAGTCTTTCAACCTTTGTAACCTATCAAGGGTCCCCTGAGTATCAATACTCCTTGCATTCCAGCAGATTGTACTAATCATCAGGGTTTTTGAGTTTTGGACCTAGTGTTGATGTTGCTGTTGACAACAACATTAGCAAAACTACTGATGATACTTTGTTTAGTCTTCTTCTTTGTCTGCTTACTTTTAGAGGGTGGCTCCTTCTTTTCCTTATCTTGCTGACGTTCCTTCTGCAATACAGCTGTCATTGTAGATCTGAATGCCTCCAGGTGATCTTTTTTTTGTGCCTCTTCCCCATGGTCATGGTCTTCCACATCTTCAGAATGAGTGACCCTATGTGCATCAGATGATCCCTGGGACTTAGCAACCAGTTGGACCTCATCCTCATGCACCTTGTCCCTGGATGGGCTGGAAGCCTTAATTTCACTCACAGCATCCTCATCCTCAGAGTCAGTCATTGGTTGATAATCACTGTCCTCTTCATCTTCCAGAGGCTGGTCATCAGAATCTTCCTCATTCTCAGACTCACACACAGCATACTCATCTTCTTGTATGTTGAGGGTGCAGGTGAGCTGAGGTAGATCAGTAGCTCTCTCAGTGATGATTTCAGCTGGATTTCTGGGAGATGTAGGAATGCAATGGGCTTGGAGAGGAGTGATATTCATCCCCACCTGGTCATCATCTAAGACAAATTGTTGACACCCCTGCTCCCCTTGTTGTACTATCACACTGTCCATTTTGGGAGTTTGACATTTCTCAGTTGAGTTCATTTCTTTTATTTTCTTTTTGATGGCTTCTCTTCTTTTCTTGCTCAGCTTATTCTTCTGAACAGTAGTACTTTTACCACTAGTACTGGGATGAGATCCCAGATCTTTGGCCATGGCACCCTTGCTAGCTTGCATGGTAAGTTCAACAATACTCTCATGCATAGCATGAGGGGGTACCCCTCCCCTATTGGTTTCCCCATCCTGCATGTTAGTGGGGTTCTCCTGTACACTTCCAGCCTTTCCTCCTTCAACTACCAGATCAGCAGCAACAATATTAATCTTTGGGAGGTTCAGGGGTATTGGGAGTGATAAGTCAATACCTGAGTTCCTTGCAGCATTGGTCCCTTGAGCAATACCTGTTAAGATAGTACTTGTGCATACAATATGGGGGGATGGGGCTTGTCTCTGATTTGGAGTGCTTTCCTGCATTGTTGATGAACTCCTCACTATTGAGT
Source organism: Solanum dulcamara (assembly GCF_947179165.1). Lineage (NCBI taxonomy): Eukaryota > Viridiplantae > Streptophyta > Magnoliopsida > Solanales > Solanaceae > Solanum > Solanum dulcamara. The sequence goes on from NC_077240.1 coordinate 51,114,086, forward strand.
TCTTTTGAATGTGTGTGTTCCCTGCAATTTGGTTAGTGGGTTGGTCTTGCATAGCAAGATCAACATGAACATTTGGAATAGAGATAGAAGTAGTAGTTTTACCTGGATTTACTTTGCTTTGCTGCACTGCAACATACTTACCTTTGGTTAATACTCCTGCAGCTCTTGTTTCTTGGTTCAGCTGGCCATTAATGTGTCCTTTGTTCTGTTTCCTTCTCTGAGTTTGCCAAGCATTGTCCTCCTTGCTAGTCTTATTGTTCTGTGACTGTTGTGGTATATTGGATGTCAAAGGATTTTGGTGCACCTGTAAGTTGTCAGGTTGAGGTTGGTTGTGCTCTTTGCTCTCTCCCTGAGTTTGACTTGTATTTTTTGTTGTATTTTCAGAACTTTTCTTTTTCATTTGTTCTTCATCTCTTCTCTTGATATTACACACATGCACCTTGTGCCCCTGATGCTTGCAATACATACAGTACTCAGGTACACTCTCATATAAAAGTTCCTGCCATCTTCCTATTGTAGGATCACTTTTGTCATGCCCAAGCCATACATGATGGGGTCTTTCTTGTGTAAGGTTAACCTGCACTCTTACCTTAGCAGTACTTCCCCTAGTCTTCTGAATAGAGGCTGCATCCATGAAGAGTACTTTCCCCACAGAAGCAAGGAGAGTGGTCAGGAACTCCTTATCATAACAGTGCCAGGGGAGTTCAGGAAGGGCAACCCAGACTGGGACAATGAGAGTCTCCTCCTCAGGCCTAAAAGTTGGAGTCCAGGTTTGTATCCTCATGGATTGGCCTTCAATGGTCATTCTTTGCTTGGTCCACACAGTTGTGTAGTCCAATTCATTGTCCAAGTCAATATACACATGTCTGGCATTGAAATGGGCAATTTTAACACCCCCTACCAATTGAGTTTGGAGAATGAAGCTTCTCCTTATTAGCTCCACCTTAGGCATAGTGTTGCTGAATTTTCCAACAAGGGTATATTTACACTTTTCAGCCAATTTCACCATGAAATCCTCTTTGTCATAAATGACAGCTGGTAGGCCCTGTCTGGTGGTGTAAATAGGAGCAGACAAATTAAGAGGGATATCATTTTTTGCTTGGTTCAGCCTCAGTTTGGAAGCAAAGGTTTGGATGACTGTATATGGGGCTGGCTGAGGGACCTGTTCCTTTCTATTAGGGAACTGGTTCTTTGGGGGATTTTTAGTGATGCTTTCTATTGGCTGGGGCTGGTTACTAACAGGTTTGGGGCCCTGGTTAGTGGGGTTAAGCCTATCAAAATTGGAGGAGACTTTAGGGAAGCTATTTTGAATACTTACAGGCTTATGCATTTGCATCATGTTGTTGGCCCTGTTTTGAGAGTTGGTATTAGGCTTGGGATTAGTATGCTCAGTATCCTGCATGACCATACTAGGAGCAGTACCAGGTAGTTCACAAGCTCCCCTGGAGTTCAACAAGTTAGCATCAACAATTATAGGATTAGAGGGATGCCCATCTGCACTATGCTTACCAATGTGATGGATAGACTCATTAACATTAGGCACCACATTATTATTCAAACATTGCACAAGATTATTAGGATTCTCAATATGCTTAGACTGTATTTGCATGTCATTAGGGGAACAAATATACTGACCCTGCATATTGAGTTCAAGAGAGTGAGAGGACTTACCTTGTGCTCCTGTGGTTGAGCTGCTGCTGTGGGGGTGGTTCAATCCTTTTGGCATTTGATTCGTTTGATTATTTTGGGATTGAATACCATTGGCAAGGTACTAAGATTGATAATTTGCCAATGTAATCTCCTCAGTTCTAACATCACTGTGACTGTGACTATCTTCCTCAAGCAAGTCTTGACGACTTTTTGGATTTGAACTTTTCGGAGCTAATTTGGGGTCTGTAGTTTGTGTAGGAAGCCTCACAATAGCCTTAGGAACATTTTGATATTGGCCCCTCATCATTTGTCTCGCCGGAACTCCGGCGACCCCACTGTGGTTGTCGTCTTGACAACTTTTCAAATTTGACTCGATTGGTAGTGATTCGAGGCTTGCCACATAGCTAGGAAGCTTCTCAACACTGTCACGAACCTGTTGAACTATGCCTTGAACCAATTGGCTCACCGGAGCTCCGGCGACCTCTTCACGTTCAGAATTCAAATTAAAATTCGAATTAAAATTCGAAGCTTTTGGTAGAGATTCGAGCTGGTTTTGGATACCTGGTAGGTTCTCCTTATCCAACTTAGTGAGTTGGCATTGATTTTGAGATGAAATTGTTGCCTGAGCTCCGGTGCCAAAATCGCGGTCAGTGGTCAAATTGAAATTTGAGATTCTAAATTGATATTCGAGCTGGTTGTTTATGCCTGTGATGTGCTCCATGTCCAGCTGAGTATTTTGACATTGAGTTTGGTCCTTTAAGCTTGCCGGAGCTCCGGCGCCGGCGTCGATATTATCACCGGCGATAGCTACGCCGGTGAAACTTGTCCCATTATGTGCGCCATCGTCTGGGGAACAATCCCCAGTGGTCATATCCTCTCGAACATGGCCGGAACTAGGTCGAACGAGTGATGGAAACTGCGGCGGCGCAGTTAACTTCGCCTCTTCAGTTGCCAGTGAATATCTCGACCATGGATGATTCAACTGATTTGATTTTCGCATATTATGTAGTTCTTACAATGCTGATGATTCCCCAATTGTTTGTTCGATTCGAATCCGCCCAGCTTTCTCCAAATCGTTGATGTGATGAACCCAGGCGAGTTGCTCCTCCGACAGTGCTACAGTGATCGCCGACTGATTTTGCACTTTGGAGGGGCTACCGGTGGAATTTTCCGATGCTACAACTTGCGTTGCATTCGTGTCGTCGTTATCTTCGTTCCTATCTTTCGAACGAAATTTTCCTACGTCGGGAGGTGGTTCCCCTCCCATATTCGTCTTGATGACAATAGTGCCCTTAGTTGAGAGCTTTGTTCCTAGAGAGATGTCCATTAGTATGGATGGCCCATCTTTTCCCTTTTTGAGACTAGCAAGGTTTTGTGTATATATATATTATGGTCCATTTTTGGAACTTGTACTCATATTTTAGTTTGTAGTGCTCTGTACTTGTGACTTCCAGGTTCTGGGAGGGATCTTTAGCTGTATATATCTATATATGTTTTGATTTGCTTCGCTTATTTATTTGGTTTCTCTTATTTCTGCTTAACATTTCAACCTTATGCCTATTACTTCCAGTTCCAGGTACTGTTATGGCTTACCTCCTGGAGGTTATGGTAGGTACCATCGTGACCTTAGAAATTGGATCGCGACACTCTGCTAAAATAATTCACTTGAAATTAAATATAATAATACATTCTTGAAATACTTCTTGACAATAATGCACCTGAAGTAAAATATAATTTTTGTAACTCTTCTATAATAATACAATTAAAGTAAAATAAACTCTACTCTTCTAAAATAATGCAATTAAAGAAAAATATACTTTTTAAAATTATTATAAAATAATGCAATTACAGAAAAATATACTTTGTTGAGATTCTTTTAAAATAATGCATTTAAAGTAAAGTATAATTTTTGAAAACAAAATATATATTTTTTTAAAAAAATATAATTTTTGAAACCCTTATAAAATAAGGTAAAAAAGGGTAGCCCGGTGCACTAAATCTCACGGTATGTGCAGGGTCCGGAGAAGGATCCGACCACAAGGGTCTATTGTACGCAGTCTTACGTTGCATTTCTGCCAGAGGGTGTTTCCAAGGCTTGAACCCGTGACCTCTTGGTCACAATTATAGCAACTTTAAAATAATGTAATTAATGAAAAATATATTTTCTTGAAATTCTTTTAAAATAACGCATTTAAAACAAAATATACTTTCTTGAAACCCTTGTAAAATAATGTTACTAACACAAAGTATTCTTTCTATAAATTCTTCTTAAAAATTTTGAATTTACTTCTGTCATAAAAATAATGCATTTGAAATACTAGGACTAGATTTTCAAATAACTTTGACTATAAAAGGATTAATGTGGAATAATAAGCATGAACCAAGAATCAAACATCTTCAATGATGTTAAGTACCGTATATTCAATAATCAAATCAAGAATCAACAATAGGAAGTAGAGAGAATTAAAAAATTATGAATCATGAGGTAAAAATCATAACTTTGATCTTAATAATTGATATCGTATACGTAGGGCGTGAGAAAGAACTAAGTTCCTTTGATAATATTTCATACCTTAAATGCACTTTGATAATATTTCATACCTTAAATTCTCTATGAATCTTGAACAATAACTCTAACTCGAAGAAAAACGATCAAGAAATAGCTTCTTGATATTCTTGAATTAGTTTCTCAAAATTCTATGGTCAAGGATTAAGATTTATATTAATAATTCATTGAAAATATTGAAATTTTTGGAGAAGAAAATATCTTGAAAAAGAATCTTCAAAACGATTTGGAAGAACCTTGCTTTGACGTCTTATGCTTGATGTTTCTTAGAATTTTATCTTGGAGTTTTAGAGGGGAGAAGGAGGAATTAAAACATGAAAATCTGATTGTTTAGGGCTTTATAAGAGTTAAGACATCCGTTTTAGGGGTTTTCTAGGCTATAAGTAGGGAGGAAGCCACCTTATATCCAGGGGGTTCATTTAAATCTTCTTCGGCGAAAAATTACACTATTTACATATGATTAAAATAATTAATTATATATATATAGTATCTGTCGAACTCCCTTCCGCTAATTAATGCATCTACTTTTGCAAAATTTGTATTCCCTTAGAAAAAGTTTTGCACCGCCACTAGTTATAAGGACAAAAATTATCATTTTTTTATAATTTTCGTTGGCCAAAAACTAACAGAACTGTGTCCTGTGAGAAAAATGATCATAACTATTTTCTCCAAACTCTAAATGAGGCAAACTTTGTGGAATTAAAAGAAGGCTCATAAAACTTTAATGTGATAGATTATCGGCCATCGACGCCAACACACTGGCAGGGGGAGCAGCAGGGAAAGATTAACTCTTCATATTTTAAGAGATATGTTGTAATGAAGCTTGCCTAACTAAAATGTTATATCAAAACTTAATCGGTAAGAAGCTTTCAACCCAACTTTGTGTTAAAGTATTTTTATGGCCTTAATTCATGTACGAATGACATCCCACACTAAAGAATTGAATTTAGCACCAATACACAATTACGAACCATCTGACAACCATATGCACATATGAAGAATGGTTTGGGTTTTAACTTTTTAATGACCCTCTGGGTCGTGCTTGAGTTAATGCATTCATTTCATCATTTATAAAGTTCCTATAGAAATCCCAAGGCATTTATGACTTCATGGAATTGATTGTTCAATCACCTAGTCGTTTGTTCGGATTTTAGACCCATTTCTCTATCTGAGAGATTTTATAACATTAAAAGTTGACTTTAATCATACCATCAGGTAAACGACATCAGAATAAAATTTTGATAGTTCTATCAACTTTGGTATGGAGAAATTAGGCTAGTAATATGGTCAACACAAGTATTGAGGCATTCGGTATAAGTTTGAGGCCATTTGGTGCTTTAGCCTTTTAAATTTGGCCAAAGGTTGACTTTGGTCAATATTCTTGGAAAACACTCGGATAAAAATTTCATCAGTATGATTAGTTTCAAAATGTTGAGTTTGGTCTAACATGTCCTTTCATGCCCTTCATGAGTCTTTTGGTCTAATCTCAAGCCCGTTATGGAATTTAACTTACAATGGCATTTTTGTGTGGTAGCACTTTTCATTAAAATGACCTAGTATTGGATTTTTGAATGTACCATTGAGTCAAAAACTTTGAATTTGGTGGGATAACATAGCTTATTTACGTGCACAGGGTTCTAGACAAATCTCCCGTTAGAGACTTGGACTATGCCAAAACTCCTTTGCACCAGCTGTACCCAGTGCCGTCACTAAAGCGACCCTTGGTTGCTAAAGTAACAAGGCCCATATGGATGAGTGTCGCTAAAGTGACTGTTCTCTTAAGTGACTCGGTGTTATAAAAGTGATACCCGCCACTTGGTAGGGGTCGCTAAAGATAACTTTGATGTCGCTTTTGGGATGCCTGGGAGTTATTTTAAACTACGAATTTCAGTTTATTTTCTAAGTTCAAACATTCATATCTCTCTCATTTATGGGTGCATTTGGGTGATTCAAAGGATAAACTGTGGGAAATTTCTCAAAGAAAGTGTTGGGGTCATAGGAAAGTTTTAGAGAACCTTCATTTGAGGTAAAATCTCTTATAAATATGCTTCCATGGTGTTGTTCTTGAGATTATCTTGAATTTTGTTACATGTTCTTATTTCCTCTGATTCGAGCCCCAAGTTGTGTTTCATTTGGGAGCACAAGTTCAAGGTCTTAAATGGGAACTTTTCATAGAATAAATTCCAAAATTATCAAGCATGTCCTACATTTCCATTTTTAACTCTAAAATCAGTTTGTGTTTGAATTTTGTAATTTTAATGTCTAGATGATCATTTTAACGTTGTGTACCTACATTTGATGGTGTGGCAACATTTGAAGGACATTAGGAAGGGGAAAGCTCCGGTTCTATGAATTAGGGAATGTGTGATCAGCTTAAAAGTAGGCTACAACTTTCCTTTCCCATAGATTTAGATTGATTATGTGATTGCCTTTGGATTAGTTGGAATTTGAGGTTGATAGTTATTGATCAATGACTATGTGCTTAGAAATCATTCCTTAGGTTTAATTAAGGGAATTTCGCATTCTTGCGAGCATATGTTTAGTGTTATATTGATCATCCATGCCTTGTTTCCTTGTTTATGATTGTTTTCTATTAATTGTGAGCATGTTGGCCTTATACAATGCTTAGACTAGTGTTTCCATAGACTTGTGATAATTAGAGCTATTAGTCTTTGCTTCTACTTCGAGGATAATTCAGACTGCTTAGATCTACATAGATTGGAATTGCTGACTTTTGTTTGGTAGTTTGAGACTTATCTTAGGATATACCTCATCTTGATGATCTTCTACCCTCTTTTCCACTTTTACGATTCATTCATGGGCGATTTGGACTTCAGGCTTCATTTGATGATTCAAAATTTGGTATGGGTCAAGCTTAGAAGTACTTATTGGATTGTCAATGAGTTGAAGTAGATTGATGGTGACTTCACTATGATGAGATGACATGATATATTTTGGTAGTTGTTATCATTGCAGATTCAAAGTCTGTTCATGCTGCTCACTTATCCTCTATGGATATGACTTATCTGATCACAAACTTTTGCCCCTTTGAGACTTATCTGTTGTTTGAGGTCCAGGCACTTCACTTCTTAGTTGGGTTGTCCATATTGACTATTTAGAGATTTCTTCTAATTTTCCCCTTCGAGATTCATCCGTACTTCGAGGTCCAGGCGCTGGACTTCTTAGCTGGGATGTTATTATGGGATAATATTGGTTACTTGGAATATAACAACAGTTCGATGTTTGGGTTACGCTTTTCTAGCTTTCAACTAACCATTTCTCATTATTAGTAGTTTTAAAAATTTTGTTTACTTGTTGGGCTTATGAGGGTCCGCTTGAGTTTTTATTTAAACATGTACATGAGTGTACCTTTTGGAATTGTGGTGGTCTAGTTAGGTTTAGTTAGCTATACTTAGTTCCATACACTCGTGTGCACATCCTTAGTTTCTATCTCTTATAGTTATTTATCTCAGATTCTATCTCTTGTTATTGGTTTTACTTTTCAAGCTCAGTTGGCCTATTATGCCTATTAGGTACCTATTGATTTGGTACTTAGATTACACTATGCGTCTGTTTCATGATGTAGGTCAGAGTACTAAGTGCCAGTGGTAATTTTAGCCAGTTTTAGCTTGCACCGCAGACGAGGGAGATAACTTAGTATTTTAGGATCTTCCTACCCCCATCTATATATATTTTACTGGTTTTTTCTTTTAGAGACAACATTTGTTTTCGTGGTCCACTTTTGGGACTTGTATAAGTATTGTGTAGTAGCTCTTTACTTGTGACTTCTAGGTTCTAGCACGAATCATATATTCTAATGTATATTTATTCAATTGTTGTGATTCCGCTCTTCTTGTTATTTCTGTATTATTATGGTACTATTCAATTTCTTCCTTTTATACAATTATGTGCAATTCTAGGATATTGGTTGGCTTAGTTATAGAAGGATATAGTAGGTGTCATCATGACTCATGAGGTCAGGACATAACATGTTGGTATTAGTATATCAAGTTCAATAGACTCAATTATATAGTGTTAATTTCTAGTATAGTCATACAGATCGGTGCAGAGACATCCGTCACTTATATTCAAGAGGCTACAAGATGTCGTTAGTAATTTTGTTATTTTGGTGTAACCTTCATGTAGTGTGTATCTTATTGGTTTCCTGAATTTCACTTTCTCTACTCTTTCTCCATGATGTCTCATATGCGAGGTATTACGGCCGAGGGTGATGCACTCGAGCTTGCTAATAGAGCCCTAGATAGGGGTAGAGGCCGACCCTAAGGTTGTACTAGAGGTACAAGACTAGCATAAGAGAGAGAAAAAACAATAGAGTATGAGACAGGGCCTAAAGTACAACCCATTAATCACCAGTCGGTAAGGCTGGGGCCAACTATGCCTCCAGCAGCACCAGTTATAGCTACCGACCTGCAGGCAGTCATTACATAGCTTTTGATTGTATGAAAAGGTATGAAGTAGCAGGCCCCAGCTCCTGCTGCAGCTGTACCAGTTCAGCAGGGTCAGCCTGCACTAACGGCTCAAGAGGTTCATTGGATACTAGCCTACTCCAAAGATGACCCAGTTATAATAGATGGTTCCCTATCTAATCTCGAGTAAAAGATGCTAGGGATGTTCCCGAGATTGTCCCCACCTATATTTTTTATAGCTATAGGGGAGGATGCCCAGGAGTTCCTTATTACTTTATAGGAGCAGTTTCAGTCCTTGGATATTGTGGAGTCATGAGGAGCCGACTTCACCGCACACTATTTTCGTAGGCATGCTAGATAGTAGTGGCACTCATAGCTACAGACCAGGCTAGTTGGGTCACCAACTGTATTATAGGAGGATTTTTTAGAGGCCTTCTTAGTAGGTATATACAATGGGGTCTCAAAGATAGACTTCATGATCAATTCTCTAAGTTGGAGCAGGGTCCCATGAGCATCTCAGTGTATGAGGTGATGTTTCATGAGCTATCACACCATGCCACTATAATCCTGCCTACTGAGGGGGATAAAACTGTTATTTTATGTGAGGACTCAGATTTTAGTTGAGGATCATGATAGATCCTATGGAATCAGTAGAGCGATCATTTTTGGATGTGGTGGATCATGCCCAGACTATGGATTACATTCATCGTGAGGCCTATAGAGAAGCGATAAGAAGGCTTACCACCAGGGCAAATACAACAGGTACTGATCCACGTCCATGCACTCTTATTATAGATCTCACCCACTTCAGAGAGTAGTCAGTAGTGCCCGAGTGGTCCTAGCATGGGCCAGAGTTCAAAGGTTTCAGATTAAGGGTATACAAGCCGTGGTGGCTGATTTTATGTAGGCCATTCCTCCAAGGATTGTTATGATTGTGGTGAGCTAGTCCACTGGTCTGGAGATTGCCCATGTCATGGGATAGTAGCTCTAGCTCGTACTGTAGCCAAGCCAGTGTTAGATATAAACCTTCCATCTAGAGCGGCTGACAAGGAGCTAGAGGCGGAGCACGAGGAGGCATGTCAAATAGTCGATCGAATTCACTTGCAGAGGGGCTCAGGGCCATATCTATGCATTCCCAATAAGGGCGGAGGCTGAGGCATCTGATTATTTCATTAAAGGTATGATTTTATTATGCCATCAGCCTGCCATAATGTTATTTTATTTTTCAGTGTATTATGCTCCCTTTTTGGTGTGTGTTCAGTCCTTGGTAGAGCCGATTCATGTTTCACACAATGGGAAAGACAGTAGTAGTAGAGCAAGTATTTCAATCCTGCTTAGCAACTATCAAGGGCTATGATAATAGAGTTGATCTTATATTTCTAGATATGGTCTATTTTGATATGATTATGGGCATGGAATGGTTATCCCCTTTCCATGCACTCTTGGATTGCTACGGCAAGATCGTTACCTTATCCATGCTCGGTATTTATCCGGTATTGTGGTAGGGTGCTTACAGTTGCATATCAATGGGGATTATTTCTTTTATCAGAGCTCAACGGTTGGTTTTTTTTTGTTCCTTAGCTTATCTATGGGATGTAAATTAGGAGGAACTTTTAGTTGGTTCAGTTCTTATAGTCCGGGAGTTTGTGGATATGTTTCCTACCAACTTTCATGGCCTACCCTAGAGCATGATATTTATATCGCTATAGACTTGGAGCCAGGCACCCATCTAATTTTTATTCTGCCTTATTAAATGGTCCCCGCAGAGCTCAAAGAGCTCAGTGTTCATCTTTAGGACCTCTTAGCTAAGGGTTTTATTTGGCGTAGCATTTCTCCTTGGGGTAACCCAGTACTGTTTGTGAAGAAGAAAGGCGATACTATGTGAATATATGTTGATTACAAGCATTTGAATAAAGTGACGTTGAAGAACTGTCACCCCCTATCTCATATTGATGAACTTTTAGATTAGCTTCAGGGTGTCACAGTATTTTCGAAGATAAACTTAAGATCCAGTTACCATCAGATGATTATTAGACAGTGGACGTCCCTAAGACAGCATTTATGACTCAATATGGCCACTATGAGTTCATGTATTTGATGCCTCATCTATTCAGGTCATACCTTGATTCCTTTGTTACAGTCCTCATAGATGACATTTTGTATATTCGTGGAGCTGGAGTGAGCATGAGCAACATTTGTATTAGTTATCCAGACTTTGAGAGATCAATCACTTTATGCCACATTCTTAATGTGTGATTTTTGGCTTCATTTGGTAAATTTCTTGGGGCACGTGGTGTCCAAGTATGTAAGCATGATAGATATGTCAAAGATTAAGGATATTTGATATAAATCCAAGCCCACCTTTGTTACTAAGATTCACAGCTTTGTCGAACTAGCGAGTTTCTATCATTGATTTGTTTAGGGTTTCTCTACCATTGCAACACTATTCACTCGGTTGACTTGTTAGGATGTCCTATTTAAGTGGTTTGAGGAGTGTGAGTTAAGATTTTTGAAGATGAAGGAGTCACTTATCACCACTCTAATATTTACTTTTCTAATTGAGAGCGAGGGATTAACTGTGTATTGTGACGCATCTGGAGTTTGTTTGGGTTGTGTGCTGAGCAGCATAGCTGAGTTATTACTTATGTGTCAAGGTAGCTTAAGATACATGAACACAACTACCCATCTCAATATATAGAGTTGGTGGAAATAGTTTTTGCGCTTAAGATGTAGTGGCATTACTTGTATGGAGTCGGTTGTGAGATCTACACCAATCACAAGAGCCTTCATTATATTATGAGCCAGAGCAACCTTAAATTGAGTCAGACCTATTGCATTAAGCTCCTAAAGCAAATATAGTAGCGGACGTATTGAGTCGAGGGTAATGTGTATTTGTAGTTTATTCTTCCTCTTTGTTGTGGAGCGAACTTTGGCTTTGGACATCCAATCCTTTGCTAACAGGATAATTTAGCTTGATATTTTAGATATCATACATGTTCTAGCTTATGTGGGGGTTCGTTCATCTCTAATAGATTGGATATGTGGTCGACAGTTCTAGGATGTGGAATTGGTACCACTTTGAGATCGAGTTTTGAGAGGTGATGCCAGTGAGGTTACCTTAGATCTAGATGGAGTTTTTATATTTAATAGTTTATTTTGTGTACCAAGAATTGGGGGTTTGATTCAGTTTATTCTAAGCGAGGCCCATGCTTCCAGATACTATATTCAACATGGCATAGCTAAGATGTATCATGACTTGAGGCAACATTACTAGTGGAGTGGTATAAGGAAAGACATTGTAGACTATGTGTCTCGTTGCTTGAGTTGTCAGTAGGTGAAGGCCGAGCATCAGAGGCCTGGTGGTGAGTTTTAGATATTACCCATTCTTGAGTTAAAATAGAAGAATATCACTATGGACTTTATTGTGAGGTTGCCTGGCACTTATAGAGGTATTGACAATAGTTGGTTTATCGTTGCTTGATTGACCAAGTCAGCACACTTGTTTTTGGTTCATACTTCCTTCAGTGCCGAAAGATAGGCTTTTATCTACATTCAATAGATGGTTCATCTTTATGGTGTGCCTATTTGTATTATCTTAGACCGGGGCTCACTTCATATCTAGCTTTTGGAGGACTTTTTAGGAAAAGTTAGTACCAGTGTCTATCTTAACAAAGCTTTTCACCCACAGATTAATGGTCAATCAGAGCACACTATTTAGGTTCTTAAGGATATATTGTGGGTCTGTGTGTTAAATTTTGGGGGTCAGTGGGATAAGATTTTTCCTTTGCATAATTCGCGTACAATAATAGCTACCACTCTAGTATTCAGATGGACCATTCGAGGCCTTCTATGGCAGGCTTTTTCTCTCTTCGATTGTTCTGTTTGAGTCTATAGAGCCGAGGCCATGTGGTACAAATTTGATTCAGGAGGCCATAGATCATATGAGGGTGATTCAGGATAGGCTTAAGATAGCTCAAAGTAGACATCAAAGTTATGTGGTTCATAGATGTTAACCATTGAGATTTTTCATTGAGGATAAAGTATTTCTCCATGTATAGACCCTAAAGGGAGTGATGAGATTTGGGTGGCATGGAAATATTAGCCCCAGGTATATCGGGCCTTTTTAGATTATGAGGACAATTAATGATGTGGCCTATGAGTTAGCATTGCCTCTAGCCTTTTTTGCTATTCATCCAGTTTTCCATTTTTCGATGTTGCATCGCTAAGTTCACGACGACTAGTATGTGCTCCAGTATGATGCGGTTAAGTTAGATGATCGCCTGACCTTTATTGATGAGCCACTTGCCATTCTTGCGAGTGATGTGAGGTAGTTGTGATTCAGAGCCATTCCTATGGTTAAGGTCCATAGGAGACATTATCCAGTCAAGGAGGCTACTTAGGAGACCGAGAAGGAGATGCGGGTGCAGTTCCCTGACTAGTTTAAGCCTTTAATTACTTCTTGATTCTTACTTTCACAAATGGAAGGTCTTTTAGTAGTAGATGTTGTAATGACCCTCCAGGTCATGTTTGAGTTAATGCATTCATTTCATCGATTCGAGCATGCATTCTTATAGTGAACCCATATCACTTCTGAGTTATTTCCACGGATTGTTCGGTCTCCTAGTCGTTAGTTTGGGTTTTAGGCCCGTTTTCCTATTTTGGAGCTTTTATAACTTTAAAAAGTGATTTCGGTAATAACATTAGGTAAATGAGCTCAGAATGAAATTTTAACGATTCGATCAAGTCTGGAATGGAAAAATTAGGCTAGTAGTATGGCCGGCCCTGAGTATCACTAAAGAGAACCTTGGTGACTAAAGCGACCCCTCGGAGCTAAAGTGAAAATGGAGTCACTAAATACAACAGGCCTCTATGGGCGGGTGTCTCTAAAGCGACTAACTAGTCGCTTAAGCGCACGACGCCCATCTCTTTATAGGGGTCACTAAAGTGAACTATGAAGTTTCTTTTGCAATGCCTGGGAGTTATTTTAAACTCCAAATTTCAGTTTATTTCTCTAAGTTCAAACATTCATATCTCTCTCATTTCTTGGAAGATTTAGGTGATTCAAATGCTAAATTGTGGGTAATTTCTAATAATAGGTGTTTGGGGCATTGTAAGGTTGTGGAGAAACTTCTTTTGAGGTTAAATCTCTTGTAAACCTGCTGTCATGGCCTTGTTCTTGAGCTTATCATAATTTTATTGCATGTTCTTATTTTTGTTGATTCGAGCCCTGAATTGTGTTCAATTTTTTAACACATGCTTATGGTGGCAAATGGAAAATAAAGTCAAACCCAAAATTACGAAAGCAGATCCTACATTCTTATTTTTGACTCCAGATTTGGTTCGTCTCTAAATTTAGTAATTGTAATGTCTAGACGATCATTTTAATGTTGTTTACCTATATTTGATGTCATGGAAGTATATGGAGGCCGTTAGGAATCAGAAACCTACAGTTATGTGATTTGGAGCATGCATGATTAGCCTACAAGTAATCTATGACTTACTTTTCCCCTAGATTGAGCTTGATTATGTGATTGCATGTGGATTAGTTATAATTTGGGATGGATAATTATTCAACCATGCATGGGTGTTTAGAAATCATGGCTTAGGTTTAATTCGGGAAATTTCAGGTTCTTGCGAGCATATGTTTAGTGGTACGTTGATAATCCATGCCTTGTGTCCTTATTTATGACTATTTTCTATTGATTTTGAGCATGTGTTTTCCTAAGTATAGACTTAGACTAGTGTTTCCATATACTTGCAATAGTTGTAGCTATTATTCCTTGTTTTTACTCCAATGACATTTCAGATGGCTTAGCTCCCTGTAAACTGGAATAGCAGACTTGTGTCTAGTTGTTTGAGACTTATATTAGATGCTACCTCAGCTTAACGATCTTCTACCCTCCCTTCCTTATTTTACAATTCATTGATGGGTTACTTGGGCTTCAACCATCGTTTGGCAATTCAGAATCAGGTGTGGGTCATGATTTGAAATACTGATTGGATTATCTAAGAGTAGAAGTAGATACACAGAGACTTCACTATGAAAGAATGACATGACATATTTTGGTAGAGATTATCGTCGCAAATTCAAGGTTTGGTCATGCTACTCGCTTATCATCTATGGAGATGACTAATCCAATCACGGACTTTAGCCCCTTTTAAACTCATCTGCGATTCGAGGTCCGAGCGCTAGACTTTATAGCTGAGCTCTCCATATTGACTATTTGGAGATTTCTTTCGATCTTCCCCTTTGAGATTCATCCGCGGTTGGAGGTCTAGGCACTGGACTTCTTAGATGGGCTATTAATTTGGGATACAATTGGATACTTCAAAGAAAACTTCAGTTCAAGGTTTGGACTATGGTTTTCCAGCACTGGACTCGCCGTTTCTCATTCTAGGTAGTTTTAGCAATTTTGTGTACTCATCAGATTTATAGGGGTCTGCTGGGGTTTTTATTAAAATTGCGCACGAGTGTATCTTCTAGGCTTATAGGGGTTCAATTATGTTTAGGTAACTATCGTAGTTCCTTACACTCATGTGCATATCCTTAGTTTCTATCTCTTTCATTTCTTTATCTTATATTGTATCTCTTCTTACCTACTGTGGAATATAGTTGCCAGTCTTGATTCAGGCCGGTTGCAGTCTAAATCAGTGGCGAGGATGAGCACTTGGCTTTTTGGGATCTTTTTATCTCCATCTATATATATTTGATTGTCGTTTGCTTTTTCAGATAACTTTTGTTTCTGTGTTCCAGTTTTGGGACCTGTATCACTATGTGTAGTAGCTCTGTACTTGTGAATTTCATGTTCTGGGAGGGATCTTACATTTTGATGTATATTTATTCACTTGTTTTGCTTCCGCTATTCCTATTGTTTTTGTATTATTGTGGTACTGTTCACTTTCTTTCCTCAATCTCATTACTTGTAGTTCCGAGATACGGTTTGTCTTACCAATTGTGGAATATAGTAGATGCCATCATGACTAGAAAGGTCGGGTCGTGAACAACATAGTAATTTTTTAGGGTGTTACAATTTATTATAAGTGGCTTGAAAATAATTCATCAATGAGGAGCCCATCAAATTTGAGACATGTACCAGAGATGTCAAATTTTCAAGGCGTTGCCAAGTATCAAATATTAGAAAGGATTCTAAAATTTAAAGAAAATAGAGATCTACTAATCAGTTTATTCAACAATAGCCAAAGACTAGAGGAATCACTTGATACACTGCTAAAAGAAACTGAAATAGATAGGTATTAACTAAAAAAGGTTGATTTTGCATAAAGAAAAGACAAAGGCCTAAATATTATTTGGATGGTTTTTTGTTGATGTTTGCTTTTTGGAGAGGCGCAACAAAGATGTAGTAGTACTTAATAAATAAAAGTATTTATCTTAAACTGTTACACTATTATATTTTTTATGCATGGTTGGTAATATTATAAATCAACAATGATAGCAATCTACTAATAAAAATGAAGTACTTCTATATAATTAATTATATGAATTAACCCTCAAAGTCATTTATGTCTTATTCCTTTCTTTTCATTGTTTAGAGAATTCCAATAGAGACCCCAAGCCATTAATGAATTGATGCCAGTGTCAACTGTCGTTCATTTGGTTTTGACACGACCCAACCTAAGGCCTAGTCGTAACCCGATGATCGAAACCTCAAAGGGACCCAACCAAGCCTCTTGTTCATATCGTAAACATACATAAGGTATAACAAATGCGGAAACATCATAGAAATGAGTCTAACATAAATATAAGGAAACAAGATCCGACAATATAAGATTCTACATACTTTTCCAACAATGCCTCTAGTTATGAACATGGGCGGGGACTAAGACATTTTTCTAGCTCACCCTCAAATAAAGAAGTAAATATCTTTTCAAAGTAGAAACAATAACTCATATTTGTCGTCGATAGATGAGGACTCACCAAGACTTTGCCGTAGGAACTCAACTAGCCACGCGGATGGATAAGATACTCAACCTCAACTCCAACATTATGAGACAATATAGGTAAACATATGTGTTAGTACATTTGAATATTCTATGTATTAGGACATGACATGCAACGTAAATAATGAGATGCAATGATCAATTAAAATACATGATAAGAGAAGAAAAGTAAGGACATGAGAGAATCAGAATGATCAAATCATTTGAAAAGCATAATCAATATCGTGAAATTATATAAGAGATCATACATATGTGGGATAGGAACCATAAACGACTTTAATACCATGCGAGCTATACTATGGAATCCTGATGTTGCCCCTACACCGAAAAAAGGGGAATCGACTTGCCAAGGTAGAATCTACCCCGCTAGGAGGGTGATACGTACCCTATATATGGATCCACTAGCTAAGCCATAAAGGAAACTTATGGTGGCACGTAGTTTATGAGACATGAGGATGCTACTAATGCTTTTGATAGGCCCCCCTCCTCATGTCCACTCGGTGCTAAGTCAAATCCCACGAAATACATAACATAGTATTCATACTTAGCATATATCATAACTTGTTCATATACTTCATACTTCATAGAATAAATTATTTCATAACATACTTGTAATGTGAGAATTTGTCCTTTCATCATTAGAATCATACCTACATAATCGTAGTTCATACATAATACATATCATATCTTAAGGCACTATATTGGGCCCTAATTAACCTTTTCCATCCTGATCACCATCGACAGCATTGGAACCATCCAAAGTGCAAGGCACCCATTCCAATCAGCTGCTCAAGTCATGGCTACAGCACATACAATTTGCATTGTACACTTACTCTATCCTTCAGCCTCACTAACAACAACTCCAAGGCTGCTGGCTACTATGGCTCCATCTACTTTCTATCCTTCCATGCTCCTTAACTGCTTCCTGCTATGGATGTTGCTGCATAACTTCTTTGGACTTACTTGGTATGACAAGACTAAAAAGGGCAAAGATGAAAAGAATTTTCCCATCCCATGCAAGATAGAAGTTTCATATACTTGTTCTTCTTCAATGTAGCTATGTCGGGTACGTAGCATAGTTGAATAGGACTAGTGTAGGTTACTTTCCTATTTTCTCATGGAAGGGGAGAGTCTCCCTCATTTATGCTTTCTTAGTCGATTTGTATCGGGAGGAGTCCTCTCATAGATTTATTGCTTTCTAGTTATAGTTAGTCCATTTTTTTGTATCGGGGATGAGTTAGCCGACCTTAATAGGTTAGCCGACTTATGAACCACCATAGGATCGGAGGTAAGTTTTATGTCCCCCTCCTTGTATTTTTATTTTGTTTATTTATGTTAAGGCTTCGGGGTGATGCTCAACCCCTGACTATGCACGAGAGGTGGGAGCCTCGTGTAGGGTCTGTTCCCATAAAAAAAATTAACCTTTTCCATAATTTGCATAAAAATCATGATTTGAAACATACTTGAAATTCATGATCATAATTGAAATACATAATGATAATTCATACTCAAAAATTAGGGTAAAACAAGAATGCATGATTAATTAACTTGAAAATTATGATAATACCTTTAAATCATTGAACTTATAATCATACTTCATAATTCATCATAGAAAATAGGCTTCATGCAATTCATATGGAAACATCATTATAAAAGTCAAATATAATGATTAAAAGCATAATTTAAATATCCTAATGAAATCCATAAGATTAGGGTTACAAACGTAATTAAAATTCATGATATTTTGGAAGAAATATTTGGGACTCCAGGGGTGCAAAGGACCCATGGATCAATCCCTACATACCTTCATTGAAATTAACCTCAGAATTGGAAAAAAAGACTTTTTCTTGTAGAAACCCTAGCCCAAAATCTTGATGAAGAAGATGATCTTTGGAGGAGCCTTGAGAGAGAAGTCTTTTAGTTGATTTGTAGGTAATGAGGGAAAATAATAGATTAAAGAGTATTTAGGATATTTTTGTACTAAATTTAGTCCCAAAAAATGTCCAAAAAAATTAATTAGAGAATAGGAAATGTCTCCATCACGGCCCGTTGTGCTCACCACGGTTTGTGGTGGTGTCCATGATATTTGACTTGAACCGTGAAATTTTTGAGTTGCAAGTAAAGTTTCACAAATTTCTTCATGGGACCCTTCATGGTCCATGAAGTACACCATGGTCTATGAAAAGTGGACGTGGTGCAGGTCCTGCAACTTGACCTGCAGGAGTGACCACCAAGATGCTCACCATGTTCCACGGCCCATGGTGGCTAGTCGTGGTCCTAGACTTGGGATCAAGGTTTTGAGGCTTCAAATGAGGGGTCACCACAGAATGCTTCATGGCCCGTGGTGCTTACCACGGTCAATGGTTACCTATTGTGGACCTCAACCTGCAAAACTAAACTTTAGGGTCTTTACCACGGCAGTTCACCATGGGAAAGGAAAGGAACATAACAGCCCAACATGAATGCAAAATACCTCGATAATGCATAATACATGAAATCTTCAATCCTAAGAAAAAATATAACTTTAAAACTTATTTCATAACCATGAAAACATGAGAACAACTAGAACACATGATCTGGGTTGTTTATGTCATGAAGGAACTAAATACCTCAATTAGAAACAAAAGGAAAGAGATGAGGATATCAGGAAATCATGTCAGCTTCGGGCTCCTATGTAGCACCCTCAACCTGTTGTTTGATCCATAACACTTTAACTAAAGCATTTTGTTATTTCTCAACTTTCTAACTTGTTGGTCCAAAATCTCAACCGGGACCTCTTCATACCGAAGACTCTCCTTGACCTTAATGCTGTTCAATGGAATAATGGTGCTAGGAGCTCCAATAAACTTTCTCAATAATGACACATCAAATATCGGATGCACCAATGCAAAATATGGAGGCAAATCCAACTCGTAATCTACCTTACCAATTTACCTCAAAATTTGATATAGGCCAACATAGCGGGGACTTAGCTTCCCTGTCTTACCAAAATGCATCACACTCTTCATGGGTGAAATTTTAAAGTAAACCCAATGTAACTTCAAATTCAAGTTCCCTCTTTCTGGCATCTGAATAGGACTTTTGTTAGCTTTGGGCCATTTTCTATCTTTCTCTAATGAGTTTAATTTGTCTATTGCTTCAAATACCAACTCAGGTCCTACCAAAGCAACTTCACCTACCTCAAACCATCCTATAAGGGATCTACACCGCCTACTGTACAAAGCCTCAAATAGGGCCATCTGAATGCTAGAGTGATAACTATATTATAAGCAAACTCTATTAATGGAAAATGCCCGTCCCAATTTTTTCTAAAGTTGATCACGCATGCTCTCAATATATCTTCTAAGGTCTGAATAGTACGTTTGACCTGACCATTCATCTATGGGTGGAAATCCGTACATAGCTTTACTTGGGTACTAAGACCCTTTTGGAAAGATTTTCAAAACTGAGATGTAAACTAAGTACATATGTCAGAATTGATAGACAATGGAACACTATGAAGCTTAACCAACTCTTGGATATATAATCTAGCATAGTCCTTGGGAGAGTATGAGGTCCTAACTAAGAGAAAATGAGCAGAGTTAGTCATTTGGTATAAAATCACCCAAATAGAATCATGATGCCTATGAGTACGAGGCAAACCCGTAACAAAGTCCATATTTAATGCTTTCTACTTCCAAGTAGGAATCTCAATGTTTTGAGCCAAAACTCCTAGTTTTTGATGTTCAACTTTAACTTATGGACAATTGGGACAGTTAGCCACAAATTCTATATATCTCTTTTCATGCCATTCGACTAATACACCTCCCTCAAATCTCAATACATCTTTGTAGAACCAGGATGAATAGAATAGCCCAAGATATGAGCCTCTACCAATATCATATTTCTCAAGTCATCAACATTCAGCATACATAATCGGCCTTGATATCTCAAAACACCATCTCCCCCTTGGGAGAAAACCTCGATGGCTTATTCAACAACCTCTTTTTTCAATTCAACGAAAGTGGTATCATTATCTTGGTTTACCTTTACATCCACCACAAAAGATGGTTTAGATCCATTTTGCACAGTAACACCACCATCTTCGGAATTAACCAATCGACCACCCAACTAGGCTAATCGGTGTACAACTCAAACCAACTCTCTCTTTTCACCCTCAACATGAGCAATACTATTCATGGACAATCTACTAAGAGAGTCAGCAACCATGTTTTCCTTACTCGGGTGGTAGAGAACACTCATATCATTATCCTTCAACAGTTCAAGTCATCTTCTTTGTCGAAGATTCAACTCTTTTTAAGTAAACACATATTGTAAACTCTTGTGATCGGTGTAAACATCAACATGGATAATATAAAGGTAGTGTCTCCACAACTTCAAAGGAAATACCATCGCCGCTAACACCAAATCATGAGTGGGGTAATTCTTCTCATGCATGTTAAGTTTCCTTGAAGCATAATCTATTACTTTACTATTTCTAATTAGGAAACAACAAAGACCGACTCGTGAGGTGTCACAATATACCAAAAAATCATTGGAACCTTCTGGTAAAGTTAGCAACGGAGTGGAGGTATGCCTGTCTTTCAACTCTTGGAAGCTCTTCTCATAAGCCTCTGACTATTAAAATTTCACCTTCTTCTTAGTCAAGGAAGTTAAGGGTGATACAATGGAAGATAAACCTTCCACAGTCATCTGTAATAACCGGCTAAGCCCAACAAACTCGGAATATCAAAAGGACTCAACAGTCTAGGCCAATTCTTGACAGCTTCTGTCTTTTTTGGATCAGCCATAATTTTTTCTCTGAAAACAATATGACCAAGCAAGGCAACTGACCTTCGCCAAAAACCACATTTTCTAAACTTTGCATACAACTGTCGGTGTTTGAGAATTTGCAACATAATCCTTAAATGATTGGCATGCTCTTCCTCACTCCTTGGGTAAATCAAAATATCATCAATAAAGACGATCAAAAGCATATTCAAATATTTCTTGAATACCCTAATTATCAAATCCATAAAAAATGCAGAGGCATTTGTTAGTCCAAAAGACATAACCAAAAATTCAAAGTAATCATACCGAGTTCTAAAAATAGTCTTTGGAATGTCACACTCCTTACTCAGAGTTGATGATAACCCAATTGGAGGTCAATCTTTAAAAAGTAACTTGCCCCGTGAAGTTGATAGAACAAGTCATCAATCCTTAGGATGGGATACTTATTCTTAATTGTGACATTGTTAAATTGTCGGTAATCTACACATTTGGAGTGACCCATGAAATACTTGCCTTATATAGAACTTATCCAACAAGTCCTTTAATTACTCTTTGAGCTCCTTAAGTTTCACCAGAGCCATTTAGTAAAGAGGAATATAAATAGGTTGTCTGTCAATTAAGAGATAAATACCAACACAGGTTGTGCTCTCCGAAAACATAATTTGAATTTTCTATTCAATTAAGTCTATTTCCCTTTTGGGAGGAACACCTGGGAAGTCTTCGGGAAAAACTTCTGGAAACTCAATAACAACTAAAACTGACTCAAGAGGGGGAATCTCAGAGTCAACATCCCTGACTCATACTAGATGGTAAATGCAACTCTTGTAAATCATCTTTCTAGCCTTACGACATGAAATTAATCGACCCTTAACAACTGAATCATTTCCCTTCGATTCTAGAATAGGCTCATTAGGAAACTGAAACTTAACCACTCGGATTCTACAACATATAAACATGTAAGAGGCATGTAACTAGTCCATATTGAGAATAATGTCGAAGTCTTTTATTCTAAGTTCAACAAAATCATAGGGTATAGTTTTATGCAAAACTGAGATAAGGCACTTCCTATAGACCCTTTTAGCCATAACTGACTCACCTACAGGAGTATAAATGGAAAAAGGCTCTATCAAAATTTCTAGCCTAACATCAAACCTTATAGCCACATACGGAGTAACGAAAGAAAAATTTGCACTCCGATCAATCAAGGCATAAACATCATAGTGAAAGAACCGTAACATAACATCAGGAGTCTCTTCCACCTCTTACCTTCAATGAAGGGCATATAATCGGTTGTTGCATTGACCACCCTAAGGTTGAGCTTGGGCACCTTGTGGAGCTTGGCCACCTTGAACAACTTGGCCTTGAGGAAGACCTTTTTTACCCTAGTTGTTGATCTAGGGCACTCAAATTTCCTATGACCCATCTTTTTGCATCAAAAGTAAGCATCCATTCCCATCAAACATCTTCTCCCATGACTTTTCCCACATTTTGCACACTTGGGAAATGAAGGGCTATTGGCATTCATACCTCCTCCTTGAGCCTTAGGGTATAACACCCTATCATTTACAAAATTCTTTCCCAAACTTTTCCCTTCTTAAGAACGACCACTACTATCATCGGACTTAGCGTTTGAGAACCCATGTTCATACCAAGCTCTCTTGGAATCTCTCATTAACATCGCCTTAAGTTTCTCTTCCTCATTTTATTTGACAAAGTTTATGAGCCGGGATATGTCCATTTCCTTAATATTCATGGCAGTTCGGCATTCTTTACCAACTAAGTCAAATACCCCTGATATGGATTGACTCATTTAGGCATATGGATCGGCAACCAATAAAGGAGAATACTTGGAGAGCATGGTGAACTTGAGGGAATAGTACCTTATTTCCATATACCTTGACAAAGATTGATAAAATCAAACACCTTCGCTTCCCTTAGCTCAAGAGGGAACGAATAATCAAGGAAAGCAAGTTTGAAGGCTTTCCATTCAATAGGTCCTTCATCCACCCTCTCTATCTTCCATTAGGTATACCACACGTGTGCAACACTCTTAAGTTGATAAGCTGCTAATTCCTCTTTCTCTTTAGACGACACCCCCATAATACTAAGTATCTTATAAACCTTGTCAATTAATTCTTTAGGATCCTAATAAACTTTTGAACGGTGAAACTCCAGAGGTTTATTCATGCAAAATCTCTTACCCTTGAAGTTGGAGTGGGAACATTTCGAGCAGTCTCTACCCCTTGGTTGGCTATAACTTAGGCTAGCATGGTAAAAGTAGTTCAAAACTCTACATGTATCACTTGCTCGGGAAAAGGGTTATTTCCTTGAGGAACCGAAGGTATTTTAGCATTATTAGCTAATCCTTCTTGGTAATGGTGGTCTTCTTGGAGGCATACTTTCTGAAAATTAGAAAGAAAGAATGTTAGGAGAGGAAATCTTAAAGGGAAACTCTATAGCATGACATAGATCATGAAAGAAGTGTGAATTCCTAAAATGCCTCATACTCATAGATAAGGCATGCTTCACATCCATAAGTAAGACTCTACTTGATGCGGCATGTTGGACTCCCTAGGACACTTGAACCTTCTGCTCTGATATCATATTTGTTATGACCCGATCTAGGGTCTAGTAGTAACAGGAGGATAAAAACCCTGAAGGTCCCCAAACAAGCCTCTTGTTCATATAATAAGCATACATAAGGTATAGCAAAATGCGGAAATATCATAGAAAAGAGTCTAACATAAACATAAGCGATACATGATCTAACAACATGAGACTCTACATACTTGTCCAACAATGCCTCTAGTCATGAACATGGGCGGGGGATAAGACATGTCCCTAGCTCACCCTCAAGTAAAGAAGTAAATGTCTTTTGAAGTGAAAATAATAATTCGTACTTATCCTCGATAGATGAGGACTCACCAAGACTTCACTGTAGGAACTCAACTAGCCACATGGGTGGATATAATCCTCAACCTCAATCCCTACATTATTAGATAATATAGGCAAAAGTATGCGTTAGTACATTTGGATGTACTAAGTATGAGGCATGAAATAAAATGTAAGTAATGGGATGCAATGATCAATTAAACTACATAAGAAGAGAATAAAAGTAAGTACATGAGAGAATCATAATGATCAAAGTATTTGAAAAGCATAATGAATATCATGAAAGTACATAACAAATCATATATATGTGGGATAGGAACCATAACCGATATTAAGACCATGCGAGCAAAAACATGGAATCCTGATGTCGCCCCTGTACAAGAAAAAGGGGAATATACTTTCTAAGGTAGACTATACCCCGCTAGCCGAGTGATACGTACACTATATATGGATCCACTAGCTAAGCCATGAAGACAACCTATGGTGGCATGTAGTTTAAGAGACATGAGGCTACTACTAAGCCTTTTTGTAGGGCCCCCTCCTCTAGTCCACTCGGTGCTAAGTCAAATACCATGGAATACATAACATAGTAAACATACTTACATATATCATAACTTGTTCATAAACTTCATACTTCATAGAGTAGATCATTTCATAATGTACTTGTAATGTTAGAATTTGTACTTTCATCATTACAATCATACCTACATAATCGTAGTTCATACATAATTCATATCATACCTTATTTCATGACCTAACCCTATAGGCTGCGACTGAGGTCCAACCTGGACCCCCATATACATACCTATCAACTGTAGTCAAATCAAGCAATGCACAAAGTGATACTACATACAAAATCCTAATGAGTTAAAACTTTTTTGAGTACGTGGCTGTAACATAAAAATATTTACAACATGCCGTATAGGCACAATCAAAATGAACTCACAAACAACCCACATACTTATGTCTACAGACCTTTAAGAATAGTAACAACAATATATGGCGGGACAGGGCTCCCGCCGTACCCCTTAATATATAAATATATACATAAAAGGTCTAATATCCAAAGGCTTGGCTCTGATTCAATGGAGCTTCTCCCAACTTGCCGAGTGGAACCCTAATCTAGCAGATCCCTAAAGCGTGCATTTGTACTTGCGGGCATGAAATGCATCCCCCTAGAGAACAGGGGGTCAGTACGATATATGGACTAAGTATATAAAGCATAACAACACATAAGTGAGATAACAACTGAAATAGGGATGCAGGAAACAAGTATGGCAGTTAAGAGTTCACTATACCTACATCTTATGAAAAGAGAGCATGTATATCACCCTCACATATCACTCTCAGCCCGCCGTGGGACTCAGTGTTACAATATCAACGTATACAACATCATACCATGGTATAAAATATCGTTTTATACCTTATAAGTACATTACTATATTTTCATATGTATGCCTGTCTATTATATCCGGCCTTTTAGTGAGGGACTCGGTGAAGTTATTATTTCATCCTGTATCATGCTTGACCCTTCATGGGATGCAGTGAATAATCATTTCGTCATATATCATGCCCGGCCCTTTATGGGACACGGTTAATTCATCGTTTATCATGCCCAGCCTTTTAGGGGATGCGGTGAATATTCATTTCATCATTTGTGATGCCCGACCCTTCATGGGATGCAGTGGATTCATCGTTTATCATGCCCGGCCCTTCATGGGATGCGGTGAAGGATGTATTAACAGCATGCATGAGTAGAGTAGTGAGGAACCATATGCAATTTAACTCATCATCTAAGACTCAATGAAACCACCAAGTGAGCCATCACTTGAAAGCCAGAGCAATAATCCACTCAAGTACCCTATGAAATATCGTTAGGGGTCATATCTACTAGTGTCTCAGGAATATTAGACGTATATTGAGACAAGGCTAAGAAGCTCATAAAATAAAAGACTTTCGTCATCTTAGAGTCTTTAGGAATAGGAGCCTATACGTTCAAATACTATTCATCATATAGAAGACTAGAGGGTAGTAGTTCAATTACTTCAAGAACTTAAACATTCAAAAGTGAACACAAGTCATGAGTTATACTCGGAGCCTACAACTTAAACTACCTCCACACTCATATCATATCTCATTTCATTTACATTTAATACATCCCAAAAGAAAGGAGCAATAGGCTCTACATATTACAAAGGCAATATCTCAACTATTACAAGAGTTTTACCATCATGAAATGGATAAGAATTATGAACTGTACTCAAAGATTTACAAATGGAATTATCCCCATATTTCAAATACAAACCATTCATAACTTATATCTAAGACATTACAAAAGAAAGAAGAATAGCTTTACATACTTATCCCAAAAACATGCCAAGAGAAAGCTTCACATACCTCTTATGGGTTACTCTTTGTCACGCTCACGTTGTCGTCCTCTAAACCTATTTAACATTGAAGTAATGCAATTATAAACAAACCTTAACTATTCATCACCTTAAGTTATACACGAGTGTTCACAGAACCCATTTCCTTGCTCGTCTTCTCGA
Organism: Solanum dulcamara; assembly: GCF_947179165.1. Lineage (NCBI taxonomy): Eukaryota > Viridiplantae > Streptophyta > Magnoliopsida > Solanales > Solanaceae > Solanum > Solanum dulcamara. The sequence goes on from NC_077240.1 coordinate 51,140,899, forward strand.
CTAGTTCCTTAACTAGTTAACTAGTTAACGGAAATCGGGCAGCACCTCCCCTATAATATGCCCTATCTGAATTTCCAATCACACTCCTAATAACTACATACAACCAACAAAAACAACCTTCAGCACATGTATAAGCAGTTCAGACCAACATAATACAACACAAACTGCAAATGACTCGCTCGAACCCACGATACCAAAATAGGGTTTCTAGTTTCCATTTTGCAAAACCTTTAACTATACGAAATGGAGGGTTGAGTGGCTGCAACCAGAAGTAAACACACCTATTTTAGAACATTTTCCAGTACCTTAACACACCACCACATTGCCAGCAGTTGCAGCACCACACACACAACTCACTATTCAATTTTAATTTAACTATAACGACTTCAATTTAGATTGTTTCCAACGTTGAGCATTTCTATGACATTATCACACTTCCAGAAACATAAAATATGTATAACACACCCTATAAAATACCAAAAACTTCAAATTGAAGGGAAAGAATTTACCTTACACGAAATTAGCGAAAACTCACCTCGAAAACTCTTCTAATGCGATTAAAACATCGTGGCTGCTTGCTACTCATTTGGTGCTTCTCCAAGCCATGATTTTATACTATTAATACCTACATATCACCGTGGTATACCCTAAATAATTAATTGATGGAATGAAATCGGGACTTACGTTTTTTTTTCCCAAGCCGTCGCCCCTCTCTTTTTTAGTTTTATGGTTTTGTTCCCTTTGTTTCTGCTGATTTTTGAACAAGGAACTGAACTTAATAGTCATGTATACATATATATAGGTGGTACTAAAATGTGACACGTGTCATCCCCTAAGGGTGATACGTATCCAGCCCCTATTGGGCCACCGTATCCATGCAATCAAGAAGGGACTTCCACGTGGCAGTGGGGTACACCCCCCCAAGTAGGTGGGTCACCTAGTTGAACCCAAGTAGGTGGGTCACCTGCTTTGTTGAGGTGCTACCACGTGTCCTTCTCTTCTCTTCCTCGCGGGTTCGTAATCTCGTCTTATTTTAAGAGCCTATGTAATCCATGCTTCGTAAGTTTGCTATATCCTCAAGTATATTAGGTATGTAAGACTTCTAAGTTAGTAGTTTTCATAGGTAAATCGAGTCCTACGACTCATTACTTGACCTCCAATTCCTTCCAGATTCTTATAACTCTATTTCCAGCCTTCTCCACTATGGGGATTCACATTCTCCCTTCCTTAGGGTTTTTTGATAGTGTCATAGATTATTCGGCCCACACGATAACTTCTAAAAAGATTAAGAAACATTTCAAGCTCAAGAGTGTAGGGTGCAACACCTTAAGGCACTACATTGGGCACTAAGTAACCTTTTCCATAATTTGCAGGAAAATCATGGTTTGAAACATACTTGAAATTCATAATCATAGTTGAAATACATAATCATAATTCATACTTGGAAATTAGGGTAAAACATGAATGCTTGATCAATTGACTTGAAAATCATGATAATACCTTAAAACCATTGAATTGATAATCATACTTCTTTATTCATCATAGAAAATAGGCTTCATGCATGGACAATTATAATTGAACTTAGAACTCATGTAATTCATAAGGAAACACCATTATAAATATTGAATATAATGATTAAAAGTATAATTTAAATACCCAATGGAATTCATAAGATTAGGGTTACAAACCAAATTAAAATTCATAAAATTTTGGAAGAAATCCTTCGGACTCCATGAGTGAAAGGGAACCATGGATCAATCCCTACATACCTTAATTGAAATTGACATTAGAATTGGAAGACGAGACTTGTTCTTGTAGAAACCCTATCCTAAAAGCTTGATGAAGATGATGATCTTTGGAGGAGTCTTGAGAGAGAAGTCTTCTAGTTTATTGGGATTAATGGGGGAAAAGAGTAGATCAAAGAGCATTTAGGATATTTTTGTACTAAATTTAGTCCTAAAAACTTCCACATACATTAAGCAAAGAATAAGAAATATCTAAAATACCCCTAATTAAACTGTAGTTGAGACTCACCACGGATGATCCATCATGGCCCATGGTGTTGACCATGATCTGTGGTGGTGTCTGTGATATTTGACTTAAACTTTGAAGTTTGAGTTGAAGGGAATATTTTAGAACTTTCTTTATGGGACCCTTCGCGGTCCCTGAAGTACACCATGATCCGTGAAGATTGGATGTGGTGCAGGACCTGTAACTTTTCCTATAGGGGTGACCACCACAAAGCTCACCATGGTCTGTGAAATGTTCCACAGCCAGTGGTGGCCAGTCGTGGTCCTAGACTTGGGATCAAGTTTCTGATGATTCAGGGGAGGGGTCACCATGGAAGGCTTTCTAGCCCATGTTGCCAACCATGGTCCATGGTGACCTATTGTAGATCTCACCCTACAAAGCTAAACTTCAGTGTCATCACCATAGTGGCTTCTCATGATCCATGGTGCTTACCATGGTCTGTGATGTCCTCCGTGGTCATCACCTGGTGCCAAAATTTGCAACTTTTCAGATTTTCATGTTTTGATCCGTACTTCCTGACTTTTCAAATTCCAGGTTCTTACCATTTTTTTACAAGATAATGTGTTTTGGAGCTTTTGAAACTTAATGGTGTACATTGATCTAAAATTCAGGTAAACAACCTTAGAATGGAATTTTATCATCTATTTTGGCTTTAGAACGTTGAATTTGATCTAGAATTACCCTTCCTGCGCCTCCCAAGACTTTTGGGCTAATTTTGAGTCCCCTTGTGGATTTGGCTAAATAAAGATATTAGGTGTAGGACCCACTCTTTTTCAATACAATGTCAAATAGAAGTTTTGACTATTTTGTTGAGTCCAAAATATCAAGTTTGGTAGGGTAGCATATCTCATTTGTGCACATTGAGTTCTGAATGAATTTTGAGGACCCCGTTAGAAGGCTTGAGTGACCTGGCATCACTTAAGAGGCCTTCTCTTTAGTATCTAGGGTCTCTCTTTTGCAGGTTAGTCCACCTCAGGTCTAGCCTCTTAAGAGGCCCTGCCATCGATTTAGGAACTATCACTTAAGCATCAAGGGACTCGATTTAGCAAACCTGCCCATGTGTTGGCCATTCCCTTGAGAAACTATAACATCAATTTCACGGACCCCGATTTAGAGGAAAGGGGTTCAATTTATCCTGTCACGTATCCTTATACCAGTTACTTTAGTGGCATTAGTGGTTGCTTTTGCAACATCTATGGTCTGGTAAGACCTTTTTGGGGTCTTTTTCTTAAAGTTGTTAGAACTAATTTGACACTTCGTATGCTTGTTTCTTGGTGGAAATTGCTTGTTGTATCTGGAATTATTAGGGAATGGTGTTGGATGCTTGTTGATCGGTTGTAGCATCATCCCAGAAGTTATTCTTTGCTCCATTGACCTCTATTGATCTCTAATGGTGTTTATTTGATGGTATTCTTGAATGTTTGATTACGGTATGTCCCCTATATTATTTTCTATTTTAAGACACAAGTTTGATGATATAATTAGGATCCTTTAACATAATAAATTTTTGAAAGTTTGATGCGGGTCCAAATTGCCATTTTAGACTCAAAAATTGGTCCATCTCCATTTTAAGTTATATTGGTGTCGAAACGACCATCTTAATGTTGTGAAAGTATTATTGATAGCATGACAATATTCAGAGGCAATGACTTCCCTTTCTATAGATTTTGAGCTAGGCTATGGTTTCCCTTTCTATAGATTTTGCTGGAGAACGTGAATTTATGTTGATTAATTGCATGAGCTTAACTACCTCATTCATTACTTAGAGTAGGTGGTGGTAGTTTTCACGCTTAAGATCTGGAGGTACTATTTGTATAAGGTTGGATGTGAGATCTACACTGATGACAATAATCTTTAGTACATTATGAGTTAGAGGGACCTTAATTCGAGGTAGCATCAGTAGATTAAGTTCCTACACAACTACGACATCTGTATTCTATACTATCAAGGCAAGAAAAATATAGTAGCAGACGCCATAAGCAAGAAGGCAGTGAGTATGGGTAGTCTAGCACTTCTTTTTGTTATGGAGTGACCTTTGTCTTTTGACATTCAATCTTTAGCAAATAAGATGATTTGACTTGATATTTCAGATTATAAATAAATTTTAGCATATGTGGAAAGTAAGTTGTCTCTTTTAGATCATATTCGTGGTTATCAGTTTGAGGATGATTCCTTTGTTTCCCTTTGTGATCGAGCGTTGGGAGGTGACATCCGACAAGCTACCTTAAATTTAGATAGGGTTTTTAGATTTGTTGGTCATAATTATGTTCAAAGAGATAGAGGTTTGATTTAGCTAATCTTTAGTAAGACCCGTGATTCCAAGTATTCGATGCACTCGGGCATCACTGAGATGTATCCTAACTTGAGGAAGCATTATAGGTGGAGTGCCATGAGGATAGATATACCAGACTATGTGTCCTGCTTCCTGTATTGCCACTAGGATAAAGCCGAGAATCTGAGGCATGGTGGTGAGCTTCAGAGATTACCCATTTAGAGTAGAACTAGAATCATATCACCACAGACTTTGTTGTGGGTCTTCCTTGGACATTTAGAGATATTGATAGCATTTGGGTCATAATGGATCGATTGATCAATTCAGCACACCCTTCCTGTTTAGTCATTTTTCAGAGCCAAATATGTTGGCTCATATCTATATTTGGGAGGTAGTTCATATTCAAGGTGTTTCTTGTATCTATTATTTCAGACCAGGTACTTAGTTTACTTATAGATTTTAGAGGACCTTTCAGGAGGAGTTGGGCACCTAGGTTGATTTTACCATAACATATCACGTGTATACTAGTGGTCAGTTAGAGTGCACAATTCAAGTTCTTGAGCATATGTTTTGGACCTCTAATTTCGATATTGAAGGTCTGTAGGAAAAGTTCTTTCCTTTGGTGGAGTTTGCATACAATAAAAAAACAACCACTCTACTATTCAGATGGCCTCATTTGGGGCTTTATATGGTAGGTGTTGTCGCTCTCTTGGTTGTTGGTTTTAGTCTTTAGAGCCTATCCACGTGGTACAGACTTGCTTTAGGAAGACTTACACCATGTTTGGGTGCTTAGGATAAGCTCGATATAACTTAGAGTAGGCACCAGAGTTATGCTGATCATAGGTGTCGGCCATTGCAGTTTGTAGTTGATGATTAGGTATTCCTCCATGTACCTTCCATGAAAGGCGTGATGAGATTTGGAAGGCAGTTGAATCTTAGACCTAGGTATATAAGACCTTTTAAGATTTTGAGGATTATTGGTGAGGTCACTTATAAGTAAGCCTTACGTTCAACATTTTCAGCCATTCACTTGATTTTTTATGCTTCTATGTTGCACCGGTATGTTCCTGATGATTATCTTATTCTCTGATATGATTCGGTTTAGTAGGATGATCGTCAAACCTTTTTTGAGAAGCCAGTTGCTATCCTATCCAGAGATGTCTGGCTGTTACATTTGAGAGCCATTCGTGCTGTTATGATCCATTGTAGGCATCATCCAATTAAGGAGGCTACTTGGGACACCAAGCAGGAGATGTGAGAGCAGTTTCCTAACTTATTTCAGCTATTATATACTTTTTTACTATTACTTTTGTCGACGAAATCCCTTTTAAGTAGTGGATCTTGTAATGAACTTCCAGTAAATTTCTATTTTATTCCCTTCTTTTAATCATTTAGAGTGTTTCTATAGTGACTCCAAGTAATTTCTGACTTGCTGTCACTTACTATTTACTCATTTGGTCGTTCCTTTGATTTTTGTGCAAGATTCAGTGTTTTGGAGCTTTTGAAAATTTAATAGTTAACTTCTATCAAAACTTCAGGTAAACAACCTTAGAATGGAATTAATTCGGTTCCATTTTGTCTGGTTTGGGTAAAAAATGACCTTTCGTGCTTCTTGAGGCATACAGGCTAATTTTGAGCCCTTTAGTGGATGTCAGCTAAAAATGGTGATTGGTTGTAGGACCCACTTTTAGTCAAGAAGACCATGAATGAAAAGTTTCACTTTGCTGTTGAGTTTGTGTCACGACCCAAGCCTAGGGCCTAGATGGGAAACGACGAATAAGACACCCGGATATATGTCACCCAAGCATCTTAGCATTTATTTAGCTTTTCATAGATAATGACATTCAATAATAAGCAGAAATAAAAAGAAAGATGGGACTAAGGGAAAACATCATAAAATAAGAGTCATCACCGACCTCATACATCATACATCTATGTCCAAACATACCTTTACTAAGACATGGTTGGGGCAAAGACATGTCCCTAGATCACCCTCAAAATGAATAGAAAAGTATCGATGTAAGGATCCAAAATTCTTTACATAACATTACAAGAAAAGATAGGAATAATGTTCCCAAAACATGGGAAATCACCAATAAAGTAGCCTCCAACGTAATCACCTAGCCACATGGAGGTGAATGTGGAACAATGTTGGTCCCTACATGCTGATATCATGTAGGGAAAAGAGTATGCATTAGTCCTTTGAATGTACTAAGTATGTAGGCATGAAATTCAATTAAAACTTTAAGGCATTGTAAGATACGATACATAAGTAGATGCCTAAATCAACATAAATAACATTAAAATGTTCATTTTATGTGAAGATGACCATAACCGATATTTAAGACCATGTGAGCTACTACATGAAATGCAGCATAACCCGCTACATTTGCATGGGCAGACTACTTGCTGGGTAGACATCTGTCAAACTTTACATTCATTCTGTAACTTCAACTTTATGGGCTTTTGTGGATCCAATAACCGAAGCCTACAAGGGCTTCTATGTTGGCACATAGTTAATAGGACAAGGGGTTGCTCCTAGGGTTCCCTTCCCAAATCCCACCTCAATACCCCATTCAGTGCTAAGTCAAATCTCACAAAATAGTTTAATAGCATAATAATTTAATTATTTACATAGCTTTAAATCGTCAAAGCATCAGTAGGTAGAATAGCTTATTAAAACTTGATGATTCAAATTTGAGAATTGTCCTTATAACATAAAATTCATTCTTTGTCTAAGAAGCCCTTTCAAACCTATTCAATCATTCTTGTATTTCGTAAGACTTCCTTTAATCATAGACATTAGCTTTCGTAAATATTCATTTTGTAGTCAAAGATTTTTAATTCCAACTTCATGAAATTTAGAGTCAATATAAATATAAAATAGATAAAAAAAACATCAAGTAATCAATAATCTTTGCATTTGAGTCATAATATGGAAACCTATAGAAATTTATCATTTTTAATTGAGAAATTGAGTTTAGAAAAAAAATACTTGGGATCCATGGGTGAAACAACCCATGAATGAGACCTACATACCATGGGGATTAAATTCCTAATGCAGCTTTAAAAATGGAGGCTTGAAGACCCTTGGAGTGAAACCCTAGACTTCGCTTGAAAACCTTCAGAGAACTTTAGAAGAAAGAATTTGTGTTTGAGTCTAAATGTAAGAATGAGAGGTTTTGGGGTAGTTTAGGGTCCTTAGATAGTGTCCATTCAGTTCCCAAAATGATTACACATGGATTTTAAAATGCAGAAAAAGACTAAAATGCCATTTAAAAAGTTGGCTGAAATTGACCCTACGAGTTGACCCAATGGGTCTGAGAACATTCGACAAGTCGTAGAGTCATGCAGGCTCTGAGGAAACCTTAATGAGGGATCCTCTAAAGTTTTCTTACGAGTCGTGTTTATGACTCATAAAAACTTTTATGAGTCATTGAAATGACTAGTCCAACAAGGGTGGAGGAACCAAGAGGACTGAGACTGTGCACCTCCTCTACGACTCATTATTATGAGTCATTGACTTGAAGATGAGTCATAGACTCGATTTGATCTGCAGGGATTGGAAACCTGCATGCTTGAAGTCTCTGAAGTTTCTTGATGAGTCATTTCTATGACTCTTCTAGACTTCTATGAGTCATCAAGCGGACTCGTAAACCGCTTCTTCCCTTGGTCATATTTTAAAGCCTCCTGGTGAGTCCTACGAGTCAGTCTTACGACTCGTATAGTTAGTCGTAGGACCTGATTTCATACTATTTTCTAGAATTATTCCTTTGTTTTGACTCTTTAACTTATGGGGTATTACAATACTACCCATTGGGAATATTCATTCTCTAATGAGAATCATTAGGATAGAAAAGGATATGGCACACGGACTAGAAACCCAAAATAAATACGATAATTTTTGAAATACATAGAACATGAGATCTTTAAACATAGAATAAATTATGCCTTTAAAACTCAACTTCATTAACATGCATTCATATGAATACATAGGAGAAAAACTGAAATGTAGGAGTCTTAACGATTTGAGTATGAATAACTTAGTACCTTAGGCTTGAGTAGAGTGAAAAAGGTGAGGATATTGCTTCATCATATCCTTTTCTGATTCCCATGTAGCGCTTTCAACTTGTTAATTTCTCCAAAGGACATTGAGGGATGCGACTTCCTTGTTCCTCAATCTCTTAACTTACCAGTCCAAAATTTCAATCGGGACCTCTTCATAGGTCAAGTTTTCTTCAACATTCACCACTTCTAATGGCACAATGGAACTAGTATTGCCCACACATTTCCTCAACATGGACACATGGAAGACCGGATGAACCATTGCCATTTCCAAAGGCAACTCCAACTCATAGGAAACCTTGCTGACAGGTGTCAAGATTCTTTAAGGCCCTACATACCTAAGGCTGAATTTCCCTTTCTTAGAATAGCTCATTTTATAAAATAATAGCAATGTGAGTATTGGCCTTTCATCATAACAAATCACAATGTGAGTATTGGCCTTTCATCATTACAAATAATACTTGCATAATTCATATCATTAGGTCCTAGGACACCACATAGGGCTATAAACCACCTTTCTTCATAACTTGTATAAAATTGATATCATGAACATGCTTGTAATTCGTGATCATAATTCATTCTTGAATTTAGAGTAAAACTCCTCTACATAGTCAATTATTTGAATGAAAACCATAATAGTACTTGGAAATTATTGAATTCATAATGACACTTCATAATATCATCATAGAAAATAGGTTCATGCATGGACATTCGTGATTAAACTTAAAATCATACAATTCATGAAGAAACACACGTATATTGATCATATATAATGATTGAAAATATAATTGAAACATCCCAATTCAATTCATTAAATTAGTGTTATAAACACAATTGAAATTCATGAGATTTTGAATAAAAACCTTAGGACTCCATGGGTGAAAGGGACCCATGGATAAATACCTACATACCTTGATTGAATTTGACCTTAAAATTAAAAAAAGGAGACTTATTCTTGAAGAAACCCTAACCAAACTTGATGAATTAGATGAACCCTTGAATGAACATTGAAAGAGAAGTCTTAGAGTTGATTGGGAATTAATGAGGGAAAAAATAGGTTTAGGAATATTTAGGATAATTCGTAATGAATCAGTGTCAATAAAGTCCATAAACATTAATAAAAGAATAGGAAAATAACTATATTACCCCTCACTTAAGTAGGACTGAGACTCACCACGGAGTACACATCATAATCTGTGTGTTCATCACAGCCTGTTGTCATGACCCAACCCCGTAGGTCGTGACTCATGCCCGAATTAGACACCCGTACGTACCCTTAGCCAAATTAGCATATTAACAAAATAAATAAATATAGAGATCAAACGAGGTCACTAGAATAAACCAAAAACAGATGTTGCACACAGACGCCGCTTCGGTCATCACGGAATACAAAACCCAGATCATATACAGATTCCACAATAAACTTCTATAGACCTCTACAGAATGATAATCTAGTCATAGGACGGAATACGGCCCCATCATAACCCTCACCAACATGTACATATATACAACAGAAAAGTTAGTACCAAAGTGTGGGCTCCGGACAAAAGAGCACTGTCAAATAATTAGGTGGATGTTCTAAGCAGGCGAATCGGCAAATCAAACGTCTGTACCTGCAGGCATAAAACACATCCCCTGAAGATAGGGGGTCAATACGGAAAATATACCGAATATATAAAGCATGAACTGTAATAAAAAAAGCCATAATCTGAACAGCATGTACAGAAACTGAACAAAAGGTCCAGAATATCAAAAGCTTTATCATAAACACATAGAATGCATGCAAAAAACATATGCCATATCTGATCCCCTTTATGGGACTCGGTGAACAAAACATGGTCGCCACCTCACCACTGGCGCCATAGCACAACATACTCCAAAGTAGGAAAGATTTCCATAACATATCATATCATATCAAGTGGACACATCATATCATAGCATCGAATATCCGTATAAGTGTACATGGCACAGCATACTCCAAAACCCATGTACCTATCATACCTACCCCTTCACATTTGGACACAACGAACAATGCAGAGAAGTATGCTTGATAACATATCCTGGCCCAGGCTCAGTGAAAGAATGGTTACAGTATGCACGAGTAGAGTAGTGAGAAAATAAATACAATTTAAAAGACAAAACACTTATAGAGACTCAATAGCATAATTTTAATGACAAATCATATAAACGAAATTGAACAATAATCATAGCACATGTCTTTCTGATGTCACGTTAGTCTATATCAAAATAATCTTTCTGAAATCATCTCCATCTTTCAAAATATATTATGGAGCTTAATGGAATAATTAAAATAATAGTCGTTTAATATTTTAAATTCTACTCAACATAAGTCAAATGGAATAACAAAGAAAAGTTCGGGAATAGCGGGCCCACCTCGGCCGAATGAGGTGGCATACACAAATTATGTGCGTTAAACTTCATGACGTTACTTATAAGAATTTTAAGGTAGTTGGGTCCTATTTGTGTAAGTTCTAGATGTTGAGACAATTTTTCCAAACTATTCATAACTATTTAATTCAATTCTACTGAATAGAAAAGGAGCAAATTTAGGGGTCGATTCCGAAGAGTAGAGTCATCCTCGGGGGTCGTCTCCAAACCTATTACACCTAAAACATGCCAAGAGAAGAAAAGATAAAGCTTAACACACCTTATTGGCCTGTTATGCTTTTCCGAATTCAAATCTCGTTTCCTCCAAAATCTACAATTGGTCACATTTACCAATTACTAATTATAACACTTTAAGAATTCAATCGTAACCAATACTTGTCTACAAAATTTGGGCAGTATCTCCCCTATACATACAACATCCCCGAGACTTCAACTCGGCCACCAAGGTCAACAACTATACCAACAACAATACCAATAACATCAACAATCGATTTAAAGCGCATCCAAACATAAATTGTCTTTTTCTCTAAATAGTGCAATAATTCCCAACCCAACTTTGCACTTTCAAATCAATATAAATATTTTTATGTTCATATATTAATTTAATCTCATTCAAACGTAGGCCAAGAATATTCCAAGCAATCTATACAATATTTACCACTAACATATAAACAATATTATTTCATTTCCATCTCATCACCCTACACCACATTTTTAACTTCAACCAAATTCATTCAACTTTCATTTCCAATATAAAATCCACAATATCTACTACTAGAATACTACATAAAATTTAATTCATCTTGCCTATACAATAATACACATACATGTCTATATACACCTATGCACACCCACCATGCAAACTTCCATATTTCCATAACTTCTACCCATTTCTACATACTACAACATAGGCAAACCTTCATAACATAATATAAAGGAATTAATTCTTACCTTTTCCTTCCAACTCCTTCACTTGACCAAAGTCCTATATCAATGAAACAAGCATCCTATCTTCCAAAATAACTCCACCATGTTATAGAGGACCCTTGAATTAATGGGAATACTAGAAGAAAAAATATTTTGGAACAAGATTTCAAGGAGAAAATTTCTCCTATGTTGGCCGATTTTCTCTTCTTTTGTTGTCCTTCTTTCTTTTGTTTTTCTCCTTCTTAATTAGTCTTGAAACTTGTAGGAAATTTATGACTAAATGGCCCTTTTATTCATTCATCCCATGGATGAATTACATGGGCTTGGACCCCCTTTTTTTCCCTTTTGGACCATAACTTATGGTTGGGCCTATCTTGTTGTTCTTTTTTTTAAAGTTCCAAGCCCAATCACTTAGTCCATATTTTTTTTCATAAAACTATATTTTGTGAAATTCTAATTTTACCCTTAGTATTTTTCAATATTTCCACCTCCAAAATTCCATAACCAACTTATGTGAAATTCAAAATTTTCCCTTAACCTTTTCTAATATTTTCACCTCCAAATTCCAATTTTTCCCTTAACCTTCTCTAGTATTTCCACCTCCAAATTCTAATTTTCATAACCGACTTATATATCAAACAAGCTCAAAACATAGCATTATTCTTAACTTGTTACAAGTATCCCAAAATGTCCAAATGTGAAAAATACGGGTTATAACATCCTCCCCTTTTAGAACATTTATCCTCAAATATTAAACTGATCCTATAGGGTTTATGAATATCTTAGGGAGGAGTTTCTTTATACGGCTATTTCACATAATTTATTGATTGACCAACATAGGTAAATAAGAAATTTAGGTTACCTGTGGGTACAGAAAACAACTGAGGATACTTCTTCTTCATTTCTTTCTTAGCCTCCACAGTCATTTCTTCTTGGTGATTGTTGTGCCATAATACTTTAACAAAGGGAACATCTTTGGTGTGCAATCTCCTTACCTGACGATCTAAGATAGCCACCTACTGTTCCTTGTAGGACAACTCTTCAGTCACCTGAATGTCTTGCATGGGAAATACTCTGGAAGGGTCGCCAATGAATTTGAGAAACATAGACACGTGATAAGTCCAACTCTTCTAAATCAGCTGGTAAGTCCAACTCATAGGCAACCTTGCCTACTTTACAGACAATCTGATAAGGTTCGATGTACCTCGAACTAAGCTTCCCTTTTCTGCCGAATCTCATGACGCCCTTCATAGGTGACACTTTCAAGAATACCCAGTCACCCACTTGTAACTCTAAAGGTTGATGCCGGTTGTCTGTATATGCTTTCTACCGACTTTGAGCTGCCAATAATCATTCCTGAATAAGCTCCACCTTATCAACTGCCTGCTGAATCAGATCTGGGCCAATCAACTTAGTTTTACCAACATCGAACCAGTCAATAGGTGACCTATATTTTCTGCCATATAGTGCCTCGTATGGTGACATCTGGATACTAAAATGATAGCTATTGTTATAAGAAAATTCAACAAGTGGTAGATGATCATCCTGTCTACCCCTGAAATAAATAACACAGGCCCACAATATATCTTCCAGCATCTGAATAGTGCGTTCAGCCTACCTATCAGATTGAGGATAAAATGCTGTACTAAGGCTCACTGGGTCCCCAATCCTTTCTGAAAATATCTTCAAAAATTAACTGTAAACTAGGCACCTCTGTCAGAGATAATAGATACAGGAACTCCATGGAGCTTTATTATCTCCTTAATATACAACCTAGCGTAATCCTCAGCCGAATAAGTGATCCAAAATGGGAGGAAATGGGCCAATTTAGTCAACCTATCAACAATAACCCACATCGAATCATACTTTCATGGAGTGCGAGGTAAATCTGTAATAAAATCCATATTAATAATCTCCCACTTCCACGTTGGGATTTCCATCTTCTATAATAACCCACCTAGTTTCTGGTGTTCAATCTTGACCTGTTCACAGTTTTGACATTGGGCAATAAACTCTGCAACATCTCTTTTCATACCATCCCACCAGCATAAAAATTTAAGGTCATGGTGCATCTTTGTTGTCCCCGGATGAACAAAATATCGTGCATAATGTGCCTCGCTCATAACCTATCACCATAGCCTGGAAATGTCAAGTACACATAACTTGCCCTTGTGTAATAATACCCCATTAGATATAATCCCTAAAGGAGTCTTTTCTCTGTCAATACCTATATCTCGGTACCATGCCAAAACAGGATCTTCATATTGATGTTGCCTTATTTCTTCTATAATAGAGGATTCAACAAATTCTCGGAATGAAACCCCAATACCTCCAAATTTGGCTAAGCGAACTCCAAGACTGGCCAGCTGACCAATTTTATGAACTATTTCTTTTTTTTGGTTGAACATCTGCCAAGCTACCCAAGGACTTACGGCTGAGTGCATCTTCCATGACGTTGACCTTCCCAGGATGATATAAAATATCAATATCATAATCTTTTAAGAAATCTATCCATCTCCTTTGCCATAAATTCAAGTCTTTCTTCTTAAAAATATACCAGAGGCTCTTGTGATCTGTAAAGATATCAACATGAACGCCATATAAATAGTTCCTCCATATCTTCAAAGAATGGATCACAACTGCCAGTTCTAGATCATGAATAGTGTAATTTCTTTCATACTTTTTAAGCTGTCGGGAAGCGTAAGCTATAACTTTGCCGTATTGTATTAAGACACAACGTATTCCCATGCCCGAAGCATCACAATAGATAACATACCCATCTGGTCCCTCCGGAAGAGTTAAAACTGGAATTGTAGTCAACTTCTCTTTCATTAACTGAAAGTTTCGTTCATAGGCATCAATCCACTGGAATTTGGCTCCCTTCTGAGTTAATCTTGTCAATGGTGCTGAGATTGAAGCAAATTGCTCTACAAATCTCCTATAATATCCTGCTAATCCTAGGAAGCTGCGTACCTCTATAGGTGTCGTCGTCCTAGGCTAGTTCTTTACGACCTGGATCGTCTGTGTATCTACCCGAATACCATCAGCCCTGATAATATGTCCCAGAAATGTCACAGAAGTCAACCAGAATTTAGATTTACAAAATTTAGCATATAGTTTCTAGTGTCGGATTACCGCAAGTACAACTCTCAAATGATTTGCATGCTCTTCTTCTGATTGGGAATAAATCAGAATATCATCAATAAACATAATCACAAATATATCCAAGAATATATGAATACCCGATTCATCAGGTCCATGAATACCGACAGAGCATTTGTCAGCCCAAAAGACATAATTCTAAACTCATAATGACCATATCGGGTCCGAAATGATATCTTCGCAATATCTGATTCTCTTACCCGCACCTGATGATAACCTTATCGCAAGTCTATTTTTGAGAAAACACTTAGCACCCTACAACTGGTCAAACAAATCATCAATCCTGAGGAGGGGGTATTTATTATTTATGGTTACCTTATTCAGTTGCCTGTAATTAATACACATCCGTAGCGACCCATCTTTTTTCTTCACAAATAATATTGGGGCTCCCCAAGGAGAAATTCTGAAAGCCTTTTTCTAGTAAGTCTTCCAACTGCTCCTTCAGTTTTTTTAATTTTGAAGGTACTATTATGTATGGCGGAATAGATATCGACTCAGTATCCGGCAACACATCTACAGTAAAGTCTATCTCCTGCTCACGAGGAAGGCTTAGAAGCTCATCTGGAAATATGTTTAGGAATTCATTAACTACTCGAACTGACTGGAGGGTTGGCACTTCTGCCTTCAAGTTCTGCACGCGAACCAGGTGATAAATATAGCCTTTTTTGATCATCTTTCTCGCCTTAAGGTATGAAATAAACTTACCTTTTTTCGATGCTATATTACCTACCCATTCCATCACTGGTTTCTCAGAAATTTGAAATGAACTACCTTTCGTTGACAGTTAACATTAGTATAACAGGAAGATAACCAATCTATACCATAATTACATCAAATTCAGTCATCTCTAGCTCTATTAGATATGCCTTAGTGCAACGATCATATATAATTACCGAGTAATTTTTATATATCTACTTTGCTATAATAGAATCCCCTACCTGAGTAGCTACTTCAAATGGTTCTATCGGTTCAGGTTTTACCCTAATTTTATCAGCAATCAATAGAGAAATATATGATAATATAGAGCCTGGATCAATCAATGCATATACAATCTAGGAAAAGATCAAGAATGTACCTGTGATCACGTTTGGAGATGCCTCCTGTTCTTGTCAGGTGGCCAAAGAATAAGTGTGGTTCAAAGGACCGCTAGAACAAAAGATCCCGCTATGGCCTCTAGTGCAATCTACTGGTGTAGACGCACCCTACCCCATAGGGTGCATAGCTACCGAAAAAGATGATGACCCAGCAACTGATCTAGTAGGCCGAGCTGCACCGCCCGAATTTCCCTTATACAGGCAATCTCTCATCGCAGGCCTTGACGCCCATAAGAAAAATAAGTCCCTATAGAATAGTAGCACTCTCCAGATGGTATCTGCCACAATAAGAACACTGAGGCCTGGGTGGCCTCATCTGACTAGAGCCTCTGTCCAGCTGCTAACTGGAAGTCCTAGAGCTCGAACCCGCTCCCAAATATCCTATGCCACCTGATCTCCAGCCTGAGGACTACGAAGGCATAGGCTGTGCTGGCTGGGTGGCCTATCTGCTACTCTTCTACTGGGATGGCCTACTCCAGAACTCTCTAAAATACCCAGCTGACTATGCTCTCTTGGACTGACTCCTGCCAAAATCTCGGTCGAACTGGTGTCCTCTATGTCTGTCCTCCATGCCCTCAGCATATGCGTCTATACGGGCGATATCCATCCCTAGCTGGGCATCCATCACCAAACAACTATCAACCAAATACCGACCAAGGCCCATCACATATCTGTATATCTTGTCAGTCATGTTGGCTACCAAAGGAGGTGCATGTTGGGCTAATAAGTCAAAGTCCAAACTATACTCGCGAACACTACAGCCTCGCTGCCTCAACAGTAAAAATTTATCCGCTCTGGCTCTTCGCATATCAGGAGGCAGGAAATGATAGAGAAAAGCCTCTGTAAACTCGTTCCATACTACTGGAGAAGTGACTCTGCCTCTGGATAACTCCCAAGACTCATACTAGTCAGCAACTACCTCGTGCAGTCTATACAAGGCCAACTCAACTGATTCTATTATAGAAGCCTTAATAAGACGTAATGTGCGTTGTATCTCCCTAATAAACTCCTAAGCATCCTCCTCGGGCTTTGTCCCAAAGAACTCTAGAGAATTACAGGTCAAAAATTCACGAGCCCTTGAACTATCTGGCCTATGTACCTGATCTCTGCCTAAACCGTGTTTGTGCTCTTGGCCTGCCACTAATCTGGTCAATAGCTATATCGCATCCCGTATAGCCCTGTCCTTAGCTCCTGGCTGTGGAGCTAAAGTCTCGGGTGCTGGGGCTCTGAAAACTAGCAGTAAAGCCGCCCTCTGATCTGCAGTTGAGGTTACCCTAATCTTTTTTGATATTGGTGGTGTCATAGAGCTGGTTGTCAGAGGCACAGTCCTCAGATCAGGCTGAGATGGGGCCTTGGTAACTCTATGGGCCTAAGTTAATCCCACAGAATAGTGTAATATAACATAATAACATAATCATTTACTTAGTTTTAGATCATCAAAACATCAATCATTAGAATAGCTCATTAAAAACTATTTGTTTGTTCACACATGTGAGAATTGGCCTTTCACAAGTAGAATCCATCATTTTATAATTATTTTATTTCACAAGACTCCTTTGATCCTAGACATTCCTTTCATAAACATTCATTTAGAGTAAAAAAGTTTTCAATTCAAACTTCATTGAGAATATAGTAAACGTATGAGGGTTCTATTCAATTCAATTTTCAAATCGTCAAATCATTGCTAGTATGCTTGTGAGTAATGGAATGCATCAATAAAGACATCTTTTAAAAAAACACACCAATACACTTTAAAACCTTTTTTATGCTTACATATAAGGACCTTTGATAAATAAACAATTTCATGAATTTAGAGTCAATATAAGCTAAGATAGGTAGATAGACTTCAAATATTTAATAACCTATACATTTGAAAATATAATATAAAACCCATAAAATATATATTTTAAATTAAACTATTAAGTTTAGAAAATACTTGGGCTCCATGGGTGGAAGGACCCATGAATAGAGACCCATATACCTTGGGAATTAAATCCCTAATTAAAGCTCGAAAATGTAGTCTTGAAGACTTTGGAATGGAATGGTGAAGAAGAAGACCTTGAGTAGAGGGAAAGTTTTGTGTCTTAGAACTTGATAAGAATACTGAGTTTGGAAAGGCTTAGGTTCCTTTATATAGGTTAGATTCAATCACCAAAACAACCACACTTTATTGATAAAACATGGGAAAAGACCTAAATGCCCCTCTTAAAATTAGCTGGAACTGACCCTACGATATGTCCTTATGACTTGTAGGACTTTCTATGAGTCGTAGATAGGACTCGTCCTGCAGGGTCTGAGAAAGTCCTTGAGAACTGACCCTCAGGACATCCCTATGACTCATCTCGTAGAACTTCTATGAATTGAAGAAGGGACTCATCCTACAGGGTATGAGATACCCTGAGGACTGAGTCTATGAACTTTCTTTATAACTCATTTCTACGAGTCGTCATTTTCTCTATGGGTCGTAAGTCCCATTCATCCTGTAGGGTATAATAACCCTAAAAGTCTAGGCCACTGAAGTTCCTTGACTCGTCGTTCCTACCACTAGTCGTTTCTTCTACTAGTTGTAATATGGACTCATTGTCACGAACTAAGACTAGGGCCTATATACAATACAGTGAGTGATAAACCTAGAGATAACTTACCCAAGTCTCTTAGCATTCATCTAGCGTTTCATAGATAATGACATTCAATAACCATAAGCGGAAGTAAAAAGGGGATGGGGCTAAGGGAAAACATCATAGAATAAGAGTTGTTAACAACTTCAAAACATCATACATTTATTTCCAAACATATATCTACTAAAAGACTTGGTGGGGGCTAGGACATGTCCCTATCTCACCCTCAATTAATATGAAATAAAAATTAAAATATAATGTCTAGAAGTCTCAACATTTAATAATTTCAAAAGACAAAAGACTATTGTTCCAGAGTACTAAGTATGTAGGCATTCATTAACATTGAAGAAATATTAGAACATTTACATACTATGGAACGTAGTGCAATTCATATGAGATAAATCAAGTAAATAGCATTTGAAATATTCACTTGTAGGAAGATGAACATAAACAAAATTTAAGACCATGCGAGCTATTATATTGAATCCAACATAAGCCCCCACGTTGGCACGGGAAGACTACTTGTCAGGTAGTGCTCCATCAACTTCATTAATTTTTTTAATATTTAGGGCTATTTGTGGATCCACTAGCCTAAGCCTACAAGGACACCTATGTTGGTATACAATTAATGAGATAAGGGGTTACTACAGAGATTCCCTAACTGAATCCCACCTCAATGACCCATTTGGTGCTAAGTCAATCCCATAAATCAATTCATATAATAAGAGCATACTCATTTATATAGCCTTATATTATCAAAACATCATTGGGTAGAATAACTCATTATTACAATTTCTTGATTCACACAAGTGATAATTGACCTTTCCCAAGTGGATTACATTATTTCATAATCATTTCATCATTCTTTTGTTTCATAAGACTCCCTTTGATCATAGGCATTTGCATTCATAAAACCTTTATTTTGGAGTCAAAGCTTTCAATTCAACATCATTGACACATAGTGAAACTAGGTGGACTCTATTCAATCAACTTTTAAATTATTTAAATCAATGCTAGCATGCATGATAGTAATAGAATGCATCATTTAAGATATATTTAAAAGAACCCACCAATACACTTTAAAACTCCTTCCATACTGTAACACCTCCTAAAACATTATAAATGCTGTTCCAATTCTCGATGAAAATGATATCGCTTCTATATTTTATGTATAACTTTTAATAGGTTGGTCCAAATTAGGTGTTTCAAATTTTTTAATAACCCAACCATCATTACCTACAACTTTTATGAGACCATATTTTATATTTTGGAGGTTAAGTAGGTTAAATAAATTAATTGTTTCATGATATGGTGATGTGACGAAACAGAGTATTTGTAGAAAAAAAATCATATCACACTGTAGGATGCTCCAAATCACTTGACTCTTCAACAACATAAAAGTAGACTTCTAGAGAAAGAATTCAGATGAGACACTGAATCCTAATGAGGAGGTTATCTCTTTCAAACGCAGCTTTGAAAAAGGGTATTCCGTTAAAAGAAGGTTTATCTCACAAACCATGAAAAGATCTAGATCCATTTGGCATCACCCATGACATCAATAGTCCTCCATTTGATATCACCCATGACATCACAATCTTTTATTAAATTTTCAGATTTTTCTTTATAATTATTTTAATTGTTGTTAGGTCCCTCCTTCACACCTATAAATACCCACCTTATTTCATCATTTTGTTCATCAATATTTCTCAAGCAACTCTTCTCTCTATACACTCCTTTACTCATTCTCAAAATATAGTTTTAGTTCTTAATAGTATAGAAATACCATTCCGATGATTCATATACTCTGGATAGTACACAAAATTCTCCGGCGAGGAGAAAATGCCAGGATTCAAGAGTGCTTATTAAGTCCTTCGATTCTGAGTAATGCTTCAGATTCCTGGTATGTAAGGCTTCAATGAGAGTATTCCTTTCACTCTTATGCCTAAATTATTTTGAATATATGATAAATTTTATTAATTTTCTTTAAGCTTTACTCTAAGGTATGTGGTGTTTATCCATGGGTTCTTCCACCCACGGAGTCTAAAGCTCTTTCAACTAAATCTCTTGATTTCAAAAAAGATTTTCTTATGCATAATTCTTATTTCTACTTAATAGCATGAATTATGGTTAAACTAATGATTATTGATCTATTTTGATGCAAAATAATCTCATATGTTTGAAATAATGGTTTTAAGTATTTTTCCCTATTTCACTCTTTAAATGTTCTTGAAATTCATGGTGGGTTATTTATAGCACGATTTTTAATTAATGAATTTTAAATTATTTATGCATAATTTTATTTACATACATGTTTGAAAGTTGAAGTGATTTAAACCCACCTAGTTTTACTATATTTTCAATAAAGTTTTACTTAAAAGCTTTGACTCCAAATAAATATTTATGAAAGCAATGTATATGATCAAAAGGGAGTCTTATGAAATAAAAGAATGATGAAATTCTATGAATGATGGATTATTTATGTTATAAGGACAACTCTTGCATATTTGAATCACTAAAGGTTTTAATGAGCTATTCCACCAAATGTGATATTTTGAAATCTCAAGCTATATACTATGACTTTTTTGAAGTATTAAACTAGTCTCTGGGATTGAATTAGCACCGAATGGGGCATTGAGGTAGGATTCAGTAAGGGAATTCTAGTAGCAACCCCTTGTCTCTTTAACTATGTGCCAACATAGGATTCCTTGTATGCTTAGGCTAATGGATCTATGAAAGCCCTTAAAGTTAAAGTTACAAAAAAAATGAAGTTCATGGAGTTCTACCCGATGGGTAGTCTCCTCGGCCAATGTAGGGGTTATGTTGGATTCCATGTAATAGCTCGCATGATCTTAAATGTCAATTATGGTCATTTTCCCACAAAATGAATATTTTAAAGGATATCTATATGATTGATTATGCATGCATTGCATTATGTTTCATATTACATAAATGTTTTAATGTTTCCTCAATGTTTGTGTATGCTTCCATACCTAGTACATTCAAAGTACTAACACATACTCTTTTGCCTACATGATATCACTATGTAGGGACCGGTGCTCCTCCTCATTTTCCTCCATGTGGCTAGTTGAGATTTCATTTTAACACTATTTTTGGTGAGTTCCCATGTTCCGGGAACAATACTCCTTTATCTTTCTAGCTTATGATATGTTGAGATGTTTCGACACTTACTATGACATTTCCTTCTATTAAGATTGAGGGTCAGCTAGGGACTTATTTTTGCCCCACTAAATCTAAAAGTTAAAGGTATTGTTGGACATATGTAAGTTGAAGATTTACTATTATGATTTCGTCATTTTTATTTATGTTCATCACCTACGAAAGGCTAAAATAATGCTAAGAGGCTTTTTTGAGGTACTTTCGGGTGCCTCATTCGCCATGTCACGTCTAGGACCTAGGCTTGGGTCGTGACACATACCTTCCTATAAAGACCTTTAATAACTAAAAGATTTTATTCAATTAAGAGAAATTATAAACTAAGATAGGTACAAAAACTTCAAATACTCAATAATTTATACATTTGGAATCATATTATGAAAATCCATAAGAATCATCATTTGAAATTAAACTATTAGAGTTAGAAAATTTCTTGGGCTACATGGGTTAAATAACCCATTAATGAGTCCCACAAACCTTGGGAATAAAGCCCTAATGTAGCTTTGAAAATGGAGACTTGAAGAATCTTGGAGTGGAACGCTAGACTTGGAAGATGAAACCCATGGGAGAA
The DNA here is from genome assembly GCF_947179165.1 of Solanum dulcamara. Classification (NCBI taxonomy): domain Eukaryota; kingdom Viridiplantae; phylum Streptophyta; class Magnoliopsida; order Solanales; family Solanaceae; genus Solanum; species Solanum dulcamara. Next base: position 51,163,222 of record NC_077240.1, read on the forward strand.
CTTAAGAGGAAAGAGTTTTGTGTTTGAGTCTAAGTGTTAGAATGAGGAGTTTGGGATAGCTTAGGGTCCTAAGGTAGGGTCCATTCATTACCCAAAATGACCACACTTTGATGTTAAGATGTGAGGAAAGACTAAAATGCCTTTTAAAAGTTTGCCAGAACCGCCCCTATGAGTCCTCCTTATGGCACATAGGAACTACTACAAGTCGTAGAGAGGACTCATCCTACAGGTCTAAGAAAGACCCTGAGGGATGACCCTCAGATGTTTTTCTATGACTCATCTCTACGAGTAGTAGATTCTTCTATGAATCATCAAAGGGATTAATCCTGTAGGGTTGGAGGAACCCTGAGGACCGAGTCTCTAAATTTCCTGTACTAGTCGTTCCTACAAGTCGTAGACTCGAGTTGTCTTGCATGGTTTGGAAAACTTACAATTCCATGCCTCTAAAAATTGACTCATTGTTTCTTCTACGAGTGGTAACATGGACTAGTAATCTTCCTTTTTCACTTGGTCAAATTGCAGGCTACACCATTAGTCCTATGAGTCAGTCCTATGACTCATACGATCTTGTACAACTCGTAGATTGAGTCGTAGAACTCTATTTTAAGTCTATTTTCCTTAATTTTCCTTCGTCTTGACTTTTTGATTGATGGGGTCTTACAATATCTCCTCCTTAGGAACATTCATTCTCGGATGAGATTCAACTAGCATAGAAAGGAAACAGAATGAGGACTAGCAATCCAACATGAATACAATGACATTTTGAAATGCATAAACCATCAATCTTTGAACTTAGCATAAAACATGACTTTCAAATTAAACTTCATGAGCATGTATGCATTTGAAAGACATAAGAAAAATCTAGAACATAGGAGTTTTAAAAGTGTCATGAATAACTTATTACCTTAGGCTTGAGTAGAGCGAAAGTGATGAGGATATCGCTTCATCATATCCGCTTCCTCTTCCTATGTAGCTCTTTCAACTTGTTGATTCCTCCAAAGGAATTTGAAGGAAAAAATTTCTTTGTTCCTCAATCTTTGGACTTTCCGCTCCAATATTTCAACCAGAACCTCTTCATAGGTCAAGTTTTCTTCGACATTCACTACTTCCAATGATGCAATAGAAATAGGATCACCCACACATTTCCTCAACATAAACAAATGGAATACCAGATGAACCATGGTCATTTCCATAGGAAGCTCCAACTTGTAAGAAACCTTGCAAACACGTCTCAAAATTCTATTAGGCCCTATATACCTAGGGCTCTATTTTCCTTTCTTACCAAACCAAACTATACCCTTCATTGGTGAAATGTTAAAGCCTACCCAATCATCCACCTTGAACTAAATATCTCTTCTAGTTTCAGAATAGGACTTTTGGCGTCTTTGAGCCATCTTCAACCTTTCTGTAATAACTCTAACTTTCTCCAAAGCGTCAAGGACAAAACCGGGACCCAACAAGATCATCTCACCAACTTCAAACCAACTAACCAGAGATCTACATCATCTCCCATAAAAAACTCAAAGTGTACCATCTCAATACTCTAGTGGTAGCTATTATTGTATGCAAATTCAATTAGCGGCAGATGATCGTCCCAACTCCTTTTGAGCTCCAACACACAATCCCTTAACATATCCTCTAGTGTTTGAATTGCCTGTTTGGCTTGGCCATCAGTTTGAGGATGGAAAGCAGTACTTAGCTTCACTTTGATAACAAGACCCCTTTGAAATGATCTCCAAAAGACATAAAAGAGTTAGGTACCATGATCTGAAATAATTGACAAAAGAACACCATGCAACCTTACCAATTCCTGATTATATAACTTTGCATAATCTTCAGAACTATAAGATGTCTTGACCGGTAGAAAATGAGCTGACATTGTCATCCTATCTAAAATCACCCTAATCAAATCATGATATTTTCGAGTACGAGATAAAACCACTATAAAATCCATATTCACATCTTTCCACTTCCAAACAATAATTTCAATATCTTGTGCTAGGCCACCCGACCTTTGGTGTTCACCTTTAACTTGTTGGCAATTTTGACATTCGGCCACGAACCTTGCAATGTCCTTTTTCATGTGACCCCATCAATAATGATCTTTTAAGTCTCTATACGTTTTAGTCAAACCGACATGAATAGAGTATGAAGATGTCACGACCAAAACCTAGGCCCTAGACGTGACACGACAAATGAGGAACCCAGAGATACCTCACCCAAGACTCTTAGCATTTATTTAGCCTTTCATAACTAATGATAATCAATATCAAGCGGAAGAAAAAAGGGAAAGCGGGACTAAAGGAGAACATCATAAAATAAGAGTCATCATCAACCTTAGATCGTCGTACATTTATGTCCAAACATACCTCTACTAATGCATTTGGTGGGTGCTAATACATGTCCCAAGCTTATCCTCTAATAAACTAACAATGAAGTACCAAAATAGTTGTCTTAATTCCTCAATATAACATATGCGAGAAAGGGGAGGAGTATTGTCCCAGAAACAATGGGAACTCACCAAAAGTGGCTTTCAAACGATTAAAATGAACCACATGGAGGAGGAGGAACAGCATTCTCTACATGGTGATATCATGTAGGCAAAAGAGTATGTGTTAGTACTTTGAATGTACTACATATGTAGGCATGCAACATGATAAAAACATTAAGACATTCATAAGGTAAAATACAAGAGCGAATGCATGGATAAGTAACAAAATAGATAGCATTTAAATCATACATATGTGGGAATATAACTATAACCGACATTTAAGAACATGCAAGTTATTACATTGAATTCAACATAACCCCTACGTTGCCACGGGGAGACTATCTACCAGGTAGAACTCTATTCATTTTACATTCATTCATTTAACATTTGATGTCTACAAAAGCCTAGCTTACAAGGGCTCCTATGGTGGCACATAGTTAATGTAACATGAGACTTTTCTTAAGGACCTCTTCGATCGAGACCCCATCTACATGCTACATTCGGTGCTAAGTCAAATCCTATGGAATAGTGTAATACTTCAAAATAGTCATATCATATTACCAACTACCTCTTTCCTTCTTCAACATCAGCCACACTCCCCATACACATTCTACTAAATGCATCGACAACTACATTGGCTTTTTCCGGATTATAATGCACACTCATGTCATAGTCTTTGAGAATTTCAAGTCACCTCCTTTACCTTAGATTGAGGTCCTTTGGAGTAAACACATATTGGAGACTTTTATGGTCGGTAAATTAATCCACATGTACCCCATAGAGGTAATGTCATCAAATCTTTTGAGAAAATACACCGCCCACCAACTCGAGATCATGGTAGGGTAGTTCATGTCACACCCCAAACTCACGGGGAAAATTGGTACCTACTGCCAAAAATTAGACTAAAGTCAACCTTGCTAAGATACTTGATAAAGCTGCGGGGAAGCCACACACAGTCAAGTAAACAAACAAATATATCTCGTCTTAAAAAATAAGCCGTCGGCCGATAAGGCCCCTATCAACATCTCTAGAAATAAAACAAATACACATAATAGTTCATATAAAGTAATAGGCAGGTAGTACATAAGTCCTATTTTGTCCAACGAGGCTGCCATGATGTCTAGAATAGCGTAAATGCTATACATGCCATCAAGGCCACCATAATCTCTATATAAAAACTGAAAACATGAATACACAATGTAAACTAGGCCATTAAGCTGCTAACTACTACCAACACAACAACAAGTCCCAATTGGCTAACAAGATATAGCTAATAAACATAAAAGGCCCAAATGGCCAACATCGCATCTATACAACCCAATTGATTAGTCTGCAGGCCTCTATGAATACAATACTTTGTGGGACAAGGCCTTAACCTACCCTAAAACTATAAATCACAATAAGGTAAACCTCTAAGACTTTATCTACCCTTGAAAGGAAAGGAGACAACTAACCTATTGAAGCTCGACTATGCTACTCAATAGGTTTTTCTGATCGTCACTCAAAACCTACAGGCATTAATGTAGTGCCCCCGGGCAAGGGGCATCGGTACTGAATAATGTACCGAGCATGCAAGGCAAATAGAAATCTAAAACGGAAGTATAAGTATGGAAAAAAAGAGAATGGATGAAACATAAGTTCAATACCTTATCTTTCTATAACAAGACGATATAAGACATAAAAATTAATAACCTCACCTAGCTCTCATAATCCCGGTAGGTACAAACAACATACAACTATAATAAGTCCTATCGAGCATAAATAATCGCTAAATACCAATACTAGCCCCTTACCAATATCCCAATGATAATCTGATCTAAACTATTTGAATGTACATATGCCATGAATGAATGCAACTCTGAATCACTATGGTACAATACATATATGTTGCCCTATAGGTATAGCCTACCTGTCCTGTAGGTACCGTCTGCCCGGCATTAGGATCGGTCTACCCAGCACATAGACTCACTCTACCCGGCCTATAGGCTTGATCTACCCAGCCCATAGGCTCGGTAAAGTAAATTAGTCTATATGCTCAAGAACCCTATAGTGTTAGTGTCTGCTAAGGCCATAAAAAAATCATAGGCGGCATCTATACGATAAAATAGCACAATGATATAAAGCAATCATAATTGATCAAAATATAATCATAGCATACTTTTCTAGGCTACTAGGTGGGGAGTAGAGTGTCGGTGATATACATTAATCATATGGTGGTAGCCAACTCAATAGGATAAGGTTACAAATTAAAGAATGACTATAAATAGGCCATGACAAGCATAGGCCATCAGAATCATGCCAGAAGAGAAATAAATAACCTTAACATACCTTTAAACCAAAGCCCAAATTATGTCGCTATGAAGCTTGGCCAACCAAAAATAGTGCTACAATGCGAAGCAACTTAACTAGGCATTAGTTAACCTAACAACCATCCAATACGACCTGAATAAGGATCATACCGATCCCACCATTACCTACATCACCGTAACACCATTAATACACAATAAGAATATCCCAAATACCTAAGACAAAGGTGCTTCCCAAAGACACAATTTAAAAACCACCACCACGTGTCTGAAAATACAATAGAAATAATATTAGGATACAGAAATATGAAGGAAGGTTGTAAAAAGGAGGTTAACTCAACAAAAATATTGGAAATAAGAAGCTTGAAAATCTGTATCCTTGTAGAAACAACAAAAAAAGCTTAATTCAACAAGAAAACTATACCACAATGATGAGTTCGCAGCATAGAGCAACTTCTGTTAAACTTCCGAGTTGAAATGATCAACACCCATAGAATATTTAGTGTCTTGATTTATGATTTTAATATCTTTTTTGATCAGGTTTAGAGAAAAATAAATGAAGTTGATGGATATATAAAGCAAAACCAACTTAGAGCTTGGGGGACCCACTTGAGGTGCCTGCTAGTGCAGTCTCACCAAAATGTGAAAATCTCTCAATTCTTAAGTCATATTGACAAGCAGTTTAGTTCATTGGAAACTAAAATCGTAGACCTTCAATTTGATAGGCCGACATTCTAACTCCACATATATTAGGAGAAAAGTGCCGAGACATTTGACCTAAAATTTTAGAGAATTCCTTAACGACATTTACAATACCTTTTGCCGACTTTTATTTTGCAATGTCCATGACTTTCCCACTTAACATATGAAATTTGTGCAATTAAAATCACTCATAAAACATACTTCCTAATATGTTAATATGTCTTAGTCTTATTCTAACAGTATAAGTTAATTCCAATGTTCAAACAGGCCCGGTGTTACATCCTCCCCCCCCTTAGGGACATTCATCCTCGAATGGTGATAATATATGCACATCACAGGAATTAAAAATAATAAAAGAACTCATATAACACCTAAGTAACATACGTCATATACTCAAAGGCAGGTCTATTCATATGAAGGAAAAGAAAGTAGGGATATTCGACCTTCATGTGTTCCTCAGCTTCCCACTTCATCTCTTCCACATTACGGCTCCAACATAATACCTTCACGGAAGCTATATTCTTATTTTTTAATATTCTTATAGAGATATGGAAACATAGACTTCTTCATAACATAACTCCTTTGAAATCTGAATATTTGTTGTTGGTACTATACATGTTGGATGTCCAATATACTTATGTAACATAGAAAAATGAATAACAGGGTGTAGTTCTTCTAACTCTAGAGGCAACTTTAAATTAGAGCTAACTCGCCCTATTTGTTGCAAGATGAGATAAGGACCAACGTACCTAGGGCTTAATTTTCCCTTTTTGCCAAATATATTAATGCCCTTTTTAGGAAAAACATATATAAAGACTTAATCATCAACATCAAACTCCATGTCTCACTGCATAACATCCGCATATGAATTTTCATGGATCTGAGGTATCAAAAAAAGCTCTCTAATTAATTTAACTTATTTCGTGGCCTGCTATACTAAATCTGGTCCAAAAGATCTTGATTCTCAAACCTAAAACCAACCAAGAGGGGATCTACATTATTTTCCATATAAAGCCTCATATGGTGCCACTCTCAAATACTATAAGCTACCCATATTAGGGCATATACTACTACATTTTCCTTCCCTGTATGGTCTAAAATTCCTATGTCACAAACTTTCAGAAACTCAAGCCATCGGTGCTATTACAGATTCAATTTCTTTTGGATAAAAATATACTAGAGGCTTTTATTATTTGTGTAAACATCATCATACATGCCTTGTAAATTATTACTCCAGATCTTCAAGGCTTGAATAACTGTGACCAACTATAATAATGTGGGTTAGGTAGATTTTACTGTGATGCTTTAGTTGTCTAGAAATTTAAGCAATTACCTTACAATGTTGCATCAGAACACAACCCCATGCAATGCCAGAAACATGCCAATACACCGCATATCCCTCTTGACCCTTTGGCAAGGTAAAATTTAGGGTTTAAGTCAATCTATCTTTCAACTCTAGAAAGTTCTGTTCACATGTTGCGGTCCACTGAAACTTATCTTTATTGTGAATTAGCTAAGTCAAAAGGTGCCGAAAGAAAACAGAATTGCTCTACGATCCTCCAATAATAGCTTGCAAATCCTAGAAAGCTGCGAACTTATGTTTACGTCATGTGTCTAGGCCAAGTCTTCACATCCTCAATCTTTTGCATGAGAATATGTATACCATAATTTGATACAATATGGCCAAAGAAGGCCACAAAATATAATAGAACTCATACTTTGAGATCCTATCATGTAATTTTTGACCTCAAAGTACCTGAAGCACCACTGAGAGATGCTTTATATGCTCTGACTCTGATCTTAAATATACGAGAATATCATCAAAAAACACAATCACAAATAAATTTAAGAATGGCCTAAATATGTTGTTCATCAGGTCCATTACTACTACTGGGCCATTTGTCAATCCAAAAGACATCAGAAGAGACTCAAAATGACCATATCTAGTCCTAAAGGTTTTTTTGGAATATCAGTCTCCCGTACCCACACTTGATGGTACGCTTAATTAGTTGTCGATAGTCTACACACATATGCAATGACCTATCTTTCTTTAGTACAAACAATACTAGTGAACCCCATGGAAATGAACTCGACCTAATGAATCCCTTATCTAATAATATTTTTTAGCTTCTCGTTCAAATTCCTTGAGTTTTTCTAGTGCCATTATATATGGAGGAATTGATAATGATCGAACATCTTGTAATGTATCATTAATAAAAATAATCTTTTATTTTGGGGATACTAGGGAGCTCATCTAGAAATTTATTTGGAAATTCATTAAACTCTTGAATAACTAAAGTGTTAGTGTGTCAACATTAATATCTTGAACTCAGGTGGTATAGTAAATGTAACCTTTGGTGATCATTTCCTTTACCTGATTATAGAAAGTAAACCTGCATTTTGGTGTTAACATATTAACCTCCTGGCAATAAGAATAATATTCTATGGAGTCCTGACAACATCTCTCAAGATGTGATCTACCACACGTATCACAATATGGTACAAATGATCTAGATTGCTTTGGGTGGTGATACTACTGAAAGCCCGATGTCTGTAAACTCTCTTCTAGGCCTAACAATCCCTGACGATCATATCCACTACTCTAGGTCTGTTGTGCGGGAGGCTTGGGTGGACTACTAGAATATATGGGTCGAGAACCCCCATCAAAATCTTTCCAAAAATCAGTAGGTCTGATTGACTACACTTCCCTCTCTCAGCTTGCTCTACTCCAAATTACCGATGTGTGAACTACTCTAGATTTTGTGCAACCTCTATATGGATGATATATGAATGTGATTATTCAGTGTTTCTATGGTACAAGCCTCAACATACTACAGTGCCAGCCCTCCTATAAATCTTTGCATTCTAGCATCCATCATGTTTATAATTACTTGTGCATACTTGACTAGGGAATCAAACTAAAGCTCATCGTCTATAATACTCATACTATCCTGGTGAAGATATAATAACTAATCAACTCGGGCATCTCAAATCTCTTGTTACACCCCACACTTTTAAATTCGGAATGTCTTATAAGTTCCTTAGACATTATCATATGAGACGGATACGCTATGACACTATCAAATAACTCTAACGAAGGGAGAATGTGATACCCCATAGTAGAGAAGGTTGGAAATAGAGTCATAAGAATTCGAAAGGAATTGGAGGCCAAGTGATGAGTCGTAGGACTCCACTTACCTATGTAAGCTACTAACTTAGAAGTCTTACATACTGAGCTACTTGAGGACATACCAAGCTTATGTAGCACGGATTACATAGGCTCTTAAAATAGGACGAGATTATGAGCCCATGAGGAAGGGGAAAAGACAACACGTGGCAGCCAATGAAAGAAAGGGTAAACTTCGCATACTTTTATGGATTAACAATAACCCAGATTGCCTCGTTATCTCCTACACCTATTAACATGAGAGTAATACTAAGGTTAATAACCTTTCACTTTCCAATTTCAAACTCTACAACCAAGTATCTGTAGGAATCGTTTCCTTAACCAATACCCTCGACTAGTTTGTTACTAGTTCCAAAGTTACCGAAAATCGGGCAGCATTTCCGCTATAACTTTAACATCCCCAAGATTTCAACTCGGCCACTATGTCAAAAAACATACCAAAAAAAACAAACAGCATCATATACATAAGTAAATTACTTCAACATTACACAATACAAACTCCAAATAACTCGCCTGAAGCTACGATATCAAAATATAGTTTTTAAATCTTGATTTACCAAAATCCTTAATCATACCAAATGGAGGGTCATGTGGCTGAAACCAGAAGAAAACATACCCTTTTTAAAACACTTTACATCCCTAAAACACACAACCCAACCATCTACAACAGCAGAACCACAATGACAACATATTACGCGACTTTGATTTAGCTACTATGATTTTAACTTAGTTTGTTTCTAGTGTCTAGCATCCTTGTGCAATTTTTCAACTTAAAATCTTATTTAAGACATGTAATATACCTAAAAACAACTTCATAAATTTCAATTTGACAAAGAAACCCTTACCTTGACCGAAACACGTCAAACTCATCGAAACTTGCCTTGAAAGTTCCCTTAGCGCGCCCTAAACCTTGTGGCTGCTTGATAACGTTTTGGGATGCTTCAAATCATAAATTTATATTACTAACACCTTCATACCATAATGGTATACCCTATATAATTAATTCACAGAATGAAATCGGAGAACTTACGCTTTTCTGGCTCCTAATCTGTGGCTCTCTTTCTCAAGGTTAAGGTTTCTCCTCTCTCTTGTTCTAGATTTCTCTTCTCTTCTTTTTGTCTCTAGAAGTCTCTTGATAATAATGAATAGAGTATAAGCATGAAATAAAGTCATAAAACATATATATATATAGAGCCAACACACCATACCTCCAACCATGGGATGCCACATGCCATATAGGGTCCCACCCCCTTTCTCTAGCTTCTGCCATATGGCACTTCTAGCTGCTGCCATATGGCACTCTCTCATGCTGCCATATGGCACCTTCTTTTCTCCCTCATGGGTTCATAATTTTGTCTTACTTTATGAACCTATGTAATCCTCTCTACGTAAGCTTAGTATGTACTTGAGTAACTTAAGCATGTATGCTGTCTATGTTGGTAGCTTACGTAGGTAAGCCTAGTCCTACAACTCGTTATTTAGTCTCCAACGTCTTTCGGATTCTTACAAATCTATTCCCCATCTTCTCTATTATGGGGTATCTCATTCCCCCTTCCTTAGAGTTTTTTGGTAACATTATAGATTATCTGGCTAACATGGTAACTTTTAAGAGCTTAAGAGTTCTTAAGGAGTCTTAAGAAGCTTTAAGAAACTTTAGGAAGCCTTAAGAAACTTAAGAGGCTTACGATCCTTCCAAGAAACTTAAGATCCTTTCAAGAGACTTAAGAACCTTTCAAGAGACTTAAGAACGCGTTCCAAGGTACAAAAGTATGGGGTGTAATATCCTCCCCCCCTTTAGGACATTCATCCTCAAATGTGAACCAAAATCTTTGTTAAGATCTTATACAGATTACGGGGAAATTCCTGTCTATTGCAATAACCCACACTTTTATCAAGTAACCAATATAAAAGTTTCAAAATTTGGGATTACCTGTAGACTTAGGGAATAGGTACGGATACTTATGTTTCATTTTCCTTTCATCTTCCCAGATCATTTCTTCGCGACTCCCATTTCGCCATAAAACCTTAATGGAAGCTATGTCCTTAGTTCACAATCACCTACTCTGCCGATCCAAGATAGCGATCGGTTACTTCTCATAGGATAAATCCTCCATGACCTGGATATCCTCTACGGTATATACTCAGTATGGATAACAACACACTTGCGAAGCATTGATAATTGGAAGACTAGATATACTGCTTTTGGATCCGCCGGTAAGTCTAACTCGCCAGCAACCTTGCCTATTCAGCGGAGGGTCTGATAAGGGCTAGTGCATCACGGGATAAGGTCCTCTTTCTTGTTGTCTCTCATCACTTTCTCTATGGGCGATACTTTCTAGAGTGCTTAATTATAACTTAAAACCTTAGAGATCGACGTCGATTATCCGCGTATGACTTCTGTCGACTCTATGCTGCTGATAATCTCTCCCGAATAAGCTTCACCTTCTATACAACCTATTGAACCATGTTTGGGATTATTAGTTGTGTTTTACTAACACCAACACAACCAATTGGCAACCTACACTATCTGCTATACAAAGTCTCGTACAGGGCCACCTAGATACTAAAATGATAATTAATATCATAAGTACTCTTGACGGTGGTAGGAAATTATCTATGTTACCTTTGGGGTCAACTGTATAGTCCTGCAACATATCGTCTACCGTATAGTTACCAAGCTTAGTCTATCCATCAGTCTGAGGGTAAAATGGTATACGAAGACCTATCTGTCTTCCTAATCTCTTCGTGATCTGATCTTTTGTAGTTAACTGTAACTTGGGATCCTTCATCTAGGACATTAGCTATAGGGACTCCTTAAGGTCTCAACATCCTCTTGACCTATAATTTTACATAATCTCGACTGGACAGGTAGTCCTTGATTGAAGGAACATGGGCTGATATTGTTAATCTGCAGATAATATCCCATATAGAATTATCTGTCCAGGGAGTGCAAAGTGAGTCTTGTAGCCAAATTCCTATTGTGGAATCTTCGACCTCATATATTACTTCTTTCCTTCTTAAGATGATATCAACTGGTACCCTCGCCTTTTGGGTTTTTCTTTTTGCCCCATTAGAGTTGGCTACAAAGTTGTACTGAAGTCCCCTCACACAATGACCTGTATAGCCGTTCCGTGGGTTGCCTTATCATTAACTAGTATTATCTTGAATAATTGTGGAATAGAAGTGCTCTATTTGTTAGTAATAGGCTAATCTTGCTTGTTTTGCTTAAGCTCTTTTACAATTCCCTTATCGTAACTTATAACAGTCTAGGTACATAATCTTGTGCCATTGCTTCCCCGCTAGTTCGAATTCTCCCATCTCGTGCGATCATTGCAACACTAATGCACCAGATCCCACCAGAATTCTAAAGTTAAACAAGCTTGGGCGAGAGTAGTACTTGGATGGGTAACCCCCCTAGGAAGTCTTCGTGTCACATTCCATTGCCATCTATGCAATAATGTGTTAAGGCACTCATCTTAGCCAAACATTTACCTTAGCGTCTTCTCGCTAGTCTTCATGTTTCTCCTTGCCCTATCTTCTTTTCTCTTACAACTGGTGTCAGGGTAAATCTTTAATTCAACCATGACTGTTTCATTTTTGGCCATTTGATTTAACTTCTCTTCGTATTCCTCTGTAACGTCTCTAAAATATCATAACTCCTTTTCATCATGTACTCTTCTGCTTGTTCTGATGATGTATATAACTATTCATAGGTTGCACAACTACTCTTATACCACTGGTATGAGGTAAACATAGTCTTTTCATCTCCCAGCCCGTCTTGCTTTACATATCGACTTCACACTAGGACTTGCTCGTGCTAATGCTATTTTATTCTACTTCTTTCTTTTCTTCTTTTATGTACTCCTTGGTCTCCTCATATCCTACCGTAGGAGATTTTCTATTCTCCTTGCTACTTGTACATCCCGATATCAGCGACCAATGATGCTATTGCCATATCTTAATCTTTACTCAAACACGGCCCTACAAACCTTTTCACGATCCTTAGCTTGCTCAGTCTTACTCTCTTATTGTATTCACCCTTTTTTGTAGGCACCCATGATTCTTCACACGGTCTTAGATACCGTGGCTTCTATCTATTTATTGTTAGCCTTGAGCTTTTGCTAACTCGTGCCAGTATGGGATCTCTCAAGATATGTTATAACCATATATCTCATTATCTTTCTATCTCCAAAAAACAAATTCGGCAGAGTTTCCTCTATATTCCTTACTATACCAAACCTGCACTCAGGTAATACCAATAATGCCTCATAGGGCCAACATATATTTCCATATCATAGTCTATCACAGCCACACAGGGTGCTAAATATCGGCAACAAAATGAGATATATACATAATAGAGTGGGGCCTGGATCTATCAATGCATACACATCCTGGGAGTAGATTAATAGTATACCTGTAACCATGTTTAATGACACCTCCTGATCCGGAGAAAGTCTGCCACGGTCTCCACTATGTCCTACTGAGGTATGCATACCCTACTTTATAGGGAACATAGACAATGAAGAAGAAACTCCAACAGCTGATCTAGTAGGTTGAGCTGCACCCTTCCATCTACTATTAAATGGACACTCTCTCACGAAATAGCCGTGACGGCCGTAGGTGAAACAAACACCTGTAGCAAGATGGTATTTCCCAAAATGCGCCTTACCACAACTAGGACATTAAGGTAAAGGTGGCTTTAACTGATGCGACCCTTTGCACATTGGTGCACTTGAAACCCTAGAGCTCGAACCAACTCCATGACATCCCGTGTTATCTAATATTCTACCTGGGAACTGAGGTGGTACCCTTCAGGCTGGTTGGGAAGGGTATATACTATACTGGTAAGGTTGTCTTCCTTGAAACTCCCCCGAATCACCAGCCATCCTAGCCTTCTTATGCTGGCCTCTTCCATAATCCTTATCGAGCTGTCGCTCACTATACTGCCTTCGAATCCCCAGCCCATGCCTTTGAACCTGTTCTTCCTTTAACCTGGTCAATAGTTTAACTACATCCCTCATCGCCTTATTATCTGGACCTAGCTGTGGGACTAGAGTCTTATGCACTAGGTTCTTGGGGCCCTCAGCTACTGCTTCTCTAAGCTCTTCCAGAGGTGGCGGCATAGTGGAGCTCACCGATTGGAGCACAATTCTCGGCATAGACTAGGCACGAGCCCTAATAACACCCGAGGTGTAACTTTTTCCATTTTCTACTGACTTGCACTTCTTGGCAACTGTTGCTTTCTTTTGAGGCATTGCCGTAAATACAATAGTATGTCAGTGAGGGATCATCCTAAAAACATAGCTCTATCGCACGATGTAAGACAGGAGAGAAAGGTAACATCATAAAAGTCTTGTAGCCTCCTATTTATAGATGTGGTGCACCACACACCAATAAATAAGAATCTACTAGACACAGTCTGTAGACATTTCAAGGAAGGACCGCTCTGATACCACTTTGTCATGACCCAACTCCGTAGGCCGTTATGGGTGCCCGAACTAGACACTCGCGTGTACCCTTTCTTACTATAAGGAAATCTATCTCCTATTTGAGTCATAGCATGCCAAAAGACAAGACAATATATATAAGCCAACGAGGCTATCATTACATATAGGCACAATTGTTCACACATACATATACAACCCACATACATGTCTACAGACCTCTAAGAGTAAAAAGAAATAGAAATATAAGGAAAGACAGGGCCGCCGCCATAACCTTGAACACACAAATCTATACATCAATGGTCGGTACCAAAAGCGGGGCTTCAACATGATGGAGCTCTTCTTAAACCCACTGGGTAGAATCCTAAGCTAGTGGATCCTCAAGTCGCATGTCTGTACATGTAGGCATGAAATACAGTCCCTCGAAGAGAGGGGGGTCAGTACGAAATATGTAATTAGTATGTAAGCATAAAACACCATAATGAGATTACAGTTGGAATACGGATATAGGGGACAAGTATAATAATTAACCCATTACCGTGCCTGCGTCTTATGTAGTAAAATCATTTTTATCATAATATCATATCATCATCTCTTTTCATTTTATATATCACTTCATCGTGTCATCGTATGCGGTATCATACCATCGTTGTCATGACGCAACCCCATGGGCAGCGACTGGGGTCCGATCTAGACCCCCGTATACATATTTTTCAACTGTAGTCAAATTGAACTATGAGCAAGCGATACTACTCATGAGAACCCCAATGAGTTAAAACTTTTTCACGTACGTGTGGCCTCTTTCATTCATATCGTATCATGAAAGAGAATGCAAGCCGACAAGACTTCCATAATGTAAAAACATTTACAACGTGCCGTATAGGCACAGCCGAAATAAACTCATGAACAACCCACACATACATGTCTACAGACCTCTAAGAATAGGAACGACAACATATGGCGGGACAGGGCCCCCACCGTACCCCTGTGTAACCAAATATATACATCAGTGGTTTGGTACCAAAACTTGGCTCCGAATCAATGGAGCTTTTTCTAAACTTGATGAGTGGAATCCTGAGCTGGTGGACTCCCAAAATCTGTATTGTACCTACGGGAATGAAACGCAGCCCCCTCCCCGAAGAAAGGGGGTCAGTACGATATATGTACTGAGTATATAAGCATAACATAATTAAGATAACAACTGAACCAAGGATGAAGGAAACTAAGTATAACATTTAATAGGGTACTATACCTGCACCTTACAAAATAAAGTCATGTATACCACTATCACATACCGTATCTGGCCCGCTCGGGGACTCGGTGTTACAAATTTATCTTTATGTCATCATAAGCATAAATATACCATAACCGGCCCATTAATGAGACTCGGTCTACAATCTTGTCCTTTTATCATTGCATTTACATAGCATACCCGACCCTTGGTGGGGCTCGGTCATACCCGGCCCTTGTTGGGACTCGGTGAATATTTATATCATCTAATATCGTACTCGGCCCCTTTTTGGGACTTCGGTCGTACTCGGCCCTCTATGGGACTCGGTAAGGATATATAAACCATATGCACAAGCAGAGTAGTAAGTAACCATATGCAAGCTAGATCATTACCTTTGATATCGTATCATGTTTAACTTATAGCTAAGATATGCCAAAAGAAGAAAGAGAATAAGCTCTATATAGTCTGTACTTTCCTTCAGGTGATCTTCATATAATATTTTGTACCCGGCCCTTCATGGGGCTCGGTGAACCACTATGGAATCGTAATCTCATTTTCGTATCGAATACACCTCACTTGGATTGAAATATAGCTTCCCATACATTATATTCTGACACATAGAAGCCCTACTAGGCAATAATTAATCTTCACAGAAACTCTAATACTGAACAGTGGATAGGGGTTATGAGGCGTACTCGGAATTTGGGGAATGGAATTATCCCCGCACTTCATATATAATTCACTTAAGGCAAAACATTACCAAAAGGAAAGAAAGATAGTTGTAGGAACTTATACCAAAACATGCCAAGAGAAAGCTTTACATACCTTGTCTGAATTATTCCTTATCCTGCTTGTCTCGCCGTCCTTTGAACCTATTCAACATGAAATTAGTATGAAGATCAACCCCTTTTACTTTCCAGCACCCTAGGTTACATCTTATTATTAATGGAATCTATTTCCTTAGTCGTTTCCCCGACTAGTTCTGTTATTCGCTAAGGCGTCGACGAAAATTGGGCAGCACCTCCCCTATAATGTGCCCTATCCAAATTTCCAATTAGGTCCCTAAGACCTACAAACAACCAACCACAACAACCTGCATCAATTCACACCAACAATAAACAACATAAACTCCAAACGACTTATTCAAAAATACGGTAGGACAATAGGGCGTCTAGCCTTTATTTTATAACGCCTTTCATTATACGCAATGAGGGGTCGTGTGGATTCAAAGAAAAAAACCCTAACCCACCTTAGAACACATTTAGGCCCTGCAACAACACATTACACCCCTGCAGCAACAACTCACAAGAATGACACTTTATTTCGACGACAATTCACTTGTAGCGACTCCAATTTAGTTTATTTCGGACGTCAAGCATATTTATCATATTTTCACATTTACAGCCACTTACAAAACATACAATACCCTATATAACAACACCATAAACTCCAATTTAAAAGGAAAGGCCTTACCTTACGTTATACTTGTGAAACTCGCCAAAACTATCAAAACGCGAAATCTGGACAGCCCATTGTCTTATATTGTCACTTAGTTTCGGAGGGGTAATTGAGGAAAACAAGATTTGTGGCCTCAATGAAAGTTATATACATGTGTATCAAGGTCGCAAAAACTTTTGAATTACCCCTACAACAATTCTGTACGAAAATATATGCCCAAAATACTCACAGCTATCCATGTAGGATTTCCAAGGCACAATCTGGGCAGCAGCTCCCCCAAGCTTCACCACCATTTTTGGAGTAGAGAAAAGCAAAAATGGGTTGTAGCGTCTACATGAAAGTTGTATCCCTATGAAATATCTTTCCAAAACATCTTGAATCACCCGAAACTAATCCTTACACAAGGAGTTAAACTCGTATTACTAACATCATTCCTATTCAAAAATGGGTTTCTTAACAAGAACAAAAACCTCCTCGTTGCCCCAATGATAAATTTTTATATGGTCAAACACCGTTATTTAATCGCGGCATACCTTGAATAATTAATTCTCGAATCGAAAACGGAGGGATTACCTTATTTGGTTGCTGTCGTAGCTCTCTCTATTTATTTCAAGCTTACTCCTAACTTTTCCAAGTCTCAAATGAATCAAAGATGAGAGATTAGTCATCTTTACATGTATATATACCCTTTTTAAGAGGGTGACACATGGCATCCCCTAGTGGTGACACGTGACAGCCCCCTAGGGCGCCACCTCACACCATGCGGCCACTCACGTGCTGCCACGTGGCATGTGGGGGGTCCACCTCAAGTAGATGAGTCACCTGCTTGCTTGTCACCTGCTTGCTTGTCACCTACTTGCTTCGCTTTCACTGCGTCGTTTCCTTATTTCTCTTCCGTGGGTTCGTAATTTTGTCGCACTTTAAGAGCCTATGTATTCCTTACGACTTAGTCTCAACACTCACTCGAGTAGCTTAAGTACGTAAGACCTCCAAGTTGGTAGCTTACGCGAGTCAATCGAGTGCTACGACTCATTTCTCAGCCTCCAACTCCTTTCAAATTTTTATAACCTTATTTCCAATCTTCCTTATTATGAAGCATTTTGATTCTCCTTTCCTTGGAGTTATTTGATAGCATTATTACCTATCCGACTCACATAACGACTTTTAAGAAATTTAAGAGACTTCCCAGAAACTTGAGAAGCTTAAGAAGCCTTCTAAGGAATCAAAGTACGAGGTGTATCATCCTTCCCCCCTTTAGAACATTCGTCCCCGAATTTTAACTATCCTCATAAGGTCTTACGAGTGCTTCAGGATTCTTCTGTACTGGCTGCCGTTCATAGGCCTTGTATTAACTCATATGGTCTATTTAAGAAGGTAGATTACCTGTAGGCATAGGGAACAGGTGATATTTCTTTTCTCTTACTTTTTTCAAGTTTTGTTACCATACATCATATTGCCCCCTTTACACGAACATGTGTAGGAGCTTAAAATAGCCCGAAAGATGTTTTAGCATCACCATACTAGTTTGTACGTAAACCTGTATCGTTTCTTACTTCCTTCCTCCACTTACCCTTGAGTTTCCTCATATTACAGTATAGGAGAGATCTCTCTTCCTTTCCTTGTTTTGCTGCTTGTACACCACAATACTAGTAGTCAGTAACTTTGTTACCAACATCTTACCTTCAGTCGAGTATAGCCTGGCTATTCCTTACAATATGTTTAAGTTCTCATCGTAATTCTCTTGTTGTATTCATCCCCTTTGTATGCATCTATTCTTTGATGTCATACTATTCAAGTCCTTACTATTAATTTTCCGCACTGTCTCCGATATTATGGCTTCTATCCGTTTATTGCTGGCCTTTAGATCTTATTAACTCGTGCCAGTATGGGATCTCACTTGAAGCCACTTCCCCCCTTTAGGGTGTACCCATGTCACTATCTGTTGTGTTCTACCTTACGCCCTTATTTCCAATTTTCCAATACGTATGATTCTTTTCCAACACATTCGGTATACTACACCATATCTATGCCTTCCTTTATATCTTTCATACCTTTGGTTGCCTAGGTACGACAACTTAACACAATCATGAGGTGCTAATCCAGTCTAATTATGGGTACTCGAGTCACGTAGCAATTTATTCGAAGCCACTTTCTCACAAGGCTTTACTTATTTTCATAACTATCGTCATTATATTCACATCATATATTGTTCGCATTCTACCCCATAGTATAACACTTCTTAACTTTTTTCACGATTCTTACTGTGGGTTACTTACCCTTCTTAGCTAGTCTTATCCTTAATATATCGTTCTATCCAGAACTACCAGTCTTTCCTAAATTATTTTCCTTTTATTTCAAGGAAAATTTGGGCAGAGTTTCCTCTGTATTTCTTACTATCTCAACACCTGCACGCAGAAAATGCCAACAATGCCTCACAGGGGTGATACGCATAAAGATACATACATACGTATCATATCACGTCATATCGCAGCCTCACAGGGCACCCAATATCAACAATAGTATAACTGATAGACTTACCTCGTATGTCCAACTCGAACTGCACTTGTTTAGACTTTCCGTCTACTTTTCCTTTCAATTTTCAACTTTACATGTCAACAGTAATTCAATACCTTACCTGGCACCTATAATTCGTGCCTTGCTTACCTGCGTGCTATGTAACTTCTAATATCGTCAGTAACCTTCTTATATTGATGTTGTCCTTCTGCTAAAATCACAAGTTAGTATTGGGAATTTCATTCCCTATGACTCGGCTCATCGCACGATTGTAGATATGAAAGAAAGGTAACATCCTAAATGTCCTGTAGCCTCTTGTCTATAGATGTGGTGCACAACACACCGATAAACAAGACTCTACTAGACACGGTCTGTAGACACTCCAAAGACGAACGACTCTGATATCACTTCTATCACGACCCTACCCCGTGGGCAGCGACTGGGGTCCGACCTAGACCCCCGTATACATATTTTTCAACTGTAGTCAAATTGAACTATGAGCAAGCGATACTACTCATGAGAACCTGAATGAATTAAAACTTTTTCGCGTACGTGTGGCCTCTTTCATTCATATCGTAACATGAAAGAGAATGCAAGCCGACAAGACTTCCATAACGTAAAAACATTTACAATGTGCCGTATAGGCACAGCCGAAATAAACTCATGAACAACCCACATGTACATGTCTACAGACCTCTAAGAATAGGAACGATAACATATGGCGGGACAGGGCCCCTGCCGTACCCCTGTGTAACCAAATATATACATCGGTAGTTTGGTACCAAAAACTTGGCTCCGAATCAATGGAGCTTCTTATAAACTTGTTGAGTGGAATCGTGAGCTGGTGGACTCCCAAAATCTGTATTGTACCTGCGGGCATGAAACGTAGCCCCTCCCGAAGAAAGGGGGGTCAGTACGATATATGTACTAAGTATATAAGCATAACATAACTAAGATAACAACTGAACCAAGGATGCAGGAAACTAAGTATAACATTTAATAGGGTACTGTACCTGCACCTTACAAAATAAAGTCATGTATACCACTATCACATACCGTATCTGGCCCGCTCGGGGACTCGGTGTTACAAATTTATCTTTATGTCATCATAAGCATAAATATACCATAACCGGCCCATTAATGAGACTCGATCTGCAATCATGTCGTCTTATCATTGCATTCACATAGCATACCCGGTCCTTGGTGGGGCTCGGTCATACCCGGCCCTTGTTGGGACTCGGTGAATATTTATATCATCTTATATCGTACCCGACCCCTTTTTAGGACTTCGGTCGTACCCGGCCCTCTATGGAACTCGGTAAGGATATGTAAACCATATGCACAAGCAGAGTAGTAAGTAACCATATGCAAGCCAGATCATTACCTCAGAGATCGTATCATCTTTAACTTATAGCTAAGATATGCCAAAAGAAGAACGAGAATAAGCTCTATATAGTCTGTACTTTCCTTCAGGTGATCTTCATATAATATTTCGTACCCGGCCCTTCATAGGGCTCGGTGAACCACTATGGAATCGTAATCTCATTTTCGTATCAAATACATCTCACTACGAATGAAAGATAGCTTCCCATACATTATATTCTGACACATAGAAGCCCTACTAGGCAATACTTAATCTTCATAGAAACTCTAATACTAAACAGTGGATAGGGGTTATGAGGGGAAAACAAGACAGTCCGAAAAAAGGGCCTTCTGTCTACACTCTTTCAAGAATAGAATAGACGAGACGGCTGTGATTGACAAAGTAGGGGGAGGTGAGTCTTGTATCCTTTCACTTTGTCGTACTCGGAGGCCCCGCACTTCATATACAATTCACTTAAGGCTAAATATTGCCAAAAGGAAAGAAAGACAGTTGTACGAACTTATACCAAAACATGCCAAGACAAAGCTTTAGATACCTTGTCTGAATTATTCCTTATCCTGCTTGTCTCGCCGTCCTTTGAACCTATTCAACATGAAATTAGTATGAAGATCAACCCCTTTTACTTTCCAGCACCCTAGGTTACATCTTATTATTAATGGAATCTATTTCCTTAGTCGTTTCCCCGACTAGTTCTGTTATTCGCTAAGGCGTCGACGAAAATTGGGCAGCACCTCCCCTATAATGTGCCCTATCCAAATTTCCAATTAGGTCCCTAAGACCTACAAACAACCAACCACAACAACCTGCATCAATTCACACCAACAATAAACAACATAAACTCCAAACGACTTATTCAAAAATACGGTAGGACAATAGGGCGTCTAGCCTTTATTTTATAACGCCTTTCATTATACGCAATGAGGGGTCGTGTGGATTCAACCAGAACAACCCTAACCCACATTAGAACACATTTAGGCCCTGAAACAACACATTACACCCCTGCAGAAACAACTCACAAGAACGACACTTTATTTCGACGACAATTCACTTGTAGCGACTCCAATTTAGTTTATTTCGGACGTCAAGCATATTTATCATATTTTCACATTTATAGACACTTACACAACGTACAATACCCTATATAACAACACCATAAACTCCAATTTAAAAGTAAAGGCCTTACCTTACGTTATACTTGTGAAACTCGCCAAAACTATCAAAACGCGAAATCTGGACAGCCCATTGTCTTATATTGTCGCTTAGTTTCGGAGGGGTAATTGAGGGAAACAGGATTTGTGGCCTCAATGAAAGTTATATACATGTGTATCAAGGTCGCAAAAAATTTTGAATTACCCCTACATCAATTTTGTACGAAAATATATGCCCAAAATACTCACAGCTGTCCATGTAGGATTTCCAAGGCACAATCAGGGCAGCAGCTCCCCCAAGCTTCACCACCATTCTTTGAGTAGAGAAAAGCCAAACTGGGTTGTAGAGTCTACATGAAAGTTGTATCCCTATGAAATATCTTTCCAAAACATCTTGAATCACCCGAAACTAAGCCTTACACAAGGAGTAATACTCGTATTACTAACAGCAGTCCTATTCAAAAACGGGTTTCTTAACAAGAACAAAAACCTCCTCGTTGCCCCAATGATAAATTTTTATATGGTCAAACACCGTTATTTAATTGCGGTATACCTTGAATAATTAATTCCCGAATCGAAAACGGAGGGATTACCTTATTTCGTTGCTGCCGTAGCTCTCTCTATTTCTTTCAAGCTTGCTCCTAACTTTTCCAAGTCTCAAATGAATCAAAGATGAGAGATTAGTCATGTTTACATGTATATATACCCTTTTTAAGAGGGTGACACGTGGCATCCCCTAGTGGTGACACATGACAGCCCCCTAGGGCGCCACCTCACACCATGCGGCCACTTACGTGCTGCCACGTGGCATGTGGGGGTCCACCTCAAGTAGATGAGTCACCTGCTTGCTTCGCTTTCTCTGCGTCGTTTCCTTATTTCTCTTCCGTGGGTTCGTAATTTTGTCGCACTTTAAGAGCCTATGTATTCCTTATGACTTAGTCTCAACACGCACTCGAGTAGCTTAAGTACGTAAGACCTCCAAGTTGGTAGCTTATGCGAGTCAATCGAGTGCTACGACTCATTTCTCAGCCTCCAACTCCTTTCAAATTTTTATAACCTTATTTCCAATCTTCCTTATTATGAAGCATTTTGATTCTCCTTTCCTTGGAGTTATTTGATAGAATTATTACCTATCCGACTCACACAATGACTTTTAAGAAACTTAAGAGACTTCCCAGAAACTTGAGAAGCTTAAGAAGCCTTCTAAGGTACCAAAGTACGGGGTGTAACAATCGTACACGGCATAACCTCGTCATATATATATATCATAACATATCCGTCCCATTATGGGGTTCGGTGTCACAAATGTATCACTATATTTGCACATGCATGCCTACCTACGATATCCGGCCCTTTAGTGAGCGACTCTGTGAAGAGAGTAGGGTACATCTATAGCATACTCGCATTGTATATATGCATATCGTACCCGACCCTCTAGTAAGGGACTCGGTGTTCCTTCCTTATATCACCATATTCCGTACTCGGCCCATTATGGGACTCGGTGTCATAATCATCATACTTTATCTAGCCCGGGATGTGGTGAATACTCATATCATTATCGCATCGCTATATCGTCACATCATCATATCATCATATATAGCATACCCTCCTAATACGTGGCATCACCCATCATATCATGGTACTATATGACGTCCGCTCCGAGAGTCGGTGAAAGAAGTAGTAAAGTTGTGTATGATCTTAGGCCCGGCCCCACATGGGTCTCGGTGAAAGAAGAATTACCATATGCACGAGTAGAGTAGTGAGAAACCATATGTATCTAAATCTTCTCCTGAGACTCAATGAAATAGTCAAGTGAACCATCACTTGAACACCAAGAAAGTAATTCTCCGAGGTACCCTTTAGATGTTATTAAGGATTACATCAATTAGGGCCTCAGGAACCATAGACGTGTACCAAGATAATGCCATACAGTTTACGCAATCAGAGACACAAATTATGTAATTAGACACATAGCTTATGCAATCAGAGATACAACTTATGCAATCAGAGACATTTATCCTCTCAGAGCCTTTCAGAATAGGAGCTTAGATCTCCCCTTAATATTCAACATATAGATGGCTCGAGAGTAGTAATTTAACTACTTTAGGACCCTTAGTATTTAGAAGTGACTACGAGTCACAAATTATATCCAGAACCTATAAATGGAATTACCTCTAAACTCATATTAGACATCATTTCACTTACCTTAAGTGATTTTAATGAAACAAGGAGATAGGCCTTATATGTACTACTCTTCATCCTACAAAAGACTTGAAAGGCGATGAGTCCACTTAGTGCAGGAGTTCTAACATCTAGAAGTGAACAAGGGTCTTGACTCATACTCAGAGCTTTATGAATGGAATGACTCCCAAGTTTCGTATATATATAACTTAAGGCTAAGACATGCCAAAAGAAAGAAAGGGTAAGCTTCACATACTTTTGTGGATTAACTGTAACCCAGCTCGCCTCGTTATCTCCTTGAAAAATTAACATGAGAGTAATACTAAGGATAATAACCTTTCACTTTCCAATTTCCAACTCTACAACCAAGTACCCATAGGAATCGTTTCTTTATCCAATACCCTCGACTAGTTTGTTACTAGTTGCGAAGTTACCGAAAATTGGGCAGCATTTCCCCTATAACTTTAACATCCCCGAGATTTTAAATCGGCCACCGTGTAAGCAACCATACAAACAACAACAAACAGCATCATATATACAAGTAAATTACTTCAACATTACACAATACGAACTTCAAACAACTCAGCCGAAGCTACAATATATAAATATAGTTTTTAAATCTTTATTTCAAAAACTCTTTAATCATACCAAATGGAGGGTAATGTGGATTAAAACAGAATCACGCACAACCTATTTAAAACACTTTACATCCCTGAAACACACAACCCAACCAGCTGCAACCACAGCACTACAACGATAACACACTATGCGACTTCAATTTATCTACTACGACTTTAACTTTGTTTGTTTCTAGCGTCTAGCATCCTTATGAAATTTTTCCACTTTCAAACTTATTTAAGACATGTAATATACCTCAAAAAAATCATAAGTTCCAATTTGAAAGAGAAACCCTTACCTTTCCCAAAACTCATCAAAATCGTTCAAACTTGCCTTAGAAGTTCCCTTAGCGCGCCCAAAACCTTGTGGCTTCTTGCTAACGTTTTGGGATGCTCCAAATCATACATTTACATTACTAAAACCTTCATACAAACATGGTATACCCTATATAATTAATTTACGGAATGAAATCGGAGAACTTAACCTTTTTTGGCTCCTAATTCGTGGCTCTCTTTCTCAAGTTTAAGGTTTCTCCTCTCTCTTGTTCTAGATTTCTCTTCTCTTCTTTTTGTCTCTAGAAGTCTCTTTATAAGAATGAATAGAGGATAAGTATGAACTAAGTTCATAAAACATATATATATATAGAGGTCACTTTTAGGGGTGACATGTGTCAACCCCTAAGTGGTGACACATGTCAAGGCCTTATAGGTCCAACGCACCACACTTCCAACCATGGGCTGCCATGTGGCATGTGGGGGGCCCACCCCCTTACTCAAGCTGCTTCCACATGGCACTCCCAGCTTCTGCCATGTGTCACTCCCTCATGCTGCCATGTGACACCTTATTTTCTCCCTCTTGGGTTCGTAATCTCGTCTTACTCTACTAACCTATGTAATCCTTGCTATGTAAGCTTGGTATGTACTTGAGTAACTTAAGCATGTAAGCTTTCCAAGTTAGTAGCTTACGTAAGTAATCCGAGTCTTGAGACTCAATATTTAGTCTCCAACGTCTTCTGTATTCTTACAACACTATTCCCCATCTTCTCTATTATGGGGTATCTCATTCCCCCTTCCTTAGAGATTTTTTGTAGAGTTATAGATTTTCCGGCTCACATGGTAATTCTTAAGAGCATAAGAGTTATTAAGGAGTCTTAAGAAGCTTTAAGAAGCTTTAAGAAATTTTAGGAAGCCTTAAGAAACTTAAGAGGCTTACGATCCTTCCAAGAAACTTAAGAGCCTTTCAAGAGACTTAAGACCCTTTCAAGAGATATAAGAACGCGTTCCAAAGTACAAAAGTATGGGGTGTAGCAAATACCCGTCTTGCTATCACTAGCCATTTATATCTTATGAGTGCAAACACCGACACGAATACACACAATATCGATAATTGTCCACCCGATAGCCTTAATAAATTTCTTCAACATGCTGACAAGAGCTTGTACTTGCTCATCAATCAAATTAGGAGCTATAATAATGGGCAATATACTATTTTCCCCTAAGAAAAAATATTGAAGGTGAGAAGGAACTACCTTGAGTTCAAGCTTGGGTGGCACATCTATAGACGGCTTGGGAGGTGACATTTCTCTATTTTTCAAGTCAATATTCAGCCTCAGGAGGTTCTTGGGGTAAGACCCAATGCCCAAAAGAGTAGCCATCACTTATTCATAGTTAGAAATAACTTCCCCATCAAAGTTCAATAACAAAACCACCAATGATTCCCAAACAATAGAGACTTCTTGCACACTTGCAACCGCTTCGTCAATAACGTCAATAAATGGTATTACCTGAAGATCATTCAGTTTGTTCATCAACTTTCACACATTAAAGGTGACTTCCTCACCATTAACCCAAAACATTACTTCACGACTCTCTACATCAACAAGTGATCTTCTTGTAGAAAAGAAAGGCCTACCAAGAATTATGGAAATTTCGACATTGATCTCACAGTCAAGAATAACAAAATTAACCAGAAATATGATTATGTCAAACTTCACTACGATGTCATAGAGAATGCATATGGGATGTTTGATAGAATAATTGGCCATAACTATCCACATTGTGGTTGGTTCGGGCTCACCTACACTAAGTTGTTTAAAAATGCCATAGGGCATCAAATTTATACTTGCACCTAAATCATACATTGCCTTGGCAAATTGATTTATCCCGATGGTACATGGAATGGTAAATGCCCCAAGGACATCTTTATTTACCACAACATTACTTGACATAATTGCACTACACCTGTGATACACTTCAACAGTCTCGAAGTCCATGCTACACTTTTTTGTCACCAACTCCTTCATCAACTTGCATACCTTAAAATTTTCAATAACACCTCAATAAATGGTAGAACAATAGAAAGAGTCTTGAAGACAGAGATGAACTTATAAAATTTAATCTCCTCAACTTTGTTTTTCAATTGTTGAGGGAATGGAGTCTTTACTTTAGAAAGTGGATTTGTAGGAACCACTATTGGGAAAACACCCTCATTACATTTTTTAGTCTCACTAGCATCAACAACCATTGGTGTATCATCAATTCATCGGATGCTTCATTGTTTAGTTCTTCGGATAGCTCATCACTTTCCAATACAATGGCCTTACCCTTGCTTAAACTAGCCATTTCATTATTTGGTCATTCATTACTAACAACCATTCCACTCCTAGTTAATATAACCATACATTCTGCATTGTTGTTCTTAGTATTCGCCACTGTATCACTTGGGAGACCACCTTTAGGCCTTAGATTTAGGTGGCCTGAGATTTGGACAATTTAAGCCTCTAGTTTTTTAATTGACACCTAATGTGCAGTAAAAGTTTAGTTTAATGAGGAAAAATTAGATTTTATCTCCTTCAAAATCTTGTTTTAACCCTCAACCTTATTGAGAATCCTAGCAAGCAGATCCTCCGTTCGGAAGTTTTTGGGGTCGGCATTTAACTCCTTGGGCTTTTCGTGAGGACAGAAATATCTATCACATTTACCATGACCTTCAGTCCAGGTATTACCTAGATAGCTCCAATCCCTCTCTGTCCAACTGCTTTCTCGGTCCTTGTTCAAACCTTGATTCCCACCAGGTCTTGGATAAGTCAAATGGGAACCCCTAACTAATTTGCTAGAAATTGCACTTTTTCATTGTACATGGCATTGAACTTTGAATCCTCTGGATTCAACCCAACATTTGAATCCACCAGATTCACCACTTTGTATTCTCCATCCATAACATGTTTGGAGAGAAAATCAAGTTGCGTTATCATTTTTGCCATGTTCTCATATTGTTCATGGTTTTTCCCAAGTTGTTCCTTAGTCATCCCAACATGAAGAGAAGATACATTATCTTCTCGAGTGTGACAAACATAGTTGATTTTCATCTTTTAATCAAGCAACATCGAAGAAACAACGAAGGGTTGGTGCATGATGCCAGCTCTTATAAGTTGATCTTCTGCACTTTTTTTACCGTATCAAGGTTATAATAGAAATAATGTAGAAACATATTTTTTGGCAGCCCGTGAGAGGGTCATTACAAGAGATTCTTTTGGAAGCAAATCCAAGTCTCATGAATCGGTTGCCCCTAAAATCTCTCAATTTTAGCATCTTAGAAGGTGGAAAAATTTCTCATAGAACGGTGTCGTGATCTTATCCCATGAGGTGATGAAATAACTTAGTAGCTCCACTTACTACATAGTTGCCTCCCCTATAAGAGAGAAGGAAAATTGTCATGACCCAATCTAGGGCCTAGTCATAACATGGCGATTGAAGTCCCAACGGGCCCATCCAAGCCTCTTGTACATATCAAAAGCATACACAAGGTAAAATAAAAGCAGAAAACATCATAGGCGAGTCTAAATTATGAATAGAAATTTAAGAGCGACACGTGATAACATAGACTCAAAATATTTGTCCAACTAGATGCCTCTACTCATGAATATGGGCGGGGGCTAAGACATTTTCGTAGCTCATCCTCAATATAAAACATAGCAAAAGTCTTTGAAAACTATAATTAACTCGATAACTAGTCCCCGATAAATGAGGACTCACCACAATCGATGGATAGGAAAGCTTAACTAGCCACATAGATGAGTCTGATCTTCAACCTCAACTCCTATATTATGAGACAATATAGGAAAAAAGTATGCATTACTACGTTGGAATGTACTAAATATGAGGGCGTGACATGCAAAATAAATCATGGAATGCAATGGTCAAGTAAAACAAATGATAAGATGAGATAAGTAAAGTCATGAGAAAATCATATTGACCAACACATTTAAAAAGCATAATTTATAATCATAGCATACTTAAGAGATCATACGTATATGGGATAGGAACCATAACCGACAATAAAACCATGCGATCTATAACATGGAATCCCGTTGTCTCTCCATACAACAAAGAAAAAGGGAAATCGACTTGCCAAGGTAGACTCCACCCCACTAAGAGGCTCATGCATATGCTATATGTGGATTCCATAACTAGGCCATGAACGTAACCTACGGTGGCAGTTAGTTATGAGACAAGAGTCTTTATATAAAGATCTCGTATTTTGATCCCCCACGCCAAGTACACATACGGTGCTAAGTCAAATCCCACAGAATACATACATAGCATAGAAATTATAATTCCATATATTATAATCATTATCATAGGTTTAAAATTATGGAGTAGCTCATTTTCATAACATACTTGTAATGTGAAAATTTTTCTTTCATCATTACAATCATATTTAAATAATTCATATAGTTTGGCCTTATGTCACCACATAGGGCCCTAAGTCACCTTACTTCATAACTTGCATGAAAATCATTCTTCGAAACATACTTACAGTCCATCATCATAATTGAAATACATAATCAAAATTCATATTTAAAAATTCATGATCATAGCTTATACTTGAAATTTAGGTAAGACATTAATGCATGATCAATTGATTTGAAAATCATGTAATTGACTTGAAAACATGCATGATCATAAACTTTATATCAGCCCATACGTAACTCATATAGATAGTATCATTAGGAAGTGTAATTGAAAATACTCATAATTTTCATCATGAACCCTAGAGATCAAAATAGGAGAATTAATGGAAATACTCTTCAATTTAATGCAATAACAATTAATTTCAAAATAGACTCATGATCATACTTTGAATCATAATTCATGCAATATGATTAGAGATCATAAGACCCATAAAATATCAAACTTTAATTTGATAGAAAACCTTGAGAAATTTATTGAGCTTCATGGATAAAAGAATCCATGAATCAATACCCACATACCTTAAGTGATAACACCAAATAATTTGGAAGAACTTGAGAGTTTTGATGGAGAGCTTAGTGAATTTACTTGAAGTCTTCAATGGAGTACTTGAGAGTGTTTTATAGAGAGTAATATTTGAGTAGGTGAATTATAGAAGAATGAATAAAATTAGAGGTTTAGGTTAATTTATAGAATTGAATTAGGTCCTACAAACGTCTAGGTTCATTAGATAAAAATTTAGGTAAAAGTCTAAAGTGCCCTTACTAAAAACTAAATTCGACCAAAAACACAAAGCTAGGTCCGTGATATAAAGGCAAGAAAATCTATGATGCAGACTTGTCGCGGACCTTACTTGGTTGCCCAGTTCCTTGAGAAATCTATATTTCGATCTATGTATCCTAAAAATCCACCGAGACTATTCTCCTACAGGTTTTGACCCCCTGATCTATATTCTAAACTCGGATTTTCTAAAAAAGTGAAGGATAATGCACTACTTGAGCAGCCTATTCCTAAGGCATTTTTAAGGCACTTATAAGCATTTTGAAGGATGTTACATAAACAACCTTAGCTGAATAGACTCCTACGATATGTTGTTGAAAGAGAAAGGGATGCACATATCCATGAAGTTCTGGATATAGTCATAAGGATCCTTGTGAGAGAGGCCCATAAGTAGTTCTTTATTTGAAATAATTGCAACAGAGTACCTGTCACATGGAAGATTGCATTACCCACAGTTGGGGGTAACCTTATAACTCCGGCACTACCCATTTGGTGAATATTGACATTGTTCATGTTCTCAATGTCATCATTCATGACCCAGTGTTACTTCCTTGAATGCTCGTATCTTAACCTATCAAAGAAAAAAAATAAGAAAGCAATAGTAAGGGAGTCCTATTACAAAGAAGTTGATCACAAACAACTTCAATAAAAGACCTTGAATGACTGATCCCCAACAACAACACCATTTTTTATAACGTTCAAATTACACTTCTTATAAGTCGAAGTGTAGACGGTTGCTAATCAAGTATAAATTTAATGATGAGTAGGGGTGTATCCCTCGAGGAAAGATTTGTAATACAATTTGATTAAGAAGTTAGAGTGTGTTTTAGGCTTTTGTAGCATAAACATAAATGAATCAAAACATAAATTAAATCAATAGTTTTGAGATATCAATGTAAAAGAGTTAACTAGATTAAGAGTAACACGATCAATATCAACGATTTGTAACATGTTTTAGGAAAATTTTAGGGTAGGTGCATAGTTAAACATGTTGTTCAAATAATTGTTAATGCACAACTCACGATTGTTAACTATCAATGGATAGGCAAGGTTTAAATAATCATATGAAAAACATCTTTCGACCACTATTTGTCTATCTATGCAAGCACCTTTGAGTCTAAACATGTGTACCAA
The DNA here is from genome assembly GCF_947179165.1 of Solanum dulcamara. NCBI lineage: Eukaryota > Viridiplantae > Streptophyta > Magnoliopsida > Solanales > Solanaceae > Solanum > Solanum dulcamara. Next base: position 51,194,551 of record NC_077240.1, read on the forward strand.
CAAAACTAACCCAATCCTTAGAAAAACCTCCTCTCGAGAGAGAGATTACAATTAATAAATTTGCATCAATGGCTATTTGTTAATTCAACCACTTTACATCACCTTTACAAGATAGTATGAAAATCAAATATAGAAATATGTTTGCAACCTTAAATCATAAACGAATAAAGGCCAAATTAATAAAACCCATATCGAATTAACAAATGTTGAGTTGATACAAAAACACAAATCCGAAACAATAAGTTAACTACATAAGAACCTCCTAGAAGGATTGAGTTTAGCTACACATTGAAAAATTAAAAGAAGTTTCACCAAAATAATTTTCTTACATTAAGTTCAACAAAGTTTCACTTAGAAATCTCAATGCCCAAGCTAAAAATACAACTAATTACCCCAAGAACAATGTCAAAACCCCAAGAAAAATGGAATACTCTATTCTCAAGTTCTTAGTAATGCAAAACGTATCCTTTTCGGACTTTGAAAATCAATTTATACTTTCTCAGAACACAAGCCAAAATATCATGCACACACCACTTTGGCGATGTTAGTCATACCCATCGAAGTCATCGACGAATCCCCAAATTCTTAGACTTCTCGTGTTTTAGTTACTTGGTTTGTTAGTTTAAGAGTTGACCGGTTGGACAGCTTGCTCCAGCCCGCACATCCGTTCAGGGAGTCGGCTTGTGGATATTTTTATTTGATATTTTTTTGCTTAGTTTCCAAATGGCTAGGATCTTTTTAGTAAGCTAAGTTGAGCTCACTTTTCGAGTTGGAAAGTTGCCATCTTCATTTAAGCATCACCCTTTTGGGCTTTTATTTAGGCCAAGTCTTCAGCTACTTTAGGTGATCACAATGTGCCTCACCTTTCTCATTTAGCGAGTTGCCATTTGTTCATTTTCTTACTACTTTACCTTGACACTTAGCCTTTGCCTGCTATGAAATTGGTCAAACTTAGAGACCTCTTGGCGAGTCGCCAAGGGCTCTTTATGAGTTTCAGTGCTTGTTTTGCTCATTTTGGCCACTTTTTAGGTTCTTTCTGAAAAATCATACTCATGCCTTGTCCTTAACTCCTCAGATATGCAAACAAACACTTTAAGGTTAGTAGTGGACACAATATAGGCAAAGAGAACACTATTTCATTAGACTTTGAGCCTTAAATGAGTCTAAATTCCCGACTTATTAGTAACTGATTTTAGAGTCAGTTTTAGAGGATTCATAGACTAGTCAGAAATAGAGTTTGAGTTATTTAAGTTTATTCTTTTGAGTTGACATTCTTAAAATATTGAGTTACAATATTTTCAAAGTTATATTTTCAGATTTAATTATGAGATGTTTATTTTTATAAATTAGCATGCCTATCATGAGTTACATTTTTATGAGTTATATATTCTACTTAGTGAGTTCTCCATGCCATGGGATTGCTTGGGAACCAACAATGGTTTTTAAATGCCGGCCACACCTAGGGTTTCAACTTAGGGGATGGCAAACTTGATATCAAAGTACGAGTTTCATGAGTCATAGGATATCTATGAAGCCGACTCTAGAAGAGTCCTTCTTATCGGTGTAGGGTATGCCACATCTACAATAGATAGCCTACATGACTTTAGAAATTGTTTCACTTCTTTTACACTCCAGTTCATGCGATTGAGTTTAACTTTATAAGATATCCTTTAATTCATGTGTTTCATGTTTTCAGATCATGCCTTTTAAATGTACCTTGAGCTAGAGAAATGTCACCAATAATGAGATTCCTCCACCATCTGGAATGCAGACTTAAAACAGAGTTCAAACAATAAAAACTAAGAATGAGAATGGAACTCAAGAGGTTCCACATATTACTCATCCTGCTAAGACCTCTATGACTAAATCTAGAGGGGCAATTTCCATCCTCACATACTATATGGCTGCTCAGTCTGGTCATCATAGTACTTTAATACCTAGTTCTAGTTCTCAAGAGGCATCTGCTGATAATAGAATTAGAGACTTTCTGAGGATGAATCCACTAGTATACCCTCAAAACTTTATTTAGGATTTATGGAAGATCCTGTAGGCAATGCATACAACTGAGATATAGGGAGTTTAACTTGTTTTATATACGCTGAAAGATATTGCTAATATCTAGTATAACCAGTGGGAGGAAAATCGAAGTTAGGATAATGAGTGTGTAATGTAGGATGAGTTTGAAAATGCCTTCCTAGACTATTTTTTTTCCACAAGAGCTGAGGGAAGGAAAAGTTTAGGAGTTTATTAACTTGAATCAAGAGAGGTTTATTGTAAAAGAGTACAACATCAAGTTTATTCAACTCTCAAGATATGCTCTAAATATAGTTCTATATGTGAGAGCCAAGATGAGGAAGTTTGTCTCTGGCCTAAGCAGATATGTTAAGGAGAGACAGAAATCCTTGTTGATTTTAAATATAGACACTCCTAGTTTTATGGTGTATGCTCAAAAAGTTGAGGAGAACAAGAAGAAGGATAGAGAGGATCACCAAAGCAAGAAAGCCAAATAAGCAGGTAATGAGACTAACCACTAGAAGTGTGGTAATTACATCTATTTATTCTTTCAATTAAAGGTATTTTGGTTATGTACCATCATCAGCTAGTGCACCTATAATGATTTACCATAATGACCAGAGATCTTAAGGTAATTAGAACTTTAGAGTCCAAGGCTAAGAGTCGCAAAGGATTATAGTCCAAAGTTCTTCGCATAAGCCTACTCATGGTAACTGTGGTAGACTTCAATTAGGAAAGTGTCAAAATGGCACTAATTGTTTCTACAAGTGTGTCTAAGTGGTTCACTTTATGAGGGATTTCTTGTCAAATAGTCAAAGAAAGGGGGTAGCTGGGCTAGTCTTCTTCAGCAGTACAACTAGGTAGAGATAATCAAAGAGGTTTTAATTTGGGCCAGGTAGAGGTCCAAAGTGTTTGTATGCTATGGTTAGTTGCCAATACCAAAAACTCACCACATATTTTCATTGGTATATTTCTAGTCTTTTCTCATGTTGTATATGCATTACTTGATCAAGCTGCTATCTGGTGTATTATGACCCTTATGTATCTGTTAAATTTGGGATTCTTTTGTAATGTATTTTAGAGCTCTTTAGTGTTTCTACGCATGTTAGAGAGTATATTCTACATTAGAGAGTATATAGAGATTGCACCATCTCTATCTAACATAAACATACTTCCACAGATATAGTTGAGTTAGATATGATAGACTTTGATGTCATTCTTGGCATAGACTAACTTTATGCTTTTTATGCCTCAATTGATTGTAGGACCCAAGTCGTCAAGTTTTAGTTTCCGAATACGCCAATTTTTGAGTGGAAGGATAGTCCAACTATGCCTAAGGGTAAATTCATTTCATATCTTAAGGCTAGAAACTTAGTCTCCAAGAGGTGTGTCTATCACATTGTTCTATCTAGAGATGACTGTGTGGAGACACCATCTCTTCACTCAGTTCTTGGTGTGAGTGAGATTCTTGAAGTATTTCTAGTTGATTAGAGTTCCTCTTGTCAGTGAGTTTCCTAAAGTTTTTCTTGAGGATTTACCTTGACTCCCTCCTGATCGGTAGATACATTTCAAAACATATGTTCTTTCTAATACTCAACGATTTTTATTCTGTCATATGGAATGACTCCCACCAAGTTAATAAGTTGAAGGAGCAATTGAGAGATCTTTTAGATAAAGGATTCATGAGGTTGTGTATCTCACCTTGGGGCGCTAGTCTACTATTTGTGCAAAAGAAAGATGGTTCTCTGAGAATGTACATTGACTACCATTAGATGAACAAGGTTACCACAAAAAATAAGTACCGTCTTCCTTTAATAGATGACCTATTCGACCAACTTTAGGGTGCCACTTGTTTCTCTTATATAGACATCATATTTAGCTATCATTCGTTGAAAGTGAGAGAAGGTGACATTTGGAAGATTTCCTTCAGGACCAGGTATGGTCATTTTGAGTTTCTAGTTATGTTCTTCAGTTTGACTAATACTCCTACAATATATATGGACTTCATGTAGAGAGTGTTAAAGAGTACCTAGACATGGTTGTTATGATATTTATTGATGAGATTCTGATCTATTCGAGAAATACGAAAGAGATGCTAATCATCTCGGAATTGTTATTCAAACTTTCAAGGAAAAGGATTTGTATGCTAAGTTTTCAAACTGCGTGTTTTGGCTTGCATCCATAGTATTCTTTGGCCTCATTATTTTTGAAGGTATTTGATTAGATATGCAAAAGATTATGGCAGTAAAGAATTTGCCTAGACCTACGTATGCGCTAGACATATATATTTTTTGGGTTTGGTTGGTTAATAAAGGAGATTTATTAAGAGATTTTCATCCATATCGTCTCCTTGAAGTATGTTGACTCAGATGAAGACTAAATTACCACGGTTTGACTCTTGTGAGAAAAGTTTTCAAGAATTGAAAATGAGATTGACTACTACTCCTACTGCTCCAACTCTTTCCCCACTTGAGCAAAAAGATGGTCATATGTTTCTTTTATTGTGATGTGTCCCAAGTTTGAAATGAGCTAGGTTTTGATGCTGAGAGGTAAGATTATAGCTTATTCTTCAAGATAGTTTAAGGTTAACGCATAGAATTATTCGACTCATATTATAGATTTGTAGGTACTAGTATTCGCTCTCAAGATTTGGCATCACTATCTTTATTGTGTGCATATGAATTTGTTCATTGATAAGAAGATCATACAATATGTGTTTAGTTAGAAAGAGTTGAAATTGAAGAGGTGGAGATGGTTGGAGTTGCTCAAGGAATATGATATGAGCATTCTCTATAATTCAATTAAGGCTAATATTGTATTTTATGCTCTTATCAGGTTATTCATAGGAGTATTGCTCATGTTTAGGAAGAAAAGAAAGAGGTGGCCAAAGAAGTTCATAAACTTGCACATTTTGGATTTCATATTTTGGTCTCTAATGAGGGAGGTGTAATTGGTCAGAATGGTGGCGAGTCTTTGCTAGTTGTTGAGATGAAGGAAAAGAACGACAAAGACCATATTCTACTATTGTTAAAAGAAGATGTTCACAAACAAAAAGTGATGGACTTTTCAGAAAAGGGAGATTGAGTGTTATGCTATCAAGGTAGATTGTGTGTTTCGAGTGTAGATGGTTATCAAGATAGAATAATGGTAGAAGCCCATAGGTCCAAGTATTCAATTCATCTAGGTTTAACCAAGATGTACCATGACATGAGAGTAGTCTACTGGTGGAATGGCATGAAGAGAGACATAGCAAATCTTTGTTTTCAAGTGCTTGAATTGTCAACAAATCAAGATTAAGCATCAAAGACCTTATAGGGTAGCCCAGAATATAAAGTTTCCCAAGTGGAAGTGAGAGATGTTCAATATAGATTTCATTAAAGGTTTACCATGGTCTTGTAGGCAACATGATTTCATTTGGGTTATTTTTGATAGGATGACCAAATCATCCCACTTCTTGTCCATTAAGACTACAGATTCAATAGAGAATTATGCAAGATTGTAAATTTGAGATATAGTTCGACATCATGGAGTTTCCTATTCAATAATCTCAGATATAGGTACTAATTTTACTGCCCAATTTTGGAAGTTATTCTAGAGAGGATTGTGTTCAAAGGTAAACCTTAGTATTGCTTTCCATCCTTATACATATGGTCAAAATAAGCGTACAATTCACACTCTTGAGGATATGCTGAGAGCTCGTGTCATTTACTTCAAAAGTATTTGGGATGACCAGTTTCTTCTTAGTGAGTTTGCCTATAACAATAGTTTTCATTTGAGTATTCAAGTGGCTCCTTGAGAGGCCCTCTATGGAAAAGGTGTAGATTATAAATTTGTTGGTTCAAAGTTTGTGAAGAGGAGTTGATAGAGCCAGACTTAGTTCATCAAGCAATGGAGAAGGTGAAAATTATTCAAGAAAGGTTGATAACCGTGAAACATAATCAAAAGTCCTACACTGATTTAAGGAGAAAAGACGTGGAGTTTGAGGTAAATGATTGGGTGTATTTGAATGTTTTGCCAATGAAAGGAATTTTGAGATTTGGAAAAAAGAAAAACTAAGACCCCGATAAATTGATCCTTACTATATTATAATGCTAGTGGGCAATATAGCCTTTGACTTATATCTTCTACCAGCATTAGCAGTCGTTCATCCTATGTTGCATATTTCCATTCTTATGAAATGTTTGATAGATCCTTCATTAATTGTTACTAACAAAAACATTGGTGTGTAGGATAGCTTGTTTTATGAGGAGATTCCTAATAAAATTAATGATTTTCAAGTTCATAAATTAAGGACCAAGGAGGTCACTTCAGTAAAAGTCTATTGAAGAAATCAATTTGTAGAGGAGGCTACATGGGAAGTTTAGGAGGATATGAAATCCAAGTACCGCACATCTATTTGTTCCTCCTAATGTCGAGGTTGAATTTAATATATCTATTCCGTTCTCAACGTTAGTAACCTCTTGTGTTTTGAGTTTTTGGGTGGCTAGTGTTGAGTATTTGGGTAGCTATTCTAGAGTTGTCTTTGATTTCTTGTATTACATTCTTACATTAAGTAAACTCTTAGCTTGGTCATCATTCGAGGACGAATGATCCTAAAGGGGAGATACTTTTATAACCCGTACTATTTTAACATAGATCAATCCTGAGTTGCCAAGAGAAAATAAGAGAAAGTGAACTGTCAGCATGTCCATGACCCAATCTACAATCCATAGAGAGTTCTATGAGTTGTGGGAGTGGCTCGTAGAACCCCCAAAACATAGCCATTTCTCAAACTATCAAAGTCACTATTATGAGTGAAAATTACGGTCTGTCAAGCATTCTGCAACCCGTAGGGTCAATCATGGAACTAAGTGACATATTCTCATACTTATTGGAATAGACACTTAATCCATATGAACAAGTCTATGACTCATACAAATTTGTACGAGCCGTAGAGAAGGATCCATGGTCCCCCAACCTTTTCCAAAGTGGAGTTTCACCAATGGCCTTTACGACCCTTAGAAGGGCGGTTGTAGACCCATAAGGTGCATTTATAGTGAGGTCCCAATTTGGCACCAAGCTTCTACGACCAACATTCTACAGTTCATAGATGACTCTACGATCCGTAGAAGTGCCCATAGCAGCTAGACCCAGTTTTAATAAAGGGTGTTCCTGTCATTTCCCTTATTTACCAGATAAAACCAAGTCATTTCGGGCCCAAATATTAACCCCTTATATGTACCCAACAAGGGTTTTATAGAATATGTTGAGAGCGAGGATTGGAGAAAAGGAGAAGAGTTAGGGTTCAAGAGTTTCAAGCAAGATCTTTGAGTTTTTCTTAGATAATCATCATTCCCGGTATGTAAGGCTAGTGAAAACATTGGACTGAGTTCATGCTCGTGCCCAACATCTTTATTCAGTTGATTTGAGTGTTCAGTTTAAGTTCCAATCCTGATGTATTGAGTTCTTTCATTATCTATTGAATTCCTTGTTGAGCTCTTGAATATATATAGTTATACTTCAATGATTTTATCGATTGATTTCTTGAGATAATTTTTATTATTGCATTCACATGAATCCTAGTTGAGTAGTTGCATTAATTATTTTACTCATTATTTTGAGTTTAATGAATGATATATTTTTATCATTTAATTGAGAAAGAGTTTGAGCATGAGTTGGGTTTTGAGAAGTCTCTTAATTACTATTTTGAGAATGAATATTATTAGGTCTAAATGAATTCAGTATTAATGAATTTAAATATTTATTTTTGAGATTGAGTTAAGAAGTCAAGCCATGTTTCAAATGCATTCTTAAATTGAGAATATAATTTTTTTTAAAGAAAAGAGATAAGTTGAGAAGAGTTGAACTAAATGAGTAAAGTCCAATAAGATTAAATGAATTAATTGAGTACATACACTCACTTGAGATATGATCATAAAAAATATATTTTGGGAGTAGTATTAAGCACCGATTTAGCTAAGAGTATAGAAGAACTCGAACCCCATAAACTATGTAGCCAGCATAGGATACGATCGTATCGTTCATTCAGGTGAATCCTTATAGCTTCATTGAGGGATTTTATATGGATACATTAGATGAGTTGCATCCCTTACCCTGGAAAGGTATTGGACGGCTGTGGGAATGACAAAAGTTCATTTTATCATCACGTAGCTCATAAGTAATAGTTGTTAGTTAGAGAAATTCCCAATAGGAAAAGTATTATTTTCACATTGAGATGTATTTATTATTCATATCTTTAAAGAACTGCCTTATTTATTTATAAATTGCATGCTTATTGAGTTGAGCTATTTCATTGAGTTTAGTTGAGTTGAGTATTCTTGAGAAAGTTTCTTTTCAAATAATTTACATAACATACATTCCATATACTGACATGGTTTGGTGCTGCATTATTTTATGATTTAGACACAAGTGATAAAGATCCTCAATAGCTGGATAGTTGAAGATGAGATTTCCATCCACGTTTTAGTGAGACCTCTTTGCATTGAGAAAAGATCTTGAGTCTTATTTTAGTATTTACATTACTAGTATTCTGAGGGTATTGTAGGCCTGTCCTAGTACCTGCTTTTTGAGTTTGTTTTAGAGGCTTCATAGACTAGTCACATATAGAGTTCGATTTATTCAGTATTATTGTTTTGATTTCACATTTTTAATATATTGAGTTACATTATTTAAAGATTTATATTTTGGACTTAATTATGAGAAGTACATTTTTATAAATTTGCACGCCCATCATGAGCTGTATTTTTATGAGTTATGTCATCTTCTTAGTGACTTAGCCAGGACAAGGGTTCGCTTGAGACCCAACAATAGTTTTTGAGTGTGGGCCACACCAAGGGTGTAGACTCATGGTGTGACACAAAGAGAACATGAGAACCACATGGAGAGATATTAGGTCTAACAAAAACCTTACTCAAATTGATCTTTAACTCCTTAAGTTCTATCGGAGCCATTGAATAAAGGGGAATTGAGATAGGATGGGTATATGGAAGAAGGTCAATTCTAATTTTTTATTTCCCTTTTTTGGAGGAACTCGATGAAGATCATCAAGAAACACTTTCAAAAACTCATTCACAATAGGAACTGACTCAATAGTTGGATGTTTAGAATTTGTATCCCTAACCCATACTAGATGGTAGATATGACCTTTAAAACTAATCTTTCTAGATTTAAGGCTTGAGATAAATTGAACCTTAAACGTTAAATTTCTATCCTTCCACTCTATGACTGGTTCATTTGGAAACAGAAATTTAACCATTCAGTTTCGATAGTCAATAGAGATATGATAAGAATTAAGCCAATCTACAACAAGAATAACATCGAAGTCAGTCATATGTAACTCTAATAGATCAACTGAGATGATTTTCTGAAAAATTGAGACCGAGCAATTTCTAAAATTTGTTTAGCTAAAACATAATCACCAATACGAGCATAGACAAAGAAATATTCCAATAGGATTTTGGAACTAACATAGCAACATAAGGAGTCACGAAAGAAAGATTCACTCCAAGATCTAACAAAGCTTAAACATCAAATTAACAGACTCGTAACATGCTAGTGACCATATCAGGAGTATCCTCTTTATCATATCAAGTTTGAGGAGCATAAAACATGTTCTAGTGCTGACCACCACTAGAACTAGATAAAGTTATCCGCTGAACCAAGCGACATGAAAAAGTAGGCTGATTTTACTGACAACCATCTCTACCCTTTTTAGTAACTAAAGGGAATTTTTCAACCTATGTCAAACCGTACCACAACCATAGTATCCATCGATAACTGTTAAGTATATAACACCTCGAATGTTTGAAAATGTGATTGGAAGGAAAATATTGCAGAAAATTTCTAATGTCAAGCTACAGACCATACAAGGACCTATGATCCGTAGGAGGGAGTTGTCATTGAAGTACTAAAGTTTTAGAATTCTCCAAGTCTTAGAAACTTTTGGTCGATCCCATATGATGGGTGGTAAAATGTGTAATGAGTCATAAGTGGTCTCGTAAGATGAGATTTAGAGGAGGGATCTTCATGGATCAACAGGATGAGTGGTGCCACCGAATTTAGAAAGAGCTATGCGTTATAGGGTGGTCTGTATATGGGGTTCAAAGACATTGGTAATTGAAGGTTGGCAGGATAAGTAGGGTCTATGATCTGTAGAGGAGTCGATAGACCATAGCAATGGTATCATGGGTATTGATTTAAATTAATATTTTTTAAAAGTGACCAATAGTTCACCAGGATGGTGTTTAAGAGGACCTACGGTCCATATGTCAGCCCGTAGATCACATTCCGCAGATTATAAGTAAGGGTATCTTTGACTTTTCCTACACATTTAACCCTTAAGATATGTTGTTTTGGATTATTCCTCACAACCTACAACTGCCCAAACCCTTCAAATTTCAAACATTCCCTCTCATTCACCTAAAATTTTCTTAGGCTCTCAAGGATTTCTCTCCTGGTGTTTTCTTCTCCGTCAAGCTATGGTTTCAAGAACTCGTGTCTCCTTTTAAATTTAATAGATAAGGATTATCAAGGTATATGGGAATCTCATTAGTTGATCATTTTTCATCTAGCTAGTTCCCAAGTGTTTTCGATTTCTCTTTATGATTTCTTTCTAAACCCTAGGTTTCTTTTGATGATCTTGTATTGAATTCAATTAATTATGGTTTATTTCACTCCTATTGATCTTACAATGCATGATTTAATTTTAAATATATGTTTTTGAAGAATTTTTTATAAACCCATGAAACATACCTATTTTATGATTATGACCTATATTTGAGGATTATGAATACATTATGATTTATTAACTATGATTTTAAGGATGCTTTTAGATAATGTATCAATGATGTTTTTATGAAAAAAAGGTTGCTTCAAAAGGTGAAGTATTCATATCATGAAAGATTTCAATAATTTTCTATGAAAAAGCCTATCATGATTAGATGCTTAAATAAGTATCTTCTATGATATGTTATGAAATCATGATCTGTTAAAGGAGTTATTCTTACGATGTTTAGGGTATGTTATGACAATTTTTGTATTATTAGGCTCTTACAATTTATAAATCTTATGACATGTAATGTATGATAGTCCATTGTGATTTTACTTAGCACCGAGATGTCTTTGGGATGGAGGCTCTCCTGTATGTAGAGGTAGGGTCTCTAGTAGAAATCTCCTTGTCCCATAAATATTAGACCCTATAGAACTTAATTTTAATTGACTATGACACCAGACTACATATTACAGCTCATATGGTTTATGTCAGTTAATGGTATCTCTCACTATTCTATGTTTTGATTATGATTTATATAATAATATTTCATTGACCATGTTTTATATTTCTAATGATGTTTTTATTGGATTTTATCATATTTGGTTTGGTCATTGCATTATCATATTTTATGTCATGCATCGCACATTCTCCATACTCTGTACATTCTATAGTACTGAACACATTCTTCTTTTGCCTATATTGTTGTCACGACCCAAGCCTAGGGCCTAGGCGTGACATGGCGAATGAAGCATCCGACGATACCTCACCCAAGCCTCTTAGAATTTCATTAAGTTTTTCATTGGTAATGATAAATAAATCAAGCGGAAAAATAAAGGGATATCGAGACTAAGGAATTTCACATTTAGTAAGAGTCAAAGTCATTATAAACATCATAAATTTTTCCAACCATACCTTCTAAATTTAATACTTGGCGGGGGCTAAGACCTTTTCCTAGCTCACCCTCAAGATATAAGTCAAAAGATACCAAAAGTAACTCTAGATTGTAAACACAACATAATATAGAAACGTTGGAATATTATTCCCGAATCATGGCAACTCACAAATAGTAGTAGCCATCACGATCAAACTTAGCCATGGGGAGGGGAGTACGGAGCAACGTCAATTCCTACATGGTGATATTATGTACACAAAAGTATGCATTAATACTTTTAATATATTAAGTATATGAGCATGCATTATAAAGAGGAACATCAAGGACATTTATAAGCAAAATACATAAGTGAATGCATGCATGAGAAACATCATATGAAACTTTAAGACATTCATTTTGTGGGAAGTTGACCGTAACCAACTTTTAAGATCATGAGATCTATTACATAGAATCCAACATAACCCCCTACATTGGCAAGGAGAGACTACTTTCCGGGTAGAACTCCGTCAACTTTAATTATTTCTTTAACTTTAGCTTTAATGGCTAATCATGGACCTACTAGCCTAAAAAATCCTATAATGGCTCCTATGTTGGTGCATAGTTAATGCAACATGAGACTTTAGTTAAGAATCCCTTAGGTCGAGTCCCCTTCTACATGCTACATTCGGTGCTAGGTAAAACCAATGGAATAATATTTAAAACACAATAATACCAGAAGCATTTATATAACCTTAATATTAAATCATCATTTAGTGGAATAGCTCATTAAAATATTTTATTTGATTCAAATTTGAGAATTGTCCTTTCACATTGAAACCTTGCTTTGGCTAAAAAGCCCTTTCATCATTCAATCATTTCATAAGAATCCCTTATCATAAATATTTACTTCATGACCTTTATTTAGAGTCAAAAGTTTTCATTTCAACTTTACTTTAACATAAGTAAAATAGGTGGGTTCATTTCATAAAACCTTGAAATGTATTTAAGGAATTCTTGTATGCATGAGAGTGATGGAAATGCATGAAAATACACATCTTAAAACATCCACTTAAAACCACCATTAAGCCTATATATAGGCACTTTAAAAAATTGTTCATTTCATGCAATTGAAAGTTAATATACATCAATATATGTTAATAAACATAAAATATACCATAATCTATGCATTTAGAGTAATTAGAAAAAATCCCATGAGAATTCATCATTTAGAATTTGAACTATCAAGTGGGGAATCGTTTGGGCTCCATGGGTGGAAGAACCCATGGTTAAAAACCCACATACCTTGGGGGAACAAAATCCTTATGAAAGCTTTGAGGAGGAAAGGAGACTTGAAGATGTCTTGAGTATGAACCCTAACTTGCCTTGAAGTTCTTGGAAGAGTTTGAGAAGAGAGAATTTGAGAGCCTTAAGTCTATGTGTGAAGAGTGAGGGTTGTGAAGGGTTTAGGTCCTTTAGATGGGAGAATTCAACCTTCAAAATGACCTAATTTTGATTTAAAACACAGGAAAAGACCAAAATATCCCTTGTAAATCCTTGCCAAAACACGCTTCATGGAGATCCTTCGCAATCAGTGGTGGGATCCCGTGGTAAGGGAATTGGAAAAATATTTTGGAAAAGCCTATAGGGTAGTCCCTAAAGTTTCACGACGGAACCTTTCATAGTCCGTGAAGGACATGATAGGCCATAATAGGTGGTCGTGGTGCAGGTCCTATAGGTGGACTTGTAGAATGTCAACCACGATGACACATCATAGTTCTAGGAGGGTTCTACAATCCATGGTAGTTCTCCGTGGACCTCTCCTTAGGGAAATTCGTAAGTTTCTTGGGGAGGGGTCACCATGAAGGGATTCACAGCCTGTGGTGCTTACCATGGTCCATGGTTCGTCCCCTGTAAGTCTAAGCCTCTGATTCTCTACCACGGTTGCTCACCATGGTCTGTGATGCTTACCATGGCCCGTGATGGCTTCTGTGGTCATCTCTCTGTGCCAGTTTTCTGCACTTTCTGATTATTCATCCTTTGTTCCTTCGTTTGGGACTTTCCGAACTTTGGAGGTCTTACAATATCTCCCCCTTGGTAATATTCATTTTCAAATGAGAATCATTAACATAGAAGAGGGCATGACACGAGGACTAGCAACCCAACATGTATACAATGATAGTTGAAATGCATCAATCATGAGATCTTTAAACTTTAACCGAAAACATAACTTTAAAACTCAACTTCATAAATATTCTTGTATATGAAGACTTCAGAAAACGGAAACATAATAGTCTTAAACACTTGAGCATGAATGAATTATTACATTAGGCTTCAATAGAATGAAAGAGATTAGGGTAACATTTCATCATATCCGCTTTCGCTTTCCATGTAGCACTTCCAACTTGTTGATTCCTCCAAAGGAATTTAATAAATACAAATTCTTTGTTCCTCAATATTTTTACTTGCTGGTCCAAGAGTTCGACTGGAACCTCTTCATATATCAAAATTCTCTTCAACATTCACTATTTCCAAAGGAATAGTGGAAGTAGGATCTCCCACACATTTCCTCAACATAGGCACATGGGACACCATGAACCATGGCCATTTCCGAAGGTTATTCCCACTTATAAGCAATTTTTCCAACCTGCTTTAAGATTCTGTAAGGACCTATATACCTAGGGCTGAATTTTCCTTTCTTACAAAAAATAAACCACACTCTTCATGGGTGAAACCTTCAAATAAACCCAATCGTCGATATTAAACTCAAGATCCCTTCTTGTAGTATCAGAATAAGACTTTTGATGACTTTGAGCCGTATTCAACCTCTCTTTAATGACCCTCACTTTATCTAAAGAATTAAGCACAAAATTGGGGCCTAACAAGGTTATCTCACCTACTTTGAACAACCCAACCAGAGATCAAGACAGTCTCCCCTACGAAGCCTCAAACGACGACATCCCAATACTTGAGCGATAAATATTATTATAGGAAAACTCAATGAGCGGTAGATGCTCATTCCAACACCTTTTGAACTCCAAAACACAAGCCCTTAACATATCCTCTAGTGTTTGAATTTTTCTTTCATCTTGCCCATCGATTTAAGGATAGAATGCGGTGCTTAACTTTAGCTTAGTACCGAGGCTCCTTTGAAATGACCTCTAAAATTGATAAGTGCATTGGGTACCATGATCTGAAATGATTGACGATGGCACACCATACAACCTCATAAACTCCCGAATATACATCTTGTCATAATCTTCGGCACTATAGGAAATATTAATCGGTAGGAAGTGAGCCGACTAAGTCATTGTATCAACCATTACCAAATTCAAATCGTGACACTTCCGGGTATGAGGAAAACCCACTACAAAATTCATAGTCACATATTTCCACATCCAAGTGAATATTTCAATGTCTTGGGCTAGGCCACCCGACCTTTGGTATTCGACCTTCATTTGTTGGCAATTCGAGCATTCGAAAACGAACCTTGCTATGTTCTTTTTCAGGGCGGACCAATAGAACTCTTTTATGTCTCGATATATTTTTGTCAAACCAGGATGAATCTAGTATAAAGAATTATAAGCCTCCTTCAAAATCAAACTCCCTAGGCTATCCATATTAGGAACATATAACTGACCTTGGTAATATAGCACCCCATCTCTTCTATAGAAAAAGACCTCTACTTTCTTTTCCTTCACCAACCTCTTTACTCAACAAATGTCGGGTCAAGGTCTTTTTTTCACTTGACATCCACAACCAAGGAGGATTCGGACCTATTTTGATCAACCATACTACCATCATCGGTACCACACAACTTCACCTCTAATCTATCTAATTAGTGAACATCTTTCACCAACTCCCTCTTCCCTTCATGAACATGACCAAACTCCTCATAAACACTCTATTAAGTGCATCGGCAACCATATTTTCTTTACCTGGATGATAATGCATACTCATGTCATAGTCCTTGAGGAGTTCTAGCCACCTCATTTTCCTTAGACTGATGTCCTTTAGGGGGAACACATATTGAAGATTTTTATGATTGATATACATATCCACATACACCCCATAAAGGTAGTACCACCAAATCATTAAAGCAAAAACAACGGATACAAACTCAAGATCATGGGTAGGGTAGTTATGTTTATGCACCTTCAATTGCCTAGAAGCATAGCCTATAACCTTACCGTTTTGGTGTAAGACACAACCCAAACCAATCTTTGAAATATCACAATAAACCACAAACCCTTCTAATCTTTCTAGTAGAGTCAAAATAAGAGAGGAGGTAAGTTGATTCTTAAAAGTTTGGAAACTCTTTTTGTACTCATCTGTGCATATGAATTTCACCTTCTTTTGTGTCAATTTTGTCAGCAGAGATGAGATGGAAGAAAACCCCTCAATGAACCATATATAGGGCCCATCTAGACCTAAGAAGCTCCTAATGTCCAAGGGAGACAATGGTGTAGGCTAATTCTTGATCGCCTTCATTTCTTAGGATCAACCTTGATTCCAATACCGAACATTATGTGACCAAGAAATGCCACCTCTTTCAACCAAAATTCATACTTACTAAATATTGAAAACAATTGTCTATCGCTCAACCATTTGAAGCACAACCCTCAAGTGATTCTTATGTTCTTTCTCACAAGATAATAAATTAGATTGTCATCAATAGAGACCACAACAAAAGTATCAATGTATGGTTTGAACACCCTATTCATTAGGTTCATGGACACCGCCAACATATTCGTCAACCTAGAACTCATCATTACAAACTCGAAGTGAATATACCTTAATCGAAAAGCCTTCTTGGGAATGTCACACTCTCTCACCCTTAGGTAATGATAGTAGGAATGAAGGTCAATCTTAGAGAAGTGGTTTTCCCCTTGTAATTGATCAAACAAGTCATCTATTCTAGGGATTGAGTATTTGTTCTTAATGGTCACATTATTTAATTGACGGTAGTCTATGAACTTTCAAAGCGACCTGTTATTATTCCTTACAAACAACACGGGAACACCCCATGGTGAAATGCTTGGCTTTATGAACCCCTTTTCTAACAAGTCCCTTAATTGTTCCTTCAACACTTTTAATTTCACCAGGGCCATTTGGTAAGGAAGAATAGAGATAGGTTGGGTATTAGGGAAGAGATCAATACCAAAATCAACTTTCGTTTTAGGAGTGATACCGGGAAAGTAATCGACAAAGATATCGGAAAACTCATTGACAACGGGAATTGACTCAAGAGGATAACTTTTGGAGTTGGCATCCCTAACCCTCACAATGTGATCGATGCAACCCTTAGCAATCAACTTTTTGGCCTTTAGAAAAAAATAAACTGACCCTTTACTACCGAATCACCACCATCTCATCTAAGAATAGACTTATTTGGGAATTGGACCTTCACTCAATGAGTCCTATAATCTATGGAAGTATAAGATATATGTAACTTATCCATCCTAAGTATAACATTGAAATATACCATGTCACGCTATATGAGATCAAAAGGGATAACTTTATGCAAAATGAACATGGGACAACCCTTATAATCTTTGTTGGCCACAACTAACTCACCCATGGGGGTAGATACCAAATAGGGCTCTACTAATATTTCAGTCAATATATCAAACCTATTATCTAAGAATGTAGTAACAAATGACAAGTTTGACCCTATATCCAATAATGAATAAATCAAAAGTAAAGACTTTTCACATACTGATAAGAACACTTAGTGGTTCCTCAACTTCTTGCCTCACATATAAGGCATAGAAGTGGTTGGTTAATTCACCACCTCCTTGAGCTTGGTTTCCCTAAGCAACGTCGCCTTAGGGCGGCCTACCACCACCACCACCTATACAATATCGAGCATGATTACCCAGTTTTCCATATTTAAAGCATGCATCAAAGATAACTAAGCACTCCTTCTTGTAGGTCCTCCCACAGTTATTACATACAGGGAAAGCTTAAGTACCAACATTATCTATTGGGGACACTTGATTAGTACCCTTTTCCGTGTTGAAATTGGGAGGAGAAGGATTATTAGTGGAGCCTTGTGTAACGACCTAAAACTCATAGGCCGCGATTGGGGTCTGACCTGGACCCCTATATACATACCTATTAGCTGTTGTCAAATTGAACTATAAACAAAGTGATACTACTCACAAAAATCCCAGTGAATTAAAACTTTTCTGTGTACGTATGGCCTCTTTCATTCATACCATATCATGAAAGGGAACGCAAGACAATAAGGCTGGTATAACATAAAAACATTTACAACATGCCGTATAGGCACCACCGAATCAAACTTACAAATAACCCACATATATATGTCTATAGACCTCTAAGAATAGTAACAACAACATATGGTGGGACAAGGCCCCCACCATACCCCTGGATAAATAAATATATACATATTAAATGACCATTATCAAAAGTTAGGCTATGGAATAGTGGAGCACTCCCAACATTGTTGAGTGGAAACCCTAAGCTGATGGATCTCCAAAATGAACATCTGTACCTGCGGGCATGAAATACAACCCCCCGGGGAACGGGGGGTCAATACGATATATGTACTGAGTATATAAAGCATAACATAGTATAAATGAGATTTCAGCTGTAATAAGGGTGCAAGAGATAAATGTAACAGTTAACGAGTCACTATACCTGCACCGTGTGAAATGAGGGCCAGTATACCTTTCTCACATACCATACCCAGCCCACTGTGGGACTCAGGGTTACAAATATATCACTATGTTTACATCTGCATGCCTATATACTATATCTGGCCCTTCAGTGAGGGACTCGATAAAGTTGTCATTTTATCGCGTATCGTGTCTGGCCTTTCATGGGATGTGGTGAATAATGATTTCATCATATGTCATGCTCAGGCCTTCATGGGATGCGGTGAATCAGCATTTTATCATTTATCATGCCTGACCCTTCATGGGATGCGGTGAATAACCGTTTCATCATATATCATGCCCGACCCTTCATAGGATGCGGTAAATTTATCATGCCTGACCCTTCATGGGGTGCGATGAATTTATCATGCCCGGCCCTTTATGGGGCGCGGTGAATTTATCATGCCCAGCCCTTTATGGGGCATGGTGAATTTATCATGCCCGGCCTTTCATGGGGTGCAGTGAATTTATCATGCCTGGCCCTTCATGGGATGGGGTGAAAGATGTCTTAGCAGCCTACATGAGTAGAGTAGCGAGGAACCATATGTAATTAGCTTATCATCTAAGACTCGATATAACAATCATCATGAACTATCATTAGAAGATCAAAATGATCGTCATCTCAAGTATCCACTAAATGCTATTAGCGGTCATATTGACGGTATCTTGGGAGTCATAGACTTTTATTAAGATAATACCAAACGATTTATGCAATTAGAGACACTTGTCATTATAGAGTTCTTAGGTCCAGGAGCTCATACCTTCAATTAGGATTCATCATATAGAGACTCGAGGGTAGTAGTTCAACTACTTCAAAAACTTTGATTTTAAGAAATGAATAGGAGTTATAGTTCATGCTTCCCAAGCATCCGGTTACTATTACATGTACAGAAGGCTCGAGGGTGATAGCTCAGCTACCTTAAGAGGCTTAGCATTTAGAAGTGAACATGACTCATTAGGCTTTACATATATTACATTTTATCCTATAGAAGTCTTAAAAAGGCAATAGCCCAACTATTACAGGAGTTCTATTATCACGAAGTGGATAAGAATTATGAACTATACTCGGAGCTTTACGGATGGAATTATTCGCAAGTTTCACATATAAATCATTCATAACTTATGTCTAAGACATGCCAAAAGAAAGAAGATTAGCTTTACATACCTGTTATGGGTTACTCGCATCCAAGATCACTTCGTTACTTACCTTAACCTATTTAACATGAAGATAATACTAATGTTAGTGACCTTCGACTTTAAAACTTGTAATTCTACCACCAACTACCAATAGGAACCAATTCTTTATTCACCTTTCTCGACTAGTCTTTAGCTAGTTAAGGAGTTAACGAAAATCGGGCAGCACCTCCCCTATAATGTGCCTATCCAAATTTCTAATCATATACTAATCACTACAGCCAGAAAAAAAAAACCTACATGATATGTATAAGCAATTCACATCAACACTATACAACATAAACTCCAAAGGACTCGCTTGAAACTACGATACCAAAAGAGGGTTTTTAATCTTTATTTCGTAAAACCTTTAACCATACAAAGAGGAGGGTTGGGTATGTGTAACCAGCATCTCCCACACATATTTCAAAACATTTTTCAACACTTTAACACACCACCACATTACCAGCAGCAGCCCCCCACATGCACAACACCTCATTTCGACTATAATTTAACTATAACGATTCCAATTTAGTTTATTTCGAATGTCGAGCATTTCCACGACTTTCGTACAATTCCAGCAGATTAAATGGTGTGTAATACACCCTATAACAACACCATAAATTTCAAATTGGGAGGAAATACCTTACCTTACCCAAAATTGGCCAAAACTCGCTAAAATTGCGCCTCAAAATTTCTCTAGCCCAATTTAAATGTCGTGGCTGCTTTCTGTCCATTTTTTGCTGCACCAAGCCATGATTTTATACTAATAATACCTCCATATCATCTTTTTATATGCTAGATAATTAATTTACGGAACGAAATTGGGACTTACCCTTTTTTTCTCTCCTAGCTGTCATTATTTTCTCTCTAAGCTTTAGGGTTTGTTTTCTCTTTGTTGCTACTGTAGTTTTTTGATAAAGAACTGAATTAGGAGTCATATATTACATATATATAGGTTCCCTTAGGATATGAAATGTGTCATCCCCTAAGGGTGACATGTATCCATCCCCTTTTGGGCCACCGTATCCATGCGTCCATTGAGGGGCTGCCACGTGGAAGTGGGGTCCACCCCCCAAAAGAGGTGGGTCACCTACTTGACCCCAAGCAGGTGGGTCACCTTCTTGCTTGAGGTGCTTCCATGTATCCTTCTCTTCTCTTCCTCATGAGTTCATAATCTCGTCTTATTTTAAGAGCCTATGTAATCCATGCTTCGTAAGCTTGGTACATCCTCAAGTAGCTTAGGTATGTAAGACTTCTATGTTAGTAGCTTACGTAAGTAAATTGAGTCCTACGACTCATTACTTGGCCTCTTATTCTTTCCGGATTCTTATGACTCTATTTCCAACTTCTCTACTATGGGGTATCACATTCTCCCTTCCTTAGTGTCATTTGATAATGTCGTAAATTATCCGGCTCATACTCTAACTTCAAGAGTGTGGGGTGTAACATCTTTACCCCTTTAGAACATTCGTCCTCGAATGATATTTAATTTTATAAGTTTTTACCGGGACATTGGGAATTCTCGATATTAGTTGTCACCCATAGGCCTCCTACTCGTCAACATCATTGATTTTAGGAGTTTATATTACCTGTAGACGTAGGGTTCCATAGTGATATTTCTTCTCTATCTTTGTCTTATCACATGCCTTGATGGGAACCACGTCCTTAGTTTGCAACCTTCTAATTTACCGACTCAAGATAGCGACAGGTCGCTCCTAGTAGGATAACTCTCTATTATATGGACTTCATCCACAGAGAATATTCTGGGAGGGTCGCTTATATATTTGTGGAGATTTGATCCGTGAAAACTGAATGTATTGTTTCCAATCGAATGGTAGGTCCAACCCATAGGCAACTTTGCCTATTCTACGAATGGTCCGATAAGGACCAATGTATCACTTTCTTGTCGACTTCTATTTAACCTTGCCTTGGTGATGCTTTCACAAATACTCATTCATCCACTTCAACTCAAAAGGTTGACGTCGACTATCTGCGTATGACTTTTGTTAATTCTGGGCTGTTAATAGCTTTTTTTCTTGAATAATCTTTACTTCATCAATAACTCGCTGGATCCTCTCTAGGCCTATCCATTAATAGAAGGGAAAAATGTCGTACTAAGATTCATCTATATTCCCAATCCTTTCTAGAATTATCTATAGTGGTTAGCTGTAACTTGAATTTCCATGTCTGAGATAATAGGTGTGGGAACTCCATGAAATCTTATTGTTTGCTTTCTATGTCATCTCGCATAACCCTCAACTGAATATGCCTTCTTAACTGGAAGGGATTGGGTTGATTCTGTCAGCCTATTTACCATCACCCGTATGAATTCATAGTTCCTTAGAATGCGAGGTCAGCCTGTACTATAATCCATATTAACTGCTTTCCATTTCTGAGTCGGGGTTTCCATTTCCTGTAATAGGCTATCAAACTTTTGATGCTCCCTTTTTGTTTAAGCTATTGTACAATTCCTATTAATCCAACTTGTAACACTTTAATCATGTTATACTGCACTTTTACTTAGATCTTCCCTCCAGTTCTTTTATCACACATCATATTGTAATCTTTTTACAAATGTGTGTAGGTGCTTAGAGCAGTCCAGAAAATGCCTTAGTGTTGCTATACTAGCCTCTTTTATCATACCTGTTTCTCCTTCTTCAGTCACTCTTAAGTCTTCTCATATTCAAATATTGGAGAGGCTTCTGTATACCTTCTTTTTGGCTACTTGTATCTCACAATGCCGGTGGCTAGTAACTCTGTTACCAACATCCTGACCTTTAGTCAAGTGTAGTCTGGCTATCCTTTATAATATCTTTAAGTTCTCATTGTGATTCCCTTGTCGTATTCATCCCTTTTATATGCACCCATTCTTTGATGTTATACTATTTAAGGTCCTTACTAATAACTCTGAACACTGTATTCGACATTATGCCTTCTATCCGTTTATTATTGGCTTTTCGATTTTGTTAATTCGTGCCAGTGTAGGATCTCACTTGGAGCCACTTCCCCCCTTTAGGGTGTACCCATATCACTATCTGTTTGTGATCTACCTTAACACCACGTTGTTGTACTATCCCTTTAAATCTATGATCATACTTACTCCTTTTATTCCGTCCTCATATTGAGTTACCTATGTCTATCTTGGGTGCCTTTGTTAGAACTTCCTTACTAAGCTTTACTTATTCTCATAATGACCTTCGTTATATTCACATGGTATCCTATTTGTATTCAGTCCCATAGTATAACACTGCTTGACCTTCTTCACGATTCTTACTATGGGTTACATACCCTTCTTAGCTAGTCTTATCCTTAATATCTCACAAGTTGTCTTATTAACACTTCACTTCCATCATAATTCTTTTTCCCTTACACACTTGTCTTAATTATACTGTTACTTCTTTCAACTATAACTTGTCATAATTTATCCATATGTATCAATTCAGGCGATGCCTTACTATATCATTTTATCAAGATCTATCAATCTTCTCTAAATCATCTTCTTTGGCTTATAGGTCTTTTCCAACTTCGTTCTACTATACTAGTATCGACCTCCTAGTTTCTATTGCCATCAATTCATTAATTAACTCATTTCTTAAGTTCAGCCATACTCGTTTAGTCAAATCTCATCATTGTTGTGGGCACAACCTTTCAAGACATACTACAACCCCGTATCTCATTCTCTTCTTATTTCGAAGAAAATATTGCAGAGTTTCCTCTGTATTTCTTACTATCTCAACACCTGCATGCAGAAAATAATACCAATAGTGGCTCACAAGTCACACATATATATAATCATATCAACTCATATGGCAGCCACACAGGGCGCCCAATATCAATGACAGTATAAAATGATGTACTTACCTCATGTGTCCAACTCAAACTGCACTTGTTAAACTTTCATGGTTACTTTTCCTTTCACTTTGTATGTCATTCTTATTTCAACATCTTACATCACATATGTCCTTCGTACCTTTGCTTACCTACATGCCTTGAAACTTCCAGTATAGTTTGTTACTTTCTTCTATCGATGTTTCCCTTCTGCTGAAAGCACAGGTTAGTAGGAGGAATTTCATTCCCTATTACTAATCTCTATCGCATGATCTCAGATATGAAAGAAAGTAACATCCTAAATGTCTTGTAGGCTCCTGTTTATAGATGTGGTTCACAACACACTGATAAACAGGACTCTACTAGACATGCTCTATAGACACTCCAAGGATGAACTGCTCTGATACCACTTCTGTCACAACCGAAACTGCATAGGCCGTGACTGGGGTCCGACCTGGACCCCCGTATACACATACCTATCAGCTGGTGTCAAATCGAACTATAAAAAAGTGATACTACTCACAAAAATCCCAATAAATTAAAACTTTTCCGTGTATGTATGGCCTCTTTCATTCGTACCATATCATGAAAGGGAACACAAGCCGATAAGGCTGCTGTAACATAAAAACATTTATAATATGCCGTATAGGTACCACCGAAAGAAACTTACAAACAACCCACATACATATGTCTACAGACCTTTGAGAATAGTAACAACAATATATGGCGGGACAGGGCCCTCGCCATACCCTTGGACAAATAAATATATACATATTAAATGACCAGTATAAAAAGTTAGGCTCCAGAATAGTAGAGCTCTCCCAACATCGCTGAGTTGAAACCCTAAGATGACGGATCTCCAAAATAAACATTTGTACCTGCAGGCATGAAATGCAGCCCCCCGGAAAATGGGGGGGTCAGTACAATATATATACTGAGTATATAAAGCATAACATCGCATAAATGAGATTTCATCTATAATATGGGGTGCAAGAGATAAATGTAACGGTTAATGAGTCACTATACCTGCACCATGTGAAATGAGGACCTGTATATCTTTCTCACATACCACACTCGGCCGGCTATCGGACTCGGGGTTACAAAGGTATCACTATGTTTTCATCTGCATGCCTATATACTGTATCCGACCCTTTAGTGAGGGACTCGGTAAAGTTGTAATTTTAGCGCGTATCATGCCCAGCCCTTCATGGGATACGGTGAATAATCATTTCATCATATGTCATTCTCGGCCCTTCATAGAATGCAGTGAATAAGAATTTCAGCTTTATCATGCCCGGCCCCTCATGGGACTCAGTGAATAACAGTTTTATCATATATCATGCCGAGCCCTTCATGGGACGTGGTGAATTTATCATGCCCGGCCCTTCATAGGATGCGGTGAATTTATCATGCCCGGCCTTTCTTGGGCACGGTGAATTTATCATGATCGACCCTTCATGAGATGCAGTGAAAAACATATTAACATCCAGCACGAGTAGAGTAGCGAGTAACCATATGCAATTAGCTCATTATCTGAGACTCGGTATAACAATCGTCATGAACTATCATTTGAGGATCAAAATGATCGTCATCTCAAGTATCCTCTAAATGGCATTAGGGGCCATATTGACGGTGTCTCAGGGTCATAGACTTTTATTAAGATAATACCAAATGGCTTATGCAATTAGAGACACTTGTCATTATAGATTTCTTAGGCCTAGGAGCTCATACCTTCAATTAGCATTCATCATATAGGGACTCGAGGGTAGTAGTTCAACTACTTCAAGAACTTTGATATTAAAAAATGAATAGGAGTAATAGTTCATGCTTCCGATATATTCGATTACTATTTTATATACAGAAGGCTCAAGGCTGATAGCTCATCTACCTTAAGAGCCTTACCATTTAGAAGTGAACACGAGTCATTAGGCTATAAATATATTACCTTTTATCCTATAGAAATCTTAAAAAGGAAATAGCCCAACTATTATAGGAGTTCTACCATCACGAAATAGATAAGAATTATGAACTGTACTCGGAGCTTTACGGATGGAATTATCCCCAAGTTTAACATACAAATCATTCATAACTTATGTCTAAGATATGTAAAAAGAAAGAAAAATAGCTTTAAATACCTGTTATGGGTTACTCGCATCCAAGCTCACTTTGTTACTTTCTTTAAACTATTTAATAAGAAGGTAATACTGATGTTAGTGACCTTTGAATTTTCAACTTGTAATTCTACCAGCAACTATCCATAGGAACCAATTCCTTATTCACCTTTCTCGACTAGTCTTTAGCAAGTTAAGGAGTTAACGAAAATCGGGCAGCACCTCCCCTATAACATGCCCTAACAGAATTTCCAATCATATCCCTAATGACTACAGCCAACCAACAACAAAAACCTGTATGATATGTATAATCAATTCACATCAACACTATACAACATAAACTCCAAATGATTCACTCAAAACTACGATACCAAAAGAGGGTTTTTAATCTTTATTTCGTAAAACCTTTAACCATACGATGCGGAGGGTTGTTTGGCTGCAACCAGAAGCTCTCACACATCTTTTAAAACATTTTTCAACAACTTAACACACCACCAAACGACCAGCATCATCCCCCACATGCACAACGCCTCATTTCGACTACAATTTAACTATAACCATTCCAATTTAGATTATTTCGAACGTCGAGCATTTCCATGACTTTCATACACTTACAGCAGCATAAAAGGAGTCTAATACACCCTATAAAAACACCATAAACTTCAAATTGAGAGGAAATACCTTACCTTACCTGATATTGGACAAAACTCGCCGAAATTGTACCTCAGAAATTCTCTAGCGCGATTTAAACGCCGTGGCTACTAGCTGTCCATTATGTGATGCATAGAGACATGATTTTATACTAATAATACCTCCATATCATCATGTTATATGCTAAATAATTAATTTACAGAATGAAATTGGGACTTACCCCTTTTTTCTCTCCTAGTCGTCACTCTTTTCTCTCTAAGCTTTAGGGTTTGTTTTCTCTTTGTTGTTGCATTAGTTTTTGGATAAAGAACTGAATTAGGAGTCATATATTACATATATATAGGTTCCCTTAGGAGGTGAAACATTTCATCCACTAAGGGTGACATGTGTCCAGCCCCTATTGGGCCACCGTATCCATGCGTCCATTGAGGGGCTGCCATGTGGAAGTGACGTCCACCCACCCCCCCAAATTAGGTGGGTCACCTACTTGAACCCAAGCAGGTGGGTCACCTGCTTTCTTGAGGTGCTGCCATGTGTCCTTCTCTTCTCTTCCTCGTGAGTTCGTAATCTTATCTTATTTTAAGAGCCTATGTAATCCGTTCTTCGTAAGCTTGGTACATCCTCAAGTAGCATAGGTATGTAAGACTTATAAGGTAGTAGCTTACATAGGTAAATCGATTCCTATGACTCATTAATTAGCCTCCAATTCCATTCGGATTCTTATGACTGTATTTCCAACCTTCTCTACTATGGGATATCATATTCTCCCTTCCTTAGAGTCGTTTGATTGTGTCGTAGATTATCTGGCTCACATGCTAACTTCTAAGAAGCTTAAAAGACATTCTGAGCTCAAGAGTGTGGGGTGTAACATCTTTTCCTATAAATCTTTGCCAACCATGGCCCTAGACATTATTACTATAATTGGAACTTTAAAGGTTGAACCTTCCACCATCCACTCTAGCCTTCTTTAACCCTCCAGACCTCTCCCTCAATATCTCTTCGTCAATTTGTTTGGCATATGTCATTAACTGGGATATTTCCATCTCCTTGACCAACATGGTTGTTTTACACTCCTTGGACACCAAGCTTGAGAAACCAAAAATAAACTTGCTCATCCCAGCCCGAAGGTTGGGGACCATAAAGGGAGCATACTTTGACAATTGAGTGATTTTTAGGCATACTCCCTTACCCTCATACTCCCTTTATGTAGGTTGATGAACTGTTGGATTTTGTCCTTCTTTAACTCCAATGGAAAGAAGCAGGCTAAGAAGGCACCCTTGATCTCTTCCCATCTTATTGTCCCCATTACTTCATTCCTCTCAACAACCTATTATTCATACCAAACTCATGCCACACCTTTTAGTTCATAGGCCACTAGCTTGGCCTTCTCATTTAGAGGCACATCCATGATAACCATAATAAGGTATATTTCATCGATGAACTCCGAAGGGTCCACATCTATTTTAGAACTATCGAACATGAGTGGATTCCTCCTTTAGAAATCCTGAATCCAAGAAGTTGAATTTTATACTTGTTGAGGACGAACAACTTGATTCCCTTGGTTTGATACGACTTGAGACAAAAATGTGATGATATTCTTGAATTCCACATGAGTTACCCTTTCTTCATGATCTAGGGGATCGGAAACCACATTATCTTGGTCCTTACTATCAACCCTTGCTCTGGGAGGTACTCTTCCATGAGGCATTATCTAGAGAATACAAAATGGTTTGTTAGTTTGAGGAAGGCTTAGGATATTCTAAGGCACGACATGAATTTGAAAGATGTGAACACTTTTTGAAATGTCCCATAGTCTCTTATTCATAGTTGTGGCGTGCTTCACAATAATGAAAAAGAGCATTTTTGACGTGGTATGTTAGAATTCGAGGACCATTTCAAAACCTAGCTCTGATACCATGTTTGTAATGAACCAAGTCTAGGTCCTAGACGTGACAAAGAGAATGAAGTATTCAGAGATACCTCACCCAAGCCTCTTAGCATCTCATTAAGCTTTTCATCAGTAATGATAATCAAATCAAGCAGAAAACTAAAGGGATATCGGGACTATAGGATTTCACATTCAGTAAGAGTCAAATTCATTATAAACAGCATACATTTGTCCAACTATACCTTCTACACTTAAGACTTGATGGGGCTAAGACCTATTTCTAGCTCACCCTCAAAATATAAGTCAAAAGATAACAAAATTAACTGAAGAGTATAAACAAAACATAAGTTAGAATGGTAGGAATATTGTTGCCGGATCATGATAACTCACTAATAATAGTAGCCTTCATGATAAGACTTAGTCATGGGGAGGAGAGTGTGGAGCAATGCCGGTTCCTACATGGTAATACTATGTAGGCAAAAGTATGTGTTAGTACTTTAAATGTACTAAGTATGTGAGAATGATTTATAATGAAGAACATAATGAACATTTATAAGAATTATGCATAAGTAAATTAATGAATGAGAAATATCATATAAAATCTTAAAACATTCATTTTGTGGGAAGTTGATTGTAACTGACATTTAAGAACAAATGAGATATTACATGAAATCCAACATAACTCCCTATGTTGTCTTTGGGAGACTACATTCAAGGTAGAACTCCATCAATTTTAGACATTTCTTTAAATTTAACTTTAATGGCTACTCGTGGAGCCGTTAGCCTGAAAATAGCCTATAACGGCTCCTATGTTGGTGCACAGTTAATGAAACATGAGACTTTACTTAAGGACCCCATTGTTTAAGTCCCATCTACATGCTATATTCGGTGCTAGGTCAATCCCACAGTATAACATTTAAAATACAATAATACCACAAACATTTATATAACTTTAATGTTAAATCATCATTCGGTGGAATATCTCCTTAAAATATTTCATTTGATTCAAATGTGAGAATTGTCCTTTCATATTAAAACCTTGATTTGGCTAAAAATAACTTTCATTATTCAATCATTTCATAAGAGTCCCTTATCATAAACATTTACTTAATAACCTTCATTTGGAGTCAAAAGCTTTCATTTCAACTTTACTTAAACATAAGAAAACTAGGTGGATTCATTTGATAAAACCTTGAAATGAATTTAAAGAATTGTTGCATGCATGAGAGTTATGGGAATGCATTAAAATACACATCTTAAAACAACCCACCATATACACTTAAAACCAGCTTCAAGCCTACATGTAGGCACATTAAAAAATTGTTCATTTCATGTAATTAAGAGCTAATATACATCAATATATGTAAATAAACTAAAACTATACCATAATCTATTCATTTAGAGTCATCATGTAAAAGCCCATTAGAATTCATCACTTGGAATTTGAAATATCAAGTGGGAAATCATTTGGGCTCCATGGATTAAAGAACCCATTGATAAAAACCCACATACCTTGGGTGAAAAAAATCCCTATGAAAGCTTTGAGGAGGAAATGAGACTTGAATATGACTTGAGTAGGAACCCTAACTTGCCTTGAAGTTCTTGGCCGTGTTTGAGAAGAGAGAATTTGAGAGCCTTATGTCTAAGTAGGAAGAGTGAGGGTTTTGGATGGTTTAGGGCCTTTATATAGGATAATTCATCCTTCAAAATGACCTTATTTCGATTTAAAATGCATGAAAAGACCAAAATGTCCCCTTTAAATTCTAACCAGAATAGGCTTGATAGGGATCCTTTATGATCGGTGGTGCTCACCATGGCCTATGGTGGGGTCTCATGCTAAGGGACTTCGAAAAATATTTTGGAAAAACCAGCAGGGTAGTCTCTAAAGTTTCACGATGAAACCCCTTCACAGTCCGTGAAGGGCACGACTAGCCATGAAAGGTGGTCGTGGTGCATGTCCTGCATGTGGACTTGCAGCATGTTCACCATGAGAATATACCACGATCCGTGTAGGGTTCCACGATCCATGATGGTCATCCGTGGACTTTGCCTTGGGGAAATTCATTAGTTTCTTGCGGAGGGGTCACAATAGAGGGCTTCACGGCCAGTGGTGCTCACCATGGTCTATTGTCCTCCATCGTGTTTAGTCCCTTGCAATTCCGAGCCTATGATTTTCTACCACGGTTGCTCACCACGGTTTATGATACTTACCACAAACCGTGAGGGATTTAGTGGTCAACTTCTAGTCCCAATTTTCTACACTTTCTGAGATTTCATACTTTGTTCCTTAGTTTTAGACTTTCCAAACTTTTGGGGTCTTACAATTGCCTTATAATATAGGCCACGATCCTATTATTCATTTCCATGGTTAGTACTTAAATCCTATTAATGTATGTCTATTTGTTGAGTTCTCATACTTTGAGGGCACAACCATTTTGCGATCTATGCTTCATAAGTCTTTGGGAGTTCCCTTACTTAATGATCCTACATAAAGCATTGGTGTAAATGATAGCTTGTATTATGAGGACATTCCTGTTCAAAATTCTTGATCATCAATTTCAAAAACTATGGACCAAAGAGGTCGCTTTTGTTAATGTTTTATCGGGAAATCTATTTGTTGAATAGGCTACATGGGAAGATGAAGAGAATATTTAAGCTAAACACCTACATCTATTGGTTCATCCTAGTGTTGATTTTGATGGTAATATTATTTTTCCTTTTTTGTGTGCTTCAGAATTTTATTTCTTGCATTGTATTCATGATTGAGTAAATTCATTTCTTGGTCACCATTTGAGAGAGAATGATCCTAAGGGCGAGATATTTTAAAAACCCGTATCATTCTAACTTAGATCAATCCCAAAAAGCCTTGAGAAAGTGAGGAAAGTAATATTACAAGTTAGCCATGAGGGGAACCTATATCTTATAGCAGGTTCTACGAGTCATAAGTGTAACTTATAGGTCCTTCCAACACTTAATAAAAATCATATGTTTCTAATACTCATATACGAGTGGATTTTATAGCCTATAGAACCTTTTATGGACTATAGGAAATAACAATACTAGGGTTCAAAATGCCTAGTCAAGACCCAAGTTCAACAATCCTACTTTACGAATTGTCAAAGGGTCTACGACCCATAGAGCTAGCTTGTAGACCCAATGTCACATTCCAATAGCTATTAGAATGTGCACCTAGATATTATGAACAGGGTCTGTCAAAAGTAGGAGGGTGTACAAAATAAAAGAAGGATCCATAGACCCCAACCCTCATGAGACCCTGAATGATTGCATGATAAGCTTATACGATATGTCATAGGTTCTACAAAGTGTAGAAAAGGTCCATAGTCCAGTTTCTCAAGTCCCAGTAGGTCAAATTTTGGACCCCCAGTTCCTATTACCATTCTTCTATGACTCGTAGGAGTTCCCATGATCTATAGGTTGACTTGTAGGTGACTCCAAGGTTGTTTTAATTAGGGGTAAAATTTTCTTTTCTCACCTTTTCCAAACCAAAATACTTAGTTTTTGGGCTAAAATAAGCACCATATCAGTACCACACGGTTCTTTTTCCTCATTAACACTTAGAATATTTTGAGACCAAGGATTGGAGAGGAGAAAAACTAGTGTTCGAGCATTTCAACCAAGTTCTTTGAGTTTCACCAAGAACATTGTCCTTCAAAGTAAGTAAGGCTATTCATATCATTGGACTGAATATGTTCTCACTCCCTACTTCTAATTTCCATAATTAAAACAGTCTAAGTTTGTATTTTAATTTCGTTAAATTGAGTTTCGAGTTAGTTATGTAATCTTTCATTGCGTTCTTTGTATAGTTAATTCTATTGTGATGATTTCCATGTTTTTTAATTCTGCAATTGTCGTTCATATTTAAATTCACAGTAAACCTAGTTAAGTATTTCCATTTCTAAATTGTATGCATTATTTTTGAGTCTAGAGAATGAGTTGAATTTCATATCTTAATCGAGAAATAGGTTTTGAGCATATTTTATTACTTGAGTTTTGAAGTGGTAAATTCGTTGATTTGCATGATCATCATCAAGCCTAATAAATTATAGTGCTATGAATTTGTTTGACACTGAATTGAGAAATCAAAAGTTATATTTTAATGCATTTACTAAGTTTGGAAAGTATAATTATTTTAAAGAGAATGTAGTAAGTTGATAAGTATTTGTAATGACCTCCAAGGTCATTTTTGTGCTTATGTGTATCCTTACCATTTTACCCCTTCCCATAGCCTCTTTTTAGATCTTATGTGATGTTGGGATGGGTGGCATGCTCCCCGAGGTATTTAGTTGAGTTTTGAGGTGGTTTGGCCATTTTGAGGCTTAAGTCTTGAAAGAATTGACTTTAGTCAACATTCAAAGATTCGGGCATCATATGGGAATTTTGACAGTTCCATCAGCTCTGGAAGGTGCATTTTGGTTAAGAAGGAAGGTTGGTTTGGGTTTTGAAGTCTTCGTTTTGAGTTTAGGTGGTTTTGCCATTTTAACTTTAATGTTTAGCCAAAGGTTGATTTCAGTCAATATTTTGAGTAAATATGCTTGAATGAAAATTTTATCAGCGCGGTTAGCTCCGAAATGCCAAGTTTGGATCAGAACAACCTTTTGTTCAGTTATCAAGGTGCTCAAAATGAGGTTTAGGCTATTTTTGTGCTTTATATATTTTACTTTAAAAATAGTTGAATTTGGTCAATATTTCGTCGAAACGACCTTTATTGGGCAATCCATCGATTCAGTTGAATCAAAAATGCCATTTTCAGTAGGGTAGCATAGTTTATTTGAGTCAACTTTGAGGGAATTTTCCCCCTTGGAGAAATACACCAGCACAACTGCTGGTGCACCTGTTATTTACTCTCTGCATTCACGGGCCATTGGCCATATTCACAGAGATGAGGCATTTTGTTCTACACATTCGCAAGCCTTGGGCTACTTTAACATAGGTTAAGTTATTTGTTCTTCGCATTCCCGGAAGAGTGTCCCTATTTGCGAAGCTTGTCTACATGTTTGTGAAGGCCAATAGAGAGCCTGGCAGTATGGTCTTTGAAGACCTGTTGCCAGCCCCATTTTTGTCATTTCTAAAATATTGAAACTCAAATTTTGAGAGTAAATCTTGATCATTTTTGATAATTCTTGTTCCAGTGAGTTGGATATTCTTGGAGGGATGTTCTGGAACCTTTCCTCATCCGTAAAGCCTCATAATTTTTGCATAATTTCGTTCTTTGTTGCATTTTCACTATTCTAGGACTTTCAATTGGTGGGATAGTTTTGAGCTCTTTCGATGCTCGAAAAGTGCCCAATTTTGGGGAACAAGTTCCTTGAGTTATTTGAGACCTTGTGATGGAGTTGGTTTTTCAATTTCAAGCGCGGGTCCTAATGTTTACTTTTTGACCTAATTTTGTTTAATTTTTAATTGTAATAATATGGGTATTGTTGTCTTTGTTTTGATGTATTTTTGGATAATTTGATAGAGTGGCATCCTTCGGAGGCAGCTGGAAAAGAAAAGGCTTAGGTTTAGTAGTTCGTGTGCAATTTTGGCTTTGAGGTAGGTTATGTTTAACTCTTATTAGTCTTCTCTTGGTTAGAATTGGTATATTTTGAGTAGTAGTGTGTGATTAGGCTGGTGATTTAGGTGTTGATACGCCACTAAGATATTTTGGAGCTGATGATCATTATTTGTAACTAGTTTGGGTTTCAGAGTTTGAGACTTAGACAGGGTGACATCTTGACTTGTTTGAATCCCTTATAATCCTTAGAACTTTCTCCTAGGTAGTCTATACATATGATGCCACTTGGTTGACTTGTTTTGATTTAGTTGCTCATTTTGTTGTGATTTCGGCTTATGCTTGTGCCATGTTTGATTAATATATTTAAATATTGCATCCGAGGCCGTTCTTTTGGTACATCGGAGTGTTAGGTTAGTGTTTTTGTGCCCTTGATAGGATTTTACCCGACACAAGTAAATATTTGATTTTTGGCATGCTACATGCCTTGACTTACCTTGCCGATTTTAAAAACCTTTTTGAAAAATGACTGAATTGTGGGAATGAGACCGTGGATTGATGGATAAGTATGAGATTTAAGTATTTACTTGTGATATTTTTATTTATGGAATTTCATGCTTGATGAGCTCGAGGTATGTTTACGGACAGCCCTTTTATTGACATTGGGCTAACTATATTTTATTTGATAAGTTTGAGGTGTGAATTTCGGGTGGCCCATTGATACATATTTTATATTATTATTTTGATGTTTATGAGTTCGAGAGTTATTCTGAGTGCTCCATTCTACTTTTGGGGATATTGATCCATATCTATTACTTTATATTCATGCACTCCAACGATAATTTATGGATTGAGATTATTAATGTTTTTTATTTGCCTTGTTGGATTTACTTGACTATTTATGATCTTCCTGCACCCTCTTTAACTGTAGTCGTAGTGTTATCCTTCTCTCTGATTGTTATTTATATCATGGTGCTGCTTATTGTATATTTATTCTTTTTTATCTTGGTCGACCTATGATGCCTACTGAGTATCCCATGTTTTGATACTCATACTACACTTCTGCATCTTTTTTATGCAGCTCCCAATTTGAGCCACCCTAGCACACATTTGATAATCCGTAGCTTTGCTAGATCTAGATTGTGGTGAGCTCCTTACATTCAGATATTTGCTACTTTCCTTCTTTGTACTGGCTACTATTTTGTATTTTCAGATAGTCAATTTTATATTATATTATATATATATATATCATCAACTTTTGTACTTGTAGCTCTGATAAATGTGACACCAGGTCCCGAGATTTTCTATTGTCAGTTCGTCATTTTTTGTCACTATCGGGCCTTTTGTATATATTGTATCATATTTACATATCTATATCATGGCCTGACCTTTCATTTGTTATATTCTTGTTGCTTCTGCCTTCTTATTATATTTATTATTTATTTAATTAAGGTTTGCATTCCACTTGATTTGGGTTTGGGCTTGACTACTCGGAGGTTATTTGTAGACACCATCATGACGCAGATTTGGGTCACGACATAGTGGAATCAGATCTTAGGTTCACTGGTCTCACCATTATAGGAGCAAGTGTCTAGTATAGCCCCTATGGATCGGTACAATGACGTTCGTATCCAATCATCAAGAGGCTATAGGAAATTTTTAGGAGTTAATTCACTACTCTTGTTTCTAATCGTGCATTAATAATGATGAACATCTCTAAATACTATTTGTTTCACTCTTTCTCAGATGGCGAGGACAAGATCTACTCAGAGTGGATGAGGACCCCCTACCCCTACAGATAGAGCCCCAGCTTAGGGTAGGGATCGAGGTCAACACAAAGGCCAAAGCAGAGTATAGGCCACAACACTTGTGCCAAAGCCAGATATAGAGGTTGAGCAGTTCGAGCTTTTGTCGGTGCAGGAGGATCCAGCTTAGCCTCAACTCAAATTCTTGGCCTTGCCAGTGTTACAAATTACTCTATCCTAGATCCTTAGCTTCATGAAGGGTATGTCCCTAGCAGGGACACTACGTTCAGCTGGAACTCAAGTTCGAGAGGAGGCTCAGAATTCAGGACAGGCAGGGGTACAATATGATCTGGCCTAGTCCTACAGCATACTACTACAACTCCCCGTCCAGTGATTCAGCATATCACAACAATTGGTATTACATGGCAGCTAGACTGGTTATAACTGCAGATGAACATAAGATATTGTGTGGGTTTATCAAATTTCCCCCTACTAGTTTCTCGGGTACCACAACCCAGGATTCCCTTGAGTTTTTGGTTAATTGCCAGGAGAGGTAGCATAACCTTTGGTTGGTAGAGTTCCACGGGGTTAATTATACTACTATCAAGTTGAATAGACCAGCAAAGTTGTGGTAGAAATGCTATCTTAACTGCAGACCCGCGGGCTTGTCGTCAATATGATGGTTTCAATTCCCTGAGGCTTTCTTGGAAAAGTATATGCCTCATAATTTGAGAGAGGGGATAAAGGATGTGTTCATGGCATTAGTGTAAGGATCTCTTATGGTAACAGAGTATGAGTCCTAGTTTCATGAGCTATCCAGGCATGCTATCATGATTATATCGATAGAGAAGGAGTGGGTTCGCCGATTTGTTATAGGGTTATCTATTCTTTTGAGGTTGGCTATTGAGAAGATGGTTGCATATGGCTATTTGTTTTTATAGATAGTTAGCTCATGCACATACTATTGTGCCTATATGTCGGGAGGCTCATAGAGAAAGCGACACGAGGGCTTGCTACCAAGGTAGTTTCAGTGGACGCTAGACACATAGTAGGGGATCTTTTAGAAAAGGCACTCCCTAGTAGTATCCACCTCATAGACTAGTTCAGGCATCCATACAACTTACCGATAGTAGACCAGTAGGTGCCAACAGTCAAAGAAGCCAAACTTTGGGTCAATCTTCTCAAGGTTAAATTTCTTAGTTTTTAGGGAGTGATGGCCATTTAGGTTCAACTGGACATCAAATAGAGGTTCATTTAGAGGTCCATGCTATTAGTATGGTATGATAGGTCACTTTACCAGGGAGTGTCAAACTATTAGCTATCGTAGATGATAGAGTCAGCAGGATCAGTAAGTTTATGCCCCAAGGCCCTAGTTTAGTTCCCTAGGGAGAGTGTGCAAGGTGGAAGTGGTGATTCTTAGGGGTAATAGGGGTGGTCCCTAGGTAGGATGATCAGGTGGTAGAGGTGGATGCAGTCATAAGTATGCCTTTAATGGAAGGACAGAGGTGGAGACATAAGATGATGTCATCACAAATGCAACCGTCGTTTCTCATCAGCCTGCCTATGCTATATTTGGTTCGGGTTCTACTTACTCGTATGTGTCTATTTATTATGATACTCGATGGGATATTTTATGTGAGCCATTGCTTGTACCTATATGTGTGGCTACCCCCGTAGGTGATTCTATAGTAGTAAATCAAGTGTATCGATCCTGTGTGGTGACTATGATGTGCTATGATACTATAGCAGACTTTATTATGCTAGATATGATAGGCTTTGACTTGATTCTATCCATGGATTGGTTGTCTACTCATCCTGCAGTTTTGGATTACATTTCCAAGACTATTACCTTGTGTATATCTGGTATTCCTCCTAAGCGTGATATTGATCTAGGTACGTAGCCAATCTCTATTTCACCACATCGAATAGCTCCAATTTAGTTGAAGGAGCTTAAGGTACAGCCTTAGGACATCTTGATAAGGGGTTTATCTTGTCCAGTGTGTCTCCTTGGGGTTCTCATATTCTGTTCAAGAAAAACAAGGATGGCACCTTATGTTTATGTATTAATTATAGACAGCAGAATAAGATGACTATCAAAAATAGGTACCGATGCCATAGATTGATGACTTATTTTACCATCTCCAGGGCATAGTAATTTTTTTTAAGATAGACCTGAGGTCAGGGTATTACCAGTTGAGGATTAGGGTGTTAAATATCCCTAAGACTACTTTTAGGAATTGATAGGGCTATTATGAGTTCTTAGTCAGGTTTTTTGGGATTACTAATGCCCCCACCGTGTTCATGGAGTTGATGAACCGTGTTGAGACCCTACTTTAACTCCTTTATCATTGTGTTTAATGATTTCATCCTAGTCGACTCCAGGAGCAGATAGCAGTATGAGCAATATTTGAGGATAGTACTTCAGACCTTACATGATCAACTATTCTATGCCAAATTCACTAAGTGTGAATTCTCTCTTGAGTTTGTAGCATTCCTAGGGCACGTTGTCTCCAACAATGGGATTATGGTAGAACCGGCGAAGATAGCAGCAATTCGTGAATGGGCTAGAACCATTTCTCTTACAGAGGTTCACAATATTTTCTTGTTGATAGTATACTACAAGCAGTTTGTGGAGGGGTTCTCTTCTATTGCAACACCTTTGACCAGATTGACTCAAAAGAATGTTCCTTTCTAGTGGTTTGATGAGTGTGAGGCTCACTTCTTAAATCTTAAGGTCGTGTTGACTTCAGCTCTGATTCTTACTTTTCCTATTGAGGACTATAGATTTACAGTGTATTGTGATGCTTCAGGTATTGGCTTTGATTGTGTTCTCATAATTTAGGGTAGAGTTATTGCATATGATTCCACAAAGTTGAAGGTGCATGAGCGGAACTACCTTTACATGATTTAGAGTTAGCGGCGGTAGTCTTTACATTAAAGATTTTAAGGCATCACTTGTATGGATCCCATTGTGAGATTTACACTGACCACAATAGTATTCATGACATGTTCAGCCAAAAAGACCTTAATTTAAGACAACACAGATGGCTTGAGTTGCTAAAGGACTACGACGTCACTATTCTCTATCACTTGGGAAAGGCAATATAGTAGAAGATGCTTTGAGCCATAAGGTGGTGAGTATGGGAGTTTGGCATTCTTATAAGTTGAGGAGCGGCCTTTATCTTTGGATATTCAATCCTTAGGTAATTAGATGGTTTGTCTAGATATTTCCAAATCAGGGAGGGTACTTGCTTGTATAGAGGCTAGGTCTTCCTTAATGGAGCATATTCGAGCACAGCATTTTGAGGACCCACAACAAAGAGTGATTTATGATATGTTACTTAGTGGGGAAACTAGGAAGGTGACCTTAAATTTAGAGGGCATTTTAAGGATTGATGGCCTTATTTGTGTCTCTAGAATTGGATATCTAGTTAGGCACATCCTTGAGGAGGCCCATTGTTCTAGATACTCCATTCATCCCTGTGCAAAGAAGATGTATCATGACTACAACAACATTATTGGTGGTATGGGATGAAGCAGGACATTCCAGCTTTGGTGGCTACGTGCTTGAATTGTCAACAGGTTAAGTTCGAGCATCACAAGCCAAGTGGTTTGACCCCGCAACTACCCATTCCTGAGTAGAAGTGGGAGTGGATAGCTATATACCTTATAGTGGGTTTACCACATACCTCCTGAGGTTTTGATTATAGTTAGGTAAAAGTAGATTGATTGATCAAATCTGGTCACTTCTTACTAGTCTAGAATACCTACACTTAATAGAGGATAGGTCAGATTTAGATTCGAGAAATGGTCCAACTGCTTGGGGTGCCAGTATCTATCATTTTAGACCATGGTGCTCAGTTCACTTTTCATTTCTTGAGGTCTATATAGATAGAGTCAGCATACTATTCAAGGTCAACACATCTTTCCATCCCCACACTGATGGTTAGTCAAAGAGGACTATTCAGGTCTTGAAGGACATTTTATGGGCCTATGTTATTCATTTAGGGGTCAATGGGATCGTTCCTTGTCTTTGGTAGAGTTTGTATATAATAATAACTACAATTTGAACATTCATATTACTCCATTTGAGGCATTATATGTTTGGAGATGTAGTTCCCTAGGTGGTAAGTTTGATGATTTTGAGATTAAGCCTTGGGGAACCGATTTTTTCGTGGTCGATGGATAGGGTTTGATTATTCCAGGATAGGCTCCATACTGCCTAGAGTAGGAAAAAGTGATATGCTGATCAAAGGGTTTGTCCTTTGGAGTTTATGGTTGGAGACCGAGTATTCCTATGAGTGGTGCCTAGGAAAAGCCTGATGAGATGTGAGAGGAGGAATACGCTTAGCCGATGGTTCATTGGTCTTTTTGATATTTGAGATGGGTAAGCGAGGTAGCTTATGAGTTGGCCTTTACTCTATGACTTTTAGGTATTCACCCTATGTTCTATTATTATATGTTGCGGCAGTACATTCTAGATGAGTCTCACATTCTTCTATGGGATTCGATTCAGTTTGATTAGTCCTTAACCTTTAAGGAGGAGCCTATAGCTATTTTGGATAGGCATGATAGGAAGTTGAGGTCTAAGGAGATCCTATTGGTGAAAGTTCAGTGGAGGCATCGTCCAATCAAAGAGGCTACACGGGAGAACGAGCAGGACATGCAGACCCGATATCCTTATCTTTTTGAGCCACCAGGTACTTTTATTCCTTGGATATTGAGGACAAAAGTTCTCTTAGTAATGGATGGTTTAATGACCTCTATGGTAATTTTTGTGCTTTTGCTTATTTTTACCATTTTACCATTTCACCATTTCTTGTAGTTTCTTTGTAGCTCTTACATGGTGTTGGGATGGATGGCATGCTCTCCAAATATTTTGGTTGAGTTTTTAGGTGGTTTGACTATTTTGGATGCTTAAGTCTTAAAAGAGTTAGTTGTAGTCAACATTTGGAGAATTGGGCATTGTATGGGAATTCTGATGGTTCCATCAGCTCTGGAAGGTCCATTTTAGTCTAGGAGGAAGGTTGGTTTGTGTTGTGAAGTCTTTGTTTTGAGATTAGGTATTTTTCCCATTTTAACTTTAAGTTTTGGCCAATAGTTGACTTCAGCCAACATTTTGTGTAAGCACGCTCAGATAGCTCTAGAACACTAAGTTTTGTCTATAACTACTTTTCTTCGATTATGGACGTGCTCAAAATAAGGTTTAGCCTTTTTGTGTGATTCATGTGTTTTCCTTTAAAAATATTTAACTTTGGTCAACATTTTATCAAAGCGACCTCCGTTGGGAAATCTGTCGATTCTGTTGAGTCTGAAATTACATTTTTATATAGGTATCATAGTTTGTTTGTATCAACGGGATTCCAAAC
The DNA here is from genome assembly GCF_947179165.1 of Solanum dulcamara. NCBI lineage: Eukaryota > Viridiplantae > Streptophyta > Magnoliopsida > Solanales > Solanaceae > Solanum > Solanum dulcamara. The sequence goes on from NC_077240.1 coordinate 51,235,165, forward strand.
GAGTTTTGATCCCCCATCGAGGGACTTTTCCCCCTTGGAGAAATGCACCAGCATAGCTGCTGGTGCACCTTGCGTTTGTGTATTGATTATAAGCAGCTGAATAAGGTGACCATCAATAATAGGTACCCGATGCCAAAGATTGATGATTTATTTGACAAACTCTAGGGAGTAGTAGTTTTCTAAGATAGACCCGAGGTCAGGGTATCACTAGTTAAGGATTATGGAGTCAGATATCCCTAAGACTGCTTTTAGTACTTGATACGACTATTATGAGTTCTTAGTCAGGTCTTTTGGGATGACTAATACCTCCGCCACATTCATAAAGTTGATGAACTGTCTATTTTGACCCTACTTAGACTGCTTTGTCAGTTTTTTTATTGATGACAACCTAATCTACTCTGGGAGTAGAGAACAGTATGAGCAATATTTGATGATAGTACTTAAGACCTTGTGGGATCAGTAGTTGTATGCCAAATTCAGTAAGTGTGAATTTTGGCTTAAGTTTGTGGCATTCCTAGGGTACATTATGTCCAACGATAGGATTATGATAGATCCGAAGAAGATATCAGCAGTTCGTGATTGGGCTAGCCCAACTTCTCCTACCGAGGTTCATAGTTTCTTCATGTTGGCAGTATACTATAGGCAGTTTATGGAGGAGTTATCTTGTATTGCAACATTGACCTATGACCAGATTGACTCAAAAAAATATTCCTTTCTAGTGGTCTAATTAGTGTGAGGCGATCTTCATAAGCTCAAAGATATGTTAACTTCAGCTCTGATTCTTAGTTTTCCTCTCCAGGACCATGTATTTACAGTGTATTTTAAAACTTTAGGTATTGGCTTGGGTTGCGTTATGATATATTAGGGTAGAGTTATTGCATAGGCTTCCAGGTAGGTGAAGGTTCATGAGTAGAACTACCCTTCACATGATTTAAATTTAGTGACTATAGTGTTTGCATTGAATATTTTGAATCATCACTTGTATGTAGTCCATTGTGAATCTACACTGACCACCATTGTCTTCAGTATATATTTAGCCAAAAAAACCTTAATTTGAGACAACACATATGGTTTGAGTTGCTGAAGGACTACAATGGCACTATTCTCTATCACTTGGAAAAGGAAAATATAGTAAAAATGATTTGAGCCAGAAGGCAGTTAATATAGGGAGTTTGGCATTTTTATCAGTTGAGGAGTTGCCTTTAGCTTCGGATATTCAGTCCTTAGCTAACTAGATGGTTCATCTTTATATTTCTAAATAGGGCAAGGTACTTGCTTGTGTAAAGGCTAGGTCTTCATTAATAGAGCAGATTCGGGCACTTAAATTTTGAGGACCCACAATTGAGGGTGATTCATGATAAGGTACTTATTGGAGAGACTAGGAAGGTAACTTTAAATGCATAAGGCATTTTAAGGATTGAGGGTTGTACCTGTTTCCCTAGAGTTGGAGATCTTGTCAGGCTCATCCTTGAGGAGGCCCATTGTTCCAGATATTCCCTTCATCTTGGTGGGGAGAAGTTGTATCGCGACCTACATCAGCATTATTGGTGGTGTGGGATGAAGCAGGACATTACAGCTTTGATGGCTAGGTGCTTGAACTGTCAGTAGGTTAAGTTCTAGTATCAAAGGCCAGGTAGTTTGACCCCGCGACAACCCATTCCTGAGTGGATATGGGAGCAGATAGCTATAGACTTTGTAGTGGGTTTACTACATACCTTCATAGGTTTTGATTAGATTTGGGTCATAGTAGAATGATTAACCAAGTATTGTCACTTCTTACCAGTCTAGAATACATATACTTCGTAGAGAATGGCTCAGATTTATATTTGAAAGGTAGTCCAATTGCATGGGTTGCCAATATCTATCATTTCATACTCTGGTGCTCTGTTCACTTTGCATTTCTTGAGGTTTATATAGAGAGTGTTGGGTACCCAAGTTCAGGTCAGTATATCTTTCCACCCCTATACCGATTGTTAGTCATAGAGGACTATTCAGATCTTTGAGGACATTCTATGGGCTTGTGTTGTTGATTTGAGGGTCAATGGGATTGGTCCTTGGCTTTGGCAGAGTTTACATATAATAATAGCTACCATTTAAGCATTTAGATGGCTCCATTTGAGGCATTATATAGTAGGAGATGTCGTTCCCCAGTTGGTAAGTTTGATGATTTTAATGTTAGGCCTTGGGGAACTGATTTGTTGAATGATCGATGGATAGAGTTCAAATGATCTAGGAGAGGTTCCATACTTCTAGAGTAGGCAGAAGTGTTATGCTGAACATAGGGTTCGGTCTTTGAAGTTTATGGTTGGAGATCGAGTAGTCCTGCAAGTAACTCCCATGAAATACGTGATGATATTCGAGAGGAGAGATAAGCTTATCCAATGGTTCATTGGTCCTTTTGAGATCTTGAAATTGGTAGGAAAGGTATCTTATGAGTTGGCTTTCCCCCATGTATTTCAGGTGTTCACCCTGTGGTCCATGTTTCTATGTTGCGGCAGTACTTTCTAGATGAGTCTCACGTGCTTTAGTGGGATTCAGTTCAGTTTGATTAGTCCTTATCCTTTGAGGAGGATCCTATGGCTATTTTGGACAAGCAGGATAGGAAGTTGAGGTCTAAGGAGATCCCATTGGTGAAAGTCTAGTGGAAGAATCGTCCGGTCTAAGAGGCTACTTGGGAGAAAGAGCAGGACATGCAGACCCGATATCCTCAACTTTTTGAGGTACCATGTACCTTTCTTTCTTGACTTTCGAGGACGAAAGTCCTTTTAGTAGTGGATTGTTGTAATGACCTCCATAGTTATTTTTATACTTTTGCATGTTGTTATCATTTTGCCGCTTCTCGTAGGTTCTTTGTAGCTCTTATTTGGTGTTGGGATGGGTGGCATGCTCCCCAAATTTTTTGGTTGAGTTTTTAGGTGGTTTTACCATTTTTGATGCTTAAGTCTTGAAAAAGTTTACTTTAGTCAAAATCTGGAGATTCAAGCATTGTATGGGAATTTTGATGGTTCCATCAGCTTTGGAATGTCCATTTTTGTCTAGAAGGAAGGTTGGTTTGGGTTTTGAATTCTTTATTTTGAGATTAAGTGTTTTTGTCGTTATAACTTTAAGTTTTGGCCAAAGGTTGACTTTAGCCAATATTTTGAGTAAGCGCGCTTAGATGAAAATTTTGCCAGCGCTCTAGAACACTATGTTTTGTCTAGAACTACCCTTTTTTGGTTATAGAGGTGCTCGGGATAATGTTTAGGCTATTTGTGTGATTCATGTCTTTTCCTTTTAAACCCTTTGACTTTGGTCACCATTTCGTCGAAGCGACCTCCGTTAGGAAATCCATCAATTCCGTTAAGTCTGGAATATCATTTCTAGATTGGTAGCATAGTTTGCTTGCATCAACGAGATTCAAAATAAGTTTTGAGACCCCAATGAGGGACTTTTTCACCTTGGAGAAATGCACCAACATAATTGCTGGTACACATGTAATTTACTCTCTGTGTTCACGGGCCCTTGACTGCATTTGCAGAGGTGGCGATTTTTATTCTCTACATTCATTAGCCTTGGGCCGCATTTGGGAGGTTAAGTTATTTATTCTCAGAGCTTGTCTCCTCATTCGCGAAGGAGAATAGGGGGCCTGGCAGTGTGGTGATTTAAGACTCGTTGCAAGTTACTTTTCTCTCATTTCCAGCATATCCAAATACAAAATTTTAGAGAAAATCTAGATTATTTTCGATAATTCTTGTTCCGATGAGTTAGATACTCATATGGGGAAGTTCCAGAACCCTTCCCATCCATAAAGCATCACATGTTTCACATAATTTCATTGTTACTTTCATGTTTGACTATTATAGGGTTTGAAATTGGTGGGATAGTTTTGAGCTCTTTCAGTGCTCGAACAGTGCCCATTTTTGGTGCACAAGTTCCTTGAGTTATTTGGGACCTTGTGACAAAGTTGGTTTTTTCATGCGTGGGTCCCATTATCAAATTTTGACCCAATTTTAGTTTGATGTTTAATTATACTAATATGGGAATCATTTTCTTTGATTTTATGTGTTCTTCGATAATTTAATAGAGTGGCATCATTCGTAGGCAGCTAGGAATGGAAAACCTCAGGTTAAAAGGTTCTTTTGCGGTTTCGGCTTTGAGATATGTTATGTTTTACTCTTGTTAGACTTGGCTTGGTTAGAATTGGTATATTTTGAGTAGTAAGGTTGGTGATTTAGGTTTTTATATCCTATTGAGAAATTCATAGCCGATGATCATCGTTAGTAACTAGTTTAGATTTTAGCCTTCGAGCCTTAGTCTAGGTGACATCTTGACTTGCTTAAATCTCTTAGAATCCGTAGAACTTGCTTCTAGGTGGTTTGAACTTAAGATGCCTCTTGATTGACTTGTTTGGTTTCAGTTGCTCGTTTGTTGTGATTTTATCTTACACTTGTGCCTTGTTTTCTTATGATATTGAAATATTGGGCCCAAGGTTGTGCTTTCGGTACACCGGAGTCTCAGGTTAGTGTTTTAGTTTCCTTGATGGAATTTACCCGACTTGAGTAAATATATGATTTTTGGCATGCTACTTGCCTTGACCTACTTTGCTGGTGTTTAAAACCCTTTTTGAAAGAATGAATAAATGGTGGGATTAAGACCGTCGATTGATGGATAAGTATGAGAAATTTAAGGAAATACTGGTGATATTTTTATTTATGGAAATTCATGGTTAATAAGCTTGAGGTATGATTTTGGGCAGCCCTTTTATTGACTTTGGGGTACACTTTATTTCATTTGATAAGCTAGAGGTGTGAATTTTGGGCGACCCTTTGATTGATGAGCTCGAGGATTATTCCAGGTGCTCCATGCTACTTTTGGGTATATTGATCCATATCTACTACTTTATATTCATGCACTACTCTGATATTTTTTATGGATTGAGATTATTAATGTGATTTTTCTGCTTGGTTGGATTTACTTCACTACTGTATGATTTTCTTGCACCCTCTTTCACTATAGTCGTAGTATTATGCTTCTCTCTTATTATTATTAATATCATCATACTGCTTATTATATATTTATTATTTCTGAGCTTGGTCGTTCTATGATGCCTACTGAATACCTTGTGTTTTGGTACTCATATTGCACTTTTGCTTCTTTTGATGCAACTCCTAGTTCGATCCACCCCCATTGCATGCCTGATCATCCATAGTTGTACCAGTCCAAGAATGGTGGTATGACACTACTTAGCAACTAAATCAGATACCCCCGATATGAATTGACTCTTTCAGGCATGTGGGTCGGCAACCAATGAAGGAGCATACTTGGAGAGCTTGGTGAATTCGAAGGCATAGTCCCTCATTCCCATGTTTCCTTGTAAAAGATTTATGAACTCCAACACCTTTTCTTCCCATATCTCAAGAGGGAGAAAGCGATTAAGGAAAGAAAGGTTAAAGGCTTCCTATTCAATTGGTCCTTCATCCATCCTCTCCATCTTCCATTGAGTATACAATACTTAAGTCACACCTTTGAGTTGGTAATCCGCCAACTCCGCCTTCTCTTCCAATGACATCCCTATTATGCTTATTTTGTAGACCTCATCAATAAATTCTTGAGGATCCTCATCAAACTTTGATCCATGAAACTCCAGAGGGTTAATTCTTGCAAAGTTTATTACCCTTAAAGCTGGAGTGGGAACATTAGGAGGAGCCTCAAGCCCTTGATTTGCCATAACTTGGGCTAGCATAGTAATAGAGGTCGAGAACTCCATATTAGTCACTTGGTCAATTAGGGGGACCATTGTCTTGAGGTTCCGGGGATCTTGGTCCTAATTAACATTGTTCCCCCTTGGCAACAATGGTCTTCTTGGAGGCATATTTCTGAAAAAAAACAAAGGAAGACCTTTAGGGAAAGGAAGTCTAAGGGTAAACCCTATATTATGAAAGAGATCATGAAAGATGTGAGAATTTCCTAAAATGCCTTATAGCCTCCTATTCATAGATGTGGCACGCTTCACAACTATTAATAAAACTCTACTTGACGTGGTATATTGGACACCCTAGGATATCTTAAACCTTGTGCTCTAATACCAAGTTTATCACGACCTGACCTAGGTCCTAGTCATAACATAATGATCAAAACTTAAAAGGGGCTCCAACCAAGCCTTTTGTTCTTATCTTAAGAATACATAAGGTAAAGTAAATGCAGAAATATCAAAGAGTCTAACATAAAACGTAAGGGAAATATGCTCTAACTACATAAGACTCTACATAATTGTCCAACAATCCCTCTAATCATGAGTATGGGTGGGGGATAAGACATGTACCTAGCTCACCCTAAAAATGAAACATAACAAGAGTTTTTGATAATAAGAACAACAACTCATAACTTGTCCCAGATATATGAGGACACACCAATACTTCACCGATAGAAAGCTCCCTAGCCAAGCGTGGAAAAGTGATCCTTAACCTCAACCCCTAAATTATGAGATAGTGAAAGAAAAAAAATACGTTAGTACTTTGAATGCACTTAGTATGAGGGCATGACATTCAACGTAAATAATGAGATACCATGATCAAGTAAAATACATAATAAGATGAGATAAGTCAAGAAATGAGAGAATTATAATGATCAAAGCATTTAAAAAGAATAGTTGAGATCATAAAAATATATAAGATATCACACACATGTGGGATATAAACCTTAACCAATAATAAGACAATGCGAGCTATAATATAAAATATCGATGTTACCTACACCAAAAAAGGGGAATCTACTTGTCAGGGTAGAATCTACCCTACTTGGCGGGTCATATGTATACTATATGTGGATCCACTAGCTAAGTCATAAGGCAACCAATAGTGGCACGTAGTTTTAGGGAAATAAGTAATCGCTAGGTGCTAAGTCAAATCCCACAAAATACATAGTATAGTAACATACTAGCATATATCATAGCTTATTCATAAACTTTATAATACATAAAATATCTCATTTCATAACGTACTAGTAATATGAGAATTGTCCTTTCACCATTACAATTATATTTGCATAATTCATATAGTTAGGTTCTAGGTTACCACATAGGGTCCTAATTCACCTTATTTCAAAACTTGCATGAAATCCATACCTTGAATGTGCTTGCGATTCATGATCATAATGCCTACTTGAGTTTAGAGTAAAACTCATATGCATATTCAATTTGAATGAAAATCATGATAATACCTTGAAATCGCTGGATACAGAATCATACTTCCTAATTCCTTGTAGAAAATAGGCTTCATCCATAGGCAATCATAGATGAACTTAAAATCATGTAATTCATGTAGAAACATTCTAATAATGATCAAATATGATGATTAAAAACATAATTTAAAGAACCCAATATATTAATAAAATTAAGGTTACAAACCCAATTGAAATTCTTGACAATTTATATAGAAACCTTGGGACTCTATTGGTGAAAGGGACCCATGGATCAATCCCTACCTTGATTGAAATTGACCTTGGAATTCAAAAAGGAGATGTGTTCTTTAAGAAACCCTAGCCAAAAGCGTGATGAAAAAGATGAACTTTGGAGGAGTCTTGAGGGAACAGAATAGATTAACGAGTAATTAGGATATTTGTTTACTGAATCTAGTCTCAAAAATGTCCACATACATTAATAAAATAATAGGGAATGACTAAAATTCCCCTTAGCTAATTGAAGATGGGACTCACCATGGAGGACCCATCACGACCCTTGATTCTCTTCACAGTCCATGGTGGTGTCCGTGATGTTTGAATTTATATTGAATTTTTGAGGTTGCAGGGAAAGTTTCAGCACTTTCTTCATAGGACCCTTCATGGTCTGTGAAGCACTCCACAGGACGTGAAGAGTGGGGGTGGTGCAGGCCCTACAAGAGTGACCACCATAGAACTCACCACGGTTTGTGAAATGTTCCACAGCCTATAGTGGCCTGTCTTGGTCATTTCCTCATGGTCATGTCTTGAGGTTTCAGCTGAGGGGTCACCACAGAAGGCTTCACGGCCTGTGGTTCCTACCATGGACTATGATGGACTCCGTGGTCATCACCTAGTGCCAAAATTGCAGCTCTTCCTGATTTTTGTGTTTTTATTCTCATTTTTTCAACTTTCTAGATTTTGGGGTGTTACATATAACGTATGTACATGACCAATCTAAAGATGTGGAGTCTACCTTAGAAAGTATATTCCCTTGTTTTCTGTTGTATGGAGAGATATCAGGATTTAATGTTATAGCTCACATTGTCTTATTGTTGGGACTCAAAGATTCTTTGACTACTATGGCTTTTTAAGACTTTACTTATTCTTTTATCATGAACATTATTTGATAATTGCATCTAATGATTTATATTGAATGTTATGCCTACATACGTAGTATATTCAAACATGGTAACACATATTTATTTCTTACATTATCTCATAATGTAGGGGTTGAGATTGAGGATCATATCCATACACATGGCTACTTGATCTTTCTCATCGATAGAGTTGTGGTGAGTCCTAATCTATCAAGGACTGGTTATGAGTTGTTGCTTCTTACTTCAAAATATTTTCTTATGTTACAAATTGACGGTGAGATAGGGGCATGTCATAGCCCCCGCCTGTTTACCATTAGTAAAGGCATGCGTGGACAAAATATGTAGAGTTTATCTAGTCGGAATATATTCTCTTTACCATTTTATTTTAGACTTTTTCTTATACTATTTTCTGCTTTACATTAACTTATGCATGATTTATTATATATCGAGAGGCTTGATTGGAGCCTCTTAGGGTTTTCACTCGCCATGTTAAGGCTAGACCGTAGGTTGAGTCATGAAAAATTGTGTATCAGAGTACAAGGTTTAAGATGTCCTAAGGTGTCCAAAATCCCACTTCAAGTAGAGTCCTATTCATGGTTGTAAAGCACGCAACATCTATGAATAGGAGGTTATAAGGTGCATTAAGAATAACTAACTTCTTTCATGATCTATGTCATGCTATTGAGTACACTCTAAGACTTTCTTTCCTTGATGTCTGTCCTTTGTGATTTTATAAAAATGCCTCAAAAAATACCACCTTTACCAAGGGGGATAAATGCTAATGAATCCCAAGCTCCTTCGATTCCTTAAGGTAATGGTCCTTTGCCCGAAGAAGTGACTAATGCAGTGTTCCGGAGTGCTTTCACCATGCTAGCCCAAGTAATGGCAAAACATGGGTTTCAGATCCTCCTAATATTCATACTCTGACTGTTAAAGTGAGGGACATTGTAAGAATGAATCCTCCAGAGTTCCATTGTTCGAAAGTCAATGAAGACCCTCAAGATGTCATTGATGAGGTCTATAAAATAGTCAGTATCATAGGGGTGACTTCGGAGGAGAAAGTGGAGTTGGCGGCTTATCAACTCAAGGGTGTTGCTCAAGTTTTGTACACTCAATGTAAGTAGGAGAGAATGGATGAATGTCTTATGGAATAGGAAGCCTTCAAATTTGGTTTCCTTAATCGCTTTTTCCCTCTTGAACTAAGGGAAGCTAAAGTGTTGGAGTATGTTAATATTAGACAGGGCAACATAGGTATAAGGGTATATGCCCTCAGGTTTACTAAGCTATCCAAGTATGCTACTTCATTGGTTGTCAATCTGCGTGCCCAAATAATTCAATTTATATCGAGTATTCTGATTTTATTTCCATGGAATACCATACTACCAAGCTTCTTAAGGAGATAGAAATATCTCATCTCATGAATTTTTCCCAATAAATTAAAGTAGAAAATCTCAAGAAGATGAGAATGAGGGACTTTAAGATGCCCTGATATGACTGTAGGTTCTGCAATGCTACGACCAATGGTAGTGGTAGTGATTGTTTTCAACAAGGACATAATTTGGGGAAAACATTTGCTAAGGATAGGGTGGCATAACCTATAGTTCAAGGAGGAGTACATGTGAATACTAGTAGCCCTTCTTTTCCCAAATATGCAATGTATGAAAAGAATCACAGAGAAAAATGCTTGATGGGAACGAGTGCTTATTATAGATGTGGAAAATGGTCCATAAGTAATCCGAGTGCCCTCATATCGCCAACAAAGGTGTATAAGGTCATCCTCAAGGAGGCCAAGTGCAACAAGGTGCCCAAGCTCAGCCTAAGGGTGTCCAACACAACAACCAGTTTTATGCTCTTCATGCTAGGAATGATGTGGATGAGACTCCCAAAGTAGTCACAAGTATGATATTTGATATGTGCCCCAAAGTATTGTTAGAACATTTTTTTGTTTACTCGCATTGGTGATTCGTTTTTAGCCAAAAGAGTTTATAGAAATTGTATGGTGTCCGTTTTGCATAAAGTTATCCCTTATGATCTTGTTGAACTAGACATGATCGATTTTTACATTATACTTATTATGGATTGGCTGCAAGTATGCTATCCCTCTATATGTTGTAGTAGCTATGTGGTCAAGTTTCACTTTCCTAATGAGCATATTCTTGAATGGAAGGGTAATGATTCAGTTTTTAAGGGTCAATTATTCTCATGTCTTAAGGCCCCAAAAATGATTTCCAAAGGGTTCATTCATATTGTGTGAGTTAGGGTTGTTGATTCCGAAACTCTTTCTCTTGAGTCGGTCCATATAATTCAGTAGTTTCCCAATGATTTGCTTAGTGTTCTTCTCAAAAGGGAAATTGACTTTGGCATAGATCTCATTCTCAATACTCAACCTATTTCTATTCCTCCTTACTGTATGGATCTAGCAGAACTTAAAAAGTTGAAAGAACCATTGAAAGATTTGTTGGATAAGGGTTTTATAAGGCCAAACATATCATCATGAGTTTCTCCCATGCTGTTTGTTAAAAATAAAGATGGGTCGCTCCAAATTTGTATAAATTATAGGCAATTAAATAAGTTCAGCATAAAGAACAAGTATCGAATCCCAAGGATAGATAATTTGTTTCACCAACTGTAAGGAGCAAGTTACTTCTCAAAGATTGATCTCTGTTCTGATTAACATCAAATAAGGGTGAGGGAGTATGATATTCCCAAGACGACATTTTGAACAAGGTATGGTCATTTGGAATTCGTAGTCATGTCATTTGGTTTGACTAATGCTCCTGCTATTTTTATGGATTTTATGAATCATATTTTCAAACCATACTTTGACATGTTTGTAGTGGTGTATATTGATAACATCTTCATTTACTCTTGGACTGAGGAAGATCATATGGCTCACTTAAGGATTGTTTTGAAAACATTTAGAGAAAAGCAACTATTTGCCAAGTTTAGTAAGTGTGAATTTTGGCTAAGGGAAATTTCATTCCTTGGTCATGTAGTGTCTGGTTATGGGATTAAGGTTGATTCAAAGAAAATGAAGGCAGTAAAGAATTGGCCTAAACCATTATCTCTTTCGGATATTAGAAGCTTTTTGGGCTTGGCCAAATACTACAGAAAGTTAGTTAACGGGTTTTCATCTATTGATTTGGCTGTGACTAATTTGACCCAAAAGAAAGTTAAAGTCAATGGTTGGATGAATGTTAGAAGAGTTTTAAAATATTAAAGGATCGTGTAATGTCCGCTCCTATTTTGACATTTCCCAAAGGTTCGGATGGGTTTGTTGTTTATTGTGATACCTCACGTATTTGTTCGGGTTGTGTCTTGATGCAACATGGTAAGGTTATAGTATATTCTTCTAGGCAACTTAAAGTGTAGAAATGAAATTATCTAACCCATGATCTTGAACATGCGGCGGTTGTGTTTGCTTTGACAATCTAGCATCATTATTTTTATGAGGTGAATGTTGATGTGTTTATCAACCACAAAAGCTTGCAATATGTGTTTAGTGAAAGGGACTTAAACCTTAGGAAAAAGAGTGGCTTGAAGACCTAAGGAACGATGATATAAGTGTATTCTACCATCTGGGTAAGGAAAATATTGTAGCTGATGCTCTTATTCGGTTGTCCATGGATAGTGTTGCACATGTTAAAGATGGTAAGAAGGAGTTGGTTAAATATGTCCATTGATTGGCATGTTTAGGTGTGCATTTGGTTGACTCCAATGATGGAAGTGTTCTTGTACATAATTGCTTGGAATCATCTCTTGTGGTGGATGTTAAGGCCAAGAAAGACCATGATCCAGTTTTGGTTGAATTGAAGAAGTTGGTTGCCAAAAAAGCCATTAAGGCTTTCTCCCAAGGGAAAGATGGAGTACTATGTTACCAAGGTCGTTTATGTGGGCCTAATGTGTATGGACTAAGGTATTTGATATTTAATGAGTCATATAGTTCTTGGTATTGAATTCATCTAGGATCCGCCAATATGCATCATGATTTGAGGGAAGTGTATTGGGGGAATGGAATAAAGAAAGACATTGCAGAGTTCGTGGCTAAGTCTCCTAATTGTCAACAAGTTAAAGTTGAGCATTAAAAATTGGGAGGTTTAGATCAAGACATTGAAATCCCTACTTGGAAGTGGGAAGATGTCAATATAGACTTTATGATGGGTTTGGCTCGTACTAGATGGTAATATGATTCCATTTTGGTTGTTGTGGACCGAATGACTAAATTAGAACACTTTCTGTCGGTTAAGACTTCCTATGGTGTCGAAGACTATGCTAAGTTTTACATTCGTGAATTGGTGAAACTTCATGGTGTTCCTTTGACTTTTATATTGGACTGAGGAACTCAATTCACTTCACATTTTTGGAAGTCATTTTAAAAAGGTCTTGGTACAAAGGTTAAGCTAAGTACCACTTTACATCTTAAAATCGATGGACAAGCCAAAAGAACGATCCAATTGAAGGATATGTTTAGGGCTTGTGTGGTTGATTTTAAAGGAAATTGGGATGAGCATTTGCCATTGATTGAGTTTTCCTACAATAATAGTTATCACTCTAGCATCCAAATGGTACTTTTTGAATCCTTATATGCAAAAAGATGTTGATCCCCGGTGGGATGGTTTGAAGTAGGTTAGGTGGCATTGATTGTCCTGATTTGGTAGTTGGTTCAATCGAGAATGTAAGGATCATAAGTGGAATATTGAAGATGAACCAAAGTCATCAAAAGTCCTATTTAGACATTAGAAGACTAGAGCTTGGATTTGATGTGGATGACTGAGTGTATTTGAAGGTTTAACCTATGAAAGGTGTAATCCATTTTGGTAGCACGAGGAAATTGACTCCTAGATATGTAGGACCCTATAAAATATTGCAATATGTTGGTTAGGTGGCATATGAGTTAGATTTTCCATTTTAGTTTGCTATTGTTCACTCGATTTCATCTGTCGATGTTGAGAAAGTTATTTGGTGTTCCAAACTCTAATGTTCCATTGGAAATTATGATCGTTGAAGAAAATTTGACTTATGAGGAGGTTCTAGTTGAAATCGTAGATCGGCATGTAAAGAGATTAAGGAATAAATATGTTGTGTCCCTCAAGGTGTTATGGGAAATCAACAAATAAAAAGTGCTATGTGGGAAGCGGAAGCGGAAATGATGAAACGTTACCTATATCTTTTTCCTTCCACTCAAGCCTAAGGTACTAAGTTGTTCATGATCAAGTCGATTAAACAACTACGTTTCAGTTCTATATGTCATTCATATGCATGCATGTTCATGAAGTTTGCTTTAAAGTCATGATTTAGGATAACATTGAAAATCTCATGGTTTATACTTTCTATGTGTCATTGTAATAATGGTTGGGTTGGTAGTCCTTGTTCCATGTCTTTTCTAAGCGAAGTTAATCTCATGCAAAGATGAATGTTCCCAATCAGGAGATATATTAAGATCCCGTAAAATGAAAAGTCAAATGAAAGGAAAATTTTAAAAGAATTTTGACTGAGCCAGGTCTACGAGTGCCACGTCCAAAAATACCCCCTACACATGACTTGCACCCACTATCACCACCTGTCGAGCAACCTAAAATCCATACACTTAACCAAATTATCTAGGCACTGAGATAAAATATGTAAAACTCCAAAATGTATCAATACTTCTTAAAATAAAATAGTTATCAAACCAAAATATTTTATCTATTTATTAATATAATGGGCACTTAAATAGTGTATATATAGACCAAATACCACAATTAGACCATAGAATAGTAGCCTTCACCAAAAATGCGAAGGCTCACCTCAACGACAGAATCCACTCAAACGAGCTAGTTAGCCTGTAGCCTCAGCCTCTGATACAATATCTGCATAGACATGCAAGTAGTGAGTGAGCTATATATAAATATAACCCAGTATGATCTCGACTCGGTACTTTAATATTGCTGGAACAAGAGTTAGAAAATGCATCTACACCATACACACATAATGATATACACAAGAATGTATTTCATAATATAAAGTTAAATAAGTCAAACCAAATGTTCGAAAAAGGGCAATACATGTTTCCACAAAATCCACACTTCAATATTTTCATAAACGACAGTGAAGGAGATCAACCCATCACCCCAACAAGCCCACAACAGCATATATAATGCCCTAAAGTACACTACAACAACATGTACAAAGCCCCTAACATATTACGGAAGCATAGATATGCCCCTAACATATTACGACGGCTATGTATGCGCCTAGTAACTATATCACACTAATGAAGAAAGATATACAATATCACACCACATATAACTTATAAGAATATTTGATATTCTTCACAAAATAACATATCTATGGCTGATTCAAAACCATCAATTCTGCCAAGAACATGCTTGTCCCAACACATGGACTAGGCAGAAAAACTACATTTTTCAAAAAAAGTATGACAAGCAAGAAAAATCTTAAAGTCTCACTAACCTCGCTAATGACAAATCCCACAACCTTGCATGCACAGAACACCAACAAAAATAGCCCCTAAATGCCTCAATCTATGCAAAATATTGATTAATGACATCAATTACACTAGTCAGATCAAGTGTCAATATTCCTAACTTTTAATCTTAGAGATAAACCCTAATATTTTACCCTTAAACCATGAATCAAAGATAAAAAGAAAATTCGCAGTAAGCCATAGAAGCAGTTCTGCTTGCTTCCAAAAAAAGGGCTTAAATTTTCAATTCCTTAATATTCTTAGAACCATAGTTGCCTAAGGATTTTTGATCCATAATCACTATGACATTATTGATTTATTATCATTTATTCAATGATTTTTTAGAGCTATGGTAAAATTACAAAGAGAGTACTACTTTCTGCAAATTTAATGGGGTACACGTATATGTTACTATGAATAAATTTGATGACATTACATGAAGCTTACTTCTTCGACTTCAATTATCATACTTTCCTATCAAGAATAGATATCGGTCCTTCCTCATTTTCTAACATCTCATCAATATCCGCATATTCTTACTTAATTTTATGGATATCACCATGAACATACCATCGAAGCATGGAAACATGAAACACAAGAAGAACGGCGGATAATCTCGGAGGTAAAGCTGTTACACCCCGCACTTTTAGACCTTGGAATATGTTCCTAACATTCTTGAAAGTGTCCATGAGACCCCTACTATCCTCATACATCGAACATTTCTAAGGAAAGAAGAATGCGATAACCCGTGAGAGGGAAGGTTGAAAATAGTGTCGTAAGAATCCGGAAGAAGTTGGATGCCAAGTAACGAGTCATAGGACTCGATTTACCTAGGTAAGATACCAATTTATAAGTATTATACAATTGATCTACTTAAGTACATACCAAGATTGCGTAGCACGTATTACATAGGCTCTTAAAATAGGACGAGATTACGAACCTACGAGGAAGGGGAAAAAATGACATATGGCAGCTAATAAAGGAGTGACACATGGCAGAACCTCAAGCAAGTAGGTGACCCACTTGCTGGAGGTCAAGTAGGTTACCCACCTGCTTGGGGGGAGGTGAGCCCCACTGCCATGTGGCAGCCTTGGAGGCATGTATGGATTCGTGGCCCAATAAGGGCTTGACACGTGTCACCCTTGGGGCCCAACATATATCACCTACTAAAGGAGTGTATATACACATGTAAGTATGAGTAAACTTCAGTTTACACCTCAAATATTCATGTTCAGCACTTGGAAAAGGAAAAAAAAATCCTAAAGACTAAGAGAGAGCACCTACGGCCAAGGCCAAGAATTCAAGGTGAGTTCTGATTTTTCATTCGCGAATTAATTATCTACGGTGTTCCTCAAGCATGTGGGGAGGTATATAGGTATCTTACGATTTCTACAGATTCTTTTCTTCAGACCTACACTTAGAAACTAGAAGAGAAAAACGTTGGAGGGCAAGAAGAGGGAGCTACAGGTTTGGGGCTGCCAAGGTAAGCCTCCGAGTTTCATTCCGTGAATTAATTATTTAAAGTATACCACAGTTATATAATGGTGTTTTATAACATAAAAGTCCATTTCGGGGCAGCAAGGAAGCGATACAAACAGTCCGCTCAATTTCAGCACGTTTCGAGAAGTTCCGAGTTGCAATTTGGCAGTCTTGGCCAATTTCGGGTAAGGTATGGTTTCTGCTTTTAATTTGGACTTTATGGTATTGTTATGGAGTGTGTTAAACTCCCTATAGGTGGATGTAAATGTGAAAATGTCATAGAAACCCTTGACGTTCGAAACAAACTAAATTGGAATCGCTATAGTTCAATTGTCGTCGAAGTAAAGTGTTGTGCTTGTGGTGTACTGTTGCAGGTGTGTGGTGGTTTATTGCAGGGACTAAATGTGTTCTAAAATAGGTTTGGGTGCTGCTGGGTTCAGCCACACGACCCCTTGTTTTGTTTAATTAAAGGTGTTGCGAAATAAAGTCTAGAAACCCTATTTTGGTATCGTAGTTTCGAGCGAGTCGTTTGGAGTTTATGTTGTATATTGTCAGTGTGAATTGCGTAAACATATGCTGCAGGTTATTGTGTTGGTTGGATGTAGGTATTTAGGGGTGTAATTGGAAATTCGGATAGGGCACGTTATAGGGGAGATGCTGCCCAATTTTCGTTAACATCTTAACTAATTAAAGACCTAGTCGAGGAGACGAACAAGGACATAGGTTCCGTGAATACTAAGATGCAACTAAAGGCGCTGAAAAGTTTAAGGTTGTTGATACTCACATTGCTTCCATGTTAAATAGGTTTGGAGGATGACGATGTGGACGTGATTAAGAGAAGTCCATACGAGGTATGTGAAGCTCTTTTTTGGCATATTTTGGAATAAGTATGTGAAACTATCTCTTCTTTCTTTTGGCATATCTTAGATGTAGACTATGGATGATTAAGATTTGGTGCAACTTCATTCTTAGGTTCTGAATATGACTTCAGGACTCTTGATTACTTCTGGATGTTAAGACTCTTAAAGTAGATAAACTCCTATTCCTCAAGTCTTCTATGTGACTGTATAGTGATTGATTAGACAAAACTCTTCTTTTAAAAAAGAAAGGCTCTAAAATAACCAATGCTCATACTGGTATATGTCTAAGAGTTCCAAAACTCCTTTTTACTTAGTCCTTAGTGACATTCAGAGGGTATACGTCAGATACTTCCTACCCTGATCTCCAAGTGATAGTTCTCTTGATGACTTCATTGAGTCTCAGATAATGATTTACACTGTGTTTTGTTTCTCACTACTCTACTCGTGTATACTGTAACACTTCTTCTCCGAGTCTCAGGCCGGTTATCGGATTCAAGCTCAATTCCACTGTATTTTCATCGTGCCCTTACTAGAGGAACGAGTACGTATATATATGTGATAATGTGATGATGTATTGTAATAAGGAGGTGATGGTTCTACAGATAAGATTCATCGGATCCCTAATAGGGCCGGCTATATTGAAAATTTGAGCATGCATGATTTTACTTTCCTAGGTATAGGTTTTTGATTTAATATTTTATCCCCTACTTCTCTATTTCAGATATGCCTCCAGTTGTATTGTGTTATATTTTACATAGTCAGTACATATGTCGTACTGACCCCCCTTTTCTCGGGGGGGATGCGTTTCATGCCCATATGTACAAATACAGTTTTAAGGATTCTGTCGTCTTAGGATTCTGCTCAGCTCAATTGGAAGAGGCTCCATTGTATCGGAGCCTAGTTTTTGGTACTAACCACAGATGTATAAAATTATTTTGTTTATTCAAGGGTACGGCGGGGGCCCTATCCCGCCATATATTGTCATTAATATTCTTAGAGGTCTGCAGACATGTATATGTGGGTTGTGTATGTCAGTTTGGTTCAGCTGGGTCTATATGATGTACTATATATGTTGTTATGTTGTGGCAGCCTTGTCAGCTTATGTACCCTTTCATGATGTGATACAAATGAAAGAGGGTACCAGTTTATGAAAATGTTATCACCCAATGGGGTTCTGTTGCATAGTGTTATGTAATTACAGTTCGACTTGACCACAACTGATAGACACATATACGGGGATTCAGATCGGACCCCATTCATGGCCTACGGGGTTGGGTCGTGACAAAAGCAAGTCTGCAAGCCACCAAACCAATTCGGTCTAAAATGTCATAAGGACCAATATACCTAGGACTCAACTTACCTTTACGACCAAATATCTTAGCTCTTTTTGTAGAGGAAACTTTCAAACAGACCTTCTCTCCCTTCACAAAATCTACATCACATAATCTCTTATCTGCATAGGAATTTTGTATACTTTGCATTATCTAAAGTTGTTCTTGTATCAATGTAACTTTCTCTAATGCTTGTTGAAAAAAATCTAGACCTAACAACTGTGCTTTGCAAGGTTCAAACCATCCAACTGGTGATCGATATCTACGACCATGTAGATCCTCATATGGTGCCATCTATATACTCAATTGGTATCAATTATTATAAGCAAATTCTGTCAAAGGCAACTGATCATCCCAATGACCACAAAAATCAATCATGCCTGCTCTAAGAATATCCTCCTAGATCTCAACAACTCGTTTAGACTATCTGTTAGTCTGGGAATGGAAAGTTATACTCAACTCATCTTGTAAACCCAATGAATTTTGAAAATATTTCCAAAACTCAGCAGTGAATTTTTCACCATGTTTTGATATTATTGGAATTGGCACCCCATGAAGCCTAAGTATCTCTCGAAGGTAAATGTATTCTAATTGCTTTGCGGTATGAGCATCCCGAACTGTTATGAAATTGGTAGATTTTGTGAGTCCGTCCATAATCACCCAACTTGAGTCATGCTTCTTAAAAGTATTCGGCAACCCAACAACGAAATCCATTATAATCCTTTCCCACTTCCACTCTTGGATAATCATGTTTTGCATTACTCCTTCGAGTTTTTGATGTTCATATTTGACTTGTTGGAAATTTAAAAAACTATTCACATGCTTCAAAATATCATCTTTCATACCTTTTCACCAGTACAATCCACGCAGGTCTTGATACATCTTTGTAGAACCTGGGTGGATGGATTATCACGATCTATGAGCCTCCTCATGTATTAAGTGTCTCACCTTACCCACCATTGGGATACACAATCTATCATGTCAATGGAGAACACCCTCTCCATCAATAGAAAATGACTTCAGGCCTCCTTTATGCCCTCGATCTCATAATCTAGAAAATTGGGGATCGTCATATTGGCAAGTCTTAGCATTTCAAACTAAGGATGATTGCACCACCATACCTGCAAGCAACCTGCCAGGAAATGTTTGATCAATTCGAACTCCTTGATTAGCTAAAGACTAAATATCCATAGCCATAGGTCGCATTTAAGTATCAATCCAGTCCAAGCTCCCCATTGACTTCCTACTCAAGGCATATGCCACCACTTTCGCCTTTCTAGCAAGATATAAAATAGTAAAATCATAATCATTATGTAGATCTAACCACCATTGTTGTCTCAAATTAAGATCTCTTTGCTTGAATATATATTGAAAACTTTTATGATCAGTATAGACTTCACACCGTTCACCATAAAGATAGGGACACCAATTCTTGAGTGCAAGTTTGATCGAGCCCAATTCTAAGTCATGTGTCGGATAATTTTTCTCATAAATCATTAGCTAGCGAGAAGAATATGCCACCACTTTACCATTCTACATTAAGACATAACCCAAACAAATTCTAGATGCATCACAATAAACGGTGAATCCACCCTCCGTTGTAGATAAGGTCAAGACTGGAGCTGTAGTCAATGCAATCTTTAATTTCTAAAAACCATCTTCACAACCCTCTGACTACTGAAAGACCACACCTTTCTGAGTTAAACATGTCAATGGAGTGTCTATCTTTGAGAAACACTCTACTAAATGTCTGTAATATCAACCTAGTCCCAAGAAACTACTTATATCTATAGGAGTATTAGGTCGAGGCCAATGGCGAACTGATTCTATCTTCGTTTGATCAACTTGAATTCCATCTCATGAGACCACGTCTCCTAAAAAGGAAACTGTGCTCAACTAGAATTCACATTTTGAGAACTTGGCATAAAGCATTCATTCTCAAAGTGTCTCCAATACAATTCTCAAGTGGTGTTCATGTTTTGCCTCACTCCGAGAGTAGACCAAAATATCATCAATGAACACTATCACAAAATAGTCTAAGTATGGCTTGAATACTCTTCTCATGAGGTCCATAAATGTTGCAGGCGCATTAATTAGGCCAAAAGACATCACCAAAAATTGAAAGTGTCCATACCTAGTCCAAAAGTCTACTTAACACTCAGCTGATGATAACGTGATCTCAAGATATTTTTGGAAAAGAGAGTAACACCCTGTAGCTGGTCAAATATATCATCAATTCAAGGCAATGGGTATTTATTCTTGATTTTTGCCTTATTCAGTTGTCTGTAGTCAATACACATTCTTATAGTACCATCTTTCTTTTTCATAAATATCACTGGTGCACCCCAAGGCAATACACTAAGCCTAATGAACCCCTTATCAAATAGATCTTGGAGTTAAAGCTTCAATTCTGTCAACTCAGCTAGAGCAATAATAGAGAGGAATAGAGATAGGTTGATTCCCTGGCAATAAATCATTGTTGAACTCAATTTCCCTCATCAGAGGTAGCCCAGGTAAGTCTTCTTGAAACACATCAGCAAAGTTCCAATAAACTGGAACATTGTTAATATTAACATCCTCTACTCGAGTATCATGAACAGTAGAGATAAAACCCAAACACCCATGATTAATCATTCGGCGTGCCATTATATAAGATATTATCTTTCCCTATGTCACAAGAGTCATGCCTTTCCATACAAAAGGTGGTTCTCTAGGAAAGTTAAAATGTGCAACATTAGCATAACAATCAACCAAAGCATAGCATGATGCTAACCAATCCATTCCCATAATCATTTAAAAATTAGACATAGGCAACTCTAGTAGAGCAACTACTGTGTCCTAGCCCTAATAAATTATCACACAATCTCTATACACTCTATCCACTACTAAATTCTTCCATACTGGGTCATAACCATATATTGTGCGATCAGAATCTCAACTCTTTGTTCTAATAATATAGGAAAAGATGGAGATACATACGAATACGTAGAACCAGGATCAATAAGAGAATATGCCTCAAGAGAATTGACAGTGATAATACTTGTGAGTACTGCATTGGATGCCTCGGTATCCAGTATAGCAATAGAAAATAATCTTAGTGGTCCACCTTCTCCATGAGAATCTGTGCACCATGTCGACCCTGTCCACGAGCACCCTATGGAGCGGTCTTAACTTGCTGAATCTGAGCCTATGCACCTACAACATTCCTCTGCACCTATGTAGTAGTTTTACTAGTACTAGGATCACCCTTAGGACAGAATTTAGAAATATGCCCTCTTTCACCATAAGTCAAACAAGGACCACCAACACCCAAGCAACAACCACTATGATTCCTACTATACATAGAACACCTTTGATGCTGTCCAAATTGAAAGAAACTATTACCCTTCCTCTGCATCTATGTTGACCCTGTCTACTAGGATAGTCACTCCTGGAATATTGTACTACTAACTCTGATTAAGTATGTCTTTTCCCTAGATAAAGCACCACTAATCCCACCTTTATTACAAGACTTTTTGTTTTCTCACTCAACTTTTTCCATTTTTAGATAAGATTAACAATGAAGAGGAGTGTCAACCATAGTTGAATATGTACTATTTTGTATATCCCATATCACAGAAACATGATAACGATGTTCAAGTCCATCCATAAATTGTCTCACCTTCTTCCTTGGATCTACAACTAAACTGTTATGCCCCATACTTTCGTATTTTGGAATGCTTTCTTAAGTTTCTTAAAAGTTTCCATGCAACCCAGGATATCTATAACGTAACCAAATAACTCTAAGGAAGGGAGGATGTGATTCCCCATAGTAGGAAAGGTTGGAAATAGAGTTATAAGAATTTGGAAGGAGTTGGAGGCCAAGTAATGAGTCGTAGGACTCGACTTACCTACGTAAGATACCAACTAGGGTGTCTTATATACTTAAGCTATTGGAGTGCATGTCGAGTTGACATAGCAAAGATTACATAGGTTCTTAAAGTGAGAAGAGATTACAGATCCATGGAAGAGGCAGAAGGAGGCGTAGCACCTACTCGGAAGCAAGTAGGTGACACACCTACTTAAGGTGGGTCCCACACTGCCATGTGGCAGCAAATGAGTGGATGCATGATTGAGGTGATGCCCTAGGGAGATGCCACATGTCACCCCTAGGTGATGCCATGTGTCACCTCTTAGGATTCATATAAATAGGTGTTACATGTTGTATATACTTAAAACTTCAGCAATTTAAACCAAAAACAAAAGAGAAACCCTAGGAAGTCTATAGGAGGGGCGACGACCAAGAGAGAAAAAGGTAAGGTTCCCAATTTCATTCCATGAATTAATTATTTAATGTATGCCACGGTGATATAAAGGTGTTTAATAAAGTAAAATTTCATTTTGGGGCAGCAAGGAAGTAATACAAACAGTCCGCTAAGTTTCAGCATGTTAAGAGAACTTCGGAGGTGCATTTCGATAAATTTTTAAAAAGGTAAGGTCTTCTCTTTCAAAGTGGAGTTAATAAGGTTGTTATGGATTGTATTAAATGTCTTAAATGAAGCAAGAAATAAGAAAATTACATAAGTATGCTTGGCGTTAGAAATAAACTAAATTGAAGTCGTTTTAGTTAAATCAAAGTTGAGTAGTGTGCTGTGATTGTGGTGCTGCTGATTGGAGGTGTTTGGTAGTGTGTTTCAGGGATGTAACATGGTCTAAATAGGTCATGGGTTCTTCTAGTTGAATCCACACGGCCCTCTGTTTCGTGTGGTTAAATTTTTTATGAAATACAGACTAAAAACTCTATTTTGATATCGTAGTTTTAAGCGAGTTGTTTGGGACTTGTTTTGTGTAATGTTTAAGTTGTGTATTTGTGTATTGGCTGCTGTTTGTTGTTTTTAATATGGATTCTAAGGTTTGGAGGTTAAAACGGAAGTGTGTATAGGGCAAGTTATAAGAGAGGTGCTGCCCGATTTCTCTTAACTTCTTAACTAACTTATAAACTAGTCGAGAAAGGAAAACAAGGAAATGATTCCTATGGATACTTGAATACAAATGTAGGAACTAGATAGTCGAAGGTTATTAATATGATTATTATATTCATGTTAAATAGGTTCAGAGGACGACGACGCGAACGTTGTTATGAGAAACCCATAAGAGGTATGTAAATCCTATCTCTTCTTTCTTTTGGCATGTCTTCAAGTTAAGTAATAAATGATATGAGCTTGAGGGTAAAATGTAGTCATAAATGCCAAGCGTAATTCACAGTCCTTATTTATTTCTTGATGAAAGCCCTTTATAGTAATTGAGCTAGGGCTTCTCAAGCCTTCCATACATTAGGAAGTGATAAGTATGTAAAGTTATCTTTCTTCTCTTTTGGCATATCTTAGATGTAAGTATTATATATGTGAAATTGGGAGTTATTCCATTCTTAAAGCTCTGAGTATGAGTTAAGACTCTTCTTCACTTCGTACTGATTAGAACTCCTGTAATAAGTTAATTCATTACCTTTCATGTCTTCTATATGATTAAAAGTAATACATGTAAAACTTGTCTTTTTCTACTTATAGAAAGACTAGACTATAAGAAATATAGGTCATAGATTTGGAGGTGACTCCATTTATAAGTTCTGGGTATAACTCATGACTTGTAGTCACTTCTAAATATTAAATGTCTGAAAGTAGTTAAACTTCTATTCTCGAGCCTTCTTTATAGTGAATAGTAAGTGGAGATATCAACTCCTATTCCAAAAGGCTCTACAGTGATAAATGTTTCTGATTGCATAAGTTGTGTCTCTGATTACATGAGTTAGGTTTATGATTGCATAACTGGTGTCTTTGGTTACACGAGCTATGTGGCATTGTCTTCATACATGCCTGTGATTACTGAGGCCCCAATTGATGTAATCCCTAATGACATCTAAAGGGTTCTTCAGATAATTATTTTCTTGGTCTTCAGGTGATGGTTCACTTGACTGTTTCATTGAGTCTCAGAGGGTGACTTAGTTGCATATTGTTTCTTACTACTCTCCTCAAGCATGTTGTAACCCTTTTTTCTCCATGTCCCATGATGGGTTGGATATTATATCGGGCGTAGCTTTACTTCTTCTTTTACCGAGTTTTGGGCCAGATACGTATTATTCCATGTACGAGGAGAAGATTCTGTACGTGAGGCATGATAATATGTTATTATGATACTATTATTCACCGAGTCCCACGCCGAATATACTATAATGGTTTGTGTTGTAATATGATGGTATATATGTGATGGTATATATGTGATGGTATGTGTGCTGAAATAAGGTGGTATATGTTGTAATATGATAATATGTGTGTGATGGTATGTGTGGTGAAATAAGGTGGTGTGTGTTATAATAACTAGGTACGTATGTATATAATGCTGGTATGCTATAGATGTACCCCACTCCTTTCGCCGAGTCCCTCACTAAAGAGTCGGATACCTTATGTAGGCATGCATATGAAAATATAGTGATACATTTGTCACATCGAGACCCATAATGAACTAGAGGTAATATGATGACATATAGGATAAGATTATACCGTATACAATGAAATAATATCATATACGATGATATGATGAAGTAATATATGTGATGATATGATTACATGTTAATATGATGAAATAATTATTACACCGAGTTCACTAGATGGCCGGCTACAGTCTATGCGAATGTATATGACTACATGTCCTAAGATGCAGGTACAGTGAGTTGTTAAATGTTATATTTGTTTCCTGCATCCCTATTTCAGTTGTTATCTTAGTTATGATGTGTTATGCTTTACATACTCAGTACATATATCTTACCAACCCTCCGTTCTCTAGGGGGCTGCATTTCATACCCATAGGTACAGATGTTTATTTTGGAGATCTTCCAACTTAGGACTTCCATGCAACTATGTTGGAAGTGCTCTACTGTTTTGGAGCCTAGCTTTTTATGTTGGTTATTTGATGTATATATTTCTTTAGTCAAGGGTACGGCAGGGCCCTTGTCCCTCTATATGATATAGTTAATACTCCTAGAGGTATGTAGACATATATATGTGGGTTGTTTGTAAGTTGGTTTCAATTGTGCCTATATGATGCATTGTAAATATTTTTATGTTAT
Source organism: Solanum dulcamara (assembly GCF_947179165.1). NCBI lineage: Eukaryota > Viridiplantae > Streptophyta > Magnoliopsida > Solanales > Solanaceae > Solanum > Solanum dulcamara. The sequence continues at coordinate 51,260,697 of NC_077240.1, forward strand.
GGAAGCCTTATCGGCTTGTGTGCCCTTTATGATAGGATACAAATAAAATAGGCTATGTGTAAAGAAGATGTAATGACCCATTGGGGTTCTTATATATAGTTTTTATATCTGATAGGGATGTATTCGGGGGTCCAGTTCAGAATCCGGTCATGGCCTACGTGGTTGGGTCGTGACAAAAGTGGTATCAGAGCAGTTCATCCTCAGAATGTCTATAGACCGTATCTAGTAAAGTCTTCTTTATCAGTGTGTTGTGTACCACATCTATAAATAGGAGGCTATAGGATATTTAGGATATTACATTCTTTCATATCTAAAATCGTGTGATAGAGCCGAGTTATAGAGAATGAAATTGCTCATACTAACCTGTGATTTTAGTAGAAGGATAGCATCGATAGAAGAAAGTAACTAACGATAGTGGAAATTACAAAGCACGCAGGTAAGCAAAGCCATGTAGGAGATATGTCAGGTAAGGTGTGGTAATACGATTGACATGTAAAGGTGAAAGGTGAAAGGAAAAGTAGACAGGGCAGTATAATAGGTGCAGTTTAGTGGACATACGAGGTAAGTCCATCATCTTATACTATTATTGATATTGGGCACCCTGTGTGGCTTCTATGTAATATAATCTGAATATATATATTGGCCTTATGAAGCACTATTGGCATTTTCTGCGTGGAGGTATTGAGATAGTAAGAAATACAGAGGAAACTCTGCCCAAATTTTCCCAGAAATAGAAAAAAAAGAAGAAAGAATGAGCGAAAAGTTCATAGTATGCTTTGGAAGTTGATACTGATGGGATAAGGCTAGTGTTATGATGAAGCTCAAAGCACGGGTCATCAGAGTGTAAATACTCCTGAATGGAGAATTTGAGACAATTATAAACACTACCTAATTACTGATTGGGATAAATAAAATGCATTGCTACCTCAAGGATACTACTCGAGTACCAGTGTTTAGACTAGATTTGGTACTATATATTGAGAATTTTTAAGTACCTCCCAATTGTGTTAAGGTTTCATACATGGGTAACCTAAAGTATAGATGGTAGAGAGAAAGATATGAATATGGTACAATATATCAAATATGTAGGGAAAACACTCATATGCATCTGAAAAGTTGAAAATAAATAGACAATGTCATGGATACACCCTAAGGGGGGGAAGTGGATATGAGAAATACAAGCATGAGATGAATTCAACGGAAATTACAACATGTTAATGTGAATACTTAAACTTCAAGTGAGACCCCATACTGGCACGAGCTAACGAGATCTAAAAGACAACAATAAACGTATAGAAGCCAAGATGATATCTAAGATAGTGCTAGGAAATTATTATCAAAGACCTTGAATAGTATGACATCGAAGGATGGGTGCATACAAAAAGGGATGAATAAGATAAGAGAATAATAATGAGTAACTTAAAGATATTGTAAGGGATAGCCAGGCTATACTTGACTAAAGGTTAAGATGTTGTCAAGAGCTATTGTCTACCAATATTGTGACATACCTGTAGCAAAAGAGAAAGGGGAAGAAGTCTCTCCTAAGGTAGAATATAAGAAAACTTAAGAGTAAGTAAAGGAAGCGAAATAAGTATAGAAAAATAGACTACAACTGCGTGTCAGTACAATGAAATATGTGGAGCAGAATAAGTCAATAGAAGGAAAGGCTATGAATAGAATTGCACACACTTTGTACAAAAGTGTACAAGAAAAGTTATGCAACCTACGAATATTAGTATGATAATTATGAGATCAAGTGACTAGATGATAAAAATAATAAGAAGTCAGTAATTGCAATAGGATGTAGGGTAAGAGAACTAAAAAGAAAATCTGATTAAAGGCATAATAGAATATGCCTAAAGCATTACAAGTTTGGGTAAGAAAAATTGTATGATAGCTTAAACAAAATTGAGTATCAGAAGCCTGGTGGCCTATTATAGGAAATGAAAATCTCGATTGGGATATGGAAAGCAATTAATGTGGATTGTAGTATAGGCTTACCTCACATTCTATGGAAGTATAAGTTTATAGGGGTTATTGTTAATAGGCTGACGAAATCAAACCATTTCCTTCCAATTAAGACTACATATTCAATTGGGTACTATACGAGACTGTATATCAGAGAAGTAGTAAGATTTCACGAAGTCCCCACATCTATTATCTCAGACAGGGAGGTTCAATTTGTGGCTAACTTCTGGAGATTATTCCAAAAGGGATTGGGGACACAGGTGGATCTTAGCACCAACTTTTTCCCTCAAGCTAATGGATAGGCCGAGCACACTATACCGAAGCCACAAGATAAGTTGCAGGCCGACATTATTAACTTCAGAAATAACTGGAGTGATCACTTGTCACTTATTGAAGTTGCTTATAATAGAATCCAAATTGCACCATATAAAGCTCCATATGGTAGAGAGTGCAGAGAACTGATGGATTGGGTTGATAAATAAAAGGCCTGTGGATGACATCCATCATAGAGAGTTCTTGAAGTCCTCTTAAGACCTTATGAGGCTAGTTGACATTTGAGGACGAATGTTCTAAAAGGGGTAAGGATGTTATACCCCATACTTTCGTACTTCAGAATGATTTCTTAAGTTTCTTAAAAGTTGCCGCGCGACCCAGCGTATCTTTGACGTAACCAAAAATCTCTAAGGAAGGGAGGATGTGATGCCCCATAGTAGGGAAGGTTGGAAATAGAGTTATAAGAATCCGAAAGGAGTTGGAGTCTAAGTAATGAGTCGTAGGAATCGACTTACCTGCGTAAGCTACCAACTTGGGTGTCTTAAATACTTAAGCTATTGGACTGCATGTCGAGTTGACATAGCAAGGATTATATAGGTTCTTAAAGTGAGATGAGATTACGGACCCACAGAAGAGGCGGAAGGAGGCGTAGCACCTACTCGGAAGCAAGCAGGTGATGCACATACTTGGACTAAGTAGGTGATGCACCTACTTGGACCAAGTAGGTGACACACCTACTTAAGGTGGGTCCCTACACTGCCACGTGGCAGCAAGTGAGTGGGTGCATGATTGAGGTGGCGCCCTAGGGGGCTACCACATGTCACCCCTAGGGGATTCCATTTTTTACCTCCTAGGATGCATATATATATGTGTTACATTATATACTTAAAATTTCAGCAATTTAAACCAAAAACAAAAGAGAAACCCTAGGAAGTCTAGAGAGGGGGGGGGATGGCCAAGAGAGAAAAAGGTAAGGTTCCCAATTTTGTTCCGTGAATTAATTATTTAAGGTATACTATAGTGATATAAAGGTGTTTAATAAAGTAAAATTTTATTTTGGGGCATCAATGAAGTGATACAAATAGTCCGCTAAGTTTCAGCACATTAAGAGAACTTTTAAGGCACATTTCGACAAGTTTTGTACAAGGTAAGGTCTTTCCTTTCAAAGTGGAGTTAATAAGGTTTTTATGGAATGTATTACATGTATTAAACGAATCTGGAAGTAAGAAAATTGCATAAGTATGCTTGGCGTTAGAAACAAACTAAATTAAAGTCGTTTTAGTTAAATCAAAGTTGAGTAGAGTGCTGTGATTATGGTGCTGTGGATTGGAGGTGGTTGGTAGTGTGTTACAGGTATGGAACATGTTCTAAATAGGTCATGGGTAATTCTGGTTTCATCCACATGACCCTCCATTTTATGTGGTTAAAGGTTTTACAAAATAGATATTAAAAACCCTATTTTTGGTATCATAGTTTTAAGCGAGTTGTTTGGGACTTGTTTTGTGTAATGTTGAAGTGGTGTAATTTTCTATTGGCTTCTAGTTATTGTTGTTAATATGGCTGCTAAGGTTTGGAGGTTAAAACGGAAGTGTGGATAGGGCAAGTTATAAGGGAGGTGCTGCTCGATTTTAGTTAACTTCTTAACTAACTTATAAACTAGTCAAGAAAGGCGAATAAGGAAATGGTTCCTATGGATACTTGAATACAAATTAAGGAACTGGAGAGTCGAAGGTTATTAATATGATTATTATTTTTATGTTAAATAGGTTCATAGGATGACAACGCGAACGTGGTTACGAGTAACCCATAAGAGGTATGTAAAGCCTATCTCTCCTTTCTTTTGGCATGTCTTCAAGTTAAGTAATGAATGATATGAGTTTGAGGGTAAATCAAATCATAAATGCCAAACGTAATTCACGGTCCTTATTTACTTCTTGATGAAAGCACTTTATAGTAATTGAGCTAGGGCTTCTCAAACCTTCCATACGTTAGGAAGTGATATGTAAAGCTATCTTTCTTCTCTTTTGGCATATCTTAGATGTAAGTATTATATATGTGAAATTGGGATTTATTCCATTCGTAAAGCTCTTAGTATGAGTTAAGACTCCTGTTCACTTCCTACTGATTAGAACTCTTGTAATAAGTTGAGTCATTACCTTTCAAGTCTTCTATGTGATGAAAAGTAATACATGTAAAACTTGTATTTTCCTACTTCTAGAAAGATTGGACTATAAGTAATATAGGACATGGATTTGGAGGTGACTCCATTTATAAGTTCTGGGTATAACTCATGACTTGTAGTCACTTCTAAATATTAAAGGTCTGAAAGTAGTTAAACTACTATTCTCAAGCCTTCTATATAGTGAATAGTAAGTGGAGATATCAACTTCTATTCCAAAAGTCTCTACAGTGATAAATGTTTCTGATTGCATAAGTTGTGTCGCTATTGCATGAGTTAGGTTTCTGATTGCATAACTGGTGTCTTTGGTTACACGAGCTATGTGGCATTGTCTTGATACATGCCTGTGATTACTGAGGCCCCAATTAATGTAATCCCTAATGACATCTAAAGGGTACTTCGGATAATTACTTTTCTGGTCTTTAGGTGATGGTTCACTTGACTATTTCATTGAGTCTCAGAGGGTGACTTATTTGCATATGGTTTCTTACTAATCTACTCATGCATGTTGTAACCCTTCTTTCTCCGCATCCCATGATGGGCCAGATATTATATTAGGCGTAGCTTTACTACTTCTTTTACCGAGTCCCGGTCCAGATACATATGATTCGATGTATGAGGAGAAGATTCCATACGTGAGGCATGGTAATATGTTATGATGATACAATTATTCACCGAGTCCTGGGCCAGCTGTACTATGATGGTATGTGTTGTAATATGATGGTATGTGTGGTGAAATAAGGTGGTATGTGTTGTAATATAATGGTATGTGTGTTATGATATGTGTGGTAAAATAAGGTGGTATGTGTTGTAATAGCTGGATACGTATGTATATAATGTTGGTACGCTATAGATTTATCCCACTCCTTTCACTGAGTCCCTCACTAAAGTGCTGGATACATTATGTAGGCATGCATATAAAAATATAGTGATACATTTGTGACCTCGAACCCCATAATAAATCGGTGGTAATATGATGACATATATGATAAGATTATACCATATACAATGAAATAATGTCATATACAAAGATATGATGAAGTAATATATATGATGATATGATGACATGTTAAGATGATGAAAAGATTATGACACCGAGTCCACTAGAGGGCTGAGTACAGTTTATGAGAATGTATATGACTACATGTCCTAAGATGCAGGTACAGTGAGTTGTTAAATGTTATATGTGTTTCCTGCATTCACATTTTAGTTGTTATCTCAATTATAATGCGTTATGCTTTACATATTCAGTACATATATCATACTGGCCCCCCGTTCTTTGGGAGGCTGTATTTTATGCCCACAGGTAGAGATGTTCATTTCGGAGATCCTCCAGCTTAGGACTTCCACTCAACTATGTTAGAAGTGCTCCACTGTTCCGGAGCCTAGCTTTTGATGCTGGTCATTTGATGTATATATTTATTTAGTCAGGGGTACAGTGGGGGTCCTGTCCCGCCATATGATACTGTTAATACTCTTAGAGGTCTGTAGACATGTTTATGTATGTTGTTTGTAAGTTGGTTTGAATTGTGCCTATACGACGCGTTGTAAATGTTTTTATGTTATGGCATCCTTGTCGGCTTGCGTGCCATTCATGATAGGATACAAATGAAAAAGGCTACATGTAAAGAAGATGTTATGACCCATTGGGGTTCTTATGTATAGTTCTTATATCTGATAGGGATGTATACGGGGTCCAGGTCGGAACCCGGTCATGGCCTATGTGGTTGGATTGTGACACAAACATGGGACATAATTGGATAAATAAGTGAAATTGGCCTAATACTTTGTAATTTTCATATTACCCTAACGTAGATCATGGAACTGACGTCTCATATAATCTAATTTGCTCAATGGAATGAACTTGTTCTTAAACATTTATGAAAACTCTGACCAAGTGATAGGTTTTTGACATCACCATAATATCAATAGTCGTCCATTTGACATCACCCATGACATAATAATCCTTCATTAATTTTTTATATTTTTCTTTATAATTATTTTAATTATTGTTACGTCCTTCCTTCACACCTGTAAATACCCACCTTTTTTCATCATTGTTTCTTCAATCTTTCTCAACCAACTCTTCTCTCTATACACTTCTTTACTTATTTCAAAATATATTTTTAGTTTTTAGTAGTTTAGAAATATTATTCCGATGATTTATATACTCTGGGTAGTACACAAAATACTCCGGCGCGGAGAAAAGGCTAGGGTTCAAAAGTGTTCATTAATTCCTTCAATTCTGAGTAAAGCTTCGCATTCCAGGTATGTAAGGCTTCAATGAGAGTATTACTTCCACTTTCATTCCTAAATTATTTTGATTATATGATAAATTATATTTATTTTATTTAAACTTTACTCTAAGTTATGTGGGTGTTTATCCATGGGTTCTTCCACCCATGTAGTCCAAAACCCTTTTAACTAAATCTATTGATTTCAAATAAGATTTTCTTATGGGTAATTTTTATTTCTACTTAATAGCATTAATCATGGTTAAACTAAAGAATATTGGTCAATTTTGATACAAAAATGATTTCATGTGTATGAAATGATGGTTTGCGAGTATTTTCTCTATTTATCCCTTTAAAGGTTCTTGAAATTCATGGTGGATTATTTAAAACATGTTTTTTTATTGATGAATTTCAAAGTATTTATACATAATTTCATTTACATGTATGTTTGAAATTTGAAGTAATTTGAAGCCACTTAGTTTTACTATATTTTTCAATAAAATCTAACTTGAAAACTTTGAGTCCAAATAAATGTTTTTGAAAGCAATGTCTATGATTAAAAGGGAATCTTATGAAATAAAAGAATGATGAAATGCTATGAATGATGGATTCCTTATGCAATTAGGAAAACTCTTGCATATTTGAATCACCAAACATTTTAATAACCAATTCCACTATATATGATGTTTAGAATTCTCAAGATATATGCTATGAATATTTGGAAGTATTAAACTATTCTATGGGATTGACTTAACAACGAATGGAGCATTGAGGTGGGATTTGGTTAGAGAATCCTAGTAGCAACCCCTTGTCTCATTAACTATGTGCCAACATAGGATCCGTTGTAGGCTTACGCTAATGGATCCATAAAAGCCCTTAAAGTTAAAATTAAAGAATGAATGTAAAATTAACAAAGTTCTACCCTAGGCAAGTAGACTCCCCGACCAACGTAGGGGTTATTTTGGATTCCTTATAATAGCTCACATGGTATTAATATCAATTATAGTCAAATTTCCACAAATGAACATTTTAAATGCTATTTAAATAATTACTCATGCATGTATATATCCACATATGTATGATTTAAATGATATCTACTTGAATATTCATGCATGCACTCATTTATCTACTTTACCTTATAAATGTCCTAAATGTTTTACTTTCTAATGCATTCCTACAAATTTAGTACATTCAAATTACTAACACATACTCTTTTTCATACATGATATCACCATGTAGGGACTAATTCTCCTCCTATTTCTCCTCCATGTGGCTAGTTGAGATTTCGTTTGTAGGCTACTTCTGTGAGTTCCCATGTTCCGAGAGAAATACTCATTTCTCTTTTTAGCTTATGATATGATGAGATCTTTGGATAATTACTATGACATTTCCTTCTATTGTGATTGAGGGTGAGCTAGGGACTTGTCTTAGCTCCACTAAATCTAAAATTTAAAGGTATTGTTGGACATATGTAAGTTGAAGATTTACTATTATGATTTTTTCTTCTTTATTTATTATCATTAACTATGAAAGGCTAAAAGAATACTAAGAGGCATGTTTGAGGTACTTTTGGGTTCCTCATTTGCCATGTCACATCTAGGCCCTAGGTTTGGGTCGTGATAAACTTGGTATCAGAACCTGAGATTTTGAATGGTCCTTGTTGTCTAAGTACTGTGTCATATAGGATTTTGTTCATGGTGCTGAAGCCCTCCATAACTATGAATAGGAGAATATGGGACGTTTAGGAATATTTTTACTTCTTTTAAATTCATATTGCGCCTTAGAGTGTCCTAAGCTTTCCTTTAACTAATGAACCATTTCGTGTTCTCTAGATAATGTGTCATGGAAGGGCACCTACAAGAGAAAGGATTGACAATGAGGACCAAATTCCTCTGATTCCCAATGCCCCACATCATGATGAAAGGGTAACCCATGCCAAGTTTCGCAATATCATTACATTTTTGGCTCAAGTCATAGACAACAAGGGGTATCAAGGTGTTTGTCCTCCCCAGATGGCAAAATTTGGCCTTTAGGATTTGAGATATCCAAAGGATGAATCCGCCTAAGTTCGATGGTTCTAAACTAGATGAGGACCATATGGAGTTCATTGATGAGGTGTACCAAATTATGGATATCATGGGTGCGCACCGAATGAGAAGTCTGAGGTAGTGGCCTATCAACTCAAAGGTATGGCTCGAGCATTGTGCCAAAAACATATTGTTGAGAGGGATAAAGAAATGGGCCTATAGAATGGGAAGAGTTCAAAGGTTCTTTCCTAGACTAGTTCTTCCCATTATTACTCCATTCCTTTCTAATAGGTTTGATATGTCACCGAAATATTATTAGAGCCATATTTGGTATCTACCCTCATTGGTGAGTCGGTTGTTGCTAGAAAGGTCTATAGGGGTTATCGCATGTCAATCTTCTGTATAGTTATTCCTTGTTATCTTATTGAGCTTGACATGGTAGATTTCGATATCATTCTTGGGATGGATTGGTTATATGCATCTTATGGTTCCATAGTTGTAGGACTCGTTGTGTCAAGTTCCAATTTCCAAATGAGTATATTATTGAATAAGAGGGTCATGATTCGGTAGTAAAAGGTATATTCATTTCTTATATTAAGGCCCAAAAATGATTTCTAAGGGTTGTATTTACCACATTGTGAGGGTTAGGGATGTCGACTCTAAAAGTCCTCCTTTTGATTCGATTCCAATAGTTAATTAGTTCTCCCATGTCCTTCCTAATGACCTTCCCGGCATACCTCCTAAAAGGAAAGTTGATTTTGGTATCGATATCCTGCCTGATACCATACCTATCTCTATTCCTTCTTATCGGATTGCCCCGACGGAATTGAAAGAATTGAAGGAACAATTACAGGACTTGTTAGAAAAGGGGTTCATAAGGCCAATTATTTCTCCATGGGTTCTCTCATGTTAATTATTACAAAGAAGGATGGGTCGCTACGAATGTGCATAGACTACTAAAAATTAAATAAGATGACCATAAAGAACAAGTACCCAATCCCTACAATAGATGACTTATTTGATTAATTGTAAGAGGCAAGTGCTTTCTCCAAGATCGAACTTTGGTCTGGCTATCACCAACTGAGGGTAAGGGAGTGTGACATTCCCAAAATGGCTTTCTGAATAAGGTATGGTCACTCCGAGTTTGTGGTGATAAGTTTTGGATTGACGAATGTGTCGGGAGTATTCATGGACTTGATGAATAGGGTTTTCAAACCTTACCATGATACTTTTATGGTGGTCTTCATGGATGATATTTTGATTTACTCTCGAGGTGAGGAAGAACATAAGAATCACTTAAGAGTTGTGCTTCAAATGTTGAGGGATAGGCAATAATTTGCAATAATTTAGTAAGTGTGAATTTTTGTTAAAGGATGTGGCATTTCTTGGTCACATAGTGTCTGGTGATGGGATCAAGGATGATCATAAGAAAATAGAGGTAGTCAAGAAGGGCATAGACCGTTGTCTCCTTCAGACATTAGGAGCTTCTTGGGTCTAGCCTGGCACAATAGAAGGTTCGTCAAAGGGTTTTATTTCATCTTATCTCCTATGACGAAATTAACCCAAAAGAAAGATAAATTCATATGGACAGATGAGTGTGAAAGAGTTTCTCAACCTTGAAAGATCGACTTACCTCTTCTCTTATTTTGACTCTACCACAAGGATTAGAAGGGTTTGTGGTTTATTGTGATTCTTCAAAGATTGGGTCATAACCTATGCTTCTAGGTAATTAAAGGTACATGAGCGTAACTATCCTACCGATGACCTTGAATTGGCTGCCATTGTTTTTGCTTTGAAGATTTTGTGGCATTATCTCTATAGGGTGCATATGCATGTATATGCCAATCATAAAAGTCTTCAATATGTGTTCACGGCAAATAAGGTGGCTAGAACTCCTTAAGGATTAAGAAATGAGTGTGCACTATAATTTGGGTAAAGCCAATGTGGTTGCCAATGCACTTAGTAGAGTTTCTATAGGGGGTGTGGCCAAAGTTGATAAAAGGAAGAGGGAGTTGGTGAAAGATATTCACTAGTTGGCTAGATTAGGGGTAAAGTCGTGTGGTACCCATGATGGTTGTATGGTTGTTCAAAATGGATATGAATCCTCTTTGGTGGTGGATGTTAAGTCAAAGTAAGATCTTGACCCAACGTTTATTGAGTTAAAGAACTTGCTGAAGGAAAAAAAGGTAGAGGTCTTTTCCCATAGGGGAGATGGGGTGCTAACTTACCAAGGTCGGCTATGTGTTCGGGGTAAGGATGGTCTAAGGAGTTTGAGCTTGATGGACGCTCATAAGTTTACATACTCCATTCATCCTGGTTCAACAAAAATATACCGAGAAAAGATTTCTATTGGTGGGGTGGCATGAAGAAGGACACTGCAAGGTTCATGTCCAAATGTACGAATTGCCAATAAGTGAAAGCCTAACATCAAAGGACAGGTGGCCTAGCCCAAGACATTAAAATCCCTAATTGGAAGTGGGAAGATATGAATATGGATTTTTGTAGTGGGTTTTCCTCGGACTTGGAAGCGTCATGATTTGATTTGGGTAATTGTTGATAGAATGACTAAGTCGTCTCACTTCCTACCGATTATGACTTCCTATAGTGACAAAGACAATACCGAGTTGTATATGCGGGAGTTGGTGAGTTTGCATGGTATGTCGTTATCCATTATTTCGGATCATGGTACCTAATTCACTTCTCACTTTTGGAGATCATTTCAAAATAGCCTTAGTACTAAGGTAAAATTAAGCATAGCATTCCATCCTCAAACCGATGGGCAAGCCGAAAGGACGATTCAAACAATAGAGGATATGTTAGGGGCTTGTGTGTTGGAGTTTAGAGAAAATTAGGATGGTCATCTATCACTCATCGAGTTTGCCTATAATAATAGTTACCACTCAAGTATTGAGATGGTGCTGTTTGAGGATTTTTATAGGAGACGATGTAGATCTCCGGTTGGTTGGTTAGATGTAGGTGAGATGACCTTTGTGGGCCACAATTTGGTATTTGATGCTTTAGAAAAGGTGAAGATCATTAGAGAAAGGTTGAAGATGATTCAAAGTCGTCAAAAGTCCTATTCTGAAACTAGAAGAAGAGATCTTAAGTTTAATGTGGATGATTGGGTGTATCTGAAGGTTTCACCTATGAAGGGTATGGTTCGGTTCGATATGAAATCGAATTTGAGCCCTTGGTATGTAGGGCATTATAGAATTGTGAGACATATTGGCAAGGTTGAGTATGATTTGGAATTGCCATTAGAAATAGCCATGGTTCATCCGATGTTCCATGTGTCTATGTTGAAAAAATGTGTGGGTGATCCTTGTTCCATTGTTCCTTTGGAAGTTGTGAATGTTGAAGAAAAATTGACCTATGAAGAAGTTCTGGTTGAAATTTTGCACCGGCTAGTCACAAAATTGAGGAACAAAGAAGTTGCATCTGTTAAAGTCCTTTGGAGGAATCAACAAGTAGAAAGTACTGCATGGGAAGTGGAATCAGATATGATTAAGAGGTGCCCTCGTCTTTTTCCCTCTACCAAAACCGAAGGTATTAAGTTTTCCTTCCTCAATTACTTGAAATCCTTGCGTTTCAACTTTTTTTTATATGGATGCAAAATTATGAAATATGTTTAGAATGATGTTATTAATTGAACTTTTACATTAATTACATTAATGTTGGTTTAAACTCTAATCTACTTAAGATAATTCTTGTCTTATTCGAGGACCAATGTTCCCAAGAGGGAGATAATGCTACAGCCCATAAAAACCATTATATATGGTGTTTCAATTCTCAATTAAAATGAACTGCTTCTGTATTTTGGGCAAAATATTTCATAGGATGGTCTACATTATGTGATTCAAATTTCTTGAATAACCCCAACGTCATTACCTTCAACTTTTGTGAGACCATAGCTTATGATTCGGAAGCTAAGTAGGTCAAATAAATTAATCTTTGCAAGACCCGATGCTTTAACTAAATAGAGTATTTGTCGAAGGAAAATCATATCTCACGGAAGAATGCTCCAAATCAGTTGATTCTTGAATGAAATGAAAGAAGAATTCTAGAGATACAATCCATCTCAAGACATCAAATCTTAATTAGGAAGTTATCTTGCTCAAACATAGCTCCGAAAAAGGTATTTTGTAAAAAGAATATTCAAGATCTAGATCCATTTGACATCACCCATTACATCAATAGTCCTCTATTTGACATCACCAATGACATCACAATTCTCCATTAAATTTTCAAATTTTTCTTTTTAATTATTTTAATTATTATTACGTCCCTCCTTCACATCTATAAATACTCACCTTATTTCATCATTATTTTTATCAAGCTTTCTGAAACAACTCTTCTCTATATACACTTTTTTACTCATTCTCAAAATATATTTTTAGTTCTTAGAGTGTACAAATACTATTTCGGTGATTCATATATTTCGGATAGTAAGAAAATGCACTGGCTAGGAGAAAAGGCTAGGACTCAGGAGTGTTCATTAAGTCCTTCGATTCTGAGTAAAACTTTGGATTCCAAGTATGTAAGGCTTCAATGAGAATATTCCTTCCACAGTCATGCCTATAGTATTTTCACTGTATGATAAATTATATTTATTTTCTTTAAACTTTACTCGAACTTATATGTGTATTTATCAATGGGTTCTTCCATCCATGTAGTCCAAAACTCTTTCAACTAAATCTCTTGATTTTAAATAAAATATTCTTATGGGTAATTCTTATTTCTACTTAATAGCATGAATCATGGTTAAACTAATAATTATTGGTATACTTTGATGCAAAATGATTTCCAATCTATGAAATGATGATTTACAAGTATTTTCTCTATTTATCCTTTAAAGGTTTCTGAAATTCATGGTGGATTATTTAAAGCAAGATTTTTTTGATGAATTTCAAAGTATTTATACGTAATTTCATTTACATACATTTTTGAAATTTGAAGTGATTTGAACCCACCTATTTTTCTATATTTTCAATAAATTTGACTTGAAAGCTTTGACTCCAAATAAATATTTATGAAAGCAATGTGTATGATCAAAATGGAGTACTATGAAATAAAAGAATGATGAAATTCTATGAATTATGGATTCTTTATGCAATAAGGACAATTCGTGCATATTTGAATTACCAAATGTTTTAATGAGCAATTCTACCGAATATGATATTTTGAATTCTCAAGCTATATGCTATGACTATTTTGACGTATTAAACTATTCTGTGTGATTGACTTAGCACCGAATGGGTCATAGAGGTGGAATTCGATAAGGCAATCCTTTTAGAAACCCCTTGTCTCATTAATTGTGTGCCAACACAGGAGCCCTTGTAGGATTAGGCTAATGGATCCATGAAAACCTTTAATGTTAAAGTCAAAGAATGAATGTAAAGTTTACAAAATTCTACCCTAGGCAAGTACACTCCTTGGCTAGTGTAGGGGGTTATGTTGGATTCCATGTAATAGCTCACATGGTATTAATGTCGGTTATAGTAAACTTTCCATAAATGAACATTTCAAATGATATTTACATGATGACTCTGAATGTATATATCCACATATGTATGACTTAAATTACATCTACTTGATTAAGTATGCATGCACTCATTTATGTACTTTACCTTATAAATGTCCTAAATGTTTTACTTTGTAATGCATTCCTACATAATTCGTACATTCAAATTACTAACGCATACTCTTTGGCCTACATGATATCACCATGTAGGGACAGGTGCTCCTCCTCATTCTCCTCCACGTGGCTAGTTGACATTTCATTTGAAGGCTACTTTTTGTGAGTTCCCATGTTCCGAAAACAATACTCCTTTATCTTTCTAGCTTATGATATGTTGAGATCTTTAGACACTTACTATGGCATTTCTTTCTATTATGATTGAGGGTCATCTAGGGACTTGTCTTAGCCGTGCTAAATCAAAAAGTTAGAGGTATTGTTGGATATCTATAAATTTAAGATTTACTATTATGATCTTTTCTTTTTTATTTATTGTCATTACCTATCAAAGGATAAAACAAATGCTAAGAAGCTTGTTTTAGGTACTTCCGGTTTCTTCATTCGCCTTGTCACATCTAGGCCCTAGGCTTGGATCGTGACACCAATGTAGGAAGTATCATTTTGTAATGATCAATGAACTTTTTAGTCTCAATAGAAGTCGACGTCACATCAAACTCTGGTGGCTTAAGATCCATCAAGTTCTTAAGATCCTTGGGTTTCTCAAAAGTTTCAATTGAATGAACAATTTGTTGAGTATCCACATGATGTGTATGAGTAGCTGTAACATTCAATAGAACTTTTTCTTGTGTTTGGGAAGTAGTCGGAGGGACTTGAAGTCCACCTTGATTAGTCAACAATGCCTCCAACACATTTAACAATATCATCACAACATCTCTAGGAAAAGCAACAGTAGGTATAATAGTTGGTACTATTGGTGGAGCATCCTGAATGACCTGTTCCTACACTCACTCTGGAGCACCAACTTCCGGATGACCCCCATTCATTACTTTGGACTGGGGTACGACATGTGGTCCAGTCCGAGCCCTAGTAGGATGAGACCTACCTTGCTACCACAAAAAGTAGTGCCATGTCTCCCACCACGTCTAACAGATCCATTAGATGGAATAGCAGAGGAAGAACCACCTTTGTTAGCCATCTATGAAAATTATATTCAAGGGTTAGACATGATTCAACTCAACGCAACAAAAAATGAATAAAGGAAAATATCCTAAATGTTTAGTTGCCTCAAGGTCATAAGTATGGGTGCCTTCATTCCCATGAACTATTACTCTACCAACCACGTCTCCATGACTCGAGACTTAAAGCCTATGCTTTGATACCAACTTTGTCATATCCCAAAATACATCCTAGACGTGATTGGTACACATTATCACCACCTGTCGAGTGAACCAAAAATTCATACACTTAACCAAATTGTCTAGGAATTGAGATAAAATATGTATAGCTCCAAAACTCATCAATAGTGCTCAAAATAAAATAGCTATCAAACAAAAATCATTTATCGATTTATGAATAGAATGGGCACTTAAATAGTATATATCTAGCCCAAATTCCATAATAAGATCTTGGAGAATCTAAATAGAGTTACATGAGTTCCACTATCGGACATGCAAACCCCATAAAATAAAAAATTATATGCTAATGATAGGTAAAATTGAAATAATACCCTCTATGAACAATGCAAAGTCTCACCTCAACAATAGAATGCACACGAATGAGCTAGTTAGCCACTAGTCTCACCCTCTACTACAATATCTGCATAGACATGCAAGTAAGGAGTGAGCTATATATAAATATAACCCAAAAAGATCCTTGACTCGCTACTTTAATACTCTCGGAAAAAGAGTTAAAAAATACATCTACACCATAAGCATAAAATGATATGCACAAGAATGTATTTGATAATATAAAAATCAATACTTCACACCAAATATTCTAAAAAGGGAACTACACATTTCCACTCAATCTCCACTCCAAGATTGTCATAAATATCAAGGATGGAGATCAATCCATCACCCTCAAAGGCCCACGATAGCATATATAATGTCTTGAAGTATACTACGGCAACATGTACAAAGCCCTAAAATATTACGACAACTATATGCCCCTAGAAACTATATCACACTAATGAAGAAAGATATCCAATACTACACTACATATAACTTATAAAATTATTTGATATTTTTCACAAAATAACATATCTATGGCTGATTCAAAATCACCAATTCTGGCAAGCACACACTTGTCCCAACACATGGACTTGGCAAAAAATTATACATTTTTCAAAGAAAGTATGAAAATAAAGAACTAAAGTTTAAAGTCTCACTTACCTCGCTAATGACAAATTCCACAACCTTACACATGTAGAAGACCAACCTAAACAGCCTCCAAATGCTCAATCTATGCAAAATATAGATTAATGACATCAATTTGACTAGTCGAGTGAAGTGTTAATATCCCTAACTTTTAATTATAGAGATAAACCTTAAGATTTCACCCTTAAACTATAAATCAAAGATAATAAGAAAATTTGCAGCAAGTTGTACCAGTAGTTTTGCTTGCTTAAAAATGGCGTAAATTTCCAATTTCCTTAATATTCTTAGAAGCATACTTGCCTAAGAATTTTCAATTCATTATCACTATCACATTATTGATTTCTAATCATTGCTTCAATGATTTTTAAGAGCTATGGTAAAAGTAGAAAGAGATTACTACTTTCTGCCAATTTAATGGGGTACAAGTATATGCTACTATGAATAAATTTGATGATATTACCTGAAGCTTACTGTCTCCCAAAACTGTGGTCAAAGGGACTCTTCTTTGTTGTACATGAACTCCAAAGAACTTCCTGTATGAGTTGTTTGTTTTCTTCAAAAATAAAAGAAAAAATATTTGTCCTAAAATTCTACTCTATAGGACTGTAAGGAGAAAGGAATCTGCAAGGACAATCACTCCTTTTAACTGAAAAGGATAGTCACTCCTTTTGATTCTCTTAATAATAAAAGTTATTGGTTAAATTACCAATTAGCCCTTCATTTCAATCTACAACCTACTTAATTGACCCTTCGTTAAATAAAAGGATTATTACAATGAGTCAGTCTACAACTCATGGAGGTTATTATGAGTCATAAACTTTACTAGTGAATGTGAAGTAAATGTTGGAATTTGTCCAAGGCAAGTATAAGATTCTATAGGTCTTTTTACGACTCGTGAAAGAGTCTACGACTCGTAGAAAGGAGGCGTAATGCATGTATTATGCCCTGTAACAAAAACACCCTCATAACCCACTCTATGACTTAATAGGATGAGTGGTAGAGGAATCGACGAATCATCAAAATGACACATGCACAAACTTCTAAGGTTAGTATTTTGCAGGATGTTATACCCTGTAGGACAAATGAAGTCTATGACTTGTAGACTTGAGAACGAGTCATAGAAATGATTTGTATAGATAGTTAAGAGACTGGTTTTTCGGGTCTTTTCTTAGGGCCTGCAGGACGAGTCGTTCCTATGACTCATCACTACCTCTAATATTCATAGAACCCGGTCGTAGGGTTGACCGACTTAGAATTTAATGAGTTGTGTAGTTTTTTAATTTTCCCTAGATTCTAATAATGAATGTGGACATTTTCAATGACTAGATTCATTGAGTAATATGTCTTAAATACTTCTAAACCATTTTTATTCTCTTATTATTTTCCCAAACAAATCCTAGACTTCTCTCCCAAGGTTTCTCATCGGTTCATCATCTTTTTCAAGATTTGGATTAGGGTTTCTTCAAGATCAAACCTTCTTTCTCAAATTTCAAAGTTTAATTTCAACAAAGTTATGTGTGGATTCATCCGTGGGATCTTCCACCCATTGATTCCAAGGTTATCCTCAACAATAACATGAAATGTCATTACTTTTAAACTCCAATTTTGATGAATTATGTTGGGTTGTTTTAATTATGTTTTAATCATTACTAACTGTCATTATAAGTGTGTTTCTACGTAAATTACATGATTTCAAATTAAATTATTAATGCCTATGCATAAAGCTATTTCCTATGATTAATTACATGATGTATCATTGTGAAGTTCAACGATTTCAAAGAATTCTATGATTTAAAATCAAAATTGATTATGTATTCAAGTTTTCCTTTAAATTCAACTATGATTCATTAATACAGATTTTAATTATGATAAAAGTATGATACTTATGTAAGTTATGAAAAAAGGTGACTTAGGACCCTATGTAGTAACCTAGGAACCTCATGACATGAATTATGCAATTATGATTTGTAATGATGAAAGGCCAATACTAATATTGCAACTATGTTATGAAATGAGCTATTCTATGAATTTCATATCTACGATCATGAATATGATATATGTTCATTATGATTTATATATTATGTATGTATTCTATGGGATTTGACTTAACAAAGAATGGACTTGAGGTGGGGGCCCTACCAAAAAACTTAATAGCAACCTCTAATCGCTTAAACTAGGTGCCACCATAAGTTGCCTTTATGGCTTAGGTAGTGGATCCACATATAGCATATGTACATGAAGTGCCTAGTGGGGTAGAGTATACCTTGGATAGTAGATTCCCCTTTCTTCCATTGTATGAGGAAATATCGGAATTCTATATTATAGGTCGCATCATCTTATTGTTGGTTATGGTTTCTATCCCACACAAATATACTATTCTTATGTTCTTTTACATCTTTAACTATGACTCTAAGTTCCTTTGCCTACTATTCTTTTCTCATGACTTTACTTATTCTTTTATCATGAATGTTATTTGGTCATTGTATCTTATGAGTTATATCGCATTTCATTCCCACATAGTTAGTACATTCAAATATACTAACGTATAGTTGTTCCCTACATTATCTTATAATGTAGGGGTTGAGGCTTGGAATCATATCCATACATATGGCTAGTTGAGCTTTCTCATTAATAGAGTTGTGGTGAGTCCTCATCTATCGAGGACTAGTTATGAGTTCTTGCTTCTTACTTCAAAAGACTTTGTTATGTTCCGAATTGAGGTTGAGCTAGGCAAATGTCTTAGCCGCTGCCCATTTTTCATTAATAAAGGCATGTGTTGGAGAAAATATGTAGAATTTATGTAGTCAGATTATATTTTCTTTATGTTTTATGTTAGACTCTTTCTCATACTATATTCCAATTTACTTTACCTTATGCATGCTTTATGATATATTTAGAGGCTTGGTTGGAGCCCCTTCAGGGTTTCGATCGCCGTATTATGACTAGCCTTTAGGTAGACTCATAACAATATGCGATGTTATTATATTTTATGAATTTAGATCGGTATATGTATTTCCTTTACAAATTTTAATATTTTTATCTATTCTATTGGGATTTGACATAGAACCCAAAGTGTTGTAGGTGTAGGCTTGGTTAGGGAGTCTCTAGTAGCAACATTTAGTACCAAACTACATTTCCCCCATATGTAGTATTAAATGTCTTAGCTAGTTGATCCAAATATAGCACATGATATAAATAATACGGAGTCTACTTTGGCAAGTAACCTTTCTTTTCGGTGAAGGAGTTATACAAGACTCCATATTATAGCTCACATGATTTTAAAACTGGTTCCAGTACATATTCAAAAAATGATTATGTTTTCTTTCAAGCTCTTAAATGATATTTTTTTATGATGAATTAACCTTATATTAGGATCTTACATTCTTTACATTTCATATACCAATGTAGACATTTTCCTATATTATTTCATAATATAGGTTATGACGCTTTGATCTGTCCATATAGTTAGATTAGATATCTACTCAGAGTTAGCTATTTTGGTGAGTCCTCATGATTTGAGGGTGAACCCATCATGTTATTTCTTTAGTATTTAGATGCACTTTTAATGATTTGGGTGAGCTAGGACTTGTCCTATGCCCCTATCTAGTTTCGTAGAGGCTTGTTAGACAATAGAAGTATGTTTCATTCATCTGACTATTATGTTTGAATTCTCCCTATTTCGAGATTTCTATATTGGGACTATTTATGCATTGAAAGTTTGTTTTCAATTTCATGTTTTAAATATTTTGCTATGTGCTAAGAGTCTTGGTTGGAGTCTCTTAAGTTTCTAATCATCGTTTCATGTCTAGGGTCTATCATTGGTGATGAAAAACTTTGTATTAGAGCACAAGCTTTAAGTGTCCTAGGTTGTCTAACATAGTTGTGAAGTGTACCAAATCTTTGAATAAGGGAATATGAAACTCCACTTCTTTCATAATTCTTATGCCGTGCGATAGAGTTGAACTCACTAGGCCTTCCTTCTAACCCTTGTACATTGCAATTATAGAATCATGCATCCGCGAAGAGCTCCATTGTGAAGGAATATTGATAAAGAGAAGCAAGATCTATAAGCTTCTAATGGTCCACTAATCGAGCAAGTCTCTGATGACAATTTTCGAGTGGATTTTCAAGTGCTTTTAAAAGCTATAGCTGCACAAGCTAATTGTGAAGTGGTTTCTCCCATGAAGCTGAATGTGGGTACGATGAACCCTCCAGAGTTCTATGGTTTGAAGGCTGATGGGGATCCATAATAGGTAATTGAGAAAATTCACAACATTATTGATATTATGGGAGTCAGTCCGGTGGAAACGGCAGACTTAGCTGCATATCAACTGGATGGCATTGCTCAAATTTGGTTCGATCAATAGAAAGGTGAATGACCTAGGGATGTGGGTTCCTTGGATTGGGAAGAGTTCAAAGATCCCTTTATTGACTACTTCTTCCCTCTCAATCTAAGGTAGTCTAATGTTTTGTATTTATCACTATCAAGCAAGGTAATATGAATGTGAGAGAGTATGCTTTGAAATTCATAAAATTGTCTAATTATGCTTTATTCCCGGTTGCCAATCTACAACTCATATGAGCAAGTTTGTATCAGGTGTTTCAAATTTAGTAGTCAAAGAGCATCTATGACACCTTGTACTATTCTATCCTAGACTAAATCTAAGATTCTAGAGAACAACTTGAGAAAAGTAGAGGAAGTGAGCTGATGAGTGACACATGAATTGTAAGACCCTAGAATTTGGAAAGTTCAAAAATGAGGATCAAAACATAAAAATCTAGAAAAGCTGCAATTTTTGCACTTGATGATGACCCTAAAATTTAGTCCTGCAGGGTTATGTCCATAACAGGGTAGTACGGACCATTGTGAGAACCAAGGGCCATGAAGCCTTCTGTTGTGACTCCTTTAGAAAACTCAAAGACATGATCCCAAGTCTAGGATAACCACTGTCTACCACGAGCCGTGGAGCTTTTTACGGACCATGGTGAGCTCCGTGGTGGTCACTCCTGCACGTTACCCTATAGGGCCACACCACGCCCATGCTCTAGAGACTGTGGTTCACTTCATCGACCGTGAAGGGTCCCATAAAGGAGGTTCTAAAACTTTTCCTGCAAACTCAGAAATTCAGATTCCAAATCTAACATCACAGACACTACTACAGACCATGATGAGCATCACAATCCGTGATGGGTCCTCTATGACGAGTTCATGTCCCAATTAAATGAAGGGCATTTTAGTTATTCCCTATTCTTTTATTAATGTATGTGGATATTTTTTGTACTAGAGTCATTACGAAAATATCCTAAATACTCCTTAATCTATTCGTTTCCCTCATTAATTCCCAATATACTTAAAAACTTTTCTCTCAAGGTTCCCTCAAAGTTTATCATCTTTATCAAGGATTTTTGCTAGGGTTTCTTCAAAAAACAGTCCCCTTTTTCAATTCCAAGGTTAAATTCAATCAAGGTATGTAAGGACCGATCCATAGGTCTCTTTCACCCATGGAGTCCCAAGGTTTCTACTGAAAAACTCATGAATTTCAATTGGGTTTGTAACCCTAGTTTTATGAATTATATTAGGATTTTTAAATTATATTTTTAATCATTATGAATGATAATTATAATTGTGTTTCTACATAAATTACATGATTTTAAGTTGAATTATTATTGCCCATACATGCATTCTATTTTCTATGATGATATTATGAAGTACGATTATGAATCCAATGATTTGAAGGTATTGTCATGATTTTCATTCAAATTGACTATGCGGATGTGTTTTACACAAAATTTAAGTATGAATTATGATCATGAATTATAAGTATGTTCAAGGCAAGAATTTTATGCAATTTATGAAGTAAAGTGACTTAGGGCCCTATGTGGTGACTTAGGGCCTGACTATATGAATTATGCAAGTATGATTTGTAATGATGAAAGAAAATATCTCACATTACAAGTATGTTATGAAATGAGCTATTATATGAATAATGAAGTTTAGGAACAAGTTATGATATGAGCTAAGTATTTTTATTATGTTATGTATTCTGTGGGTTTTGGCATAGCACCGAGTGGACTTGAGGTGGGGGCTCTAAAAAAATCCTTAGTAGTAACCTCAAGTCTCATAAACTACGTGTCACCATAAGTTTCCTTCATGTCTTAGCTAGTGCATCCTTATATAGCGTATGTTATAATCCTCCTAGCAGGATAGAGTCTACCTTGCCAAGTATATTTCCTTTTTTCTTTGATATATGGGGAAAAAATAAAACTCCATGTAATAGCTCTCATGGTCTTATTGTCGGTTATGGTCCTATCCCATATATGTATGATCTGTTATGTACTTTTATGATTTCAACTATGCTTTTCAAATACTTTGATCATTATGATTACCTCACGAATTTACTTATCTCATCTTATCATGTACTTTACTTGATTATTACATCTTTTTTTTTACGTTGCATGTCATGCCCTCAAACTTAGTACATTCAAAAGTACTAACGCATATTATTGCCTATATTGTCTTATAATTTAGGTGTTGAGGATGAGGATCATATCAATCCACGTGCCTAGTTGAGCTTTCCCATTACAGCAAAGTTGTGGTGAGTACTCATCTATCAAAGACTAGTAATGAGTTGTTATTTCCCTACTTTCAAAGACATTATTATATTTTTTCCATGTTTGAAGGTGAGCTAGGGAAATGTCTTAGCCCTCTCTTATGTTCATGAATAGATGCACTAGTTGGAAAAATGTTAGAGTCTATGTTTTCAAGATACATTCTTCGTTTACGATTCTTGTTCAAGACTCTCGTATGTTGATTCTGCATTTATTTTACCTTATGTATGCTTTCAATATATCAAGAGTCTTGGTTGGATCCCTTTGGGGTTTTGATCGCCGTGTTAAGAATAGGCCCTAGGTCGAGTTGTGACATGAGTAGTACTACAAACAGTAGGAGGAGTTATAGGACGTACATAGGGCTCGTAGGTCACAACTTTCATTAGCCAAATTTGAGTTCTTAGGACCTTCCCTACGGGTGGTCTCTACAGACCATAGGATTTCCTACGGATTGTAGATAGTGTCTGTAGGAATAGTTTTAGAGACTCTAAAACTTTGGTATGCAGGAATGTCAGTACGAGTTGCCAGGACACCGTCTACCATTCTACAACCCGTAGTAGGTGGTCGATAACCTCTCTATACTTTCCCAATATTTCAACTTCCAAGGCCCTTCTTACGACCTAGTCTAAGACCTACAGGTCCATGAACAAGTTGTAGGAAGCAACTTGTAGACTCCACCATTAGAAACTCTTTCAGAATCTTTCCTATGGTTTAGAAGATTAGTTCATTGAAAAGACTATCACCCATAGAAAGGTGGTTACAGACCCATGAGAGGATTTTCCAGTGAAGTCTAATTTTGGGAAAAGGCTTCTACGACCGGCATCATACAATCCATAGAAGTGTTGAGTTGTCACAACCCAACCCCGTAGGCCGTGATTGGGGTCTGACCTAGACCCCCGTGTACCCATCTGTCGACTATAGTCAAATTGGACTAAGTATAACGTGATACTGCTTACAAAAACCTCAATAGGTCAAAAAAAATTCATGTTCATATAGCCTTCTAGA
The DNA here is from genome assembly GCF_947179165.1 of Solanum dulcamara. Lineage (NCBI taxonomy): Eukaryota > Viridiplantae > Streptophyta > Magnoliopsida > Solanales > Solanaceae > Solanum > Solanum dulcamara. The sequence goes on from NC_077240.1 coordinate 51,284,843, forward strand.
TATGGGAACCAAAAACATGAACCCAGTGGGTGATAAAATATTCATACACGTGTAGCCTCTTTCATTTGCATCATGTCATGATAGGGAAAGCCAGCCGACAAGGCTTCCACAACATAATAGCTTTTACAACATATCGCATAGGCATAACCGAAATAAACTCCTAAACAACCCACACACATATGTCTACAGGCCTCTAAGAATAGGAACGATAACATATGGCGCGACAAGGCCCCCGTCGTACCCCTGTATAAACAAATATATACATCGTAGGACCAGTACCCAAAAGTTAGGCTTCGAAATAGTGTAGCACTTCCAACATAGCTGAGCGGAAATTCTAAGCTGGCAAATCTCCGAAATGAACATTTGTACCTACGGGCATGAAACACACCCCCCGGAGAAAGGGGGGTCAGTACAATATATGTACTGAGTATATAAGCATACATAATTGAGATAACAACTGAAAAAGGGATGCAAGAAACCAAGTATAGCATTTAATAGGGTACTGTATCTGTGTCTCATAAAATAAAGTCATGTATACCATTATCACGTATCATATCCGGCCCGCTCGGTGACTCGGTGTTACAAATACATCATCTATCATGATAGGCATATGTACATTGTTAGCACTGTGGAACGTACAGACCGATCCATATATATAGCAAGCACATGCCGAGGAACGACGGCCCAATCCATATATTGCATGATACTGCCGAGGTACGACGACTCGATCCATATATTACATGATGATGCCGAGGTATGATGGCCCGATCCGTATAATGCATAATAATGCCGAGGTACGACGGCCCGATCCGTATAATGCAAAATAATGCCGAGGTACGATGGCCCAATCCGTATAATGTATAATAATACCGAGGTACGACGACCCGATCCATATAATGCATAACCTGTCATGAAATGTACGACCCAATCCTTACATAGCAAAATGTGTCGAGGTACGTTTGGCCCGATCCATATATATCATAATGCATATATGTGCTTGTATAACATGGCAACATGTCAAACATCCCTCAGGTATCCCCATAAAACATGTTCCAGAGCCCCTAGGTATAGGAGCTTACACATCCCAACACTATTCAACTATAGGAGGCTCAAGGGTCAACTACTTCTAGGCCCTTATCATTCAAAAGTGGGTACAAGTCACGAGTTATATTCATAATCTATAAATGGGGCTATATCTAAATCCATGTCCTATAGAACCTTTAGTCTAGTCTTTCTCGAAGCAGGAAAAGACAAGCTTTACATGCACCACTTCCTATCACATGGAAGACTTGAAAAGTAATGACTCAACTTGTTACAGGAGTTCTAATCAGTAGGAAGTGAACAGGAGTCTTAACTCACCCTTAGAGTTTTAAGAGTGGAATAACTTCAAACTTCATATACACAATACTTACATCTAAGTCGTGCCAAAGGAGAGGAATAATAACTTTACATACACTACTTTCCAGTATATCGAATACTTGAGGAATGGAAGCTTAACTACTTTAAGAGTCTTAACATTCAACTGTGAACACGAATTATGAATCATGAACCATGTTCAGAGCTCATGAATAGAGTTACCCAAAGCTTCACACACATATCACTTGTCACTTAGATCTAACACATGCCCAAAAGAAAGAACAGATAAGCTTTACATATTTATACCAAAACATGCCAAAAGAAAATAACTTTACATACTTATGCCAAAAACATGCCAAAATAAAGCTTCACATACCTCTTATGAGTTACTCTTTATCCCATTTGCCTCATCGTCCTTTGAACCTATTCAACATGAAAGTAATACGAATATCAACCACTGCTAACTTTCCATCATCTTAGGTTGCACCTTAGTATTCATGGAACATATTTCCTTGTTCGTCTCCTCAACTAGTTCTTTAATTAGTTAAGGCATTAACAAAAATTGGGCAGCACCTCCCTATAAAGTGCCCTATCCAAATTTCCAATTACATCCCTAATCACTACAGCCAACCAACAACAACACCCTGCAGCATATACATATAAAACATGGCAACATCACGCAGCACAAGCTCCAAACAACTTGCTGAAAATTACGACACCAAAATAGGGTTTCTAGTCTTTATTTTGCAAAGCCTTTATTTATACGAAACAAGGGGTCATGTGGCTGTTACAAGAAGCATCCACACCCCTTTTAGAACCCATTTAGGACCTGCAACAAACCCCCACACACCTGCAGCAGTACACCACAAGCACAAGGCTTTACTTCGACGATAATTCAACTATAGCGCTTCCAATTTAGTTTATTTCGAACGTCAAGCATCTCTATGATATTTTCACATTTCCAGCTAATTAAACCACATATAATTCAATTCTTAACAATACCATAAAATCCAAATTAAGAGGAGAAACCTTACCTTACCCTAAACCCGTCAAACTCGCCAAAATTATCAAAACGCGAATTCTGGACAGCCTACTGTCTTGTATTGTCGGTTAGTTTTGAAGGGGTAATTGAGGGAAACAGGATTTGTATCTTCAATGAAAGTTATAGAAATGTGTGTTAGGGTCGCATACAATTTTGAATTAACCCTACATAAAATTTTTATAAAACGATATGCCCAAAATACCAACAGCAGTCCTTGTAGAATTTCTAAAACGAAATCTGGGCAGCAGCTCCCCCATGGTTCACCACCCTTTTTCGAGCAGAGAAAAGCAAAACTGGGTTTTAGAGTCTAAATTAAAGTTATATCCCTATGAAATATCTTTCTAAAACATCTTTAATCACTTGAAACGAAGCCTTACACAAGGAGTTATACTTGTATTACTAACAGCAGTTTAATTAAAAAATGGGTCTGTTCCCTAGCATTTTCTCTTTAAGCTTCTCTTAGTTTTCCAAGTGTAGAACTGAAAATATGATTCCGTAGGAATCGTAATATACATATATATAGACCTCCACGTAGTTGAGGAACACCATAGATAATTAATTGATGGAAAAAAATTAGAGACTTACCTCCTTCTAGGTGCTGCGGTAGCTCCTCTCTTCTCCCTCTTAACTTTTCTCTCAATTTTTGAAGTGTAGAAAAGGATCAACAATGAAGTTCCTAATATTTCATACATATATATATATGCCTTTTTGGAGAGTGACATGTGGCATCCCCTAAGGGTGACACGTGTCACACCCTTAGGCAACCATGTCACCTCATGCAACCAATCACATGTTGCCATGTGGTGATATGGGACCCACCTCAAGTAGATGAGTCACCTACTTAGTCAAAGTAGGTGCATCACTTGCTTGATTCCGAGAAGGTGCTATGCCTCCTTCCGCCTCTCCTATGGGTTCATAATCTCGTCTTACTTTAGGAGCCTATGTAATCCTTGCTACGTAAGCTCAATATGTACTCCAGTGGCTTAGTTATGTAAGTCATCCAAGTTGGTAGCTTATGTAAGTAAGTCGAGTCCTACGACTTGTTACTTTGGCCTCCAATTCGTTTCAAATCCTTATAGACCTATTTCCAACCTTCACTCTTAAGGAGCGTCACGTCCTCCCTTCCTTAGAGTTATTGAATCATGTTATAGATAATATGGGTCACGGAACAACTTTCAAGAAGCTTAAGAAGACGTTCCGAAGCATAAAGGTACGGGGTATAACATGAGTAAAGGAAGATTTTGATATATATTTTCAAGCATGAGTTATACTACATGTTGAATGTCATATTTTGATAAGTCGATGTATATTTTCAAAACACTTGACAAGATGAATGTTACTTATAAGTAAAAGAAAAGATGATGACGACAAATGTTGATATAACCTGATGAAAAGTCCAAAGAGATTAGATGAGATGTATTTTGAGTATTTCACTCACTTCATGTGTGTGTATATATAAGAATAATAAAGTTTTAGTAGTAGTATTAAGCACCGACTTAGGAAAGAGTTTAAATAACTCATTCCCCATAAACTATGTAGCTAGCATAGGATAGGATCATGTCGTTCATTTGGGACACTCCTCATTATCCCCTAAGAGTAATTTTATATGGATCCAGTTATGATGTTATGTCCCTTACCCTAGCAAAGTATTGGATGGATGTGCTAACAACATCTCTTTTCTATATCATCACTAGATCAAAAGTGAGGGTTGTTGGTTAGAGGAACACACCAAGAAGTAAAGTGTCATATTTTCATACACTAAGCTATAATATTGTTTCATGTATTGAATGCAATGTCTTTTATCATATTGAATGCTTTACTAAGTGGAAATGTATAAGGAGTTGAGTATCCTGATGTAAGTTTCCCTTTTACTATTAGATATAGATGTTAGATATCATCAATAGGTGCACCTTGAGGATGTATCTCTTTGAATTTTTGGGTGAATCATGTTTGCATTCAGAGGAGGTCCTTTGCATTTTATTTTATTTCATTAATTATTTCTTTGAGATAGCCATGGGCTTATCTCGACACCTTCTTGATAGTTAGTAAAGGCTTCATAGACCGAGTAGAATAGAGTTATGTTAAGTCATTTGGAGTCTATTTAAAAACTATGATTTTCGTTATTGAAGTTATGACATTTGTCTTATATTTTTATATGGGTACTTTAAGCTATTAACTAAGATTAATAAGACTATTTCAAATGCCAAATTTATGTTACTCTTTAATCAAGGTAAGTTTTCTGCTGAGTGAGTTAGCTAAGCTAAGTTGTTCTTTTTGGAACAATAATGATTTCTGAGTATCGGCCACGCCCAAGGTGTAAGCTCGGGCTTGAAAACTCAGTATTAGAGCCCAGAGTTCAAGAGTCCTAGGATTTCTATGAAGCCGATTCTAGTAGAGTTGTTCTTATCGGTGTGAAGCATGCCATATCTATAATAAGGAGGCTACATGAATTTAGGAACTATTTAACTTCTTTCTTACTCTAGTTTGTGCTATCGAGTTTAGCTCTATGAAATGTCTTTTTAATTTCGTGCATTTCATGATTTCACATCATGTTTTATGAGAGAATGCTAAGTTAGAGGAACATCATTGAGGATAAGATCTTTGAACTTTCAAAAATACAGACCTGATCTGAGCTCGAGCTACTATGAATGAAAATGAGATTGGGAATAAAACTCGAGTTCCATGGGCTACTCATCCAATAATGACTTGTGAGGTTGAATTTATGGGAGCTATCACTATGCTCAACTAGTTGATGGTTGCATAATCATGTCGCTAAAATACCTTATTGTCGAGCTCTAGTTCCCAATAACCATCTGATGCAAATAGAATTCATGACTTTCTTAAAATGAACCTACCAGTCCTCACTTGGGTCCAAAGGTGAGGAAGATCCTCAAAACTTCATTGATGATATGTGGAAGATCATGAAAGTTATGCATGCCATAAAAGTTGAAGGAGATAAAATTGTCTCCTATCAGCTGAAAGATGTTGCGAATCACAGGTATAACCAGTGGGAGGAAAGTAAAGGTGAGGATGTTGTACATGCAGTCTAGGATGAGTTTGATAATGCATTCCTAGATCACTTCTTTTTGCAATAGCTAAGGGACGCAAAAATAGAAGAGTTTGTGCACTTGAAGCAAGAAGGGATGATTTAAGGAGTATAGACTAGTTCATTCAGCTGTCTAGGTATGCTCCCGAGATGATTCTTGATGTTAGAGCCAAAATGAGAAAGTTTATTTCAGGTTTGGGCAGGCATGTGAAGAAGGAGTGCCATGCAACATTACTAATCTCAGATGTGTACACCTCTAGAGTTATGGTGTATGCTCAAAAAGTTGAAGACAATAAAAAGAAGGATCGATAGAAACACCAATGTAAGAAGGCCAAATCAATAGGAAATGAGTCTAACCAACAGAAGGGTGGAAATGGAAATCTCTCATTCTTTAAGAGGAGGTCTTCTAATTATGCATCATCTGCAGCAAGATCTTTCCCTTAGGGTGCTTTCTCCTCACCTTGTCGATATAGCACATCTTACATGGTGCCTTTCATCAAGTAAAGGCTCATGATAACTCTCTTGTGGAACTAGGCTCTCTTAAGATCATGCAAATGATTCCCAAAACCATTTTCTGGCCTTACCCAGTGGAACTGGCCGAGGGTATTCGACATGGGCGGAGAAAACATCTGAAGGGTTACTTCACCTTTGGTCATCACAGACCGACCCTATGCCCAAAACAAGGAATAATCAAAGGTTGCTGAATTTTATAGTACACGGTTCTCTGTCCCAAGGTAGTAGGCCCAAGGTCCTCTACAGGCACCGCCTTGAGGTAATTGGGAAGCTTTATCTGGGAAAGTGTCGTGTGGGCACAAATGGTTGTTAAAGTTCAATTCTTTTCCCATGATGCTTATGATTTACTAGTGTAATATCCCTCAAAATGCTCACAAGTTCCGTAAGAATGGCTTGGGAATAATCTTCTCATGTATTCCATTATCCTTAATTTTTTTGAAAAATTCGAGTTCAGAATACCGAAAAGGGGTGAAAAGCTGTAAAAAATAGTCTCGGTGGATTTTTAGGAAAGATAAATTTGTCAAATAAATTTGTCAAAGAAACTGCATAAAATAGTAAAGTGCACGGTAAGTCCGCGTCGTGGACTTTCTAACATCCGCGTCGCATACTTGGCAATGGCTTTTTGGCCAAATTCAGTTTTAAGTAAGAGAACTTTAGACTTTTTTCCAAATAGTTAGCTAATGAACCTAGACGTTTTTAGGACCTAATTCATCTCTATAAATTAACATAAACCTCCAATTCTATTCATTTTTCTACAATTCACCTACTCAAATATTTTTCTCTCTACAAAAGACTCTGAAGGAGTCCATTGAAGACTTCAACTAAATTCACTCAAGCTGTCCATTAAAACTCTCAAGTTCTTCCAAATTATTTAGTTTTCTCACTTAAGGAATGTGAGTATTGATTCATGGATTCTTTCATCGATGAAACACAATTAATTTCTCAAGTTTTCTATCAAATTAAAGTATGGTATTTTATAGGTTTCATCATCTCTATTCCAATTGCATGAATTATGATTTAAATTATGATTATGAGTCTATTTTGATATAAATTCATGGTTATTTCATTGAATTGAAGAGTTTTTCCATGAATTCTCCTATTTTTATCTCTAAGATTCATGATATTAATTATGGGTATTTTCAATTATACTTTCCAATAATGTTATCTTTATGAATTATGCGTGGGCGGAAAGAAAGTATGTGATCATGCAAGTTTTCAAATCAATTACATGACTTTCAAGTCAATTGGTTATGCAATTGAGTTTTACTCTAAGTTCAAGGTATGAATTTCATGCAAGCTATGAAGTAAGGTGACTTAGGTCCCTATGAGGTGACCTAGGGCATAATTATATCAATTCTGCATATATGATTGTAATGATGAAAGGAGAATTCTCACATTACACGTCTATTATAAAATTGAGCTACTCTATGATTTCAAACCTATGGTCATGACTATGATATATGAAATTATGATTCTATGCTATGAATTTATTCTGTGGAATTTGACTTAGCATCGAGTGAACTTGAGGTGGGGGCCCTACAAAAAGCCTTAGTAGCAGCCTCATGTCCCATAAACTACATGCCACGTAGGTTGCCTTCATGGACTAGCTATTTGATCCATATACGTTGTATGTATGACCTGCCTAACAGGGTAGATTCTACCTTGGCAAGTAGATTTCCCTTTTTCTTCATTGTATGGGGAGATAACGGAAATCCATGTTATAGCACGCATGGTCTTATTATCGGTTATTGTTCCTATCCCACATATGTATGATCTCTTATGTATGCATTGATTTAAATTATGCTTTTTAAATGATTTGGTCACTATGATTTTTCTCATGACTTTACCTTATCTCATCTTATCATTTTTTATACTTAACCATTGCATCCCATGATTTATGTTTCATGTCATGCCCTCATATTTAGTATATTCCAATGTACTAATACATACTTTTTCCTACATTATCTGATAATATAGGGGTTGAGGTTCAAGATCATATTCATCTACATGGGTAGTTAAGCTTTCCTATCCAGTGGTCTGTGTGGTGAGTCATCATTTATCGGGGACTAGTTATCGAGTTGGTTCTTATTTTTAAGACTTTTGTTATATTTCATATTGAGGGTGATCTAGGTATATATTTTAGCCCCTGTCCATACTAATGAAAAGAGGCATCTAGTTGGATAAATATTTTATGTCTATGTTTTCATGTAACATTACTAAATTGCTAGTCATGGTTTAGACTCTCTTATGATGTTTTCGCTTTTACTTTAACTTATGTATGCTTTGATATGTACAAGAGGCTTCATTGGATCCCTTTGGGGTTTTGATCACCATGTTATTACTTGGCCCTGGTCGGGTCGTGACAAATTGGTATCAAAGCACAAGGTTCAAGTTTCCTAGGGAGTCCAACATGCCATATTGAGTCTAGTCTTATTAATGGTTGTGAAGCGTATAATATCTATGAATAGGAGGATATCAGATTTTTTAGGAATTCTCACTTCTTTAATGATCCATGTCGTGCTATAGAGTTTATTGTAAGACTTGTTTTCCCTAATGTTCTTTCTTTTCGATTTTCAGAAAAATGGCTCCAAGAAGACCACCATTTCAAATGGGAAATAATGATTATGATGCCCAAGCTCCCTCGGCTCCTCAAGACAATGGTCCTCTACCAGGCCCAGTAACTAATGTGGAGTTTCGAACTACCATTACTATGCTAGCCCAAGTGGTGATCAACGAAAGAATTGTGGCTCCTCCTAATGTTCCTACTCCGACCTTAAGAGTGAGGGACTTTGCATTAATGAATCCTCTAGAGTTTCATGGATCAAAAGTTGATGAGGATCCTTAAGAGTTGATTGATATGGACTACAAGATAGTGAGCATTATGGGAGTGACATCAGAAGAAAAAGCGGATTTGGCAGCTTACCAACTTAAGGGTGTTTCCCAAGTTTGGTACATTCAATGGAGATTAGAGAGGGTGGATGAATGCCCTATTGAATGGGAAGAATTAAAACATGCTTTCCTTGATCACTTTTTCCCTCTTGAGTTAAGGGAGGCTAAAGTGTTGGTGTTCATAAATCTTTAACAAGGCAATATGGGAATAAGGGACTATACCCTCAAGTTTATTAAGCTATCCAAGTATTCTCCTTCATTGGTCACCAATCCACGTGCTCGAATGAATAAATTCATATTGTGGGTGTTCGACTTGGTGTCTAAGGAATGTCGTACCGCTATGCTTGTTAAGGAGATGGACATATCTCGGCTCATGACTTTTGCCAAATAAATTGAAGGAGAAAAGCTCAAGAAAATGAGGATGAGGGATTCTAAGAGGGCCTAGTATCAATGTGGGTTCTCCAATGCTAGGACCAATGGTAGTAGTGGACGCTCTCAAGAAGGCCAAATCTTGGGGAAGAAATTTGCTAAGGATAGTGTGCCATACCCTAAATCTGAAGGAGGAGGAGGAGTGAATGCTGGTATCCCTTATTTTCCTAAGTGCGCAAAATATGGAATGAATCATGTAGGAAAGTGCTTAATAGGAATGTGTGCTCGTTATGGATGTGGTAGGATGGAGCATAAGCAATCTGAGTGCCCTCTTATTTCCAACAAGGGTGAAAAAGTGACAGACCCAAGCGTAGGGCCTAGACATGACATGACGAATGAGGAACCTGAAAGTACCTCAAATAAGCCTCTTAGCATTCTTTTACCCTTTCATAGGAAATACAATAAATAAACAAGGACAAATCATAATAATCTTCAACATACATATGTCCAACAATACCTATAACTTTTCGATTTAATGGGGCTAAGACAAGTGCCTAGCTCACCCTCAATCATAATAGAAAGAAATGTCATAGTAAGTGTCTAAAGATGTCATTATATCATAAGCTAGAAAGATAAATGAGTAGTATTCCCTAAACATGGGAACTCACCAAAAGTAGTCTTCAAATAAAATCTCAACTAGCCATGTGGAGAAGAATGAGGAGGAGCACCGGTCCCTACATGGTGATATCAGGTAGGAAAAAGTGTATGCATTAGTACTTTATATGTACTAAGTGTGTAAGCATGCATGAACATTGATGAAACATTAAACCATTTATATAATATGAAATATAATGCAATGCATGCACAATCTATCATATAGATATCCTTTAAAACATTTATTTTATGGGAAAATGACCGTAACCGACATTTAAGACTATGCGAGCTATTCCATTGAATTCAACATAACCCCCTACATTGGCCAGGGAGACTACTTGCCGGGTAGAACTTCGTCAATTTCATTCATTTCTTTAACTTTAACTTTAAGGGCTATTTGTGGATCCATTATCGTAAGCCTACAAGGGCTCCTATATTGGCACATAGTTAATGAGACAAAGGGTTGCTACTAGGATTTCCTTACTGAATCCCACCTCAATGACCCATTCAGTGCTAAGTCAATCCCACGAAATAGTTTAATACTTCAAAATAGTCATAGCATATAGCTTGAGAATTCAAAATATCATATTTTGTAGAATATCTCATTAATTCCTTTGGTAATTCAAATATGCAAGAATTGTCCTTATTTCACAAAGAATCCATCATTCGTATCATTTCATCATTATTTCATTTCATAAGACTCCCTTTTGATCATAGATATTTCTTTCATAAACATTTATTTGGAGTCAAAGCTTTCAAGTCAAACTTTCTTGAAAACATAATAAAATTAGGTGGGTTCAATATAAAAGAAATTATACATAAATACTTTGAAAACATCAATTAAAAATCATGTTTTAAACAACCAACCATGAATTTCAAGAACCTTTAAACACTCTTGCATCCTAGCATTTTCTCTTCGTCGGAGTGTTTTGTGTACTACCTAGAGTATATGAATAACCAGAATAGTATTTCTACACTACTAAGAACTAAAACTATATTTTGAGAATAAGTAAAGGAGTGTAAAGAGAGAACAATTGCTTGGGATAGCTTGATTAACAAAATGATGAAATAAGGTGGGTATTTATAAGTTTGAAGGAGGGACCTAACAATAATTAAAATAATTATAAAGAAAATTTTGAAAATTTAATGGAAGATTGTGATTTCATGGGTGATGTAAAATGGAGGACTATTGATTTCATGGGTGATGTCAAATGGATCTAGATCTTTCTATGGTTGGTTAGATGAACCTTCTTTTAACGGAATACCCTTTTTCCGTAGCTGTGTTTAAAAAAGATAAGTTCCTTATTAGGATTTAGTGTCTTAATATGAATTGTTTCTCTAGAAGTGTACTTTCAGGTTGTTGAAGAATCAACCAATTTGGAGAATCCTACAATTTTATATGATTTTTCTTCTACAAATACTCTATTTCATCACAACACCATATCTTCCAATAATTAATTTATTTTACCTACTTAACCTCCGAAAATTAAAATATGGTCTTCATAAAAGTTTTAGGTGATGATGTTCAGGTTATTCATAAATTTGAATCACCTAATTTGGATCATCCTATTAAAGGTTATGCCTGAAATACAGAAGAGATATTATTTTCATCGAGAATTGGAACATCATATACAATGTTTTTAGGGGATTTTACAAGAAGTTCATCCTCTAGGAGGCCAAGTGAAATAAGGAGCCCAAACTCAACTAAGGGTGGCCAACGCAACTATCGATTCTATGCCTTTCGTGCTAGGCAAGAGGGTAAAGCTTCATAGGGTTTCATTATCTTTTATTTTGAACTGAGGTACTCAAATTACTTCTTAGTTTTGGAGGCCATTTCAAAAGGGTCTTTGTATTCAAGTTAGGCTTAGTACATCCTTTCACCCTTAGACCAATGGTCAACTCGAATGGACTATTCAAATGTTGAAAGATATTGTTATATCCCGTACTTCTGTACCTGGAGACGTGTTCGTAAGCTTCTTGAAAATCACCATGTGAGCCCTATTATCTATCACGTTACCAAATAACTCTAAGGAAGGGAGGATGTAATGCCTCGTGAGAGGAAAGGTTGGAAATAGAGTCGTGAGAATTTGGAAAGAGTTGGAGGCTAAGAAATGAGTCGTAGGACTCGATTTACTTACGTAAGATACTAAGTTAAAAGTCGTATGCACTTGATCTACTTAAGGATATATCAAACTTACGTAGTACGGATTACATAGGTACGTAAAATAAGACGAGATTACAAACCCATGAGGAAGGGGAAAAGAGGACACGTGGTAGCCAATGAAGAAGCGACACATGGCAGCACTGCCATATGGCAGCCCCTAGTTGGCAGCATGATACGGTGGCCAATCATGGCTCGACATGTGTCACCCTAAGGGGATGACACATGTAACCTCCAAGGCAGCCCATACATACATGTTAAAATGACTCTTATTCATTTACTTATCCAAAATTTCAGCCAAAAACGTGAACAAAAGGAAAAAACAAACCTAAGACTAAGAGAGAGTATTATGGCGGCAACAAGTGAAACAAAGGTAAGATTCCACTTTTGCTCCATAAATTATATATAGTGTTACTTAAATGTGTGGAGGTGTATATATGTGTCTTAGGATGCCTACGGAACCATGGTTTCAGTTTTACACTTGGAACAAACAAGAAAAAATTGAAGAAAAACTTAGAAAGCCAAAAAGAGAGGGTTACGGGTTTGGTCTCCAAAAGGTTAGCCCCCGACTTTCGTTATGTGAATTAATTAATTAAGGTATAGAAAAGTTTTATAATTATGGTTTATAGAAAAAAGATCCAATTTGGAGCAGCGGAGAAGTGGCACAAATAGTCCGCAACTTTCAGCACGTTAAGGGGGTTTCCGAAGTTAATTTTCAGCAAGTTTGGGAAGCCGTTTGTTAAGGTATAGATTGGTTTTATTCTCCCAAGTTTTGGTAAGGGTTTTTAAATAATATTAATGTGTTAATAATGAAAAATCATGGCTTGTTGCAGCACCAAGCGGATAATACGCAGTCTGCGCAATTTCAGTAAGTTTGAAAAGTTTCCGAGTTGCAATTTGGCAGTTTTGGCCAATTTCGGGTAAGGTAAGTTTTCTTCTCTTAAGTTGGAGTTTATGGTGTTGTTATTAAGTGTATTATATGTTTTTTAAGTGGCTTTAAACGTGAAAACATCATATAAACACTTGACGTTCGAAACAAACTAAATTGGAATCGCTATAGTTGAATTGTCGTCGAACTAAAGTGTTGTGCTTGTGGGGTACTGCTGCAGGTGTGGGGGGGGGGTTTGTTGTAGGGCCTAAATTTTTTCTAAAATGGATTTGGGTGCTGATTGTAACATCCACATGACTCCTTGTTTTGTATAAATAAAGGCTTTGTGAAATAACGACTAGAAACCCTATTTTGGTGTCGTAATTTTCAGCAAGTTGTTTGGAGCTTGTGTTGCGTGATGTCGCCATGTTTTAAATTTATATGATGCATGGTGTTGTTGTTGGTTGGATGTAGTTATTAGGGATATAATTGGAAATTTGGATAGGGCACTTTATAGGAGAGATGCTGCCCAATTTTCGTTAATGCCTTAACTAATTAAAGAACTAGTCGAGGAGACGAATAAGGAAATAGGTTCCATGAATGCTAAGGTGCAACTGAGGGCACTAAAAAGTTAAGGTTATTGATACTCACATTTCTTCCATGTTAAATAGGGTCGGAGGACACGACATGAACGTGATTAAGAGAAGTCCATACGAGGTATGTGAAGCTTTCTTTTGGCATGTTTTTGACATAAGTATGTAAATCTATTCCTTCTTTTGGAATGTTTTGGCATAAGTATGTAAAGCATATCTTTTCTTTCTTTTGGGCATGTATTATACTTAAGTGACAAATGATATGTGTATGAAGCTTGGGGTAACTCTATTCATGAGCTCTGAACATGATTCATGATTCATAATTCGTGTTCACTGTTGAATGTTAAGACTCTTAAAGTAGTTAAGCTTCCATTCCTCAAGTCTTCTATATGCTGAGAATTAGTGTATGTAAAGTTATTCTTCCTCTCTTTTGGCATGACTTAGATGTAAGTATTACGTATATGAAGTTGAAGTTATTCTACTCTTAAAACTCTGAGTGTGAGTAAAGGCTCTTATTCCCTTCTCGATATTAGAACTCATGCGATAGTTGAGTTATGGACTTGTAAGTCTTATACATGACTAACAGTAGTACACGTGAAGCCTATTCCTTCCTTCTCTTGAAATAGTTAAGTTAAGTGAAGCGAGATATGATATGAGCTAGAGGTGACTCCATTATAGGTTTTGGGTATAACTCAGGACTTGTACTCACTTTGGAATGATAAGGGCCTTGAAGTAGTAGAACTACGACCCTTGAGCCTCTTATAGGTTGAATAGTGTTGGGATGTGTAAGCTCCTATACCTAAGGGCTCTTCAACATGATTTGTGATGATATCCAAGGGATGTTTGATATGTTACAGAGTTTTACATGCATGTATATTTATTATGATATATATCTGGATCGGGCCGAACGTACCTCGGCACATTTTGCTATGTAAGGATAGGGTCGTACGTTCCACGACTGATTATGCATTATACGGATCCGGCGTCGTACCTCGGCATTATTATGTATTATACAGATCAGGCTGTCGTACCTCGGCATTATTATGCATTATACGGAGCGGGTCATCGTACCTCAGCATTATTATGCATTATACAGATCAGGCCATCATACCTTGACATTATCATGTAATATATAGATCGAGCCGTTGTACCTCGGCATTATTATGTGACATATGGATCGGGCCATCATTCCTCGGCATGTGCTTGCTGTATACATGAATCGGGCTGTACGTCCCACAGTGCTAATAATATGCATATGCCTATCATGATAGATGATGTATTTATAACACCGAGTCCCCGAGCGGGCCGGATACGGTACGTGATAATGGTATACAGGACTTTATTTTGTGAGGTGTAGGTACAGTACCCTATTAAATGTTATACTCTATTTCCTGCATCCATTTTTCAGTTGTTATCTCAGTTATGTTATGCTTATATACTCAGTACATGTATCGTACTGACCCCCCTTTCTTCGGGGGGCTGCGTTTCATGCCCACAGGTACAGATATTTATTTCAGAGATCCGCCAGCTTAGGATTTCCGCTCAGCTATATTGGAAGTGCTCCACTATTTCTGATCCTGGCATTTGGGTATTGGTCCTGCGATGTATTATATTTATTTATGCAAGGATACAGTGGGGGCCCTATCCCTCCATATGTTGTCATTCCTATTCTTAGAGGTCTGTAGACATATGTGTGTGGGTTATTTAGGAGTTTATGTCAGTTATGCCTATGTGATATGTTGTAAAAGCTATTATGTGGTGGCAGCCTTATCGGTTGGCTTTCCCTATCATGACATGATGCAAATGAAAGAGGCTACACATGTATAAATATTTTATCTGCCACTGGGTTCATGTGTTTGGTTCCTATATCCAGGAGGCAATGTGAACATAAAAAAGTTTTAACCCATTGAGGTTTTTGTGAGCAGTATCACGTTATACATAGTCCAATTTGACTATAGTCGACAGATAGGTACACGGGGGTCCAGGTCGGACCCCAATTGTGGCCCATGGGGTTGGGTCATGACAGATATGCTAAGGGCTTGTGTGATCCACTTCAAAGGAAATTCGAATGATAATTTGTCATTGATGGAGGTTTCTTATAAGAACAATTATCATTCGAGTATCCAAATGTATGGGTTTAAGTCTTTGTATTATAGGAGGTGCAGATATCCTATTGGATGGCTCGAGGGTGGTGAGATAGGAACATATTCTAAGCCATATCCATAGTAGTAGAAGTATGTGAGATGTTCATGGAGTCTATGTCGTCATGTTCCTTCGGTGTTGATTTCTCCTTTATTGAGATATTCATGTTGAGACCTTATAGCTGCATTTATATTTTTATCGCATTATTTTACTTACCATATATATGCGCATGTACAATATGCTAAGAGCCATGATTAGAGTCCTTCAGGATTCTAATCGCCATGACAAACTTGGTAACAGAGCATAAGGTTTAAGGTGTCATAGGGAGGCAAACATGTTGCATCATGTAGAGTCTTATTTATCTATATAAAGTGTGCCACATCTATTATCTGGATGCTATGAGACATTTAGTAAACTTCACTTCTTTCATCATCCTAATATTATGCGACTGAGTTGAACTCTAACGTTTTTCCCTCTAATGCTTTCCCTTTGCAGTTACAACAAGATGCCTCCACAATGAATTTCCATGAGAAAAAATGTTGAGGAGAAATAAATAGGTCCAAATGGTCTTCTAAATGAGAAAGTCCTTCATGTAGAGTTTTGGGATGCATTTGAAGTATTTGCCCAAGCCATAGCCGCTCCAGGAAATAGGGAAGTGGTAGCTCCTGTGTGGGTACAATGGCTAGCTGAGTTTGTCACTTCAGTCGAATGAAGGTATTTCATTGAAGGTATTGGTACGTTTGTTGAGATCATGGGTATCGGTCCGGTAGATAAGGTGGACTTTGTGTCTTATCAAATTAAGGGAGTTGCACAAGTTTGGTATGACCAATGGAAGAGTGAATGAGGTAGAGATGGTGGTCCCGTTGATTGGGAAGAGTTCAGAGGTTCTTTCCTTGATCACTACTTTCCATTAGAGTTGAGGGAAGAAAAGGTTCAAGAGTTCATCAATTTGAAAAAAAGGTACCACAAGTGTGAGGTAATATGCCCACAATTTCACTAAGTTGTCAAAAATATTGCTTTCAAGATCATAGATCTAAGAGCTCATATGAGAGAGTTTATTTTGAGTGTGTCAGACTTATTGGTCAAGGAATATAGAACTGTCATGCTAATAAAGGAGATGGACATCTCTAATATTATGACATATGTCAAACAAATCGAGGAGTAGAAGTTGAAAGAGTTGTCTAGAAGGGAGTCAAAGAGGTCTCAAACTAATAATGGTAAGTTTTCATATGGTTAGTCTAGAAATTATGGTAGTTCTCGATTTCTCCAAAAGTACTCCTATCAAAGTTCTTTAAGGATAGGGTGCCTAACCCAGAGGTTCAAGAATAAGCTTCGAGTGGCCAAGCTATTCCCCCGTTCAAAAATTATAGACGAAACCACGTAGGAGAATGCTTAGCGAGATCAGTTGCATGTTATAGGTATGGTAAGTCGGGATACCATGCAAAGTATTATAGAGGTGATGCTCGACTACAGGCTCCAACTAAGGCTATAGGTCGCCCAACTTAGCAGGGTGCTACTACGGGTTCCTGTGGTGGTCAGCGCCAAAATAGATTTTATACTCTACAGACTAGGCTGGACTTGGAGAAGTCTCTCTATGTGGCCACTGGTATGTTGAAAGTCTTTGAGTATGATTTTTTTTGCATTTTTAGATCTGGGTAATACTCTATCATTCGTTACTCTTAGTCTTGCCATGAAATTTATTATTAGCAATTTGATCTTTTTAGAGCATTATTTTGTCAATACTCATGTTGGTTATTTAGTTGTGGCTAAAAAAGTCAAGAAAAATAATCCAGTTTCAATTTTTTGGAAAATCACCTCAGTTGATCTAATAGACCCTAATATGAGTGATTTTGCTATTGTTTTTTAGTATGGATTGAATTTATGCATGTTATGCTTCTATATGTTGTAGAACCCATGTGATAAACTTTTGGTTTCCTAATGAGCTAGTCATAGAATTGAAAGGTAGTAGTTTCGTGTTTAAAGGTCTATTTATCTCATTCCTTAAAGCTTAGAAAGTGATATCCAAAGGTTGCAATTATCATCTAGTCCGGGTTAGGGATACAAAGCCCAAAGCTCCTACTCTTGAATCAGTTTTGGTTGGTAATGAATTTAAGGAAATTTTCCCAAGTATCCCTCCCAAAAGGGAGATAGACTTTGGTACTAACCTTCTTCTCAATATTCAACCTATCTCTATTCCTACTTATCGAATGACCCCGACAGAACTTAAGAAGTTACAAGATCAATTGAAAGACTTATTGGATAAGGGTTTCAATAGATCGAGTATCTCTCTACAAGGTGCTCTAGTTCTCTTTCTTAGAATGAATGATGGTTCTCTCCATATGTGTATAGACTACTGGCTATTAAAAAAAGTAACAATTAACAATAAGTATCCCATTCAAAGAATTGATAACTTATTCGACCAGCTTCAAGGTGCAAGTAACTTTTCATAGATTGATATTTGATCAGGTTAACATCAACTTCTAGTAAGAGAATGGAACATTCCAAAGACATATTTTAGAACTTGATATGGTCATTTTGAATTATTGGTTATATCTTTTGAACTAACAAATGCTACTACAATGTAGCATTCCTGAAAAATGCTCACAAGTGCTTTAAAATGCCTTGAGAATAGGTCACTTGCATAACATATTATCCTCATCTTTATTGGCAAATCCGATTCTGGAATATCGATCAGGTGGTCAAAAACTTCGGGAAAATGATCTCAGTAGATTTTTAGGATCCGTGTATCGAAAGATGAATTGTTCAAGAATTGCACAAAATAGGAGGGCGGCAAGTCCGCATCGCATACTTTCTCCCCCATAGTACAAATTTACCCAAAATTTGGCCGAAACTCATTTATGAAAAAATAGGGCATAAAAGGCATTTGAGAAATGTGTTTTACCCTTTTGTACATAAAACACATTTGCCGAATATGTTTTACGTGTTCCCAAATTTAGATTTTTGTGGGGATACTTTAGACATTGTCCAAATTATAGTTAATGAATATGGACAATTTTAAGGACTAATTCATCTCTATAAACTAACCTACACATCTAATTTCATTAATTCTTCTACAATTCACCACTCAAATATTTCTCTCTCTACAAAAGCCTCTCAAGGACTCCATTGAAGACTTACAAAAAATTCACTCAAGTTCTCCATCAAAATTCTAAAATTCTTCCAAAATACTTTTGTCTTCTCACTCAAGGTAGTGGGTATTCCATGAAGCCCAATCAATTTGTCAAGTTTTCTATTGAATTCAATTGTAAGATTTTCTGGGTTTCATGAATTTTCTTCCAATTTCATTAATCGAGTTTAATTACATGATTCTCTACTAAAATATGTATGTCTATGATATTGCATGATTTCAATAATTTTTTGATAAATCTTTTTACGTGATATTTAGGGTTCATGATCTCATTATGGGTCTTGTTTAATTCTTATTAAATGTCATTAATGATGATTCTACTCATTCTTATGAATCTATTTTAATATAAATTGATGAATATTGCATTGAATTGAACAGTGTTTTCATGAATTCTCATACATTGATCTCTAGGGTTGATGATATAAATTATGGGTATTTTCAATTATACTTCCAAATGATATTATTTTCATGAATTATGTATGAGTTCATATAAAGTATATTAACAAGCATGTTTTTAAGTCAATCACATGCTTTCCAAGTCAATTGATCATGTATTCAAGATTTCACCACATTTCAATGTACAACCTATGATGTATTTCAAGTGATTTCAATGAAAGATTTATGAATAATTTTTAAGATTTATGAATGACTTATGAAAAGTTATGAATGATGATTCAAAGATGTTTTAAGCAAGTTCATTATAGGTTGATTTAAGGCACTAAAGATGTTTATAATCAAAGATATGTAATGATGAAAGGTCTATACTCACATTACATGAGATAATATTAGGAGCTATTCTATGATTATATATTTATGAATGGTGGATGGGTAGTAGATACTCACATAGTATGTATGATATTTTGTTGAGAGCTTTTCTATCACAGAGTGGACCTTGGGATAGACATTCTCTCCTATAGCAAAGGCAAGAGACCCTTGGAAGGATCCCTTTTTTCCATAACTATGTGCCACCATATGATAAATATCACGACCCAAGACTAGGGCATAGACGTGACAAGGTGATAGAAGCACCTGGAGGTACGTCACCTAAGCCTCCTAGCATTTATTGAGAATTTCATCAATAATGATAATGCAACAACAAGCAGAAACATAAGGGAAAATTGGGAGTAAGGGATTTCACATTCAATAAGAGTCAAAGTCATCATATCATCTTTTACTATGTCCAACAATACCTTCTACATTAAGACTTGGTGGGGGATATGATATGTCCCTAGGTCACCCTCAAGATTAGGTCAAATACCAAAATGTAACTCAAATATCTAAATGTAATATAATCTAGATAAGTTCGGAGGGTCATTCCCAAAGCATGGGATCCACCAAAAGTGGTAACCTTCAACGATCAACTTAGCCACAAGGAGAAGAATATGGAACAACGCCGGTTCATGTAAGAAAAAGTATGGGTTAGTACTTGTAATATACTAAGTATGAGATCATGCTATAATGTAGAACATCAAGTCATATATATAAGATTTATGAAATAATGAATGCATGCATGAGAAACATCATATGGAACCTTAAAACATCTATCTTGTAGGTAAGTGACCGTAATAGACATTTAAGACCATGCAAGATATTACATAGAATTCAACATAACCCCCTATGTTGGCACGGGGAGACTACTTGCCGGGTAGAACTCCGTCAACTTTAACATTTCTTTAACTTTAACTTTAATGGCTAATCGTGGATCTACTAGCCTAGAATAGCAGATAAGGGCCCCTATGTTGGTGCATAGTTAATTTATCATAAAAATTTAATTAAGGACGCCTTAGGTCGAGCCCCCATTTACATGCTACATTCGGTGCTAGGTCAATCCCACAGAATAATATTTAAACAACATAACAAGATAAGCATTTATATAAATTTAACATAAGATCGTCATTCGATGGAATAGCTCATTAAAACCTTTCATTTGATTCAATGAGAGAATTTTCCTTTCACATTGAAACCTTACTTTGGCTAAGAAGTTCTTTTCATAAATCAATCGGTTCATAAGACTCCCATTATATAAATAATTGCTTTATATCATTCATTTGGGGTCAAGCTTTCGTTTCAACTATACTTTAATATAAGGAAATTGGGTGGGTTCATTTCATTAAAAAATCCTTCAAATGCATCTAAAGGATACTTGCATGCATGATGGTGATGGATATGCATCAAACTATGTATCTTAAAACTACCCACCATATATGCCTTAAAACCCTTATCAAGCCTGCATATAGTTATTTTAGCAAATCCTTCATTTCATGAAATTAAAAGTCAATATACATCAATAGATGTAAATAATCTTAAAATATATCATAATCTAAGTATTTGGAGTCACTGTGTAAAATCAAGGAAAATTTATCATTCAGAATTGAAATGCTTGTTTGAGAGAAAATATTTGAGCTCCATGGGTGGAAGAACCCATGGATGAAAAAATCACATACCTTGGGTACACAAAATCTCTATGAAAACTTAAAAAGGAAAGGAGACATGAAATACCTTGAGATGAAAACCCTAGCTTTGCCTTGGAGTCCTTGAGAGGAGGGAATTTGAGTGTATTGAGTCTAAATATGTAGAATGAGGCTTTTAGAGGTTGTAGGGTCTTCAGTTGGAAGAATTTCGGCCTCCAAAAAGAAACCATTTAGAATTAAAATGCAGGAAAAGACTAAAACACCCCTTTAAAAATCTAGATAGAAAGCACTTCACAGGGACACTTCACGGTCCATGATGCTCACCACGGCCCAAGGTGGGGTCCCATGATAAGGGACTTAGAAAATAGCTTGGAAGGGCCTGCAAGGTAGTTTTTGAAGTTTTACCATGGGAACTCTTCACGGTCTATGAAGTGCATGATAGGCCGTGAAAGGTGGCCGTGGTGTAGGTCCTGCAGGTGGATTTGTAGGGTGTCCTCCGCAAAAATACAACACGGTTTGTGGACCCTACCTTTGGAAAATTTCTTAGGGTCTTGGGGAGGGTTCACCATGGAGGGCTTCGCGGCCTATAGTGCTCACTATGATCCGTGGTCCACCTTCGTGATTCCTTTTCTGCAATTTGATTCTTTGATTCTCTACCTTGATTGCCCACCATGGTCTGTGATACATTCCACAGCCTGTGATGGCCTACGTGGTCAGCCCCCGGTGCCAATTTCTGCAACTTTCTGAAATTTCATTCTTTGTTCCTTGGTTTTTAGACCTTTTACATTTCGTGGGTCTTACAATATCTCCTCTTAAGGAACACTCGTCCTCGAATGAGAATCATTAGTATAGATGGGGACATTGCACGAGGACTAGCAACACAACATATATACAATGACACTTGAAATGCATCAAACATGAAATCTTTAAACTTTAGCATAAATCATAACTTTAAAATTGAACTTCATGAATATGCATGCATAATAAGACATGGGAAAACTTAAATATAAGACACTTAAATACTTTAGAAAGAATAACATAGTACTTTAGACTTGAGTAGAATGAAAGATATGAGGGTAACATTTCATCATATCCTCTTCCGCTTCCCGTGTAGAACTTTAAAATTGTTGATTTCTCCAAAGGAATTTAACGGATGCAACTTTCTTATTCCTCAATCTATCGACTTGTCGGTCAAAAATTTTAACCGGAACCTCTTCATAGGTCAAATTATCCTCAACATTCACTATCTCAATTGGAACTATGGAACTTGGATCTCCCACATATTTCCTCAACATAGAAACATGGAACATCGGATGAACCATGGACATTTCTGAAGGTAATTCCAACTCATAGGCAACCTTGCCAACCCGCCCTAATATTCTATAAAGCCCTACATACCTAGGGCTCAATTTCCCTTTCTTAGCAAACATAACTACTCCCGTCATGGGTGAAACCTTCAAATACACCCAATCATTCACATTAAACTCAAGATCCATTTTCCTAGTATCGTAATAGGACTTTTGACAACATGGAGGCATCTTCAACTTTTCTCTAATGAACTTTGCCTTCTCTAAAGAATCAAGTACTAAATCAGGGCCTAACAAGTCCATCTCATCTACCTTTAACCAACCAACAAAGGATCTAAATAGTCTCCCAAACAAAGCCTCAAACGGCGCCATATCAATAATTGAGTTGTAGCTATTAATATAGGAAAATTTGATGAGCGGTAGATGATCATACCAACTTCCCTTAAAGTCCAACACACAAGACCTTATCATATCCTCTAGTGTTTGAATATTTCTTATGACTTGCCCATTGGTTTAGGGATGGAATGATGTACTTAACTTTACCTTAGTTCCGAGGCCCCTTTGGAATAACCTCCAAAAGTGAGAAGTTAATTGGGTATCACAATCGGAAATGATTTATAACGACACACCATGTAACCTCAACAACTCCCAAATATTTAAATTTTCATAATCTTCGGCACTATATGAAGTCTTGACCTGTAATAAGTTAGCCATTTAGTCATTCTATCAACAATTATCTATTATACCCCATACTTTTGTACCTTGGAAGGTTCTTAAGCTTCTTAAGTTTTTTGAAAGGCTCTTACATTTTTGAAAGGTTCTTAATCTTCTCATAAGTTAACATGTGAGCCGGATGATCTATAATGCTATCAAGTAACTCTAAGGAAAGGAGAATATGATACCCCATAATAGAGAAGATAGGAAATAGGGTTATAAGAATTCAGAAGAAGTTGGAGGCCAAGTAATGAGTCATAGGACTCGACTTACTTACGTAAGCTACCAACTTCAAAATCTTACATTCTTAAACTACTTGAGTTCATAACAAGCTTACGTAGCAAGGATTACATAAATTAGTAAAGTAAGACGAGATTATGAACCCACGAGGAGGAAAAAAAGTGACATGTGGTAGCAAGAGAGAGTGCCACATGGAAGTATATAGAAGTTCCATGTGGCAGCAACTGAAGAAAGAGGGTGGACCCTACCTGCCACATGGCAGCCCATGAGTGGAGGCATGATGCATTGACCCTATGAGGGCTTAACACGTGTCACCACTTAGGGGCTAACACGTGTCACCCCCTAAGGTGTCTTATATATATATATGTTTTGTGGTCATATTTATCCAAACAATTCATTCTTATCCAAGAAAAGTCTAGAAAAAAAGAGAAGAGAAGAGAAACCTTGAACTAGAGAGAGAGAGAGCCACGGATTTGGAGCAAAAAGAGGTAAGCTCTCCGATTTCGTTCCATGAGTTAATTATGTAGGGTAAATCACTAGGGTATGATAGTGTTATTTATGTAAATTTATGGTTTGGAGCAACACTAAAAGTATAGTATAGAGCCACAAAGTTTTAGTCGTGCTAGGAGAACTTCTAAAGCTAGTTTTGGCAACTTTTGGTGAGTTTTGGGAAAGGTAAGGTTTTTCCTTTAAAATTGGAGTTTATGAAGTTTTTATGCAGTATATTACATGTCTTAAATGAGGCTGGAAGTGGAAAAATTGTATGACGATGCTTGACGTTAGAAATAAACTAAATTGAAGTTGTTAGTGTCAAATCGAAGTCGAGTAATATGTTGTGATTGTAGTTCTGCGGTTGCAGCTGGCTAGATTGCGTGTTGCAGGGCTGTAAAGTTTTTTAAAAGGGGTGTGGGTACTACTTATTTCAGCCACATAACCCTCCATTTCGTATTGTTAAAGGTCTTACAAAATAAAGGTTAAGATCTCTATTTTGGCATCGTAGTTTGGAGCTAGTTGTTTGGAGTTGTATTGAGTAATGTTGAAGTGATTTGATTGTATATATATCTGCTGGTTGTTGCTGGTAATATGGCTTATAATATTTGTAGTTGGATTGGGCAAGTTATAGGGAAGATGTTGCCCGATTTTCAGTAACTTCGGAACTAGTAATGAACTAGTCGAGGGAAATGGATAGGGAAATGATTCCTATGGATACTTGGTTGTTGAGTTGGAAATTGGAAAGTGAAAGGTTATTACCCGTAGTATTTCTTTCATGTTAAATAGGTTCAAAAGACGACAAGGTGAACGTGGTAAAGGGTAATCCATAAGAGGTATGTGAAGCTACCTTCATTCTCTTGGCATATTTTTGGCATAAGTATGTAAAACTACCCTTCTTCTCTCTTGATATGTCTTTTACATAAGTTATGAAGTTATTATTAAATGTTTATGGTACCAAGTCCCTTGATGTCCAAGTATGATATATGTTACTATCTAAGGATCAGGCCGAACGTTCCACGGCATATGTTACTATGTAAAGATCAGTATGAACGTTCCTCAGCATATGTTACTATCTAAGGATCAGGCCGTACGTTCCTCAGTACATATGTATATGATGACTACATGAGGGAAAGTAGAGAGTATGTAAAGTTGTCCCTTATTTCTTTTGGCATGTCTTAGAATTAAGTAAGGATTAATATTAGCTTTGGGGTAATTCTATTCATAAGTCTCAAGGGTGATTCATGATTTCTCTTCTTAAAGATGCTCCGAGTGTTAATTTACTTGACTTTTATGATTTATTTTGTATGTTCTTGATTCATGCCTATGATTTCTAAGACTCTTTTGATATGATCAATAGTGATATTTGAGGGATGATTGATATGACTATCATCCTGATTTTTAAATTACAGTTCGTCTTTCTTAATTCATTAACTCTTTGACAACATTTTAAATTGCATATGGTTACTCACTACTCTACTTGTGTATACTATAACCCTTTTTTCATTGAGTGTCAGGCCGGGTATGTAATCGTGTGTAGTTTACTACTTTTTCCACCGATTCCCTCATCAAAGGTCCAGGTACGCTATATGAAGACATGATAATGCAATAACATGATCAACTCACCGACTCCCTTACTAGAGTGCCGGGTACATATGTATATATATATATGATGATGATTTCATGTGATATGATAAGGTGGTGATGGTGTCGGGCCCTATGATTGTCCTATATTTATGATTCATGGAGTCCCTAAATGGGCCGGCTATATTGTATAATATGAGCATGCATGTTTTTATAATCCACAAGGTACAGTGTTTTCTTAAGTAATGTGGTTATCCTCCTGACTCTCTCTATTTCAGATATGCTTCCAGTTATGCTTTATATACTCAGTACATATGTTGTACTGACCCCCTCTTTCTCAAGGGGCTGCATTTCATGCCCATAGGTACAGGTACACACCTTGGTGATCCGCCAGCGTAGGAGTCCCACTCAGCAATTAAGAAGTGCTCCATTATGCTGGAACCTAGATTTTGGTACTAACCCTCAATGTATATATTTATCTATTTACGGGTACGGCGGGGGCCCTGTCCCGCCTTATGTTACTGTCCTTACTCTTAGAGGTAGGTGAACATATATGTGGGTTATATATGTATGTATGTGCAGTTGTGCCTATAAGACGTATGTTTTGGGACGTCCCCTTTGTCATGGCAGCCTTGTCGGCTTACGTGGGTTTTATTATGGGACAACCTAATATGTACGATGGCCTCGTCAGCTTATATGTTATCGTGCCTGTTGATAAATTATAACCCAAACAGGGGACAAGCTTATTTATAGTTAGCAGGGGTATATGCGAGTGTCCAATTCTAGCATGCGTCACGACCTATGGGGTTGGGTCTAACAGAAGTGGTATCAGAGTGGTCCTTTCTTGGAATGTCCACATACCATGTCTAGTAGAGTCTTGTTTATCGATGTGTTGTATACCACATCTATAAATAGGATGCTACAGGACATCTAGGGTGTTATATTTATTTCTTGTCTTAGATCGTGCGATAGAGCTATTTTATTAGGATAATCCCTCCCTAACGGACTATAAGGTGTTTGGTAATACTTCTAAGGGAATCTTGTCTCTGACCTCCCTTCTTGTAGGTGGGTTTATGCTGAGGTGAATAATGAAGAGACCAGCTGTAGACAGTAGAGGGGTGCAGAGAAGGCCTCCACGGTACACATAGGACCTTAAGCTCAAGAACCAAGCAGGTAGAGCCCCAGTTATTCGCTAGAGACGGATCCCTCCGAAGACCCTAATTATGTTATGGAGACCGATCCCTCGGAAGGCCCAATGACAGGTTTCCCAGAGCATTTGATGACCAGGTAAGTGGTTCCGAAAGCCACGGTAGTGGTTCTTATGACCGAGCATTATGTCAGGCCGGCTCCTACGGTAAGTGTTACGACATATTCGATCCCTCTATCTTGGTCATCAATAAACTAGGGGTTACTTGGTTATCCATGTCTTTTGGATTCAAGCGAGGAAGATGATGATGCACAGACAAGCAGATGGAAAATGGATAAAGATGGGGAGCACACTTTACCTCTTAGGTTACTGGGTTGAACTAGGGATTGATCCATTACAGGTATAGGGGAGTGATAAGTATAGTTTTTCTGGCTATATAGGGCTATTTGTCATTTTTGTTTCAGCCTAATATAGGAAACCTTGTGTGGCTGGGATATGAGATGCTATAAACATATATATATATTGGCCCTATGAGGCATTGGATTTTAATTTCCTTCTGGTAGTGGTTAGAAGATGCTTTATGGTAACCTTTTATTGGTTATTAAGTGACTAAAATAATTTTGTGGATGTAAGACATGAACCTATGGGTTATCCAAAATCATGTGCTTCATATATTAGATAACATACTAGAAGGATTCAGAACGGTTAGTGATACCAAGGAATGATTTTCCCAAGGGATATGGGGGTAACATAAAACTCCTCGGGCACAAAAATGGCCATAGACTGAAAGAATAGAAGGACTACTACAGGGAGCACTTAAGATAGATGTGATCAATTAAGTACGAGTATCGGATGAAAAAAGGAATAGATAGCTATGAACTGAAGGTGTAGTATGAAAAGGCGAGAAGATAAGACCAATAGTAAAGTAGAATTGACATGGGACTGAGAAGAATTGGAAGTTAACATCAATGACCCGACAAGGATAAAAGCTTATGAGGTATAAAAAAGTATAGTGGATATGTGATTCTGCCGTAGAAAATATAAATACCCCTCAAGGATGATCGAGGTAGCTCTGCAAAACCATTGATGCATTGCGAGTCCATTAAGAGGAACAAGTGGTATCCACTGGGATGCAGATAGTGTATACAAAAGAGAGTAAGATGGAGCGATCTAAGGACCTTGTAAAGGGTAGTAAAGCTATGTTTGAGCAAAGATTAAGATATGGCAACAGAGTTGTTGGCTGCTAAGATGTGACATACAATTAGCAAGGAAAAAGATGGACAATCGCTTATGGTTTGGAATGAGGTGATCAAGGAGTACCCGAAGGAAGAAAAAGAAAAGGGTAGGACAAAATAGTGTTCGCGTGATCAAGTTCTAGTGTGAAGGTTATATGTAAAGCAAGATGGACCAGGAAATGAAAAGATTGCGTCTACCTCATACCGGTTATATAAAAGTAGTTACGCAACCTGTAAATATATATATATATATATAGCATAAGACCAAGCGGAGGAGTACATGATGAAAAGGGGGTTATGATATTTTGGATACGTTATAGAGAAATGCAAAGAGAAGTTAAATCAAATGACCAAAAAGGACATGGTCATGGTTGAACTAAAGATCTACCCCAATACTGATTGTAAAATAAAAGAGGAGAGGGTAAGGCAGAACCTGAAGACTAGCGAGACAACGCTAAGGGAAATCTTGGGCTAAGTTTAGTGCCTTTGCACATTGTTGCAAGAATTGCAATGTAACGTGTGACAGAAAAATCAGAGCTAAATTTGAGGAAAAGGACCATGGAAGAATTTGAACTAACGATGAAGCAACAATACGAGATTATGTACCTAGAGTTTTATAACTAGGGCTTAAGCAAAATGAGCAGGAGTAGATGGTTACTAACAAATGGCGCACTGGTATGCCAAAGTTCTACAACACTATACCAGTAATGATAGACAAAGCACATAAAGACTATGAAGGTTATTGTGTGAGGGAACTTCAGCACCACTTGGTAGACAATTCTGATGGGCAAAAAGCAAAACCTTAAAGGTAAGGGTACCAATTGATATCATCTAAAGAAGGCAAGAAGTAATACACGAGGTCAAAGTTTCCACAACACGACCTTGGCTATAAGACTCATTTTGCACTCCATGGACATATGATTTTATATGGAATGTCATCCGCAGATTAACAATATCATCCCGTGTTCCTTCAATCAAGGACTACTTGTTCAGCCGAGATTGTGTGAAATTATAGATCAAGAGAATGGTGAGAATTTATAGAGTTCCCATAGCTATTTTCTCATACGGCAGAGCCCAAGTAACACCTAACTACTGAAGATCATCCCATAAAGAGATTGGGAAGACAGATAGGTCTTCGTACATTATTGTACCCTCAGACCGATGGACTGACTAAGTTTACTAGCTAAATGCCAGAAGATATGTTGCGACCCTATACAATTGACTCCAAAAGTAGCTCGAATGATTGCCTACTACCTATCAAGATTACTTATGATATTAACTATCATTCTAGTCTTCAAATGGCCCTGTATAAGACTTTGTATGGCAGAAAATGTAGGTCGCCATTGGTTAGCCTGATATTGGAAAAACATGACTAATAGGCCCAGACATTGTTCAATAAGTAGGGGAGGAGGTAAAGCTTATTCAAAGAGATTATTAGCTGCCCAAAGTCGACAGAAGTCATATGTAGACAACCGATGTCGACCTTTGGAATTTCAATTGAGCAATTGGTTTTTTTTTGAAGGTGTCGCCCAAGAAAGGAGTAATAAGGTTCGGCAAGAAGGGGGAAGCAAAGTCCGAGATATATTTGCCCTTACCAGATCCTTTGTCGAATTGACAAGGTTGCCTACGAGCTAGACCTACTGATGGATCTGGAAGTAGTGCATCCAGTCTTCCATGTATCAATGCTTTAAAAATGCGTTGGTGATCCATCTCGGGTATATCGCATAGATGATATCCAGGTCACAGAGGAGTTATCCTATGAAGAGCAACTTGTCGCCCTCCTGGATCGGCAGATTAGAAGACTGTGGACTAAGGATGTAGCTTCTGTCAAAGTGTTGTGGCAAAATGAGAATCGCAAAGAAATGACCTGGGAAGCTGAAGAGGAAATAAAGAACAAGCATCTGTACCTATTCCTTAGGTTTACCATTAATTCCAACTTCTGAAACTATTGAGTTGATGAAAGTATGGGTTATGTAAATAGAAAGGAATTTTCCCTGTAGGCTGTGTAAGATTTTTAAGAAGGTTCTGTTTAACATTCGAGGACGAATGTTCTAAAGGGGGGAAAGATGTTATACCCCATACTTTTGTACCTTGGAAGGTTCTTAAGCTTCTTAAGTTTCTTGAAAGGATCTTAAGTTCTTGAAAGGTTCTTAAGCTTCTTGGAAGTTACCATGTGAACCGAATGATCTATAACACTGTCAAGTAACTCTAAGGAAAGGAGAATGTGATATCCCATAATAGAGAAGATTGGAAATAGGGTTATAAGAATCCGAAAGAAGTTGGAGGACAAGTAATGAGTTGTAGGAGTCGAATTACTTATGTAAGCTACCAATTTGAAAATCTTACATTCTTAAACTACTTGAGTTCATACCAAGCTTACGTAGCAAGGATTACATAGATTAGTAAAGTAAGACGAGATTATAAACCCACGAGAAGAAAAAGAAAGTGACACATGGTAGCAAGAGAGAATGCCACATGGCAGTAGATGGAAGTGCCATGTGGCAGCAACTGAAGCAAGGGGGTGGACCCCACATACCATATGGCAGCCCATGAGTGGAGGTGTGGTGTGTTGGCCCTATGAGGGCTTGACATGTGTCATCACATAGGGGCTGACACGTCTCACCCCCTAAGGTGTCCTATATGTATATATATATATATGTTTTATGGTCATATTTATCCAAAGAATTCGTTCTTATCCAAGAAAAGTCTAGAAAAAAAGAGAAGAGAAGAGAAACCTTGAGCTAGAGAGAGAGAGAGCCACAGATTTAGAGCATAAAAAGGTAAGCTCTAAAATTTTGTTCTGTGAATTTATTATCTAGGGTATACCATGAGGGTGTCAAGGTTTTATTAATGTAAATTTATGTTTTGGAGCACCACTAAAAGGATAGCAAACAGCCACGAAGTTTCACCCGCGCTAGGAGAACTTTCGTGGTGAGTTTTGACGAGTTTCGGGCAAGGTAAGGTTTTCCCTTTCAAATTGGAGTTTATGAGGTTTTTATTCAGTATATTAAATGTATTATATTGGGCTCAAAGTGGAAAAATTGTATAAGGATGCTTGATGTTTGAAACAAACTAAATTGAAGTTGTTATTGTCAAATCGAAGTCGAGTAGTGTATTGTGAGTGTGGTGCTGCAGTTGCAGCTGATTGGATTGCGTGTTGCAGGGATGTAAAGTTTTCTAAAAGGGGTGTGGGTACTTCTGATTGCAGCCGCATTACCTTCCGTTTTTTATTGGTAAAGGTTTTATGAAATAAAGGTTAAAAACTCTATTTTGGCATCGTAGTTCAGAGCTAGTTGTTTGGAGTTGTACAGAGTAATGTTAAAGTGATTTGATTTTATATATAGCTGATGGTTGTTGTTGGTAATATGGATGCTAAGATTAGTAGTTGGATAGGGCAAGTAATATGAGAGATGCTGCCCGAATTTTGGTAACTTTGCAACTAGTAATGAACTAGTCAAGGGAAACGGATTTAGGTTCATACTTGGTTGTAGAGTTGGAAATTGGAAAGTGAAAGGTTATTAACCTTAGTATTTATTTCATGTTAAATAGGTTCAAAAAAATACAAGGTGAACATGGTAAAGGGTAATCCATAAGAGGTACGTGAAGCTACCTTCTTTCTCTTGGCAGGTTTTTGGCATAAGTATGTAAATCTACCCTTTTTCTCTCTTGATATGTCTTTGACATAAGTTATGATGTTATGATGAAATTTTTATGGTACCTAGTCCCTTGATGGGCCAAGTATGATATATGTTACTATCTAAGAATCGGGCCGAACGTTCCTTGGCATATGTTACTATATAAGGATCAGGTCGAATGTTCCTCGGCATATGTTACTATATAAGGATCGGGTCGAATGTTCCTCGGCATATGTTACTATCTAAGGATCAAGCCGTACGTTCTTCATCACATATGTATATGATGACTAAATAAGGGAAAGTAGAGAGTATGTAAAGCTGACCCTTCTTTCTTTTGGAATGTCTTAGAAAATTAAGTAAGGATTAATATGAGCTTTGGAGGTAATTCTATTCATAAGTATCGAGGGTGATTCATGATTTCTGTTCTTAAAGATGCTCCGAGAGTTAATGTCCTTTACTTTTATGAGTTATTTTGTATCTTCTTGATTCATGCCTATGACTTCTAAGACTATTTATATGATCAATAGTGATATTTGAGGGATAATTGATATGACTATCGTCCTGATTTTCAAATGACAATGTTTTAAATTGCATATGGTTACTCACAACTCTACTTGTGTATATTGTAACCCTTCTTTTACCGAGTCCTGGGCCAGGTACGTAATCATGCGCAGTTTACTACATTATCCATCGAGTCCCTCATTAAAGGGCTGGGTACGCTATATGAAGACATGATAATGCAATGACATGATCAACTCACTGAGTCCCTCACTAGAGGGCCGGGTATATATGTATATAGATATATGATGATGATGTGATATGATGTGATAAGGTGGTGATGGTGCCGGGCTCTATGATGGTCCTACAGTTATGATTCACCGAGTCCTTGAAAGGGCCAGCTATATTGTATAATATGAGCATGCATGTTTTCATGATCCATAAGGTACAGTGTTTTCTTAAGTAACATGTTTATCCCCCTGACTCTCTCTATTTCAGATATGCTTCCAGTTATGCTTTTTATACTCAGTACATATGTCGTACTAACCCCCTTTTCTCAGGGGGATACATTTCATGCCCGTAGGTATAGGTGATCCGCCAGCGTAGGAGTCCTACTCATTAATTAAGAAGCGCTCTATTGTGCCAGAGCCTGGATTTAGGTCCCAACCCTTGATGTATATATTTATCTGTTTATGGGTCTGGCGGGGCCCCTTTCCCGACTTATGTTACTATTCTTACTCTTAGAGGTCGATGGATATGTATGTGGGTTGTATATGCATGTATGTATAGTTGTGCCTATAAAGCGGATATTTTGGGACGTCCCCTTTGTCATGGAAGCCTTGTTGGCTTGCGCGGGTTTTATTATGGGATGACCCTATATGTATAATGGCCTCGTCGGCTTATATGTTATCATGCCTGTTGAAACATTATAAGCCAAATAGGGGACAGGCTTACTTATAGTTAGTAGGGGTATATGCGAGTGTCCAATTTGGGTACGCGTTATGGCTACGGGGTTGGGTCATGACGTTACCCAAATCCAATCATGATGATTCTAGCTATGAGGCAAACCCTCTATAAAATCCATATTCACATTTTTCTACTTCTAAGTAAGGATTTAAATATCTCTAGCTAGGACACCCGCCCTTTGATTTTCGGCATTCATTTGTTGGCAATTCAGGCATTTAGACTCAAACCTTGCTATGTATTTTTACATGCCACCCCTCCAATAGAATTTTTTTATATCTTGGCACATTTTTGTCGAACCAGGATGAATCCAGTATGAAGAATTATAAGTCTCCATCAAGATCAAACACCTTAAGCCCTCCACATCCTGAACACATAATCGACCTTGGTGATATAGGAACCCATCTCCCCTTGTGAAAAGACCTCTACCTTGTTTTCCTTCACTAACTTCTTAAACTCAACAAGTGTCAGTTCAAGGTATTGTTTTAAATTGACATCCACCACTAACGAGGTTTCAGAGCCATTTTGAATAACCATACCACCATCATCAGTACCACACAACTTCATCCCTAATGTATCCAAATAGTGAACATCATTTACCAAATCCCTCTTCCCTTCATCAACAAGAGCCACACTCTCCATAGACACTCTGCTAAGTGCATCGGTAACCATATTGTCTTTACCTGGATGAAAGTACACACTCATGTCATAGACCTTTAGAATTTCTAGCCACCTATTTTGCCTTAGATTGAGGTCCTTTTGAGTGATAACATATTGAAGTCTTTTGTGATTTGTATACACATCCATATGAACCTCATAGAGGTAATACCGCAAAATCATTAAAGCAAAAATAATGGATGCCAAATAAAGATCATGGGTAGGTAGTTAAGTTCATGCACTTTAAATTTCCTAGAAGCATAGGCTATGACTTTGCCATTTTGCATCATGACACAACCCAAACCAATCTTTGAAGTGTCACAATAAACCAAAAACCCTTCTACACCTTCCGGTAGAGTCAGAATAAGAGCGGAGGTATGCCGACCTTTCAAAGTTTGGAAACTTTTTTCACACTCGTCCATCCATATGACGTTTGCTTTCATTTGGGCTAATTTTGTCATAAGAGATAAGATTGAAGAAAGCCCTTCAACGAACCTTCTATAGTACTCGGCTAGACCCAAGAAGCTCCTAATGTCCAAAGGAAATGATGGTCTAGGCCAATTATTGACCGCCTCTATTTTCTTAAGATCAACCTTTATCCAATATCGGGACACTATGTGACATAGAAATGCCACTTCCTTCAACCAAATTTCACACTTTCTAAATTTTGCAAACAATTAACTATCCTTCAACGTGTGAAGCATAACCTTCAAGTGATTCTTATGTTCTTCCTCACCTTGAGTTAGATAAATATATCATCGATGAATACCACTATAAAAGTATCAACGTAGGGTTTTAACACCCTATTAATTAGGTCCATAAATACCACTGGTGCATTCTTCAACCCACAACACATCACTATTAACTGTAAGTGACCATACCTTGTTACGAAAGCCATTTTGGCAATGTAACAGTCCCTCATCCTAAGTTGGTGATAACAGGACCGAAGGTTGATCATGGAGAAATGACTCGCCCTTTGCAATTGATCAAACAAGTCATCTATTCTAAGGATTGGGTACTTGTACTTAATGGTCAACTTATTCAATTGTAGGTAGTCTATGCACATCTGAAGTAACCCATCCTTCTTCCTTACAAATAGCATACGAGCAACCCCTAGCAAAATACTTGGCCTTATGAACCCCTTTTATAATAATTCCTTCTATTGTTCTTTGGCTTTTTCAATTCCGTCTGGCCAATTTGGTAAGGAGGAATACAGATAGGTTAGGTAAAATAGAAAAATGTAACACAAATGTCTAAACATAACATAAGCTAGATAAGTTAGGAGGGTCATTCTAGAATATGGGAGGATGTTATATTGAAGAACATAGCCATTGGGAGGAGAGTGCAGAGCAACTCCGGTTCCTAGATAGTGATATCATGTAGGCAAAAGTATGAGTTAGTACTTCAAATGTACCATTATAAGAGCATGCTATAATTAAGAACATCATGTCATATATATAAGCAATATACAATAATGAATGTATACATGAGAAACATCATATGAATCCTTAAAACATTCATCTTGTGGCAAAGTGACTGTAACTGACTATGACCATGTGAGCTAATACATGGAATCTAACACAACCCCCTATATTGGAACGGGGAGACTAATTGCCTAGTATAAATCTGTCAACTTTAATATTTGTTTTGCTTTAACTTTAATGTCTAAACATGGATGCACTAGCCTAGAATAGCAGACAAGGCCCCCTATGTTGGCGCATAGGTAATGCATCAGAACACTTTACTTAAGAACACCTTAGGTCGAGCCCCCATCTACATGCTACATTTAGTGCTAGGTCAAACCCACGGAATAAAATTTTAAACATAATAATATCATAAGTATATATATAACATTAACATAAGATCATCATTCGATGGAATAGCTCATTAAAACCTTTTATTTGATTCAATGCGAGAATTGTCCTTTCACATTGAAACCTTACTTTGGCTAAGAAGCTCTTTTGATAAATCAATCATTTTATAAGACTTCAATTGCATAAACATTTGCGTCATATTATTCATTAGGAGTCAAGCTTTCATTTCAACTCTACTTTAACATAAGGAAATTTGGTGGGTTCATTTCATAAAAAAACCATGAAATGAATTTAAAGGATACTTTCATGTGTGAGGGTGATGGAAATGCATCAAAATACACATCTTAAAACAACCCACCATATATGCCTTAAGATCCTTTTCAAGCCTTCATATAGGCATTTTAGAAAATCATTTATTTGATGAAATTAAGAATCAATATACGTCAATATATGTAAACAAACTTAAAATACATCATAATATATGAATTAGACTCATTGTGTAAAATCCCATGAAAATTCATCATTTAGAATTCAAATACTAGTTTGATAGAAAATATTTGGCCTTCATGGGTGGAAGGACCCATGGATAAAAAAATCACATACCTTGGGGACATAAAATCCCTATGGAAACTTAATATAGAAAGGAGACTTCTTACCTTAGCTTTGACTTGGAGTCCTTGGGAGAGTTTGGGAGGAGGGAATTTGGGTGTATTGAGTCTATGTATGGAGAATGATGGTTTTAGAGGTCTTAGTGTCTTTAGATGGAAAATTCAGCATCCAAAAAGAGACCATTTAGAATTAAAATATAGGAAAAGACTAAAATACCACTTTAAAAATCTGGTTCGAAATGACTGCACGGGGATCCTTCATGGTCTGTGATGCTCGCCACAACCTTTGGTGGGGTTCCATGATGAGGGACTTACAAAATAGCTTGGAAGGTCCTATAGGGTAGTCTCTGAAGTTTCACCATGGGACCACTTCAAGGTTTGTCAAGTTCATGATGGGTCGTGAAAAGTGGCTATGGTGCAGGTCTAGTAGGTGGACTTGTAGGGTGTCCACCATGAGGATACACCATAATCCATGGTGGTTATCCGCAGACCCTGCCTTTGGAAAGTTTCTAAGGGTCTTAGGAAGGGAACACCACGGAGGGTGTCACAGCCCGTGGTGCTTACCATGGTCCGTAGTCTTTTTTCTTGATTCATCCCCTGCAGTCTGAGTCTCTAAATCTCTACCATGGTTGGTCACGATGGTCCGTAATATATACCATGGCCCGTGATAATGTTCGTGGTCAATCCCTGGTGCCAGTTTCTGCAAGTTTATGGAATTCATCCTCTGTTTCTTGGGTTTTGGACCTTTCACATTTTTGGGATCTTACAATAAAGAATCACCCAAAGTAGAGTCTCGATTCCTTAAGGGTCACCCGTAGTTTAAGCTCGATCCTTCATGTAGCTTTGTGGATTCAATTAGGCATATAAGAGTCTACCTTGGCAAGTAATCTCCCCCGTTCCTCCAATGTATGGGTAAACATTGGGACTCTATTCTACAACTCACATAGTTTATGTGGGTTAATGGTTGCCCTAACAAAAGTACAAGTTCCTTCTTTCAATGTTTAACGTATTTCTTACTATGGCTAGTATGTCTCTTACAAAGTATGTTCTCTGACCCATGGTTTTATGACTCTTAATATTATTTAAGATCTATACTACTACTTGTGAAAATTTCCGATTATGACTTATGACTATCCATGCATTGTACAAGTTCTCTTATAAGATTGCATTATGGTTTTAAATGACATTAGACTTACTCTTGATTCACCATGACATATAAATATTTTACTTATTATGTGTTCTAACCATGATAATTACATTATTGCTATCAAATATCTAGTACATTCAAATGTAATAACATATACTTTTTGCCTACATTACATCACAATGTGGAGATTGAAGCTCCATCCTATTCCCATGGCAAGTTGGTATTCGTTTGAAGATTAGTGTGGTGTGTCCTCATGCTTTGAGTTCAACCCAATTCATTCTTTCCTTTGATTTTTGATTTTAGACTATGATGATGTTTAAAGACTATTCTATATAGTGTCATTACTTTCTTTAAGGGTGAGAAAGTAACATGTCCTACTCCCTAGTAATTTAGCCATGTATAGATATTTTGAGCATATGTATAAAGAGTCTATGTTGTGTTAATTCTCTATAGCTATGCTTTGTCTCCCTAGACTTTATGAGTTTCCGCTTATTGCTTACCTTATGTATGCTTATGATATTCTAAGAGGCTTTGTTGGGGTTTCTTTAGGAATCCTAATCGCCGTGTCACATCTTTGCCTTAGTTTGGGTCATGAAAAACTTGGTATCAGAGCACAAGGTTCAAGTATCCTAGGGAGTCCAATATGCCGCGTCAAGTAGAGTTTTATTTATGGGTGTAAGCCACGCCAAATTTATGAGTAGGAAGATATGAGGCATCTTAGGAAATCTTCACTTCTTTCTTAATCTTATCATGCTATAGAGTTAAATCTTATAAGGATTCCTTTTGACTCATGTCCTATGCATTTCAGAATATGTCTTATCAAGAATAGAGCAGTAAGAAGATTGATCCAGATGGTAGCCTTTCTGCTCCGATTATCCCACCCTCAAGTATCGATATCTCTAATATAGAGCTTCATTATATCCTCATGTAATTGGGTTGAGTTGTGACATATAGCATAGTTGAGTTATGTTTAGTTACTTAATGAAGTCTTCCCTAGCAAGGTAGTCCTCATCTGCCTCAATGGAGAAGTCATCAGATTTCATTTAATAACTCGCATGGTCTTAGTTGTTGGATAAAGGTCTTATCCCACACAAGTTAAAGTTAAGTTATTAAGTTGGAAATTGAATTTGTATGATATGCATTGACCATGAGATTCGTATGTTTTAAATTGCTTTTAAGCTTCACTCATGTCCATTATGATTGGTCATTCATCTTATGGCATATTGATTGCATTATTTTACTTTTTTATGCATACTTCACATACTTAGTAAATTCAAACTTACTAACACATATTTGCCTGCATTTTTGCATAATGTAGGGACAGACGACAGTCATGACCATCCTATTTGTGGATAGAGTTTTCCCAAGATTCTCCAGGAGTTGGTGATTCCTCATTCTATCAAGGACTTGACTTTTATTCATATTGCTATTACTTGAAATTTTTTTTTATCAATAGGGTGATCTAAGAGCTTTTCCTAACCCCCATGAAAGAATAGACTAGAGGGAAAATCAACACAATAGACGTCCAAACCAGACTACATCAAAAGTCTTCTAAATATGCCTCTAGTCTATTCTTTCATGGGGGTTAGGAAAAGCTCTTAGATCACCCTATCGATAAAAAAAAATGTCAAGTAATAGCAATATGAATAAAAGTCAAGTCCTTGATAGAATGAGGAATCACCAACTCCTTGAGAATCTTGGGAAAACTCTATCCACAAATAGGATGGTCATGACTGTCGTCTGTCCCTACATTATGCAAAAATGCAGGCAAATATGTGTTAGTAAGTTTGAATTTACTAAGTATGTGAAGTATGCATAAAAAAGTAAAATAATGCAATCAATATGCCATAAGATGAATGACCAATCATAATGGACATGAGTGAAGCTTAAAAGCAATTTAAAACATACGAATCTCATGGTCAATGCATATCATACAAATTCAATTTCCAACTTAATAACTTAACTTTAACTTGTGTGGGATAAGACCTTTATCCAACAACTAAGACCATACGAGTTATTAAATGAAATCTGATGACTTCTCCATTGAGGCAGATGAGGACTACCTTGCTAGGGAAGACTTCATTAAGTAACTAAACATAACTCAACTATGCTATATGTGGATCCACTAGCTAGGCCATGAAGGCAACCAACACGGACAACGTAGTTTGGAACTGTAGGTTGATATATGGATTCCCTTGGGTAATTAAATCCATTATCGGATTGAACCCCACCTAGAAGTCCTCTTTGTACTTAGTCAATATCCCAATGAAAACTTCATAAAACATGATCATAACATAATAGAGAAATATAGTAACTGCCTATCTATTCTTTTCTAAAAACATATTAGGAATAGCTCATCTAAGTTAGTGATTAGTAAGAATCCATAACTTCGGTGAGAATTGTACTTATCACCATATTAATATGATTGTGAGAAAATTGGACTTATGACACCATAATAACATCTTTTATCTTAACTTTGATTAGCGTCATAACTTTATCTTTTAAAATCATAATCTTAATTTTAACTCATAAAAAACTTTCATCGGAAATCATTGAACTAATGATTTAACTCATAAAATCATCTTTAACTCATGATCTTAGCTTGGAAATAGCTTTATGCAAGGGATGTCATAATTCAACTTTAAAATCATATAATTGATATGAAAACATGCATATAATGATCATTGGTAACATCTAAAAATGGAATTTAAATGGCCCAATGCAATTTATCAAAATTAGGGTTCATAATCAATGAAAAGTTGAGTGAAAACATGAGAAATCTTTGTGACTTAATTGGCGAAAAAGGCCCATTAATCAATCCCCACATACCTTGCTTGAATTCATTAAGAATTGAAGAAGAAACCGTGTAGAAATCTGAAAAACCTTGCTTGCTTGGAGAAAAAACCTTGAGGGAATTGAGTTCTTTGCCTTACAAAATTTTGGAAGAATGTCTTGAATAAGAGTGGAATTTGAAGAATTGAATATTTATAGAATTTCAACTTGTTCATGAAAGTATATAGGTTCATTGAACAAAAATTGAGAAAGCACACAATTATCCCTCATTAAACATCGGATTTTGAATCTCTAAAGGCTTAGAATGGGTCATCTTTGCGACCCATCAAAGCATCTACGGGTCGTTCTTTAGGCTCGTCTTGAATATATAAAAAACCTGCAATTGGAGAGTCTCTAAAGTTTTTCATGAGTCATTCTTACGACCCATAAAAATATCAACGACTCATCCTAGAAAGTCATAGAACCTCTCCTGAGGGAAACATCTTATTTTGCTCGAGGGGTCACTCTACTACTCACCCTTACAAGTTGTAGGAAACTCCACGAGCCATAGAGTGACTCTTAAACATGGGTAGGTTCAACAATTTTGGATCTTTCTCCTTGGTTCCAACTTTTTGACTTTTAGAGTCTTATAATATCTCCCCGCTGGGAACATTCATCTTCAAATTAGATTAACTTATCGTAGGAAGGACACAGAATGAGGACTAGCAACCGAACATGATAATAAAGACACCTTACAATGAATGAAACATGAAAACTTCAACTTAACATAAAATCATGACTTTAGATCAACCTTTTCATGAATATGCATGCATATAAATGTTATAGGAGGAACTAAATACGTA
Source organism: Solanum dulcamara (assembly GCF_947179165.1). Lineage (NCBI taxonomy): Eukaryota > Viridiplantae > Streptophyta > Magnoliopsida > Solanales > Solanaceae > Solanum > Solanum dulcamara. The sequence continues at coordinate 51,325,708 of NC_077240.1, forward strand.
AGAAATTCAATTAGCTTGAATGAGAACAACTTACTACTTAGGCTTGAGTAGATGCAAAGAGGTGCGTATATCATTTAAACACATTCGCCTCTACCTCCCCAGTAGCACTTTCTACTTATTGCTTCTTCCATAACACTTTGACAGACACAAATTCTTTATTCCATAACTTCTTAACTTGTCGTTCTAAGATTTTCACTGGATCTTCTTCATAAGTCAAATCCTCCTCAATAGTTACATCTTTTAATGGCACAATAGATTTTGAATCACCCGCAAACTTTCTCAACCTAGACACATGAACCATTGGGTGAACCATAGCTAACTCAAGTGGCTAATATAAATCATAAGCCATCTTGCCAATATGTTTAAATATCTTATAAGGTCTAACTTATTTAGGACTCAATTTCCCTTTCTTGCCAAAATGTATTGCACCCTTCATGGGTGAAACCTTTAAGTAGTCCCAATCATCCACCTCTAATTCAAAATATCTTTTCCTAGCATTGGAATAGGACTTTTGATAACTTTGAGCTGTCATCAAACTCTCCTTTATAATTATTACCCTCTCCATAGAATCTATCACCAAATATCGACCAATCAAGTCCATCTCACCAACTTCTAACCATCCCATCGGGGATCTACATATCCTTCCATACAATGCTTCAAAAGGATCCATTTGGATGCTAGAGTGATACCTATTATTGTAAGCAAACTCAATTAATGGAAAATATTCATCCTAACTTCCTCTAAAATCAATAACACACACCCTTAACATATCCTCTAAATTTTGGATCATTCTTTCAGCTTGACCGTCAGTTCAAGGATGGAAAGCGGTACTTAACTTAACTTTTGTACTGACATCCTTTTTAAATGACATCCAAAATTGTGAGGTTGATTAAGTACCTTGATCCGATATGATGGAAAAATGCATACCATAAATTCTTACCAGCTCACGAACATACAACTTAGCATAATCCTTAGCACCATAGGAAGTCTTAACCGGTAGAAAATAAGCAGACTTAGTCATCTGATCTACAACAACCGAAATTGAATCTTATTTCTTCTTAGTACAAGGAAAACCCATTACAAAATCAATATTCACACACCCTTGAATTCATCCCAAGTCACAAGATCCTCCTCTCTAGGCCTCCCACTTTTCCATTGATCAAACCAAATTTGAGCAACACCCCTGTCACGGCCCAAGCTTAGGACCTAGACGTGACATGGCGAATGAGGAACTCAAAAGTACCTCAAACAAGCCTCTTAGCATTCTTTTAGCCTTTCATAGGTAATGACGATAAATGAAGAAGCAGAAATCATAATAGTAAATATTCAACTTGCATATGTCCAACAATACCTCTAACTATTAGATTTAACGGGGCTAAGACAAGTCCCTAGCTCACCCTTAATCATAATAGAAGAAATACCATAGTATAATATCTCAACCAAAAGTAGTCTTCAAATGAAGTCTCAACTAGCCACATGAAGGAGAACAAAGAGGAGCACAGATCCCTACATGGTGATATCATGTAGGCAAAAGAGTATGTGTTTGTACTTTGAATGTACTAAGTATGTAAGGATGCATGAACATTGAGGAAACATTATAACATTTATGTAATATGGAACATAATGTAATACATGCATAATAAATCATATGGATATCCTTTAAAATATTCATTTTGTGGGAAAATAACCATAACCGACATTTAAGACCATGCGAGCTATTATATGGAATCCAATATAACCCCCTACGTTGGCCGAGGAGACTACTTGTCAGGTAGAACTCCGTCAACTTCATTCATTTCTTTAACTTTAACTTTAAGGGCTATTTATGGATCCATTAGCCTAAGCCTACAAGGGCTCCTATGTTGGAACATAGTTAATGAGACAAGGGGTTGCTACTAGGATTCCCTTACCGAATCCTACCTCAATGCCTCATTCGGTTCTAAGTCAATCCCATAGAATAGTTTAATACTTCAAAATATTCATAGCATATAACTTGAGAATTCAAACATTATATTCGGTAGAATAGCTCATTAAAACATTTGGTAATTCAAATATGCAAGAATTGTCCTTATTGCATAAAGAATCCATCATTCATATCATTTCATCATTCTTTATTTTCATAAGACTCCCTTTTGATCATAGGTATTGCTTTCATAAACATTCATTTAGAGTCGAGGATTTCAAGTCAAACTTTTTTTAAAATATAGTAAAACTAGGTGGGTTCAAATCACTTCAACTTGCAAATATGTATGTAAATAAAATGCATAAATACTTTGAAATCCATAAATTAAAAATCATGCTTTAAACAACCCACCATGAATTTCAAGAACCTTTAAATAGATAAATAGAGGAATTACTTGCAAACCATCAATTCATACATATGAAATTATATCGCATCAAAATATACCAATAATCATTAGTTTAACCATGATTCATACTATTAAGTAAAAATAAAAATTACCATAAGAAAATATTACTTGAAATCAAGAGATTTAATTGAAAGAGTTTTTGAACTACATGGGTGGAAGAACTCATGGATAAACACCCACATAACTTAGAGTAGAGCTTAAAGAAAATAAATATAATTCATCATATAATTAAAATAATTTAGACATGAGAGTGGAAGGAATACTCTCATTGAAGCCTTACATACCTTGAATACGAAGCTTTAGTCGAAACCGAAAGACTTAATAAATACTCTTGAGTCCTAGCTTTTCTCCTCGCCGCAACGTTTTGTGTACTACCCGGAGTATATGAATCACCGGAATAGTATTTCTTCACTACTAAGAGCTAAAACTATATTTGAGAATGAGTAAAGAAGTGTATAGAGAGAAGACTTGCTTGAAAAAGCTTGATGAATAAAATGAGGAAATAAGGTGGGTATTTATAGGTGGGAAAGAGGGACCTAACAATAAATAAAATAATTATAAAGAAAAATCTGAAAATATAATGGAATATATTTATGTCATGGATGATGTTAAATGGAGGACAATTTATGTCATGAGTGATGTCAAATGTATCTAGATATTTTCATGGTAGGTGAGATGAGTTCTTTTTAACAGAATACTCTTTTTCGGAGCTGCGTTTGAATAAAATAAATTCCTTATTAGGATTTGGTATCTTCATAAGAATTGTAGATATGGAAGTCTATCTTCATATAGTTCAAGAATCAACCAATTTGGATAAACCTACAGTGAGATATGATTTTTCTTCTATAAATACTCCTTTCCGTCACAGCATCCTACCTTACAAAAATTAATTTATTTGACCTACTTAACGTCCGAAACTTAAAATATGGTCTTCACAAAAGTTGTAGGTAATGATCTTGTGGTTACTCAAAAATTTGAATCACCCAATTTGGATATTCCGATTAAAGGTTATGCCTAAAATACAGAGGCTGTATCATGTTTAGGCGAGAATTGAAACATCGTATACAACATTTTTAGGGGATGTTACATTTTCTCCCCCTTGGGAACATTCGTCCTTGAATGAGAAAAGACTTAGCTTGAGTAGAGTAGAGTGTAAACAAACAACCTATTATTAATGCAACAGTGTAATTTAAACCATCGTTTAAAACATATTTCATAATTTTGCAAGCATATGACAAGAAAAGTTGAGATGTAAAGATTTCAAGTAATTGAGTAAGGACAACTTAATACCTTTGGTTTGGGTAGAGGGGAAAAGATGAGGGTATATCTTAATCATATCTGCTTCCACTTCCCATATTGCACTTTCTATTTGTTGATTCCTTTAAAGGACTTTAAGAGATTCAACTTCTTTGTTCCTTAATCTCTTAACTTGCTGGTCCAAAATTTCCACAGGAACTTCTTCATAGGTCAAGTTTTCTTCAATATTCACTACTCCCATAGGTACAATGGAACTAGGATCACCCACACATTTTTTTAACATAGACACGTGAAACACCGGATGAACCATGGCCATTTCCAATGGTAATTCCAACTCATATGCAACCTTACCAACACGTCTCACGATTCTATAAGGCCCTACATATCTAGGGCTCAATTTCCCTTTATTACCAAATCAAACCACACCTTTCATGGGTGAAACCTTTAGATACACCCAATCGTCCACATTAAACTCAATATCCCTTCTTCTAGTGTCAGAATAGGACTTTAGATGACTTTGAGCCGTCTTCAACCTTTGTTTAATGATCTTCACCTTCTCTAAAGTATCAAGTACCAAATCAGGGCCCAACAAGGTCATCTCGCCTACTTCGAACCAACCAACCGGTGATCTACATCATCTCCCATACAAAGCCTCAAACGGCGCCATCTCAATACTTGAGTGGTAACTATTATTATAGGCAAACTCGATGAGAGGTAGATGATCATCCCAATTCCCTTTAAACTCCAACACACAATCCCTTAACATATCCTCTAGTGTCTGAATCATTCTTTCAGCTTACCCATCCATTTGAGGATGGAATGCTGTGCTCAACTTTACCTTAGTACCGAGGCCTTTTTGAAATAATCTCCAGAAGTGAGAAGTGAATTGGGTACCATGATCCGAAATAATGGATAACGGCACACCATGCAACCTCACCAACTCCTGAATATATAACTTGGCATAGTCTTCGGCTCTATAGGAAGTTTTAATTGGTAGGAAGTGAGCTGAGTTAGTCATTCAATCAATAATTACCCAAATCGAGTCATGACGCTTCCGGGTATGAGGAAAACCTATTCCAAAATCCATATTCACATCTTCCCTTTTCCAAGTAGGGATTTCAATGTCTTGGGCTAGGCCACCCGTCATTTGATGTTCTGCCTTCACTTGTTGGCAATTTGTACATTCGGACACAAACCTTGCTATGTCCTTCTTCATGCCACCCCACCAATACAACTCCTTTAAGTCTCGGTACATTTTCGTTGAACTGGGATGAATGGAGTATCTAGAATTATGGGCCTCCATCAAGATCAAACTCCTTAGGCCATCAATATCTGGAACACATATCCGACCTTGGTAGTATAGAATCCCATCTCCCCCTTGGGAAAAGACCTCTATCTTCTTTTCCTTTACCAACTTCTTTAACTCAATAAACTTTGGGTCAAGATCTTGCTTTGATTTAACATCCACCACCAAAGAGGATTCAGACCTATTTTGAACAACCATACCCCCATCATTAGTACTACCCAACTTTACCCCTAATCAAGCCAATCGGTGAACATCTCTCACCAACTGCCTCTTCCTTTCATCCACATGTGCCATACTCCCTATAGACACTCTACTAAGTGCATCAGCAACCACATTGGCTTTACCCGGATGATAGTGCACACTCATGTCATAGTTCTTAAGGAGTTCTAGCCACCTTCTTTCTCTTAGATTAAGGTCCTTTTGGGTGAACACATATTGAAGACTCTTATGATCAGTATACACATCCACATGCACCCCATAGAGGTAATGCCTCCAAATCTTCAGAGTAAAAACAACGGCCGCCAATTTAGGGTCATGGGTAGGGTAGTTGCGCTTATACATCTTTAATTGCCTAGAAGCATAGGCTATGACCTTGCCGTTTTGCATTAAGACACAACCTAAACCAATCTTTGAAGCATCACAATAAACTACAAACCCTTCTAATCCTTCTGGGAGAGTCAAAATAGGAGTAGAGGTAAGTCGATCTTTTAAGGTCTGGAAACTCTCCTCACACTAATCTGTCCATATGAATTTGGATTTCTTTTAGGTCAATTTTGTCATAGGAGATGAGATAGAAGAAAAGCCTTTGAAGAACCTTCTATAGTACCCGGCTAGACCTAACAAGCTCCTAATGTCTGAAGGAGATAATGGTCTAGGCCAATTTTTGACTGCCTCTATTTTCTTAGTATCAACCTTGATCCCATCACCGGACACTACGTGACCAAGAAATGCTACCTCCTTTAACCAAAATTCACACTTACTAAATTTTGCAAATAATTGCTAATCCCTCAATGTTTAAAGCACAAATCTCAAGTGATTTTTATGTTCTTCCTCACCCCGAGAGTAAATTAAAATATCATCAATGAAGACCACCACAAAGGTATCAAGGTAAGGTTTGAACACCCTATTCATCAAGTCCATAAACACCGCCGGTGCATTCGTTAACCCAAAACTCATCACCACAAACTCATAGTGACCATACCTTGTTCGGAAGACCGTTTTGGGAATGTCACACTCCCTCACCCGTAGTTGGTGATAGCCAGCCCGAAGGTCGATCTTAGAGAAGTGACTTGCCCCTTGCAATTGATCAAACAAGTCATCTATTCTAGGGAGTGGATATTTGTTCTTAATGGTCATTTTATTTAATTGATGGTAGTCTATGCACATTTAAAGCGATCCATCCTTTTTTCTCACAAATAACATAGGAGCACCCCATGGCGAAATACTTGGTCTTATGAACCCCTTCTCTAACAAGTCCTTTAACTGTTCCTTCAATTCTTTTAATTCTGCTGGGGCCATATGGTAAGGAGGAATACAGATAGGTTGGGTATCAAGGAGGAGATCGATACCAAAATCAATTTCCCTTTTGGGAGGGACACCAAGAAGGTAATCAAGAAAGACATCGGGGAATTCATTGACTATAGAAACGGACTCAAGAGAAGGACTTTTGGAGTTGACATCTCTAACCCTCACAATGTGGTAAATACATCCCTTAGAAATCATTTTGCGGGACTTAAGATAAGAAATAAATTGACCCTTCACCACCGAATCACGACCCTACCATTCAATAATAGGCTCATTTGGAAATTGGAACTTGACTCGATGATTCCTACAATCTATGGAAGCATAAGATGCATGTAACCAATCCATCCCAAGAATGACATCGAAATCTATCATATCAATCTCAATGAGATCACAAGGAATAACTTTATGCAAGATAGACACAAGGCAACCCCTATAGACCTTTTTAGCAATAACTGACTCACCAAAAGGGGTAGACACTAAATAAGGCTCTAATAACATTTTAGGTAAAACATCAAATCTATTAGCAAGGAATGGAGTAACAAAAGATAAATTTGCACCTGGATCTAATAGTGCATACACATCAAAAGAAAAGACCTTTAACATACCGGTAATGATATTGGGTGCATCATCAACCTCTTATCTCCCATGCAAGGCGTAAAAGCAGTTGGTGCATTGGACACCTCCTTGGACTTATTGACCATGAGCAATTTGTCCTTGAGTACTACCACCACCATCTCTAAAATCCTTAGCATGGTGGCCCATCTTGCCACACTTAAAGCATGCATTGGAGCCGTCTAAGCATTACCCTTTGTGAGTCCTTCCACACTTCTTGCAAGAGGGGAAAGTTTGTGTAGAAATATTCTCTCTTGGAATCATTGGTTTACCACTCTTGTCCTTGTTGAACTTTGGAGGAGGAGTATTAGTGAAACCTTGTCCCACAAATCGTTTCCCACCTTGGCCTTTGCCATTGTTACCATGATCGGACCTTTGAGGATTAAACCCTCCACCATCTACTCTAGCCTTTTTGAACCCCTTCGATCTCTCTCTAAGCTTCTCTTCTTCAATTTGTTCTGCGTAAGTCATTAACCGAGAGATGTCTATCTCCTTGACCAATATGGACATTTTGAACTCCTAGGACACCAAGCTTGAGACACCAGAAATAAACTTGCTCATCCTAGCTCTTGGGTCGGAGACCATGAAGGGAGCATACTTTGACAACTTAGTGAATTTGAGAGCATACTCCCTCACGCTCATACTCCCTTGACGGAGGTTGATGAACTCTTGGATTTTGGCCTCCCTTAGTTCCAATGGGAAGAAGCGGTCTAGGAAGGCACCTTTGAACTCTTCCCATCCTATCGACCCTATTTCTTCATCCCTCTCAATAACCCATTATTCGTACCACACTCGAGCCACACCTTTGAGTTGATAGGACATTAGCTCGGCCTTCTCATTTGGTGGCACATCTATGATAGCCACAATCCGGTACACATCATTAATGAACTCCATAGGGTCCTCATCTAGTTTACAACCATCGAACTCGGGCGGATTCATCCTTTGGAAATCCTGAATCCTAGAGGCTGGATTTTGCATTAGGGGAGGAGGAACACCTAGATTCCCTTGGTTGGCTACGACTTGAGCTAACAAAGTATTAACACTACGAAACTCAGCATGGGTTACCCCATTCTCATGATGTTGGGCATTGGGAACCGGAGGAGTTTGGTTGTCATCATCAACCCTTGCTTTTCGAGGTGCTCTTCCATGAGTTATTATCTAAAGAACACGAAACGGGTCATTATTTAAAGGAAATCTTAGGAAACTCTAAGGCACAACATGAATTTGAAAGAAGTGAAATTTTTCCTAAACTCCTCATAGTCTCTTATTCATAATTGTGGTGCGCTTCACAACCATGAACAAGACCCTATTCGACGCGGTATGTTGGACTCCAAGGATCATTCAAAACCTCAGGGTCTGATACCAAGTTTGTCATGACCCAAACCTAGGGCCTAGACGTGACATGGCGAATGAGGAACCCAAAAGTACCTCAAACAAGCCTCTTAGCATTCTTTTAGCCTTTCATAGATAATGACGATAAATGAAGAAGCAGAAATTATAATAGTAAATATTCAACTTACATATGTCCAACAATACCTATAACTATTATATTTAATAGTGCTAAGGCAAGTTCTAGCTCACCCTTAATCATAATAGAAGAAATACCATAGTAAAATATCTCAACATATCATAAGCTAGAAATATAAAAGAGTATTATTTCCGGAACATGGGAACTCACCAAAAGTAGTCTTCAAACAAAGTCTCAACTAGCCACGTAGAGGAGTATGAGGAGGAGCACAGATCCCTACATGGTGATATCATGTAGGCAAAAGAGTATGTGTTTGTACTTTGAATGTACTAAGTATGTAAGGATGCATGAACATTAAGGAAAAATTATAACATTTATGTAATATGGAACATAATGTAATACATGCATAATAAATCATATGGATATCCTTTAAAATATTCATTTTGTGGGAAAATAACCATAACCGACATTTAAGACTATGCGAGCTGTTATATGGAATCCAATATAACCCCCTACGTTGGCCGAGGAGACTACTTGTCAGGTAGAACTCCGTCAACTTCATTCATTTCTTTAACTTTAACTTTAAGGGCTATTTATGGATCCATTAGCCTAAGCCTACAAGGGCTCCTATGTTGGCACATAGTTAATGAGACAAGGGGTTGCTACTAGGATTCCCTTACCGAATCCCACCTCAATGCCTCATTCGGTGCTAAGTCAATCCCATAGAATAGTTTAATACTTCAAAATATTCATAGCATATAACTTGAGAATTCAAACATCATATTCGGTAGAATAGCTCATTAAAACATTTGGTAATTCAAATATGCAAGAATTGTTCTTATTGCCTAAAGAATCCATCATTCATATTATTTCATCATTCTTTATTTTCATAAGACTCCCTTTTGATCATAGGTATTGCTTTCATAAACATTCATTTAGAGTCAAGGATTTCAAGTCAAACCTTTTTAAAAATATAGTAAAACTAGGTGGGTTCAAATCACTTCAACTTGCAAATATGTATGTAAATAAAATGCATAAATACTTTGAAATCCATAAATTAAAAATCACGCTTTAAACAACCCATCATGAATTTCAAGAACCTTTAAATAGATAAATAGAGGAATTACTTGCAAACCATCAATTCATACATATGAAATTATATCGCATCAAAATACACCAATAATCATTAGTTTAACCATGATTCATACTATTAATTAAAAATAAAAATTACCATAAGAAAATATTACTTGAAATCAAGAGATTTAATTGAAAGAGTTTTTGAACTACATGGGTGAAAGAACTCATGGATAAACACCCACATAACTTAGAGTAGAGCTTAAAGAAAATAAATATAATTTATCATATAATTAAAATAATTTAGACATGAGAGTGGAAGGAATACTCTCATTGAAGCCTTACATACCTGGAATACGAAGCTTTAGTCGAAACCGAAAGACTTAATAAATACTCTTGAGTCCTAGCTTTTCTCCTCGCCGCAACGTTTTGTGTACTACCCGGAGTATATGAATCACCGGAATAGTATTTCTTCACTACTAAGAGCTAAAACTATATTTGAGAATGAGTAAAGAAGTGTATATAGAGAAGACTTGCTTGAGAAAACTTGATGAATAAAATGAGGAAATAAGGTGGGTATTTATAGGTGGGAAAGAGGGACCTAACAATAAATAAAATAATTATAAAGAAAAATCTGAAAATTTAATGGACTATATTTATGTCATGGATGATGTTAAATGGAGGACAATTTATGTCATGAGTGATGTCAAATGTATCTAGATATTTCCATGGTAGGTGAGATGAGTTCTTTTTAACAGAATACTCTTTTTCGGAGCTGCGTTTGAATAAGATAAATTCCTTATTAGGATTTGGTATCTTCATAAGAATTGTAGATATGGAAGTCTATCTTCATATCGTTCAAGAATCAACCAATTTGGATAAACCTACAGTGAGATATAATTTTTCTTCTATAAATACTACTTTCCGTCACAGCATCCTACCTTACAAAAATTAATTTATTTGACCTACTTAACTTCCGAAACTTAAAATATGGTCTTCACCAAAGTTGTAGGTAATGATCTTGTGGTTACGCAGAAATTTGCATCACCCAATTTGGATATTCCTATGAAAAGTTATGTCTAAAATACAGAGGCTGTATCATGTTTAGGTGAGAATTGAAACATCGTATACAATGTTTTTAGGGGATGTTACAGCCCCTCAATTTTTACTTGGCCAATTCTGCAATCTCAACTAAGCTAATCCCTAAGATCTCTAAAATCGTATGGATGCTATCAACAAATTCTTGCAGTTCCTCTGTAAACTTTAACATTTCTTTAATATTAACTTTAGTGGCTAATCGTCAATCCATAGCCTAGAATAGCCGACAAGTGCCCCTGTGTTGGCGCATGGTTAATGCATCATGAGACTTTACTTAAGGACCCCTTAGGTCAAGCTCCCGTATACATGCTACATTCGATGTTAGGTCAATTCCACAAAATATCATTTAAACATCATAATAGCATAAGCATTTATATAAATTTAACATAAGATTGTCATTCGATTGAATAGCTCATTAAAACCTTTCATTTGATTCAACGCAAGAATTGTCCTTTCACATTGAAACCTTACTTTGACTAAGAATACCTTTTTATAAATCAAGCCTTTTTTTGTAAATCAATCATTTCATAAGAATCCCATTATATAAACATTTGCGTCATACCATTCGTTAGAGTCAAGCTTTTATCTCAACTTTAATTTAATATAAGGAAATTGGGTAGGTTCATTTTATTAAAAAATAACCTTGAAATGAATTTAATGGATGCTTGCATGCATGAGGGTGATGAAAATGCATAAAAATACACATCTTAAAACAGCCCACTATATATGCCTTAAACCTCTTTTCCAGCCCTCATATAGGCACACTAATAAATCATTCATTTGATGAAATTAACAGTAAATATACATGAATATATGTAAATACACTTATAATACATCATAATCCATATATTTTAAGTCATTGTGTAAAAGCCCATGAAAATTGATCATTTAGAATTGAAATGCTAGTTTGATAGAAAATATTTGGGCTCGATGGGTGGAAGGACCCATGGATGAAAAACTCACATAGCTTGGGGACACAAATCCCTATGAAAACTTGAAAAAGAAAGGAGACTTGAATGTACTAAGTCTAAGTATGGAAAATGATGATTTTAGAGATTTTAGGGTCTTTAGATGGAATAATTCAACCTCCAAAATAACACCATTTAGAATTAAAATACAAGAAAAGACTGAAATACCTCTTTAAAAATCTGGTCAGAAAGGGATTCATGGGACTCTTCGCAGTCTGTGATGCTTACTAGAACCCGTATTGGGGTCTCGTGATGATGCACTTAGAATATAGCTTGGAAGGGCCTGCAGGGTAGTCTATAAAATTTCACCATAAGACCTATTCACGGTTCGTGAAGTTCACGACGGGCCATGAAAGGTAGCTGGTGCAGGTCTTACAGGTGGACTTACAGGGTGTCCCCAATGAGGACACACAATGATCAGTGGAGGGCTCCATAATCTTTGGTGGTTTTTCGTAGACCCTGCCTTTGGAAAATTTTTAAGGGTCTAAGAGAGGGGTCACCACGGAGAGCTTCACGGCCCATGGTACTCACCATGATCTGTGGTCCTCCTTCATGATTCGTCCCCTTCTTTCTGTATCTCTAAATCTCTACCACGGTTGCTCACCATGGTCTATGATACATAACACATCCCGTAATGGCCTCTATGGTCAGCCCTTGGTTCTAGTTTCTACAACTTTCTAAAATTTCATCCTTTTTTCCTTCGTTTTTTGACCTTTCACATATCTGGGGTCTTAAAATAAAGGATCACTTGAAGTAGAGGCTTGATTTCTTAAGGGTCACTAATAGTTGAGGCTTGATCCTTCAGGTAGCTTAGTGGATTCACTTAGGCATATAAGAGTCTACCTTAGAAAGTAGTCTCCCCCTTTCCTCCGATGTATGGGTAAACATTGGGAGTCCATATTATATCGCACATGGTTTATGTCATTTAACATTTGCTCTCCCAAAAGTACAAGATCCCTCTTTTAATTTTAAAGTTATTTCTTACTATGGCTAATATATCTCTTACAAAGTATGTTCTCCCACTTATGCTTTTATGACCTTAATATGATTTAAGTTATTTACTAATACCTATGAAAATTTCTCATTATGACTTATGAATATCCATGCAATGTACAAGTTCTCTCTATAAGATTGCATTATAGATATAAATGACATTAGCCTTACTCTTGATTCACTATCACCGTATAAATGGTTTACTTATTATTTATTCTAACCTTGATAATCACATCATTGCTTTCACATCATGCATTGCATTTCTCAAATACTTAGTACATTTAAATGTACTAACACATACTTTTTGTCTATATTATATCACAATATTAAGATGGAAGGTCCATCCTCTTCCCGTGGCTAGTTAGTGTTCCATTGAAGATTAGTGTGGTGAGTCCTCATGCTTCAAGGGACACCCGATTTATTCTTTCCTTTGTTGTTGTTTTTAGACTATGATAATGTTTAAAGACTATGATAATGTAGTGTCATTTCTTTCTTTGAGGGTGAGCAAGTACCATGTCCTTTTCCCCACCAATATAGTAACGTAGAGCCATGTTAGGCATATGTATAAAGATTCTATGTTATCTTGATTCTCTATAGCTATGCTATGTCTCCCTGGAATTTATGAGTTTCCACTTATTGTTTACCTTATGTATGCTTGTGATTTGATAAGATGCTTGGTTAGCTTTTCTTTGGGAATCCTAATCGCTGTGTCACATTTAGGCCCTAGTTTGGGTTGTGACAAACTTGGTATCATAGCACAAGGTTCAAGTGTCCTAAAGATTCCAACATTTATGAGTAGGACCCTTCTAACTCTTTCTCTTTATGATTACAAATCATGCCTCCAAGAAGATCTCCCATGTCAAGAAATCTCAATGAGGAGCAATAAGCTCCCCATGTTCCAAATGGCTCTTTGTATGAGCAAGTCTCTCATGTAAAGATTCAGGCTATGTTTCAAGTGCTTAACCAAGCCATAGTCTGTAAATATAATAGAGAAGTTGTAGCTCCCATGAACGCAACTATGGGTCTGGTAGCTAGCTGAGTTCGTGATTTCAGCCATATAAAATCTTTTCTAGTATCATGACACTAAGGTGGGAAAGGATCCACAAGATTTTTTTGAGGATATTGGAAAGATTTTGGATATGTGGTCATTGGTCAGGTGGAAAATGCATACTTGGCGATGTATCAACTAAAGGGGATTTCAGAAGTTTGGTTTTATCAATGGAAAAGTGAGAGGGCTATATGTATAGGTCTCATTGATTGGGAATATTTCAAGAATGTTTTCCTTCTATTGGAGTTGAGGGAAGCCAAGGTGGAGTAATTCCTAAACTTAAGACAAGAAAGTATGAGTGTAAGAGAATATGCTTTGAAATTCACTATGTTGTCCAAATATTCTCCTTTCATGGTTAAAGAACTAAGACCTTGAATGAGCAAGATTGTTTTGGGTGTATCAAATTTATTTATCATACAATGTAGAACTGACATGCTAATAAAGGAGATAGAAATATCAATTCTCAGGACACATGCCGATTAAATTGAGGAGGAGAATATGAAGGATAGGTCTAGAAGGGACTTCAAGAGGACTTGGACTGATAGTTGTGACTTTTTGCAATCTAGGTCCAAAAATGGTGGCCTTCCTCAACTGTACCAAAATTATTTCAGTAAAAAATATTCTAACACTTTGTCTCTAAATTTTAACAAAGATAGGGTGTCTAACCCTAAGCTTAGATGAGTAGTTCCACGTGGATAACTTGTTTCCCCATGCAAGAAGTGTGGAAAGAAGCATCTAGGAGAATTTTTAGCGGGATCGAGTGCTTGTTTATGTTGTGGTAAGATAGGTCAGCAAGTGAAGGATTGTCCTTCGATTTCTACTAGATATGGAGTTGGTTGACCCTAGACTCAAGCTCATACTTCTATAGACTGACCGACTCAGACTACTATAAGTCGATCGGCTCAACATGATTCTACTTTAGGTGGAAGTCAGTACCAAAATAGATTTTATGCCCTACAGACTCATCAGGATTTAGAGGATTCACCCGATGTTGTGATTGGTTTGTTGAAAGTCATTGAGTTTGATGTTTATTCATTGTTTGATTCAGGTGCTACTTTATCACTTATTACTCCTCATCTTGCTATGAAATTCATTGTTAGTCCTGAGATCTTGTTAGAGCCTTTTTTCAGTCTATACTTTTGTTGATGATTCAATTTTGGCTAAAAGATTCTATAGACAATGCCTAGTGTCAATTTTTCATAAAATTACATATGTGGACCTTGTAGTGGCTGATATGACCAATTTTGATTCTATTCTTGGTATAGATTGTGTTCATACATGTTATGCTTCCATATATTGTAGAATCCATGTGGTTAAGTTTCATCTTCCATAATGAGCAAGTCTTAGAATGAAAAAGTAGTAATTTTATAATTAAGGGTCATTTCATCTCATGCCTTAAAGTTTGCAAACTGATTTCCAATGGCTGTGTTTATCATCTACTATGGGTTAGGGATACAAGTTCTCAAGTTCCTTCACTTGAGTTAGTTTAGTTTATTAATGAGTTTTCAGAAGTTTTTCCCGATGATATCCCAGTTATCCCTCCCTAAAGGGATATAGACTTCGGTATTGACCTTCTCCTTGATACCCAATCTATTTTTACTCCCCCATACCGTATGGCCCCGATGGAACTTAAGGATTAATGAATCAATTGAAATACTTCTTCGTTAAGTGTTTTATTCGACCAAGTATCTCTTCATGGGGTGCTTTGATTCTCTTTGTAAGAAAGAAGGATGGTTCTCTCTATATGTGTATTGACTATTGCCAATTAAACTATGTCCTGATTAAGAATAAGCTTCCCATTTAAAGGACTGATGACTTGTTTGATCAACTTAAATATGCTGTTATTTTTTAAATATTGATCTTCAATCTGATTATAATCAACTTTAAGTATGGGAATGGGACATT
This sequence comes from Solanum dulcamara, assembly GCF_947179165.1. Taxonomy (NCBI): domain Eukaryota; kingdom Viridiplantae; phylum Streptophyta; class Magnoliopsida; order Solanales; family Solanaceae; genus Solanum; species Solanum dulcamara. The sequence goes on from NC_077240.1 coordinate 51,341,330, forward strand.
CCAATGACGCCTTTTAGAACTCAATATGGTCACTTTGAATTCTTGGGTATGCTTTTGACTAACATATTCCTTTGCAACTTTAATGGATTTGATGAACATGGTGTTCAAACTATATTTTGATATGTTTGTTATTGTGTTCATTTATGATATTTTGAGCTACTCCCAGAGTGAGGATAAGAATGTTGATCATTTGAGGTTTGTCTTGTAAATTCTCAAGGACTGTCAATTGTTAGCTAAGTTTAGTAAGTGTGAGTTTTGGTAGAGGTCAATTGCTTTCCTTAGCCATATTTTCTACGGTGGAGGTATTATAGTGGATCCTCATATTTTTCCCTCAGTTCCAACTTGAGGTATTAAGTTCCTTCATATTAACTCCTTGGAATACACATATTTCAGTTATTTTCATGTTTTCGTATGCATGTAGTTCATGAAATGTGTTTTTAAATGTATTCTTTTATATTGAGGTTGATTACTCCTTATATTATGCATTTTTATGTGTGTTTTGCATTCATGTTGGGTTCATTCAAATCTTTACCTACTCTATGAATACTATATTGAGTCCCATTTGACGATAAATATTATGTAACACCCTAGAGATTGGAAAGTCGAAAAATGGAGTTTAAAGGAAAAATCTCAAATATTTGGCACCAAATGGGATTCACAGCCCCTTTTTACTAGCCGTATAACTCACTATAGACCGTGGAAGGTACCATGAGAGCAAACTGGGAAATTGAGGAAATTAGGTAAATGTCCATTGATGGGGTGTATGGGTTGTCATAGGTATTCACAGACTATAGAGTGGTCTATGAGCTTGACCCCCTCAAACACTCCAATGGAGTTGATGACCATGAAGCCCTTTGATGGCCGTTGAATATTTCATGGACCGTAGTGAGGTTCGTAAATGAGAAGAGTTGGACTATTTCCCAAAGGAAAGGGTCACTTCGCGACAGGGTTTATGACCCGTGGAGTATTAAATTAGTCATTTATATGCTCGTAGAAATTCACCCTTAAGTCTTCAAGGTTCACGTGCCACTTCACGGATTATGAAGGGCTATATGATCCATGAAGACCAACAGTGCAGGGGTCTCAACTTATATGTTTTAGAGGGTGATTTGGCATTTTTTCAATTCTTTTAATCATGTAGTTGGATGGTTTTTAGGTACAAATCCTATTCTTTTAACTACCCCAAACCCTTCTAATACCATCATTCACTCTCATTCACCCTAAACACAAATCTTCTCACTAGAATTCTTCTCCCAAGTTCATCTTCTTGCTTAAGAAAGGTTTCAAGAAATTCCATGTTCAAGCCTCCAATTCACTAATATTTAGGGATTTAATTGACCAAGTTATGTGGGTGTCACAACCCAACCCCATAGGCCATGACTGGGGTCCAATATGGACCCCCGTATACGTAAATTTCAAATATAACCAAAACCCGAATAGGTCAAAACTTTTTCATGTTCATGTAGCCTCCTTCATTCGTATCGTATCATGAAAGAGAATGCAAGCCGATAAGGCTGCCACAAGAAAAACATGCACAACGTGCCGTATAGGGACAACCGAAATAACTTCATGAATAACCCACACATACATGTCTACAGACCTCTAAGAATAGTACGGTAACATATGGCGGGATAGGGCCCCCGCCGTACCCCTGAATAAACAAATACATATATACACCAGAGGACTACTACAAAAATACTAGGCTCCGGAATAGTGGAGCACCTCCAATCATAGGTGAGCGGAAATCTGGAGCTGGCGGGTCTTTGAACTGAAAATCTGTACCTGCGGGCATGAAATGCAGCCCCTCGAAGAAAGGGGGTCAGTACGATACATGTACTGAGTATATAAGCATAACGTAACTGCAATAACAACTGAAACAGGGATGCAGGAAACCAAATATAACATTTAATAGGGTACTGTACCTGCACCTCACAAAATAAAGTCCTGTATACTATTATCACGTACCGTATCCGGCTCGCTCGGGGACTCGGTATTATAAACACATCATCTATCATGATAGGCATATGCATATTATTAGCACTGTGGGACGTACAACCCAATTCATGCATACAGCAAGTATCTGCCGAGGAACGATGGCCCGATCCATATATCACATGATAATGCCGAGGTACGACTGCCCGATCCATATATTATATTATGATGCTGAGGTACGACGGCCCGATCCGTATAATGCATAATATATAATAATACCGAGGAATGACGACCCAATACACATATCACACAACAATGCATATACGTTTATGTAAGACTTGGTAACACATCAGACATCTCCCAACCATTACCATAAATATGCCTAAGAAACCTCAGATTTAGGAATTTACACACCCAATCACTTTTCAGCCTATACAAGGCTCGAGGGTCATAGTTTAACTACTTTAAGACCCTTAGCATTTAGGAGTGAACTCGAGTCATAAGTTATACTCAGGACTTACAACTGGAACTGCCTTTACACTCATATCATACCTCAATTAACTTATATTTAAGACATTCCAAAGGGAAGAAAAGATTGGCTTTACACATACCACCTTTCATCATATAGAAGCCCTAAAAGGCAACAACTCAATTACTACAGGAGTTCCAATATCACGAAGTCAATGAAACTCATGGCTCATGCTTGGAATTTATAAATGGAATTACCCCAAGCTCAAATACATATCATTCATTACTAACGTCTAAGACATGCCAAAAAAAAGAGAAGAATAGCTTCACATACTTATGCCAAAAACATGCCAAAAGAAAGCTTCACATACCTCGTATCGACTTCTCTTAATCACGTTCACGTTGTCATCCTCTGACCCTATTTAACATGGAAGAAATGCATATATCAACAACCTTAACTTTTCAGTGCCCTCAGTTGCACCTTAGCTTTCATGGAACCTATTTCCTTATTCGTCTCCTCGACTAGCTCCAAACAACCTGCTAAAAATTACGACACCAAAATAGGGTTTCTAGTCTTTATTTCTCAAGCCATTATTTATATGAAATGAGGGGTCATGTGGATGGTACCAGCAGAACCTACACCCATGTTAGAACACCTTTAGGCCCTGAAACAATCCCCTACATACCTGCAGCAGTAAACCACAAGCACAACACTTTACTTCGACGATAATTCAACTATAGCGACTCCAATTTTGTTTGTTTCGAACGTCAAGCATTTCTATGATGTTTTCAATTTTATTGCCACTTAAACAACATATAATACACTTCATAAAAATACCATAAACCCCACATTGAAATTAAAACCCTTACTTTAACCTAAACTCGTCAAACTCGCCAAAATTATCAAAACGTGGATTCTGGACAGCCTACTGTCTTCTATTGTGACTTAGTTTTGAAGGGGTAATTGAGGGAAAAAGGATTTGTGTCCTCAATGAAAGTTATATACATGTGTCTTAGGGTCGTATATAATTTAGAATCACCCCTACATCAATTTTGTAGAAAATGATATGCCCCAAATACCAACAGCAGTCCTTAGAGAATTTTTAAAACGAACCCTAGGCAGCACCTTACCTATACTTACTCATCCTTTTTTGAGAAGATAAAAGAAGAACTAGGTTTAGAGTCTAAATAAAAGTTATATACCTATGAAATATCTTTCCAAAATATCTTGAATCACATGAAAAGAAGCCTTACACAAGGAGTTATACTCGTTTTACTAACAACAGTATCATTCGAAAATAGGTTTGTTAACAAGAACAGAAACCTCCTCGTTGCCCCAAATTAAGATGTTAAGTTATTAAACATCGTTATAAAAACATGGAATACTATAAATAATTAATTCACAGAACAAAATTGGGCCTTACCTCTTTTCTTGCTCAAACTCGTAGCCCTCCTTATTTGTTCTTCAAGTTTTTCCTTCAACTCTCTCTTGCTTGTTTCGAGTGTCACGCTGAAGATATGGTTCCGTAGATATCGTAAGATAAATATATACATCTCCACATGGTTGAGGAACACCGTAGATAATTAATTCACGGGAAAAAATTGGAGGACTTACCCTTTTTCTTTCTTAGTTGCTGTAGGTCTCCTTTTTCCTCTCTAAGAGTTTTTCTAAGTTGTTGGCAGATTTTTTTGGATAATGAACAAGTTAATAGTCATAGTACATCCATGTATATGCTGGCTTAGGAGGTGACATGTGTCATCCCCATAGGGTGACACATGTCCAACCCCTATTGGGCCACGGATCCATGCTATGAAGGAGGGGCTGCCACATGGCAGTGGGGCCCACCTCCCCCAACCAGGTGGGTCACCTACTTGCTTGAGGTGCTGCCACGTGTCACTCCACCATTGGCTACCATGTGTCGTCTTTTCCTCTTCCTCGTGGGTTCGTAATCTCATCCTATTTTAAGAGCCTATGTAATCCGTGCTACGTAAGCTTGGTATGTCCTTAAGTAGCTCAAGTATGTAGGACTTCTAAGTTAGTAGCTTACGTAGGTCAATCGAGTCCTACGACTCATTACTTGGACTCCAATTCCTTCCGGATTCTTATGACTTTATTTCCAACCTTCTCTACTATAGGGTATCACATTCTTCTTTTGTTGGAGTCGTTTGATAGTGTCGTAGCTTATCCGTCTCACATGATAATGTCTAAAGAACTTTAAGAGACATTCCAAGCCCGAGAGTGGGAGGTGTAACAGTGGGAGTTCATCCATAGAGTCCCAAAGTTTTTTCTCAAATTTTTCTTCTTCTATGGATTATCTTCTAGCCCTAACTTTTATGAAATTTGAATGGGACAATTCAAATATGGTTTACTTCATTGTCATTGATATAATTATGCATGATTCAAGTTTCATTTGCATGTTTTCAATTGAATTTAATGTACCTAAGACTTTTTCTATTTTCAATTTCTAATTTAAAGAATTATGATCTTGATTGATAAAGGATTTTTATGAGTGATTATCAAGGACTTGAGAATGACTCATGAAACTAATGAATGATGTTTCTAGCAATATCTACGGTAGTAAAAGTAAATTCTCACTCCCTCATGTTAATGATGGTTAAAAGTTTTCTCATTGACTCACAAATTAATAAGGATTGAAAGGTTTTCTAAATCCTGTATGAATCAAAAGTGCATGAACGAAATTATCCAACTAATAATCTCAAATTAGCGGCGGTTTTCTATGCATTGAAATTTTGGTGTCACTATCTTTATGGGTTGCATGTTGATATATTACCGACCGCAAAAGTTGGCAATGTGTTTTGCATAACAGACTTCAACCTTAGGCAAAGAAGGTGGCTTGAACTCTTAAAGGAATATGATATGAGTGTGTTATACCATCCGGGAAAGGCTATTGTTATTGCCGATGTTTTTAGTCAGTTATCCGTGAGTTGTGTTGCTCATGTGGAAGAGGAAAATAAGGAATTAGTTAAAGATGTGCACCGATTGGCCCATTTGGGGGTATGTTTGAGTAACTCTAATGAGGGTAGTATTCTTTTTCAAAATGGTTCTGCATCATCATTGGTAGCGGATGTAAAGGAAAAGTAATACATGGATCCAACTTTAGTTTAGTTGAAGAAATTGGTGGTTGATAAGAATATATTGGTTTTATCACAAGGGGAAGATGGAGTACTTCGTTAGTAATATCGGTTATGTGTTCCAAATATTGATGGCCTAAGAGAAACGATATTAAATGAAGCCCATAGCTCTAGATATTCTATATATATGGGATCCACCAAAATATATAGAGATTTGAGGGAAGTGTATTGGTGGGATTGTATGAAAAGGGACATAGCAAAGTTTGTGGTGGAATGTCCAAATTGCCAACAAGTGAAGGTTGAACATCAAAGGCTGGGTAGTCTAGCCCAAGATATTGAAATTACTACTTGGAAGTGGAAAGATGTGAACATTGACTTTATAACGGATTTGCCTTGTACCCAAAAGCAACATGATTTGATTTGGGTGGTAGTGGATAGAATGACCAAATTAGCTCATTTCCTACTTGTTAAGACTTCTTATAGTACTGAAGATTATGCCAACCTATACATTCTGGAGTTGGTAAAGTTGTATGGTATTTATATGTCCATTATTTTAGATCGTGGTGCCATATACCCTCATAACTTTTTGAAGTCCTTTCAAAGGGGTCTTAGTACCCAAGTTAAGCTAAGCACCGCATTTCACCCTCAAACCGATGGGCAAGCCGAAAAGATAATACAAACTACAGAAGATATATGAAGGGCATGTATGCTTGCTTTCAAATAAAGTTGGGATGATCACCTACCATTAGTTGAGTTTGCATATAATAATATTAACCATTCAAATATCAGAATGGCACAATTTGAAGCCAAGTATGGAAGAAGATACCGATCACCCATTGGATGGTTTGAAGTGGGAGAGGGTGCCTTGTTAGGACCTGAGTTAGTATTTGAGGACATGGAAAATGTCAAGATTATTTGAGAAAGGTTAAGGGCATCCCAAAGTAGTCAAATGTCCTATTCGGATGTTAGGAGACGAGATATTGAATTCGATGTAGAAGATTGGGGTTACTTGAAGATTTCTCCTATGAAAGGAGTAATGCATTTTGAAAAGAAGGGGAAACATAGTCCCCCGATATGTAGGCCCATATAGGACCTTAAAGAATATTGGTAAGGTGGCCTATGAACTCGATTTTCCAATAAACTTAACCTTGGTTCATCCGGTATTTCATGTATCAACACTAAGGAAATGTGATGGTTATCTCAATGCTATTGTGCCTTTAGGTAAAGTAAGTGTTGAAGAGAATTTGACTTATGAGGAGCCTCCAATTGAGATTTGGTCCGGCGAGTAAAAAGGTTGAGGAACAAGGAAGTTGCATCCGTTAAGGTCTTATGATGAAATCAAGAAGTTGAGAGCACTACATAGGAAGTTGAAGCGGACATAAGAAAATAATATCCCTATCTCTTTCCTTTTGATCCATCCTAAGTTACTTAGACATCCATACTAAAATCCTCTAAAATTCTACATCTCAACTTTTCTATGTCATGACATATGCATGGAATCCATGAAAATGATTTTTAAATAATGTTGATGTTTAGAAGTTGCACTATTGAACTCATGGTTGGGTTAGTAGTGATATTCTCTCTACTCAAGCTAGTCTTTCCTCGAATGTGTTACGGCTCAAGAAAGTACCTAGGTATGGCTGGTACTCGGAGACTATTGCTGGCCCCCAAGCAAACTATTTGGTCTGATCACTCATTCAGTCACTCAGCGGAATACTCGACTCAATAGGTAATTAACTTAAGTAGGAATTTAGAAAGATCATCATGAATAAATAGATAATAAATTGAAAGAACTCAAAGTATAATGTAACTCAACGTTAGAAACCTTTTTTTTTTTTTGGGGGGGAACAGACCCTACACGAGGCTCCCACCTCTCGTGCACAGTCAAGGGTTAAGCAGCACCCCCAAGCCTTAACATAAATAAATAAAGTAAAAATACATATAGGGGGACATAAACCTTACCTCCGATCCTATGTTGGTTCATAAGTCGGCTAACCTACTAAGGTTGGCTAACTCATTCCCATTACAAAATAGAGGCTAACTAAAAACTAGAAAGCATTAAACCTATGGGAGGACTCCTCCCGGTATAAGTCGACTAAGTAAGCATAAATGAGGGAGACTCTCCACTTCCATGAGAACGCATAGGATGAGAAAGTTCTATTCATCTTGCCCTTTTTAGTCTTTTCATACCAAGTAAGTCCAAATGGAGAGATGCATCAACATTAATATCATGATTATAGCAGCTATGGAGGCTGAAAAATGGAAGGAAGTGTATCAGTCAGCCGCTTTAGAGCTGTATTAGTCAGCATGTTTGGAGATGTTGTGGATTGGGGATCCAATTGCAATCTTGTAGTAGGTTTAAGGGAGACTTCAACTTCCTGTTGCCTTTCTAATCTGTAGTATCCTGCAGTAGAATTGCATATTAAGAGGTGCAATTCTGCTGATTCATGCTGCAGTTCTGCAAGCTTCTTGGATGTTGCATGTTGCTGGAGATGTTGTGTATTGAGGCTTGTATCCCCAAATATTCTCCAGCTACCTGCAACTGCATAACACCAAGCCAACAAGACCAAAAACAAAGATCCACTAACAGAATTGTTGTGGATGGACCAATTGCTGTGGATGTAGCTCCTCATGTTGTTATTGTTGTTGAAACAGTTGTACCTGTTGCACCATGCTTTTGCTGTTGTATATTGCAACCTGTAGGAGAAGTAGACTTGGTTTGAGTGTTTAACTGATGGAGCCTTGCCTTTTGGAAGGTTCCATTGCTGCTGTATTATGTGTCTGCACTCCAATAAATAATCAAACAAGGAGTTCCAAGTAGCTTGGATGTAATGGTGTTGATGCACGTAATAAAGGAAGGAATCTGGCAAGGTTGGATTGTTGGTGAAGGCTGGTGATGCTCCTGCATCTCTAGAATTTGTCTCCCTTTGTTTGGATCTCTGTATACCTGCACAAATAAGTAGACAAAGAAACAAAGGAATGTGGGGGGGGTATAGTCTACTTCAAACCTGTAGCCAGCTTCCTGGTGCCTCCATAGTGGAAAAGCTCAGTTGTTTGTTGTTGCAAGTTACCTTCAGGAGAAGACCTTTCCTCATGATCAGTTCCTTAGAGCACCTGCACATACAAACAACCACAAAGCATTAAAAGTAACAGACCTCAAAGAGTGCTTTGGAGCTTGTTAGCTTTAAATCGGCTAACTTTTTCAAGGCCGCTCAACTAACGTCTCCAATTATCCGATTGAGGTGAAACTTCTTGGGCTTTGCAATTACTATATTTGCTGTATTCCTGCAACATTTGGGGGTCTTTTGTACAAGATGGAGACTCCAAGTTGTGAAGTGCATTAGTTGGAGACTTAAGTCGACTAACTTTTTCAAGGTCGCTCGACTAACGTCTCCAATTATCCGTTGGAGGTGAAACTTCTTGGGATTTGCAAATACTGTATTTTCTGTATTCTTGCAATATTTGGAGGTCATTTGGATAGGCTAGAGGCTCCAAGTTGTGAAAAGCTCCATTTGGGGACTTAAGTCTGATAACCTTTTCAAGGTCGCTCGACTAACGTCTCCAATTATCCATTTGAGTTGAAACTCCATGGGATCTTCAAGAAGTGTATTTACCGTAATCCTGCACAATATGGAGGCATTTTGGTGATGCCTGATGTATTTGTTAAGTACTGCTGGTTGCTTTTGGTCTCTTGTGCTGCTGTTAGAAAGCTACTGTTGTTTATCAATTGGAGCCACTGCTACTTCTGTAATGTGGCTTGTGCAAAGTCTGCTAACATTTGAATTCCCATACCTGTTAAGCCAAGAAGGAAGAGAAGACAAAATACAAACTATTCTACTTCTTACCTCTAAGGTTAGACTGGTTATTCTAAGAAAATAATAAAGATAGTAATAAGGAAGGGAGATTTTCCTTTTGCCAGGAGTTCTAACTGTGAGATCTTCAAGGTATTTGTAGCTATGCATAGATAAAAGCATGTTGAAGTTTGAGTTAGAACCAAAAATGGAATGACTTAGGGAGGTTTCTTTAGCCTCCTGAGTTTCTTTCTTCTGAAAGAAGGCATTTCCAGCTTGTCCATCTCAAGGTATGCCTTATCTAATTTGGGGAGATCATGCAGAGTGAAATAGAGTTCAGGAGATTTGCATTTGTGGCTGTGTTTGGATAAGACATCAGCTGTGTAATTTGCTTCTCTAAGGATGTGTTTACAGCTGAAAGTTTGGAATTGGTTGATGATGTTGTTTAAATTGTCCAGCAGCTCCTTTATTGACCAAGGGGGTTTTGCTTCTTGTTGTAACCACCTGATTAGTAGTTGAGAATCTACCTCTAACTCTACCTGTAAATAACCAAGATGAATACACCAAGATAGACCAAAGATAGCAGCCCTGATTTTTGCTTGGTTGTTAGTTCCTTCCCCCAATGGAACTGCATAGGCAAAGATAAGGTCACTATGAGTATTTCTAAGTATTCCTCCTCCACCAATGTTGCCTGGGTTGTTTAGGGCACTACCATCTGTATTTAGCTTTACCATGTGATCAGCTGGTTTGATCCAGCATACAGGGGTAATTTTGGTGTCATGGTAGCATTGTTCCACTGAAATGACTAGGTCCTTCCAGTTATTTGGCCATTCAATATATGGAAAAGCTATAATGAGCAGGTTAGTGATGCCTTTGTAGACAGAAAATTTGACTCTTGAAAGGTTAGATTTCTTCCCACCATATTTGGAAGCACATCTATTCTTCCATAAGTTCCAACAAATGAAGATAGGGATTGCTTGTAACAGGAGTTTATGTGCTGCATTCTTGTGTTTAGATGTCCACCATCTCATAAGCATATTTATAAGAGGTGTGTAATCCTCTTTTATGCCCAAAGAATCAGCAAACACCCTCCAAATATTCTTGGCAAAGGTTCCTGCAACAAAAGTGTGATCAATGGTGTCTTGGCCAGGGCTTCACAACAATGGCACTGAGAGGGGGGTTTGCCAAAGCCAGTTATTTTCTCATTGGTAGGTAATTTCCTTCTAAGAGCTCTCCAAACAAGAAAAGAGCATTTGAAAGGTATTAGTTGGTGCCAAGTACATGCATTCAGCATAGTATTTGTCCTCTTGTCTCTAATGAGCTCCCAGGCAGAAGAACAACTGAACTCCCCATTGGTAGTAGGAATCCAGTATGGATGGTCCTGTTTGAGGGGGTGGTAGCTAAATTGAGTTGCTAAAATGTTAGGAACAAACTGAGGAGGGGCTTTTTGGATAATGAGATCAACATTCCATTGGCCATTAGTTAGAAAAGCTGAAACTTGGGTGTGGTTAAACCTACAGCTGTTAGCAGAAAAATGAGCTAAAGGGCCAACACCCAGCCAGTTATCCCACCAAAAAAGACAAGATCCAGACTTAATTTGCCACTGAATGTGAGGCTCAATGTTGTGTTTGTTGTTCATGAGGTGCTTCCAAATTAAGGACTGACCAGTGTCCCACTCTTTTGTAATAATATTGGCCCTCTAACAGTATTTGGATTTTAGGAATTCTCCCCACAAGGTGTTCTTGGTTCTAAGGGTCCACCACTGCTTGTATTGAAAAGATTTGACCACATCAGTGATTTGTCTAAACCCTATGCCCCCTTCATCATAAGGATAGCTAAGGTTCTTCCATGAGGACCAGTGGTACTTCCTCTTATCATTTTTCCATCCCCAGAAGAAGTTAGCAGTGATGCTCTGAATCTGCTTAATGATGGTTGAGGGAGGGATGCTGGCTAAAAGCAAATGTATTGGCATGGCTTGAATAACATGCTTCACAAGAATAGCTTTACCCCCATAGCTCAGGATTTTAGCATGCCAACCAGTTATCCTGCTTACAACTTTTGCAATAAGATCAGAGTAGTAAATAACTCTTTGCCTACCAATATAAATAGGACATCCCAGGTATATTATAGGACTACTCTTTTGGTTGAAACTAGTGATACTCTTGATTCTCAGTACAGTAGACTTGAAAGCATTGGAGGGAACCATGAAATGACTTTTTTGCTTGTTAATCAATTGTCCAGAAACTCTTTCATAGGTAGTTAATGTTTCTATAATGAGATCTAAGGTGTGCCTTCTTCCAGAAGTAAAGATGATGATATCATCTGCAAAACTTAGATGATTGATCTGAGGTCCCTTTTTTGCCATAAAGAATCCATGGAATTGGGGGTGATGATGAAGATTATTCAGTAGTCTGGACAGCACTTCAGCACCTAAGACAAATAAAGCAGGGGAGAGAGGATCACCTTGTTTGAGATCCCTTGTGGAGTGAAAGAAACCATGTCTTGATCCATTGACTATAATAGAGTACCAGTTTTCAGCCATGATTCTCCAAACCATGTCAATGAAAGTTTCTTTAAATCCCATTCTTCTCATGACAAGACAAGTGTAATTCCAAGAGACCCTATCATAAGCCTTGGTCATGTCAAGTTTTATCACAACATTGCCTCCAACATTTGGGTTTTTGATCTGGTGGATTATTTCCTGGGCAAGCATTATATTTTCAGAGATGTTTCTATTCTTGACAAAGCCAGATTGGTTCAAAGAAATAAGGTTGGGAAGAATAGGAGCAAGTCTTAGGTAGAGGAGTTTGGAAATGATTTTGTTAGTGAAGTTGCTAAGGCTTATGGGTCTGAACTCAAAGATTTTTGTAGGATGGTTTACTTTTAGAAGTAGAACCAAACAAGTATGGGTGAAATATTTAGGCATAGTTTGTCCACAAAAGAAGGATATGATCACTTTAAGGAGGTCTTCTTTGATGATGTCCCAGCACACCTGAAAGAAAGTTCCATTCATCCCATCAGGGCCAGCAGCAAAGTGAGGATTCATAGTAAAAAAAGCATTTTTCACTTCTTCCATAGTAGGCATGGCTTGTAGCTCATCATTGTCTTTGTCAGTCACCATTGTAGGGATGCATTCGAGTGTCTGCTGTTGGATGTGCTCCTCCTTTCCAGTAAAAATTTGTTGGAAATATTCACAAGTAGCATCAGCTATCTCTTTATCACCTTGCACCCAAGAGCCTTCTTCATTTTGGATTCTGTGGATGTAGAGCTTTCTTCTCCTGCCTCTGATGAGAGCATGAAAGTAGCTAGAGTTCCTGTCACCTTCTTTGAACCAGTGAAGTTGAGACTTTTGTCTGAGGATAGAATCCTCCATCTTCATGTATCTAATGTACTCAGCATTGATAGCATGCAGTTGAGACCTATTTTCATTGGTGTTCAGACTGATCAGATTCTCTTCAGCTTGTCTAGCCTTCTCCTCATATTCTTTGACTTTAGCATATATGTCTCCAAATTGATTTCTTGACCAGCTACTAAGAGTAGCAGTAAGTCTTTTTATTTTCTGATGAAAACTCCACATTGGATTTCCATTAGAAGGTCTACTCCAGCAATTCTTGACAGTATCCATGAAGGAAGGTTGCTTAGGACAGCAGTTCAGGAATTTGAAATACTTGATGGGGTTGTGTTGTTGGTCAATCATTTCTAAGAGCAAGGGGCAGTGATCAGAACCCACTGAAGGAAGATGAGTAATGCTGGTATGGGGCATGGTTTCTAGCCAGTTGTCATTAACCATCCCTCTATCAAGTCTCTTCCAAATTCTAAAGTTGATACCCCTCAGGTTGGACCAGGTGTATTTATGACCTGAGAAACCAAGGTCTTGAAGACCTGAAGCCTCAATAATGCTAATGAACTCAAAACTCTTTCTCATATTATAGGGGACACCCCCTAATTTTTCTTCAGGGTCTACAATAACATTAAAGTCTCCTATAGTGAACCATGGATTGGATGTAGTAGACTGCTGTAGAAGGCTGTCCCATAAAGGTCTTCTGAGATGATCTTTACATTTAGCATAGACAAAGGTAGTGATGAATTGATTTGGGATCAAAACATGATTGAGTTCACAAGTGATTAGTTGCTCATCATTCTCCAAAATTTTGCAATTCATAACTTTGGTCCAAAAAATCCAAATCTTACCATTGGGATTGTTGATGGCATGGTCCATATTGAGCTGGTTTCTGAAGTATTGTAACTGAGAGTTATCAGAAAAAGGTTCCATTAGAGCTATAAGTGAAATTTGATGGATATTTGTGAGAATTTTTATTCTATCCATGGCTCCTTGGGTATTTATACCCCTTACATTCCAGCTAAGGGTACTAATCATTGAGAAATTCTTGAAGTATGGGACCTGGTACTTGGTCTGCCTGTGGGGGCAGTTTTTGTAGAAATTTTTGCCTTTTTGCTTAATCTGGTTCTATGTATCCCTCTAGGAGATAGACCCTGTGAACTAGCCACCTGTTGGATATCTTCCTCATATATATTCTCAGAAGAGGGGTTGATGTTTTTGATTAAGTGCTCACTTATAATATCATCCTCCCCCTGATCATGCAAGGGCTGATAATTATTATCTTCTTCATTTTCTAAATCACATACAGCATACTCATCAATAGGGTCCTGTATGTTGGTGTTGCAGGTGAAGTAATATGTAGCTATCTCTGGATTTTGAAGAGGGGTGATATCTATACCCACCTGGTCATCAGCAAGTACAAATTGTTGACATCCCTGTTCACTTTGTTGCATTGCAACACTGTCAGTTAAAAGAGTTTGGTATTTCTTAGAAATGTTTGTTTTCTTTTTGATGGCCTCTCTCCTTTTTTGCTTAACTTGTTCTTTTTTGCATTAGAGTCTTTGCCACTACTGCTTGCAAAGGATCCCAAATCCTTGGCCATAGAGCCTAAGATGTTTTGCATGGTAGAATCATCAGTAGGGGATCTCTTCTGATGGATTCAGTATTTGGTATGTTATTTTGAGCCTTGTGTGCAGGGGTAGCAGGGGCTGTAAGGGCACTCCTAAGGTCAGTGATATTCTCATGCAGAACATGAGACAAAATCCCTCCCCTTTTGGGTTCCCCATCCTGCAGATTAGTGGGGTTCTCCATTACTCCTCCAACCTTTCCTCCATCAACTACACAGCCAACATCAACAGAAGTATGATGTGGGGGTGTAAGGGGTATGGGGAGTAATAAGTCAATACCTGCATTCATTGGTACATTGCTCCCTTGAGTAGTACCTTGTTGTTGAATTATGGTGTTTTCCTGCATTTTTGCTGAATTCTTCAAAGTGGAATTCCTTTGGTTACTTGGTTCTCCTGCATCTTGGTTATTGGTTTGATCCTGGGTAACAAGATCAGCATAATTATTGAGAGTATAAATAGGAGTAGAGGACTTACCTGGACCTGTGATGTTTTGTTGAGGTTTATCAACTCCCCTGTTCTGCTGTGGTTGAATAGAACTGATCACATTTGTTTGTTGGGGCTTATTTTGTCCCCTAGATTATTTCTTTCTCTGAACTTGCCACAACAATTCTTTTGCATTGTCAAGTGTTTGTTGTGGCTGGGCAGGAGAATCTTTTACAGATGTATTGATATTTGTGTCATCATGATCCTTGGTTAGTATGCCTTCCTTGTTTTTGTTCATTTTTGCTGTTTCTTCTTCTTTTCTTTTTTTTTGTTCTTTATCCCTTCTTTGAATATTACAAACATGTATCAAGTGACCCTGATGTTTGCAGTACATGCAGTAATCAAGTACATTTTCATATAAAATAGCTTGCCACCTCCCTAGAGTTTTATCAGTTTTGTTATATCCCAGCCAAACATGGGGAGGTCTTTTATTGGTGAGATTCACTTGATGTCTCACCTTGGCTATGCTTCCCCTTGTTTTTTAGATGGAAGCAGTGTCTAGATAAAGTACCTTCCCTACAGAGGCTAGCAGGGCAGTGGTGAACTCCATGTTATAGCAATGCCAAGGTAGTTCTGGTAAGGCTACCCAGATTGGCACTATTGGGGTTTCTTCATCCGGTTTAAAAGTAGGTGTCCATGTCTGAATCCTTATGAGTTGGCCCTCTATTGTCATTCTTTGTTTGGTCCAGACAGTATTGTAATCCAACTCATTGTCCAAGTCAATGTAGACATGTCTAACATTGAAATGAGCAATTTTTACACCTCCTGAGAGCTGAGTTTGAATGATAAAACTCATTCTTATCAACTCTATCTTTGGCATGGTGTGGGTAAATTTGCCAACCAAGGTGTATTTGCATCTTTGAGCTAGTTTGTGCATAAAGTCTTCTTTTTCAAAAAACACAGCAGGCAGGCCCTGTTTGGTTGTGTATTCAGGGGTGGCTAATTCAATAGGAGCCTCATTTTTTGCTTGATTATTTCTGAGCTTTGCAGCAAAGGTCTGAACTACAGTGTAAGGGGCAGGCTGAAGGACCTGGTCCTTTAAGTTGGGAAAATTATTTTTCTGGGGGTTTTGGTTAGTGGAATTTGGTTGAGGTTGGGTATTGACTGATTTAGGTCCAACATGTCTAGGAACAACATTTGCATAGCTGATGAGCACCTTAGGTTGGCTAGTTTGAACCTGGATGTCAAAATTACTAGACACCTTAGGGAAACTATTGTGGGTGGTGGTAGGCTGTTGAGTGTGTAGCTGGTTGCTAGTTTGAGAAATAGAATTGTTAGGTATTTTGGTAGTAATTTCAGGGCTGCTTTTAGAAGTGACTTTGGTATGATCAGTGCCCTGCAAGGAGTTACCTACAACATTACTAGGAATTACATTTGCATTAGGTTGCAAAGGAACTCCACTGGATATCAAGTTGGCAGTCTCAGAGTATATCAAGTTGGAAAGATTGGTCTTACCTTGGGGGTCTGTAACATTGGCACTGTTACATTGCTGTGAAGTTCCTGAGGCATGTTTATCATTTTTGGAAAAAGGATGCATCAACTTTGCATTATCAATTGTTTGCATATTATCCTTTAGTTGATTGAATTGACCATATTGTTGATATTGGTCTTGAACCAATGTGTGTTCATCATCTTGACTATCAGTGAAAATGTGCATATCACCTTGACGAGTGTCTCGACGACTTTTTGAATTTGAATTTGCTATTGCTGATTCGAGACACCTCTTGTGGATGGGAAGTTGCGCATTGCCCTTAGGGACATTTTGGATTTGATCTTGTGAAAAATGGTTCGCCGGAGCTCCGGCGCCGACACTCTGACAGTGACCCTGTAGATTTGGCAAATTCGAGCTAATTTGAGAGGATTTGAGTCCTTCTCTAGTATTTGTGAGTTGCTGGTGGGGTGTTTTCCATTGGTTTCCACCTGAAAATGTCGCCTGAGCTCCGGCAACCTCGCCGGTACCATCGTCCCCAACAATTTCACCGTCCATTTGGGTTGAAATTTTGGTGGTAGGAGCGCCATTAGTTGGGGAACAAACCCCAGGGGGCTACCGTCTCGAAAGTCACAGGAGCTCCTTCGAATATGAAGGCGCAACTCCGGCGACTCTGCGATGTTTCTCTCAGGCGTCGCCTGATCACTGCTCTCAAATGGTGCGGCGGTTTGATCCAATTTTTGGACTGTATGTAGTCCAAAAGATAAGGAATCATCTACCACGGTTCTTGATACTCGAATCAAACCATTTTTTTGAAAATTGATGATCTTGTGTGCAATTCTCAGCTCCTCTTCAGAGACAGTGATTGCCGATTGTTGTTGATTCAAACCAGCTTCACTTGAAATTGCAGTATTATTTTGCAGATTCAGAGTGACAGTAGCTGGCGATGTTTGTTGCTCTATATTCGGTGGCCACGAGAGCTTCACCGGCGGCGGTGAAGCCATTTAGAACTGACCGAAGATGAACAGTGTGAGATAGAGAAGAAGGAGATGACCGTTAGAGATGAGAGCGTTTTTTTCTAACGTTAGAAACTCAATAATGAAATTATGGTTTACAAATAAATTTTGAAGAAATCCTTTTACTAAACTATACTTGTCTATAAAGCCTCTAACTGATTCATAAGAAGGTACCAAGACAAGTCCGTGGCTACCTCAAAGAACTACTAAATAATAAAGGAATGACTAGAAAGAAAGGAGATCCTTCGAATGCAAAGAGGTCTCACAAAAACAAGAGAAGTCAATCATCAACGGGGCGCCTGTTGATGATCTCTAATACCGGTGCTAGCATTATAAAAGAATGCAAGCCAAATGGCATTAGTATATGTAATATATCTAAAAGAAAACTTATTCAAAGACACTCAAATCAACTCAACTAAACTAATGGGACTCACTCTAAATTGACTCAACTCAATAAAGCATAAAAGGCAGCCCAGTGCACTAAAGCTCCCTCTATGTGCAGGATCCAGAGAATGGCCTGACCACAAGGGTCTATTGTACACAGCCTTACCTTGCAGACTCAACTCAATAAAGCATGAAGTAAAATAATACAAATTCTTTAAATAATATACTGTAAGAGACGCAACTCAATATAAAAAATATAATATTTTTCTCTTGGGGAGTTTCTCTAACCGACAACCATCACTTATGAGCTAGTGATGATACAATGCTTAAGAACTGTTGTTGCCGCAGCCGTCCAATACCTTGCCTGGGAAAAGGATGCTTAAACTCAATAGAGATTATAAAGATTCAAGAACTCAACAAAACTAGGGCTAAAACTCAACTCAACTATTTAATGGTATAATTTAGAAGTAGGGTGGGTGGATGAATTTAATCCAACGCTATGATTAGAAATACATACCTTAAAACCTCCATAAATCTTGATAAAAAATCTTAACTTGAAGAAGAACAATCACGAGACCTTTTCTTGAAATTCTTGGATTTGTTTTGTTGGAAACGCTATGGATAGAATTTAAGGTTTCTCTTAGTGATTTATTAATAGAAGAAGAAGTTTGGTTTGAAATTTATGAAGAAGGACTTACCTTGTTGGAGAATATTGAAAAAGAACCCTAACTTGATTCTTTCTTGAAAATTCATGAGTGTTAATGTTTAGGAGTGCATGAGAGGGTTTTTAATGAGCAAAAACTAATTTCTACTCGGTTAGTGACATTAAATAACTCCCTAAAGGGTTATAGGACAAAAATACCCTTAAAAAACTAAAAGGGCGTCATTCGGCTTAGGCAGTGGAGTTCGTGTCCTCTCCGCTTTGCGGAGTCATCGCGGACTTCTGCCAAGATGGAACATCCTTAGTAAAATGATCATAATCTTTTACTCATAATTTCAAATGAGTCAAGCGTTGCAGCGTTGGAAAGAGAACATGTAGATCTTTAATTTGATAGGTCGTAGGCCACTTAACTCTTAATATTATGAGAGATATAAGCATTTGAAGTTGACCCTTATATGATCTTATACGAAAACTCAATTAGTAAAGGATCTTTCAACTTGACGTATTACTAGAGGTTCATTATGACCCTAATTCACAACTGATAAACTTCAAATACTTAGGGATTTATCTTATCACATATATATAATTAGAAATAATCGGGTTCGGGCCTATATGCATAAGAAAAATGGCTCGGGTCTTTGCCTAAATTTTTTTTGTGGATAACAATATCTTCCCCTTGGGATCATTCATCCTCGGATGATGAGCAAGTAAGAAAATTGCATAAGGCATGAGCATAAATCAAGAACTCAGATAATTAAATACTCAAACAACCAATCCATTATTACTCGGCCTCAAGAATACTCATAATATACTTAAACTCAGAATGAACATCAATCTAAGGTAGCAAAAAGGAATATTATCATCACTATCATTATTGGAAGGAACGAATGCAATTCAAGAACTCAAATACTCAAGCTCGTGAATGACTCACTCAGTTACTCAAACTCAAGAAGGTACTATCTCAGAGATAGGAATAAGAACATTACCTTCAATATCAACATAGAAGCAAAAATGAGAGGAGGGCTACAATCTCAATCCTTTTAATCGAAAGATGCTTATTCTCCTGGTAAAAAAGTATGACCACTATGAATTATGCGACACAACCGATAGCTCTTAAATACTCTTCTTTCCACATACAACTATTTCTCGGCTCAAACTCATAACTCCTAGAGGATACATATGACTACCTTCACCAAGGCGCAAGACTCCAAGTCCAATTCCATTTTCTTAATATGTTCAAGCATAATTCTAAGTCACAAGGTACTACACATAATATAATTATTCTAATCTAGACCAAAAGCTTCATGTTTTATACTTCTATAGAGAACCTCATCTCAAGAGTCCTACTCCTTTCCATTACATTCAACCAATCTCGAGTCTAAATCAAGAAGCACCTAATGCATCATGCATTCATCAAAAAGCCATTAATACCACATTCAAGCCTAGTTTAATAACCATCCATATACACTTACTTGAAACCCTCAAAAGAAATCATCAATAGAATATAACAATCACTAACATAATGACCACCACACATGTAGGCCTATCATTCTAACCATTTTATGGATTCTTTGAAGTCAACATCTCATAAGAATTCTCATGCCAATCTTAGCATCTCTACACCAGCAATTGCATTAACTTCTACCAAGAGATACACCAAAATACTCTTTTCTATCTATTTCACATAATAAAATCCCATCTCGCTCTTTCTCTAAGTCTATAGCATTAAATGGAATAAGCATACCAAAACTATCACAAAAAGAAATACCCACTCTCTACCATATACCACCACTCATGTACTATCATTAATATCGCTATCAACATTGAAAAGAAAGGATCACTAGAAGGGATAAGAGCGAGAGATCATAAGCACGATTCATTCTAGAAATCTGATTTGAGAACATTCATAATGTAACATGATCGCACTTGCCTTTTAAAGACTATCATTAACTTATGAAACTGAGCATACTCCAGAACATGAAACTATATATCATGTCCCATATAAAATATGGCTGGAAATTTGTAGATTCAAGCAATAAGATCGGAATTGCTGAAGGAAGTTACCACTTCTCACCTTAGTAGCCAAGCATAAACATGAATCAACATGAAGCCCATGGATTTGGGCCACGGGTATGGCTCTTATACTCAGGGTAGGTGTAGGGCATTAACTTGACTGTAGTATAAGGAATGTAAAAGATAGAAACACACTGATATCTCATCCTAGTCAACTGAACTCATTACTTCTTAAAACTCAAGACCCACTTTGGTTTATTACCTCATTATCTCCCCCTTAGCTGGAATATAACTACTCTGAGCATGCGAGCTAATTCTTTACACTTAGCTATAAGCACACTGCTCCATATAGTTGAGTATTACTATTCATAAATATACTTAAACTCTTCAATTATACTATAACCGTAGATACCGAACAACTATTGGAGCCTCATTCTAAGATACTTCCCTAAACTTTCTTCTATATTTTAGACATCTTTCTATACTTGCTTCTCTTATCAGCGTACATATCTATTTCTCTAACTTTTATTATCTAACCTCTTTTCTTTAGTCTGTTAACACTCATTTTCTAGGTTCACATATTCCTAACTTAGTTGAAGGAAACTTGAACTATAACAGGAGACTCATCATTAACTATATATAACTCCCTTCGACCAAATTTTTATGGATAGTAAATAAAAATAAAATCTCACATCCAGCCTTCTCCACATTAGAACCTAAAGGATACTAACTAGTCAACTAAAGAAACTCATAGAATTAGAGCCTCATAAAAATTTATACTATCTCGGACACACATCTTAAGCCTCGTCTTACCAAATGACATAGCCTCAATTCACTATTTTCATCTAAGGGTCACAAACACCAAACTCATAGCATCACACTTCCAGCAAGTCGATATGTTGATCTCTCACATATGCTATGTCAGGCCTACTAGAGAAAACTGCAAAACTAGCATATCACTCTCACAATGCTATCACTTTTTCTTCACAACACAAATCGTAAATTCCAGCTTAGGGTATAGTACTAACACGTACATCACACACAACTCGAATACTATATTTACTTACAACTACTAGCTGAAATTAAGAATAACTCACCTTCTTAGACCTCATGACAAGGACTCGATCTCTACTTTATAAAAAAAGGGTAGTCCGATGCACTAAAGCCCCCGCTATGCGCAGGGTTCAGGGAAGATCCCAACTACAAGGGTCTACTTTATAGTTTGGCTAATTATAATCTATCATCCTTTCTCTTTTCATAAACTAAGTACTATCAACCACTTGTTATTTGTTACACCCCACACTTTTAAACTCGAAATATCTTATAATTTCCTTAGACCTTATCATGTGAGCCGGATACGCTACGAAACTATCAAATGACTCTAAGGAAGGGAGAATGTGATACGCCATAGTAGAGAAGGTTGGAAATAGAGTCATAAGAATCTTGAAGGAATTGGAGGACAAGTGATGAGTCGTAGGACTCGACTTACCTACGTAAGCTACTAACTTAGAAGTCTTAGATACTTGAGATACTTAAGGACATACCAAGCTTACGTAGCATATATTACATAGTCTCTTAAAATAGGACGAGATTACGAACTCACAAGGAAGGGGAAAAGATGACACTTGGCAGCTAATGGAGGAGTGACACGTGGCAGCACCTCAAGTAAGCAGGTGACCCACCTGCTTGGGGTCAAGTAGGTGACCCACCTTATTAGGGGGAGATAGACCCCATGCCATATGGTAGCCCCTTAGTGGCAGCATGTATGTGTTAGCCCATTGGGGGTCGAACACGTGTCACCCTTAGGGGATGACATGTGTCACCCCCTAAGGAAATATATATCTATATGTTAAGTGACTCTTAGTCACATTTTCTATCCAAAACAGCAGCCATGGTTTAGAAGAAACTGAGGTAGGTTTCTAACTTTCTCTCTACAAATTAATTATCTATGGTATTCCTAAACCACGTGGAGATGTATATATGTATCTTATGATGTATACGGAACTATAACTTCTGCTTTACACTTGGAACAAACAAAAGAAAGCTTAAGGAAAATGTTGGAGACAAGGAAAGGAGGGTTACGGGTTTGGGGGCTGCCAAGGTAAGCCTCCTAGTTTCATTTTGTGAATTAATTATTTGAGGTGTCCCACGGTTATATAATAGTGTTTTATAACCAAAAATTCTAATTTGGGGCAGCGGAGAAGGGACATAAACAGCTCGCTTAATTTCAGCATGTTTGGAGAAGTTTCGAGTTGCAATTTGGCAGTTTTGTCCAATTTTGGGTAAGGTAAGGTTTCTCCTCTTAATTTGGATTTTATGTTATTGTTAATAAGTGTATTATATGTTGTTTAAGTAGTTGGAAATGTGAAAACATCATAGATATTCTTGACTTTTGAAATAAACTAAGTTGGAGTCGTTATAGTTGAATTATCGTTGAAGTAAAGGGTTGTGCCTGTGAGGTGCTACTGTAGGGGTGTGGTGTTTTGTTGCAGGGACTAAATTTGTTCTAAAAGGGTTAAGGGTGCTTCTGGTTTAAGCCACACGACCCCTCATTTTGTATAATTAAAGGTGTTACAAAATAAAGGCTAGACACCTTATTTGATATCATAATTTTGAGCGAGTCATTTGGAGCTTATGTTGTATATTGGTTGTGTGAATTTCTTAAACATATGCTGCAGGTTGTTTTTGTTGGTTGGCTGTAGTTTTTAGAGATCTAATTGGAAATTTGGATAGGGAACATTATAAGGGAGGTGCTGCCCAATTTTCGTTAACGCCTTAGCTAATTAAAGAACTAGTTGAGGAGACGAACAAGGAAATAGGTTCCATGAATACTAAGGTGCAACCTAAGATACTGGAAAGTTAAGAGTGGTGTATATTCGTATTACTTTCATGCTGAATAGGTTCAAAGGAAAATGAGGTGAACGTGATAAAGAGTAACTCATAAGAGGTATGTGAAGCTTCTCTTGACATGTTTTTGGTATAGGTATGTAAAGCCTATCTTTTCTCTTACTTTTGGCATGTCTTAGATGTAAGCAGGATATGATATGAGCTTTGGGGGTAATTCCATTCCCAGGTTCTGAATATGACTTCAGGACTCTCACTCACTTTTGAATGTTAAACTTTAAAGTAGTATGTTACTATCTTTGAGTCTTCGATAGGTTAAATAGTAACTGGAGGTACAGGCCTCTATCCTTAAGGGCTCCACGGGGACAGACGTCTGGATATTATAAGCTATTTGGCAATATTTTGATATATGTCTATGGTTCCTGATGCTCCATACAGTCCTCTGTGACACCTAGCAGGTACTTTAATTAATTCCAAGTGATGGTTCACTTGATGACTTCATTGAGTCTCCGATAATGATTTAAACTGTGTTTTGTTTCTCACTACTTTACTCATGTATACTGTAACACTTCTGTCATCGTATCGAGGCCGGGAATAGTAATTGTTCACAATCCACTGCATTATTCATCGCGCCCTCACTAGAGGGCCAAGTACGTATGTATATGTATGATGATATGATGATGTGTTGTAATAAGGAGGTAATGGTACTACAGATATGATTCACCAGATCCCTTATAGGGTCGGCTATATTGAAAATTTGAGCATGCATGATTTTACTTTTCTAGGTACAGGTTTCTGATTTGATATTTTATCCCCTACTTCTCTATTTCAGATATGCCTCTAGTTGTATTGTGTTATATTTTACATACTAAGTACATATGTCGTACTGACCTCCCTTTTCTCGGGGGGGCTGCATTCATGCCCGCAGGTATAGATACAGGTTTTGGAGTCCATCAACTTAGGATTCCATGTAGGTCAGTTGGAAAAGTCTCTATTGTATCGGAGCCTAGTTTTTGGTACTGACCAGTGAGGTATAAAATTATTTTGTCTATTTAGGGGTACGACAGGGGCCCTGTCCCGACAAATATTGTCGTTAGTATTTTAGAGGTCTGCAGACATGTATACATGGGTTGTGTATGTCAGTTTGATTCAGCTGTGTCTACGTGATGTATGATATATATTATTCTGTTATGGCGGCCTTGTCGACTTGCATGCCCTTTTGTGAGGTGATACAAATGAAAGAGGCTACATGTTTATAAAAGATTTATCGCCCAATAGGGCTCTGATGCATGGCATCGTGTTGTTTGTAGTCCGGTTCGAATATACTTGATTTATATGCACTACATGTCTATAGTTCAACTTGACTACACCTGATAGATATGTATACGGGGGTCCAGGTCGGACCTCAGTCGCAGCCTACGTGGTTGGGTCGTGGCAGAAGTGGTATCAGAGCGGTTCATTCTTGGAGTGTTTGTAGATCGTGTCTAGTAGAGTCTTGGTTATCAATGTATTGCGCGCCATATCTATAAATAGAAAGCTACAGGACATTTAAGATGTTAGTTTTCTTTCACATATAAGATCGTGCTATAGATCCGAGTCATAGGACAATTCCTTATACTAACCTTGGATCTTAACAAAAGGATGACACCAATAGAAGGAGGTAATTGATTACTTGGGAAGTTACGAAGCACAAAGGTAAGTAAAGTAAAGGCACGAAAGATATCTATCGAGAAAGGTATTGACATGTGATTAAAATGTAAAGTTGGAAACTGAAGGGAAAAGTAGATGAGAAAATGCAACAAATGCAGGTTGATGTTGGTCGTATGAGGTAAGTCCAGTATTTTTATATTATTATTAACATTGAAAGCCCTGTATGGCTGTAATATGAGATGATATTGAAAGCCCTGTGCAGCTGTGATATGATACGGATATATATGTGTTGGCCATGTGAGGCATTGTTGATATTTTCTGCGTGCAGGTTTGGGATAAGTAAGAAATATAGAGGAAACTCTACCGAAATTTCCCAGAACAAGAAAAAGGGAATAAAACATAGCTTTATAACATGTCTTTGAAATTGATACCGAGTACCCATATTATGCCAAATTAAAGCTATAAGAGGTACTCTTCATGTCGTCAATAAGGGATACCCTTTTTACTCGGGGAAGTTTATTATGGAGAAACAAAAGTCTATCTGAGCAGTACATTTCAGACCATAGTATCTCTAGCCATAGTTGTGCTGTAGAAAAAAAAGAGAAGCTCAGGATGAAAGGAAAGATGTCCAATAATTGAGCTTCATTCATTTTCAAAGTACCAAGCCCCCAACTCCTAATTGTAAATTAGATAAGTGGTTCATAACTCGAGGATAAACTCAGAATGAGACCAGATAGGTCAAGTATTAAAACAAGTACTGTGATATTTCAGAATTTCTGGTTTCTTCCAACAATGATTGGAAAATGGGTTACGATAACAATTTATAGTTCTCCACCAACTAATTGGGGGAAAGAGCTTCGGACAGAAGAACCTCAAAGAGATGTCAGGAACTAAATGTCAGTGTGAACTAAAAAGGGGATATGTAAGTATGAATTGAATAGTGTGATACAATTATACAGGGATAAAGTAGGACCACTAGTAAGGCGCACTTAGTATACATTGACTAAGTTAAAAGCCTGCGTTGAGAACGAAGTAAGAGCATGGAGCTTAAGATATAAAAAAATGATGTGTGTACACAACGTCGCCCCAAAAATAGTAGAACCCTTAAGGGACGAGGATGGCAAACATAAGGAATAATTGGTGTAACCTATATTCACCCCAAGGAATAAAGGATATAGGTTGGGGTAAAGCTACTACTTCAATAGAATCTTGAAAAGTTATCGTCGGAATACAAGGACCGCCTAATTGAAATTGGAACAACTATGGGTACTAGTTAAATTTTGATAAAGATAAGTAAAATGTGGCCTTGGAAAAGTTATTCCACGAGTCCCCTTACTTAAGTACAGATTAATAGAGGGGATGTCGCACTAGGTATGGGAAGGTTCTAATCGCTTTGTGATTTAGCCAAGGTTCCGTACGTGGATAATCAAGTTATAAAATATATGAAAAAATAGGGACATGATGCAGTACTAAGTAGACTAGGGAAGAAAACTGGATGAATTTGAGACTGGACCTACAGAGATAGAGCAAGGTATAAGCAGGTAAAAGTATAAGTACCCTCTAAGGGGGGAAGCAAGTGAGAGGACTACCAGGGTAAGATGGAGGCAATTGATGGGGCAACATGCTTGAGACGGATCTGTAAAATACAGTAAGATCCCTTGCTGAACCAAGTTAGAAAGATCTGGAAGCCACTAGTAATTGGGTAGAAGTCAGAATGGTGTGTAAGACAGCGTTAAGAAGTTTTGACGAAACCTTGAATGATATAACACTAGAAGGTGGGCACTTATAAAAGCAAATGAATATACCAATTAAAGGATATCAAATAACTCAAAGGACACTACGAAGAATAATGACAACCTGCTAGATTAAAAGCCACATGTTGGCTGTACAGTTGGTTGCAAATGATATTGTGATAGATAAATAACTAGGGAAAAGAAATAGCAAGACTCCTATGGTAGGAGATAAGGTGAGAAAGGAGTAAATAAGGAAATATAAAAAATGCAACAAGGTATTTCTTGCACTATCTCATATTCTCGTAAAGGTAAAGAATGACACGAGAATGTATCAAGAAGGTTACAAGCGGGGGTAAGGAAAAATTATGAAATGGTTTAAATAAGACGGACAGGACTAGCTGGTTACTATAGGATTGGCAAGCTTATATGTCAAAATTCCTTTAAAACTATGCTAGCTAAGGATGGACAGAACTCAAAGTGTCTCTAAAGGTCACTATATGAACTAACTTTAGCTCTACTCAGTAGCCAACCCTAATGAATGGGTGCGTACAAAAAGGGGTGAATACAATAGGAGGAGTTAAACCAAAATGACCAAAAAGGGACATGGTCATAGTGGAACTAAAGATATACCCCTATACCGGTTGCAAGATAACAGAGAAAAGGGCAAGGCAACACATAAAGACTAGTGAGACGACACTAAGATAAACTTTGGGCTAAGTTGAGTGCCCCGCACATTATTGCAAGGATAACCATGAAATGCGACATGAGGACTTCCCAAGGAGATCACCCATCCCAGTATTTCTCTCGCCCAAGCATGCTTAACTTCTAAATTCTGGTGGAATTTAGTGCGATAGTTCGGATGTGGTCGCGCGAGATGGAAGAATCTGATTTTGCGATAGAGAAATGACATGAGATTATGTTCCTGGAGTACAATATGTTATGTTGAGGGTATTGTAAAAAAGGACTTAAGCAAGAGAAGAAAGATTAGCTAATTGCTAACTGATGACGCACTCGAATGCCACAGTTCTTCAACATAGTACCAGTTAATGAGAGGCAAACTACAGAATGACTATATGCACTAGTGGGCGAGGGAATTTCGACACCACTTGGCAGCCAACTTAAAGGGCAAAACAGCAAAACCCAAAAGGTAAGGGTACCAGTTGATCTCATTTATGGAAGACAAAAAGTAATACATGAGGTCAAAAATTCCATAATATGACCAGGGCTACAAGACTCACTCTGCACTCCATCGACGGATGACTCTAGAGGGAATGTTACCTATAGATTAATGATATTAGCCCATGATCCTTCAATCAAAGGCTACCTACTCAGCTGAGAAGGTGTAAAATTATAGGGTAAAAGAGGGGTAGCACCATACGGAGTATCCATAGCTATTATCCCAAACAAAAGAGCCCAAGTTACAGTTAACTATTGAGGATCAGTTCGCAAAGAAACTGGGAAGATAGATAAGTCTTCGTACACTACTTTACCCTCAAACCTGATGAACAGACTAAAGTGTACCACTTAAATGCTAGAAGATATGTCATGAGCGGGTGTTGTTAACTTCGAAGATAGCTGGGATGATTATCCGTCACTTATCAAGTTGCCCACAATCATAACTACTACTCCAGTATCCCAATGGCCCCATACAAGACTGGTAGAGCAAAACGTGTAAGTCTCATATTAGATGGGTCGATGTTATAAAGACTAAGCTAGAAAGGCCCCGACATGATTAAGCAAACTATTGACTAACCGTCCAGAGTCGGCAGAAATGATATACAAATAATTGACATCGACATAAAGAGTTCAAATTGATGGTTAGATATTCATAAAAGGGTAACCCAGAAAAGGAAACTTAACCCAAAATACATTAGACTGCATCAGGTTGGTCGTAAGGTGGGCAAAGTGGCCGGTTAGTTGAGCTTACCACCTTATTTGGAAATTATACGCCAGTCCATCAAATAGAGATGTTTCACAAGGGTACTGGCGAGCCACCCGGGGTATATTCTATAGATGATATCCAGAAAATGGAATCCTATGAGGAACAACCTATCACCATCTTAGATCGACAAACTTGAAGATTGTAGACTAAAGACATACCTTACGTCAAGATACTGTGGCAAAACCAAAACTAGAAAGAGTATGACCGAGGAAGCTGAAGAGAATATGAAACACAAGTATTCGCACCTATTCCCAATGTCTGCAGGTAACCCCAACTCCTGAAACTCATATATTAAGTACTTGGATAGAAGTATGTGTTATGGAAACAGTAAAGAATCTCCCTACGATTTGTATAAGGTGCTAAGGGAAGTTTTGTTTAACATTTGGGGAGAATGTTCTAAAGGGGGGAAGGATGTTACACCCCACACTTTTAAACTTGGAATGTCTTATAAGTTCATAGACATTATCATATGAGCCGGATATGCTACGACACTATCAAATGACTCTAAGGAAGGGAGAATGTTATACCGCATAGTAGAGAAGGTTGGAAATAGAGTTATAAGAATCTGGAAGGAATTGGAGGCCAAGTGATGAGTCGTAGGACTCGAATTAACTACGTAAGCTACTATCTTAGAAGTCTTACATTATTGAGCTACTTAAGGACATACCAAGATTATGGAGCACGGATTACTAGGCTCCTAAAATAGGATGAGATTACGAACCCACGAGAAAGGGAAAAAGACGATGCGTGGCAGCCAATAGAGGAGTGACATATGGAACAACCTCAAGCAAGAAGGTGACCCACTTTATTGGGGTCAAGTAGGTGACCCATCTTCTTGGGGGTAGGTGGACCCCATGCCACGTGACAGCCCCTTATTAGCAGCATGTATGTGTTGCCCTAATGGGGGTCGAACACGTGTCACCCTTAGGGGATGACACATTTCACACCCTAAGGAAACATATATATATATGTTAAGTGACTCTTAGTCATATTTTCTGTCCAAAAAAGCAGCCAAAAAGTAAGGAAAAACAAGAGAAGAGCAAAGGAGGCAGCCATGGTTTACAAGAAACTAAGGTAGGTTTCTAACTTTCTCTCCGCAAATTAATTATCTAAGATGTTCCTAAACCATGTGGAGATGTATATATTTATATTACGATGTCTACAGAACTATAACTTCACCTTTACACTTGGAACAAACAAAAGAAAGCTGAAGGAAAATGTTGGAGACAAGGAAAGGAGGGCTACGGGTTTGGGGGCTGCCAAGGTAAGCCTCCGAGTTTTGTTCTGTGAATTAATTATTTGAGGTGTCCCATGGTTATATAATAGTGTTTCATAACCAAAAATTCCAATTTGGGGCATCGGAGAAGGGACATAAACAGCCTGCTTAATTTCAGCACATTTGGAGAAGTTCCGAGTTGTAATTTGGTAGTTTTGGCCAATTTTGGTAAGGGAAGGTTTCTCCTCTTAATTTTAAGTTTGAGGTATTGTTAAGAAGTGTATTATATGTTGTTTAAGTAGATGTAAATGTGAAAACATCATAGATATACTTGACGTTCGAAATAAACTAAGTTGGAGTCGTTATAGTTGAATTGTCATTGAAGTAAAGGGTTGTGCTTGTGAGGTGCTGCTGCAGGGGTGTGGTGTTTTTTTGCAGGGAGTAAATTTGTTATAAAAGGGGTAGGGTTGCTTCTAGTTTCAGCCACATGACCCCTCATTTCGTATAATTAAAGGTGTTATAAAATAAAAGCTAGACACCCTATTTGATATCGTAATTTTGAGCGAGTCATTTGGAGCTTATATTGTATATTGTTGGTGTGAATTGCTTAAACATATGCTGAAGTTTGTTGGTGGTGGTTGGCTATAGTATTTATATATCTAATTTAAAATTTGGATAGGGCACATTATAGGGGAGGTGCTGCCCAATTTTCATTAACGCCTTAACTAATTAAAGAACTAGTTGAGGAGACAAATAACGAAATAGGTTCCATTAATACTAAGGTGCAACCTAAGATGATGGAAAGTTAAGAGTGGTTGATATTCGTATTACTTTCATGTTGAATAGGTTCAAAGGACGATGAGGCGAACGGAATAAAGTGTAACTCATAAGAGGTATGTGAAGCTTCTCTTGACATGGTTTTGGTATAGGTATGTAAAGCCTATGTTTTATCTTTCTTTTGGCATATCTTAGATGTAAGAAGGATATGATATGAGCTTTAGGGGTAATTCCATTTCCAGGTTCTGAATATGACTTCAGAACCCTCACTCACTTTTGAATGTTAAACTTTAAAGTAGTAAGCTACTATTTTCGAGTCTTCGATAGGTTAAATAGTAACTAGAGGTATAGGCCTCTATCCTTAAGGTCTCCACGGGGATAGACATCTATATCTTACAAGCTGTTTGGCAACATTTTGACACATGTCTATGGTTCCTGATTCTACATACAGTCCTCCGTGACACCTAGCAGGTACTTCAATTCATTCGAAGTGATGGTTCACTTGATGACTTCATTGAGTCTCCGATAATGATTTAAACTGTATTTTGTTTCTCACTACTCTACTCGTGTATACTGTAACACTTCATTCATCGTGCCCGGGCTGGGAATAGTAATCATGCATAATCCACTACATTGTTCATCATGCTCTCACTAGAGGGCGGGATACGTATGTATATATATGATGATATAATGATTTGTTGTAATAAGGAGGTGATTGTACTATAGATATGATTCACCGGATCCCTAATAGGGCCGGCTATATTGAAAATTTAAGCATGTATGATTTTACTTTTCAAGGTACAAGGTTTTGATTTGATATTTTATCCCCTGCTTCTCTATTTCAGATATGCCTCTAGTTGTATTGTGTTATGTTTTACATACTCAGTACATATGTCGTACTGACCCACCTTTTCTCGGGGGGAGGAGGGGGTGTATTCATGCCCACAAGTACATATACAGGTTTTGGAGTCCATCAGCTTAGAATTCCATGCAGCTTAGCTGGAAAAGGCTCCATTATATCGTAGCCCAGTTTTTGGTACTGACCACTGATGTATAAAATTGTTTTGTCTATTCAGGGTTACGGCGGGGGCCCTGTCTTGCCAAATGTTCTCGTTAATATTTTAGAGGTCTGCAGATATTTATACGTGGGTTGTGTATGTCAATTTGATTTAGCTGGGACTATGTGATGTATGATATATGTTATTATGTTATGGCGACCTTGTCAGTTTGCATGCCCTTTCAAGAGGTGATACAAATAAAAGAGGCTACATATTTATAAAAGTGTTGTCGCCCAATAGGGCTCTGATGCATGGCATCATATTTTTTATAGTCCAGTTCGACTATACTTGATTTATATGTACTGCATGTCTATAGTTCGACTTGACCACACCTAATAGATATGTATACAGGGGTCTAGGTCGGACCCCAGTCACGGCCTACGGGGTTGGGTCATGACATTATACCTCCTTGCCTACTTAGGCTCATAACTATACGAATATCCTAGGGCTCTTCCTTCAAACTTATAAGCCACACTTAGATATATCAACTCATATCTACTCCTCCTTTCCGTTCAACCTATACTTGGTCTTGACTAACATAATGACATCTCAACATAAAACTCCCATTTAGGTTCAAGTGTACTCTAACTCGTCTTAACTAATTACTATTCCTCTATCTTCTATAATTAAAGTTATATGATGCTAAATACTTTTTGATCAATGTCAAAGGGATATGACTTCTAACCCTATTTCTTACCTTAAAGATACCTAACTATAGGTATATGCCTCAATGAACCACCCTTCTGACTATTTGATTTCTACTCCTCTAACTCCATATTTCTAGCTCTAGGATCATTCTACAAATCATAACTTAATATGCCTCAAATCACATTTCATCGGATGGTGGCATTAATCATTTAGAGACATAGATTTCCTTTTTATAATAACACTTGAAGCAAGGTTTTACAAAAGAGAGTATGCGATTACATCTTGCTCTGGCTAAACACATGATTAATATTAATTAGGATGCATTCTACCAAATTAATAGACTTGTTAGACTAATCAGCTCCTCTCAACACTGGTAAAGTGTATTTAACCTCTGAATACTTTATCTGAAAATAACTCATCAATAAGGGTCTAAGCTTTATTGTCCAACCACGAGGAGTAGTAGAACAGAATTGAGCAATGCATGAATCTGAATTAGAACCTTAGAAAATCACTCTATTGCACAATTTAGAATTTAAGAAATGGGAAACTTTTCTTAAATGTCCATAGTCTCTCATTTATAGAGGTGGGGCCCTCAAAACCATAAATAACATTCTGCAGACATAGTTTTATAGACACCCTAGGACACTTGAACTTGAAATCTGTGCTGTCATAAAAAATTTGTCACGCCTCGAGAGGGTACCCAAGGCGTGGCCGGCACTCAGAGATAATTTATGGCCCCCAAACAAACTACTTGGTTTAATCACTCAGCAGAAGACTCGAATCAATAGGTAATTAACTCAAGTGGGCATTTAGAAACATCATAATTAATAAATAAATAATAAATTAAAAATACTCAAAGTATAATGTAACTCAATGTTATAAACTCAATAATAAAATTATGGTTTAAAAAATTGAATTTGAAGAAATCCTTCTACTCAACTCTATCTTATCTATGAAGCCTCTAACTAACTCATAAGAAGGTGCAAAGTCAAGTCCACTAGTATCTCAAAGGAATGACTGGAAAGAAATGAGCTCCTCCGAATGCAAAGAGGTCTAACCAAAACTAAACAACTAGATCCTCAATAGGGCACTTGTTGGTGATCTCTAATACTTGTGTCTGCATTATAAAATGATGCAGGGCAAATGGATTCAGTACATGGAATGTAAACTTACTCAAAGAGACTCAAATCAACTCAACTAAACTCAACTCGTGGGACTCACTCTCAAATGAATCAACTTAATAAATCATGAAGTATAATAATGCAATTTTTTAAAATAATATGTAGTAAGAGATGCAACTCAATATATAAAAATATAATATTTTTCTCTTGGGGATATTCTCTAATTGTGAACCATCACTCATGAGCTAGTGATGATACAACACTTATGAACTGTTGTTGCCGCAACTGTCCAATACCTTGCCAATGCAAAGGATGCTCAAACTCAATGGAGATTATACAGATTCAAGAACTCAAGAAACTAGGGTTAAAACACAACTGAATAGTTTAACAATATAATTTAGATGTAGAGCGGGTGAGTGAACTCAATCCAACACTATGATTAGCCTTACATACCTTAAAATCTCCACAAATCTTGATGAAAAATCTTAACTTGAAGAAGAACAATCAAGAGACCATTTCGTAAAATTCTTGGATTTGTTTTCTTGGAAACCCTATGGTTAGAATTTAAGATTTCTCCTAGCGATTCATGAATAGATAAAGAAGTTTTATTTGGAAAACTTGATATATATGAAGAAGGACTTAACTTGTTAAAGAATATTGCATGATAACCCTAACTTGATGCGTTCTTGAAAATTCTTGAATGATAATGCGTCTTTGGTAAAATGGTCATAACCTTTTACTCCTAATTCCAAATGAGGCAAACTTTGCGACGTTGAAACTGGACACGTAGATCTTTAATTTGATAGGTCATGGTTCATTAACTCTTAATAATTTTAGATATATTGGCATTTGAAGTTGACCTTTATATGATCTTATACGAAAACTCAATCGGTAAAAGATCTTTGAACTCGACTTAGTACTAGAGGTTCCTTATGACCCTAATTCACATCTAATAAACTTCAAATACTTAGGAATTGATCTTACAACATATATAAAATTAGAAGTCAATGGGTTTAGGCCTATACACATAAGAAGAGTGACTCGAGTCTTAGCTTAATTTTTTTGGGGGGTATAACGGAATGTTCCCAAGGAGGAGATATTATAAAATTCCTCAAAGTATTCACAAGTCCTTAAAAATGCCTAGGGAATAGGCCACTTGTGTAACACATTATCCTTATCTTCTTTGGCAAACTAGAGTCCAGAATATTGATCATGGCATCAAAACCTATGGAAAAATGGTAACAGTGGATTTTTAGGGCTAGTATATCTAAAGATGATTTTTTAATAAATTTCACAAAACATGAGGGTGCACATCAAGTCTGCATCACGGATTTGCTCCCCCATAGTGCAATTTTACCCGAAATATGTCCAAAAATTACTTTCGGGAAAATTAGGCATAAAACAATTGCAAGGAATACGATTTTACTTTTGTACATAAAACCCATGTGCGAAATGCATTTTACTTGTTCCCAAATTTTAATTTTTTTGGTGGTACTTTAGACATTTTCCGAATTATTAGTTAATGAATCTGGACATTTTTACGACCTAATTCAACTTTATAAACTAACCTACACCTCTAATTTCATTCATTCTTCTACAATTCATCAAACAATTATTTCTCTCCCTACAAAAGGCTTTTAAGGAATCCTTTGAAGACATCCAAGAAATTCACTCAAGCTTTCTATCAAAACTCTCTAATTCTTCTAAATTCTTTGAACTTCTCATACAAGGTATATGAGTAATTGAATCTAGGGTACTTTCACCCAAGGATCCAAATAATTTCTCTACTTTTTCAATCAATTAAAGTATATATTTTTATGGGTTTTATGATCTTCATTCCAATTGCATGAATTATGATGCTACTTATGATTATGAGTATATTTTAATATAAATTGATGGTTATTTCATGGAATTGAAGAGTTTTTTTTTATGAATTTTCCTACATTGATCTTTAGGGGTTCATGAGATGAATTATGTGTATTTTCAATTATACTTCCAAAGAATATGATCTTATTAAATTGTGTATGGGATGATGAAAAGTATATGACCATGCTTGTCTTCAATCCAATTTCATGATTTTCAAGTCAATTGATCATATATTCATGTTTTACCCTAATTTCAAATATACACTATGATTATGTATTTGAAGTATGTAAGCAAGATTTATGAATGAGGGTGACTTAAGACCCTAATAATATTTTATTTAAAGGATTCGTGATGATGGAAGGCCTACACCCACATTTCATGAATCACATAATAATGAGCTATTCCTATGAATATGTTTATGAAGTATGATTTTGAAAGGCTTATGATTTATGACAAGCATGATTTATGATTATGTTATGATATGTATTCTAGGGATGTTGACTTATTACCATATGGCCTAGCTAGTGGATCCACTTACGAAGACTACCTTGGTAAGTAACCTCCCCCTTCTCGATGTGGGTATTATCGAATTTCATGTACTAGCTTGCATGATCTAAATATCGGTTAGGGTTATCTCTCATATATGTATGGTTCTTATGATGCTTTACAAGATTACACCTATCCTTTACTTTTGTATGATTCTCCTTTGATTTAAGCTCTTTCACCTTTCACATGTTTACTTATGATTCTACTAACCCTTTCATCATGCTATTTAAAATTATAGTTGCAGAACATGGTTTTAATTATGCATTGCATAACCTACATGATTAGGACAGTTAAACATACTAACACATAGTTTATTGAATACATTATATCATAATTTAGGGGAAGATAATTCATCTAATTCTGGTGGCTAGTCGGTGATCCATTATGAAGATTGTGTGGTGAGTCATCATGTTTCGAGGGCAAGCTGAGTCATTCTCTCTTTTATTGCCATTTCTAGACTTTTATGAAGTTTAAAGACTATTCTATGTTGTTTCATTACTTTCTTTGAGGGTGAGCTAGGAACATGTCCTAGTCCCCGCTTGTGTAGTCATGTCGAGGCATGTTTGGCATATGGTATAAATGAGTTTATGTTGTCTTAATTTCCTCTAGTTATGCTATGTCTTCTTGGACTTTTATGAGTTACCACTTATTTCATACCTTATGTATTCTTATAATATGATAAGAGAACTCATTAGAGTTTTTTTTAGGAATCCTAACTGTCGTGTCACGGCTAGGCCCTAGTTTGGGTCATGACACCTTGATAGAAGGAAGGGTTTTGTATCTTCGAACTTAAGTTAGAATAATGAGTTTGGAAAGCCTTAGGTTCCTTTACATAGGTTAGATTTAGTCCCCAAAATGACCACACTTTGATGATAAAACATGGTAAAAGATCTAAATGCGCTTTTTAAAACTGGTCATATCTGACCGTACAATAAGTCCTTATGACTCATAGGTCTTTATATGAGTCGTAGAGAGGATTCATCCTACAGGGTCTTAGAAAGACACTAATAACTGACTCTTTAGACTTCCTCTATGACTCGCCTCAACAAGTCATAGACTATTATACAAATTGTAGAAGGGACTCATCCTATAGGGTATAAAATACCCTAAAGACTGCATCTCTTAACTTTCTGTATAAATCATTTCTATGAGTCATCATTTTTCTATGGGTCGTAAGACCCATTCGTCTTGTAGGGTCTGAGAACCCTAAAAGTCTAGGCCTCTAAAGTTCCTTGAGGAGTCATTTCTACAACTTTCTAAACTTCTACAGTTGTAACCTCTACTTGTAAATGTGCCCCACTTGGTAAAATTTCCAACATAAATACACCTTCTATAAGTCAATCTTACAACTCTTAGGAGTACCTACGATTGGTAGGTTGAGTCATAAAGGCCTATTCAGTTCATTTTTTCTAGAGTTTGTTCCTTCATTTCGTGTTTTGACTTACGGGGTGTTATAGGATTCATATATTATGAATGATTTATGATAAAGATGAATTATGGTTTCAAGTATGTTATAACGAAATTATAATGGTTGTGAAATGGTTTCTCACACATTATGTAAGGGTGAAAGTTTTTTTCATATACTCAAAGATTCATAAAGGAGAAATATTTTCTCATACTTATATTACTCACGATGTTAGTAACCTACTCTTATGATCATTTTGTGATGTTGATTGGTTCCTATTATTGTGTTTCCTAAAGATATTAATGAATATGATTTGAAACACTATTGGGATATGGACTAAGAACCAAAAGAACTATGAGGTGGGGTCTAATTTGGAATATCAAGAAGGGACCTAAGGGAACTCTAGTAGAAACCACTAGTCCCTACCAACATTTCCCCCCTATGTTTTCCTTTAGTGCCAATCTAGTGGATCTACAAATAGCTCGAGTATATAATGTTCTCACACTGCTTATATTGGCAAGTAGCATCTCTCTTTTTTGTGTGAAAGTAACACCGTATTTCATGTTGTAGCTCTCATGATCTTAAATAAAGTTTAAATGTTATACCCCAAAAATGGACCATGTTTTAATTATTAACTCCTATTATTTTTTAAAATATGCATTGACCATGTTTTTATTAATTATGTAACACTCAAGAAGTCGGAAAGTTGGAACCAAAGAGAATCTATCAAAATATGGCATACGACTTATAGGGACAAGTCGTAGAATGAATCCTAATGGTCGGTCAAGGACAAAACTCAAGATATACCTACCAATACACAGGGCATTTCATAGGTGTGTTGATTACTCATAATAATGAGTCGTGATGAAACTTGATAGACACTCAAATTTACAAGTTTTTAGACTTGCAGAATGAGTTGATTCGACAACTCGTAATCAGAATGATGAGTCACAATCATGACTCATAGATGCAAATTCAGAGGCTTCCAAATCCTACAAAAATCAGGACCTTCACGATGACTGAAGTCTATGTGTCTTAGACTTGAGAACGAGTCATAGAACTCGATTAGTGAGTCCAAAGTTCACTTTAATGACGGGTAAACTTGTCTTTTCCTAAGTTCAAGCCTATAACTACCCAACCCTTCAAAATTACCTCAATTCAAAATCATCCTTCAAAATTTCTCAAAGGTAAGACCGAAGAATTCTCTCAAGGTTCCTCTCCAAAATTTAAGCTAGGGTTTTAAAAGCAATTACATTTTTCTTCAATTTCTGAGTAAATTCACTAAGGTATATGGGGATTATTCCATGGGTTCCTTTCTTCCATGGAGTTCTAAGATTTCATCAAATTTTTCTTGAAATTTGAATTATCTAATTAACCTTAGTTTTGATGAATTGCATTAGGCTATTTTAATTTTGGTTTTAGATGTTATCAATTATCAATATAAGCTTGATTCGACATGAATTGCATTATTTCAAGTTGAGTAATGAATGCCCATGTGTAAAGTAATTTTCAACCATGATAATGAAGTTTAGAAATGATTTTCACATGAGTTTGATTATGAGTTCAATGATTTTCAAAAAAAGCTTTTATGAATGAAGTTGAGATTGATTATTGAATGATGGAAGTTGTGATGATGATAAATTATGATTCAAGAAAGTTATTATGGTGTGATAAGTACAATTCTCACACATAATCATATTTAGATGGTGATAAGGACACTTCTCACCAAAGTTATGGATTACTATGAATCACTGAAGTTAATGAGCTACTCTATAATTATTTTCATATTAAAGTTAATGATGAGGTTTTTAATATTTTTAATGAATTCTGTTGGGATATTAACTAAGCACCGAGAGGACTTGTAAGTGGGATTCTATCCGGTAATGTAGTTAGTTATCCAAGAGAATCCTAGTAGTAATCTAAAGTCCCAAACTGTGTTTCCCCCATAGGTTGCCTGTATGACCTAGCTACTGGATCAATATATAGCTAACAAAGTTAAAGTTATTCTCACGGAGTCTACCTTAGCAAATAGCCTCTTTTTTCTTGATGTAGGAGTTACATCATATTTCATATTATAGCTCGTATGGTTTGAAGATTTCAGATGAAGTTCATAACCCACCCAAGTTGTATGCAAAGATGAAGAGTTTACTATGAAGTTTTATGATGCATTGACCATAAAACTTCATATATTTTCAAATTCTTTTAAGCTTCACTCAAGTCCATTAAGATTTTTCATGCATCCTATGCCATATTGCTCATTTCCTATTACTTATTCATGCATAACACACATACTTAGTACTTTTTATGTACTAACACATATTTTGCCTATATTATATCATAATGTAAGGATGGATGATACTCACGCTCCTCACATTCGCCGCTAGAGTTGGTTTAGTTATCAAGAATTGGTAAGTCCTCATTCATCGAGGATATGATTTTTATTCCATGTTGCTCCTTTATGTTGTCTTATTATTTGGGTGAGCAAGGATCTTGTCCAAAAGACCCTATCAAGATAAACTTAGAGGCATATTTAGATGTTTCAAGTTGATGTAAGTCCATTTTGGATATTTGGTTGGAGTTTACTTTCTTATTGAATTTTTGTCGAATGGATTATTTCGCTTATCTTATTATATTCCTTTATATTATGTATGAAAGGTATGTTATGATATCTTTGTTGGGGTACTATGGGTTTCCGATCGCCATGTCATGTCTAGGCCCTATACTCTAGTCATGACAAATTTGGTTTTAGAGTACAAGGTTTAGGAGTGTCCTAGGTATTCTAAAATGCCGCGTTAACTAGTGTCTTGTTCATCGGTGTGACTCATTAGAGAATTATTGAAGACAGACCAAAGTCAAAAATATCCTGTTTGGATGTGAGAAGAAGAGATCTTGAATTTGAGGGTAACGATTGGGTTTATTTGAAAATTTCACTCATGAAGGGAGTGATGCATTTTGGTAAGAAAGGGAAGCTAAGTGACACGGACTTAGACTTCCACTAAGACTTCCGTGCGGCACTTGAGAACTGACTCACGAATCTTTTACAATCTTGTAAGCTCAAGTAAGCCTTTAAGACTAGATCGCTAAGGGAATGCTAGATTGCAAGAAAGACAAGAGAGCTTTTATTTGAAGAAGGCTTTTGTATTGCTTTGGAAGAATGCTTGATTGCTTGATGGTTTGCTACAAATGAATGCCCCCTCTATTTATACTACTCCTAAGGGGCTCAAGTATAAATAAAAATTGCTATACAAGTCCCTCCATATTTACAAAGAAGTCCCTCTCTTGAATTCTCTACACACTCTAGAGAATTCTAAGTCTTTCAAGACTTCTCTACAAGCTTCTATAAGGATCTAGAGTCTTCCACTAACCTCTGCAAGACTCTAGATTCTTCTACCTTCTTCAAGATCAAGTGGCGGACCATAACATAAGTCCCCGCTATGTTGGCCCATATATGATTTTGAGGTGTATTGGAAATGTGTCTTATGAGTTTTATTTGCCTTCTGATTTGGCATTGGTCCATCCGGTGTTCCATGTGTCTTTGTTGAGAAAGTTTGTTGGTGATCCTAGCTCTATTTTTCCATTGAACATCATTAAGTTTAAAGAGAGTATTTTATATGAAGAGGTTCCCATTGAGATCTTGGACCGACAAGTTAGAAAGTTGAGATACAAAGAAATATCTTCAGTTAAACGGTTATGCATGAACCAAATGGTTGAGGGTGTTACATGGGAGGCCAAAGACTATATGATGTCCCTTTATCGTCATCTCTTTCTTTCTGTGCCTAGTTGAGGTATTTATTTCATTAATGATCCAACCATCCCAAATCATATGTTTTAGTTGTTCTCATAGTTTCATATGCATTCACATTCATGAAATGAGTTTTAAAGTTATGTTTTAGCTTGAGATTAAAGATTTCATATTTTATGTATTATCGAGATGTTTTACATTCATGTTGGGTTGTTATGTTCCTTTCCCAATACCATTCATCCTATATTGAGTCTCATTCGAGGATGAATGTTCTAAAAGGAATATATTGTAAGACGTCGGAAGTTGGAAAGTAGGAAAATAAGGAACAAAATATGAAATTCTAGAAAATGCAGATTTTTGGCACCAGGTGATGACCACAAAAGCCATCAAGGGCTGTAATGATCACCACAGCTGGTGGTGTGACAATGTGGTGGAGTTCTTGATCTTCAAACGCTTTAGGAAGGGTCCACAATAGAGACCATAGGCCACGGTGATCCCTCCCCTGAGACCCTTAGTAACTTTTCTAGGGCAGGAACCACGCCTCACCACCATGGGTCCTATAGCCTTCCACGGACTGTGGTGGGTTACATGGTAGTTGTCCCTTCAAACCCCAAGTATGCAATTTCAAGCAATGACCACGGACTGTGGT
The DNA here is from genome assembly GCF_947179165.1 of Solanum dulcamara. NCBI lineage: Eukaryota > Viridiplantae > Streptophyta > Magnoliopsida > Solanales > Solanaceae > Solanum > Solanum dulcamara. The sequence continues at coordinate 51,382,765 of NC_077240.1, forward strand.
GCCCATAACGGGCCGTGGTGGGTCTCATTATGGGCAACCTTCCCAAAACCCTTTCAGAATATCCTGAGTCCTTCACCACGAAAGTGACCACGACCCTTGGTGACTTTAACGATCCTTAATGATGTTCTGTCCTAAGTTTCAGATTATGTTTTAACGAGGGTTATTCTAGACTTTTCCCTATATTTCCTTAATGAATGAGGATAGTTTGTAAGGCTAGATTCATACCTATTAACTAGCCTAAAACCTTCTAACCCTCTAATTCGAAAACATAACTCCCAAAATTTAAAACCCTCTTTACCAAGTTTTCTCTCAAGGTCTTCTTCTCCCTCAAGCAATTCAAAAGGGTTCTTCAAGGTCAAGCTTTAAATCTCGACAATTTTGGACTAATAAAGGTTAAGGCATGTGATACTTCCTCAATGGGCTCTATTTACCCATGGAATCCCAAAGATTTATTCTCAATTCTCTTATGATTTCTTCAATTAAAAGTCCTAATTTATTAATTTGCGTTAGGTCTTCTTATTTATGATATGTATCTATTCTATTAGCCTAATTATTTATAATTTACTTCATATTGTATGATTTTAAGTTCAATTACAATAATCCTTTCTATATACTAGTTTCAAGTATGATTTATGAGATATGATCATGATTTTCAATGTTATTTGCATACAAGCTTTATGAATGAGTTGTATGATGCTTATGCAAAGAAGTTTTTGAATTCCATATGGAACGTTAGGAATAATGTTTTAATATTGTTTCAAGCAAATTTATGAGAAAGAGTGACTTGAGATCATTGAAAGGTTATTCAAGACTCTAATGAAAGGATGACTTAAGATACTTAATGAGGAAGGTGACTTAATATGGCCTATCTAGTGGATCTATATATAGCACATGATGATAATAATTGGATAGATCCTACCTTGGCAATTAGCCTCTTTCCTTCTCAGTGAAGGGATCATCAGATTCCATGTAATAGCTCATATGATTTTAATGTCAATTATAGTTATCTCCTATATATGTAAGTTCTTATGAAAGTGATAAGATTCTTTCATGTATTGACAATTGAGATAAATGTTTTAATCTCTACATGACTTTACACATGTTTTAAAGTATTTGTCTTACATTCCATGATTCATATTGATCATGTACATTATTTATTGGTCATGCATATTCTCACATACTTAGTACATTCAATGTACTAACACATATGTTTTGCCTATATTGTATCATAATCTAGGAGATGACGATCACGTTCATCATCCTCCCACTCGTGGCTAGAGTTTAAGCTTGTGTATTATTGCTGAGTCCTCATGTTCTGAGGATGAGACATTTTATTTCTAATGAGTTCATGACTTCTTTTACTTTTTAGATTGGGTGAGCTAGGAGATAGTCTTATGCCCCCATCTAGACTAGTAGAGGCATGTTAGATGTTTGAAAAAGTCTATGTTGTCGCTTTTCGTTTTGAGACTTTTGTTCTCTTTGAGATTTTTCTTGCGTATCTTGATTTAGCTTTATCTCTTAATTTACTTGTGTATGCTCATGAATGTTATGCTAAGAGGCTTGGTTAGAGTCCTTCGGGATTCTAATCGATGTCTTACGATTAGGATGTAGGTTGGGTCGTGACATTATAATAGTCAATTTTCCATCAACTATTATGTTTCAATTGAGTTCTTTCGAAACTCAACAAGTATAACTATACAAAGCAACCAAAATCATTAGTTTTACCCACTTTATCAAGATAGGTTCGTAAAGGCAAGAGTCAATTCAATCATCAATTATTTATTCCATTATAAGCTTCAATTCATAAATGAAAACATCAATAAATAACTGAAACCATTTCAAAATATTTTTTAAATCAAGCAATTACTAATACCCACAAGCTATTTTGTGTATTCAATTACATTATCACACCCCTAAGGTAAGGTGTTTTAGCAAAGCGTAATGAGAAGTCCATATGAATTATCAAAAAGATTATCCATCAACAATGACATGTACTTCAATACTCCAAATCAAAAACTAGAACAAAAACCTTAGACCTCAAGATTGCACATAAAAAATATTGTTCACAGAATAGAAGTTACTTTCAGCAGAATATTCAGGTCTCCAAACGTTCCTTTCTCTCACTTCAAAAATAAATGTGTATGTTTTCCAAAAATAGGAGAAAAATTCACGTCAAGACCACTTCGACGACGTAAGTCTTGCCCGTCGATGTGGTCGGTGAGTGGCCAAATGAGCTGGCATCTCGTACACCTGTTTGGTGAATCGCTATTTGAAAATACTCATTGCCTTTTATGGATTAATTTCTCATATGATTTGGAGATTTTGGGAAAGAAAAATTGAGCTAGCCTTCCAAGTTGGAGAGTTGCCATCCTCTTTTTAGGATCTCAATTTAGTTCATTCACTTAGGGCAAAGGTTCAGCCCCTTTCTGCTAGCTCATTTTAGCTAGCCTTTACCCTTTCGCAACTACTTTGTTCTTATTGGCTCTACGCCCTGCCTTGGTAGTTAGCCTTGCCTTTTAGTGTAGTTAGGCGATCTTAGAATCCACTTGGCGAGTCACCAAGGGGCTCTTTGTGAGTTTCAATAGAAATTTTCACTATTTTGCCACCTTTTGCCTCTTTTCTTCAAAATAATACACCACTTGTCGTTGAACACTTACATCTGCAAATAAAAACTTTAAGGTCAATTTTAAACACAATCTAGGAAAGAGGACACTATTTAATTGGATTTTGAGCCCTAGATAAGTTAAAATTACCGAATCATCAATACCTCCAACTAAATTTTTGCTTTCCCTCAAGCAAATCAAGAAAGTAATTAGTTCAAAAGCAATGCCTACAAGTTTTGTTCATTGAGAACCAATCACGAAAGTGTTAACAAATTTCAATCTCAATATGCAATGTTTAAATATGCACTCAAGGATTTAAACAATGAATATCCAACCTCAATTAGAGTTCATGCTCACTAATGGTTACTTTAAAAATACAAATTTATGCTCAACGCACGTATCAGTATGCCCTCACATAAAAAAAGTGATTTCATGCCCTCACGAAGCCATTCAAAGCTATAGTAAAGAAATCAAAAACAACTCACACACTCACAAAGATAAAAACATGCATAGCATCACTCATAGACTTTCCCGTAATTTCTAAGCAATATATCAATTGAATCATGAAAGATCAATAAGGTCTTTTAAGGCTTGTAATGGGGCTGAGGGAATGGTATGATCATTTTGGCTTATGACTCTTCCATCTTGAAGCATTGGTCAATATCATTTCTCTTCCTTTTCTTTCATTTCTCATGTTCACAAATCACCCCTTTGTCCATTCATTGCACACCACAATCATTGACATAGGGCATCGGATGCCCCTTTTATTTCCAAACTGTAACATAACATGGCTTTATTCATTTCTTTTTCTACCCTTTTCTTCACTTTTCCCCTTTTTTATATGGAAGAGCACCATTTTCCCACAATCAGGTACCCATGAGTGATTTTCATGAACCTTTCATCAGGATTCTTTCCTCATCTTTACCACACCCCCAACTTAGGCCTTTGGCCTAAGTTTACTATTCAAAACATACAATTATTCAACAAGGTTATAGGGAAGGGCAATGGAATTTCTAAAATTGGTTTAAACAATCGAGTTCATATTTCATCCAAAGAAAAGGGCAGGGTCAAAAGGCTTCCAAACTAGGTTCACAGACTCACAAGGAAGTCATAGTAAGGTATATCAATTATGTTCACTCTCAAAATCATTCCTAAGATTATTTTTTTAATCACCAATAGTAATTGATTGGACCAATGGGGCAAGTTCTATGTGTCTCCATGCATATCTTTCAAGTAAGCCTCAACACATATGATATTCCAACAAGGACACCAAACATAATTTTACAAATTAAGCTTGCATGCAACGTTCATTGTAAGACTCAAAATATACATTTAACTAGTCACAATGAGATGATAAGATTTCATACAAGATTTATTCATTAAGAGCACTATTCAAGTCATTGATATTGATCAAAACTGACTCTAAAATGTACAAGTCAAAATTAGAAATATTCATAGCAATTTAAGAGTGAAAACAAATGACAAGTTCCAAAACCAAATATATACAACCCATCAAAACAGAAACGTCATATTTTCAACCTAAAATGTCAAAAACAACAAAATTACAAAATAACAAAGTCATATTTACAACCCAAAATGTCAAAATATCAAAATAAGCAAAACTAAATGGCTAGGTACCTAATCTACCCTCGCCCTACCAAAAAGAAAAAAAGTAGCGTCCTCAATGCAAAATAAGACATAAAAATAAAGGAGAGATAGGGATAAGGATCCCCAAGTGATACATGAATGTTTCTATCCATTATTCTTCATCTTAAGCAAATGTAATTCTTTATTTCTAATCGTATGTCATACTAATAAAAGAAAAATGCTGCAAGAGGTTACTAATTATGCTGTTCCTTCTGTCTTTCCTCACCTCTATCCTCAACTATAAAGTAGTTTAAGGAGTACCCTTCACACCTTTCTTTTTCTTTTAGCCTTCTTGCCCCATTTAAAGAGGGCATGGGATGATATCTTATTCTATGGAATTTGCTTTCCTTAGGACTAGACTAAGCTAAACTATATCTTTTTACATTGACATTGACCTACTTACATTGACAGTTGTGATTCCTCTTTCATATCTTGGATTGAGCATTCACCTCAACAACTATATTTACGTGCTCCTGTACTTTCTACGCTCAGGAAAGATAAAACCACTAACACGAATCAACAGACCCCTTACATATTATTGTATTTGAGCTTTCTTGCCAGGCTAAGCCTGAGAAAATGGAAGGACCGTTCAAACATCCTCTAGTAGTAAATCAGTGCCCTATGTTTCTCCAAGAAGGATAGAAATTGGCTCAGCAGGAGATGGATCCTCAAGTGAACTTGGAATAGCCAATTGTAATTGGACATCCTCAAAATCATCAAGTCCCTCGTATGTGTCACTGGCCAATTGCCCTTTCTAACATATGTCCTCCTTATTAGTATCGGGAGGCTCCTCATCATCCTCAGCAGCATCAATATCAACTCTGGTCATAAAGGTTGGGGGGACCTCCGAACTAAAAATTCGTATACTAGAGGAAAATTTGAACTCGGAATCTTGGGGGAGTTAGAAAATCTAAATGCATGGAAATATCCATGGACCTATTCTCATCCTTATCCCTCCTCAAATCTCGTATGTTAGAATGTAAGGATATCAAATCAACTGAGTGTCCCTCGGCTTGATCTTGCTCCTCAACTTGAGCGGTGAAAGTATCAAAATAGAGTGTAAACTTACTCAAAGTCGAATATTGTCCCATCACCGCTTCCCATATATGGGCATGGGCATCCTCAATAGTTTTGGTGATCATGGTGGAGATAGAACCCTCATGTCTAGAGGCCTTCACATTCACCTAATGGTTAGGTTTTCCCATCTGGTGAAGTATGGATTGTGTAACTAAAGGTCAGCATGTAGTAGTAGTAGGAGAAAACGCAGAAGTAGAGATGGTATTAGGTATACCTAGCATAGTTGGAGCTAGAGGAGTTGCACCTTCCTCTAGAGACTCTGTATCTACTACCGATGTCGTATCAACTGGTGTCAGTCTCTTTTGGACCTTAAAATCTCTTAAATGGTCAACCTCAATCCAGTGGATATCACTAGACTAATAAGTGGACACTCTAACAATAGGGACCCGAACCTACTCATATAGATCAGTGATCAAAATAGGGAAGGGTAACATAGTCATCTATTATCGAGCAGTTAATAGAATCTCTAGCATGATGATCGAAGGAATGTTCAATATTTTCCTATTAATGATTCTCCCCAACAATGTCGCCTTGGGATGGCAAAGTACTGATTTATTCTGTGAATACATTACTGTTCTATTCATGAGACCAAACCAATTCAGCTCAACAACGTTGATGTCCTTCTCTGTCACAGCTCCCTACTCTATCCATGAAGGGTTAATGTATTAAATCAATGAGGCCAACCATCCCTTCAAATCATATAAGGGGCTATTCTTGATCTAGTCTTCCAATGAATACGGAATATGGACTGAGCACCCCGATGCATCATTGATATTTTTCTTATTACACTTGACCTCTTTTTCTCGAATAGTATAAACATCAATAGGTCCCACTGTCCTAGCTTTCTTTTTCCCTTTTTGATTCAATTTGGCATACTCCTCATAGAACTCACGAAACCAATCTGAGACAAAAGGTATCTATTGGCTAACAGGTCATGGAAAGCTTTGGAGCACATCTCAGTCCGTGTACGCTTATGAACCTGTGCTTCAGTAAGAGAAGAAGGTTGGGACTCCACAATAGATGCATGAATATGTGTATAATCACCCTCTCTTTAGTTGGGAACATCATCCCCAAACCATGATACATTTTTTGACTCTGAGTCATCATTGTAGTTTGACTCATCAACCACTTTATGCTTTCCTTTACCTTTTACTCTCTTTTAAACTAACACATTGTGAATAGCGTTGAGTGGTCCAATGAGGTTCACCAGGATCATTAATGTTAATGCCCCTATCACATTTTTGATGTTACTTCCCGTATTTATCAATGTATCAACGCATTGGATGTTTATCCCGAGCCATATCTGTATAATAGAAAACACACAAAGGGATAATTGGTGAGTGAAGGATTAGTCAAACCTAAAATATTTGAAAAAAGGGTTGTTGTAACAAGGAACTAAGCTAAAGCTCAGCAAGTGAAAAGGCAAATTATTGAATAGAAAATGCGAGCTCGGTAGAGCTCGCTAAAGCATGATAAGCTTAGAGTAGAACAATTGTAAAAGCAGATGAATGGTTAGGCGAGTTTCCAAAACCATCGACGAGCTTTTAAGATCTTTCTAAAATGATTAAATCAAAATCAATAATTTACTAGATAAAACGGCGAGGTTAGTGCTCATTAAGCGAGTCTCCATATGAGGAGCTATGGGAAGCTCGCCAAAATATCCTGAAAGGACTGGCAATATAAGCCCATAAGAGGGATAAAAAATCCCATATTGAGACTGGCAAGCACATTGGCCGAGCACGAACTCGCTAGGTGATATACCCAATTTCACAATTCAATCAAAATTTCAAAATTTTCAGAGCCAAAATGGATTTAATATCCATAGACGTATAATTTAAGCTCTAGTTTCGACAACCCATATAATGGAATACAATGTAGGTACTCATACTTCCCTATGAGACTAGTCTAAACACCACAAAATGGTATATTCACACTTAAAATGACACCACCCATCAATCATCGAGCAAACTCATTTATTTTTTGGTTATAGGGTTACTCAGACTTCACCCAAACATGCATAACTTAACCCAAATCAATTTTAATCATAAATACCCAAAGTTAAAACAAATTTTGACCATAATTTCACATCCCCAATGACAATTCGAGAATGATTAGTATGCTACGCAATCTATTCAACAATTTCAAATAACAAACTCGATTTACCACTCATAAAAAAATTACAAAATGTTATCAAAGAAAGAATTTCATCACAAAATCAACAGGTATGGAATGGAAAGCAATACCACAGTGCAATAAAGTAGAAATAGGCATGGGGAATTAAAATCATGAAAGAAAACCTTGTAATAATAGTTAGACGAGGAGAACTAACGTATGGGACTTAAGAGATAGAATCCCACATAAATGCATAAAAAATGATGAAGAATGCAAAATATTTGACTAAAATAAAAGAAGATGGGAGGTGAACACTGTAAGGGAGTAGAAGGAGAAAAATTTGAAAATTAGGGAATATAAACGGACAAAGGGGCTTTTCATTCTTTTCAAGCGCCCAATTAGGTGTGGTCTTACTAAATTCTCTTAAATTTCATTGAGTTTCCCTGTGCAAATTACATGGCCAATAGATGTGACTGAACATAGGTAAGGGAAAAAGCAAGTTGGTGAGCCAGCTAGAGCTCGCCAAGTTTGTTGTTTGAGTAGCCCTTTTATGCACAACTAGCCAATTTCTATAGTTATTTTAGATCCAATAAAGCATTCAAAAATGTGATATGAGGTGACAATGCCAACCCATTCCGCAATTCACTAAAGTGTCCCTTTACTTGCTAAAATTAACAAATCATTCTGAGCCAGCTGATCCTTCTGATTCGGTGGCTCGCCGGGTGAGGATGAGCTTTCCTAAGTGGACATTAGCATTTTCTTTCTCTAAGGCTCAATTTTAGGCAAGATAAGATAGGCTCGCTAACTATATTAGGTGTATGTCCTTTTCGTCCAGCAGCTCATCGATTATCCTCCTTACATATACTCTAACTTCAACTTACACAGTGAACACATCTTTTTCAAAAATCACTAAAAACATAGGTTGCCTCCCAAGAAGCACCTTAATTTACATAGTGGAACAATGTGGACACGCATTTAAGCATCATCCAAATACGCCGTATCTATCATTCCCACACTCGAGCCTTCTTCGAAGTACAACTGTAGCCTTAGTATGTTAACTTCGAATCTCAAACCCTCATTATTCTCAACTTCAATGGCCCCATTTTCAACTACAGAGTTTCTGTAAATGGGCCGGACCATTTTGATTTTAGCTTTCCAAGAAAGATTCGAAGGTAAGAATTGTAGAGTAACATAAGTTCACCATCTCTAAAGTCCCATTAAAGAATTTGAGTGTCATTCCATTTGTTCATTCTCTCCTTGTAAAGAACTGAGCTCTTATATGATCAAAGTTCAAATTCCTCCAAAGAATGAATTTGTTCAGCTCTATTCTTTGATGCAACTTCCCATTTAAAATTCATGGACTTTAATGCCCACAAAGCTTTATGTTAAAATTCTACCTAAAGATGACAAGCCTTACCAAATACTAATTAATACTTAGACATAACAATTGGTTTCTTGTATGTAGTTCAATATGCCCCCAAGGCATCCTGTAACTTTCGAGACAAATCAGATGTATTTTCATTCACTATCTTAGCTAAGATGCCCTTGATGTCTCGGTTTGATACTTCAACTTGCCCATTTGTTTGTGGATGATAAGGTGTGACAACCTTATGCTTTACACCATATTTATTTAGTAGTGATGTGAACACATGGTTGCGAAAATGAGATCCACCATTATGAATAATAACACATGGACTACCAAAACTTTTGATTATGAAACTCTTGAGAAATTCAACCACACGACGCCCCTCATTTTTAGTTAAGGACACCACCTATACCCATTTTGTCTCATAATCTATCGCGACAAATATGTACTTGTTTCGTAAGAACTCAAAAAGGACCCATGAAATCAATAACCCACACATCAAGCAATTCTAATAAGATTGGACGGATAGGTAATTCATGTCGCTGAGACACCCCTCCTATATTTTAGCATTAGTCACACTTCTTATAATACCCCAAAATTTGGAAAGTCAGAAATGGAGGTCAAAAAGAAATTTCCCAAAAATTTCATCTTTTTTGCTTCAGGTGGCTCTCTACGAGGTCCCTTCATGGTTCGTATTGCACTTCATGAGCCATAGAGTGTGCCCGTGACGACCACCAGGAAAATGGGAAAGGCCAAGGGATGGACCACGGATTAATTCACACCCTATAGAGTAGAACACGACCTGTGGTGTAGTTTGTGATGTCAAAACCACCTAAGGCCCAGTTCAAGGAGCCTACCACGAGAAGGTAGTGGTGTTCACAATAAGACATGGTGTCCTCCGTGGTGAACAACCCTACAGATCCTCCTATCAGGTTCCTCACAATGACCCCCACCATAGATTGTGGAGACCTTCACAGACCGTTATAATCCTCGTGAAGGAAGTCCTACAAATCCTCTTTTGACCCGAGTTTGTGGCAAGGACCATGATCATCACCATCGACAATTATGAGGTTAATAGACAGTGGTGGGTCCCCCATACAATAAATTTTCCAGTTTTAGGTATTAGTATTTTTGTCATTCCCTATATTTTATTATTGAATGTATATGATTTTTGGGATTATATTCTTACTTATTAACTACCCTAAGTCCCCTTAACCCTCTCATTCTCACAATAAATCCCAAATCCCAAAATATTCTCTCCCATATTTCCTTTAAGGAGTCTTCTTCTTCCTCAAGAAAATTCAAAAGAAATCTTCAAATTCAAGCCTCAATTCTCTTCAATATAGGGATTCTAAAGGTCAAGGTATGTGGGACTTCATCTATGGGTACGTTTCACCCATGGAATCCCAAGTTTTCTTTCCAAAATTCCTTATGATTTTAATTTAGAAAGCCCTAATTTTATGATAGTGCATTCTTCTTTATCATGATATATTATATGATTATTGATTAAATTATGCATTTAATTGATATTATCTTTATGAATTATGTATGGATTTATATAAGGAATATGATCATGCATGTTTTCAATCCAATTAAATAATTTTCAAGTAAAGTTTTCTTGTATGCATGTTTTTCCCTTATTTCAAGTACAATCTATGATCATTAATTTAAAGTATAGAAGTAAGATCTATGAATGACCTTCAAGGTTTATGTGTGACTCATGAATGGTTCTTAAAGATTTTCTATAATGTTTCAAGCCATTTAATGATACGGGTGACTTAAAATCCTTAATGGTTACTTAAGAGCCTAATGATATTTTATGAAAATGATTCGTAATGATGGAAGGACTATACCCACATTACATAAAATACATGATGATGCAATATTCCTATGAACAAATTTTATAAACAATGATTTATGACAAGCTTATGGTATACTATGTATGATATTCCATTGAGAGTTAACCTAGCACCGAGAGGAATTAGGGATAGAGGCTTATCCATTCGAAGAGGTATGCCACCATTACTAGAAATCCCATTGTTCCATAGCTACGTGCCTCCGTAGGAAGAATGATCACCCATTTGTAGAAGCTTGATTCCTTAGAAAGAGTCACCCATTAGTAGAGGCTAAATTCCTTAAGTAGCTTAGTGGATTCACTTAGGCATTATGGTTCATACCTTGGATAGTATGGACCCTTTCTTTTCTGTGAGTGGGCTAAACACCAGACTTCATGTTATAGCTCAAATGGTTTACCATAATTAATGGCATCCCTCACAAAGACTTATGGATCTCATAAATAGGTTTTATCTACCATATATGTAAGTTCTTACGATGCTTATGATATTTTGATGCATTGACCAATGAGTTAAATATTTTACATTCTTCAATACATTATTCATGTTTTGAAGATATTGTTCTTGCATCTCATGATTCATATTGATTATTTCCTATGATTATTGTTCATGCACCTTCTCATATACTTAGTGCATTTTATCTACTAATGCATACTTTTTTGCCAACATTTTATCATAATGTATGATCCAATATTCACGTTCATCCTCCTCCCGCTCGTGGCTAGAGTTTGTACTTTCTTTGTTGGTGAGTCCTCACATTCTGAGGACATGAAACTTTACTTGATTATGAACCTATGACTTCCTTTTATATTTTATATTTGTTGAGCTAGGAGATTATCTTACGCCCTCATCTAGTTGTACATGCATGTTACATAGTAAGAGAATATGTTATTGCTTTCTCATTTTGAGACGTATATTTCCATTGACATTTTTATTCCATACCTATAATTTTGATTTATATATTTTATTTACCTTATTTATGATCATGAATGATATTCTAAGATGCTTGGTTGGAGTCCCTCATGATTTTAATCATTTTTTCATAGCTTGTCCCTAGTTTGGGTCATGCCAAACTTGTTACTACCGCACGAGGTTAAAAGTTTCCTAGAGAGTCTAACATGCTGCGTCAATTAGAGTCATGTTCATCAGTGTGATGAACACCATATCTATGAATAGGATGCTATGAGGTATCTTAGGAAATAATTAACTTCTTTCATGATCCCCTCATGCTATTTCCTTCTCTACTACTTTCTCTTTGTGATTATAGAATCTTGCCTCCATGAAGATACCCCATCTGAAGGAATGTTAAGGGAGAGGAGAAACATGCTCCAATAAACCCTTGAATGAACAATTTACTCATGTTAAATTTCCGACCACTTTGTCTATGCTAGCTCAATCAATTACTACTCAAGTGAACCAAAGGGTAGTGGCTCCTCCAAATGCGTTCATACCGGCTTCAAGGGTTAGAGACTTCACAAGAATGAAATCTCCAAAGTTTCATGCATCCAAGGTTGTTAAGGATCCCTAAATCTTTGTTGATTAAGTCTGTAAAATTATGGTTATTTTGGTAGTTTCTTCGGAGGAGAAGGTAGAGTTCGCGGCCTACCAACTCAAGTGTTATTTAATCAATGCAAGGCCGAAATGGTTTAAGGAGGTTTCATAGGTTGGATGTCATGACCCAAGCCTAGGGACTAGACGTGACATTGTGAATGAGGAACTTGAAAATACATCAAAAAAGCCTCTTAGCATTTATTTAGCCTTTCATAGTTAATGACAATAAGTAAACAAGCACAAGTCATCATAGTAAATCTTCAACTTATATATGTCCAACAAACCCTATAACTTTTAGATTTAACGGGGCTAAAAAAAGGCGCTAGCTCACCCTCAATCATAATAGAAAGAAATGCCATAGTAAGTGTCTAAAGATCTCAACATATCATAAGCTACAAAGATAAAGGAGTATTGTTCCCAAAACATGAAAACTCACCAAAAGTAGTCTTCAAATAAAATCTCAACTAGCCACGTGGAAGAGAACGAGGAGGAGAACTAGTCCCTACATGGTGATATCATAGAGGCAAAAGAGTATGTGTTACTACTTTGAATATACTAAGTATGCAAGCATGTATGAACATTGACGAAATATTAAAACATTTATGTAATATGAATCATAATGCAATGCATGCATAATGATTCTTATAGATATCCTTTAAAATATTCATTTTGTAGGAAAAATGACTATAACTGACATTTAAGACAATGTGAGCTATTACATAACATCCAAGATAACCCCCTACGTTGGTCGGGGAGACTACTTGCCGAGTAGAACTCTGTCAAATTCATTCATTTCTTTAACTTTAACTTTAACTTTAAGGGCTATTTGTGGATCCATTAGCTTAAGCCTACAAGGGCTCCTATGTTGGTACATAGTTAATGATATAAAGGGTTGCTACTAGGTTTCCCTACCGAATCCCACCTCAATAACCCATTCGGTGCTAAGTCAATCTCACAGAATAGTTTAATACTTTAAAATAGTCATAGCATATAGCTTGAGAATTCAAAACATCATATTCGGTAGAATAGCTCATTAAAACCTTTGGTAATTCAAATATGCAAGAATTATCCTTATTGTATAAAGAATCCATCATTCATATCATTTCATAATTATTTCATTTCATAAGACTCCCTTTTGATCACAAATATTGATTTCATAAACATTAATTTGGAGTCAAAGCTTTCAAGTCAAACTTCATTGAAATCATAGTAAAACTAGGTGGGTTCAAATCACTTCAACTTTCAAACATGAATATAAATAAAATAATACATAAATACTTTAAAATCCATCAATTAAAAATTACGTTATAAAAAACCCACCATGAATTTCAATAACCTTTAAAGAGCTAAATGGAGAGAATACTTGCAAACCATCAATTCAAACATATGAAATTTTTTTGCATCAAAATAGATCAATAATCATTAGTTTAACCATGATTCATGCTATTATGTAGAAATAAAAATTACCCATAAGAAAATCTTACTTGAAATTAAGAGACTTAGTTGAAAGAGTTTTGAACTACATGGGTAGAAGAACCCACGGATAAACACCCACATAACTTAGAGTAAAGCTTAAAGAAAATAAACATAATTTATCATATAATCAAAATACTTTAGGCATGAGAGTGGAAGGAATACTCTTATTGAAGTATTACATATCGGGAATCCGAAGCTTTACTCAGAATCAAAGTACTTAATAAACAGTCTTGAATCCTAGCATTTTCTCCTCGCCGGAGTATATAAATCACCGGAATAGTATTTTTATACTACTAAGAACTAAAACTATATTTTGAGAATGAGTAAATGAGTGTTTAGATAGAAGAGTTGTTTGAGAAAGCTTGAAGAAAAAATGATAAAATAAGGTGGGTATTTATAGGAGTGAAGGAGGGACCTAAGAATAATTAAAATAATTATAAAGAAATATCTCAAAATTTAATGAAAGATTATGATGTCAAATGGATCTAGATCTTTCAATGGTTGGTGAGATGAACCTTCTTTTAATAAAATACCCTTTTCCGGACTGCGTTTGAAAAAGATAACTTCCTCATTAGGATTTGGTGTCTTAATATGAATTGTTTCTCTAGAAGTCTACTTTCATTTCGTTCAAGAATCAACTAATTTGAAGCAACCTACAGTGAGATATGATTTTTCTTCTAAAAATACTCCATTTCATCACAACACCTTGTCTTGCAACAATTTATTTGTTTGACCCATTTAACCTCCGAAACTTAAAATATGGTCTTCACAAAAGTTATAGTTAATTATGTTTGGGTTATTTAGACCATCCTATTAAAAAGTTATGCCCCAAATACAGAAAAGATATCATTTTCATTAAGAATTGGAATAGCATGTACAACATTTTGACGGGGTGTTACATTTTCTCCCCTTGGGAACATTCGTCCTCGAATGAAGAAAGACTTAGCTTTGGTAGAGTAGAGTGTAAATAAACAACCCATCATTAATGCAATAGTGCAATTTAAAACATCGTTCGAAACATATTTCATAATTTTGGATGCATATGAGAAGAAATGTTGAAATACAAGGATTTCAAGTAGTTGAGCATGAACAAGTTAATACCTTAGGTTTGGGTAGAGGGAAGAAGATTAGGGTATCGTTTAATCATAACTGCTTCCACTTCCCATGTAGTACTTTCAATTTGTTGATTCCTTCAAAGGTCTTTAATAGATGCAACTTCTTTATTCCTCAATCTCTTAACTTGCCGATCCAAAATTTCAACCGGAACTTCTTTATAGGTCAAGTTTTCTTCAACATTCACTACTCCTAAAGGAATAATGGAAATAGGATCACCCAAACATATTCTCAACATAGACACATGGAACACCAAATGAATCATGGCCATTTCTAATGACAACTCTAACTCATATGCAACTTTGCCAACACATATCACAATTCTATAAGGCGCTACATACCTAGGGCTCAATTTCCCTTTCTTAAAAAACCAAACCACACCCTTCATGGGTGAAACCTTCAGATACACCCAATCATCCACATTAAACACAAGATCCCTTCTTCTAGTCAGAATATGATTTTTGATGACTTTGAGCCATCTTCAACCTTTCTCTAGTGATCTTCACCTTCTCTAAAGTATCAAGTACCAAATCAGGTCCCAAGAAGATCATCTTACCTACTTCGAACCAAAAATAGGGGATCTATATAGTCTCCCATACAAAGCCTCAAACGACGCTATCTCAATACTTCAGTTGTAACTATTATTATAGCCATACTCGATGAGCATTAGATGATCATCTTAATTTCATTTAAACTCCAACACACAAGCCCTTAACATAACCTCTAGAGTTTGAATCGTCCTTTTAGCTTGCCCATCCATTTGAAGATAGAATACGGTGCTCAATTTTACCTTAGTACCGAGGCCCTTTTGAAATAATCTCCAATAGTGAGAAGTGAATTGGGTACCACAATACAAAATAATGGATAACGACACACCATGCAATATCACTAACTCCCGAATATACAACTTGGCATAGTCTTCGTCACTATAGGAAGTCTTAATCGGTAGGAGGTTAGACGACGTAGTCATTCTATAAACAATTACCCAAATCAAATCACGACGCTTCCGAGTATGAGGAAAACTAACTACAAAATCCATATTCACTTATTCCCACTTCCAAGTAGGGATTTCAATGTCTTGGGCTAGTATAGCCGATGTTGATGTTCAGCCTTTACTTGTTGGCAATTCGGTCATTTGGACACAAACCTTGCAATGTCATTCTTCATGCCACCCCAACCTTGCAAGTCTTGGTACATTTTCGTCGAACCAGGATGAATGGAGTATGTAGACTATGACCCTCCATCAAGATCAAACTCCTTAGGCCATAAACATAAGGAACACATAGCCGACCTAGGTAGTATAGCACCCCATATCCCCCTTGGAAAACACCTATATCTTCTTTTCCTTTACCAACTTCTTTAACTCAATAAATGTCGGGCCAAGATCTTACTTTGATTTAACATCCACCACCAAAGAGGATTCAAATCTATTTTGAACAACCATACCACCATCATCAGTACCACACTACTTCACCCCTAATCTAGCCAATCAGTGAACATTTTTCACCAACTTCATCTTTCCTTCATCCACATGGGCCACACTCCCCACAGACACTCCACTAAGTGCATCGGCAACCACATTGGCTTTACCTGGATGATAGTGTACACTCATGTCATAGTCCTTAAGGAGTTCTAGCCACCACCTTTGCCTTAGATTAAGTTCCTTTTGGGTAAATACATATTGAATACTTTTATGATTCGTATACTCATCCACAAGCACCCCATTGAGGTAATGCCTCAAAATCTTTAGAGCAAAAACAACGCCGCCAATTCAAGGTCATGAGTAGGGTAGTTATGCTCATGCAAGTTTAATTTTCTAGAAGCATAGGCTATTACCTTGCCATTTTGCATTAAGACATAACCTAAACCAATCTTTGAAGCATCACAATAAACTACAAACCCTTCTAATCTTTTTAGTAGAGTCAAAATAGGAGCGGAGGTAAGTCGATCTTCCATGGTCTAGAAACTCTTCTCACACTAATCCGTCCATATAAATTTAGCTTTCTTATAGGTTAATTTCATCATAGGAGATGATATGGAAGAAAACCATTCAACAAACCTTCTATAGTACCCGGCTAAACCCAAGAAGCTTCTAATGTCTAAAGGAGACAATAGTCTAGGACAATTCTTGACTACCTCTATTTTTATAGGATCAACCTTGATCACATCACAGGAAACTATATGACCAATAAAGGCCACCTCCTTCAACCAAAATTCACCCTTACTAAATTTTGCAAACAATTGCCTATCCTCAACGTTTGAAACACAACTCTGCAGTGATTTTTATGTTCTTCCTCACCCCAAGAGTAAATCAAAATATCATCAATAAAAAACACCACAAAAGTATCAAGGTAAGGTTTGATCACCTTATTCATCATTTCCATGAATGCTGCCAGTGCATTCGTCAACCCAAAACTCATCACAACAAACTTGAAGTGACCATACCTTGTTCGGATAGTCGGACAGAAGGTCGATCTTGGAGAAGTGACTTGTCCCTTGTAATTGATCAAAGAAGTTATCTATTCTAGGGAGTGGGTACTTGTTATTAATGATCATCTTATTTAATTTCCAGTAGTCTATGCACATTCGAAACGACCCTTCCTTCTTTCTCATAAATAACACGGGAGCACCCCATGGCGAAATACTTGGTCTTATGAACACCTTTTCTAACAAGTCCATTAATAGTTTCTTCAACTCTTTCAATTTTGTCAAGGTCATCTGGTAAGAAGGAATAGATATAGGTTAGGTATCCAGGAGGAGATCGATACTAAAATCAACTTACCTTTTGGGAGGGACACCGGGAAGGTCATCGAGAAATACATCAAGGAACTCATTGACTATGGAAACCTACTCAAGAGGAGGATGTTTTAGAGTCGACATCCCTAACCCTCACAATGTGGTAAATACAACCCTTAGAGAATATTTTTTGGGCCTTAAGATAAGGAATGAAGTTAACCTGCACCACCAAATCACAACCCTCCTATTCAATGACGGACATATTTGGAAATTGGAACTTAACTCAATGAGTACTATAATCTATGGAAGCATAAGATACATGTAACAAATCTATCCCAACAATGACATCAAAATCTATCATTTCAAGCTCAATGAGATTACAAGGAATAACTTTATACAAGATAGACACGGGACAACCCTTGTAGACCTTTCTAGCAATAATCGACTGACAAATGGGGGTAGATACCAAATATGGCTCTAATAATATTTCAGGTGATACATCAAAACTATTAGACAGGAATGGAGTAACGAACAATAAATTTAAACTCGGATCTAATAGTGCATACCCATCAACATCAAATACCTTTACCATACAGATAATGATATTGGGTGCGTTCTCAACCTCTCATCTCCCATGTAAGGTGTAAAAGAGGTTGGTGCGTTGGACAACTCCTTAGGCTTGTTGTCCATGAGTAATTTTTCCTTGAGGCCTACCACCACCATCTCTACAATCTCTTGAATGGTGACCATGCTTTCCACATTTAAAGTATGAATTGGAGCTGGCTATACATTCCCTTTTCCGAGTCATTCTACACTTCTTGCAAGCGGGGAAAGTTTGAGCTACAACATTCTCTCTTGGAACTATTGATTTAGCACCCTTGTCTTTATTGAACCTTAGAGGAGGAGTATTGGTATAACCTTTTCCCACAAACCGTTTCCCACCTTGTCCTTTGCCATTGTTACCATAATCGGACCTTTGAGGGTTAAACCCTCCACCATCCACTCTAGCCTTTTTGACCCCCTTGATCTGTCTCTCAACTTCTCTTCTTCAATTTTTCCTGCGTAAGTCATTAACCAAGGGATGTCCATCTCCTTGAATAGCATGGCCATTTTTCACTACTTGGACACCAAACTTGAAACATCGAAAATAAACTTGTTTATCCTAGATCTTGGGTCAGAGACCATGAAGGGAGTATACTATGATTACTTAGTGAATTTGAGAGAATAATCCTTCACGCTCATACTCCCTTGAAGGAGGTTGATGAACTTATAGATTTTGGCCTCTCCTAGCTCTAATCGGAAGAAGTGGTCTAGGAAGGCACCTTTGAACTCTTCCCATCCTATCAGCCCTATTTCTTCATCCTTCTCAATAATCCATTGTTCGTACCATACTCAAGCCACACCTTTGAGTTGATAGGATAATAGCTCGGCCTTCTCATTTGGTGTCACACGCATAATAGCCACAATTTGGTATACCTTATCAATGAACTCCATAGGGTCCTCATCTAGTTTAGAACCATCGAACTCAAGCAGATTCATCTATTGGAAATTCCAAACCCTAAAGGCTAGATTTTGCATTTGGGGAGGAGGAATAACTTGATGCCCTTGGTTGTCTACGACTTGAGTCAATAACGTAATGATATTACAAAACTTGACATGGGTTATCCTATCCTCATAATGTGGGGCATTAGGAACTGGAGGAGCTTGGTCCTCATCATCAACTCTTGCTCTTGGAGGTGCTCTTCCATTAGTTATTCTCTAGAGAACACGAAATGGGTCGTTAGTTAAAGGAAATCTTAGGACACTTTATGGCACGACATGAATTTGAAAGAAGTGAAAATATTTCTAAATGTCCCGTAGTCTCTTATTCATAGTTATGGAACGCTTCATAATCCTAAACAAGATCCTATTTGATGCAGTATGTTGGAATCTGAGGACCATTCAAAACATCAGGCTCTGATACCAAGTTTGTCACAACCCAAGACTAGGGCCTAGACGTGACATGGAGTAAAAGGAACCCAAAAGTACCTCAAACAAGACTTTTAACTTTTTTTAGCCTTTCATGGGTAATGAAAATAAATAAAAAAGTAGAAGTCATAATAGTAAATCTTCAACTTACATATATCCAACAATACCTCTAACTTTTAGATTTAGCGGGGCTAAGACAACTCCCTTTGTCACCCAAAATCATAATAGAAAGAAATGTCATAGTAAGTGTCTAAAGATCTCAACATATCATAGGATAGAAAGATAAAGAAGCATTTTTCCCAAAACATATCATGGAAACTCACCAAAAGTAGTTTTCAAACAAAATTTCAACTAGCCACGTGGAGGAGAACAAGGAGAAACACCGATTCCTATATGGTGATATCTTGTAGGAAACAAACTATGCATTAGTAGTTTGAATGTACTAAATGTGTAAGCATGCATGATCATTAAGGAAACATTAAAACATTTATGTAATATGAATTATAATGCAATGCATGCATAATCAATCATATAGATATCCTTTAAAACATTTATTTTGTGGGAAAATAACCATAACCAATATTTAAGACCATGCGAGCTATTACATGGAATACAACATAACCCCCTATGTTGGCCGGGGAGACTACTTGTCAGGTAGAACTCCGTCAGCTTCATTTATTTCTTTAACTTTAAATTTAAGGGCTATTTGTGGATATATTAGACCAAGCCTACAAGGGCTCCTATTTTGGGACATATTTAATGAGACAAAGGGTTCCTACTAGGATTCCCTACCGAATCCCACCTCAATAACCCATTCGGTGCTAAGTCAATCCCACAGAATAGTTTAATACTTCAAAATAGTCATAGCATATAGCTTGAGAATTCAAAATATCATATTCGGTAGAATATGTCATTAAAACCTTTGGTAATTAAAATATGTAAGAATTATTCTTATTGCATAAAGAATTCATCATTCATATCATTTCATTATTCTTTTATCTAATAAGACTCCCTTTTGATCATAGATATTCTTTCATAAACATTTATTTAGATTCAAGTCTTTCAACTCAAACTTCATTGAAAACATAGTAAAGCTAGGTGGGTTCAAATCACTTCAATTTTCAAACATGAATGTAAATGAAATTATACTTAAATACTTTGAAATACTTAAATTAAAAATCATATTTTAAACAACCCACCATGAATTTCAAGAACTTTTAAAGAGCTCAATAGAGAAAATACTTGAACACAATCAATTCATACATATGAAATCATTTTGCATCAAAATAGATCAATAATCATTAGTTTAACCAAGATTCATGCTATTAAATAGAAATAAGAATTACCCATAAGAAAATCTTACTTGAAATCAAGAGACTTAGTTGAAAGAGTTTGAACTACATGGCTGGAAGAACCCATGGATAAACACCTACATAACTTAGAGTAAAGCTTAAAGAAAATAAACATAATTTATCATATAATTAAAATACTTTAGGCATGAGAGTGGAAGGAATACTCTTATTAAAGTCTTACATACCTAGAATTTGAAGCTTTACTTAGGATCGATGTACTTAATAAATCCTCTTGAATCCTAGCATTTTCTACTCGCTATAGTATATGAATTACCGGAATAGTATTTTTACACTACTAAGAACTAAAACTATATTTGGAGAATTAGTAAAGGAGTGTTTAGGGAGAAGAGTTATTTGACAAAGCTTGATGAACAAAATGATGAGATAAGGTGGATATTTATAGGTGTGAAGGTGGGGCCTAATAATAATTAAATAATTATAAAGAAAAATCTAAAAATTTAATGGAACATTATAATGTTATGGGTGATGTCAAATGAATCTTGGTCTTTCCATGGTTGGTGAGATGAACCTTCTTTTAATGTAATACCCTTTTTCGGAGCTGCGTTTGAAAAAGGTAACTTCTTCATTTTGATTTGGTGTCTTAATATAAATTGTTGTTCTAGAAGTCTACTTTCATGTTTTTCAAGAATCAACTGATTTGGAGTATCCTACAGTAAGATATGATTTTTCTTCTACAAATACTCCATTTCATCATAACACCCATCACAACACCATGTGTTGCAACAATTAATTTATTTGACCTACTTGACCTCTGAAACATAAAATATGGTCTTCACAAAAGTTGTAGGTAATGACGGTTGAGTTATTCACAAATTTGAATCACCTAATTTGGATCATACTATTAAAATTTACGCTCAAAATACAAAAGATATATCATTTTCATCGAGAATTGGAACGTCATATATAACGTTTTTAGGGGGTGATACATTGGGAGAACTTTAAGGTTGCATTTGCTGACCACTTCTTTCTACTTGAATTGAGAAAGGTGAAAGTGTTAGAATTCATCATTCTCAAGCAAGTTAATATGAGTGTAAAGGAGTATGCCTTCAAGTTCAGAAAGTTGTGTATACTTCTCCTTTAGTAGCCGACTCCTATGCCAGAACAAGTAAGTTTATATCAGGAGTGTAAGACTTTGTACTGAAAGACTGCTGAACTGCAGCACTTATTAAGGCCTTAGACATTTATAGGATCATGACATATGTACAGCAAATAAAGGGAGAGAAATTGAAAAGAAGGTAAACAAGGAAAGCTAAGAGGGCTCGAACCGATTGTGGTTCATTTTTTTCTAATTATTCGGTGCCCAATTTCAAAAAGGAAAGATGTCCTTATCCCACCTAGAAGAAATATGGTAATAATTACCTAGGAGATTACATGGACGGCAAGGATGGTTAATCTGAGTGTAGAGAAATTTGACATAAGAGGAGAGATGGTCCAGCGGCTTCTAATAAAAGGAAGAGAGATTTGTTAACAAACTCAGCATGGTACTTCATCTGGTATGTTGTTTCTTTTTTTGGTTTCAGTGTTACCCTTAGTATGGATCAACTTCTTGTTTTTCCTTGCCATGATTAACTGTAGAACCCCAGTGGTTGAGTTTCTATGACAGTTGATGTGTTGTCTCCTCCCGTCTACTCTTACAAATCTGTATGTTTGGGTCATCTTCATGTTTTCATATGCATGCCTGTTCATGAAATCAATTTTAAACAACGTTTTATGATTGAATTGAAAATTTCATGGGTTATACATTTTAAAAGAAGTCATTGCATTCATTTTCGGTTGATAGTCCTCTATCCATGCTCTATTCATTCTAACTTGAGTCCCATTTGAGGATGATTCTTCTCAAGGGGGATATATTGTAAGACACATAATGTTTGAAAGTTAGAAAATGAGTTCAAAAGAAGGTTCCCAGAAATGTTAAGCTTTTTTTTGCTTCAAGTTGCTCTCCACGAGGCCCCTTTAAGGTCTGTATTGCACTCCACAAGCCATGGATGTGTCAGTGAAGACCACCAAGAAAAGGGGAAGTCAAAAGAATGGAACACGGATAGATTCACACCCCATGAAGAGAACCACGAGCCGTGGTATAGGCCATGATGTCCAGTACCCTAAGGCTCTATTGAGGGTGCCTACTAAGGAAAGGCACTACGACCCGTGGAGGCCTCCATGGTGAAAACCCCTGCATACCCCCCATCCTATTCCTCACCATGACCAGCCCCCACAACGGGTCGTAATGAACTTTACATACCGTTATGGTCTCCGTGAAGGAAATCCTACAAAACCTCTTTTTCCCTGATTTCAGGGAAAGGTCCATTATCACCACCACGGTCTATGGCGAGGTTCACCAACTATAGTAGGTCCCCCATTTAGTCACTTTTCCAGTTTTAAGTTGGGGTATTTTGGTCATTCCTTATATTTCATTAATAAGTGTGGATGATTTTTGGGATTATATTGTCACCTATTAACAACCCTAAGTCCCCTTAAACCTTTCATTCTCACCATCACTTCCAAATCACAAAATCTTCTCTCCCATATTTCCTCTGAAGAGTCTTCTTCTTTTTTAAGAAAATTCATAGAAAATCTTCAAGGTCAAACCTCAATTCTCTTCAATCTAGGGCTTATAAAGTTCAAGGTATGTGGGACATCATCTATGGATACCTTTCACACATGGAATCCCATGTTTTATCTCCAACATTCCTTATGATTTTCATTCAAAAAGCGCTAATTTTATGATAATGCATTGGGTCTTCTTATTCATGATATATTATATGATTATTTATTAAATTATGCATTTAATTGATATTGTCTTCATGAATTATATGTGAGTTGATATAAAGAATATGATCATGTATGTTTTTAATCCAATTTTATGATTTTTAACTAAATTGTTCTTGTGTTCTTGTTTCTAACCAATTTCAAGTAAAATCTATGATCATTAATTTCAAGTATGCAACTAAGATTGATCAATGACCTTAAAGATTTAGGAATAATTTATGAAAGGTTTTTAATGATGTTAAACAATATTTCAAGTAAGTTAATGATATAATTGATTTAAGATCCTTAATGGTGACTTAAGAACTTAATGAATTTTTATGAAAATAATTTTTAATGATGGAAGAAATACACTCACCTTACATGAATTACATGATGATGAGCTATTTCTATGAACAAGTTTTATCAACAATGATTTATGACAAGCTTATGATATACTATGTATGATATTCTCTTGACAGTTAACCTAGCACCTAGGGGACCTTAGAAAAGAGGCTCAAACGTTAGTAAAGTTATGAGACCGTTACTAGAAATTTCATCATCCCATAACTACGTACCACCGTAGGAAGAAGGATCACCTGTTAGTAGAGACTTGATTTCTTAGAAAGGGTCACCCGTTAGTAGAGGCTTAATCCTTAAGTATCTTAGTGTATCCACTTAGGCATTATGAGTTTGTACCTTGGTAAATATGGACCCTCTCTTTTTTTATTTGTGGGGTAAACATCGGACTCCATGTTATAGCTCACATAGTTTATGGATGTTGACGGTATCTCTCATAGATACTGTTTTATGAAAATATTCATGTTTTGAAGATATATTTCTTGCATCTCGTGATTCATATTAATTATGTCCTATGATTATTGTTCATGCATCTTCTCACACACTTAGTGCATTCCATGGACTAAAACATACTTTTTGCCTACATTGTATCACATTGTAGGGTCTGACGATCACGTTAATCCTCCTGCCGCTCATGGCTAAAGTTTGTACTTTCTTTGTTCATGAGTACTCAAGTTTTGAGGATATTACACGTTACTTTCTTATTATCCTATGACATCCTTTTATCTTTTATATTGGGTGAGATAGGAGATTGTTGTATGGCCCCATCTAGTAGTAGAGGGATGTTAGATAGTAAGGGTCTATATTGTCGCTTTCTCATTTTGAGACTTAGGCTTCCATTGATATTTAGCTTTTGTACTTTTGATTTTTTTTCATTTACTTTATTTACATTATGTATGTTCATGAATGATATGGTTAGAGGCTTGGTTGCGGTCCCTTAGGTTTCTAATTGTCGTGTCACGGCATGGCCCTATTCCGGGTCATGATAATTATTAACAAGTGAATTGGCGTCATTATATAATGTAGGCCAATAATATCCACTTTGGAGTACCTTTGGAGTTATGCATACTCCGCTATAACTTCCACCAACCATTGATGCATGAGAAGAATGAGGAATAGGATCAACTTCAACTTCTGAAAAACACCTCCAGATCATATGATCAACACACTCTCTAAATAGGTACGTCTCATCACAAAAATATTTCTCTGCATCAAAAAAAACTTTTTATGTTAGTAAAAATTTAGTCAATTGGGAAGAATCCTGCACACCACAAAGTTAGCAAAATCAGCATACCAAGGGGAGAGCTACTAGACAGCACCATAACCAACTCATCCAAAAATGTTTCTTCAATATCTTTCTTTTCAAACACCACCACATAGGACTTAAGTCTACACAAATAGTCCGCCACTTAGTTCTCACAACCTTTTCGATCCTGAAATTCAAAATTGAACTCTTGCCAGAATAACACCCAACAGATCAAATGAGGCTTGGCATCTATCTTTGTTATCATGTAGCAGATCAAAACATGGTTGGTGTAGAACACCACATTAGTACCCAAAAGATAAGATCTGGATTTTTTTATAGGCATACACAATGGCTAGCAATTCTTGCTTTGTTATGGTATAGTTCTTTTTAGCTACATTTTTTTATCTTACTAGTATAGGCGACAAGATGGAACAAATTACCTTTTCATTGGATAAATATATCACCCAATGCAACAACACTCATATCACACATAATCTCACAAGGAATGCTCCAATACGGAGGAACAGTGATCAGAGCCGATACAAGCTTCTCTTTAAGAGTCATCAAATTCAAACACACTCTATTTTTCAAGTAATTTTCAAAAAGGACATGCCACTTCAGAGAAATCTTTGATTAACCTCCGGTAGAAACAAACATGTCCCAAGAATCTTCTGACGGTATTTGCCGAAATAGGAAGAGGTAACTAAGCAATAAATTCAAATTTTTCTTGATCAACTTCTATACAATCTCTCTTAAGATTTTATGGCCCAACATGATGCCTTCTTTTGCCACAAAGTGTCACTTCTCCCAATTAAGAATGAGATGTGTTTTAACATAACTTTGCAACAATCACCCAATATACTTAATGCAAGCCTCAAATATATCCCCCATAACTAAAAAATCATCCATCAAGACCTCCATCGTATCATCAACTATATAGGATAAGATAAACAACATACATCTTTGCAAAGTTGCGGGAGAATTGCATAAACTGAAGGGCATTCTATTGAAAGAAAAGATGCCAAATGGGCATGTACAATTAGTATTCTCTTGGTGTTCTAAAGCAAAAAAAATCTAATTAAACCCAGAGTAACTATCAGACAAGCAATATCAACCATGACTAGCAAGGTGATCTAACATTTGGTCCAGTAAAGGCTTAGAGAACTGGTCTTTTTCATTGCTAGCATTCAACTTCGATATTACATGCATACCCTTCAAAATATCACCGACTGTATTAATACAAGTTTATATTTTTCATTTGAGACAATAGTCATGCCACCTTTATTGGTAACATATTGCATTGAGCTCACCCATTTACTACCCATGATGGTATAGACGACACCGACATTCAGCCACTTGATGATTTCCTTTTTCACTACCTCTTGCATTGGAGGGTTCAACCTCTCTTGGTTCTGAATACTAGGCTTTCTTGGACTAGCTAAGTGGATATTATGTGTGCAAATATCAGGGGAAATGCCCACAATATCAGATATTGTCCACCTAATAGCCTTGATGAACTTTTTTAGCATACTCAAAAGGGCTTGAACTTGATCATCATTCAATTTTTTGTATAATAAAGGACAAAGTACTATTTTCCCCTCAAAAACATATCGAAGATGAGAAGCAAGTACCTTTAGCTCAAGCTTTGTGTCTCATTAATGGACAGCTTTGCGGGTGGAGTGTCTCCATTCTTCAAATCGATATCTAGCTTTATGGGATTCTTAGGGTAATACCCAATACCCAAGAAAGAAGCCACAACCTCAACATAATAGGGGATCTCTTCCCCATCAAAATTAACCAAAATCGACGCCAATGATTTCCTATTTTCACTGCCCAAATTAAGGCAAAACTGCGACATAATGATTGGGATGTGAAGGATCCCAACCATAAGACATCTTAGCATACATAGCATACATAAGTTGAAGGACATTATAAAGATAAGAGGAAGTAATCATCTCAAGGACGATGGGACTAAGGGATAAAATCAACCAATCAATGATCGCATGGACTATATCACATTATCATCTAAACATACCTTTAGTCTAACGTTTGACTGGGGCTTAAGACAACCTCCTAGATCACCCAAAAAATAGAATAAAGTCTAAAAATAGTAACGTGAATAAAAGTCATGTACTTGATAAAATGAGGACTCACTAGCCTCGAATAGGATCATCGCGAGTTACGTTCATCCCTACATTATGAGATAATGTAGATAAAATATGAGTTAGTACGTTTGAATGTACTAATAATGTAAAGTATGCATGAACAAGTAACGAAACTTAATTAATATACCATAAGATGCGTGACCAACCATAATGAATATGAGTAACACTTAAAAGAAAATTAAAATGTAAGAAACTCTTGGTCAATGCATATCATAAAAACTTTATCATAAACTCATAACTTGACATCTCATAACTTAACTCCAACTTTTGTGGGATAGGACCATTAATCGATATCTAAGAGCGTGCAAGCTATTGCATTGAATCCGATTACTCCTGTATCGAAATAGGGGAGTCCACCTTGCCAAGGCATACTCTAAATGTAACTATTCAATTGGGCTATGTGGATCCACTAGTTAGGCCATAAACAAAACCTATGCGGGCGATGTAGTTTGGGACTTTAGGTTGCTACTAGGATTCCCTTGGGTAACAAACTACGTTAACAGACCGAACACTACCTAGTTGCCCTCTCGGTTCTTAGTCAATATCTAATGCAAAACTCATAAAAATATGATCATAACATAATAGGAAAAGATAGTAACTGCCTATTAATCCATCCATAAAGTATATTAGGAATAGCTCATCTAAATTAGTGAATCATAAGAATCTATAACTTCAATGAGAATTGTCCTTATCACCATCTTAAAACATACCTGTGTGAGAATTGGACTTATCACACTTTAACAATATCTTTGATCTTAACTTTGATCATCTTCATAACTTTAACTTTAAAATCATAATCTCAACTTTAATTTATAAAAACTTTCATTAGAAATCATTTAACTATTGATCAACTGATAGAAATATCTTAACTCAAAATCTTAACTTGGAATATAGCTTCAAGCATGGGCATTCATAATTCCACTTAAAGTGATGCAAACCATATGAGAACATGCATACAATGATTATTGATAACATCTAAAATAGAATTAACTCAGCCCAATGAAATTCATCAAAACTATGATTCATAATCAATTATAAATTGAATGAAAACTTGAGAAATTATTTGGACTTCACGGGTGAAAAGATCCCATGAATCAATCCCCATATACCTTGCTTGAATTCATTGAGGATCGAAGAAGAACCTTGAAGAAATATGGAAACTCTAGCTTGAATTTTGAGAGAAACCTTGAGAGACTTTGTTCTTCCTTAAATAATTTTTTGGAGAGTTAATTGAATAGGAGGATAATTGAGAATTGAATATTTATAGACTTTGAACATGCCATAAAAGTGTTTAGGTTCATTGAACCAAACATTGGAAAAGACATATTTATCCTTCATCAAATCTGGAAATTTTGCCCGATGGATCCCTTCTTCGATTCGTCTCTAAATGACTCGTCATGCAGGTATGAGAAAAGGGCCTAAAATTGAGTGTATGAAGTTTTAGAGCAACTCCTTTTTATGCCCTAGCATCATGAAAATGAATTATTCTTTAGGGTCTCTGAAGTTTTGTGACGAGTGCTTCTTACGACCCGTAATTTCTTCTATGACCCATCCTCTTAGGTCATCACCTTGTCCTTGGGATAACATTGAACAAGCCCTCTGAACTCTGGTAAACAAGGGTTTTTATGACCCATCAACTAGATGATGACTCATCTAGTTGAGTTGTAGAATCTCTCCAGAGGTCAACATCTAGTTTTGCTCGAGGGGTCACTCTACGACTCAACTATACTAGCCATAGAGATCTTGATGAGCCGTAAAGTGACTCACATACTTGGGTTAGTTCAAGATTTTTAGACTTTTCTCCTTGGTTCTAACTTTCCGACTTCCAGGGTCTTACAATATCTCCCCTATGGAAACATTCTTCCTAGAATGAGATTAACTTATAATAAAAAAGACACAAAAAGAGGACTAGAAACCCAATATGAACATGATGACCTCTTAAATGCATGGAATATGAAAACTTCAACTTAACGTAAAATCATGATTTAAAATCAACTTTTTCATGAATATGCATGTATATGAATGACATAGGAGGAACTGAATATATAAGAGTTCAATTAGCTTGAATAAGAACAACTTACTACTTTAGGCTTGAGTAAAGGGAAAGAGGTACGAGTATCATTTTATCATAGCCTCCTCCACCACGAAAGTAGCACTCTGTAGTTGTTGATTCCTCGATAAAACTTTCACGGACACAACTTCTTTGTTCCTTAACTTCTTAACTTGCCATTCAAAGATTTCCACCGGAACTTCTTCGTAAGTCAAATTCTCCTCAACACTTAAATCTTTTAATGGTAAAATGGAGTTTGGATCACCCACGAACTTCCTCAACATAGACACATAAAAGATCGGATGAACCATAGGTAACCCAAGTCACAAATCTAACTCATAAGCCACCTTACCAACACGTCTTAATATCTTATACGGTCCAACGTATCTGGGAATTAATTTCCCTATCTTGCCAAAATGCAATACACCCTTCATGGGTGAAACCTTCAATTATACCCAATCATCCACCTCAAACTCAAGATCTATTTTCCTAACATCGAAATAGGACTTTTGACGACTTTGAGTTGTCTTTAACCTCTCTCTTATGAGTCTTACCTTCTCCATAGAATCCATCACAAAATCTGGACCGATCTAGGTAATCTTACCTTCTCACACCCACCGAGATCTACATCTCCTCTCATATAATACTTCGAAATAAGCCATTTTGATGCTAGAATGATAACTATAGGAAAACTCAATCAATGGAAAGTGTTCATCCCAGCCTCTTTTAAAACCAACAACTGATGCCCTTAACATGTTCTCTAACATTTTTATCGTTCTTCTGGCTTGACCGTTGGTTTAAGGATAAAAAGCGGCACTTAGCTTAACCTTTATCCGAGACCCTTTTGAAATGACTTCCAAAAGTGTGAAGTGAATTATGTACCTTTATCCAATATGATGGACAAAGTCACACCATGAAGTCATACCATCTCATGAGCATACAACTTTGCATAATCTTCAGCACCATAGAAAGTCTTAACCGGTAGAAAATGAGCCGACTTGGTAATCTGATATACAACAACCCAAATAGAATCATTTTGCTTCATATTATGAGGCAAATCTATTACAAAATCCATATTTACATCTTCCCATTTCCATGTAGGAATTTCATTATCTTGGGCTAGACCTCCCGGTCTTTGATATGAAACTTTAACTTGTTGCCAATTTAGACACAGCTATAAACTTTGTTGTGTCACTCTTCATTTCATTCAACCAATACACTTTTCTCAAGTAAAGATACACCTTCGTGGAACCTGGATGAATCAAATATTGGGAACTATGGGCCTCATTCAAAATTAATTCTCTCAACCCATCAATATTGGCTACACACAACCGACCTTGATAATATAGTACACCATCTCCCCCTTAGGAGAAAGCCTCAATGGTTTTTCTAGAAACCAATTTCTTTAACTCAACCAACACCATATCATGGTCTTGTTGGCCTTAACATCCGCCACAAGAGATGATTCTGAACTATTATGCATAAGAACACCTCCATCATTAGAATCAACCAAGTGTACACCTAAGCATGCAACTCTATATACATCTTTAACCATTTCTTTCTTACCTTCTTCAACATGTGCAACACTAATCATGTAAAATCTACTTAATGCATCGACAACTACATTATCTTTGCCCAGTTGGTACAACACACTCATATCATAGTTTTTCAACATATATTGTAAACTCTTATGGTCGGTGAACACATCCACATGGTCCCCATAAAGATAAAGCCTCTAAATCTTCAAAGCAAACACAATCGCCGCTAGTTCAAGATCATGGGTTGGCTAATTTCGTTCATGCACTTTAAGTTTCCTAGAATCATAGCATTTCACCTTGCTATGTTGCATCAAAAAACAACCAAGAACAACCTTTGAAGCATTACAATATACCACAAAGCCATCGGACCCTTCCGGCAATGTCAAGATAAGAGCAATAGTGAGACGATCTTTCAACTGTTCAAAACTCCTTTCACAAGCTTTTGACCATTGAAAATTCACCATATTTTGAGTCAACTTAGTCAAAGATGATGAGATTGATGAAAACTATTCTACAACTCTTCTATAATATCCTACTAGGCCTAAGAAACTTCTAATATATGAAGGGGACAACAATCTAGGCCAATTCTTAACCGCCTCGATTTTTTAGGATCAACCATAATCCCTTCACCAGAAATAATGTTACCAAGAAAATCCACCTCCCTTAACCAAATCTCACATTTATTGAACTTGGCAAATAATTGTTTGTCCCTTAATATTTGCAACAAAATCCTCAAGTGATTATCATGCTTCTCTTCATTACAAGAGTAAACCAAAATGTCATCAATAAATAAAATAAAATACATGTCCAAAAATTATTTGGAAACCCTATTCATCAAGTCCATGAATGTCGCGGGGGCATTGCTTAAACCAAATGACATAACTAAGAACTCATAATGGCCATACCTTGTTAGAAATGCCATCTTAAGAATATTACACTACCTCACCTTTAAATATTGATAATTGGAATGGATATCAATCTTAGAGAAGTAACTTACCGCTTGCAAAATGGTCCAAAAATTATCTATTCTCAAAATTGGGTATTTATTCTTTATGGTTACATTATTCAATTGCTGGCAGTCAATGTATATACTTAGTGAACCATCCTTCTTTCTAACTAACAAAATGGGAGCACCTCATGGGGATATACTTGGTCTAACAAAACATTTGTCTAACAAGTCTTTCAATTGATCCTTTCACCCCTTTAATTCTATCGGACTCATTAGGTAAGGAGTAATAGAATTGGGTTGAGTACCTGGAGAAAGGTCTATACAAAAGTCAATTTCTCTTTTGGGAGGGACACCATGTAGATTATTAGGAAACACATCCAGAAACTCATTAACAATGGGGACCCACTCTAGAGTTGGGGCTTCCAAATTTTCATCTTTAACCCTCACAAGGTGGTAGATGCAACCCTTGGAAATCATTTTCCAAGATTTAAGGAAGGAAATGAATTGAACTTTGAACACTATATTACTAACCTTCAATTCTAGGACCAGCTCATTTGGCATTTGAAATTTAACCACTCAATTTCTACAATCAATAGAAGCATAACATGCATATTTTGAATCCATACCGAAGATAACATAAAAATTGGTCCATAGAGTAACTTTATGGAAGAACGAAATCGGATAACTTCTATAGATTATTTTAGCCACAACTTACTCATCTATAGGAGTTTAAATAGAAAAAGGCTCTAATAATATTTTGGAGCTAACATCAAACTTCATGACCACATAAGGAGTAATAAACTATAAGTTTATAGCCAGATCAAGTAAGGCATAAACATCATAGTGAAGACCCATGACATACCAATAACAATATCAGGAGTCTCCTCAGCTCTTGCCAACTATGAAGAGCATAAAGCTGATTGTTGAGCACCTTGAGAAACTTGGACTTGAGGACGACCATCTTTAACCTTGAATTCCTTAGCATGATGACTCATCTTACCAAATCAATAGCACACATTCAAACCCGCTAGACACTTCTTTTATGCTGGGGTCAATAGGCCAATATGAGCACCTTCTTGAGGCTTAGGGTTGGGTACCCTATCTTTGTCAAAACTTGGAGTAGTTTCATTTGAAGATCCTTGTCCAGAGTACATTTGGAGAAAGTGAGGACGCCCACAACTTCTGGATATAGCATGGGAGGAATCACCACCATCGTTCCTTGCCCTTTTAGAGTCCCTATATTTCTCCCTTAGCTTCTCCTCTCTATTTTGCTCCACATAGGTCATGAGTCTAGAGATGCTTATTTCCTTAATAAACATGGCCATCTTATATTCCTTGAAAATCATATCCGACACACCCGACACAAACTTGCTCATACGAGCTCTTGGGTCGAAAACCATTAATAGTCCATATTTCATCAATTGGGTGAACTTGAGGGTATACTATTTCATGCTCATATCACTTTGCTTAAGGTTGATGAACTCTTGTACTTTGGCCTTCCTTAACTCCAATGTGAAAAATCTATCAAGAAATACTCCTTTGAACTATTCTGAATTCACAGGATCCACCTCACTAGGCCTCTTGCTTTTCCATTGATTAAACCAAATTTGAGCAACACCTTACAATTGACACATAGCTAACTCCACCCTCTCAATGAAGATAATCACCATGATATCCACAATCTTGTGAATTCTATAAATAAAATATTATGGATCTTCCTCAACCATAGAACCCCAAAACTCCAGAGGATTCATACTAATGAAATCATGAACTCTTGTCACCCCTGTACCCACATTTGGTTTAATGGGAGAAAATACCTCATGATTGGCTTGAGCCGTAATGAGTTGAGAAAGTACTTGAAAGGACACTCATAACTCGGCATTGCAGACTTGGTTTTTTAAAGAATCATTCAGAGCTTGTTGCTCCTCCTAAATGACATTCCTTCTTGCGGAGTGGCATTAGATACCACTATTCAGTCATAGTTTCTACTTCTCTAAAATAAAGATGCATAAAGTAAAATGGGGGATTTTTGTTGATGAACTAAGTATTTATTTAAAGATGTTATAGCAATGTAACTAACAATGACATTGTGGAAAATATGAGAACTTAGCTAGGATTGTGTTTCCCATGACATGAAACATAATAGATAATTCATATTCATGATATCGTTCAATGCATTACATGAAAAATCTAGTGAGTTAGGTCACGTCTAATTCACCTCCAGGTACTTTTTAGATGTATCTCATTCATCTCCTCCTGGTCTCAAAATATATGCTTTACTAAACCTCGCTCTAAATCTCAGAGTACTATCTCTTTCTGGTCTCAAATAACTTAGATGACGTTTATCCCTTCTTTTGAAGTTAGACTCTTTGAATGAATGTTGTGATATTTGTTTCCTAATCACTACCTCCCTCCCTAGCAAAGCAATAAATACATGCAAAAACAAATCACGAA
Organism: Solanum dulcamara; assembly: GCF_947179165.1. Lineage (NCBI taxonomy): Eukaryota > Viridiplantae > Streptophyta > Magnoliopsida > Solanales > Solanaceae > Solanum > Solanum dulcamara. Next base: position 51,417,144 of record NC_077240.1, read on the forward strand.
TATCAATCCTACATTTTGCCTATTTAATTAAGTCATCATGGTTTCCACAACCCTAGTTGTGGACTTCGCCACTCATACCTGTAAGTAAAAGAACAAAAAATTGTGTAGAATTAATGAATTAATACATATGAAGATGAAGAAGTCAATCTTGAATCAATCAAATGAATCACAAATCATGAATCAAAACTAGAATGATATTTCAAGAATTAATCTCCAAAAGTAGTTAAGCGTAGCTTCATTATGTTTCCAAAGTACTCAAAAACTAGTAAAAATGCAGAACCCTAAAAATAAAATAAGTCCTTGTATTTATAGGAAAAAAATCAAATCCTAAACCAACTAGGAAAACTGAAGTCGGCATGCTTAACACTTTACCACTACAGACCGTACTGGAGTTAAAGGTTCGTGGTCCTTCTTCCATAATGTTTAACCTGGGCTGTAACAATGAGTAGATCTTTATTTCTTCACATGCAATCCTCATTCCCCATGGTGATTAATACGGTCCGTACTTACTTCCGTGTTGATAGCCTTTTCCATTTCTTTAACTTATTCTCTCTGCCTTGACGATCATACAACACGGTCCATAGAGGACTCTACGACCCGTGATGGGTTCCATGGAGTTACACTTGGCCAAAATTTGTAGCACTAGTATGTTCAATAGATCAGCAAAATGACACAACCACGACCCATAGAAGGCACTACCATCCATGGTGGTTTCCGTGGAGTTTATACTTATAAAATCCTCTAGCACAATTTCATTCTTTCGTCATCTCTACGACCACCACCACAGCCTTTGCAAGTCACTTTGGTCCGTGGAGAGGCTCTTACTCCTTAATACTCAGCAAAACATCTTCCCAAGCCTAACAAATCATCTAAACTCGTGGTCGATCAGTTTTCCTATAAAACAAATAAAAACCACATCATATCTACAGAAATATGCTTGTAATGCACACTAATTCACCATTTTGAGCGTTGAAAATGTCTTAAATACGCGACACATAAAGGATCAACAATAAACTTCCTTAATAGTGACACATAGATCACTTGATGCACCGATGCTATGTTAGAAGGCAAATCTAACTCATAACCCGCCTTACCAATCCACTTAAAAATCTAATATGGGCCAATATTGTCACGACCCAACCCCGTAGGCCGCAACTGGGGTCCGACCTGGACCCTCTTATGCATATTTATCAACTACACTTAAGTTGAACCGTGTGTGATGTGATACTATATGCAAAAACCCCAATAGTTTAAAACTTAAAAACTTTTTCATGTACATGTAGCCTCTTTTATTTATATCATATCATGAAAGGGCACGCGAGCCGACAAAGCTGCTATAACAAAAACATTCACAACATATCGAATAGGCAACATCGAAACTAACTACCAAACAACCCACATATACATATGTCTACAGACCTCTAAGAATAGTAACAACAACATATGGCAGGACAAGGCCCCCGTCGTACCCCTGAATGTACAAATATATACATTAAGTGACCAGTATCAAAATTTAGGCTTCAGAACAGTGAAGCACTTCCGACACAGCTGAGAGGAACTCCTATGCTGATGGATCTCCAGAATAAACATCTGTACGTGCGGGCATAAAACGCAGCCCCCCGAAAAAAGGGGGGTCAGTACGATATATGTACTGAGTATGTAAAGCATAACACATCGTAACTGAGATCATAACTGAAATAGGGATGCAGGGGACAAGTATAATAACTAAATAAACTACTGTACCTGCACCTTAGGACACGTAAATCATACACATCATCATATGTTGTGCCCAGCCCTCTAGTGAACTCGGTGTTATAATCACTTCTTCATAATCACATATCATCATATCATAATGCATTTCATTTTATCATATCATCGTATACGGTATCACACCATCGTATACGGAATCATCTTATCATGTATATCATCGTATCATACCCGGTTCACTGCGGGGCTCAGGGTCACAATGTATTACTTTAATCTCATATGCATGCCTACATAAAGTATCCGGCCTTTTAGTGAGGGACTCGGTGAATGGAGTGGTGTACGTCTATAGCGTACCATCATAATATACATATGTACCCGGCCCTCTAAGGAGGGACTCGGTGTTCCTTCCTTATTTCAACACACATACAATCATATTACCGCCGGCCCGGGACTCGGTGAATAATCGTATCGTCATAACATATAACATATATCACACCTCACGTACGGCATCGTCTCCTCGTGCGTGGAACTATACACATCCGGCCTGGGACGCGGTGAAAGAAGTAGTAACACTGTGCACGATAACATATCCCGGCCCATCGTGGGACTCGAGGAAGGATGGGTTACAGTATGCACGAGTAGAGTAGTGAGAAACCATATGCAACTAAGTCATTATCTAAGACTCGATGAAACAGTCAAGTGAACCGTCACCTGAAGACTGGGGGAGTAATTATCCGAGGTATCCCTTTGGATGTCATTAGGGCTTATATCAGTTGGGGCTTCAGGGATCACAAACATGCATCAAAATAATTCCACATAGTTCATGCAATCAGAAATATAGTCTATGCAATCAGAAACACAATTTATCTAGTCAAAGACTCAACTCATGTAATCAACGTCATTTATCATTTCAGAGCTTTTAAAAAGAGGAGCTAGTAACTGTACTTACTATTTATTATATAATAGGCTCGAGAATAGTAGTTTGACTACTTTCAGACTCTTAATGTTCAGGAGTGACTACAAGTCACGAGTTACAATCAGATCTCATAAATGTAATTACCTCTAAACCTATATTATATACCATTTAACTCAAAATTAAGGCATTCCAAAGGAAAGAAGAAATAGGCTTTACATATACTAATTTTCATCACATAGAAGACTAAAAGGCAATGACTCAGCTATTACAGAAGTTCTAATATCAAGAAGTAAACAAGAGTCTCGACTCATACTCAGGGCTTTACGAATGGATTAAATCCCAAATATCATGTACATATCATTCATAACTTATATCTAAGATATGCCAAAAGAAAAGAAGAATAGTTCGACATAGTTATACCAAAACATGCCAAAAGAACGCTTCACATACCTTGTATGGACTTCTCTTAATCACGTCCACATCGTTGTCCTCGAAAACTATTTAAAATGGAAGTAATGTAAGTATTAACAAATTTGGAATTTTCATCAACTTAGACTACCCACGAGTATTCATACCATTCATCCCTTCGCTCGCCTTCTCGGCTAGTTCCTTAACTAGTTAGGATGTTAACGAAAATCGGGCAGCACCTCCCCTATAATGTTCCCTATCCGAATACCCAACCATGTCCTTAGCACCTGCAGCCAACCAACAATGCAAACAACAGCCCATACATATACATATTACGACAAAATTACACAATATAAACTCCAAACGGCTCGTCCGAAGTTACGATATCAAAAGAGGGTTTCTAGTTTCTATTTTGCGAAACCTTTAATCGTACGAAGCGTGGAATCATGTGGCTGCAAACAGAAGATACTAAACCTATTTTAGAACACATTTATACCCTGCAACACACACCACACAACCAGCAGCAGCCTCCAAACACACCACGCCTCACTTTGACTACAATTTAACTACGGCGACTTCAATTTAGATTGTTTCTTTCGCTGAGCATCCCCACGATTTTTTTCATACTTCCAGCAGTATAAAAGTTACATAATACACTCCATAACAACCTTATAAAGTCCTAATTTAAAGGATAAACCTTACCTTACCCGAAATTGGCCAAAACTAGCCAAAATCGCGCCTCGGAAGTTTCTTAACATGCTGAAACTTTAGAGGACTGTTTGTATCTTTTTGGTGCTGCTAAGAATCGTAACTTTACGTTAATAAAACCTCCATAGCATGTATAAACTCTCAAAAAAATGTGGGAGAAGAGAATCCAACCATACCTTAACAAACGGCTCTTCAAACGTGCTGATAATTAACTTCGGAACTCCTCGACGCGGCTGAAACTAAGGGGCTGTTTGCGTGGCTTCTTGCTGCCCCAAATCTGAAATTTTCATTATTAAACACCGCTATATCACTGTAGGATACCTTAAATAATTAATTCACGAAATGAAATCGGGCCTTACCTTTTGTTTTGCTCAAACCCGTGGCTGCCCTCACTTGTTCTTCACGTTTTTCTCTTGTTGCTGCTTTGTTGCTGCAGTTTGAAGACCCAATTCTGAAGTATATCCATAATATACATACATACATGTGGTCCCAAGGGGTTACACATGTCAGACCCTAAGGATGACACGTGTCAAGCCATGATTGGCCACCGTGTCATGCTGCCAATTAGGGGCTGCCACGTGGTAGCGGGGTCCACCTCCCCCAAGCAGCTGCATCAGCTACTTGATCCTAAGTAGGTGCATCACCTGCTTGGTTGAGGTGATGCCACGTGTCTCTCCTCCATTGGCTGCCACGCGTCGTCTTTTTTCCTTCCTCGCGGGTTCGTAATTTCGTCTCACTTTAAGAGCCTATGTAATCCGTACTACGTAAGCTTGATATATCCTTAAGCAATTTAAGTGTATAAGACTCTTAACTTAGTGTATTACGTAGGTAAATCGAGTCCTACGACTCATTTCTTAGCCTCCAACTCTTTCCGGATTCTTATGACTCTATCTCCAAACTCCCTTCTCGCGAGGTATCACAATCTTCTTTCCTTAGAGTTATTTGATAGTGTCGTAGCTTATCCGGCTCACATGATAGTGTCTAAGGAACTTAAGAAGACGTTCCAAGCTCAAGAGTGCGGGGTGTAACATCCTTCCCCCCTTTAGAACATTTGTCTCCGAATGTTGAATAAAACTTTCCTTAAGACTTTATACGGATCATAGGGAGATGCCTTTCTACTGGAATGGCATACATTTTCGTCCAAGTAATTAATATACGAGTTCCAAGACTAGGGCTATCCGTAGACATCGGGAATAGGTATGGACACTTGTATTTCATGTCCTTTTCAACCTCCCAGTTTATGTCTTCACGATTCTTATTCCGTCACAGTACCTTGACGGAAGCTATGTCCTTAGTTCGCAACCCGTTTAATCTGCTGATCCCGGATGGAGATAGGTTGCCCCTCGTAGGATAACTCCCTGTTATGTGGACCTCCTCCACGAGAAATATTCTGGGAGCGTCGTTCCCATTCTTACGGAGCATTGATCTGTGAAAAATGAATGTATTGTTTCAAATCAGATGGTAGGTCCCACTCATAGGCAGCTTTATCTATTCTAAAAATGCTCTGCGAAGGATCAATGTATCCCCTTCTTGCTGACTTTAGGCTACTAATCGATATCTTGTTCCGGAATAAGCTTTACTTCATCAATAATTTAGTGGATCACATCTGGGCCTGTCCCTTAATCGAAGGGCAAAATGTCATACTAAGATTCATCTGGGTTCCTCAATCCCTTTCGGAATGATTTCCAGTAGTTAGCTGTAAATTGAACTTTTCTATCTGAGATAATATATGTGGGGACTCCGTGAAATCTTATTGTTTCCCTACTATGTCATTTCGCAGAACCTTCAACTGAATATGCCTTTCTAACTGGAGGGGAACAGGTTGATTCTGTCAGCCCATCTACCATAGCCCGTATGAACTCCCAGTTCCTTAGAATGCGAGGTCAGCTCGTACTATAATACATATTAACTGCTTTCCACCTCTGAGTCGGGGTTTCCATTCCCTGAGATAGGCTATCAGACTGCTGATGCTTCTTTTAACTTAAGCTATTGTACAACTCCTCTTAATCAAACTTGTAATATCTTAGGTATGCTATCTTTCCCTTTTACTCAGATCTTTTCTCCAGTTTTCTTACCATACATCATATTGTAATCCTTACATAAATGTGTGTACGGACATAGAGCAGTCGAGAAAATTCCTTAGCGTTGATATACTAGTGGCTTACCTCCTTTAGTCGAGGTCAAGGCTCTACTATGGCTCTTGTCCTTAATACCGATTATATCTGAATAGTTCTGCCTTGAACCATCTTACACTTTTCCTGAATAGATTCTAAATATGGCAATCACATTGTTATTACTGACTTTCTTTTATCGAGTAATCATTTGACCTCGCTCTTAGTATGCCAATATTCATAAGCTGCACAACTATTCTTGTGCCATTTTCACGAGGTGCGTTCTATTTCAGTCATAATCTTTTCTGCTCTTGGCTTACTCTGTTCTATATGTGTCATTGTACTAACACGCCTTTATAATCTCTTTTTGTCATACTTGTTTTGTTCTCTTTCTCACTTCCCAGGGGGTCACCCATCCCAGTGCTACTCTCATTCGAGCACGCTTAACTTCAGAGTTTTGACGGAATCCGGTGCATCAGTTTAGGTATGATCACGTCCATCCCTTATGGGGTCTCGTTTGACATTCAAGCGTCCCCATTTACATGCGATAGCATCAGTTGATTTTCTTTTACGCTTGTACTTCTTTTGTCCACTTCCCCCCTTTTAGGGTGTACATATGTCATTCTCCGTATATCTTCAGTTATTTACACGCGAATGATTCTATTCCAACATATTTAACGGGCTGCACCATATCTACATCTTCTGTTAAATCATCCCCACGTTAGGTTGCCTTTCTAGAAAACCCTAGCACAATCGTAGGGTGCTGTAATATTTGGAATATCTCGAATCGAATCTCATCTAATGATTGATACTCGAGTAGTATTCGTAATGTAGTAGTGCACTCAAAGCCATATTCCATTCATCCCAATCAGTAATTAGCGAGGGCTCACAATTGGTGCACATTCCCCACTCGAATGTACTTATACTTTAATGACTCATGTTTCGAGCTTCGTCATTATACTAACTTTATTCCAGTAGATACCACTAATCATTAGAGTGGAGTCACGCGTACACCATACTTCTTTACGCCTCCTGAGCTTGCATCTTTGTTGTGTGCTTTAAGGCTCATTTCTAATCCTGCTTAAAACCATATCAATTTCGTGGTAGTAGGGGCCTTATCTTATTACTTTTTCATCATACTATACTTTCAATTCGTAACTGTCTATGTCTCTTTTTGTTCGATACTTATACTTAATTAATCGCATCTATCTTGAGTGCCTCTATTAGAACTTCTGTATTATTCCTTCAACTCATTTCCATTTTTGGTTAGGCGTAAGGAATTCCATATTACCCTTTATTTCCTTGCACTAGCCATCCTTTTCGTCATCATATAACCTTTATTCGAAACTTTCCTTATGGAACCTGATAAATCTTCCTTATTTGTTCCATAGCTTGCTTTTCCGTTCCACACCTATCTTTACATTCCATTTACATGGACCACATCATACCTTCTAGTTAATTCCTTACTAAGTTTTGCTTATTCTAATAATGGTTTTTGTTATGTTCACCTGGTACCTTGTTCGCATTCAGACCCATAGTATAATACCGCTTGACTTTCTTCACGATTCTTACTATGGGTTACTTACCCTTCTTAGCTAGTCTTGTCCTTAATGTCTCACAAGCTATCTTATTAACACTTCATATCCGTCACAATTCTTTTCCCTTTGTACTCTTGTCTTACTCTTGTCTTAACCATACTGTTACTTCCTTCAACTATCACTTGTCATAGTTTATCCCTATGTATCAATTTAGGCAATGCCTTACTATCTCATTTTATCTCGATCTATCAGTCCTCTCTGAGTCATTTTCTTTGGCTTACAGTTCCTTTCTAACTTATTCTACTATTCAATATCGATCTCCTAGTTTCTATTGCCATTAATTCAGCAATTAACTCATTTCTCAAGGTCAGCCATACTTATTTAGTCAAATCTCATCATTGTTGTGAGAACCACCTTTTAAGATATACTATAGCCCTGTATCTCATTCTCCTCTTATTTCTAGGAAAATTTGGGCAGAGGTTCCTCTGTATTTCTTACTATCTCAACACCTGTACGCAGAAAATACCAATAATGTCTCACAGGGCACACATATATACATTCATATTGTATAACATCTCAGCCACACAGGGCACACATATATAGTCATATCATCTCATATCGCAGCAGCACAGGGCGCCCATAATTAACAGTATGGAAATGAACTTACCTGTTATGTCCACTCGAGCTGCACCTGTTATACTTTCCTATTTACCTTTCCTTTCACTTTTCAATTGTATTTGTCAATCGCATTTCAATACCTTACCTGACATAGAGATTTCATTCCTTTGCTTACCTGCATGCTTCGTAACATCCAATATTGTCAGTTATTTTCTTCTATCGGCGTTGTCTTCCTGCTAAAATTGCAGGTTAGTATGAGGAATTTCATTTCCTATAGCTCGGCTCTATCACACGATCTTAGATATGAAAGAAAGTAACATCCTAAATATCTTGTAGCCTTTTGTCTATAGATGTGGTGCACAACACACCGATAAACAAGACTCTACTAGATACGGTCTGTAGACATTCCAAGGACGAACTTCTCTGATACCACTTCTGTCACGACCCAACCCCGTAGGCCACAACTGGGGTCCGACCTGGACCCTCTTATGCATATTTATCAACTACACTTAAGTTGAACCGTGTGTGATGTGATACTATATACAAAAACCCCAATAGTTTAAAACTTAAAAATTTTTTCATGTACATGTAGCCTCTTTTATTTGTATCATATCATGAAAGGGCACGCGAGCCGACAAAGCTGCTATAACAAAAACATTCACAACATATCGAATAGGCGACATCGAAACTAACTACCAAACAATCCACATATACATATGTCTATAGACCTCTAAGAATAGTAACAACAACATATGGCGGGACAAGGCCCCCGCCGTACCCCTGAATGTACAAATATATACATTAAGTGACCAGCATCAAAATTTAGGCTCCAGAACAGTGAAGCACTTCCGACACAGCTGAGAGGAACTCCTATGCTAATGGATCTCCAGAATAAACATTTGTACCTACGGGCATGAAACGCAACCCCTCGAAAAAGGGGGGTCAGTACGATATATGTACTGAGTATGTAAAGCATAACACATCGTAACTAAGATCATAACTAAAATAGGGATGCAGGGGACAAGTATAATAACTAAATGAACTATTGTACCTGCACCTTAGGACACGTAAATCATACACATCATCATATGCTGTGCCCAGCCCCCTAGTGAACTCGGTGTTATAATCACTTCTTCATAATCACATATCATCATATCATAATGCATTTCATTTCATCATATCATCGTATACGGTATCACACCATCGTATACGGTATCATCTTATCATGTATATCATCGTATCATACCCGGTTCACTGCGGGGCTCAGGGTCACAATGTATTGCTTTAATCTCATATGCATGCCTACATAAAGTATCCGGCCCTTTAGTGAGGGACTCGGTGAATGGAGTGGTGTACGTCTATAGCGTACCATCATAATATACATATGTACCCGGCTCTCTAAGGAGGGACTCGGTGTTCCTTCCTTATTTCAACACACATACAATCATATTACAGCCAGCCCGGAACTCGGTGAATAATCGTATCGTCATAACATATAACATATATCATACCTCACGTACGGCATCGTCTCCTCGTGCGTGGAACTATACACATCCGGCTCGGGACGCGGTGAAAGAAGTAGTAACACTGTGCACGATAACATATCCCGGCCCATCGTGGGACTCGAGGAAGGATGGGTTACAGTATGCACGAGTAGAGTAGTGAGAAACCATATACAACTAAGTCATTATCTAAGACTCGATGAAATAGTCAAGTGAACCGTCACCTGAAGACTGGGGGAGTAATTATCCGAGGTATCCCTTTAGATGTCATTAGGGCTTATATCAGTTGGGGCTTCAGGGATCACAAACATGCATCAAAATAATGCCACATAGTTCATGCAATCAGAAATATAATCTATGCAATCAGACACACAATTTATCTAGTCAAAGACTCAACTCATGTAATCAACGGCATTTATCATTTCAGAGCCTCTAAAAAGAGGAGCTAGAAACTCTACTTACTATTCATTATATAACAGGCTCGAGAATAGTAGTTTGACTACTTTCAGACTCTTAATGTTCAGGAGTGATTACAAGTCACGAGTTACAATCATAGCTCATAAATGTAATTACCTCTAAACCTATATCATATACCATTTAACTCAAAATTAAGCCATTCCAAAGGAAAGAAGAAATAGGCTTTACATATACTACTTTTCATCACATAGAAGACTAAAAGGCAATGACTCAGCTATTACAAAAGTTCTAATATCAAGAAGTAAACAAGAGTCTCGACTCATACTCAGGGCTTTACGAATGGATTGAATCCCAAATATCATGTACATATCATTCATAACTTATATCTAAGACATGCCAAAAGAAAAGAAGAATAGTTCGACATAGTTATACCAAAACATGCCAAAAGAACGCTTCACATACCTTGTATGGACTTCTCTTAATCACGTCCACATCATTGTCCTCGAAACCTATTTAACATGGAAGTAATGTAAGTATTAACAACCTTGGACTTTTCAGCAACTTAGACTACCCACGAGTATTCATACCATTCATCCCTTCGCTCGCCTTCTCGGCTAGTTCCTTAACTAGTTAGGATGTTAACGAAAATCGGGCAGCACCTCCCCTATAATGTGCCCTATCCGAATTCCCAACCATGTCCTTAGCACCTGCAGCCAACCAACAATGCAAACATCAGCCCATACATATACATATTACAACAAAATTACACAATATAAACTCCAAACGGCTCGTCCGAAGTTACGATATCAAAAGAGGGTTTCTAGTTTCTATTTTGCGAAACCTTTAACCGTATGAAGCGTGGAATCATGTGGCTGCAAACAGAAGATCCTAAACCTATTTTAGAACACATTTATACCCTGCAACACACACCACACAACCAGCAGCAGCCTCCAAACACACCACGCCTCACTTTGACTACAATTTAACTACGGCGACTTCAATTTAGATTGTTTCTTTCGCTGAGCATCCCCACGATTTTTTTCATACTTCCAGCAGTATAAAAGTTACATAATACACTCCATAACAACCTTATAAAGTCCTAATTTAAAGGAAAAACCTTACCTTACCCGAAATTGGCCAAAACTAGCAAAAATCGCGCCTCGGAAGTTTCTTAACATGCTGAAACTTTAGCGGACTGTTTGTATATTTTGGGTGCTGCTCCGAATCGTAACTTTACGTTAATAAAACCTCCATATCATGTATAAACTCTCAAAAAAATGTGGGAGAAGAGAATCCAACCATACCTTAACAAACGGCTCTTCAAACGTGCTGATAATTAACTTCGGAACTCCTCGACGCGGCTGAAACTAAGGGGCTGTTTGCGTGGCTTCTTGCTGCCCCAAATCTGAAATTTTCATTATTAAACACCGCTATATCACTGTAGGATACCTTAAATAATTAATTCACGAAATGAAATCGGGCCTTACCTTTTGTTTTGCTCAAACCCGTGGCTGCCCTCACTTGTTCTTCACGTTTTTCTCTTGTTGCTGCTTTGTTGCTGCAGTTTGAAGACCCAATTCTGAAGTATATCCATAATATACATACATACATGTGGTCCCAAGGGGTTACACATGTCAGACCCTAAGGATGACACGTGTCAAGCCATGATTGGCCACCGTGTCATGCTGCCAATTAGGGGCTGCCACGTGGTAGCGGGGTCCACCTCCCCCAAGCAGCTGCATCACCTACTTGATCCTAAGTAGGTGCATCACCTGCTTGGTTGAGGTGATGCCACGTGTCTCTCCTCCATTGGCTGCCACGCGTCGTCTTTTTTCCTTCCTCGCGGGTTCGTAATTTCGTCTCACTTTAAGAGCCTATGTAATCCGTACTACATAAGCTTGATATATCCTTAAGCAACTTAAGTGTATAAGACTCTTAACTTAGTGTCTTACGTAGGTAAATCGAGTCCTATGACTCATTTCTTAGCCTCCAACTCTTTCCGGATTCTTATGACTCTATCTCCAAACTCCCTTCTCGCGAGGTATCACAATCTTCTTTCCTTAGAGTTGTTTGATAGTGTCGTAGCTTATCCGGCTCACATGATAGTGTCTAAGGAACTTAAGAAGACGTTCCAAGCTCAAGAGTGCGGGGTGTAACAAATATAGCGGGGACTTAGCTTTCCTTTCTTACCAAAGCGCATCACACCCTTTAAGGGTGAAATTTTCAAGTAAACCCAATTATCAAACTCAAATTCAAGTTCCTTTCTTCTTACAAGTCAATAAGACCTTAGTTGGCTTTGGCCTGTTTTCAATTTTTCTCTAACGAGTCTAACCTTATTTATAGACTCATCTACTGAATCGGGTCCTATAAAAGCTACTTCTCCTACCTTGAACCAACCAATAAGGGATCTACACCGCCTACCATAAAAAGCCTCAAATTGATCCATCTTAGTGGTAGAATGATAACTTTTATTATCATTAAACTCGATCAATGTCTAGTGATCATCGCAATTTCCTTTAAAATAAATAATACATTCTCTCAACATATCCCCTAATATCTTAATGGTACATTTGGCCTAACCATCCGTTGTGGGTGAAAATTTGTACTACTCTTGACTTGAGTACCAAGACCTCTTTGGACACTTAATAAACTCTTGAATATACAACCTTGAATTGTATTCAATGAATATGAAGTCTTAACTAGAGAAAAATTAGCCGACATGGTTATTCGATAAACAATCACCCAAATAGAATCATGTTGCCTATGAGTACGAGTCAAACCAGTAACAAAGTCCATTTCAAGGATTCCCACTTCCAAGTTGGAATCTCAATGTCTTGAGCCAAACCCCTTAATTTTTGGTGCTCAACTTTCACTTGTTGACAACTAGGACACTTAACCGCGAATTTCGCAATATCCCATTTCATGCTATTCCACTAATACACTTGTCTCATATCTCAATAAATCTTTGTGGTACTGGGATGAATAGAATACCGCAAATTGTGAGCTTTGGACAATATAATATCTTTCAATCCATTCACATTCGGAAAACACAATCATCCTTGATATTTCAAAAGAACATAACCACCTTAGGAGAAAGCCTCAGTGGCTTTTTTGGCAACCACTTTCTTCAATTTAATCAAAATCAGGATCACTATCTTGATTTGTCTTTACATCGTCCATAAGAGATGATTTGAAACCATTTTGTACAATAACACCACCATCCTCGAAATCAATCAATTGAACACCCAAATGGGTAAATCTATGCACTTCTTGAACTAGCTCTTTCATCTAATCCAAAACATGAGTATAACAATCTGAGCCTAGGGCCTACACATGACAATGCGATCAGGAGCCCAACTAAGATGTCTTAGCATACATTGCATACATAGGGTAAAGAAACATGATAAGATAAGAGAAATAATCCATTCAAATAGAAGTCAAAGGAAGGTAAACACCTACCAAATTTCCAAAATGGAGTTACATCAACTTGAACGTCTTCACATGCCTCTATTCTAGACTTCATGGGGGCTTAGGACAAGCTCCTAGATCACCCTAATCATAAGAGAAAGTCAAGTAACAACATGAAACAAAATTCATGTCCTCGATTAATGAGGACCCACTAACTCTTTAGAACTAAAATAACTCTACCCACGAAGGTAAGGAGCGTGAGTATCGTTCGTCCTTATATTATGAGACAATGTAGGAAAAATATGTATTAGTACAGAAGGTACTATGTATGTGAATAAGTAATAGGACATGAGCAATATGGTATAGGTTGCATGACCGATCATAATGAATATGAATAAAGCTTAAAAGCATTTGAAAACATATGGAAACTTATGTTCATTGCATCATAAAACTTCATGGTAAATCTCATATCTTTGCATACAACTTGTATGGAATAAGACCTTTAACTGACATCTTAATACCCTGTGAGCGATAACATAGAATCTGATGTAACTCCTACATCGAGAAGAGAGAGGCTACTTGCCAAGGTAGACTCAGTGAGAACAATTTTAGCTTTGTGAGCTATATGTAGATCCACTAGCTAAGACATAAGGCAACCTACGGTGGTGACGTAGTTTGGGACTTTAGGTTTCTACAAAGATCCCCTTGGGTAACTAACTACATTACCGAGATGAACTCCACCTACAAATCCTCTAGATGCTTATTCAATATCCGAATAGAATTCATGAAAACGTAGAAACATCATCATTAACTTCATAATGAAAATAATCATAGAGAAGCTAATTAACTTTAGTTTTTCAAAGGAATCCATAACTTTGGTGAGAATTATCCTTATCATCATCTAACTATTATTGTCTGAGAATTGTACTTATCACACCATAATAATTTTTTTGGATCATAATTGATCATCATCAAAACTTTCATCATTCAATTATCAATCTCAACTCCATTCACAAAAGCTTTCTTTTGAAAATCATGGAACTAATTATCAGACTTATGTAAAATCATTGTTAATCTTTATAATCATGGTTAAAAATAGCTTTATGCATGAGATTTCACAAATAAAATTGAAAACATGCAATTCATATAGAAATATTCTTTTAATGATAATTGATAACATCTACACATGAAATTGAAATAGTTGAATGCAATTCTTTAAAACTAGGGTGAATAGACAACTGAAATTTGAAGAACACTTTGAGAAAATGTTAGGACTCTATGGGTGAAATGAATCCATGGATAAATACCCACATAACTTGATGAAATGAACTCAAATTTAAAGAAGAACCATGACGAACTTGAAACCCTTGCTTGAAATTTGAAAGAGAGCTTGAGAGTATTTATAATCTTGCCTTAGGGAAATTTTGTAGAATGAGTAGAGTAGGAGGGGAATTTGAAGGGTTGGGTAGTTGTAGGATTTAACTTAGCCATAATTATGTCTAGATATATTGAGTAGAATATTGGAAAAAGACAATACTACCCCTAATTAATTTCATATTTTAAACCTACGAGTTAGTCCCTACGACTCGTCTTCAAGTCTACGAGCATAGTCTTGAATTCTTGAGAGTTTAGAGCCTCTAAAGTTTCTTCTTCGAGCAGTGATTATGACTTTTCAACTAGTGTATGGGTCATAAAATCAATCCATCCTGCAGGTCTGAAAAGCCTGCAAAATATTAGTCTCTGATGTTTTGGTTTGAGTCATCCTTATGACTCCTTAATAGAACTACAAGTCATAATATTCAGTCATTGGACTTCTCTGAAGTTTTTTCCTTAACAATCACAATGATGCACTCTATGACTTTTCCCTATGAGTCGTAGGAATAGTTACGATTCAGAGAAGGACTCATAATCTTGAGGTCAGTAAACTTTTCTTGAGTTTTCCTTTTTGATCCAACTTTTCATCTTTTGAGGTCTTACAATATCTCCCCCTTGGGAATATTTGTCCTTGATTGAGATTCACCTATCATGAATACAATGACACCATAAAATGCATGAAACATGAATATTTCAAACATAACATAAAACATGACTTAAAAATAAACTTTCATAAAAATGCATGCATATGAATGACATTGGGAAAACTGAATACGTAGAAGTCCAACCTACTTGAATAAGAATAACTTACTACCTTTGGCTTGATAAGAGGGAAATAGATGTGGGTATCATTTCATTGTATCCTCCTCTACTTCCCAAGTAGCATTTTCTACTTGCTGATTTCTCCGCAATACTTTGACGGACGTAACCTCTTTGTTTCTTAGCCTCTTCACTTGCTTGTCTATGATTTACACCGGAACCTCATCATAAATCAAATTCTCTTCAACATTCACATCTTCCAATGGTATAATGGAATTCGGATCACCCATAAAATTTCTCAACATACATACGTGAAACACCAGGTAAACCATAGCTAAATCAACTAGTAAATATAACTCATAACTCACCTAGCCAATATGCCTTAATATCTTATAAGGTCCAATATTTTTGGGACTCAATTTCCCTTTCTTTCCAAAATGCATTACACACTTCATGGGTGAAACCTTCAAATAAACCCAATCATCCACCTCAAATTCAAGCTACCTTTTACAAATATCTTAATAGGACTTTTGATGACTTTGACTTGTGTTCAATCTCTCCCTTATGATTCTCACCTTTTCCATGGAATCTATCACGAAATTGGGACTAATAAAAGCCATCTCACCTACTTCAATTCATCCCACTAGGGACCTATATCTTCTCCCATACAATGTTTCAAAAGGAGCCATTTTGATGCTTGAGTAATATCTATTGTTGTAGGCAAACTCAATCAACGGTAGATGCTCACCCAACTTACCATAAAATCAATGGCACATGCCCTCAACATATTATCTAATATGTGAATTTTTCTTTTTTCTTGTCCATCCATTTGATGATGCAAGGCGGTACTTAACTTGACTTTCGTACCTAGATCCTTTTGAAATGACTTCAAAAATGTGAATAAACTGAGTATTGCGATCTAATATAATGCACATGGAACACCATATATTATTACCAACTCATGAACATAAAATTTGTAACAGTGTTCAGATCAATCCCCATATACCATAGAGAAATCAAATCAAAATAGAAGAAGAACCTTAATAAAGTTAAAACCCTAGATTAAAATTTGAAGGAGAGCTTGAGAGGATTTGTGATCTTGCCTTAGGGAAATTTTGAAGAAAGAGTAAAATAGGAGGGAAGTTTGAAGGATTTGGCAGTTATAGACTTGAACTTAGCCATAATTGTGTCTAGATATATTGAACAAAATATTGGAAAAAGACAATATTACCCTTCATTAATTCTGGATTTTAAACCTACAAGTTGGTCTCTATGAATCGTAGACTTCAGTCGTCATGCATAGTCCTAAATTCATGAGATTTATGAGCCTCTAATGTTACTTCTGCTAGTTGTGATTATGATTTGTCAACTAGTCTACTAGTGGTAGACTCGATTAGTCCTGCAGGTCTAAAAAACCTGCAAGATATTGGACTCTGAAGTTTTTGTATGAGTCATCCTTATGACTCGTCAATAGGACTATGAGTCATAATATTGAGTCATAGGACTCTTTTGAAGTTTTGTCTTGAACAAGCACCATGTTGCATGTAGGATTATTTACAAGTCGCAGAGGGACTCATAATCTTGAGATTAATCATCTTTTCTTGAGTTTTCCTTTTTATCCAACTTTTCAACTTTTGGTTACAATGATAAATATTGTTCATCAACAATCTACTAAGAGCGTTGGCAATCATATTTGCCTTACCTGGATGATATAGCACATGTCATAATGCTTCAATAGCTCAAGACATCTCCATTGTCGAAGTTTCAAGTCATTTTTAGTAAACACATATTGCAAACTCTTGTGATCCGTGAAAACATCCACATGGACACCATAGAGGTAGTGTTTCCACAACTTCAAATCAAATACCAGTGCCACCAACTCCAAGTCATGAGTCAGGTATTGTTTTCTCATGCGCCTTGAATGGTCGTAAAGCATAAGCTATCACCTTACCATTTTTCATTAGCATGCAACCAAGAAAAATTCGTGAAGCATCACAATACATAACTAACCCATCAGAACCTTCCAGTAAAGTCAACACTATCATGAAGGTAAGCCTATGATTCAAATCATGGAGGCTTTTCTCACATTACTCATACCATTGGAATTTCACGTTATTTTGAGTTAAAGTAGTCAATGGCGATGCAATGGAAGAGAAAACTTTCACAAAGCATCTATAATAACCATCTTAGCCCAAGAAACTTCGAATATCGAAACAATTCAATGGTGTAGGAAAATTCTTAACCGCCTCAATATTCTTAGGATCTACCATTATTCCTTCTCTAAAAATAATGTGACCAAGGAAAGAAACTAACCTTAACAAAAATTCATAGTTAGTAAACTTAGCATACAATCAACGGTCCTTGAGAAGTTGCAACACAATCCTCAAATGATCTGCATGATCTTCTTCACTCCGAGATTAGATCAATATATCATCAATGAAGAGAATTACAAACATATTCAAGTATTGATTGAACACCATGTTCATCAAATCCATAAAAGCTGTAAGGAAATTTGTTAGTCCAAAAGACATAACTAAAAATTGAATGTGACCATACTGAGTTCTATAAATGTTCTTCAGAAGGCCATATTTCCCTACTTAGAGTTGATGATAACCTATTTGAAGATCAATCTTTGAAAGTATATTGTTTTTTAAAGCTGATCAAACAAGTCGTTAATTCTAGAAATGGGATAATTATTGTTAATTATGACTTTGTTCAATTGCCAATAATAATTACACACACGAAGAGAACTATCCTTCTTTAAGAAAAAGAGAACAGGAGTACCCAATAGAAAGACCCTCGATCTAATGAAACCCTTATCTAGCAAATACTTGAACTAATCCTTTAACTCGTTCAATTCTACTAGAGCTATTCAGTATGGAGGAAAATAGATAGTTGAGTATCGGGGAGAATAGATAGTTGAGTTATCAGAAGTTTTCCCTTTCGATAGGAACGCCTGGGAGATCGTCAGGGAAAACTTCTGATAACTCATTAATAATTGAAACTAACTTAAGAGTAGTAGTCTCAAAGTTATTAACTCTAACCCGAACTAGATGATAGATGCCTCCTTTGGAAATTATTTTCCAAACTTTAAGGCATGAGATGAATTGACCCTTAAACACAGAATCACTACCTTTTGAATTCTAGGATTGGCTGATTAGGAAATTAAAACCTAACCACAGAGGTTCTACAACATATTGAGGCATAACATGTATGAAGCCAATCTATACGAAGAATAACATCAAAATATAGGTGACTTTATGAAAAGCTGAAACTAGACAATTTCTAAAAACGCTTTTAGCCATAACTAAATCACCAACTAGAATATAGACCAAAAAAGTCTCTAGCAAGATCTCGGGCCTAACAATTAATTTCATAGCCAGATAAGGAGTAACAAATGATAGAGTTGCACTCGAATCTAATTATCACCACCCAAGCCTGGGCCCCTGATGTGACATAGTGAATGAGACACCCTAAGGTATCTAACCCAAGCCTCTTAGCATTCATTTATTTTTTCATAAGTAATGAAAATCAATAATAAGCAGAAATGAAAGGATTAATGGGACTAAGGGAATTAACATAAAATAGGAGTCAAAAGACAACTTAAACCTCATACATTTATGTCCATATATACCTCTTCTAAAAGACTTGGAGGAGGCTAAGACATGTCTCTAGATCACCCTCTTAGAAAATGGAACAAGTACTCAAAAAGAATTCAAATGTCTATACAAGTCATGATATAGAAAGGTAAAAGCGGTATTGTTCTTGAAACATAAGAACTCACCAAAGTAGTAGTAGCCTTCAACGATCATACTAGCCATGGGGAAGAGAGTGTGGATCAAAGTCATTCCCTACATGGTGATATTGTGTAGGCAAAGGAGTATGCGTTAGTATTTTGAATGTACTAAGTATGTAGGCATGCATCAACATTGAGAAAATAATTGAACATCAATGTAGTATGAGAGATAGAGTAATGCATGCATAATAAATCATGAAAATAACATTTAAAACATTCTTTTTTTTGGGGGGGGAAGGATAACCCTAATGAACATTTAAGACCATGAGAGCTATTACATGGAATACAACATAACCCCTTACATTGGCATGGGGAGACTACTTGTTGTGTAGAACTCCATCAACTTTAATCATTTATTTAACTTTAACTTTAAGGGATATTTATGGATCCACTAACCTAAATAGCTTATAAATGCTCCTATGTTAGCACTTAGTTAATTCAACATCAAACTTTACTTAAGGACCCCTTAGGTCTAGTCTCCATCTAAATGCTACATTTGGAGGTATGTCAAATCCCATGGAATAACATTTAAATATCATAATAACATAAGCATTCATATAAATTTAGACATCAAATCATCATTCAGTGGAATAGCTCATCAAAACCTTTCATTTGATTCAAATATATGAGAATTGTCCTTATGGCATATCGGCTAAGAAGCCCTTTCATCAACATTCTTTCATTTCATAAGACTCCCTTTAATAATAAATATTCTCTTTTATAAAAGCTACATGTTGGAGTCAAAGTTTGCAATTCAACTTAATTTCAACATATGAAACTAGGTGGGCTCATTTCATACAACCTTCAAATACATTTAATACAATGCTAGCATGAATAAGAGTGATGGAAAAGCGTCAATTGAAATATCTTAAAACATATCACCAATGCAATTTAAAGCTAGTTTCATGCCTTCATATAATAAACTTGACAAATCATCCATTTCATGAATTTGATAGTCAATATATACCAATATAGGTAAGCAAACTTAAAGTAGACAATAATCTATGCATTTGAAATCATCATGTAAACTCCTATAAAATTTCATCATTTATAATTGAAATATTAAGATGAGAAATCACTTGAGCTCCATGGGTGGAAGAACCCACGAATAAACCCCACATAAATTAGGGAAATAATTCCCTAATACAAAACTTTAAAAGAAATGGAGGCTTGATCTTCTTCAAGTGAAACATTAGGAACTTTCATGAAGATGGAGGAGACTTTAGGAGAGAAGAACTTTAGTTTGGGGAAGTTAATGTGAAGAAATGAGGGCTTTGGAGAGTTTAGGGTGTTTAGATGGGTGAATTATCCCTCAAAACAGCTTCACTTGATGTTAAAAGACAGAAAAGATCAAAATTCCCATTTTAAAAATCTGGCCAGACTGGCTTCATGGAGACCCTTCACGGTTCATGGGGCTAAGAACATCCCATGATGGGGTCCCATGGTAAAGGAAATGGGAAATTTTTTTGGAAGTCTACAGGGTAGGTCTCTGAACATTCTCCACAGTTACCTTCAAGGTCCATTGAGGGCATAACGGTTAATGAACCATGGTCGTGTTGCAAGCCCTATAGGAGTGAACATCATGAATCACACCATGGTCCGTGAAGAGATCCATGGCCCATGGTGGTCATCCGTGGTCTTTGCCTTTGGAAGTTTCTTGGTGTTTTAAGGAAGGGGTCACCACGGAAGGTAGTATGATCCGTGGTACTCAACAAGGTCTATGGTCCCTAATCACAATCCATTCCCTGCAGGTCTGAGTCTATGAATCCCCACCATGGTAGCTCATAACGAGATATGGTGCTTACCACATCCCATGATGCTCTTTTGTGGTCGAGACCTGGTGCCAAGTTTTTTGTATTTTATTGCACCTTCATTCTTTGTTCATTTTTTATGATATTCCAAATTTCTAGGCTCTTACAATATGTTCCCCTTGGGAACATTCATCCCCAAATGAGAATCATTAGTATAGAAAGAGACGTGGCACGAGGGATTTCAACCCAACATGAATAGAATGACACTTCAAATGCCTCAAACAAGAGATCTTTAAACTTTAGCATAAAACATGACTTTAAAATTCAACTTCATGAATATGCATGCATATGAAGACTTAAGAAAACTGAAATATAGGAGTCATAAACATTTGAGCATGAATATCTTGGTACCTTAGGCTTGAGTAAAATAAAATAGATGAGGTTAGTATTTCATCATATCTGCTTCCGCTTCCCATGTAGCACTTTCAACTTGGTAATTCCTCCAATTGAGTTTAATAGATGCAACTTCTTTATTCCTTAATCTCTTAACTTACCGGTCAAAAAATTTCAACTGGAACTTCTTCATAGTAAAAGTTTTCCTCAACACCCATTGCTTCTAATGGGGAAATGGAACTAGAATCACCCACACATTTTCTCAACATAGAGACATGGAACACCGGATGAAGCATGGCAATTTCAACTCATAAGAAACCTTGCCAATACGCTTCAAGATTATATAAGGCCCTACATACCTAGGGCTCAATTTTCCTTTCTTACAAAATAGAACCACACCCTTGATGGGTGAAACCTTCAAGTACACCTAATTATGCACATTAAACTCAAGATACCTTTTCCTAGTATCGAATAGGACTTTTGACGACTTTGAGCCGTCTGCAATATTTCTCGAATGACTCTCACCTTCTATAAAGCATCAAGCACCAAATTAGGGGCCCAACAAGGTCATCTCATCTACTTCTAACCAACCAACCACAGAACTATATCATCTCCCATACAAAGCCTCAGAAGACGTCATCTCAATATTTGGGTGGTAGATATTATTATAGGTAAACTCGATGAGTGGTATATGATCATCCCAACTCCCTTTGAACTCTAACACATAAGCCCTTAACATATTCTCTAGTGTTTTAATTATCCTTTTATGTTGCTATTTGGTTTGAGGATGGCATGCGATTCTTAACTTTATTTTAGTATCAACACCCTTTTGAAATGATTTTCAAAAGTGAGAAATGAATTGGGTCACGACCCAACCCCATAGGCCGCGACTACAACAGCAGTCCGTGTAGGATTTCCAAAAAACAATCTGTGCAGCACCTCTCCTATACATTATTACCCTTTTTCGAGCAGATAAAAGCAAAGCTGGGTTTTAAAGGCTAATGAAAGTTATATACCTATAAAATATCTTTCCAAAACATCTTGAATTAGTCGAAACGAAGCTTTACTCAAGGAGTAATACTAGTATTACTAACAGGAGTCCCATTTAAAAAATGGGTTTGTTAACAAGAACAAAAACCTCCTTTTTGCCCCAACGATAAATTTTATGTTGTTAAATACTATTTCTTAACTGAAGAATACCTTAGACACTTAACTTACGAAATGAAATTAGAGGACTGGCCTCTTCTTGGCAAAATTCATGGCTACCTCTAGCTTTCTCTCTAGTTTCTCTAAGTTTTCAAAAGTGAAAGGATGAAGAAATGAAATATTTTCAGCATATTACACATGTATATATCCCTCCTTTAGAAGGTGACACGTGGCATCCCCATAGTGGTAACACATAGAAGCTTTCCTAGGGTGCCACCTCATCCATGCCTCTAACCTAAAGCTGCCACGTGGCAGCGTGGGGTCCACCCCAAGTAGGTCAGTTACCTACTTGCTTCAAGTAGGTGCATCACCTACTTGCTTCAAGTCGGTGTGTCATCTCCTTATTTTTCTTGTGTGGTTTCATAATCTCATCTCACTTTAAGAGCCTATGTATTCCTTACTATATAAGCTCGACGTGTACTCAAGTAGCTTAGTTATATAAGACATCCAAGCCGGTAGCTTACGCAAGCAAGTTGAGTTGCACAATTTTTTAGTTGGCCTCCAACTCCTTTCAAATACTTATAACTCTATTTCCAACCTTCACTATCACGGGGAATCACATCCTCCCTTCCTTAGAGTTATTTCGTAACGTGATAGATAATAGGGATCATATGGCAATTTTCAAGGAGCTTAAGAACACGTTTCAAGGTACTGAAGTATGGGATATAACATCCTTCCCCCCTTTAGAACATTCGTCCTGGAATGTAAACTTGTCTTATAGGGTTTCAGGGAGATTTTGGGCATTCTCTATAACACTCACCATCCACTCCATTTAGGAGTTTAGATTACCCTTCGATATAGGGAACAAGTACGAGTATCTTTTCTCGATCTCTTTTTCGACTTCTCAGGTCATCCTCTCTCTTTGTTTTTGTTTTGCCACACATTTTTGATAGAAGTCACGTCCTCAGTTCACAACCTTCTAATTTACCAATCCAAGATGGCGATAAGTTGCTCCTCATAGGATAAATCTTCCATTTCATGGACATCATTTATGGGATATACTCTGGGTGGATCACCAGTACATCTGCGAAGCATCCATATATGATGGACTGGGCGTATGGTTTCCAAATAAGGTGGTAAGTTCAATTTACAAGTAATTTTGTCTATCTTATGAGCAACTTGATAAGTTCTAATGTAATTGGGCTAAGTTTCCTTTTCTTGCCGAATCTTATTATTTCCTTCTTGGGTGACACTTTTAAGAATACCCAATCATCGACTTGAATGTTAAATGTCCACGTCGATTATCCACTTCTAATTTCTGCTGACTCTGGGCTGCTAGTTAATAGCTTGATAAATTAGGTCTGGGTCTGCTAGTTTAGTCTTTCCCACATTAACCCGATCAATAGGGGACTTACACGTCCAGCCATATAAAGCCTTGTACGGGGCCCTCTAGATGTTGGGATGGTAGCTATTATTGTAGACAAACTCGATAGGTGGTAGGTGACCATCCCAGCTAACTTCACAGTTAACAACACTAACTCATGACATATCTCCTAGCGTTTAAGTAGTATGCTTAGTCTGCTCATTAGTTATGAGGGTGAAAGGCCGTACTAAGACCTACCTACGTTCCTGACTTCTTCTTGGACTTATATCCAAATGCTAGTTGTAAATTAAGCTCCTTTATTTAAGACAATAGTTGTGGGGACCTCATGTATTACTTCTGGACTTCTTAGAGAAGTCTTTAACTGGTACTCTACCCTTTGGGTTTCTTCTTGTTTTCCCAATCCTTAGGGTTGGCTATTGAGTAGTACTAAATTTGATTCATACAGTGACCTTCATAGCCTATTTGAGCTCTATCTATCATTACCTGGTATAATTCGGAAGGAATTTGGCATATAAGTTCACCATCTTTTAGTAACTAGTTAATTCTGCTTGTCTTGGTTAAACTATTTCACAATTTTCTTATCCAGCTTATAACCCTCTAAACATGTTATCTCGTGCAATCCTTTACCTTCATCAGAATATAAGAAGGTGCTCAACTTGACCTGAGAAATATCTTAGCATCATCTTGCTAGGTCTCATGTGTTACTTTGCCTTTTCCTCTCTTATTCTACAATAGATATTGGGATAGCTCTTTCGTCCAACTATGACCATGTCTTACTTGCCCTTAACTCTAATCCCATTTCGGTAATTTGGCTGAACCCATCTTATCATCTATAATCTCCTATCATAGGGGGCTTTCTGTTCCCCTTCCTCAGTCGATTCAGCAGCTTAAGGAAAAATACAGTACAAAGACCTATCTGTGCTCCTGACCTTTTCTTGGACTGATCTCTAGACACTAACCATAATTGAAGTCTCTCTATATGAGATATTAGCAGGGGAAACCTCACGGAACCTTATTACCTCCTTATCCTATAACTTCACCTGGTTCCAACAGCATAGGTGGTTTTGGTTGAAAGCAAATAAGCTAATTTGTTAGCCTACTCGCAATAACCCGTATAGCACCCTACTCTTATAGAGTATAAAATAGGTTCATAATGACGTTGATAATTTAGAAACCGTTAGCCTCTTCTCGACTCTTTTCAGAACTTTAACTGGCATTTGATCTTTTAGGTCCTTCTTCCCCTCTTTTTCCCCAATCCTTAGGGTTAGATACCGAATAATGTTGTAGTCCTCTCATATAATGTCTCTCGTAGTCATTTTGTGCTTTGTCTAACATGATCTGGTATAATTCCGAAGGAATTTTGGCATATAAGTTTGTCATCCTGTGGTAACCAGTTAATTCTGCCAGTTTTACTTAGACCCTTTCACAATTTCCCTTACCCCCGCTTGTAATCCTCTAGACATATTATCTTGTGTCATCCTTTACTTTTACAAGAATATGAGAGGGTACAAGAAGTATCCTAGCGTTACTTCACTAGTCCTCATATTTACCCTGCCTTTTTCTCCCTTATCCTACACTCGATGTTAGGGTAGATCTTTGGTCCACTCGTGGCCATGTCTTACTCCACCCATAGCACTAATTCCATCTCTGTAATTTGGCTTAACCTATCTTTGTATCTCTCAATAGTTAATTGCAAATTGGGCTCCCTTGCCTAGGACAATAGCTGTGGGGACTCCGTAAGGTCTTACCACTTTTTTACTCTACAATTTTACACCTTCTCAGCGGAGTAGGTAACCTTTAATCGAAGGAGCAGAGACTAATATCGTTAATACACAAGTAACATTTCCTCCAGATTCATCTGGCACTGGAGTGCGAAGTGAGTCTTATATTCTTGGTCATATTGTGGAATTTTCGATCTTGTTTATTGCTTTCTGTCATTCCTAAATTACATCAGCTGGTACCCTTACCTTTTGGGTTTTGCTTTTTTGCCCTTAGAGTTGGCTGCCAAGTGGTGTCGAAATTCCCTCGCCCACTGGCCATATAGTCATTCTGTGGTTTTTCTCTTATTAACTGGTTCTATGTTGAAGAGTTATGACATTTGAGTGCGTCGTCAGTTAGAAGTTAGCTAATCCTTCTTGTCTTGCTTAAATCCTTTTTACAATACCCTCAACGTAACGTATAGTATTCCAGGAATATAATCTCATATCGTTCCTCCGCTGCTAGTTCCGATTCTTCTATCTCGCGTGATCATACCAGCACTAACGCATTAAGTTCCATTAGAATTTTGAGGTTAAGAGTGTTGGGGCGAGAGTAATACTGGGATGGGTGACCTCCCTGGGAAGTCTTCGTGTCGCATTTCATTGTAATCCTTGCCATAATATGTGGGGCACTCAACTTAGCTCTAGATTTACCTCAGCGTTGTCTCGCGAGTCTTTATGCTTTGCCCTATCCTTTTGTTTGTTATCTTGCATCCAGTATCGGTGTAGACCTTTAGCTCCACTATCCTCTATTCACTTGGTGTTCTCCTCATTTTCTACCACAGGAGGCTTTCTATTTCTTTTTCTTTGGTTATTTATCTATCGCAACATCATTTGCGACTAACTCTATAACCAACATTTTAGTTTTTGGTCGGGCATGCTATCATTATACTTCGTAGTATATCTTAAGTTGGTTGATATCCTTTCATGGTTACACTCTTTTGTTTTTATACGCAGCCGCCTTCTAGTGTTATGTTGTTCAGGGTCTCGTCACAAACTTCTTAATGCTTCCTTATGTAGCATTCTGGCTTCCATCCAATTATTGGTAGCTTCCGGACCTTTCTAACTTGGTTCAGCAAGATATCTTATTGAAGTTTAGACTTCTATCTCACATATATTGCTATATCAATTGCCTCCTCCTACCTTTGCCATTTTCTCATTAACTTCCCCTCTTTAGAGGGTACTCGTACTTTCATCTGCTTGTACCTTGCTCTATGTCTCTTTGTCCAGTCTCAATTTCGCCCAATCTCCCCCTCCAATCTACTTGGTACTGCATCATGTCTTTGTCTATCTTCATATTTTATAATCGGACTATCCGCGAATGGAGCTGTGGCTAAATTACAAAGCGACGAGAACCTTTTCGTATTTAATATGATGTCCTGTCTACTAATTAGTACTTGAATAATCTGACCCAAGGAACAACTCATCTAAGGCCACCTTCTACTTTTCCTTTTCCCAGAATTACTTCGCACCTGTAGTCGTTCTAATTCAAATTAGGTAGTGCTAGTATTCCGACGATAACTATTTAGGGTTTTCTTGAAGTAGTAGCTTTATCCCAACCTATATACTTTGCTTCTTGGGGAGAATAGAAGTTGCGCCATTTGTTCCTTAAGTTTTTCATCGTCGTCCCTTAAGGGTTCCACTATTTTTGGGGCGACGTTGTGTACACGCGTCATTTCTTTTTGTATCTTAAGCCCCGTGCTCTTACTGCGTTCTCAATGCAGGCCTTTAACTTGGTCAATGCGTACTAAGTGCGTCTTACTAGTGGTTCCACTTTATCCCTGCATGCTCGTATTACACTATTCAATTGCATACTTACATATCCCCCTATTAATTCACATTCGTGTTCAGTTCCTGACATCTCTTTGAGGTGCTTCTGTTAGAAGTTCTTTTCCCAATTAGTCGGTAGAGAACTATAAACTGTTATCGTGAACCATTTTCCAACCATTGTTGGAAGAAACCAAAACCTCTTAAATACACAGTTTCCCTGTTAATACTTGCCCGACCTGGTCTCCTTCCAAGTTTATCATTAAGTTATGAACAACTCGTCAAATTTATGATAAGAATTGAGGGCTTGGGACTTTAAAAAAGAGTGAAGCTCAATTACTAGACACCTTACCCTTCAACCTGAGCTTCTCTTTTTTTCTACAGCATAGTTACAGCTGAAGATACTGTGGTCTGAACTATACTACTCAGATAGACTTTTATTTCTCCGTAATAAACTTTCCCGAGTGAAAAGGGTATCCCTTATGGACGACATAAAGGGTACCTCTTACAGCTTTATTTAACCATAATGGGGGTACTTGGTATCAACTTTTAATGCATACTAAAAGTCTATGTTCCATTTCCTTTTCTTGTCCTGAGAAAATTTCGGCAGAGTTTCCTCTACACTTTTTACTATCCCACAACCTGCATGCAGAAAATACCAACAATGCCTTACAGGGCCAACACACACACACACACATATATATATATTTATGTCATATCACAGCCACACAGGGCTTTCAATAGAATCTCATATCGCAGCCACATAGGGCTTTCAATGTTAACGATAATATAAAAATATTGGACTTACCTCATATGTCCAACTTCAAACTGCATCCGTTGCACTTCCTGTCTGCTTTCCTTTCAGGTTTCAACTTTACATTTCAATAGTACTTCAATACCTTACCCGACGGATATCTTCCGTGGCTTTACTTTACTTACCTGCATGCTTCGTAACTTTCTATGTCGTCAATTACTTCCTTCTGTTGGTATCATCCTTCTTTTAAGATCCAAGGACAGTATAAGGAATTTTCCTATGACTCGAGTCTAAAGCACGATCTCAGATGTGAAAGAAAGGTAACATCCTAAATGCCCTGTAGCTTCCTGTTTATGGATGTGGCGCAACACATCGATAACCAAGACTCTACTAGACACGGTCTGTAGATAATCAGAGGACGAACTGCTCTGATACCACTTCTGTCACGACCCAACCCTGTAGGCCGCGACTAGGGTCCGACCTGGACCCCCTGTACATATATCTATTAGCTGTGGTCACATTGAATCGTAAATAAGATAATATCATGTAACAGAGCCCCACTGACATATACAACCTACATATACATGTATGCAGACCTAAGTGAATCAAACTGACATATACAACCCACATATACATGTATGCCATAACATATTCACATATATCATAACATATTCACATATATCATATATCAGGTAGACCTAGGTGAATCAAAATGACATATACAACCCATATATACATGTATGCAGACCTCTAAAAATATTAACGACAACATATGGCGGGACAGGGCTCCGTCGTACCCCTGAATAGACACAACAATTTTACACATCCATGGTCCGTATAAATAACTAGGCTTTGATACAATGGAGCCTCTTCCAACTGAGCTGAATGGAATTCTTAGCTGATGGACTTCCAAAACCTGTACCAGTGCCTATGGGCATGAAATGCAGCCCCCCGACGAAAGGGGGTCAGTACGACATATGTACTGAGTATGTAAAACATAACATGATACAACTAGAAGCATATCTGAATTAGAGAAGCAGGGGATAAAATATCAAATCAGAAAACGGTACTTGGAAAAGTAAAATCATGCATGCTCAAATTTTCAATGTAGCCGGCCCTATCAGGGATCCGGTGAATCATATTTGTAGTATCAGTATTAGGCCCCATGCCATCGTCACCTTTTTTATAACACATCATTATAGTATCCATATAAGGCCTCGTGCCATCGTCACCTTATTACAATACATCATCATCATATATATACATACGGATGCCGACCCTCTAGCGAGGGACTCGATAAACAATGCAGTGAATTGCACGAATCTGATAATCGGCCCGGGACTCGGAGAAGAAGTGTTACAATATACACGAGTAGAGTAGTGAGAAACAAAACACAGTTTAAATCATTATCTAAGACTCAATGAAGTCATCAAGTGAACCATCACCTGGGGATCAGGGTAGAAGGTATCTGACGTATACTCTCTAACTGTCACTAAGGACTATGTAAAAAGGAGTTTTTGGAAATCTTAGACATATACCAATGTGAAATATCTTATAGCAGTCCAAGAATTGGTTATCTCATAGCCTTTCTTTTTTACAAACAAGAGCTTAGTTGAATCAATTGTTATACAGTCATATAGAAGACCCGAAGATAGCAGCTTACTACTTTAAAGTTTAACATTCAAAAGTGAGTGAGGGTCCTGAAGTCATATTCAGAACCTGGGAATTGAATTACCCCCAAAGCTCATATCATATTCTTCTTACATCTAAGACATGCCAAAAGAGAAAAAATAGGCTTTACATACCTATACCAAAAACATACCAAGAGAAGCTTCACATACCTCTTATGGACTCCCCTTAATGGTGTTCACGTCGTTGTCCTCGAAACCTATTTAACATGGAAGTAATGCAAGTGTTAAAAACCTTAGACTTTTCAGCAACTTAGACAACCCATGAGTATTCATAGCATTCATCCCTTCGCTCGCCTTCTCGACTAGTTCCTTAACTAGTTAAGGCGTTAACGAAAATTGGGCAGCACCTCCCCTATAATGTGCCCTATCCAAATTTCCAATTCCACTCCTAATACCTACAGCCAACCAACAACAACAATATGCAACATACTTTTAAGAAATTCACACCAACAATATACAACATAATCTCCAAACGACTCGTTCAAAATTACGATATCAAAATAGGGTTTCTAGTTTCCATTTTGCAAACCTTTACCCGTACAAAGAGGGGGGTCGTGTGGCTGCAATATGAATCTCCTCCACCTCATTTAAAAAATATTTAGACCCTGCAACATGCACCACACAACCAGAAGCAGCCTCCACACACACAACGCCTCATTTCGACTACAATTTAACTACGACGACTTCAATTTCAATTGTTTCTACTGTCGAGCATTTCCATGATTTTTTTAAAACTTCCAGCAGACTCAGAGGTGTTTAATACACCCTATAACAACACCATAAAGTCCAAATTTAAAGGAGAAGTCTTACCTTACCCGAAATTTGGCCAAAACTAGCCAAAATTGTGCCTCGGAACTTTTCTTACGCGACTTGAACCGCCGTGGCTGCTTGCTGTCCAATTTTTGCTGCTCCAAGCCATGATTTTATACTACTAATATCTCCATATCATCTTGGTATACGCTAGATAATTAATTTATGGAACAAAATCGGAACTTACCTTATTTTTTCCTCCAAGCCATCACTATTTTCTCTCAACTTTAGGGTTTGCTTTCCTTTATTTGCTGCTGCATTTTTGGATGGAATTTTGAGATAAGAAGCATACCCTTAGTCACAATATACATATATGTAGGTGTCCTTAGGAGGTGACATATGTCAGCCCCTAAGGGTGACATGTGTCCAACCCTTATTGGGCCACCGCATACATGCCTCCAATTAGGGGCTGCCACATGGAAGTGGGGCCCACCTCCCCCTAACAGGGGGGTCACCTACTTGACCCCAAGTAGGTGGGTCACCTGCTTGCTTGAGGTGATGCCACATGGCACTCCTCCATTGGCTGCCACGTGTCACTTTGTTTTCTCCGTCGTGGGTTCGTAATCTCGTCTTATTTTAAGAGCCTATGTAATCCATGGTACGCAAGCTTGGTATGTACTCCAATAGCTTAAGCATGTAAGAATTACAAGTTAGTAGCTTATGTAGGTAAATCGAGTCCAATAACTCATTACTTAGCCTCCAATTCCTTCCGGATTCTTATGACTCCATTTCCAACTTTCTCTACTAAGGGGTATCACATTCTTCCTTCCTTAGAGTCGTTTGATAGTGTCGTAGCGTATCAGGCTCACATGATAATGTCTAAGGAACTTATGAGACATTCCGAGTTTAATAGTGTGGGGTGTAACAAGGGCCCTTGACGTACCCCTCTATAAACAAATATATACATAGAAGGTTTGGTACTACAACTCAGCTCCAAATCAATGGTGCTCCTTCCAAACTGGCTGAGTGGAATCCTAAGATGGCAGACTTCCAACACATGTGTCTGTATCTGCGGGCATGAAATGCAACCCTCTGGAGAACGGAGAGTCAGTATGACATATGTACTAAGTACATAAGCATAACAAAACTAAGATAACAACTGAAACAAGGATACAGGAAACCAAGTATAATATTTAATAGGGTACTGTACCTATACCTCACAAAATAGAGTTATGTATACCATTATCACATACCATATCTGGATTACTCGGGGACTCAGTGTTACAAATACATCATCTATCACGATAGGCATATATATGCCATTAGCACTGTAGAACGTACAGCCCGATCCATGTATATAGCAAGCACATGCCGAAGAATGACGGCCAAATCCATATATCATATAATAATTCTAAGGAACGACAGCCCGATTCGTATATCATATGATAATACTGAGGTACGACAGCCTGATCTATATATCGTATAATAATGCCAAGGTAAAATGGCCCGATCCATATATCGTATGATAATGCAGAGGTACGATGGCTCGATCTGTATATCGTATGATAATGCCAAGGTACGATGGCCCTATCCGTATGCATATATATTATTTAATAGTGCCGAGAAATGATGGCCCGATCCACATATCACATAACAATGCATATACGTGCACGTAAAACTCAATAAAATATCAAACATCCCTCAGGTATCACCATAAAGTATGTTCAAGAGCCCCTAGGAATAGGAGATTATACATTCCATCACTATTCAGCCTATAGAAGGCTCGAGGGTCGTAGTTCAGCTACTTTAAGACCCTTATCATTCAAAAGTGAGTACAGGTCAGGAGTCACATTCAAAACCTATAAATAGAACTATCTCTAACTCATATTATACATCGTTTCACTTATATTAAGCCATTTCAAGAAAAGGGAGTGATAGGCTTCACATGTATTACTTTGTATCACATAGAAGGCTTACAAGACCATAATTATCCCCACATTATATATAACAACCACTTATGGCTAAGACATGCCAAGAGAAAAGAAGAGTTAAGCTTTACATACTCGTCCCTTCTTAACGTATGGAAGGTTTAAGAAGCCCTAGTTCAATTACTATAAGAGTTCTATCATCAAGAAGTATGTATGAACCGTGAATTACGCTTGGCATATATGATTAGATTTACCCTCAAGCTCATATCATTCACTACTTAACTTGAAGATATTCCAAAAGAAAGAAAGAGATAAATTTTACGTACTTACGCCAAAGACATGCCAAGAGAAGGAATAAGCTTTACATATACTACTTTTAAGCAATATAGAAGACTTGAGGAATGGGAGGTTAACTACTTTAAGAGTCTTAACATTCAAAAGTGAACACGAATTATGAATCATGAATCATGTTCATAGCTCATGAATATAATAACCCTAGACTTCATGCACATATCATTTGTCACTTAAATCTAAGACATGCCCGAAAGAAAAGAGAGACAGGCTTTATATACCTCTTACGGGTTACTCTTTGTCACGTTCGCCTCGTCGTCCTTTGAACCTATTCAACATGGAAGAAATACAAACATCAACAACCCTTCACTTTTCAGCATCTTAAGTTGCACACGAGTATTCATATAACTCATTTCGTCGCTTGTCTTCTCGACTAGTTCTTTAGTTAGTTAAGGCGTTACCGGAAATCGGGCAACACCTCCTCTATAACATGCCCTATCCGAATTTCCAATAACATCTCTAATCACTAAATAGAACAAAAAAAACAACATGTTGCATATATATAATCAATTGACATCAACATTGCACAATACAAACTCCAAACGACTCGCTCAAAGTTACGATATCCAAAATAGGTTTTCTAGTCTCTATTTTGTAAAACCTTTAACCGTATGAAGAGGAGGGTCATCTGGCTGCAACCAGAAGCTCCCAAACCTCTTTTAGAATACTTTTATTCCCTGCAACATACCACCACACACCTGCGGCAGCACCCCACACGCACAACGCCTCATTTCGACTACAATTCAACTATAACGACTTAAATTTTAGATTGTTTCCAAAGTCAAGTATTTCTATGATATTTTCACATTTCCAGCCACTTACACAATATATAATACACTTCATACCAACACAATAACCTCCAAATTGAAAGTAAAGACCTTACCTTACCCGAAATTGGCCAAAACTCGTCAAAACTTTGAAAACGTGAATTCTGGACAACCTACTTTCTTGTATTATTGCTTAGTTTCGAAGGGGTAAATAGGATTTGTGGCCTAATTAAAGTTATATAAATGTGTCTTAGGGTAGTATATAATTTCGAATCACCCCTATAGCAATTTTGTATAAAAAGATATGCCCAAAATACCAACAGCAGTCCGTGTAGGATTTCCAAAATAAAATCTGGGTAGCACCTCCCCTATACTTCATAACCCTTTTTCGAGCAGATAAAACCAAAACTGGGTTTTATAGGCTAAATGAAATTATATACCTATGAAATATATTTCCAAAACATCTTGAATTACTCGAAATGAAGCTTTACACAAGGAGTTATATTAGTATTACTAACAATATTCCTATTTACAAAATGGGCTTGTTAACAAGAACAAAAACCTCCTCATTGCCCCAACGATAAATTTTATGTTGTTAAACACTGTTGCTTAACTGAAGAATACCTTAGATACTTAACTTATGGAATCAAATCAGAGGACTTACCTCTTCTTGGCAAAATTCGTGGCTGCCTCTAGCCTTCTCTCTAGTTTCTCTAAGTTTTCCAAAGTGAAAGGATGAAGAAATGAAACATTTTCAGCATATTACACATGTATATGTCCCTCCTTTAGAAGGTGTCACGTGTCATCCCCCCAGGGGTGACATGTTGCAGCCCTCTAGGGTGCCACCTCATCCATTCCTCCAACCCAAAGCTTCCATGTGGCAGCATGGGGTCCACCCCAAGTAGGTGAGACACCTACTTGCTTCAAGTAGGTTCATCACCTACTTGCTTCAAGTAGGTACATCATTTCCTTATTTCTCTTCCGTGGTTTCGTAATCTTGTCTCACTTTAAGAGACTATATATTCCTTGCTACTTAAACTCGACGTGTACTCAAGTAGCTTAGTTATATAAGACGTCTAAGTCGGTAGCTTACGTAAGAAAGTTGAGTTCCACGGTTTGTTAGTTGGCCTCCAACTCCTTTAAAATACTTATAACTCTATTTCCAACCTTCACTATCACGGTGCATCACATCCTCCCGTTCTTAGAGTTATTTGGTAATGTGATAGATAATAGGGGTCATATGGCGATTTTGAAGAAACTTAAGAACACGTCTCCAGGTACAGAAGTATGGGATATAACAAATTGGGTACCATGATCTGAAATAATTAACAATGCCACACCATGCAACCTAAGCAACTCCCAAATATATAACTTAGCCTAATCTCTGGCACTATAAGGGTCTTGACTGGTACGAAGTGGTCCAACTTAGTCATTTTATCAACAATTACCCAACTTGAATCATGACATTTTTGAGTATGAGGCAAACCCACAATAAAGTCCATATTAAAATCTTTCCACTTCTAAGTAGGTATTTCAATTGCTTGTGCTAGGCCACCCGACCTTTGATATTCGGCCTTCACATGTTGGAAATTTTGACATTCAAACATGAATCTTGCTATCTCTTTTTTAATGGCACCCCACCAATAAAGAACCTTTAAGTCTCGATATATTTTCTCTGAACCAGGATGAATAGAATATGAAGAAATATGAGCCTCCTTCAAAATCAATTGCCTTAGACCATCCACATATGGAACACATAACCGACCATGCTAGTGAAGTACTCCATCCCCCCTTTGGAAAAAGACCTCTACCTTCTTTCAACCAAAATTCGCTCTTACCAAAATTTGCAAACAATTGCCTATCCCTCAAGGTTTGAAGCACAACCCTCAAATGATTCTTATGTTCTTTCTCAACCCGAGAATAAATCAAGATGTCATTAATAAAGACTACTAGCAAAGTATCATGGTAGGTCTTGAACACCATTGGGTCCATAAACAGCGCCGGTACATTCGTCTACCCAAATGACATCACCGCAAACTAAAAATGACCATACCTTGTTTGGAATGCTATCTTGGTAATGTCACACTCCCTCGTCCTTAGTTGGTGATAGACGGACCGAAGATTGATCTTGGAGAAGTTGACTTATCCCTTGCTATTGATCAAACAAATAATCTAGTTTAGGGATTGATACTTGTTCTTAATGGTCACTTTGTTCAATTGACGGTAATCTACGCACATTCAAAGAGACCCATATATCTTTCTTACAAACAGCACGGGAGAACCCCATGGTGAATTAATTGGCCTTATGAACCCTTTTTCTAACAAATCATTTAATTGTTCCTTCAACTTCTTTAATTCCACCAGGGCCATTCGGTAAGGAGCAATAGAGATATATTGGGTATGGAGGAGGAGATCGATATCAATATCAACTTCCCATTGGGGAGGGATACCGAGAAGGTCATTGGGAAAGACATTGGGAAACTCATTAACTACGGGAACTAACTCAAGAGAAGGACCTTCGGAGTCGACATCCCTAACCCTCACAATATGGTAAATATTACCGTGAGCAATAAACTTTCGGGCCTTAAGAAAAGAAATTAACTTACCCTTCACCACCTAATCATGACCTTTCAATTAAAGAGTAGACTCATCTAGGAATTGAAACTTGACTTGATGAGTCATACAATTTATGGAAGCATTAGATGCATGTAACCAATCCATCCCACGTATAATATCGAAATCTACCATGTCAAGATCAATGAAATCACAAGGAACAACTTTATGAAAGATAGACACGGCCCAACTATTATAGACTTTTTTAGAAATAATTAACTCACCAATGAGGGTAGACATCAAATAAGGTGCTATTAATATTTCATCTAACTCATCAAACCTATTAGCTAAGAGTGGAGTAACAAATGACAAATTTTCACCTAGATCTAACAATGCATACACATAACAAACAAAGACCTTTAACATACCATTAACAACATTTGGTGCTTCCTCAACCTCTTCTCTCCCATGCAAAGTATAAAAATGGTTGGTGTGTTGGCCACCTAATTGAGCTTTTTAACCATGATCCATTTGGCCTTGAGTACTAATACCACCACAACCTCTACAATCCCTATCATGATGACCCATCTTACCACACATGAAGCGTGCATTGGAGCTAGCTAAGCATTTGCCCTTGTGATTTCTTCCATACTTCTTGTAAGTGGGGAAAGCTTGAGTACCAAAATTCTCTCTTGGGACCATTGGGTTAGCACCCTTGTCCTTGTTGAACCTTGGAAGAAGAGTATTCGTGGAACCTTATCCCACAAGTTATTGCCCATCTTGGCCCTTTCCACTACCACTATAATTGGATCTTTGAGGATTGAACCCTTCACCATCAACTCTATCCTTCTTGAACCCTCTTGACCTCTACCTCAACTTCCCTTCTTCAATTTTCCCTGCATATGTCATTATTCGGGAGATATCCATCTCTTTGACTAACATGGTTGTTTTGCATTATTTTGACACCAAGCTAGAGATAGCGGAAATGAACTTGGTCATCCTTTATCCTTGGGTCGGAGACTATGAAGGGACCATATTTAGAACATTTAGTGAATTTGAGGCAGACTCCCTCACACTCATACTCTCTTGACAAAGGTTGATGAACTCTTGGATTTTGGCCTCTCTTATCTCCAATGTAAAGAAGCGGTCTAGGAAGGTGCCTTTGAACTCTTCCCACTCTATTGGCCCTATATCTTCACCTATTTCAATAACCCATATTGTATACCAAACTCTTGACATATTCTTGACTTGATAGACACTAGCTCGGCCTTTTCATTCGGAGGAACACCCATGATAGAGAAAATTTGATGCACTTCATCCATTAACTCCATAGGGTCCTCATCAACTTTGGAACCATTAAACTCAGGCAAATTCATTCTCTTAAAGTCCCCAATTCTAGAAGGAGGAGGAACACCTTGATTTCTTTGGTTTGCTATGGCTAGAACCAAAAATGTGATGATATTGCAAAATTCCACATGGGTTACCCCTTCCTCATAATATAGAGCATCGCGAACCAGAGGGGCTTAGTCCTCATCATCAATCCTTGGTCTTGGAGGTGCTCTTCCTCGAGGAATTATCTTGAGAAGAAAAAATGATTCATTAATTAGAGGAAGTCTTAGGACACTCTAGGGAACAACAAGAATTTGAAAGAAGTGAAAACTTTCCTAAACATCTCATAGCCTCTAATTCATAGTTACAACGCACTTCACAACCATGATCAAGACCCTATTCGACATGGTATGTTGAACTCTGAGGACTATTTTAAAATCTCTAACTCTTATACCATGTTTGTCATGACCCAAACTTAGGGCCTAGACGTGACTTGATGAATGAGACACTCGCAGGTATCTCACACAAGCCTCTTAGCATTCATTTATGTTTTCATAGGTAATGATATTCAATAATTAGCAAAAATGAAAGGGGAAATAGGATTAAGGGAATCAACATAGAATAGGAGTAAAATCATACATTTATGTCCATACATACCTCTACTCAAAATATTTGGGGGGGGGGGGGCTAAGACATGTCCCTAGCTCACTCTCATAGAAAATGGAACAAGTACTCAATGGAATTCCAACGTGTATACAAATCATGAACTAGAAAGGTAAAAGGGGTATTATCCTCGAAATTTGGGAACTCAACAAAGTAGTAATAGCCTTCAATGATCAAACTAGCCAAGGGGAGAAGAGTGTGGAGCAATGCCGGTCCCTACGTTGTTATATCATGTAGGCAAAACACTATGTGTTAGTATTTTGAATATAAT
Source organism: Solanum dulcamara (assembly GCF_947179165.1). Taxonomy (NCBI): domain Eukaryota; kingdom Viridiplantae; phylum Streptophyta; class Magnoliopsida; order Solanales; family Solanaceae; genus Solanum; species Solanum dulcamara. The sequence goes on from NC_077240.1 coordinate 51,455,661, forward strand.
AAATATGTAGGCATAAATGAACATTTAGGAAACATTTGAACATCAATGTAGTATGAGACATAGTGTAATGCATGCATAATAAATATTAAGAATAATATTTAAAATATTCATTTTGTGGGGAGATGACAGTAACTGACATTTAATACCATTCACACTATTACATAGAATCCTACATAACCCTCTAAGTTGGCACAAGGAGACTACTTGCTGGGTAGAACTTCGTCAACTTTAATCATTTTATTAACTTTAACATTAAGGGCTATTTGTGAATACCCTAGCCTAAATATCCTACAAGGTCTCATATTTTGGCGCATAGTTAATACCACATGAGACATTACATAGTGACCCCTTAGGTCGAGTCCCTATCTAATACTACATTTGGTTCTATATCAACTCCCACAGAATAATATTTAAATGTCATAATAACATAAGCATTCATGTAAATTTAGAAATAAAATCATCACTCGGTTGAATAGCTCATTAAAATATTTCATTTGATTAAAATATATGAGAATTTTCCATATCACATAGAATTCATTCTTTGGATAAGAAGCCCTTTCATCATCACTAACTCATTTCGTAAGACTCCCTTTAATCATAAATATTTCCTTTCATAAAATCTTCATTTTGGAGTCAAAGCTTTTAATTCAACTTCATTTTTATATAATTAAAGTAGGTGAGTTCATTTCATACAATCTTCAAATACATTTAAAACAATGCTAGCATGCATGAGAGAAATGGAAATACATCAATTAAATCATCTTAAAGTAACCCACCAAAGCACTTTAAAGCTACTTTCATGCTTTCATATAAGGAACTTGAAAAATTATCACTTTTCATAAAATTGATAGTCAATATATACCAATATAAGTAAATAAACATCAAATAGAGAATAATCTATGCATTTGAAATCACCATGTAAAAACCCATAACATTTCATCATTTACTATTGAAATATTAAGTTTAGTAATCACTTGGGCTCCACCGATGAATGAAACACATATACCTTGGGGAAACAATTCCTTCTTGCAAAACTTGAAAAGAAATGGAGGCTTGATCTTCTTGGAGTGAAATCCTAGGATCTTTCTTGAAGATGGAGGACACTTTCGGAGAGAAGGGTTTTCATTTGGGGAAGTCAATGTGGAGAAATTCAGGGCTTTATGGTCCATGAGGCTCACCACTGCGCATGGTGGGGTCCCGTGGTGATAGACTTGGGAAAGATTTTTTTGAAGTCTGCAGGGTAGGTCTCTTAACTTTCTCTACGATGACCTTCATGGTCTGTATAGGGCATAAAGGTCTGTGAACCGTGGTCGTGGTGCAGGACTTGCAGGAGGACTTGCAGCAGTGACCATCATGGATCACACTATGGTCCATCTCCATGGCCCGTCGTGGTCGTCTGTGGTCTTTGCTTTGGGATGTTTCCTGGGGCCTTAAGGGAGGGGTCACCACATAGGGCACTACAATATGTGGTTCTCATAAAAATCTGTTGTCCCTCATCATAGTCCCTTTTCTACAGGTTTGAGTCTCTGAATCCCTACTACTATGGCCCCCTACGAGGCGTGGTGAGTACAAAGGCCCGTGATGGCCTTCTGTGGTCAATACCTGGTGCTATTTTTTCTGCATTTCTCTTCACCTTCATTCTTTGTTCCTCATTTTATGACTTTCTAAATTTTTTGGTCTTACATAAATAATTCATAAACAAAAACTAAATGACTTTCAACATACTAGTCACAAAATCGGGGAATTCTCTAACTCTTGACGAGTCTAAAGGGCATAAAATCTGTTTGGCGCAGAGTGCATCTTGAAGTAGTAGCACGTTGATATGGATGACTGGTAGTTTGAGTCTGAACTTCGGGTCTAGCCCTAACTATACACTCCCTTTCATGATGATCATATTTTCCACACTTGAAACAAATATCCAATCCCTCTAAGCACTCTCGTCCATGATTTTTCCCAAACTTCTTACATGGAGGGATAACTCGACAACCCAAAGCTCTACCTTGTGTATTAGGATTTGTCACCTCCTCCTTCTAAAATGTTGGAGTCGGAGTGTTTAAGTAATCTTGTCCTTGAAATATTTAGCCTTTTCAAAAATGACCATTACCACCACCGAATTTGTTATGAAAAAACCCACCTTCATACAGAGCGCTCTTGGAATTCCTTGCACTTCTCTCCTTAAGCTTTTCACATTCAATTTTCTCATCATAATTCATAAGCCTAGAGATGTCCAGCTCCTTGATTAGCATAGCATTTCTCCATTCCTTTTTCACTAAATCTGACAATCCCAAAATAAACTTGCTTATTCGAGCAAAGAGTCATCTACCAAGGATAGGGCATGCTTGGAAAACTTTGTGAATGTGAGGGCATACTCCCTCACACTCATGTTTCCTTGCTTTAGGTTGATGAATTCCAACACCTTCGCCTTTCTCAGCTCAAGTGGAAAGAAGTGATCAAGAAAAGAAACTTTGAATCTTTCCCAACCCATGGGACCTTCTTCGATCCTTTCGGCCTTACATTGGTTATACCACACTTGAGCGACACCCTTGAGTTAGTAGGCAGCCAATTTGTACAACTTAACAACAAAGTCTTAGGGATCCTTATCAACCTTGTATCCATGAAAGTCGGGAGGATTCATCCTCATGAAATCTAAATCCCGTGAAGCTAGAGTAGGTACAACTCGAGGAGCATGTACCCCTCAATTCACTTTTTTTTTTATGGGAACAGACCCTACACGAGGCTCCCACCTCTCGTGCACAGTCAGGGGTTGAGCATCACCCCCAAGCCTTAACATAAAATAAAACAGAAAAATACAAGGAGGGGGACATAAACCTTACCTCCGATCCTATGTTGGTTCAAAAGTCGGCTAACCTATTAAGGTCGGCTTAACTCATCCCCGTAGCAAAAGGAGCTATCTATAACTAGAAAGCAGTAAACCTATGAGAGGACTCCTCCCGATACAAGTCGACTAAGAAAGCATAAATAAGGGAGACTCTCCCCTTCCATGAGAAGACAAGAAAGTAACCTACACTAGTCCTATTCAACTATGCTACGTACCATACATAGCTAAATTGAGGAAGAACAAGTATATGAACCTTCTATCTCGCATGGGGTGAAGAAGCTCTTTTCATCTTTGCCCTTTTTCGTCTTTTCGTACCAAGTAAGTCCAAGGGAAGTATGCAACAGCATCGCAATCATGATTATCAGCTAAGGAGGATGAAACGAGAGGAAGTATATAGAGCTATAATAACCAGCAACGTTGGAGTTGTTGTTGAGAAAACTAGTAAATGAAGAGCAGTAAGTTATAACTTGTAGGTGATGCAGCCATGGCATGAGCAGTTGCTTGGGTATTTTTCCTTGCACTTTGCATGATTCCAGATCAATACCTATAAACAAACCAATAAGGAGCTCAAAGTAACTTGGAGCTGCTGCAAGAAGGCCCCTACATGAATGGTTGTTGTCTCCTTTTGTTTGATTCTTTGTGGACCTGTACAATGAAGTAGCCAAGGAAGCAAACCAGTGTGTGGGGGTTCTGTAGTGCCCATTGGAGGGCTCCTCAATTGCAAGTAGATGGAAGTTGAAGATTGTTGGTGTTGGATTGTTGTAGTTGTATAGTTGCTGCTGTAGCTTCTGAATTCGAAGGTGCTGTGCTTGGTTGCAACTCCTCTTATTGATAGTTGCTTCACTGCACAGCTGTGAAGCTGTTTTTGCTAATTCAGCTTCAGCACTCTGCAGCATGGTATCTACAACTGCAGCTTCATGGATTTTGCATCTTCTGATGTTCCAGCAGCCTGCATACACAGATAAACAAACACACAAACAAGAGCAATGGCCTTCCAGTTTAGACTCCCATAATGATTGATGGGTGCTGCTGCTACAAGGAGGTTTAACAGATGGTGCCTTGGATATTGGAGGGTTCTTGTGTGCCTGCACAGAATCCAGGAGGGCTGTTGTAGGTGTTGTATCATGGTAGCTGTTGGCTGCATCTACAAGTGCAACCATGCACTTTGTAATCCCTGCATCTGCAAAGAAAAACAACCCTGTTGCTACTGCTGTTGCTGCAGCTGTAGCCCATCTGTTGCAGGTCTGTCTTGATGTTGCTTTATGTACTAGTGAGTTGTTGTATGCTGAAGTACTTTTTCTTGGGGATTGTAGTTGTGTATTGTACCTGCACAAGTAAAAGAACAAGAAGAAAAGTACCTCCAATACTCCTGCACAGCAAACACTGTGTTGTGGTTCTGCAGGTCCATTGTGGACTTGTAGTTTGTCCTTGTATGCTGCATGTTGTTGGAGTTTTTGTGTGTTGTGGCTTGTAAACATGTCCCCAACTGTAACATGCTTTAATGTATCTCCAGATACCTGCAAATGCATAGAGACAAGCCAACAAGACCAAAAACAAATAGGCACCAACCTCCTAATTATGCTTACGTCGGCTAACTTTTTCAAGGTCGCTCAACTAATGTTTCTAATTATCCATTTAAGGTGGAACTTCTTGGGCCTTGTAGTTTCTGTATTTTCTGTGTTCTTGCAACATTTGGATGCCTTTTGGACAAGCTGGAAGCTCCAAGTAGTGAATTGCTCCATTTGAAGACTTAAGTCGGCTAACTTTTTCAAGGTCGCTCGACTAATGTCTCCAATTATCCGTTTGGGATAAAACTTCTTGGGATTTGTAATTACAGTATTTTCTATGTTCTTGCAACATTTGGAGGCCTGTTTGACAAGCTGGAAGCTCCAAGTTGTGGAGTGCTCTATTTGAAGACTTAAGTCGGCTAACTTTTTCAAGGTCGCTCGCCTAATGTCTCCAATTGTCTGTTTGTTATGAAACTTCTTGGGCCTTATCCCTATAGTATTTTCTGCAATCTTACAAAGTTTGGAGGCCTTTTGATGTGTCATGATGCATTTGTTGATTTGCTGCTGCTGTGGCTCAATTACATTCACTGTTGCTGCTGTAATGTAGCATATGCAAGTGATGTTGTTGAGATGTTGCAGATCTATGGTAGGTTGTTGGTCCAAGAATTCCAATCTCAGCTGCTGAAACTCCAATAGCAGGCTAAAAGCTTCATGATACCTACACCAGATAAACAGACAAAAGGAAAAATCCCTTTGCTGATTCCTGTGCTGCATCTCTACAGCATTCTTGCAGCTCCAAGGCCATCTCCAAGTTATCCATTGGTTCATTTTGCAGCTGCTGTGCCAAGAAGCAAACCTCACCTGGCTTGCAGTTGTTTGTCCCCATTTTCCAAATCTGCTGGTACCTACACAATCAAGAATGAAAATAAAAAAGAAACTATCTACTCTAATCCTTACCTCTAGGGGTAGGTTGATTGCTCTAGGAAGGCAATAAACAAGGGAGACTCTCCCCTTTACAAAACTCCTAACTATGAATTTATACATAGGGAGTTCTGTACTACTATTAATGGTATACAATTCAAGGAGGTTGTTTGATCCTCTTCAGTTTTGTCCTCCTAAAATTTGGCATCCCCATTTTGTCTAGGATGTAGTATCCTCTTGTTTCCTTAGGAAGCTGTTGAGCACTGTAGTATTGAACCATGCTATCTACACTGTGGCTATGCTTGGAAAGTGTATCTGCAACAAAGTTAGCTTCCCTATAGATGTGCTTGCATTGAAAGAAATCCAGCATTATGATCAGCTCCTGCAGGTCTGTGATGTAATTCCTGATAGTCCAGGGTGGTGTAATCTCTTATTTTAGCCATTTCACAAGTAATTCAGAGTCAACCTCCAGTAGGACCCTGCTGTAGCCATGTTGAATACACCAAATGATGCCCAGAAGTGCAGCCTGTACCTCAGCTTGGTTGTTAGAACCAACTCCAAGTGGTGCAGCAAATGCATAAAGGAGGTTTCCTTTGTGGTCTCTTAGGATGCCCCCAACTCCAATTTTCCTAGGATTATTCAAAGCACTTCCATCAGTGTTAAATTTAACCACATTGTAAGTTGGTTTGTGCCAACTAACTTGGGTGATTTTTAGCTCCTGACTGCAGCTTTCCACCATAATTATTAGCTCCTTCCAGTCACTTGGCCAGCTAAGGTAAGGGAAAGCTGTGAAGATCAGCATGTAAAGTTCTTTGATAACTGAGAACTTCACTCTACTACTGCTTGACTTTTTTCCTCCATATTTGCTAGCACATCTGTTCTTCCATAGGTTCCAACAGATGAATATGGGGGTAGCTTGTATTAATAGTTTATGGACTTCATTATTTGGTTTAACCAACCACCATTTCATCAGAGTTCTCCTCATGGGGTTGCTGCTGTGATGTATACCCCAACAATCAGAGAAATAATTCCATATATATCTAGCCATGTGTCCTGAGATGAATATATGATCTATGTTATCCCATCCTAACCTATAGCAACAAGAGCACTAAACAGGTGCATGACCAAATTTCTCAATACTTTCATTAGTGGGCAACTTGCTTCTGAGTGTTCTCCAAATAAGAAAGGATATCTTAAAAGGTATATTCTTATGCCATACATAAGTGTCAGTCATGGTTTTGTTCCTTTTTGGCCTGATCTTGTTCCAAGCTGAAGCACAAGTGAAGTTTCCATCTGAGGTCAACTTCCAGTAGGCTGTATCTTGGATGATAGGTTGATACTTGAAGGAAAAACTAAGAATCTTCTGTATCAGATGTTGTGGTGCATGTTGCCTCACCTTCTCTTCATCCCATTCTCCATTCTTCAGGAACTTGGAGACAGTGGTATTGTTAAGTCTAGGTAGACAGTCTTTGTGATAAGCTAGGGGGCCAATTCCTAGCCAATCATCCCACCAAAAACTGCAAGAGCCTGAGTTAAGGTTCCACTGTATATGAGGCTCAATCTCAGCTTTGTTTGTCATCTTGTGTTTCCACATAATTGATTGACCAGTGTCCCATTTCTTGATTACTGGATTTGCCCTTTGGCAATACTTGGCCCTCAGAAAGCTCCCCCATAGAGTCTTCTTAGACCTGAAAATCCACCATTATTTATATTGCATTGCTAGGCAGACATCTTTCAGATTTTTCATGCCAACACCTCCTTCATCTATTGGGTAGCTGAGGGTCTCCCATGATGCCCAATGGTATTTTCTTTTTTCTTTGTCCCATCCCCAAAAAAAGTCTGCTATTAGGGACTTTATTTGTTTGAGTGAAGTGGAAGTTGGAATCACAGCAGATAAGAGATGAATTGGGAGGGACTGCAATACATACTTCAAAAGAGCAGCTCTCCCCCCATAACTGAGGATTTTGGTATGCCATCCTCTAATTCTGGATGTTACTTTGTTCACCATACTAGTAAAGTATATGATCCTTTGACCTCCAATATATAAGGGGCAACCCAAGTAAGTAATAGGGCCATGATTTGTTTTGAAACCAGTGGTAGAAGTGACCCTTTCAGTGATCTCAGGATCAGCATTCAGAGGGATCATGCACTGACTCTTTTGTGTGTTAATAAGCTGGCCTGAAGTCTGCTCATACACTTCCAGTGTCTTCATGATCAGCTTGAGAGAGTAACTACATGTTGAAGTGAAAATGATTATATCATCAGCAAAGCTCAAATGATTAATCAATGGACCTTTCTTCTCCATGTGGAAACCTTTGTACAAATAGTGTTGATGAATATTATTGAGCATTCTTGATAGTACCTCAGCACCTAAAATAAATAGAGCTAGGGATAGTGGATCTCCCTGTTTGAGGCCTCTTGTAGAGTGGAAGAAACCATGCATACCTCCATTCACAATAACTGAATACCAGTTATTAGCCATAAGTCTCCAAACCATGTCAATAAATACTTCTCCAAATCCAAACCTTCTCATGACTAGACATATAAATGCCCAGGACACCCTGTCATAGGCTTTGGCCATGTCTAATTTGATCACAACATTATCTCCAAGCTTTGGTTTTTTAATGCTATGAGTGATTTCCTGTGCCAACATAATGTTTTCAGATATACTTCTTCCCTTAACAAAACCTGATTGATTTTCAGACATCAGTTGAGGAAGAATAGGAGAAAGTCTGAGACATAGGATCTTTGAAATAACTTTATTGGTGAAGTTACTTAGTGATATAGGCCTGAAATCTGATAACTTATTAGGATGATCTACTTTTGGGAGTAGGACCAAACAAGCATGTGAGATGAACTTGGGAATAGAATGCCTACAAAAAAAGTATTTCACCAAATTGAATAAGTCTTCACTGATGATATCCCAGCAAGTTTGGAAGAACTTGCCATTAAAACCATCTGGACCGGCAGTAGATACATCACTGAGGGAAAATACAGCTTCTTTCAGCTCCTCTTTAGTAGGCATAGCATTAAGAGACTGGTTTTGATTATCTGTGATGGATTTGGGGATACATCTGAGGATATCTTCATTAATAGCATCATCCTTACCAGTAAAGATCTTTTCAAAGTAGTCACATGCAGCAGTAGCTATATTCTGATCACCTTGAATAGTATTATCCTGTTCATCAATAATCTGATGGATGAATAATCTTCTTCTCCTTCCTCTAATAATAGCATAAAAGTACTTGGAATTATTGATGTGTAAAGTCAAGAAAAGATTAAAAGATTTATCTCATTGGTCAATGAATAAAAAGAATCTCATAGCCATGATAAGAACTAATATTCACCTAAACCTGTGTGGGATGGGACCTTTAACCAACATATAAGACCATGCGAGCTAATGCATGGAATCCAATGACTCCTACATCAAGAAAAGATAGGCTACCCTGCCAGAGCATACTCCATTAAGTAACTCTTTAACTAGGATATGTAGATCCACTAGCTTCACCATATTGGCATATATAAACTTACGCGGGAAACGTAGTTTGGCAATAAAGGTTGCTACAATGATTTCCTTGGATAACTAACTGTATTATCGAACCGAATCCCACATAAAAGTTCTCTCGGTGCTTAGTTAATATCCCAATGGAACTCATAAAATATGATCATAACATCATAGGGAAAGATAATAAATAATATCAATCTATCTTTATAAAAACATCATAAGAATAGCTCATCTAGCATCATCATAAAAAATCATAGGATTAGCTCATCTATCATATAACTCATGAAATGTGGGAGTAGGCCTTCAATCATTACACAACTTTGATCATTAACATCTTTAGGGACTTAGCTTTCCCTATCATTAACTTGGCTAGAAAGATCATAGAATCATCATTCATGAACTTCATTATATAAAACATCTTTAATTCATAGCATAAACCTTTCATAGAATAAAATTTTAAACTCATAATCATATCTCATAAATCATGCTTGAATCTAGTATATATCAAGCCTCTTTCAGTGCTAAGTCAAATCCCACAAAATAGTATATTGTATTAATATAATCATATATGTAATTTAGGACATCAATTCATCATTTGGTAGAATAGCTCCTTAAAACCTTTACTGATTCAATTATTAAAGAATTGTCCTTATTACATAAATAATCCATTAGCATAGGTGAGAAATCCCCTCACCAACATTCATTCTTTCATTCAAAGACTCACATAATCGTAGTCATTAGCTTTAATAAACATTTAATTGGAATCTATCACCTTCAAGTCCTACTTTAATGAAAATAGAGTAAGACTAGGTGGGTTTAAGTCAATTCAATCCTTCAACATTTATATATATGAAATCATGCATAACACTACAGAGTTCATAAATTTAAAATGATGCTTTAAACAACACACCATAAATTTTAAGAACTTTTAAGGAGCTAAGAAGGAAAAATACTTGCAAACCATCAATCCATGCATTTGAAATCATATAGCATCAAAATAGACCATTAATCAACGGTTAAATCATGATTCATGCTTTTGAACAGAAATTAGAGTTTTCCATAAGAAGATCAAGCTTGAAATCAAAGACATAGTTTGAAAGGGGTTTTTGGGTGTCACAACCTGAACCTAGGGCATAGTCATAACATGGCAATTAGAATTCCAAAGGACTCCAACCAAAACTCTTAAAATACTATTCATGAGCATACATATGTAATAACAAATAAAGTTAAATCAAGATACGATATCAAAATCCTTAATAAGAACATAAGTCTCAAAATTACAAAAATAAGAGACAACATAGACTCTCACTATGTAACATGCCTCCATCACTAGATCGAGGCGTGAGACAATCTCATAAATAACTCAATAGACAACATAGATTAACGAAGTATAATGTCAAAGCGAAATAAATGTCATGTCCTCGAAGAGTGAGTACTAAAACAAGAACCTAATAGTAGACTCTAGCTGTGAGTGGGCGGAGGATAAATGTGATCGTTGGCCCCTACATTATGATACAATGTAGGCAAAAGGTATACATTAGTACATGGAATGCACTAAGTATATGAGTATATGCATGAACAACAAATATCAGACATAATCAATATGTATCATAGATGTAAAACCAATATTTTAAAAAAATGAGTAAACATGAAAACATTAGAAACCTTTATCTCATTGACCAATGCATCAAAAGAATCTCATAGTCATCATAAAAATTAGATATGTGGGAGATAACCGTAACCAACATTAAGACCATGCGAGCTATTACATTAAATATGATGATCCCTACAACGAGAAGGGGGGAGTCTACTTGCCAAGGTAGACTCCATCCAATTAATATCCTCATGTGCTATCTTTGGATCCACTAGCTAGGCCATATTGGCAAGCCTATGGTGGAAACGTAGTTTAAGTGACTAAAGGTTGCTACTAGGGCTTTAGTCGAGCCCCCACCTCAAAGTCTACTTGGTACTAATTATATCATTCTACGGAATACATATCATGTCATAATCATAACTCATTTTTTTAATAATCACAAAGTTTTAATAATCATAATTCATAAAATTGTTTATAGGAATAGGTCGGTATCAAATAATCCATGTAATGTGGGTGTATGACTTCTACAAATATCTTTAGGATCTTAAGTAACCATCCTCATTAAGGATCTTAAGTCACCCTTTAATTAAAGTCTTTAGTCACCTTTCAAGGAAATCAAGTTACTCTTTCCCATAAAAATTTCTTCAAACATCAGTACAACATTATTCATAACCTTTTATAAGGCATTCATAAACTTCTTTGCATAAAGAATCTTTAAATAATAACATAAATCTTTCATAGGATATTACTTGAAAATCATGATCATATCTCATAAATCATACTTAAAACTAGTATATAGAATGGGTTAATGAAATTTAACATTAAATAATGCAATATAATATGAATTATGCATAATAATACTAATAAAATTGAATTATATAAAAATTGAATAGACCGAACGCAAATCATGAAATTAGGGCTTTTAATTAAAGAAATCAAAGGAGAATTGAGAAGAGATCTTTGGGATTCGATCAGTGAAAGGAACCCATGCATGATGTACCACATACCTTAACCTTGATTATCTATAAATTGAAGAGATTGAAAGCATGACCTTGAAGAATTCCCCTTGGGTTGCTTGAGGAAGAAGTAGACCTTGACAGAAAACTTGGGAGAGAAGGCTTGGGTGTTTTGGAAGTTATGTTGAGAATGAGATGGTTAGAGGACTTTAGGATAGTTAATAGTTAGGAATTTGGTCCCTAAAACCGTCTACATTCATTAATGAAATATAGGGAGAATACTAGAATGACCCTCGTTAAAGCTGAATTTGGAACCCTGAATGGGCCTTCACCACGAACCGTTAAGGCCAACACGATCTGTGGTACCCTTGGTGATAAAGGGCTTAGGATTTTGAAAAGGATTTTGGGAAGGCTTCCCAGCACAAGAACCACCACGATCCGTCATGGGCACCACAGTCCATGGTGGTCCTCCATGGTGGTGTACTTGAACTTGAATCTTTGGTGTTTGTAGGAAATTTTCAGGACTTCCTCCATGGAGACCATTACATCACCTTGAGGTCATCATAGTCGGTTAATATGGATTGGGAAAAGGATTCTGATAGTAGTCCTACAGAGGTGTCCACCACTGGAGCCATAACTTTCCATGGTGTGCACCATGGCTCGTGGTGACCCCTTATAGTCCTCACCACTGCAATGCATTTGATAGGTCATGGACTACAATGTTCCTTCACATTCTATGGTTCTCTTCAGCACTTGTGGTGAGTCCCGTGATGACCACCTACTACCAAAACCTACAATCTTCAGGAATTTCATCTTTTGTTCCTCATTTTCTGACTTTGCATCTTTCTGAATGTTACAATATATCCCTATTGGGAACATTTATCCTTGAATGGGACACAAGATAGCATGAATTGAATGGGAAAGGTACATAAAAACTCAACATGAATGCAAAATATCTCGATTAAAAAATAAAATATTTAATCTCAAGCTAAATCATGAGTTAAAAACTCATTTCGTGAACATGAATGTATATGAAACCATGAGAACAATGAAAACACATGACTTTGTCCATTGGATCATGAAGGAACTAAATACATCAACTTAGCACATAAATAAAGAGATGAGAATATCGGGACATAATATCTGCTTTGACATCCCATGTAGCACCTTCAACCTCTTGGTTTCTCTATAATATTTTAACTTAAGTTATATCTTTGTTTCTCAACTTGCTAACCTGTTGGTCCAAGATCTCAATTGGAACCTCTTCTTATTAAATAATCCCTTTAACTTCAATGGTTTCCAATGGCACAATAGAGCTAGGATCACCAACAAACTTCCTTAATAATAACACATGGAACACTGGATGCACCTATGCCAAATCTAAAGGCAAATCTAACTCATAAGGTACCTCAATCCACCTCAAAATATGATATGGGCCAACATAGCAGGGATTTAGCTTCCCTTTCTTACCAAAATGCATCACACCCTTCATGGGTGAAATTTTCAACTAACCCCAATAATTAACATCAAATTCAAATATCTTCTTCTCATATCCGAATAGGACTTTTGTCAGCTTTATGTTGTCTTCAATCTTTCTCTGATAAGTCTAACCTTCTCCATAGCTTCAAACACCAACTTAGGCCCTATCAAAACAACTTTACCCGCCTCAAATCAATTGATAGGTGATCTAGGCCGCGTACCATACAAAGCCTCAAATGGAGCCATCTCAAATTCATAGTGATAAATGTATTTTATGCAAACTCTATCAGTGGTAAATGATCACCCCAATTCCTTTAAAATCAATGATGCATGCTCTCAATATATCCTCTAGTGTCTAAATGGTATGCTCGTCCTAACTATTGGTATGTGGGTGAAACGTTGCAGTTTGTTTCACTTGGGTACCAAGACCCTTTTGGGAAGATCTCCAAAATTGAGATGTAAACTAAGTTCCTCCACACGAATTGATAGACAATGGAACACCATGAAGATTAACTAATTCCCGTATGTACAATCTAGCATTATCATCTGATGAATATGAAGTCTTAACATGAGGAAATGAGCCGACTTAGTCATTCGGTCAACAATCATCTAAATAGAGTCCTGTTGACTATGAGTGCATACCAGTAATAAACTCCATATTCAAAGCTTCCCACTTCCAAGTAGGAATCTTAATGTCTTGAGCCAAACCTCCCTATTTTTTATACTCAACTTTCACTTGTTTACAATTTGGACACTTAACCATGAATTCTGTAATATCCCTTTTCATGTAATTACACCTATACACTTCTCTCAAATCTCGATATATCTTTGTGGAGCCGGGATGAATTGAATATAAAAACTATTCGCTTTAGAAAATATCATATCTCTCTATCCATCAATATTCGAAACACATAAATATATGCAAGACCAACTCGTGAAGCATCACAGTATACAACGAACCCATTGGAATCTTCTGGTAAAGTCAACACTAGAGCGGAGGTAAACCTATACTTCAACTCTTGGAAGTTTTTCTCACATGCCTCAGACTATTGGAATTTCACCTTCTTTCGAGTCAAAGTAATCAAGAGTAATGCAATGAAAGAGAAGCCTTCCAAAAACCATCTATAATAACTGGCTAAGCCAAAGAAAATCCAAATGTCAAGAGGAGACAATGGTGTATACCAATTCTTAACTGAATCAGTCTTTTTTGGATCAACCATAATTCATTCTCTCCGGAAACAATATGTCCAAGGAAAGAAACTGAACTTAACTAAAATTCACACTTACTAAACTGTGTATATAATTGAAGTTCCATGACAATTTGCAACACAATCCTCACATGATCAGCATGTTCTTCCTCACTCCGAGAGTAGATCAAAATATCATCAATGAAGACAATCATATACATATCCAAGTTTTGCTTGAACACCCTGTTCATCAAATTCATAAAAGCTGGAGGGGCATTAATTAGTCGAAAAGACATAACAAAGAATTCAAAGTTACCATACCGAGTTCTAAAGGCCATCTTTGGAATGTCACATTCCCTTACTCAGAGTTGATGATAACCCGATCGAATATCAATCTTTGGAAAGTAGCTTTCTCCTTGAAGTTGATCAAACAAGTCATCAATCCTTAGATTGGGATACTTATTTTCAATTTTGACCTTGTTCAACTATTGATACTCAATACACATACGAAAAGAACCATCCATCTTCCTAACAAAAAGAATCGGAGGACCCCATAGAGGTATACTCAATATAAATGAAACCCTTATATAACAAATCCTTCAACTGATCCTTTAATTCGTTCGATTATGTAGAGGCCATTTGGAATGAAGGAATAGAGATAGGCTGAGTATTGGGAAGGAGATCAATACCGAAGTCAATTTCCCTTTCGGGAGGAATAGCTGGGAGATCATCGGGGAAAACTTGCAAAAACTTATTAACAACTGAAACAAACTATATATTATGAGTTTCAGAGTTAGTTTCTCTAATTTAAACTAGATGATAAATTATCACAACTCGACCTACGGCCTAGGCATAACACGGTGATCAAAATCTCGATAGGGGTCCAACCAAGCCTCTTTTCATAGCATAAAGCATATATAAGGTAATGAAATGCGAAAAACATCATAGAAAGAAGTCTAACGTAAAACGTACAGGAAATATGATCTGACTTCATAACACTACATAATTGTCTATCAATGCCTCTAATTATGAAATTGGGCAGTAGCTTAGACATATTCCTAGATCACCCTCAAAATGAAACACAACAAGAGTCATTGAAAATAAGAGACAACAACTCATAACTTGTCCTTTATAGATGAGGACTCACCAAGACTTCGCTGATAGAAAGCTCACTAGCTATGTGGATTTGTACGTTCCTCAATCTCAACCCCTACATTATGAGAAAATGTAGGAAACAATATGCATTAGTACTATTGAATGTACTAAGTATGTGGGAATGACATGCAACATAAATCATAAGATGCAATAATCAAGATTATACATGATAAAAGGTTAAGTAAAGTCATGAGTAATACCATGATAATCAAATAATTTAAGAGACATAGTTGAAGATCATAAATAACATAATACTTCTATACATATGTATGATAAAAATCATAACCGACAATAAGACCATGCAAGATATAACATGGAATCCCGTTGTCTCCCCATACAACAAAGAAAAGGGGAATCTACTTGTCAAGGTAGACTTTATCCACCCCGCTAGGTGGGTCGTGTACATATGCTATATGTGGATCCACTAGCTAAGCCATGAAGAAAACCTACGGTGTCTAGTAGTTAATGGGACTTGAGGCTGGTACTAAGGATTTTTATAGAGGCCCCACCTTAAGTCCACTCGGTGCTAAGCCAAATCCTACAAAATACATCATAGCATAGTAATCTTAGTAAACATAATATAGACATGATCATAGGTTTAGAATTCATGGAATTTCTCATTCATAACATAAGTGCAATGTGAGTATTGTCCTTCCACATTACAAATCATACTTGCATAATTCATATCATTAGGCCTTAAGTCACCACATAGGGCCCTAATTCTCATTTTCTATAATTTGTGTGGAAATCATAACTTGAAACATACTTATAATTCATGATCATAATGCGTGCATGAATTTAGAGTAAAAACTCACAATCAATTTTATTGAAACCATCAGAATACCTTGAAACACAGGTCTTATGATCAAAATTCATAAAATTCATTATAGAAAATAGCTTCATACATGAGCTTTCATAATTCGTCTTGAAACATGAAATTTACATAAAAACATACTCATAATGCTCATAACCAATGATTAAAAGAAAAATTGAATCAGCCCAACATAATTAATCAAAATTTAATTCAAAAGTAATGAGATTTTTGAAATAAACCTTGGACTACATAAGTGGAAGGGATGTTGGAATCAATCCTTACATACCTTGATTGAAATTGGACTCAAACTTGAGAGAGGAGACTTGATCTTGAAGAAACCCGAATGAAAACTCGATGAACTCTTAAGAAACATTGGTTGAGAATTCTAAAATTTGTTTGGGAAAATAATTAGGGAATAAAAGAGTTTTAGGAGTATTTACGGTTTATTTTGTAATGAATCTAACCCTTAAAAGCGTCCACATACATTATTAGAATGTAGGTAAAATGACAAACTACCCCTCATTAAAATTCCAATTGGGCAACCCTATGACTTGAGTCTACGAGTTATACAAAGGATGGTGAGTCGTCATTACGACTCATCCTGTAAGTCTGGGAAAGACCTCAAAAATCAAGTCTCGGTACTTTTGTTATGAGTCATCTTTATGAATTGTCGTTGGGTCTATGTGTTGCCAATGTTATCCATCTTACAGGTCTAAAAACTTGAAACTTGAGGAGTCTCTACAGTTTTGTTACAAATTATTTTGATGGGTCATCATATCTTCTATGATTCATCCTGTTGAGTCATAGATTGGATTCTGAGGGTGACCCATACTGGTCATCCTACCTTGCCTCAATGGCTCATTTCTATAGGTCTTCGTTCTCCTTACAAGTTTTCAAAGGGATCATCGTCCTAGATCTTTCCTTAGCTAAATTTCCAACCCACTTTTTCACTTTGACAAGCCATGTTTATGACCCGTAACAACTAGAATAAGCATTAGACTGACTCGTAGTCTTGGGAATTTTCAATTCCTTTGAAAAAATTTCTTTCATTCATCTTTTCATCTTACGAGGTCTTAATTAATTACAACCTTTGGAAATCATTTTTCGAACTTTACGACATTAAATGAATTTACCCTTAAACATCAAATTGCTATATTTCCATTCTATGACTAGCTTATTAGGAAACTAAAATTTAACCACAGGGTCTCTACAACATATAGGGGTATAACATGCATGAAGCTAATACATACATAGAATAACATCAAAATTGATCATATCAAGCTATACAAGATCAATAGAGGTGAATTTATGAAAAACTAAAACTGGTAGTTTTTATAGACTTTTTTAGCTACAACTAAATCACCAACTGGAGTATAGACCAGAAATGTCTCTAGGAAGCTCTCAGGACTAACAATGAATCTCATTGAAAGATAAGGGGTAACAAATGATAAACTAGCACCTAGATTTAAAAATGCATAGACATCAAAATCGAATACATTTAACATACCCGTGACCACATCAGAACATTCCTCAATTTCTTGCCTAACTTAAATGGCATATAACCTATTTTGGCGTGGGTCACCACCTTGTGGAACTTATCCTCCTTAAGTAGGTTGACCTTGAGGATACCCTTCCCTTAAATTATTAGGACTTTCAAAAATCTTGTGCCCCATCTTACCACATTGAAAGAAAGCATCCATTCCAACCAAGCATTTACCTCTATGATTTCTCCCACACTTGGTTCATTTGGGATGAATGGGTCCACCAACAACAGCTTGTATCTTAGGATTTGACACCTTGTCTTTCTTAAATTTTGAACGTAGTGTTTGAAGAATGTTCGCCTTTAAACCTTTGGCCTTGTCGGAAATGACCATTACTACCACTAGATTTGTTGTGAGAAAATCCACCTTCAAAACGAGCCCTCTTGGACTTACTTGCATTTGTCCTTTAATTTTCTAGGTTGTAAGACCCTGGAAGTCAGAAAGTTGGAACCAAAAAGACATTTCTCAAAATATGGACTAATCTCACATTTACTTATCACTCTACGACTCATAAAGCCTTCTACAACTTGTAAGAGTGAGTTGTAGAGTGAGTACCAAGGTTCTTAATAGAACAAACCTCAGATGACACCCTACGACTCAATAGGACGATGAGTCGTAGGAATGTCTACGATTTGTCAAAGTGAGTCATTCCAAAACTTTAGAGAGCATTAAAGTTATAGGTTTTTAGGCCTGCAAGACTAGTCTAGTTGACGATTCATGAAAAAGATGAAGAGTTGTAATCATGACTCGTAGGTGAAGGTTCAAAGACCCTCAAGTCTACAACTTTCAAAGACTAAAGGAAGAACACATATTACGACTTGAATTTGTAAATACGAGTCGTAGAAATGACTCATATGCAAACATCAGAGACTTCATTCAAGCCATTTTATCAGAACTAAAGGACAAGTCGTCTTGATGGTTCATCTTTTTTTCATGACTCGTAGAGTCATCTCACAAGAACAAATTTGATTTTTAATAAGGGATACTTACATCATTTCCTATTTTTAGTTCAATGAACCTAGACATAATTATGAATAATTTCAAGCCTATATCCACCAAATTCCTTAAAATTTCCCTCATCCTAACTCACTCCTCTAAATTCTCTTAAGGCAAGAACATAATTTTCTCAAGAATTCTTATTCAAGTTTCAAGCTGGGATTTCAGATTTCACCAAGGTTTTTCTTCAATTTTGAGTAATTTCAACCAAGGTATGTTGGGATTGATCCATGGGTTCCTTTCACCCATGGATTCCTAATGTTTTCACAAAGTTTTTCTTAAATTTCAAATTGATTAAGAACCCTAGTTTTGATAAATTGCATTGGACTGATTTAATTTCATTTCTAGATGTTATTAATGATTATTATAAGTATGTATTCACATAAATTGCATGATATTAAGTTAGATCATGTATGCCCATGCATAAATCTATTTCAAGTATGATTATCAAATTCAAAGATGATTTTAATGAGTTGATTATGAGTTCAATGATTTTCAAGGAAAGTTTAATGATTTAAAGTTGAGATTTATTATTTGATGACTAAAAGTATGATGATGATCAACTATGATTAAAGAAAGTTATTATGGTGTGATAAGTACAATTCTCACACAATCATATTAAAGATTGTTCTAAGCACAATTCTCACTGAAGTATAGATTCATATAACAAGCCTCCAATGCCGATTTCTGAGCAGACCTTTTAATTATTTTGTAAAGACGTTATGGTCCATGTAAATAGTGAGATGGTGTCTCCCGTGAAAACAAATATGGGTATGTAGGTGACAAAAATTCATGATTTTACGAGGATGGATGCTTTGGTGTTTTGGGGTTCCAAGGTTGATGATGATCTACAAGAGTTCATCGATGGCATTCAAAAGATTGTGGATATCATGGGGGTTACCCTAGTTGAGTTGTCGGAGTTGGCTACGTACCAATTGAAGGGTGTTGCCTGTATTTGATTTGACCAATGGAAAAGTAAGAGACCTAGAGAGGTAGATCCTGTGACTTAGAATGAGTTCAAAGGGGTGTTTCTTGATCTATTTTCCCATTATAAAAGAGTTCATCAACTTTAAGAAAGGTAGTATGAGTGTGGGAGAGTATATCCTCAAGTTTACTCAATTGTCAAAATATGCTCCATTCATGCTATCCGACTTAAGAGATCATATAAGCAAATTTGTATCTGATGTGTCAGATATGGTCTCTAAGGAGTGTAAGATGGCTATGTTGATTTGGGAAATGGATATATCAAGACTCATGACCTATGTAGAAAAAATAGAGGGTGAGAAGCTAATAGAGAAGAATAGAGAGTCTAAGAGGCCAAGGATCGATGGTGGTGATTTCTCTCATGGTAAGTTCGTAGGTGGTAGACATCCTCATTTTACCCAAAAGTACTCTGGATGAGGGTCTTCTAATGAAACTACTCCAAGGTTTGACAAAGATAGGGTGCCCAACCTTAAGCTTCAAGGAGTTACTCATATTGTCCAAGTTACTCACGTATGCAAGAAGTTTGGTACGAACCACGAGGGTGAATGTCTAGTTGGTTTGAATGTGTGCTACCGGTGTGATAAGTCGGGTAATCATGCTATGAAATGCATGGTCGAAGATGGTCTCCCCAGGTCCAAGTTGCTCAAGGTGCTCAAGTGCAAAAAAGGTGGTCAACGCAATAATTGGTTTTATGCTCTCTGTGATAGGAAGGAGTTAGAGGAGACTCCTGATGTTGTTACAAGTATGTGATGGGTCTTTCAATATGATATTCATACCTTACTTGATCCGGGTGAAAACTTGTCTTTTGTTTCCCCTTATGTGGCAATGAGATTTCATGTTAGCCCAAAACATTATTAGACTCTTTATCCATCTATACTCCTGTAGGTGAGTCGGTTGTGGCTAAAAGAGTCTATAGAAGTTGTCCAGTTTTGGTCTTCCATAAAGTTTCCCTATGTGATCTAGTTGAGCTTGAGATGATTGATTTTGATGTTATCTTTGGTATGGATTGGCTATATGTATGTTAGCTTCTATTGATTGTAGAACCCAAGTGGTTAAGTTCCAATTTCCAAATGAGGCCGTCCTAGAGTGGAAGGGTAGTAACTCCGTGTTGGAAGGTCAATTTATTTCGTGGCTTAAAGCTCAGAAAATAATCTCCACGGGTTGTACTTACCATCTTGTGAGGGTTAGGGATGAAAATTCTGAAGCCTCCATTCTAGAGTCGGTCCCTATTTTCAATGATTTTACTGATGTGTTTCCCGATGATCTACCCGATATCTCTTCTGAATGGGAGATTGATTTTAGTGTAGTCCTTCTTCCGGATAATCAACCTATTTCTATTCCTCCTTATCAAATAGCTTCGGTTGAATTAAAAGAGTTGAAGGATCAATTAATAGACTTTTTAGACATGGGTTTTATCCTACCAAGTATTTCCCTATTGGATACTCCTATTTTGTTTGTTAGAAAGAAGGATGGTTCACTACATATGTCCATTTACTATAGGCAATTGAACAAAGTAACCATCAAGAATATTTATCCAATTCCGAGGATAGATGACTTATTTGATCAATTGCAAGGGGCAAGTTACTTCTCTATGATTGATCTTTATTCGGGTTATCATCAATTGAGGGAGAGGGAGTGTGACATTAACAAAATGAGATTTCGAATAAGGTATGGCCATTATGAGTTCCTAGTCATGTCTTTAGGTTCGACCAATGCCCATACGGCCTTCATGGACTTGATGAATAGAGTATTCACAAAATATTTGTACATGTTTGTGATAGTGTTGATTGATGATATTTTGGTTTACCCTCAGAATGAGAAAGCAAAAGCAAATCACTTGAGGATTGTGTTGCAAATTCTAAGGGACAAGCAATTATTTTCTAAGTTTAACAAATGCGAGTTTTGGTTAAGGGGGGTGGCATTTCTTCGTAACATTGTGTTTAGTGAAGGAATTATAATTGATCCTATGAAAATCAAAGTGGTTAAGAATTGTCCTAGACCATTATCTCCTTCTGTCATGACCCAAACCTAGGGCCTAGACGTGACATAACGAATAAAGAGTCCTAAGGAACCTCATCTAAGCCTCATAGCATTCATTAAGAATCTTATTGGTAATGATAAACAGCAAGTGGAAATAAATGGGATAATGGGACTAAAGGAAATAACATAGCATAAATGTTATTTACAACATCAAAACATTATTTATCTGTCTAACAATACCTCTACTTTGTTAGACTTGGCGGGGGATAAGAAATGTCCCTAGCTCACCCTCAAGATTAGTCAAAGATAGCAAACATGAAAGTAGAATTTCTAAACATAAATGGAACTCGAAACGTAGTAGTATCATTCCCAACCATGGATACTCACCACTAGTAGTAGTAGCCTTCAACGAATAATCTAACCACGGGGAGGAGAGAATGGAGCAACGCCAGGTTCTACAAGGTGATATCATGTATGCAAAAGTATGCGTTAGTAATTTAAATGTACTAAGTATGAGAGCATGCTAAAATGAATAGACAACAAGTTATATTTATATAAGAAATATGCATAAGTAAATGCATGCATGAGGAACATTATAAATAAGCTTTAAAGCATTCCTTTTGTCGGGAGGTGACATTAATAGACATTTATGATCATGCAAGCAATTACACAAAATCCAATGTAAGCCCCACATTGGAAGAAGGGAGACTACTTGCCAAGGTAGAACTCCATCAAATTTATTCATTTTTATAACTTTAACTTTAAGGGTTTTTGTGGACCTACTAGCCTAAAATAGCCGACTAGGCCTCTATGATGGCACATTGTTAATGTAACATGATAATTTACTTAAGAACCCCTTCGGTCAAGTTCCTATCAACATGCTACATTCTGTGCTAGATCAAATCCCATGGAATAGCATTTAAATATCATGATAACAGAAGCATTCATATAACTTTAGATATAAAATTATCATTCGGTAGAATAGCTCATTAAAACCTTTCTTTAGATTCAGCTATGTGAGAATTGTCCTTATCACATAGAATCAATTCTAGAAGCCCTTTCACCAATCATTCATTTCATAAAGACTTCCTTTACATAAACCTTTACTTGGAGCATTCATTGGAGTCAAAAATTCATTTCAACTTTACTCTAACATGAGGGAACAATGGGTCAGTTCATTTCATAAAAACCTTCTTATGCAATTAGACATCCATGAGAGTCGTTAAAATGCTTCAAATTACATCTCTTAGAACAACCCACCATATGAGCCTTAAACCGTTTACGAGCCTTTATTTTGGCATTTAAGAAAATCATTCATTTGATTAAATTAAGAGTAAATATACATCAATCTAGGTAAATAAACTTGAAACACATCAAAATCTATGCAGTTATAATCATTATATAAAAGCCCATAACATTTCAACATATGGAAGTTGAAATATCAAATTGGAAATTTATTTGTGCTCCATTGGTGGCTGGACCCATGGATGAAAATTTCATATACCTTGTGGGAGACAAGATCCCAAAGAAAAACTCGAGGATGAATTGTGACTTGAATGCCTTGAATATAAAAAGCTAGCCTTGTCTTGAGGTTGTTGGAGAGCTTGATAATAGAGGGACTTAGTTTTTGAGTCTAAGTGTAGAGAATGAGGTCTTGCAAGGGTTTAGGGGTTTGGGATGGGTGGATTCTATACTCAAAAAATCACCATTTTGATTTAAAATTCATGAAAGGACTAAAATACCCATTTTAAAAATCTAGTCCGAATGGACTTCACAGGGGCCCTTCACAGCCCGTGGTTCTCACCATGGTCCATGGTGGGGTCCTGTGATGAGGGACTTAAAAATATTCAGAGAAGGGCATACAGGAGGAAGGTCTCTAAAGCTTCACCATGTTGATACTTTTTTTTTCCGAGAACAGACCCTACACGAGGATCCCACCTCTCGTGCATAGTCAGGGGTTGAGTTGCACCCCCAATCCTTAACATAAATAAAATTATAAAAATACACAAAGGAGGACATAAACCTAACCTCCGACCTTAAGTTGGTTTATAAGTCGGCTAACCTACTAAGGTCGGCCAACTCATCCCCGATACTCGATTGAAAGAGATAAACCTATGAGAGGACTCCTGTCAATACAACGCAACTAAAAAAAAACATAAATGAGGGAGACTCTCCCCTTCCATGTAAATACAAGAAAGAAACCTACACTAGTCGTATTCAAATAAGCTATATTAGAAAACATAGCTAAATCAAAGTAGGTCAAGTATATGAACCTTCCGATTTCTATGGATTGAGATCAATTTTGTCATCGTTGTCCTTCTTAGGATTGTCGTAATGAATTTGTCCATATGATGCAAGTGCGACAATCAAAAGGTTGCATTGTGCTGCTGCTAGTTTGGGAATGTAAAAGAGTACCTCATTGAAAAAACTGGCTTTTTTAAGGTCACTCGACTAAGGTCTCCGATCATCCATTCATGCTGTAACTTCTTAAGCTCTATTATTTTTGGAGTTACTATAATCCTACAACCCCCAGAGGCATTTTAGTGTGGTATGGTTCATGTTGTTGAATGTTGTTGAAAGATGCTAAGGTTGTGAACTATTCCTGGATGTGCTGCTACAGCCCTGTATGTTCTCCCTTGAAGCTGTTGCAAATTTTTGTTGCAGCTGCTTAGTATTTGTGGCTCTCCACATATGCTGTATATGTCTTTGTAGCTCATTGAAATTTGCAGGACTAAGGTAACAGGAAATAACAAAACAAACATCCAAACAAGCCTCCTAAATTTCTGAAATTTCTGGAGTTGTTAGAGTTACATCTTTTTGTCTTCTTAATGTGTGCCAAGGTATTATGAATTCAGCTTTTGTTGGATGGGCCATCAACCTGTAGCTACACATGTAAAGAAGAACAAGCATAGATGGTAGTGGTGGAGTGGTTGCAAGCCTATATGTCAAGAAAGTAAACAAACAAACAAGGCTCCTGCCATATCCTGTATTTGTACAACCAAACAACCAAATAAACAAGCAAAAACTTATAGTTTTGTGTATGTTGCAGGCTACTGAGGTTGTTGTTGGAGGATGATGTTGTTAGAAATTATAGCTTGTAGGCTATTGTGGCTTTGAGTTTGTACTCTTTCCCTCCCTAGTAAATGGTTTGGTTGCATGGAAGAATTCCACTATTTAGCAGGGGGTAGTTCCACATTTTTTGCATAAACCAAGGAATCTGGAGCTGTTGCTTATTGATGGCTTCCAAAATATATGGAGTTGTTGTTGTTGGTTGTTACTTATTATTGGTTTCCAAACAGCCTGCCTTCTCCAAGCTTCAATTCTATTTTGTTTGCTGTGGTAGCTGGTAATTTTTGTTGTAGTGGTATGTTGTTTCTGGTGAGGGCTATAGCTCCACTTGTTGCTTTATTAAGGGTTACATCTCTGGAAACCTGCACAAATAAACAAGGAACACACAAGAAAAGTAATGGTGTAGTTCTTAATGTTGTTGATAGTTCCTGATTCATGAGTTTCCATATCCAATTGCTATTGAAGTTGTTGATGTATAACTGGAAAGCTACAAGTTCAGCTGATGTACTTCCACTTGAAGAGGTTGAAGTTATATAGAGATGGATGTTATTGGTTATGTTTATTTGGAAATTCAACTGAAGCAGCTGTGATGTTGGCTGCTACAAATTCTTTTCCAAGCTCACAAATGGTGTATGCTATATTGTAACTCTAGGTACCTGCAAATTCATAAGGACAATCCAACAAAACCAAATACAAACAAATATAAACAGAAAAGGACATCCCCAGGTTGCTGTGGCTAATAAAGATTTGTTGTGTATTGGACCAATTGTTGTGACTATAATTCCTCTTGTTCTTATTTATGATGAAGCATTCTAGGTTCTCCAAGAGTGTGTTGGAAAAAGTTGGTGGGGGGATTTGTATCTTGCAGGCTGAGAAAAGTCTTTGCAATAGTCTTGCATCTCCAACCAGACTACTAGGTGTCAATTGTTGTATATTTCATTTGTTGTACCAAACACAAGCAAGGTTGTGCATGTTCTTCTTTCCATATTATAGGTCATGTTGGAATTGTAAAGGTCTCTAGGTGGTCCAATCTGCAAGGTGGAACTTGTCATTGCTAAATTGAATTAGCTTATGTGTATGCTTCTCCTCAGTCTGCATAAGAGTAGGTTGGTTCCATTATTTTAGCTCAGCATCATACTTGTCTATCCCAAGCTTAGTCCAAGTTATCAACTGTTGCATCTTTCCAATGCTGAGCCAGGAATTAAACTTGACTGGCCCTCCACTAGTTGGATGACATGGTGCATGTCTACAGGTGCCTACATAATAAAAAAAATAAGAAAAGGAAGAAAAGTTCTACTCTACTCCTAACCTCTAGAGTTAGTATGGTTATTCTATGAATGCAAGGATCAAAGGATATGCTCCCTTTTATAATGGTCCTAACTGTAGAACCTTCAAAATAACTATATCTATGCATAGTAAAAGCCAAATTGAAGATTAAGCTGGACCAACAAGGCTGGAAAGGTCATGGAGGTTTCTTGATTCTCTTAAGCCTTCTTCTTCTGAAGTTGGACATTTCCATCTTGTTAAGTTAAAGGTATGCTCTTGCCTCTTTAGGAAGCTCATGCTTAGTGAGATATAGCTGTGGGTTAGTACATTTATGACTATGTTTGGATAAGACATCAACTACAAAATTGGTTTCTCTATAGGTGTGGCTGCATTTGAAAACCTAGAACTAATGGTTGATTTCCTGTAGTTGTTGAAGCTATGCCTTGACATTCCATGGTGGTTGGTCTAAGTGTTTTATCCATTTGATTAGGAGCTCAGAGTCTACTTCTAGGATCACTTTTGTGTATCCTAATTGGAGACATCAAGTCAAATCAAAGATAGCTGCGAGCATCTCAGATTGGTTGTTTGTGGCTTCTCCAAAAGGGGCTGAAAAGGCAAAGAGAAGATCACCTTGAGGGTTCCTTAGCAATCCTCCCCTCCTATTTTTCTAGGGTTGTAAAGTGCACTAACATCAGTGTTCAGCTTCACCATGTGAGCTGAAGGTTTCTTCCAATAGACAGTACTAACAGTGACTTCATTAGTACATTTTTCCATAAAAGGGACCAGTTCCCTCCAGTTATTTAGCCAACTGATATAAGGGTATGTAGTGCTCAATAGGTTGAAGTTGTCTTTGAATACTGAGTACATCACTCTAGTAATATTGGACTGCTTCCCCCCATATATGATAGAACACCTATTTTTCCATAGGTTCTAATATATAAAGATTGGAGTAGCTTGTAGGATGAGCTTATGGACATCATTATTGTATTTTTTGGTCTACCACTTCATCATCAGACTTCTAAGGGGTGTGTAATCCTTGTTAATCCCCAAAGAATCAGCAAATACACTCCAAACTTTCCTGGCAAAGTTTCTAGAAACAAATACATGGTCAATGGTATCCAATCCAGGTCTATAGCAGCAGTAACACAGGCTGGGGCTTCTCCAAAGCTGATGAGTTTTTCATTAGTAGGGAGTTTCCCTCTAAGTGCTCTCCAGAGAAGAAAACAACATTTAAAAGGTATGTGCTTGTGCCATGTTTGAGAATTGATCCTTGTCCTATTCCTTTTGTCCCTAATAAGTTCCCATGTAGAAGAGCAACTAAATTCCCTACTAATATTAGGCTTCCATGAAGCCTGATCAAACTTGTGAGGTTGATAGTTGATTTTAGTAGCTAGAATACTAGGTACAAACTATGGAGGCACTTCATGAGTGACCATTTCTGCATTCCATTGACCATTGATTATGAAAGAGGACACCTTAGTAGTATTCAGTCTACAACTGACAGACCTAAAATTTTCTAAGGGGCCAACTCCCAGCCAGTTATCCCACCAAAAAAGGCAAGAACCTCATTGTAGCTGCCATTGGATATGAGGCTCAACATTATGTTTTTTTCTTCATCAGCTGTTTCTATATCAGATATTGTCCTGTATGCCACTTTTTGGTTATAGGATTTGATCTCTGACAATACTTGGCATTGAGGAACTCACCCCATAGAGAGTTCTTGGTTCTGAAAATCCACCATTATTGTATTGGAAAGACTTGGCTACATCTGATATTAATCTCACTCCAATACCATCTTCCTCATAGGGATAACTTAGATTCTTCTAAGAGGACCAATGATATTTACTCTTTTCATTCTTCCATCCCTAGAAGAAGTTAGCTGTGATGCTCTGAATTTGCTTGATGGTGGTTGCAGGTAGGGAACTAGCAGACTACAAGTGAATGGGAAGTGCCTGGATGATATGTTTAATCAAAGTAACTCTTCCTCCATAGCTGAGTAGCTTGTCTTGCCATCTATTTATCCCAGCCACAAACTTAGCAATAAGATCAGAGTAGTAGATGATCCTTTGCCTACCAATGTAGAGAGGACAACCTAAGTATGTGATAGGGTATTCTTCTACTTGAAGCCTATAACATTCTTGATTCTTTTCACAGTAGAGTTGAAGGCATTAGGAGGTAGCATATAGTGACTCTTGTCTCTATTTATCAGTTGACCTGAGACATTCTCATAGGTATGTAAGGTCTCCATAATGAGCTGCAAAGTCTGAGACCGCCCAGATGAGAAAATGATTATATCATTTACAAAGATGAGATGATTAATCTGAGGACCTCTCTTTGCCATAAAGAAGCCATGATATTGTGGATGCTGATGGAGATCCTCTTTTATAATATCCCAGCACACTTGGAAGAACTTCCCATTCATCCCATCAGGGTCTACAGCTAAATTGGGATTCATGTAGAAGACAACAGTCCTTAGCTCTTCCATTGTAGGGATAGCTTGAAGATCTCTATTATGTACAGCATTGACCATCCTTGGGATACATTGCAGTGCATCCTCCTAAATATGTTCATCTTTACAAGTGAAAATGTATTAGAAATGGTCACATACAGCTCTGTCTATCTTATCATCTCCCTGCAGCCAGGTACCCTCCTCATTTTGAATGCTATGGATATGAAGTTTCCTCCTCCTTCCTCTGATCAAAGCATGAAAATATTTGGAGTTCATATCACCTTCTTTGAACTATTGCAACTAAGTTTTTTGCGTGAGCATGGATTCCTCCATTTTGAAGTATCTAATATACTCAGCATTAATGGAATAAAGTTTGGTTCTGCACTCCTCATTGTTGACAGAGATCAGTTCCTCTTCAGCTTGTCTAGACTTTTCCTCATATTCTTTCACTTTGGCATAGATATCCCTAAATTGTAACTTGGACCAGCTACTAAGAGTGGTAGATAGCCTCTTCATTTAATAATGGAAGCACCACATTGGATTACCCTTTGTATCCCTGCTCCAGCACCTGCTAACCATCTCCATAAAAATAGGTGGTCTATCCAACAGTTTAGGAATTTGAAGTATTTGATATGATGATAATTGTGTTCAGTTATTTCCAAGAGTAAAGGATAATGATCTAACCCCACTGTAGGTAGGTGAGTAATGGTAGTCTGAGGTATCACCTCTAGCCATTTGTCATTGCACATACCTCTATCTGATCTCTTCTATATTCTGAACATTATACCTCTCAAATTAGACCATGTATATTTTTGTCCTGAGAACCCCAAATCCTATAAACCACAGGCTTCAATGGTGATAATAAATTCCAAACTCTTTCTCATATTGTAGGTTACACCCCCTAGTTTATCTTTAGGATCTGTAATAACATTGAAGTCCCCTAGAGTGTACCATAGAAGGGATGTATTTGACTACTGTAGCATGCTATTCCACAGGGGTCTTTTGAGATGGTCCTTGCATTTTGCATATACAAAAGTAGCAATGTACTAAATGGGGTACATTACATGGTTCAATTCATAAGTAATCAACTGCTCTCCATTTTCTAATATCCTGCAGTCAACATCCTTAGTCTAGTCTGCATCCTTAGTCCAAAAAATCTAAATCTTACCATTTGGATTGCTGATGGCATGGTCCATGCTGAGTTGATTTTTGAATTGCTGAATTTGAGAACTATCTGAGAATGGCTCCAAAATATCTATAATAGATATTTGATGGATACTCTTAAGGGACTTAAGTCTTTCCGTGGCTCCTTGGGTATTGATACCTCTTATATTCCAAATGAGTATATTAATCATTGGGATATTTTAGAGGTAAATAGTCTAGTATGTGGTCTGCCTGTTATGATAGAGTTAGTGGGGCTATTTGGCTTGACATTATACATAGTTTTGTGCACTCCTCTAGGGGATAAACCTTGAGATTTGGTAAGCTATTGAATTTCATCTTCTAAGTCCTTATCATTCTCAGCGGTTGGATTGACAGCTATGAGCAGGTGTTCACTGGCATTTTCATCTTCATCCTGACCCTGCATGGATTGGATATCATTGTCATCCTCAGCTTCAGACTCATCTACAGTATATTCATTTATGTCTAGAGGGACTTTTATGTTAGTATTCAATATACTCTCCAACTGAGACTTTGTGCACTGATCAGGAGTTTTCTCAGTGGTTTTTTAAGTTGGTGTATGATTATAATGATCTTGTAAGGGATAAATATCGATGCCTATTTGATCATCATCCAACATAAACTGCTGACATCCTGAAGGAACCTCAACCTCTTTTACTACTATGTCAAATACCTTAGTAAGAGGACTTTTTTCAACATAGTTTTTCTCCTGAATCTTGTTTTTAAGTGCCTCTCTTCTTTTCTTGCTCAACTTATTTCTTTTATCAGTAGAGGCTTTACCACTAGTACTTGCAAATTATCCCATGTCTTTAGATATAGAACCTTTGTTTGCTTGCAAGATAGAAACAACTGTAGGGTCCTCTACTTCCCTGTGTTCTGGAGTTGCTGTGACATTTTGATCATTGAGTTTAGTGGTAGAAGTGGCTCTAAATTCACACCTAGGGTCAGTGTTTTGTTTCTCATGCAAAACATGAGACAGTCTCCCACCCCCTATGGATTCCCCATCCTGCAGGTTAGTGGATATCTCCTATAATTTTCCATCCATACCTCCAACAACTTCTGAATCAGTAGCAACAGAAATATACAATAGGGATTTCAGGGATCTGGGGAGAGTTGAGTTAATACCTGGGCCTTTGGCATTGTTGTACTCCATAGCTTCCACATCATTATTAAGTTCAAACCTGGTAGACATATGGTTATTTGCAGGTTTGCTAGTGGCCTTCCTTTTAAAAACCTGTTGGATGGGCCAGTGGGGATTGGGAACCAATATTATATGGGAAAGGGGTTGCTGACTCTAGACTCCAAACACAGCATTACATTTTTGGATATTATCATTATTAATATTAAAGAAGGTACATGTTGGTTGCATGTTCTTTGGTTGTTGATTATCATTTGTGAGTGGTTGAGGCATTTTGAGCTTTCTCCTTGATGCATTCTGCTTTGTTTAGTGTGTTGAAGAGTTCCTTGTTGGTGGGATTGTCCATTCTTCTTGGTTTTCTTCTTTTGAGTTTGCCATTCCTCTTTTTCTTGCTTACCTTCAGATTCTTCATTAGTCTTATTAGCCTATTGTTCCTTGGTGTTGTTTTTCTCTTGGCTTTGTTCTTCATTGGCCTTACCAGTGCTAGTTTTTTGCTTGGCTGCTGCAGTTTCTTCTTGAGAGTTCTTTTGCTTATTTTCCTCTTCTCTTCTCTTGACAGTACAAACAGTATGGTTGTGGCCTTGGTTCTTACAATGCTGGCAATATTCAGGCACTCCTTCATATTGAATTGGTTGCCATCTACCTTTTCCATTTACATCTTTTTCAAATCTCATCCAGACATATTAAGGTCTTTACTTGGTAATATCAACTTGGACCTTTACTTTAGCAATACTACCTCTAGTTTTCTTATATGTTGCCAAGTCCAACAACAACACTTTCCCAACTGGAGACAGTAGAGGTGTGACCACTTCCATACAATAACAATGCCAAGGAAGTTCTAGTAGGATTGCCCACATAGGGACCAAAGGAGTTTCCTCTTCTAGTTTAAATGTGGGAGTCCAGAGCTGTAATCTCATAAGCTGGCCTTGGATGAACATTTTTTCTTTTTTCCACACTGTTGTTTCTAGAGTTGAAAAGAGTTAGTTTAACCCCACCTTTAATTTCTATTTGGAGAATGAACTCCTTTCTAATAACCTCCATTCTTGGCATAGTATGTGTAAACTTCTCAATAAGTGTGTATTTACACCTAACTGCTAAATTAACCATGAAATCTTCCTTAGAAAACAAAACTGTAGGGTATCCTTGCTTTGTGGTGATTGCAGGAGGAGAGATACCTATATGAGTATTTTGTACAACCTCTAGGGCTCTAAGTCCGGTCGCAAGTGTATAAGTAACAATAGGATTTAGAGGATTGGGAGTATTTGGATTAGGAGCTCTGATTTGATTATTATTTTTGGGGACATGTTTGTTCCTACTTGGTGGATTGCTGTTTTGATCTCTTTTATGATTGTTAGCATTAAAAACCTCAAAGTTGTTAGAAACTCTCAATGGGGCAGAGTTGGTAACTAAGTTGTGTTCATTTGGTTGGGATTGATTAGGAAATAACTTAGTTGCTTGGTGGTTTTGATTTGGCTTATCAAAGTTACTAGATATTTTAGGGAAATTGTGTTGGTTTTGAGTATTCTTCTTATGAACTGCTATAAGGTTGGGAGTGCCAGTGCCTTGGTTCTAAATAGCAGTAAGTACAAAATTACTGGACTTAAACTTATTGCCAACATCATTTTGAATATAACCTTCCCTCCCCTGAGTAGTAGTAGGTACATCACTACTGTAATTAAACATATTGCTAGTATCATTTTGAATATAACCTTCCTTCCCCTGTATTGAATAATCTATCACAGCACTATGGTTCTCATTTGCATTAGATTGCAATTGAGTTCCAATGGATTTCAACATACTACTTGTGGAAGGGACAACATCATTTTTCATAGAAGTATCACCAGCAGTACCAGGGTATTCATTTGCATGATCACCACTGGATTTCAACATGTTATCATCATCAGAAATCAAATTAGAGGGAGTAGAAATACCTATAGCTGCATGTCCACCACTTATGTTATGATTTTGTTTCTTCACATTGTGATCCATATTATTATCATTAAGAGGATCATGAACTAATCCCTGCAGGGATTTACTAATAGCAGTACCAGGAAGCTCATTTGCAAGAAGTTGCAAAGGACCTTCACTAGATTTCAACATATTGATAGCAGTACCAGGAGCTCCGGCACCACCACAGTCCTCTTGACGACTTTTTGAATTTGAGCTTATTTGTGAAGATTCAAAGTACCTTAGGTGGCTGGGAAGGTGCGCACCACTATTGTGGTCCTTTTGACATTGGTCTCGCACCTCATAGTTGGCCGGAGCTGCGGCTCCACCACTGTTGACAGTGTTGCAGGCAACATTCAAGTGTTTTGGTGAGGATTCGAGGTCGCGCTTGGTATTCTGAAGCTGCTCCATATCATGAGGAATAATTTGGCATTAACTTTGATGTATTATCCTCGCCGAACCTCCGGCGACGCTACTATTTTCTTCATCAGAGTTTGTTCCTCCGGTGAAAACTATACCATCAGTGGCACCATGACCTGGGGATAAACCCCAGTGTGTTTATTGGCTCGAATAACATTTGGGCCCCTTCGATTTTGAGATCATGATTCCGGCGGCACTGTGGCTTTGTGCGCAGAAATTGCCAGAATAGTGTGTTCAATTTGACTGGTGAATATCTGTGATTTTTTGCCTGAATGTAGTACATAGGATGTAGAAACAATTCATGTATTTAGTTTAACTTGCAGCAATCCATTCTTCTGCAAATCAATATATTGTTGAACATTCATCAGCTCCTCCTCAGATATATGATCAGTGCTCGCTTCTAATTTTTGATGATTGGAGGAGCTATAGTTGGAGTTTGGAGATGATACAATTTGCATTGCATTCATATCAATGAAATCTTCGATTCTATCTTTTGAATGAAATTTTTTGATGTTCAGAGGTGGGTCCCACCCCATATTCAAAATTGTGACTAAAGTGCCCTTCTTGAGAGCTTCTTCCTTAGAGAGATATTAGAGAGAGAGAAGCGTGAGATAGCGGAAGACTCAATGTTGACACTTGACTCACTGTGAAGATCATTACGGGCAGTGAAATATGTCCATAGTGCGGGTTTGCAAGTCCACTTGCAGGGTGTGTACTACAAGGACACACCACTGTCCATGGAGGGTTCCACGACCCTTGGTGGTCATCCGTGGACCCTTCTTTATGAAAAAACCTATGGGTCTTGGGAAGGACTTACCACGAAGAGATTCATGGCTTGTGGTGCTCACCACAGTCTGTGGTCCTCCATAATGATTCATCCCCTACAGTTTGAGTCTTTAAATATTCATTATCCTTGCTCACCATGGACCATAGTTCTTACCATGGTCCGTGACAACTTTTGTGCTCTAATTCAGGTGCTAGTTTGTGCAACCTTTTTGAATATTCATCCTTGGTTTCTTTGTTTAGGAACTTTGACATTTTTGAGGTCTTATAATATTTCCCCATTAGGAACATTAATCCTCGATTGAGAATCATTGACATGGGAAAGGATATGGCACAAGGACTTGCAACCCAACATATATACAATGACACTCAAAATGCGTCAAACATGAAATCTTTAAACTTGAGCATAAAACATAACTTTAAAACTCAACTTCACAAATATGCATGCATATGAAAACTTAGGAAAGCTAAAAGATAATAGTCTTAAATACTTGAGCATGATTGAGTTATTACCATAGGCTTGAGTAAAATGAAAAAGCTGAGGGTAACCTTTCATCATATCCGCTTCCGCTTCCCTGTAGCACTTTCAACTTGTTTCTCTCTCCAAAGGACTTTAATGGAGGAAGCTTCTTTATTCCTGTATGTCTTCACTAGCTGGTCAAAAAGATCAGCTTGCACCTCTTCATAAATCAAATTCTCTTCAATATTCACTACCTCCAAAGGCACAATGGAATTATGATCCCTTACACATTTCCTCAACATGGAGACACCGAATACTGGATGAACCATGGTTATTTTCGAAGGAAAATCCAATTCATAAGGAATCTTGCCAACTCACTTTAAGATTTTACAAAATCAAACCACACCCTTCATTGGTGAAACCTTCAAATACACCCAATCATCCACATTGAACTCAAGATCCCTTCTTGTAGTGTCGAAATAAGACCTTTGACGACTTTGATCCATCTTCAACCTTTTTCTAATGACCTTCATCTTCTTTAACGCATCAAGTACAAAATAGGGACCTAAAAAAGTCATCTTACCACATACGAACCACCCAACTAGAGATCTACATCGTCTCCTATACAAAACCTTAAACAGTGTCATCTCAATACTTGAGTGGTAAATATTATTATAGGAAAACTCGATGAGCGGTACGTGATCATTCCAATTTCCTTTGAACTCCAACACAAAAGCCCTTAACATATCCTCTAGGGTTTGAATCATTCTTTTAGCTTGCCCGTGGGTTTAAGAATGTAATGAGATGCTTTACTTCACCTTTGTACCGAGGCCCTTTTGAAATGATCTCCAAAAGTTAGAAGTGACTTGGGTACCACGGTATGAAATAATGGACACCGGCACACCATGCACATAACCAACCTCCTTAACTGGTAGGAAGTGAGCCAACTTAGTCAATTTATCTACAATTACCCAAATCGAATCATGACACTTTTGATTAGGAGGTAAACTGACTATAAAATCCATATTCACATCTTCTCTCTTCCAAGTTGGTTTTCAATGACTTGGGCTAGGCCGCTTGGCCTTTGATGCTCGGCCTTCACTTTTTGGAAAATTGGACATTCAGACACAAACTTTGCTATATCTTTGTTCATACGACCCCACTAATAGAACTTCTTTAAGTCTCTATACATTTTCGTTGAACTGGGATGAATGGAGTAAGAAATATTATGTGCCTATATCAAGATCAACCTCCTTAGTCCATCCATATCCATAACATACAGCCAACCTTGGTAGTATAGTACCCCATCTCCCCCTTGGGAAAATACCTATGCCTTATTTTCCATCACCAACTTCTTTAATTGAACAGGTGTCGGGTCAAGGTCTTGTCTTGACTTGATGTCCATCACCAAGGAGGATTTGGACCCATTTTGGAAAAACATACCACTATCATTGCTACCACACAACTTGACCCTAGTCTAGCCAACTAGTGAACATCTTCCACCAACTCCTTCTTTCCTTTATCAACGTAGGACACACTCCCTATAGACACCCTACTAAGTGCATCGGTAACCACATTGGCTTTACGCTGATGATTATGTACACTCATGTCATAGTCCTTGAGGATCTATAACCACCTCATTTTCCTAAGATTGATGTCCTTTTGGGTGAACACATACTAAAGAGTTTTATGATTGGTATACACATCCACAAATGGCACCCAATCTTTAAGGCAAAAAAATATCCTCCAACTCAAGATCATGGGTAGGGTAGTTCCGTTAATGCACCTTCAATTGCCTAGATGCATAGGCTATGAACTTATCATTTTGCATCAAGACATAACCTAAAATAATTTTTAAAGAATTACACTAAACCAAAAACCCTTCTAATCCTTCTTGTAGAGTTAAAATAAGAGTAGAGGTAAGTCGATCATTCAAGGTTTGAAAACTCCTTTCACACTCATCCGTCCATATAAATGTTTCTTTCATTTGAGTCAATATTGTCATAGGAGATGACATGTAAGAAACCTCTTCAACGAATCTTCTATAGTAACCGCCTAGACCTAAAAAGCTACTAATGTCCAAAGGAGACAATGGTCTAGGCTAATTCTTGAACGCCTCCGTTTTCCTAAGATCAATGTTAATCCCATTGCCGGACACTATATGACCAAGAAATGCGACGTCCTTCAACCAAAACTTGCACTTGCTAAATTTTGAAAACCATTTCCTATCCCTCCACATTTGAATCACAACCCTCAAGTGATTCTTATGTTCTTCCTCACTCCGAGAGTAGATCAAAACATCATCGATGAAGACCACAACAAAAGTATCAAAGTAGGGTTTGAACACCATATTCATTAGGTCCATGAACATCGCCAGCACATTCTTTAACCCAAACCTCATCACTACAATCTCAAAGTGACCATACCTTATTCGAAAAGCCATTTTGGAAATGTCATACTCCGTCACCCTTAGTCGATGATAGCTAGACAGAAGTTCAATCTTGGAGAAGTAACTTACCCCTTGCAATTGATCAAACAAGTTATCTATTCTATATTGGGTACTTTTTCTTATATAGTAACCTTATTCAATCGATGGTAGTCTATGCTAATTCGAAGTGACCCATCCTTCTTCCTTACAAATAGAATAGGAGCACCCCATGTTGAAATACATGGGCTTATGAACCCCTTTTATAATAGATTCTTTAATTGCTCTTTCAACTCTTTTTATTTAGTCGGGGCCATCCTCTAAGGAAGAATAGAGATATGATGGGTATCGGGAAGGAGATAGATACCAAAATCAACTTCCTTTTTAGGAAGGATACCAGGAAGGTCATCGAAAAATACATCAGGAAACTCATCGACTACAGGGACTGACTCGAGAGGTGAACTTTTGGAGTTGACATCCCTAACCCCTACTATGTGATAAATAAAAACCTTATAAAT
This sequence comes from Solanum dulcamara, assembly GCF_947179165.1. NCBI lineage: Eukaryota > Viridiplantae > Streptophyta > Magnoliopsida > Solanales > Solanaceae > Solanum > Solanum dulcamara. The sequence continues at coordinate 51,492,777 of NC_077240.1, forward strand.
TAATTTGTGGGCCTTAAGACAATAGATGAACTTAGCCTTTACCACCGAATCACGACTCTCCCATTCAAGAATGGATTCGTTTAGAAATTGGAACTTGACTCGATGAGTCCTATAATCTACAAAAGCATAGGATGTATATAACCAATCCATACCAAGTATAATATCGAAATCTACCATGTCAAGCCCCATTATATCACAAGGGAAATTTTTATGCATGATGGAAATGAGATAACCCTTATAAACTTTCCTAATATTTCGTGCAGCAAAATAAACCAATTTCCTAAGAATGGAGCACCAATTGACAAGTTTGCACCCAGATCAAACAATGTGTATACATAAAAAGTAAAGACCTTTAATATATCCGTAACAACAATTGGTGCTTCCTCAACCTCTTGCCTCTTATGCAATGCATAGAAATAGTTGCTACATTGGCCATCTCCTTGAGCTTGGTGGACATGAAAAGTTTTCCTTGAGACCTACCACCAGCACCACCTATACAATTACTAGTATGATGACCCGGCTTGCCACATTTGAAGAACCCATTTAAGTCTGCCATGCACTCCCCTTTGTGGGTCTTCCCATATTTCTTACATGGGGAAAATCTTAGTTACCAACGTTATCTCTTTGGACCATTGAGTTGTGACCTTTGTCCTTATTGAATTTTGGAGGAGGAGTTTTGGTGGAACATTATCCAATAAACCGTTGACCATCTTGGATTTTGTCATTGCTACCATAACCAAACCTTTGAAGGTTGAACCCTCCACCATCCACTATAGACTCTTTGAACACTCTAGAATTTTCCCTCAACTTATCTTCTTCGATTTCTTTGGCATAAATCATTTATCGAGAGATGTCCATCTCTTTGACCAATATTGCCATTTTGTAATACTTGAACACCAAGCTCGAAACACTAGAAATAAACATACTCATCCTTGCCCGGGGGTCGGAGACCATAAAGGGAGTATAATTGGACAATTTTGGAAACTTGAGGGCATATTCACTCACACTCATACTCCCTTGACGATGGTTGATGAACTCTTGGATTTTTGCAACCCTAAGCTCCAATGGAAAGAAACGGTCTAGGAAGGCGCCTTTGAACCCTTCCCTTCCTATCGGCCCCATTTCTTTATTCCTCTCAATAACCCATTGCTCATACCGCACTGGAGACACTCTTTTAAGTTGATTGGCCACCAGTTCGACCTTCTTATTCGGTGGACCCCCATAATGGGTACAATCTAATACACCTCATCAATGTACTCCATAGGGTCCTCATCTATCTTAAAACCATCGAACTCACACAAATTCATCCTTTGGAAATCCTGAATCCGAAAGGCCAGATTTTGCACTTGTAGAGGATGGACACCTTGATGCCCTTGGTTCTTCACATCTCGAGCCAATAATGTGATGATGTTTTGTAACTCAACATGGGTTACCCCTTCCTCATAGTATGGGATATCCAGAACCGAAGGAGCTTAGTCCTCATTATTAGCCCTTTCTCTTGGAAGTGGTCTTCCATGAGGCATTATCTAGAAAATATAAAATTGGCCGTTAGTTAGAGGAAAACTTAGGACACTATAGGGAACAACATGAATTGAAAGAAGTAAAGACTTTCCTAAATTTCTCATAGTCTCCAATTAATAGTTATGGCGCTCTTCAAATCCTTTCATAAGACCCTATTTGACGTAGTATGTTGGATTTTGATGAATATTTCAAAACCTCGTGCTCTGATATCATGTTTGTCTCTACCTAAGCCTAGGGCCTAGATGTGATATGGTGAATGAAGCGGCCGAAGGCACCTCGACCAAGACTCTTAGCATTCATTAAGCGTCACATTGGTAGTGATAAATGACAAGTGCAAATAAAAGGGATAATGAGTCTAAGGGAGATAACATAGGATAAAAGTAATTTACAACATCAAAACATCATCTATGTGTCCAACAATACCTCTACTTCCTTAGACTTGGCAGTGGCTAAGACATGTCCCTAGCTCACCCTGAGGATTAGTCAAAGATACCATACATTAAAGTCAAGTTTCTAAACATAAAAGGAACTAGAAAAGTAGTAGTATCATTCTCGTACCATGGGAAGTCACTACTAGTAGTAGCCTTCAGCGAACAATCTATCCACAAGGAGGCGAGTGTGGAGCAATGCTGGTTTCTACATTGTGATATCATGTAGGCAAAAGTATGCGTTAGTAATTTGAATACTAAGTATGAGAGCATGCTAAACTGAAGAAAAAACAAGTTATATTTATATAAGCAATATGCATACGTGAATGCATGTATGAGGAATATTATAAATATGCTTTAAAACATTCATTTTGTGAGGAATGACCTTAACCGACATTTATGACCATCAGAGACATTACACAGAATCCAATGTAACCCCAACATTGGAAGATGGGAGACTATCTTCCATGGTAGAACTCTGTCAAATTTATTCATTTCTTTAACTTTATCTTTAAGGGTTTTTTGTGGATGCACTAGCCTAAAATAGCCGACAAGGACATATATGATGGCACATTGTTAATGTAACATGAGAATTTACTTAAGAACCCCTTCCGTCGAGTCCCTATTTATATTCTACATTTGGTGCTAGGTCAAATCCCATGGAATAGTTTTTAAATATCATGATAACATAAGCGTTCATATAACTTTAGACATAAAATCATCATTTGGTAGAAAAGCTCATTAAGACCTTTCATTTGATTCAAATATGTGATAATTATCCTCATCACATAGAATCCATTCCTTCGCTAGAAGCCCTTTCATCAATCATTCATTTCATAAAGACTCTCTTTACATAAACCTTTACTTGGTAGCCTTAATTGGTGTCAAAACTTCATTTCAACTTTACTTTAACATGAGGAAACAAATTTGTCGGTTCATTTCATAAAAACCTTCATATGAAATTAGGAATGCATGAGTGTCATGGAAATGCATCAAATTACATATCTTAAATCAACCCACCATATGAGCCTTAAACCCTTTACGGGCCTTCATATTGGCATTCTAGAAAATCTTTAATTTGATGAAATTAAGAGTCAATATACATAAATCTAGTTAGATAAACTTGAAATACATCAAAAAACTATGCAGCTAAAATCATTATATAAATCCCATAACATTTCAACATAAGGAAGTTGAAATATAAAATTGAAAATTCATTTGGGCTCCATGGGTGGAAGGACCCATGGATGAAAAGCTCACATATATTTTGGAAGACAAAATCCCAAATAAAACTCTAGGAAGAATGGTGACTTGAATGCCTTGAATATAAAATGCTAGCCTTGTCTTGAGGTTCTTGGAGAGTTTGAGAATAAAGGGACTTTGTGTTTTGAGTTTAAGTGTAGAGAATGAGGTCGTGGAAGGGTTTAGTGGTTTCAGATAGGTGGATTTTATACTTAAAAAGAAACCATTTTGATTTAAAATGCAGGAAATGACTAAAATAACCCTTTTAAAAATCTAGTCGGAATGGACATCACGGGGGACCTTCACAGCCCATGGTTCTCACCACAGTCCATGGTGGGATCCCATGATGAGGGACTTAGAGAAATTCATAGAAGGTCCAACAGGGGGGATAGTCTCTTAACTTTCAACACATTGAAACTTCACGGACCGTGAACATCATTACGGGCAGTAAAATGTGCCCGTGGTGCAGGTGTGCAAGTCCACTTATATGGTGTCCACCATGAGGACATACCACTATCCGTGAAGAATTTTACGACCACTGGTGCTCATCCGTGGACCCTACCATGTTAAAAATCATAAGGGTCTTGGGGAGGCTTTCCCACTAAGGGTTTCATGGATCGTAGTGTTGACCACAGTCCATGGTCCTCCATCGTGGTTCATCCCCTGTATTTTGAGTCTCTCAATATTCACCATGGTTGCTCACCATGGCCCTTGGTGCTTATCATTGCCCGTGACAACGTCCGTTCTCAGTTGTAGGTGCTAGTTTATGCAACTTTTTTGAATACTCATCCTTAGTTTCTTTGTTTAGGACCTTTGACATTTTCACGGTCTTACAATATCTACCCATTGGGAACATTCGTCCTCGAATTAGAATCATTGACATGGGAAAGGACATGTCATAAGGACTAGCAACCAACATATATATAATGACCTCAAAATGCATCAAACATGAAATCTTTAAACTTTAGCATAAAATTCAACTTGATGAATATGGATGCATATGCAGATTTAGGAAAACTGTAACATAAAAGTCTTAAATACTTGAGCATGATTGACTTATTACCATAGGTTTGAGTAGAATGAAAAAGATGAGGGTAACGTTTCATCATGTCCACTTTTGCTTCCCATGTAGTAATTTTAACTTGTTGATTTTTCAAAAAACTTTAACGGATGCAACTTCTTTGTTCCTCTATCTCTTGACTTGTCGATTAAATATATCAACCTGGAACTCTTTATATCAACCTGGAACCCAAATGAAAAATGGAACTAGGATCCCTACACATTTCCTCAACATGGACACACGGAACACCAGATAAACCATGGCCATTTGCGCAGGCAAATCCAATTCACAAGGAACATTGCTAACCCACTTTATAATTTTATAAATCCCCGCATATCTAGGGGACAATCTCCCTTTCTTACCAAATCGAACCACACCATTCATGGGTGAAACCTTCAAATACACCCAATCATCCACATTGAACTCAAGATCCCTTCTTCTAGTGTCGAATAAGACCTTTGACGACTCTGAGCCATCTTCAACCTTTCTCTAATGACCTTCACCTTCTTTAAAGCATCAAGTACGAAATTGGGACCTAAGAAGTTCATCACGAACTATGAACCACCCATCTGGATATCTACATCATCTCCCATACAAAATCTCAAACGACACCATCTCAATACTTGAGTGGTAACTATTATCATAGGAAAACTCGATGAGCGGTAGGTGATCATCCCAATTTCCTTTGAACTCCAACACACAATCTCTTAATATATCCTCTAGGGTTTGAATCATTCTTTCGGCTTGCCCGTTGTTTTGAGAATTAAATGTGGTGCTTAACTTCACTATGTACCGAGACCCTTTTGAAACGATCTCAAAAAGTAAGAAGTGAATTGGGTACCGCGGTCCAAAATAATGGACACCACCACACCATCCAACATCACCAACCTACTTAACTAGTAGAAAGTGAGATGACTTAGTCATTCTATCAGCAATTATCCAAATACAACCATGACACTTTCGAGTAGGAATCAAGCCCACTACAAAATCCATACACATTTTCTCACTTCTAAGTAGGTTTTCAATGTTTTGAGTTAGGCCACCCGGCCTTTGATACTCGGCCTTCACTTGTTGGAAATTAGAACATTCGGACACAAACTTTTTTATGTATTTCTTCATGTCACCCTACCAATAGAACTATTTAAAGTCTCGATACATTTTCATTGAACTGGGTGAATGGAGTATGAAAAATTATGAACCTCCATTAATATTAACCTCCATAGTCCATCCATATCCGGAATATACAACCAAACTTGGTAGTTTATTTCCCCATCTCCCCCTTGGGAAAACACCTCCACCTCCTTTTCCATCACCAACCTCTTTAATTGAACAAGTATTGGGTCAAGGTCTTGTCTTAACTTGACATCCATTACTAAGGAGGATTTGAAACCATTTTGGTTAACTATACCAGTATCATTGGTACCACACAACTTGACCCCTAGTTTAGCCAACCAGTGAACATCTTTCACCACTCCCTATAGACACCCTACTAAGTGCATCGACAACCACATTGTCTTTACCTAGATGATAATGTACACTTAAGTCATAGTCCTTGAGGATTTCTAACCACCTCGTTTGCCTTAGATTAAGGTCCTTTTGCATGAATAGGTACTAAAGACATTTATGATCGGTATAAACATCCATATGTTGTTACACCCCACACTTTTAAACTAGGAATGTTTCTTAAGCCTCTTAGAAGTTACTATGTCAGCTGGATAATCTAAAATGCTATTAAACAACTCTAAGGAAGGGAGAAGGTGATACCCCATAGTAGGGATGGTTGGAAATAGGGTTTTGAGAAGTCAGAAGAAGTTTAAGACCAAGTAAGGAGTCATAGGACTTGACTTACCTACGTAAGCTAATAACTTAGAAGTCCTACACACTTAATCTACTTGAGTACACGTTGAGCTTAAGTAGCAAGGAGTGCATAGGCTCTTAAAGTAAGACGAGATTACGATCTCACTAAAGAGAAATAAGGAAATGATACGCCTACTCGAAGCAAGTAGGTGATGCATCTACTTAGGATCAAGTAGATGATGAAGTAGCTTGGAGTTGACCCCACTGTCTCATGGCATCATGTGATTAGCCAAATAAGTTGAGGTGGCACCCTAGGAGGCTGCCACATGGAAGATTCTAAAGATATATATATACATATGTAATGTTACTTATACTTAATTTCTTTATCCAAACTTCAGCAAAGACCAAGGAGAGAAACGTAGAGAGAAAAGAGAGCAGCCACGAGCTTGCTTGAAAAAAAGGGTAAGTTTACAATTTTCCTCCATCAATTAATTATCTATGGTGTTCCCCAATACGTGTAGATGTATATATTTATATATATGTATGTTATGATGAATAAGGAGTTGTTTATTTAACCCTACGCTTAGAAACTTGGAGGAAAGTGGAAAGAAAAACTTAAAGAGCTGAGCTAGAAGGGCTACGGGTTTGAGGCCAACAGAGGTAAGGCCCGAGTTTCGTTCTGTGAATTAATTATTTAAGGTATCCCACAGTTATATAATGATGTTTGATAACATAAAATTCCAATTTGGGGCAGCAGAAAAGGGACACAAATAGTCCGCCCTAATTTAGCACAGCAAGAAGTTTTCGAGATGCAGTTTTGATGAGTTTTGGCCAATTTTGGGTAAGGTAAGGTTTCTCCTTTCAATTTGGACTTTATGATGTTGTTATGGAGTGTTTTACATTCCCTATAGGTGTTAGAAATGTGAAAATGTCATAGAAATTCTTGATGTCGAAGACAATCTAAATTGGAGTCATAATAGTTAAATTGTCATCGAAGTAAAGTGTTGTCCTTGTGGTGTGCTATTGCAGGTGTTTGGGGGTTTGTTTCAGGGCCTAAATGTGTTCTAATAGGGATGTGGGTTTTTCTGGTTGTAGATACATGACCCCTCATTTCATATAATTAAAGATTTTGTGAAACAAAGACTAGAAACCTTATTTTGGTATTGTATCTTCGGGTGAATCATTTGGAGTTTATGTTGTATATTGTTTGTATGAATTGCTTAAACATATGCTCCAGGTTGTTTTTGTTTGTTGGATGTAGGTATTAGGAGTGGAATTGGAAATTCGAATAGGGCACATTTATGGGAGGTGCTTCCAAATTTTCATTAATGCCTTAACTAATTAAAGAAATAGTCGAGGAGATGAACAAGGAAATAGATTCCATGAGTACTAAGGTGCAACCTAGGATGGTGGAAAGCTAAGAGTGGTTCATATTCATACTATTTTCATGTTGAATAGGTTCAAAGGACGACGAGGCAAATGGGATAAAGAGTAAACCGTACGAGGTATGTGAAGCTTCCTCTTTGCATATTTTGGAATAAGTATGTAAAGTTATTTTTCATTGCTTTTGGTATGTCTTAGTAGTAAGTGAAATATGATACGAGCTCTGGGGTAACTCCATTCTTGAATATTTCCTATTTATTTTTGGAATATCGAACTGTTGTAATAGTTGAACTAGTTCCTTGGAAACTTTTATGTATCAAGAAGATAATGAATGTACAGACTCCAACTTTTAAAGACTATATGATAACAAGTGTCTCTGATTCCATAAATGACTTGGCCTTATGCTGGTATATGTCTAAGATTTCCAAAACTCTTTTTTACATAGTCCTTAGTGACAGTTAGAGGGTATTCAACAGATACTTCATACCCTGATCGCCAATTGATGGTTCGCTTGATGACTTCATTGAGTTTCAGATAATGATTTAAATTGTGTTTTGTTTCTCACTACTCTACTCGTGTATACTGTAACACTTCTTCTCCGAGTCCTGGGTCGGTTATCGGATTCGTGCATAATTCTACTACATTGTTCATTGAGCCCTCACTAGAGGGCCAGGTACGTATGTATAAATGTGATAATGTGATGATATATTGTAATAAGGAGGTGATGGTTCTACATATATGATTCACCGGATCCCTGATAGGGCCTACTATATTGAAACTTTGAGCATGCATGATTTTACTTTTCCAAGTATAGGTTTTTGATTTGATATTTTATCCTCTGCTTCTCTATTTCAGATATACCTCCGGTCGTATTGTGTTATGTTTTACATACTGAGTACATATATTGTATTGACCCCTATTTCTCGAGAAGGCTGCATTTCATGCCCTAGGTACAGGTAAAGGTTTTGGGAATTCGTCAACTTAGGATTCTGCTCAGTTCAGCTGGAAGAGGCCTTATTGTATTGGAGACTAGTTTTTGGCACTGTCCATTGATGTATAGCATTATTTTGTTATTCAGGGGTAAGGCAGGGGCCCTGTCCCGCCATATGTTGTCATTAATATTGTTAGAGGTCTACAAACATGTATATGTGGGTTGTATGTGTAAGTTTTGTTCAACTGGGTCTACATGAAATATTATAAAAGTTTATATGTATGGCAGCCTCGTCGGCTTACATTCCCTTTCATGATGTGATACAAATGAAAGAGGCTACTAGTTTATGAAAATATTATCACCAAATAGGGTTCTATTACATGGTATTATATTAATTATAGTTTGACTTGACCACAACTGATAGACACATATACGGGGGTTTAGATCGGACCCAGTCATGGCATATGGGGTTGGGTCATGACAAAAGTGGTATTAGAACAGTTCGTCCTTGGATTGTCTACAGACCATGTCTAGTAGAGTCTTGATTATCGATGTGTTGTGTGCCACATCTATAAATAGGAATCTACAAGACATTTAGGATGTTACCTCTCTTTCATATCTAAGATCGTGCTATAGATCCGAGTCATAGGAACATATCTTATACTAAACTTGGATCTTAACAGAAGGACCATATCAACAAAAGGAAATAATTGACGACATGGGAAGTTGCGGCACACGCAGGTAGGTAAATTAAAGGCACGAAAGATAGTTGTTGGGTAAGATATTGACATATTCTTGTAATGTAAGGGTGAAACCTAAAAGGAAAATAGACAGGAAAGTGCAACAGATGCAGTTCGAAGTGGGACATGTGAGGTAAGTCCACTATTTCTATATTATTATTGATATTGAAAGCCCTGTGCGGCTGTGATATGATATGAAAATATATATGTGTTGGCCCTATGAGGCGTTGTTTGTATTTTCTGCGTGCAGGTTTGGGATAGTTGAGCTATTACCTTTTAAGGCTATTATATGATAAAATGTAATGTAGGTAAAACGTCTCTTTCCCTTCTTTTGGCTTGTCGTAGCTTTACGTGTGATGTTTATATAAAATGTGAGGATACACCTACTCATAAATCTTTGAATATGACTCACGACTCCTACCTACCAATTGAGGTAAGAGATCCTATGCTAATTAAGCTAGTGCCTCCCACTATCTCCTCGATGATGAAACATAGAGGGTATGTAAAGCTATCTCCTTTCTCTAGGCATATCCTTAATAGAAGTGTAATGTGTATATATGTGTGTGCAAGTTGGGGATGATCCCATGCACAAATCCCTGAGCATACTTCCTGACTCCTATCCACCTTAGGATACTAAAACTCCTACAATAGTTGAGTTATTGTTTGTCAAACTCCTACAGGATGGAAAGTGATAAATATGTCAAGCCTATCCCTTCCTTCTTTCGACCTGGCTTAAGCATAGATGATATATGACACGAGCTTTAGAGTAATTCTGTTCTGTAGCTCTGAATGTGATTCATGTCTCTTACTCACTTTCGGGTGTCAAACTCTTAAAGTAGTTGAGCTACCGTCCATGAATCGTCTATATGTTGATTAGTAGTGGGATGTAAAGCTCTCTTCTTAAAGACTATAGTATGACAGATGTCCCTGATTTCCTTCAGCCCATTGGCATTACCCTAAAATGTGTCTACAACTCCTGAGACTTTAGTTAATGTAGCCCTAGGGGCACTCAAAGGGCACCTGAGATGATTATTACCCTGATCCATAAATGATAGTCTGTATGACTACCTTATTATGTTTCAGATAATGATCTACCTATGCATGGATGATAATGACACCGAGTCTCCTAAAGGGTCGGGTATGATATATGATAATGACACTAAGTCCCATGGTTTATCCTATTGGTGTGACCCATCCTAAAGAAGTATCTTCCAAATAAATATGAGAATTCATAGGGCCGGGTACAGTATATGATAATGACACTAAGTCCCATACAAGGTCGGGTATGGTATATGATAATGACATTGAGTCCCATAAAAGGCCGGGTATGGTATATGATGATTATGACACCGAGTCTCTTAGTGGGCCGGGTATGGTATATGATGATATAATTATAACACCAAGACCCATAATGGGTAGGGTATGGTATGATAAGATATGATGGTATGAGAGGGTAATAGTATAATATAGATGAACAATACTCTCTTGACTGAGTCCCTCGCTAAAAGTCCGGATACGATAGATAGGCATGCATATGAAAATATAATTATGTATTTGTAACATATGGGATGATGCCGTATACGAAGATATGGTGACACCGAGTCCTACTACGGGCCGGATATGGTATATGAGGATGATGTACATGCCCTCATGTTATAAGGTGCAGGTATAGTGCTTTACTAACTGTTACACTTGTGTAATGTATCCTTATTTCAGTTGTTATCTTAATTATGATGTTTTATGCTTTATATACTTAGTACATGTATTGTACTGACCCCCTTTCTTCGAGGGGCTGCGTTTCATGCCCGCAGGTACAGGTACATTTGTTGGGAATCTGTCAGCTTAGGATTTCCACTCAGCTATGTTAGAAGTGCTCCACCATTCTGGAGTCTAGCTTTTATTGCTGATCTTTTAAAGTACATATTATTTTATTGAGGGGTATAGCAGGGTCCCTATCCCGCCATATCATATGTTACTATTCTTAGGGTCTGTAGACATATATAAGTGGGTTTTTTATGAGTTTATTTTGGTTGTGCCTATATGACATATTGTAAATATTTTTATGTTATGGCAGCCTTGTCGTCTTGCATGCTCTTTCATGGTACGATACGAATGAAAAAGGCTATATGTACATGAAAAAGTTTTAAATCAGTGGGGTTTTTGTGAGTAGTATCTCTTGTTCTTAATTGGATTTGACTACAGTTGATAGGTATATGTATGGGGGTCCAGGTCGGACCCCAACCGCAGTGTCACGACCCAATTCCGTAGGCCATGACTGGTGTCCGATTAGGGCACCCATACATACCCTTAGCCCCACTGAGTATGTTAGCCGAATAAACATATGAAGAAATCAAAAAAAATTGCTAGAGAGCGCACGAAAATAGATGTAGCATACAAAGGCCGTTAATTCCATCACTGAACATAAAGCCCAAAACATATATACAGAACCCACATCACAAGTCTACAGACCTCTACAGAATGCTAGCCTAGTCATATAACGGGACAGGGCCCTATCGTACCCTTGAATAAACAAACATTTATATCAAATGACCAGTATCAAATGTTAGGCTCTGAAACAGTGGAGCACTTCTAACATTGCTGAGTGGAAACCCTAAGCTGGAAGATCTCCAAAGTTAACATCTGTACCTGCAGGCATGAAACGTAGCCCCCCGAGGAAAGGGGGGCTCCGTACAACATATGTACTGAGTATGTAAAGCATAGACTGTAACAAGTAAAGCCATTACCAGAACAGAAGGTGCAAAAGTGAGCTAAATACCCAAAAATATTTTTCATAACCACAAATAATGTATGCAGATAAACATATGCCATATCCGGCCCCATTATGGGATGCGGTGAATAAAACGTGGTCGCCACCCTGTCACTGGCGCCACAGCACATCATACATCAAGAGTAGGGAATATCTCCATAACAGATCATATCATATCAGATGGTCATATCAGATCATATCATATTATATGTGTACATGGCACATCATAACTTCACAAATCCTATGTACAGGTCGTACCTTCCCCCTCACATCAGGGCACGGAGAACAATGCAAAAAAGTACGCACGATAACAAAACCTGGCCCGGGCTTGGTGAAGGAAACATTGAGGCATCCACGAGTGGAGTAGTAAGAAACTATATGGAATTTAAATCATATTTGAGACTCGACGGAATAATCAAAATGAGCTTTCGTTCAAAATCAAGACAAAATTCATATCAAGTACCTTTTGAAAGTCACTATGGACTATATCAAAATAGAACTTCTAGGAATCATATATATGTATCAAGGCATAACAAAATATCTTTTGGAAGTTGAGAAATTGGGCATCCTAGTGGCTTTAAGAATAGGAACTTCTTTGGAATCATATGAAAGTCATATACTTGCTTCGTAAAAACCATGCCAAAAAGGGAGATTAGCTTTGTATACTTATGTCAAATCATGCTAAGATAAGGAATAATATTTACATACTTATACCAAAGACATGCTAAAAGAAAGTATAAGCCTTACATACGTATGCCAAAACATGCCAAAAAAAGAAAATGTTAGATTTACATACCTGTTACGGGTTACTTTTTATCTCGTTCGTCTCGTCGTCCTTTAAACCTACGTAACATAAAAGAAATATGAGTATTAACAACCCTTGTCTTTCCAGCACCTTAGTCTACACACGAGTATTTGTAGAACTCATCCCCTAGCTCGCTTTCTCGACTAGTTCCCTAACTAGTTAAAGAGTTAATGAAAATCGGACAGTATTTCTCCTATAATGTGCCCTATCCGAATTTCCAATTATACTCCTAATAGCTACAGACAACAAACAACAATAACCTGCAGCATATATATATACAATTCACATCAATCTTATACCACATAAATTCCAAATGACTCGCTCGAAACCACGATACCAAAATAAGGTTTCTAGTTTCCGTTTTGCAAAACTTTTAACCGTACGAAGTGGGGGTGTCCTGTGGCTACAACCAAAAGCTCCCCCACCTATTTTAGGACATATTTAGTCCCTTCAACAAACACCACACACCTTCAGCCACACACCATAAGCACAACACCTTGCTTTGACTACAATTTAACTATAGCGACTACAATTTGGTTTGTTTCGAACGTCAAGAATATTTATGGAATTTTCGTATTTCCAGCCACTTACACAACATATAATACACTTCATAACAACACCATAAACTCCTAATTGAAAGGAAAACCCTTACCTTAACCTAAACTCGTCAAACTCACCAAAACTATCAAAACGTGAATTTTGGACAGCCTACTGTCTTGTATTGTCGCTTAGTTTCGAAGGGGTAATTTAGGGAAACAAGATTTGTGGCCTCAATTAAAGTTATATACATGTGTCTTAGGTTCGCATACAATTTCGAATCAACCCTACAACAATTCTATACCAAAAGATATGCCCAAAATACCAACAGCAGCCCATGTAGGATTTCCGAAACGAAATCTGGGCAGCACCTCACCTATACTTCATCATCCTTTTTCGAGAAGATAAAAGCAAAACTGGGTTTTATAGTATAAACAAAAGTTATATCCCTATGAAATATCTTTCCAAAACATCAGCTTTACACAAGGAGTTATACTATTATTACTAACAACAGTCTCATTCCAAAAATGGGTTTGTTGACAAGAACGAGAACCTCCTCAAAACCCCAGCTATAAATTTTATGTTTTTAAAAACCGTTGCTTAACTGAAGAATACCTTAAATAATTAATTCACAGAATGAAATCGGAGGGCTTACCTTGCTTAACCAAATCCGTAGCTCTATCTCCATGTTCTCCAAGTTTTTCTCCAATTTTTTTAAGTGTAAAGATGCTGAAAAGTGAGTTGATCCAGCAATACACATTTATATATATGTGTCCTTAAGTAGGGACACGTGGCATCCCCTAGGGGTGACACGCGGCAGCCCCCTAGGGCACCACCTCAATCATGCATCCAATCCAAAGCCGCCACGTGGTAGTGTGGGGTCCACCCAAGTTATTGCATCACCTACTTGACCCTAAGTAGGCACATCACCTGCTTGTTCAAGTAGGTGCATCACCTACTTTCTTCGAGTAGGCGCGTCATTTTCTTATTTCTCTTTAGTGAGCCCGTAATCTCGTATTACTTCAAGAGCCTATGTATTCCTTGCTACTTAAGCTCGACGTATACTCAAGTAGCTTAGTATGTAAAATATCCCAAGTAATTGCTTTCACAAGTAAGTCAAGTCCTACAACTCACTACTTGACCTCCAACTTCTTCCGGTTTCTTATGACCCTATTTCCAATCTTCTCTATTATGGTGTATCTCCTTCTCCTTTCCTTAGGATTATTTGATAGCGTTATAGATTATCCTACTCACATGATGACTTCTACGAAACTTAATAGCCTTCCCAGAAACTTAAGAAGCTTAAGAAGCATTCCAAGGTATCAAAGTATGGGGTGTAACACGCGGCCTATGGGTTGGGTCGTGACATAATATTTCAAAAAAACCCTTCTCATATATCAAATTTTATTCAACGTTCACAATTTCCAATGGCACAATAGAGTTTGGATTACCCACAAATTTTCTCAACATCAAAAATTTGACTGGTGTACCTCCCGAATGGGAACTTGACGTTGGCATAAATCTCTTTCCCGATACTTAACCTATTTCTATTCCTCCTTACTATATGGCTCTGGTGGAACTCAAGGAGTTGAAAGAGAAATTAAAGGGTTTGTTGGATAAGGATTTAATAAGGCCATATATTTCACCATGGGTTACTCCTATGTTGTATGTTAGGAAGAAAGATGGGTCGTGTCAAATGTGTATAGATTAGCGGCAATTGAATAAGGTCATCATAAATAAAACATATCCAATTGCGAGGATAGATGATTTGTTTGACCAATTACAAGGGAAAAGTTATTTCTTAAAGATTGATCTCTATTTCGGTTATCATCAACTAAGGGTGAGGGAGTGTGATATTCCCAGAATGGTGTTTCTGCATAGACCATTGTCTCTTTCGGATATTAGATGCTTTTGGGGTTTGGCCGGATACTATAAAAGGTTTGTTGAAGGGTTCTCCACTATTGCTCCACCTTTGACTAGGTTGACCTAATAGAAAGTGAAATTTCAATAGTCGAATGAATGTGAGAAGAGTTTTCAAATATTGACGGATCGTCTTACGTCATCTCCTATTTTTACATTGCTTGAAGGTTTAAATGGGTTTGTTATTTATTGCAATGCCTCACGTATAGGTTTAGGTTGTGTTTTGATGAAACATCGTAAAGTGATAGCCTATGCTTCTATATAACTTAAGGTGCATGAATAAAATTATTCGGCCCACGACTTTGAAGTTGCGGCGATTGTATTTTCTTTGAAAATTTGGCATCATTATCTCTATGGGGTACATATTGTTGTGTTTACTGACCACAAAAGCTTGCAATATTTATTTAGCCAAAGAGACTTGAACTTCAGGGAAACGAGGTGGCTTGAACTACTAAAAGACTACAATATGAGTATATTCTACCATCCAGGTAAGACAAATGTTATAGCCGATGCTCTTACTCGGTTGTCCATGGATAGTGTTGAACATATTGAGGAAGATAAGAAGGTTTTAGATAAATATGTCCATAGATTGGCAGGCTTAGGTATACGTTTGTTTGGCTCAAATGATGGAGGTTTTCTTGTACATAACGACTCAGAATTGTCTCTTATAGTGGATATTAAGGCCAAACAAGAACATGATCCAATTGCGAGTATAGATGATTTATTTGACCAATTATAAGGGGCAAGTTATTTCTTAAAGATTGATCTCCATTTCGATTATCATCAACTAAGGGTGAGGGAGTATGATATTCCCGAAATGGCATTTTGGCCTAGACTATTGTCTTTTTTGGATATTACATGTTTTTTGGGTTTGACCGAATACTATAGAAGGTTTGTTGTAGGGTTCTCCTCTATTTCTCCGCCTTTGACTAGGGTTACCTAATAAAAAGTGAAATTTTAATAGTCGAATGAATGTGAAAAGAGTTTTCAAATATTGACGGATCGTCTTACGTCATCTCCTAATTTTACATTGCTCGAAGGTTCAGATGGGTTTGTTATTTATTGCAATGTCTCATGTATTGGTTTAGGTTGTGTTTTGATGAAACACCATAAAGTGATAGCCTATGCTTCTACATAACTTAAGGTGCATGAATAAAATTAGTCGACCCACGACTTTGAACTTGCAGCGGTTGTGTTTGCTTTGAAAATTTGGTATCATTATCTCTATGGGGTGCATATTGATGTGTTTACTAACTACAAATGCTTGTAATATGTGTTTATCCAAAGGAACTTGAACCTAAGGGAAAGGAGGTGTCTTGAACTTCTAAAAGACAATGATATGAGTATATTCTACCATCCAGGTAAGGAAAATGTTATAGCTAATGCTCTTACTCGGTTGTCCATGGATAGTGTTGCACATTTTGAGGAAGATAAGAAGGTGTTGGATAAGTATGTCCATATATTGGAATGCTTAGGTATACATTTGGTTGGCTCAAATGATGGAGGTGTTCTTGTATGTAATGCCTCAGAATTGTCTCTTCTGCTGGATGTTGAGGCCATACAAGATCATGATCCTGTTTGGTTGAATTTAAAATGTCAGTTGCTGAAAAAATCCATAGAGGATTTCTCCCAAGAGTGAGATGAAGTACTATATCATCAAGGTTGGTTGTATGTGCCTAATGTTGATGGACTAAGAGAATTGTTATTGAATGAAGCCCATAGTTCTCGTTATTTGGTTGATCTAGTATCCACTAAGATCTATCTTTATTTGAGGGAAGTGTATTGGTTGAATGCCATGAAAAAGGACATAGAGGAGTTCGTGTATAAGTGTCCTAATTGTCAACAAGTTAAAGTTCAGCATAAAAAATCGGAAGATTTATCTCAAGACATCGAAATCCCAACTTTTAAGTGGGAAGAGGTAAATATGGACTTTGTAACAAGTTTTCCTTGTACTAGAAGGCAATATGATTCAATTAGGGTTATGGTGGACCAAACGACTAAGTCGGTATGCTTTTTATGGGTTAAAACTTCTTATGGTGCCGAAGACTTTGTTATGTTGTACATTCCTGAACTTGTGAAACTTCATGGTGTCCCATGTCAATTATATCAGATGGAGGTACTCAGTTTACCTCACATTTTTAGAAGACGTTTCAAAAATATCTTGGTACGAAATTCAACTAAGTACCACTTTTCATCCTCAAATCGATGGACAAACTTTGTAGGATATGTTAAGGGATTGTGTTATTAATTTTTAACAAAGTTGGAATGAGCATTGCCATTGATTGAGTTCGCCAATAATAATAGCTATCACTCATCCGAATGGCTCCTATTGAAGCATTTTATGTGAAAAGGTATAGATCCACTGTGGGATGATTTGAAGTGGTGTGAGATGGCATTGATTGGTCCCGATTTGGTAGTTGATGCAATGGAGAAATTAAAGCTCATAAGAGAAAGATTGAAGATGACTCAAAGTCGTCAAAAGTCCTATTTGGATATTAGAAAAAGAGAGCTCAAATTTTATGTGAATGATTGGGTATATTTTAAGGTCTGACCTATGAAAGGTGTAATGCATTTTGGTAAGAAAGGGAAATTGAGTCCTAGATATATAGGACCTTAAAGAATATTGAAGCATGTTGGAAAAGTGTCATATGAGTTAGATCTGCCATTTAAGTTGCCTATAACTATATGGAACATCTCAAGAGTAGGATTTTCAGAATCAACATCCTTAACTTGCACTATTTGATAAATGCACCCTTTGGAAATTATTTTTCAGACCTTAAGACATGAACTGAATCAACCCTCAAGCACCGAATCATTACCCCTCCATTGAAGAATAGGATCAATAGGAAATGGAAACTAGACCCTATGGGTTATATAATCAATAGATGCAAAAGAGGCATGTAACCAATTCATATCATGAATAATGTCAAAATCGGTCATGACTAGTCCAACAACATCACAAGGGATATTATGCAATACTGACATGAGAAAACATATATAAAATCTCTTATCTATCAAACGAATCACCAAGGGGTGTATAAACCGAAAGGTTCTAACAAAACTTCAGGGCACATATCAAATCTCATAGCAAGGTAAGGAGTAGAAAAAGACAAGTATGCACCCAGATCAAAAAATACATAAACATCAAACTTAAAGACCAGTAACGTACCCGTGACTACATTAAGAGTCTCATCCACATCTTTCTAAGCATGAAGGGCATAAAATTGATTCTTGCGTTGGTCACCCTTAGTTTGAGCATGGGCGCCTTATTGTATTTGGATTCCTTGAGGACAGCCTTCTCTACCTTTGTTGTCAACGTGAGGGCATTCGAATTGCTTACGGCCCATCTTGCCACATCCATATCAAGCACACGTTGCCATCAATCACTTTCCTCCATGATTCTTTCAACATATTGCACTCTTAAGAAATAAAGGCTACTATTATCCTCAATGCCTCTAAAACTGTCAGTATAAAAAGAGCATGTCATCGATACCCCGTAGATCTCAAAACTAGTATCCAATATCCTAGGTGGTATGACTACCTTTAAACCAGTTTAAAATTAGAAACAGTGTGATATATCCATCTCAAAACAGTAGTTAAAAACAAATTAAATACCAGGATCGTACCACAAAATGAGTGAATATGCTCAATCAATGAAAGCATGCAATCACAAGAATCCAAAAAAGAACCATAAAATACAAATAGTAGCATCGAGCTAAACCATATTGTTGGGGCAAAAAGGCACTAACATGGGATCCAATAGCTCCTTGAGCACGGTTTCGGGCCTAATCAATACGTAATAGATAAGATGACATCATAACCCTACTGCTAAAGAAAAGCAAAACAATCGAGGCATGCCTTGAAATCACAAAACGGGAGAAATATCTCGATATACGATGCCTTACCCCAAGAATAAGCCACCTTAGCTCTCAACCAGCACAGCTAACCAAACCTACAGCTAGGACAAGTGTAAAGGTCTCAGGCACTAGCATAAAATGGAATCCCTATCGATAATAACCCCTACCGATATCTACAACTAGCTAAGTGGGAAACAACCACATGATAAAGTGCCTAAGGCTCAAACCTAACCTAAGACCACCAAGATCAATCCTAAACAAGATAATAATGCTAAGTCAACACCACATTTCATGGGATTATTCTAGCCTAAAGCTCACCCAAAAATAATAAAATAGAATCAAATAAGGATAATCCTAATCTCATAAATTACTCACCTAGGTCACATATAAAATATACTACGCGATTTCTAATAGAGTTCAGAAAAAAAAGGGAGACCTTAGCCTACCTCAGAGCCGATAATGCATGCTCCAAATCTACCAAGATGAAGATATCACTATCTGAATCACCTCTAATCGCCTTTATGATAAAAAAATGTTAATTCACATGTTAATAAAATCATTTTGATGCTAATATTATCGAATTCATATATGGGCCAATTTTAAGGTTAAAAAAGGAAAAGTGGGACTCACGATCGGAATTTTGGAATTGAACCCAAAAACAAGTGCAAAAAAGCACCCCCAGCTCAAAAATTAAATTGATAAATAGTACGGTGTTGGGGAACGACACAAAATGAGCATGCAATAAAATTCTCATAATTTGAACTAAAACTGAGAAAATGGCAGCATCTTTGATGAATGATTCCTCAAAAATGGAATACACCCAATACAATCGAATTATACCTTGATGTTCCTTGTGAAAAATTCCCATAACTTAGCCTAAAAATTTACTAAAAAAGGAGTTCATCTGATCAAGATATAATATCCCAAAATTTAATAAAATTTTATTCCAAAAATGATCAAATAAGTAGCTAATTATGAAAACTTACCTCATATGAAGCTTCCCCTCGAGATTCTGAGCTCACCGCTAGATTCCCCACAAAATTCTCTTGATTCTATACCTTTGGAGCACCAAATTTGAGTAAGAAATAGAGGAGAAATCAAAGTTAGACGTTTTAGAATTGAGTTGAAATCATCCTTGGTCTAAAAAAAATCAACGACGGAGCTAAAACACATACATATATAAGTCTAGATAAGGCAGCCACAACAGTCAGGAGATAACTAAAAACCCAAATAGACAAGTATGGGGGTGAAGACCCCAAAGTAACACCGAATGAATAATATAAAGCAAAACAAGAAAATCAAGCAACTATCACCGATACCTAGATCCTCGACCTCTGACCTACTAGTGGAAGCATAGAATGGATCGCGATCAATCTCGGCCTGAACAACTGAATCATTACTAGCAACCCTTTGAGCTCTACCTCTAATAGGTGGCAATATAAGACCTTGATACTAAACTGAATAACCAAATAATGGACGGGTCATACACTGAGGATGATATCTAAATAGATGGCCAAGATCTCCACAGGTACGATAAGGCCCAAGAACTCTGTTCTGGTAAGTATTAGGAGTGCGAAACATCGAATCTCTCTTGGGGAACTCGAATAGAATTCCCTAAAAATGACTAGAGCCTCCCGAAGATAGGATATAGACATTTCTTCATCTATCCAAAGGACTCTACTAAGCATTTCCCTCATACCAACGTTGCCGTTCAACCTACAACTCTGATACCAACATGTCACGACCAAATTTCTCAGGCTGTGATGGCACCTGCTAACATCCATAAGCAGGTAAGCCTAACCCTTAATCTTTAGCATGAAACTAGAGAAAAAAGGCTATCAAGCGGAAGATGGATAAATAAAGTGGAAAGTAAGTACGAATAAGAAGGGAAAGAATAACTGAAACAAACATAGGAAACCACCCTAAGTACGACATTAGTCAGTAATCGAGCATCTAAATCAAAAGAGAAGTACAAGGCATTAACAAATATAATATGAGTACAAACAGTATTTGAACGCAAGAAAAGACTAGTCCTAATTAGGAATGGATGGAAATCGGCAACTCCAAACATCAAGAGCTCACCAAATCACCGAGTTAGAAGTTGGTACGCACCAGTCCAAATCTACAACGATAACCCATTCTATGATCTGTAGGGGGAAGAAGTGTAGTGTGAGTACCAAATGAATGGTACTCAGTAGGCATAGGATTATTGAGCTTCATAGATAAAACATGTATAATCACCATATAATCAGGTTAATACTACATAAGTAACTAATTAGGAACAATCACAATAAAGACAGGAAATAAGTCAAAGAGACTCGAGAAATAGATAAAGGAATAGAGTCAAAGAACGCACCTAAAATGCAATCCAACAACCTATCAACAGTAATAAGGCATCATAGGAGTCTACTGATAAAAATACAGTGCTAACCGGCAACTCTAACTACTTAATCACCAAGAAACTATTCAGACTGAGCCTAGCAGAAATGACCAACTATAATCCAAATCAAATACCACATAGACCAACTAACATTACCACTAAAGGTTTCTGCTACAACTATAACAAGAGGTAAGATCAAGTATAATCAGACGATAACCGACCAAATGCCCATACCCCCTAAAAGGTACAAACAATAAGAAATATACCCCCTGTCCTCATAAAACTGGGGGACCACACCATACAGGTATAGGAAATGCTAGTGAATGCAAGTTTGTAGTAAAAACTAGTGACATCATCAGTGGATCTTATAGACCCACCTTAGCACCGGGCCTACCAGGTGGAACCAAAGTGACTATCTGATGCAGTTCAGTGGTGCACTGACTAGAGGGTCCCATAGGGGACTTATAAAGTATATATATATTGTGTAGACTCAAACTAGGTCTTTATAGATAAATAGAATCTTAGCAGTGGTACAAGAGAGAGAGAAGACAAGCCTATATAGAAAGGGCAATGCTGAGCCAGATCATCAAGGTCAAGCTAAGGCATCCCAAATGTAGCTAATACATAGAGGAAGATGGCGCGCCAGATGTCTATAAAATCTTAGCGCATCCTCGATGCCTCTGAAACTGTAAGTATAAAAGGAGCACGTCCTCTATACCACATAGATCTAAAAACTAGTATCCAATATCCTATGTGGTATGACTACCTTTAAACCAATTTAAAGTTTGAAACAGAGCGAGAACGTTAGAAATAGAGTGAGAAATTCTTCTCAAAATAGTAGTAATAACCAAATGAAATGCCAGGATCTTACCACAAAATAAGTGAATATACTCAATCAATGAAAGCATGCAACCACTAGAATCCAAACAAGAACCATAAAATACAAATAGTAGCATCGAGCTAAACCACATTGTTGGGGCAAAAAGGCACTAACCTAGGATCCAATTGCTCCTTGACCACGGTTTTGGGCCTAATCAATAAGTAATAGATAAGATGGCATCATAACCCTACCGCTAAACAAAAGAAAAACAATTGAGGCATGGCTTGAAATCATAAAGGGGGAGAAATATCTTTAGGTACGATGCCTTACCCCAAAAATAAGCCACCTTAGCTCCCAACCAGCACAACTAAGCCAAACCTACAGCTAGTATAAACGTAGAGGTCTTAGGCACTAGCATAAAAATGTATCCCTATCGATAATAATCCTATTGATATCTACGACTAGTTAAGAGGGAAAGAACCATATGATAAAGTACCAAAGGCGCAAACCTAGTTAAGGCCATCATAATTGATCCTAAATAAGATAATTATAAAATATTACCTCACACAAAGTTTTTTCTTAAGATTTGGAGCTCACCACCAGATTCCCCATGAAATTCTCTTGAGTTTAGACCTTTGGATAGCAAAATTTGAGTAAGAAACGGAGGAGAAATTGAAGTTGGAACTTTTAGAAGTGAGCTGAAATCGTCCTTGGTCTTTTATTAAAGACCAGTACTTTGGCCTTCATGAAAATGGCTATAGTGGTCTGCGAATGCAGAGGCCAAGGAATTGTCCTTCGCAAACGCAAATAGAGGCCCGCGAATATGGAGGCAAATGACTTAAGTCTCTGTGAACACGAACAAGGCTCCGCGAATGCGGAGAGAAAATTCCAGGACCTGCACAAATGCGCCCAAGGGCCCATGATGGTATATAGTAATTTTGGCTGCACTAGATATCAACTAAAAATCTAATATTTTTCAAGTTTAAATATTTCGACGGAGGGCTAAAATTTTTTTCGGAATCCTATGTGTGCAAAAAAGATATGCTACTCTACTAAATTTGATGTTTTTGACTCAATGAAATAGTCAAAATTTCCATATGAGGTCGTTACAACTAAAATTTGATCTCACACCTAAGTGTTATTTTTAGCCAATTTCCACAACAGGCCTTAGGATTAGAACGAAAGCCTCGGGAAGAAACAAAACGTCACTCTAGACCAAACATTATATTTCTGAGCTAATCGCGTTGTTGTAATTGTAATCAGAGTGCATTTTCTAAGAATTTGATCGAGGTCAACAATAGGCCAAATTTCAAAGGAAAAAGTGTTAAATGGACCTAAATCATACAAATTACCTCGGTACTCATGTCAACCATGATACTAGCCTAATTTTGTCATTCTGAAGTTCATGGAACCGTCAGAATTCCATTCTGGGGTTTTTTTCCTAAAGTTATGACCAAATTCAACTTTTCAAGTTAAAAAAGATCCAAAACAAGGAAATAGGCATAAAACTCAAACGAACAACCAGGTAACCGAACTGTTAGTGCCAGCAAATCATAAATTACTTGGGGTTGCTACAAGAAATCTCTTATTTCTTAAAATATTAGAGAGTGAAGAAAATGAACTGAGGGTCATTAAAATTTTGAATTCTTAGTCATATTTTTTGGGTTGATTAATGCTCCCCCTATCTTCATAGGTTTGATAAATCGAATTTTCAAATTATATATTGAAATGTATGTGGTGGGTTTTATTGATGATATCTTTATTTATTTCTGGAGAGAGGAATACCATGTGGGTCACTTGAGGATTATGTCGCAAACTTTGAGGGATAAACAATTATTTGCCAAATTTAGTAAATGTGAATTTTTGTTAATGTCTATGGCATTCCTAGGTTACATTATTTTGGTTGATGGTATCATGGTCGATCCAAAGAAAATGGAGGTAGTAAAAAAATAGCCTAGACCATTATCTCCTTCGAATATTAGTAGCTTTCTGACCTTAGCCAGATACTATGGAGGGTTTTTTGAAGGTTTCTCATCTATTGCTTCTCCTTTGACAAAGTTGACTCAAAAAAAAGTAAAATTTCAATGGTTGAATAAATGTGAGAAGAGTTGTCAAATATTGAAGGATCATCTTACGCCGGCTCCTATTTTGATATTTTAAAAGTTCTGATAGATTTGTAGTCTATTGTGATGCCTCATGTATTAGTTTGGGTCGTGTTTTGATGCAACGTGGAAAAGTCATAGCATATGCTTCTATGAAACTCAAAATACATGAACTAAACTTCCCAAATCATGATATTGAACTTGCAGTAGTTGTGTTTGCATTGAAAATTTAGCGTCACTATTTTTATGGGGTGCATGTGAATGTGTTCACTGATCACAAATTCCTGTAATATTTGTTTATCCAAAGGTATTTGAACCTTAGGCAAAGGTGGTGGCTTGAACTACTAAAGGATTATGATGTTAGTATAATGTACCATACAGTTAAAGCTTATGCTATAGACAATGATCTTAATTGGTTGTCTATAAATAGTATTGCTCATATTGTTGAAGGTAAGAAATATTTGGTTAAGAAAGTGCATAGATTGTCTTGGTTAGGTGTTCATTTGTGTTAATATAAGGATTGTGGTGTTCTTGTGCAAAAATGCTCAGAATCATCTCTAGTGGTGGATGTTAAGGGAAAGAAGGCCATAATCCAGTATTTGTTGAATTTAAATAATCGATTGCCAAAAAATACATTGATGTCTTCTGCCAAGTTGGAAATTGGATACTTCATTACCAAGGTCATTTATGTGTCTGTAATGTGGATGAGGTAAGGGTATTGATATTAAATGAGGCCCATAGTTCTTCTTGTTCAATACATTCGGGATCTACTAAGTTGTATCTTGATTTGAGGGAAGTGTAATGATGGAATGGCATGAATAAGGACATAGTAGAGTTCGTGGCTAAGTATCAAAATAGCCAGCAAATAAAAGTTGAACATCAAATATCAGGAGGTCTAGCTCAAGACATTGACATCCGTACTTGGAAGTGGGAAGATGTAAATATGGACTTTGTCATAGGTTTTCCTCCTACTAGAAGGCAACATGATTTTATTTTGGTTGTGGAGGACTAAATGACTAAATCAACATATTTTGTACTAGTTAACAGTTCTTATAGTGCAGAAGATTGTGCTAAGTTGTATATTGGTGAGTTGGTAAAAATTTATAGTGTTCACTTGGCTATTATATCAGATTGAGGTACTCAACTCACTTCACACTTTTGGAATTCATTACAAAAGGGTCTTGGTATAAGAATCAAACTAAGTACCACTTTCAATCCTTAAATTAATGGTCAAGACAAAAGAAGAATTCAAACTTTGGTTGATAGTTAAGTGCATGTGTTATTGATTTCAAAGGGAGTTGGGATGAGCATCTACCATTGATTGAGTTTTCCTACAACAATTGTTATCATTCAAGCATTGAAATGGCTCCTTTTGAAGTTTTATATGAGAGACAATATAGGTCCCCAGTGGGATGGTTTGAAGTAGGTGAGTAGCCTTGATTGGTCCTAACTTGGTATTTGATGCTATAGAAAAGGTAAGACTTATAAAGGATTGGCGAAAGGCTGCCAATAGTCGCCAAAAGTTTTCTTCGGACAATAGGAAAAGAGACCTTGAGTTTATTGTGGATGATTGGGTTTATTTGAAGGTTTTTCCCATGAAGGGTGTAATTCATTTTTGTAAGAAGGGAAAGTTGATCCCTAAATATGTGGGGCCCTACAAAATCTTAAAGTGTATTGCCATTGGAGTTGGCTATGGTTCATCCAGTGTTTTATGTATCAATGTTGAGGAAGTTTTGGGTGATTCAAATTCTATTTTTCCAATGGAAAATGTTATTATTGAATAGAATTTAACTTATGAGGAGATTTCGGTTACGATTTTGGACCGCCAAGTGAAAAGGTTGAGGAACAAGGAGGAATGTTTCGACATCTCCGTGTCATGACATATGCATGCATACCATGAAAATATTTTTTTAATGATGTTGATGTTTAGAAGTTGCATTGTTGCATTCATGTTGGGATGTTGCCTACCAACTCTATTCTACTCAAGCTAGCTCCTATATCATTCGAGGATGAATATTTCCGAGGGGGAGATATTGTAATATCCTGGGTGTGACAAAGATATAGTATGATATAATGAGGTGAATAATTAGCTTTATTGATATCATTGATGGGTCAAATGATATTTTCATTAAGGGCATTATAGTCTTTTCCCTATTTTTAAGGGGGAATGAATCTAGACAGTTTTTGTGGTAGCATCCTAATCCTTTTAATCCCCAAAGATCTTAATTCTTCTCATTCATTCACTAATCACCCATCCTAAAAAACTTCTCTCTCTAAAAAAAGGCTCTCTAGACCTCTATTGGAGACCTAGCAAGGATTCTCCCAATTTTTTCATTGATCTTAAAGTTTTTTCTTCAAGTTTCTTTGTAATTCGTATTTAAGGTATTGGGTTTAATCCATAGGTACCTTTCACAATTGGAGTTCAAAGAATTTCTTAAATCTTCCTTGAATTTCAATTATATCTTTGAATTTTCTCAATTTTGATTTAAATTGTATGAACTATGATGTATCTTGTGAATTCAAATCTATTTTTGAGACAAATTGATAAATAATTTCTTGGGTTGGTAGAGTCACATATATATATATACATATATATATATATATATATATATATATATATATATATATATATATTATATTTCTAATTAGGGCTTAGAATCTCAATATAGACGATGAAAACTTGTGAAAAATAATGAAAAATCTTGAATTTTTTTGGGAATGGGTGGGGCGGCACACCACCATAGCGCCAAGAAAACCCCTCCAAATTTTAAGGGCTGTGGTGGTGCACCGGTCCCTTGTCTCTGAAGTTTCATGCCTAGGGTGGCGTGATATCAGTGCACCACCACCCTGATTCTTCCCTATGTTATCCCTCTTACTATTTAAGCCCTACCCCTCATCATCTACTCTTTCAAGTGCATGAATTTCATTTTATTTATAATTTAACCACTCATTTTAGCATGAATTACTAATAGATTTTATGATGATAAATTAGTTCACAATATTCGTGTATAACGATTTCATTCACATATAACTATTCAAGTATATATTCAAGTATGGGTTAAACATGAGTTACATGCAAGCTATGGAAGAGAGTGACTTAGGATCCTTAATAAGAAAGGTGACCTAAGACTCTAATGATGTTATATGCAAAAAATGTTTAATGATGATTCAAGCAAGTTTAATGAAAGACTGACTTGAGATCCTAGAAGGTGACTAAAGACTCTTATGTAAAAGGTGACTCAAGATCATGCATGGGTGACTTGAGATCCTTAATGATCTATTACTATGGATATGTTATGAAGTATGATTATGAGAAGATATGATTTTATGCAAGTATGATCTATTACTATGATTATGATTATGATATGTATTCTGTGGTTTGATATAATTAGCACCAAGAGAATTTTGAAGTGGGGACTTGACAAAAGCCTTAGTAGGAACTTCTTGTCACTTAAACTATGTTGCCACCCAAGGTTTCTTTTATGTCGTAGCTAGTGGATCCACATATAGCACATAATGATAAAAATAATTGGACGTGTCTACCTTGGCAAGTAGCCTCCCCCCTTCTTGATGTGGGGATCATCAGCTTCTATGTTATAGCTTGTATGGTATTAATATCGGTTAAGGTTATCTCCCACATATGTATATTATCTTTAATGTTATTGATGATCATAATTATGTCTCTTAAATGCTTTGATCATTATGGTTTCTCTCATGACCTTACTTATCCTCTTCTATATCATGTTTATTATTTTGATCATTGCATCTTATGCTTTACGTTGCATGGAATTCCCACATACTTAGAACATTCAAATGTACTAATGCATATTTACTTACATTGTATCACAATGTAGGGGTTGATAACCACATCCATCCTCCACATGGTTAAAAGTTGAGTTGCTTCATTCCCATCTTAGTGAGCCCTAATTTATCAAAAGGATTGATTATGAATTTCTTTCAAGTCAAAGACTATTTTCCTTCATTGAGGGTGAGCTAGGGACTTATCTTATCCCCCACCATATTGTTTATGTAGAGGCTTGTTGGATGTCGTGTGTATTTTTCTATATTGTCTTTTGACTTCTCTATGATACTTTTGCAAATTCTCTAGTCTATTGAGTTGATGCTTATTATGCCTTGTATGTGTTCATGTATGATATGTTAAGAGGCTTGGTTGGAGTCTTTCGGGGTTTCAATCATCGTTTCACGGCTTGGCCTTAGTTTAAGTCATGATAGGGCTCTACTTATGTGTCCTTATATAAAGTCTTTTATCTCATAACTACGTTCAACCGTAGGATTTCTCTTTTTGGCATAGCTAGTTGATCCACATATAACGTATGTACATGACCCGCCTAGCGGGATAAAGTCTACTTTGGCGAGTAGATTCCTCTTTATTCCATTGTATGGGGAGACATCGGGATTCCATGTTATAACTCGCATGGTATTATTGTCTATTATGGTTCTATCCTATGTATGCATATGCTCTTTATGATCTTTATGATTTGAACCATGTCTTTCAAATGCTTTCATCATTACGGTTTTTTCATGACTTTACTTATTCTCTTTTATCATATAGGTTAATTGATCATTGCATCCTATGATTAATCATGCATGTCATGCCATCCTACTTAGTATATTAGAATGTACTAAAGCAAATTTTTGTCTACAATGTCTCATAATGTAGGGATTGAGGATCATATTCCCGCACGTGGCTAGTCAAGCTTCCTTATCGATGGAGTTTTTGTGAGTCCTCATCTACACATGACTAGTTATGACTTATTTTATTTCAAAGACTTTTATTTTATTCATGATATAGGGTGATCTAGGGACATGTATTATCCCTCATCTGTCTCAAGTAGTAAAGGCATTATTGGACATATGTTTTATAGTCAATGATGTCAAATTCCTATTCTTTTTATAATTCATGATTTAGACTCTTCCTATGATATGTCTGCATTTACTTATCTTATATATGCTTATGATATGTCAAGAAGACTTTGTTGGAGCCCTTCGGAGTTTTGATCTTTGTGTTACAACAAGGACCTAAGTCGAGTTATGACAGAATGTGACATTCCAAAAATGGCTTTTAGAACTTGGTATTATTATTAGAAATATTTGGTTATTTCTTTTGAGATAACGAATGCTCCTACAACTTTTATGGATTTATTGACAGGGTGTTCAAGAAAAATATGTATATATTTTTTATTGTGTTCATTAATGATATTTTGATATATGCTCAGAGTGCGGATGATCATACTGATCATTTGAGGATTGTCTTGCACGTTTTTAAAGATCGTCAGATATTTTCTAGGTTTAGAAAGTGAGAGTTTTTGTTTAGGTCAGTTTCATTAATTGGTTATATTATTTCCGGTGATGGTATAAGGGTGGAACCTAAGAAGACCAAGTCGGTGAAGAACTTGCCTAAACCTCTTTGTCCCTCTGATATTTGGAGTTTCCTAGGCTTAGCTAGTTACTATAGCTGATTTGTTGAAGGGTTTCCCCCTATTTTTAGCCCTTGACTGCTTTGACATAAAAGAAGGTAAAATTTCAATATTTTGATGCTTCTGAGAAGACTTTCCAAGAGTTGAAAGATCTACTCACTTCAGCCCCAGTTTTGACTTCACTAGATGGATCTGATGCTTTTATTGTGTAGTGATGCTTCAAGGATTGATCTTTTTTGTGTGTTTATAGAAAATGGGAATGTGATAGCCTATGCTTTTAGGAAACTTAAAGTGCAAGAAAAGATTTACCCGACTTATGATTTAGAATTAGCGGCAGTGGTGTTTGCTTTGAAGATATAGAGACACTATGTTTTTGGTGTCCATGTGAATGTGTTTACCAATCATAAGAGCTTGCAATATATATTTAGGGGAAAATATTTTATTATTAAACAAAGGAGGTGACTCAAATTGTAAAAGGATTATGACATGAGTGTTCTTTACCATCTTGGTAAGACAATTGAGGTTGTCGATGCTCTTAGTAGATTTTCATGAATAGTGTTCCCCATATTGAGGATGATAAAAAAAGAATTGGTCCATAATGTGCATAGACTAGATCGTTTATGTGTTCCCTTTGCCAATTCTAACAATGGTGGTTTCATTATCAAAAGTGGCTCAGAATCATCTCTTCTGTCGGATGTGAAGGCAAAACAAGATATTGATCTGAATTTGGTTGAATTGAAAAAAGATATTGAAGCTTTCTCCCAATGGGGAGATAGTGTTCTTCATTATAAAGGTGTTTTGTGTGTTCAAAATGTTGATGGTTTGAGGCAACAAATTGTATAAAAATAATATAGTTCTCGGTATTTTATTCATACGAAACCCACCAAGATGTATCATGATTTGACGAAAATTTATTGATGGAATAGAATTTAGAAGGATGTTGCGAAGTTTGTGGTTAAGTTTCCTAATTGCCAAAAAGTGATGGTCTAGCATTAAAGACCAAGAGGTTTGGATCAAGATATTAATTTTCTTTCTTGGTAGTAGGAAGACTTGAATATGGATTTCATTATGGGTTTACCTCATAATTAATTTTCTTTCTTGGTAGTAGGAAGACTTGAATATGGATTTCATTATGGGTTTACCTCATATGCTTCTTCAACATGATTCAGTTTGGGTTGTTGTGGACCAAATGACTAAGAAACACACTTTCTTCGAATTAAGACTTCTTATTCAGTAGATGGTTATGTTGGCTTTACATTTGAGAGTTGGTTAAGTTGCATGGTGTTACATTGTCTATAACTTTAGACTGTGGTACTTAGTTTACTTCTCAGTTTTTGAGATCCTTTCAGAAGGATAATGATAGTGAAGTTAAACTTAGTACTACTTTTCACCGTCAGAAAGATGGTCAAGCCGAGCAAACTATTCAGACTTTGGAAGATATCTTGAGAGCTTATGTGATAGACTTGAAAGGTAATTGGGATGACCAGTTGCTATTAATTGAGTTTGCTTATAATAATAGCTATCTTTTAGTATTCTAATGGATCCATTCTAGGATCTCTATGGTAGGAGGTGCAGATTCTCCTATTGGGTGGTTTGAAGTTGGTGAGGTCGCTTAGATAGGGCCTAAATTAGTCCATAAATCTATGGGGAAAGTTGGAGACATTAGAGAGAGGTTGAGAACTGCCCAAAGTTGACAAAAATCCTCGTCGGATGTAATAAAAAGACAACTTGAGTTTGAAGTAAATGATTGGGTTTACTTGAAAATCTCACCTATGAAGGGTGTGATGCATTTTGGTAAGAAAGGGATGCTTATTCCCATATATGTTGGTCCTCGTCAATTTTGAGGCATTTTAGTAAAGTAGCTTATGAGTTGGATTTGCCTTCAGAGTTTGCATCAATACATTTGGTATTTCATGTCTCTTTGATGAAGAAGTGTATTAGTGATCCTACTTCCAGTGTTCCATTGGAGAGTGTTGGTATGAAAGAAAGACTATCTTATGAAGAAGTTTCAGTTGAGATTCTTGATCTTCAAGTCTGGAAGTTGAAAAATAAACAAGTTGCTTCTATTAAAGTTTTTTGGAGGAATCAACTAGTTGATGGTGCTACGTCGGATGCCAATGCCGATATGATGTCTCGTTATCCTCATTTTTTCCCTCCGCTTAAGTTTATGTTGATGTAATTGTTCCTTATTTTTATTCTTTCGGATTCATGCATCTCAATTATTCTCATGTTTTCATATGCATGCATGTTCATAAAATCGGTTATTAAACTAATGTTTTAGCTTGAGGTTGATTACGCCTTAGTTTTATGTAATTTTATATGTTTTGCATTCATGTTGGGTTTTTACGTCTCTTTCCCTAGTCTATTCATTCTAGCTTGATTCTCATTTGAGTATTAATGTCCCCAAGGGTGAAATATTGTAACACCTCAAAAGTCAGAAACTTGACTTGGAAAGAAAATGCAAAAAATAATTCAGGTGTGAGATTTGTACGAACCCATGTACGGACCGTCTAAGGTCCTTAGAGGGCTATCATACATGGTTCTGAGAAAAAGGAAATCTAAATTAAAGACGTATGAATGGTTGTAACATCTGATCCATAGGCCACATCACCATAATTAGGAAAATTTATGGGTCAAGGAATTTGTACAGAAGGTTTGTAGGGCCCATGTACACATCCATAGACCGTAGGCCTGATTGTGGAAGCAATGATAAGAGAATTGGAATTTTTTTAGACTTTCACGAGAACCCATACAACCCATAACGAGTTATATGGCCCATAGACCCTCTCGTATGAGTCAACCTTCAGGAGACCAGATCATCTTCATTTATGCGGACACTCATACGGCCCATGATACTTTGTACAGACCATATAAGTGTTCATAGAGAGAGTCGCATCAATTATTTTTGTAGGGGTATTTTAGTATTTGCCCACTCTTTTAATCTAAATACTAGGTCGTTGTAGACTTATTTAGAAGGGTTTAAATAATTTTCTAAGGAATCTAAACTTCATTCTCTCACACTCTCTCCCATATGATTTCTTCTCTCTCAAGTTTGCTCTCTATCTATCTATCCAAGTCAAGAACAAGGTCAAAATTTCAATTCTTCTACTCTTTTTATGAGCTAGGACTCTCCAAGTTAGATCAGAACTTCATCCGTGGATCCTATGCATCCATAGAGTCCAAAAGAAATTTCAGTTCCTCTTATCATTTTTTCCTAAACTTTAGATTTTGATTATCTTGAATTGGGTTCAATCAATTATGATCTACTTCACTTCAATTGTTCTTATTATGCAATTTACATGAATCCATGAATTATACCTATTTTATGATTATAAACTATGCTTTAAGAATTATGCATTCATCATGAATTAATGAAGTCACAATTTAATGATGTTTATTGATTAAGTATCAATTATGATTTTTTTAAGACCAGTTTCTTCAAAAGTAAAGTATACTTATCAGGTAGGATTTCCATGAATTTTATATGCAAATACTATCATGAGCTAGATTCTTTAGATAAGTATTTTTTTATGAATATTTTATGAGTTTTTGGTATGTTAAAGGAGGTATTCTTATGATTCAAGTATGTTATGATGAATTTCATATTACTATATTCTTACCATCTTGTAAGACTATGATATGTTCATATTTATGTATGACATTTCATTGAGAGAATCACCTAGCACCGAGCAGAGTCTTGGATGGAGGCTCTCTTGTTAGTAGAGGCCAGTCTCTAGAAGAAATCCCCTAGTCCCATAACTATGTTCCACTCTAGGAGAAAGGATCACCCGTAAGTTGAGTCTAGATTCCTTAGTAGCTTAGTTGATCCACTTAGGTGATGATTATGGACCTTACCTTGTAA
This sequence comes from Solanum dulcamara, assembly GCF_947179165.1. Lineage (NCBI taxonomy): Eukaryota > Viridiplantae > Streptophyta > Magnoliopsida > Solanales > Solanaceae > Solanum > Solanum dulcamara. The sequence goes on from NC_077240.1 coordinate 51,526,367, forward strand.
AAGTAGGACAATCCCTTTTCGATGTGGAAAAGACTATGTACTCCATATAGCTCACATGGTTTATGTCGATTAATGGTCTCTCTCACTATGACTTACGATTTCCACTTACTCTATGTTAAGCCTATGATTTTTTTGCGAACATTGAATTGACAATGTTTTATCTATCTAATGATGTTTTAAAGCATTATGATTTATTTTAGCTTATTCATTCCATTATCATGTTTTACGTAATGAATTGCACATTTTCCATGCTCAGTAAATTCCATAGTATTGACCGCATAGGTTACAACTCTCTCCATCCCCCTCGCGGTTAGTACAAGTGTCCTATCGGCATAGTGTTGCATATGTGATTCCTCATTCTTTGAGGGAAAAACCATGTTATGAGTTCTTTTATGCACTTCCTTTCAGACTTATTTTAGTTGCAGATTATTTAGGTGAGCTAGGGAATTTCCTTTGCCACATCTATGTCATTAGAGGTTATGTTAGAATAGTATGGTTTATTTGTAGTTTTTAAATGTTATTCTTAGATTCTTTAACCTTTGTTTTCTATGATAAGATTGCTCTTGAATATTATTTTCTTCCTTTTATATATGATGATTATATGATTTTTAAGTCATGATTAAGCTAAGAGGCTTGGTAAGGGTCATTCGGAATCCTAATCTCCGTTTCACGTGTAGGGTCTAGCTTAGGTTGTGATAGTTTGTCTCTATTGTTTTTGAGATAGTGGTGAAAGAGTGTAGAACTACCATGTTGATCAAGGATATAGGCATCTCCCATTTTGACTCATGCTCTATAGATTGAAGAGGAAAAGCTCAAGGAGAGTGCTAGGGATAACAAGATGGCTCGGATAGATAGTATGGAGCACTCTTGCTCCCAATAGCACTCGCAAGTGGACATTGTCAACCAATTAATAAGTTACTCTTTTAAGTCGTATTATCAAACCGAAAGGACTTAAATTTGACAACTAATCACTTTTAAAAGTAATTAAACTAAATGTGCTTGTGTGAGAGTTGTAAAAGTGGATTTGAATCTAATGATTTTAACATAATTAAAATTAATAACTAGTTAACAAATTATTCAGTTTAAAATAAGATTTTCACAAATTAAGAAAAATCCCAGGGTCACAGCAAAAAATGAGTTTTAGCATAATATTTCATACTTTTGTATTCGACAGGTTATCAAGTTACGATCATGGTCTCTCGACCTCGAATCGACTACTACTTTTATCAACCTACCTTCATTGTTCAGCAGGGATATACATGAATCAACAGTAGAGCATTAAGCTATCATCTTGCATATTAACTAAACAAGGAACATAGGTATATTTTTGTCCTATATGAGGAACACCCTAATTTGGTTCTCTAGAATGAACACGTTCCTTGTTTGTATGTGTGTTTTTCTGTTTCTGTTGGTGGGTGCAGGTACCTTAAGAAGCTGATCCTGATCACAACTAAGGTTCCCCCTTGGAAGTAACTTGCAACAACATGCATCTTAATCTCCTTTACTATGGAAGTAATTTGGAGCTACAAAAGAACCTGCAACAGCCTGTGCATCTATCCTCCTTGTTTGTCTTCTTGTCACTTTTCTCTACAGGTTCAAGTTATCTCAACAAAAGAAAAGCAACAACCTGGCATGCTAGGACTTCACCAAATAGTCAGCCTCTCATTCAGGCCAACACCCTCCCTGCAACATCTGTACCTAAGCTTCAGCAGGGTAAGATGTGCAGGGTGAGTTGCAGCATGTGGACCTGTACCATGGCCTCAAAACTTTGCAGGATTTCAGCACATACTATTTTCACAAGGCCCAAGAAGTTTCAGCCCAAATGGATAATTCGAGACGTTAGGCGAGCGACCTTGAAAAAATCAGCTGCCTTAAGCATAAAGAGAAAGCATTTTGATGTTTGGAACTTCCAACTTGGGCAAAAAGCCTTCAAATTTTTCAGGTGTAAAGAAAAGGCTATAAGTGCATACCTCATGAAGGTTCAACTCAAACGGATAATTGTAGACGTTAGTCGAGCGACTTGGACAAAGCTAACAGTCTCCAAAGCACAATCTCAGGTCTTTTCCTCTTTGCTAGCTTGTGTAAATCCTTTCTTGCCTGGGTTTGCTTGTTATATTATTGCAGGTTACTGGAGTGATACATCAACAGGCCTTAACAACAAATACATAGAGGTCATCACAGATACAACCATCAAATCAAAAATCCCCACTAAGAGGACTTCATATAGCCCCTACTGGTTATTCTGTTTGGTTGGATGTTTGTATTCTATTGATGGTCTATATGTAGACACAATAGCATCAGGGGCACCTTGGCAAATAAAAGGCAATAACATGGAGACAGCAGCCTACCATGTTAGGAATTCATCAACACATCAGCCCTCCTTCCAGGCCAATTTCTCTTATGAAATACCTGCAGCAACATTTCATCACAAGAATTTTGCAGCTCTTTGCTTTTTGTCTTTGGAAGCAACAAGGAGCTGCATACAGGTCTGCAACAGCTTCCATACTTGTTTGGGTCCTTTGCTACGCAGGTCTACAAAGCCTCAAACAAAGGAAGACAACAGACCCACATGCAGGGGCCTCATCTATTCCCTTCAGCATTCCTTACATTTAGGATGCACTCCTTCCATTCATCCAGATGGAAGACCCTCTCTGGAAATGCTATAGGGGCTGCAGTAACCTGGGGCTTCTATGGAGCAGCACACTCAGCTTGCCATCCACATTATCTATTATCAACACACCCCAGCAACAACTCCACCAACCTGCAACAGACAAGGAACAAATACAAGTTAATAGTTACAGCAGTGTGGTTTCTGGTTTTGTTTATCTATGCAGGTACTCCAAGACTCCTTTGGAGGCAACAAGAAACTGTCTACAGGTTTGCAACAACCCCCACAACTATCACACTTGTTTGGTTCCTTGTTTGCTTGTTTGTGCAGGTAAACAAAGTCACAGACAAAGGGATATAACAACCACATTTGCAAGGGCCTCACATATTCCCATCAACTCTCCATGCATACCTGTTGCATTCATTAAACAACTGCAGCAGACCCCTTCCATATAAGTCCTTTGGAACTCCTTGACTATTTTCATTGATGAGAAGACAAGAAGACGGAGCTCCAACAAATACAATGCTGATTATACAACATCCACCTGGAACTCTTTGCTTGTTTACTTGCTGATGTGCAGGCATATAAAACAGCAACAATGGACCCTTACAAAGTGCAAGGCACCTTCAGTCAAACAGTTAAGCCAGGGCTGCAGCCTTGGAACTCTTCCTAAGCAAGCTGGCTGCTATGGCTACATCTACTTCCTATTATTTCATCCCCCTTAGTTGTGATTGTTGTTGCTGCAAATTTCCTTGGACCTACTTGGTACGACATGTCTAAAAAGAGCAAAGATGAAAAGAATTTCCCCAACCTATGCGAGATAGAAGGTTCGTATACTTGTTCTTCCTCAATGTAGCTATGCCAGAGTCATAGTATATTTGAATAGGACTAGTGTAGGCTACTTTCTTGTTTTCTCATGGAAGGGGAGAGTCTCCCTCATTTATGCTTTATTAGTCGATTTGTACCGGGAGGAGTCCTCTCATAGGTTTACTGCTTTCTAGTTATAGATAGCCCCCTTTTTTTGTTTCGGGGATGAGTTAGCCGACCTTAGTAGGTTAGCCGACTTATGAACCAACATAGGATTGGAGGTAAGGTTTTATGTCCCCCTCCTTGTATTTTTACTTTTGTTATTTATGTTAAGGCTTGGGGGTGTTGCTCAACCCCTGACTGTGCACGAGAGGTGGGAGCCTCGTGTAGGGTCTGTTCCCATAAAAAAAAAAAAAAAAAAGAATGAACACGTTCCTCACATTCCTTATTCTATCCATCCATTCGTCTCTCAAGTTCAAGGGTGGACAGTATATATATATATATATATATATATATTAATGTTTATCAGATTCTAAAATAAAAAAAACTAGAATGCAAGAATAAGTTATATAATAAACAGTCTTCTACCAAAGATAATCAATATTATACCATAACTCATGGCCACAACCCTAGAATAAGGGGAAATTAGCGGCTCATTGTTCAAATCATCATACAAAAATGTTTAATGAACATTCAAGAGGTTAATAAAATGAAAGAGTAGAAGAATAACTCGAAAGTTCATCACAAGAGTCGTCCAACTAATGTCCTCCTCGATAAAAGACTGACTGAATAAATAAATAAATAATACACTTGGGCTATTTATAGAGTCTAAAAAATTGATGTGAGCAAAATTAAGCATTGTGGACATGTTCCCTCACCTAAGGTTTTAAAATATCCATTTTGTCTTTGTGATGCGCAGCTAACACGGACACGACCCCCTAACAATTTTCCGAAGCCAAATTTGTGTGCCCAAGTCCACGAGGAAGAGATCCTCATTCTTCATGCACTTCACAATATTGCAATCAATTCTTAGCACATTTAAACCTTCATTTTTGCAGCTTCCACTTTTGTCTATTTTTAGATCTTTTCTCTTGTGTTTCACCCTACAAATTCCTAATCATATTGGTTAGTTACTATGTAATTCGTTCTCAAACTTAGCTAAACATTTGAGATAAATTGGATTTATACCCCCAAGATCACCACCCCATATTTAAAGCTTTGTTCATCCTCAAACAAACCCAAACTTCCACACATAATATGACACTAATAAATCAATACTCAAGTCAGTCAAGTTAAGACCAGAGAAACCATATGACAAGTGTACTTCACACAAGAATGTTACCACAATAGAAACACAAGAATGACTCTTTCAAAACCTTCTAGCGTCAAGAATTGACTTTACAACACCGTAAACTCATGCATATTGTTTGTTCAAAAAGTTATACAAGTTACAAATCTATCATTGAAAATATGCCCTCGCCACAAAGAAAAAAACACCCAAATTCACACATAATTGTAGAAACTAAAACAATAATGGGTGAAAAAATCAAATTGCCTTAACTCTCTCAAAATAATTCTCATGCCACCCAAAGATGAACCATAGGATTTCCCTTAGTATACTACTCCACTGAGTTAAAAATGTGGAAGTTTAAGATCAACTAGGTCTTTATAGGTTGTAATGTACGCTAGGGGATGGGTAAGTACTATTGTTGTCTATGACTAGTGGTTCCATTCCCAAGTGCTTTAATACATCACATTATTTTATTCCCAATCGTGTTTTGACAACCTTATTATTACCCCTCTTTTCTTTATTTACCCCTCTTCTTTAACCAAATTTAAATACTTCGCATAGGGCATTCTCAATTGATTCTCTGTTTTTTTTCTTTCTATACAATTTCTATTTTTTTACTCTCTAACTACAAGCCATAAGATTTTCAAGCACTGATAAATCATGGTTTGGGCTTCACACTTGTTTTTATTTTTTTTGTCACCTAAAGCTCTTAGGAGCTTTAAAGCAATTTTTAGGTCAGATGAAAGAATGGGAACAAGCTTCATATGAGGCTGGCGAAGGAAAAGTCAAAGGATCAAAGGGGTGGACTAAGGATACATATCATGGTGGGTCCAAAAATGGGTATAAAACAAGGCTATCAAAGAAATGCCTATATCACTTCCTCAACACCACAAATAAATGCCTATAAAACTACCTCAACTCTAGAAAGGGGTATAAAACAAGTTTATCAAACACAGCAGGCAAGTTCTAGACATCAATCAGTAGCATAGAATACAACAAAATCTTACACATATGGAACACATTAAAATCAAGACTGATTACTATAGACTCTCGACAAATAATAGAAAGAATTCAAATTTAAGCATATGTCACGTTGAGTTAAATAATAGGGCCTAGATGTCTCAAATAACAATCAAACCATTTAAAATCATGGTTTTCAACACTTGCATTATGCAGTTTTGTAGCTTTAACCAGACACCTTACTTACGAACACAATGATGAATGCATACCCTTAGGACGATAGTCATCCATCCATCATAGGGAAACATTAATCAACTATGACTACACACAATCCTACTAGACACTACTCTTTTTTTTGTGAGGTCCAGCGGGACTATCCATGGTCAAAGAACCCCCCAAAAAAATTCCAAGGAACCAAAATAAAAATCAATGTCTAAAACAAAACACAAATATAGTTATTTACAGATGCACAATCAATTCTCACCCCACACTTAACATCTTAGAACTATCCCTGGTGCTACAACAATCACAAAAGTAAAATAAAGGTAAGAAGGTGAATTTTTCTATTCCGTCTACCATCTCATCCTCACCCCCAACTTAGGGGTCCTCTAGCGGTAAAGGTGGGTCTTCTTCTTCCTCTTAATCCGAGTCAATGTCCAACCCCACACATCATTTTTCCTTATCTGTTAGGACATCTCATAATTGGGATTGAAGAAATCCAAGCCCAATCCTAGCATTGCCATGGCATTTTCATTCAGAGTTATCTCCTCTAAATCTCTCGGAGCTTCTCTCTAGTGAAGGCTTGGCAACTATTTTTGTGGTGGAGTAATTTTATCCCCAATATACGGTCTGTGATAAGGTCATATGTGTGGTTCCACTACACCATAGTAAGGGTAGGTCTATGGTGAGGGTTCGGACCCTTGAATTTTGTCATATCTGCCGACACTGTGCAAATGGGGGCAATTATGTACAAGAATATCTCCATCATTGGATTCAACCAAACACACACCTAAACATACCAATATATGGACATATTTAATCTACTCCTTCCTAACTTCCTCAACATGTGCAACACTATCCATGGATAACCCACTAAAGCATCACCTACAACATTTGCCATACTCAGATGATACAATACACTCATATCATAGTCCTTTTGGAATTCAAGCAACCTTATTTACCTAAGGTTCAAGTACCTTTGGCTAAACACATATTGTAAGATTTTATGGTCAGTAAACACATCCACATGCACCCCTTAAAGATAGCAATGACAAATTTTCAAGGCAAACACAACAGCCACAAGTTCAAGATCATGGGTGGGATAATTTCTTTGATGCACCTTAAGTTGCCTAGAAGCATAGGCTATAACCTTACCATGTTGTATAAAATATAACCCAAGCCAACCATTAGGAATCACAATAAATAACAAACCCATTTGAATCTTTGGGTAATGTGAATATAGGAGCCGACGTAAGACGATAGTTGCTTACTCTCAATATTTGCAATGCAATCCACAAGTGACCCATATGATCCCTCTCATTTCAAGGGTAAATCAAGATGTAATCAATAAACACCACCAGAAACATGTCCAAGTATGGCTTGAAAATACGATTCATCAAATTCATAAAAATAGAGAGAGCATTATTCAACCCAAATGACATGACTAAGAAATCAAAATGACCATACCTTATCAAAAATATCGTCTTGGAAATATCACACTCCCTTACCCTTAGTTGATGATAACCGGAATAGATATCAATCTTTAAAAAATAACTTGCCTCTTGTAATTTGTCAAACAAATCATCTATCCTAGGGATTGAATACTTGTTCTTTATGATGACCTTATTCAATTGTCGGTAATCTATACACATTCAGAGGGACCCCTTTGTCTTCCTAACAAACAACATGAGAGCTCCCCATAGTGATATAATTGGACTTATAAAACCATTATCCAACAAATCCTTCAATTGCTCTTTCAACTACTAAGGTTACGCTGAAGACATACAGTAAGAAGGAATAGAAGTAGATTGAGTATCAGGAAAGAGATCTATGCTAAAGTCAATATTCCTTTAGGGAGGAACACTAGAAAAATCATCAGGAAATATATTGGGAAACTCATTAACTATAAGGACCGAATCAAGAGTAGGAGTTTCAGAATCAATGAAAATGATTTTTTGGGCCTTTAAACATGAAATTAATGGACCCTTAATCACTAAATTATTACCCTTCCATTGAAGAGTAGGTTCATTAGGAAATTGAAAGTTATACCTATGGGTTCTACAATCAATAGATTCATAAGTGGCATGCACCCAATCTATACAAAGAATGATGTCAAAATTGGTAATGTCAAGTTCAACAAGATCACATGGAATGACTTTCTGCAAGACTGACACGGGAAAATTTCTATAAACTCTCTCGGCTAACAACGAATCACCAAAGGGAGTATAAATCAAAAAAAACTCTAATAAAATTTCAGGGAGCGCATCAAATCTCGTAGAAAGAGAAGGAGTAACACAAGAAAATTTGGCACCCAGATTAAGCAAAGGTAAAGACCTATAACATACTAGGAACAACATCGGAAGTCTCATCCATATCTTGCCTAGCATATAGGGCATAGAACCTATTTTCGCTTTGACCACCACCTTGTTGAGTTTGTCCACCTTTAGTATCCTAGCCTTAAGGACATCCTTCTCTCCCTTTGTTAGGGCAATCGAAGATCTTGTGCCCCATTTTACCACATCAAAAAAAAGCACCCGTACAAACCAAAACACTTACCCTTATAGTTCCTTCCACACTTGGTGCACTTAGAAAGAGTAGTACAACTAGCATTCACACCTCCACTTTGGCCCTTAGGGTATGGGACCCTATCCTTGTCAAATATTTGGCCTGAAGATTGGGAGGAACCTTGACCTTGGAAACTTTGGCCATGATGAAAATGACCATTACCCCCATCGTTCTTAGCATATGAGAAACCACCTTCAAACCAAGCCCTCTTGGACTCCTTATCTTTCTTTTTTTTAACTTCTCTCCCTCTATATGTTCGGTATAGGTCAAGAGCTGGGATATTTCCATTTATTTCACAAGCATAGCAGTGTAGCATTCTGTAGAAACCAAGTCATACACTCTCGATATAAATTGACTTATTCAGGCGCGAGGATCGGCAACCAATAAAGGAGAATTATTATATAGCTTGGTGAACTTGAGGGCATATTCCCTCACAGTCATTTCAACTTACTTGAGATTAATGAACTCTATTATATTTGCTTCCCTTAGCTCTAGTGCGAAGAAATTATCAATAAAATCAAGCTTGAAGACTTGCCAATCAATAGGACCTTCAACAACTCTCTCATACTTCCATTGAGAATATAAAACTCTAGTAATACCCTTGATTTGGTAGGCCGCCAACTCTACTTTCTCCTTTGGAGTCAGCCACATAATACTCACTATCTTGTAGAACTCATCAAAGAATTATTGGGGATCCTTATCAACTTTTGAACCATGAAACTCGAGAGGATTCATTATTATAAAGTCCCTCACTCTAGATATCATTTTGGAGGAGACGCAACCTCTTGGTTAGCCATAACTTGGGTTAGCATGGTAAAAATTATCTTAAACTCTGGATTAGTCACTTTATTATGAAAAGGACTATTGCCTTGAGAAAATGAAGGAGCTTGGTATTCGTTAATACTGATCCACCTTGGTAAATATGGTCTCCTTAGAGGCATTTTTCGCAAAATCGCAAAGGACTATCATTAGGGAAAGGAAGTGTTAGAACATACTCTATCGCATGACATAAATTATGAAAAAAGTGAGGATTCATAAAAAATATTATATCCTCCTATTCATACATGTGTCGTGGTTCATATCCTTGAATAAGACTCTACGTGACATAGAATGTTAGACTCCCTAAGACATCTTAAACCTTGTGGTCTAATACATAGTTTGTTATGACCCGACCTAGGGCTTAGTCATAATACGATGATCAAAACCCCAAAGGACTCCAACCAAGCCTTTTGACATATCATTAAGCATACATAAGGTAGGGTAAATGCGGATATAATATGGAAAGAGTCAAAATCATAAATCATAAAAAAAGAATTTAACTTGATGATATAGACTCTATTATATTTGACATACTAATGCCTCTAGGATCAAAGAAGGGCGAGGGCTAAGAAATGTTCCTAGCTCACCCTCAAATCATGAATAAAGTAAAAAGTCATTAAAGAACCAACATATAACTAGTCTTCGATAGATGAGGACTCACCAAAATATCATTGGGTGTGAACTCTAGCCACGTATGGGAATATGATCCTCAACCCCCTGGTAAAATCAGTCTAGAATTGAAGAGAAACTTTACTAAATTTGAAACTCTATCTTGAAGTTTGGAGAGGAATCTTTGAGAGGATTTCTTAGTCTTGCCTTAGGGAACATTTGAATAATGATTTAAATATGAGGGGAATTTGAAGAATTAGGTATATATAGACTTTGACCTTTCCCATAAAAGCTTCTAGGTTCATTCAACCGAACTTGGAAAAAGATGGAATTACCCTTCATTAAATTCTAAAAATTGGACCTACGAAAGGAATATATAAGTCATAGGAATAATGAGGAGTCTTCGAGATAATTCATGTACCGGTCCCTAAGAAGACCTTAAAAGTTAGGCCTGTGAACTTTCTATACTAGTCGTGTCTATGACTCGTTCTCAAATCTATGAGTCATGGACTTCATTAGTCTTGTAGGGTATGATAACCTGCAAAATACTAGCCACTGAAGTTTGTGTTCGACTCATTTTAACAAGTCGTCAACTAATCTATGACTCATCTTGTAGAGTGGTAGAGTGGGTTCTGAGAGTTGAATAGTTGTAGACTCTTTTACGAGGTGTCAAAAGACTCGTAGACCCTCATACTTGGCTTAACTAAATTTTTAGCTTTTACTTCTCTTCCAAAAGTCCATTTTACGACTCGTAATAGCCTTCATGATTTGTAGACTTAATCATAGACTTGGGTCAGTCTAATTCTTCTAAAATTTACTTTTTTTTGACTTTTTATCTTACGGGGTTTTACAAAAAAGCTCTAATCGTGTTTATTGATGACATTTTGGTTTTCTTTCAAAATGAGGAGGATCATGATAGTTCATTGAGTATTGTATTGCAAACTTTAAGGGGGGTTGATTATCTTGGTCACATTGTGTCCGGTGAAGGAATAATGTTTAATCCTAGAAAACTGAGGAGGCTTAGAATTAGCCTAGACAAATGTTCCATTCAAATATTAGAAGTTTCTTGGGCCTAGACGGATATTATAAAATGTTTGTGGAAGGATTCTTATAGATCACATCACCTTTGACTGAGTTGACTCAAAATAAACTGAAGTTCCAATGGTCGAAAGCTTTTGAGAGTAGTTTCCATGAATTTTAGGATCGTCTTACTACCCCTCCTATGTTTACCCTATCGGAAGGGTTTGATAGTTTTGTGGTGTATTTTTAGGCCTCAATAGTTGTAATTGGTTGTTTCTTGATCCAACATGGTAAGGGGATAACCTATACTTCTAGGTAACTTAAGGTTCATGAAACAAACTATCCAACTCATGACTTGGAAATATCGGATATTGTGTTTGCCTTGAAGATTTAGAGATGTTATCTTCATAGTGTCTATATGGATGTGTTCACCTACCTGAAGAGTCTACAACATGTTTTTAAGCAAAAGGACTTGAACCTTCGGCAAAGCAGATGGCGTTAATTGTTAAAATACTATGAGATGAGTATGTTGTACCATCCGGGTAAAGCCAATATAGTTGTTGATATACTTAGTAGATTATCTATGTATAGTGCTGCCCATGTTAAAGAGGGTAAGAAGGAACTGGTCAAAGATATGCATAGGCTGGATCGATTAGGAGTCTGGTTGATCTATTCCAATGATGGCAGTGTTCTTGTACATCATGGCTCGGAATAATCTCTTATAGCAGATGTGAAGGCTAAGACATTCAAAGATCCAATTTTGGTTGAATCAAAGAAGTTGATTCCTAAAAAGCGATTGAGGTTTTCTCCTAAGGGGGAGATCGGTTACTTCGCTACCAAGGTCGTTTATGTATTCCTAATGCTGATGGGTTATGAGAGTTGATGTTGAAATAGACCCATAGTTCTCGGTATTTGATTCATCCAGGATCCACCAAGGTGTATTGCGATTTAAGGGAAGTATATTAGTGGAATGCCATGAAGATGGACAGAGAAATTTGTGGCTAAATATCCAACTTGTCAACACGTTAAAATTAAGCATCAAAGGACGGGAGGTTTTGCCCAAAACATAAATATTCCTACTTGGAAGTGGAAATATGTGAATGTGGAATTTGTGACGGGTTTGTCTCGTACTAAGAAACAACATGATTCCATTTGGGTTATTGTGGATCAAATAACTAAGTCATCTCAATTTCTACCGTTTAAGACTACTTATGGTGACAAATATTATTCTAAGTTATATGTTCATTAATTAGTAAGACTACATGGTGTTCCATTGAAGTATGTGAGATGGACTTGATTTGTCTAGATTTTATAATAGATGCAATGGAAAATCTGAGACACATAAAGGAGAGATTGAAGACGGCTCAAAGTCGTCAAAAGTCCTATTTGGATGTTAGGAAAAGAGAGCTTGAATTCAAAGTGAATGATTGGGTTTATTTGAAGGATTCATCCATGAAGGGTGCAATGAGTTTTGGTAAGAAAGGGAAATTGAGTCCTAGATATATTGGACCTTATAAGATATTGAGACGTATTATCAAGGTGGCGTATGAGTTAGATTTTCCATTTGAGTTAGCAATGGTTTACCCGGTGTTTCATGTATCTATGTTGAAGAATTTGTGGTTGATCCAAATTCCATTGTACCCTTCGAAGATGTGAGTCTCTAAGAGAATTTGACTTATACAGAGGTTCTGGTAAAAATCTTAGACCAGTATGTGAAGATGCTAAGAACGAAAGAGGTCGTGTCTGTTATGGTGATCCAGAGAAATCAAAAAGTAGAGAGTGCTACAAGGGATGCAGAGATGGATATTCCAAACCACTTTCCCTATACTCAATCCCAAGGTAGTAAGGTTTATGAACCACCATAGGATCGAAGGTAAGGTTTATGTCCCCCTCCTTGTATTTTTATTTTGATTATTTATGTTAAGGCTTGGGGGTGTTGCTTAACCCCTGACTGTGCACGAGAGGTGGGAGCCTCGTGTAGGGTCTGTTCCCGTAAAAAAAAAAAAAAAAAAAAAAAAAAATAATCCTAAGGTAGTAAGTTATTCTTATTCATGTCAATTGAACAATTACGTATTCAAGTCCTATTAAGTCATTCATATGCATGGAAGCTCAAGAAATGTCATTTTAAGCCATGATTTATGTTAAGTTTGAAATTTTCATATTCTATACATTATAAGGTATGAGTTCATTCATTTTGGGTTGCTTGTCCTATTCTTGTGTCTCTCTTATGCTAGTTGATTCTCATTCGAGGACGAATGTTCCCAAGGGGGATATATTGTAAGACCTCAAAAGTCAAAAAGTTGGAACCAAAGAGAATCCCTCAAAAAATTTGCCTGTCCTCTTGTTGACAAGTCACTTTATGACTTATAATCCTTTCTACGACTTGTAGGGATCAATCATAGAGAGGATCCTAAGGGCCAGTCCATAAACAAACTCAGGAGAAGTCCTATGACTTAACAGGATGAGTCATCGTCCTATTGACGAGTCTTAAGGATAACTCATAACAAAAAATCAGAGGCCCAAAACATGCAGGTTTTCTGACCTGCAACATGAGTCGAATTGAAGAATCATAACCACGCTGATGAGTTGTAGAAACAACTCATAGACACATCTTCAAAGACTTATATTTTTTTAATGTTTTTCAGACCTGCAGGGCGGATCGAGTATACGAATCGTAGACAAGTTGACGAATCACAACAATGACTCATAGGACAAATCTTCAGGGACTCAAGTCTTAGGGTTTTTCATACCCTTCAGGATGAGTCAAGACTATGAATCGTACACTTGGATATGAGTCATCAAGTCCAACTCATACGTCCAAAAGTAAGTTTTAATGAAGCACAATATTGTCTTCCCCCAAAGTTCGGTTAAATATATTTTGACCAAGTTCAAGCCTATAACTACCCATCCCTTCAAAATTCCCTCTATTCTAATTCTTTAACCTAAATTCTCCCATGGCAAGATCACAAATCCTCTCAATCTCTCCTTCAAGTTCATCAAGGTTCTTCTTCAATTTTGAATAGATTTGACCAAAGTATGTGGGGATTGATCCATGGAGTCCCAAGGTTTCTTCATATTTTCTTTAAATTATACTGGTCTCTTAACCCTAGTTTTGATTAATTGCATTGGGCTATTTCAATTTCATTTTTAGATGTTATGAATGATCATTATAAGCATGTTTCTACATGGGTTGCATGATTTTAATTTGAATTATGAATGCACATGCATAAAGTTACTTTCAATTATGATTATAAAGTTGGAAGAGGATTTTTCAAGAGTTAATTATGAATTCAATGATTTTCAGAAGAAAGCTTTTATGAATGTAGTTGAGATTGATGATTAAATGATGAAAGTTATGATGATGATCAATTATGATCCAAAATATTTATTGTAATTCACTAAAAGAAAATTCCAAGAAAAGGGACTTCCCTGGAGTTTACAATTTGTCCTATGATTCTTAGGGACTCCTACGGGTCATAGGAGCGGATCGTAGAAATGATATTGAGGTTAGAAAATCGACGAAGTTTGAAATTTAGTTTATGAGATAAGTTAACAACTTATAGGAATAGTGACGACTCGTAGAGTTAGTCGTAGATTTGATCTCTGATTTTGTGAAATTTACAAGCCTTAGTACTTTTGAAACGAATCCATAGGATGAGTCGAAGGATTAGTTACGAGTCGTAGAATGGACTCGTAGAAGGGGGCCCTGAATTTTGAACTTTGGCTAAGTGTGGGTAGGTTTGACGAGTCATTTTTATGACTCATAGACACAATTTTGGTACTACTTTGAATATGATTTTGGTGTATTACTTTGACCACTCATATTGATGACCCTAAGACTAAATGACAAGTCATAGAAGCCATTTGTAGGGTCATAAAGGGTGATTCTTAATTTTCCATACGTTTTAAGGTCAATTCTTAATTGTGGGAATATATTTGGACATGATTTGAGGTCACAAGAATCCATCTAGCACAAAGACGAGTTGAAAGCTTCTTTACCAATTGAGTTCGGTAAAAGATTTTACTTGGGTCAATTTCTAATGATCATATCTCTTAGAATATAATAAATTAGGTGTCCCACGACCATCAAATTAGAGGTCTTTAAATCTTCTATCCAATGCTATAAAGTTTGCTTCATTTTGAGTTTGGAGTAAAAGTTATTACCATTTTAAAAGAGGCTGCCAGATCACATAAAGATTATGACTCGAGTCTACGACCCGTAGAGTTTTCTATGAGTCGTAGAATTCATTTTCTCTAAAAAATGTTGCATGACTTATAAGGTTAGCTTGGTCCTTTGTCAAGCGTTTTAACCCTATCCTAAGTTATTTTTGGGTATTTTGAAGGAATATATCATTCCTCTAACTATTTTAGCCCTCATAAAATCCTCTCAAGGCTTTCTTTTTCTCCTACAAGACTTCATTGAAGGATAACCTAGGGTTTCCAATTATTCCATCCATTTTCAAGCTTCAATCAAGGAATCCACCCAAGGTATGTGGGCATTGAATCATGAGAATCTTTCACCCATGGAGCCCAAAAAATCTTCAAATTTTCAACTGATTTTAATATAAATTTTATCAGATTTTGATCAATTCTTCTTTAGATTTCATGAAGTAAGTTTTATTACATGATTCTCCACTCAAGTATGCAGGAATTATCAATTATTGTATGACTTCCGTAAAGTATTACCTAGACCCATGGATTTAGCTAATTTCAAGTATGAACTTATGCATATTTTGATGGGTCTTTCAATTATGATTTAAAATATGATTATAATACTATTTCAATATGAATTAATGATTACTTTATAGGAATTGAAGTATTTCCTATTAATTTCCTAATTACTTTCTCTAGGGTTCAATGGTATGAATTATGGGTATTTTTAATTATACTCCTATTGATGTCATCTTCATGAATTATGTATAGGTTGATATAAACTATATGGTCATGAATGTTTTCAAGTTAATCTCATTATTTCCAAGTCAATTGATCATGTATTCAAGTTTTCATTATATTTTTAATTATAAGCTATGATCATGAATTTCAAGTGATTGCAATGAAAGCTTTAAGAATAATTTTTTTAAGGCTTATGAATGACTCATAAAAAGTTATGAATGATGATTCAAGGATGTTTTAAACAAGTTAATGATAGGGTGAGTTAAGTCCCTAAAGATATTTTATGAATAAAGATATGTAATAATTTAAGGCCTAGACTAACATAACATGAGATAATATTAAGGAGCTATTCTATGATTATGTTTTCATGAATAATGGACGAGTACTAGATATGGCCCCTCCCAAATGATGTTGAATTTATGAAACGTTTATGATATACTATATATGATATTCCGTTGAGAGCATACCTAGCACTAAATGAACCTTGAGATGTGCACTATCTCCCGTAGTTGAGGCAAGAGACCCATAGTAAGATCCCATTATCCCATAAATACGTGCCACCATAGGATAAAGGATCGCCTATAGTAGAGGCTCAATTCCTTAAGGATCCCCCGTAGTTGAGGCTCGATCCTTCATGTATCTTAGTGAATCCACTTAGGCATATAGGAGTCTACATTGGCAAGTAGTCTCCCACTTTCCTCGGATGTATGGATAAACATTGGGACTCCATGTTATAGCTCACATGGTTTATGTAGGTTAATAGTCTCTCTAACAAAGGTATAAGCTCTTGCTCTCAGTGTTTAATGTATTTCTTCCAATAGCTAATAGGTCTCTCACAAACTAAAGTATGTTTCCCACCCATATATTTAGGAATTTCAATATGATTTAAGGTCCTTACTACTACTTATAAACTTGCAAGCTCTTTTACGATTCCTCATTATAACTCATGACTATCCATGCATTGTACAAGTTCTCTTCATAAGGTTGCATTATGGTTTAAAATGAAATTATCCTTACTCATGATTCACATTAATGTGTAAATGGTCTAGTTATCATATGTTCTAGCCTTGATCATACGTCCTTGCTTTTATGTCATTCATTTTATTTCTCACATACTTAGTACATTCAATGTACTAACACATACTTTTATTTTCCTACATTATGTTATAATGTAAGGCTCAACGATTACCCTACACACTCTTGTGAAGATTTATTCACTTGATTTGGTAAGTTTTCATACTTTGGGGACTACCTATCGAGGTTTTATTTTCTTATTACGTCTAGACTATGTTATTTGAGACGTGTCTTTCATGACTAGGGAGCTAGTGGCTTATTCTATGCCCCCACCTATGTTAGTATAATGGAGGCATGTTTATGCATAGATTTGATGTAGTCCATTTGGACATATGACTTGAGGTTTTTTTTATTTCTAGACATCCATGTTTGAGATTATCCTTTCGCTTGTTTTTATAATATTTTATCTTACCTTATGAATGCAATGTATGCTAATAGACTTGGTTAGGATCCTTCGGGTTCCCAATCACTGTGTCTTTGCTAGGCCCTATTTTAGGTGGTGTTAGTTATTATGGTGTGATAAGTACAATTCTCACACAAATCATGTTTAGATGGTGATAAAGAAAATTTTCACCAAAGCTATGGATTCTTATGAATTGCTAAAGTTAATGAGCTACTCTATGATTATTTTCATAATAAAGTTAATGATGATGTTTTTAAATTTCTTTTAATGAATTCTGTTGGGATATTGACTAAGCACCAAGATGATTTATAGGTGGGGTTCAGTCCGTTAACGTAGTTAGTTAGCTAATGGAATTCTAGTAGCAACCTAAAGTCCCAAACTACGTTGCCCATGTAGGTTTCCTTTATGGACTACCTAGTGGATCCACATATAGCTATTGAGGTTAAAGGTGTTTCCCCCGCAGTCTACCTTAGCAAGTAGCCTCTCTCTTCTCGATGTGGGAGTTACATCAGATTCTATATTATAGCTCATATGGTCTTGAGACACCGGTTAAAGGACTTATCCCACATTCCAGTTATATGAAAAGATGACAAGTTTACTTTGAAGATTATGATGCTTGACCATACTTTACATGATATTTCAAATGTGTTCAATTAATTCATGCTCATTTTTTTGGTCATGCATATTATGTCATATTGATCATGTTCCTTTACTTGTTCATGTAAATCTCACATACTTAGTACCTTTTATGTACTAAGGCATATTTTGCCTACATTATTTGATAATGTAGGAGCGCACGATGACCATCCTATTCGTTGCTAGGGTTTCCTAGGTTCTTGAGAGTTAGTTAGTCGTCATTCATTGATATAATGATCTCCAAGGTCATTTTGATGTTTTTGTATATTTTTACCATTTTCACTCTTCCCGTAGCTTCTTAATAGCGCTTATGTAATGTTGGGATGGGTGGCACACTTCCTAGGGTGTTTTTTGAGTTTTGGAAGTGGTTTGTCCATTTTAGAGGCTTAAGGTTTGATAGAGTTGACTTTGATCAACATCTAGAGATTCGCACATCGTGAGAGAATTCTGATGGTTCTATCAGCTTCAAAAGGTCAATTTTGGTGAAGAAGGAAGGTTGGTTTGGGTTTTCAAGTCTTAATTTTGAGTTTGGGTGGTTTTTTCCATTTTAACTTTAAGGTTGGGCCTAGTTTGACTTTGGTCAACTATTTTAGTCAATGGATTTTGCTGAAAATTTTGTAAACACGATTACCTCTGGGATGCTGTTTGAGTAAACATGATTACCTCTGGAATGCTGTTTTCAGTTGGTGTAAGACCCCGAGAAATTTGGGAATTCCCAAAAATGGAAACCAATAGCGGTAGTGTTGATAAATGCTGCAAAATAGCACAAGGCACAAACCACAAAAGGCCTTCACGGGCCATGTAGCGCACCAAGCCCCGTGGTGAGCCATCATAGTGGTGATTTACATGCTCTGACTGTAAGGGATGAACCAGATTAAGGACCACGGATTGTGGTTAGCACCATGGGTCAAGAAGCCCTCCGTGGTGAGTCACCCTAAATTATCTCGAAAACCTTCCAAGGCTCAGAAAATGGATGTCTACCATGGGTCGTGAAGCATTTCATGGAACGTGGAGTGATCTGTGGAGCGCACCTTTGTAGGTCTTCTGAGGGACCTGCACAACTGCCACTCTTCATGTGTCGTGATGCTTTTCATGGACCGTTAAGGCCTCCATGAAGAAACTTCAGAAGCTACCCTGCAGGCCTTTTTCCAATATATTCCAAGTCCCTCACCATGGGACACCTCCACAAGCCGTGGTGAGCACCACAGGCCATCACGGGGTCCCGTGAAGCCAGTTTCGGCCAAAATTTTTCAAGGGCATTTTGGTCTTTTCCTAACTCTTAACAGAAAGTAAGGTTGTTTTGTAGGCAAAATTTCACCTATATAGAGGACCCAAAGTCTTCTTATACTCATTCACTATCATTCATAGTCTAACACCCAAATCCTAACTCCTCAAGTTCTCTCAAGTCTCTTTCATCTTCAAGAAAGGATCTATGGTTTCACTCCAAGAAGATCAAGTCTTCTTTTTCCTTGAATATTTACCATTATATATTCATACACACCTCGGTTATTTTATGTGTTTATATTATTAATGTGTACACCAATAATTTGATAGAGTGGCATCGTTTGAAGGGCACGAAAAGGAAAAACTCAAATTTAATAGTTCGGGTGCGATTTCATCTTTGAGGTAGGTTATGGTTTACTTTTGTTAAACTTGGCTTGACTAGAATTGATATATCTTGAGTAGTAGTGTATGCTTAGGTTGGTCATTTAATTGTTATGATCTTATTGAGAAATTTAGAATCGATGATCATCAATAGTGACTAGTTTGGGTTTTAGTCGTTGGATCCTTAGTCTAGGTGATATCTTCCCTTGGTTACATCGTTTACAATCCTTAGATATTTCTCCTAGGTGATTTTTACTTAGGATGATGATTTTTGACTTCTTTGGTTTCAGTTGGCCATTTGTTATGATTTTTGGCTTATGCTCATGCCTTGTTTGTTTATAATTTTGAAATATTAGGCCCAAGGCCATGCTTCTGGTATGCCTCTTTTTTTGAGGTGAGTAATATATGATTTTTGGATATGCTACTTTCCTTATTTACCTCACCGGTGTTAGAAACATTTTTAAAAAAAGATTACAATGAGAGGAGAATACTTTTAATTGATGCCTAAATATGAGAAATTTAAATGAAAGATGTTGATACCTTATTTATGGCATTATTTTGATGATAAGCTTGAGGTGTGAATTCCTTGTAGCCCATTGATACATACTTTGGGTTATTATTTTTATTGATAAGCTCAAGGTGTGAACTACGGGCTTTCTATTAATATATATTCCAGGTTATTATTTTTATTGATAAGCTTGAGGTATAAATTCTGGGTGCCCCTATTCATTGATGAGCTCGAGGGTTATTCTGGGCGCTTTATGACACTTTGGAAGATTTTTAGCCCTAATTAGGAGTTTACATTTGAGCATTTTTTGGTTGTTTATGAGTTGAGGTTATGGTTGAGACTACATGACTTATTGGATTTACTTGATTATTGTATGATCTTCATGTGCTCTTTCCCCGAGATCAAAGACTTTATGCTTCTCTCTTGTTGTTATTAGTATCATCATGCTACTTATTATGTATTTTATTCTTTTTGAGCTCGGAAGGCCGATCCTGCCTACTAACTACCCCATGTTTTGGTGCTCATACTGCACTTATGCATCTTTTTGGATGCAGTTCCCAGTTGCAGCCACCCTTAGCACGGGCTTGATCATCCATAGCGGTGCCTGTTCTAGATTATGGAGAGCTCCTACCGTTTAGAGACTTGTTACACTTCTTCTTTTGCTCTAACATGTATTTTGTATTTTGGACTGTCAGGTCTGTATTGTATAGTTATACATATTGTCAGCTTTTGTACTTAGTAGTTGCTATATTAGTGACACCAGGTCTGGGGTTTGGTCTAGTGTCAGTTCATAATTTCATTTTTGTCAATATCAAGCCTTTTGTATATTATGTATCGTATTCACGTATCTATATACCTTGGCCCAACTTTTCTTTGGTTATCTTCTTTTACGTCCATCTTCTTATGTTAATAATTATTCAATTAGATTGAGTTTTGTCTTTTGCTTGTCTTGGGTTGGCTTGCCTACTCGGGGATTATGGTAGGTGCCATCATGACCTGAAATTGGGTCGTAAAAGAGTTGTATCAGATCCTAGGTTCATCGGTCTCACCATTACAGGAGCAAGTGTCTAGTAGAACTTCGTGGATCGGTATGATTAATTTCGTATCCAATATTCAAGAGGCTATAGAATATTGTTTGGAATTAATTCACTATTCTTGTGTTTGATCATGCAATACTGATGATGAACACCTCTAAATACAAACTGTTTCACTCTTTCTCAGATGGAGAGAAAGAGATATAGTCAGGATGGATGAGGACCCCCCACGCCTATAGATAGAGCCCCAGTAAGGGGTAGGGATCGAGATCGATGCGGATGCTAGGGCAGTATCCAATCCACAACACCAGTGCCAGAGCTAGATATAGAGTGTTGGAAGCAAAAACATTTACCGCCGAAAAACGATCTAGCCCAACCTCTACCCATATTTGTGGACACACCGGTATTATGTGAAACCGTATCCCGAACCCTCTGCTTCATAGAGGGCATTTCCCGAGCAGGGACACTACCTAGCATATCAGTTGGTTGTCAGGTTTGAGAGGAGGTTGAGACTTCAAGACAGGCAAGGGAACAGTATGCTCCAGCCTTATTTTTAGAGATACTACTACAACTCCCCGTCCAGTGAGTCATCCTGTTCCTAACATTTTTCAGTATATGGCAACTAGGCTGATCTAGGCTGAGTTGGGTCAATGACAGTTAAAAATTATAAGTGTTAATTCCATGAGTTATGCTGGAATGATACCATGATTATGCTAATAGAGGAGGAGCGGGTGCGTTATTTGGTCAAAGGGTTGGCTGTCCCTATGAGGTTGGCTACGGAGTAAATGGTTGCATCAGGTTATTCATTCTTGTAGACAGTAGACAACAGGTCTCGCTGTCAAGGAATCCATATGGCAGAGGTCCCCTACTGTAGTATCTACCTAGTAGACCGCCACAGGCAGCCTTACAGCTTATCGATGGTATATCAACGTGTGCTAGCAGTCAAGGCAGTTATACTTCGAGTCAGTCTCCTCAGGGACAGACTTCTGGGTATTAAAGTCGTGATAGCCATTCAGGTTTAGTTAGGACATCACAAGGGGGGTTCATTAAGATGATCATTCTATAAGTGTGTTGTGATAGGCCACTTTACCAGGGAGTGTCCTACTATTAAACATCACAGATGTCAGATACACTAGAGTCAATAGCATCAGCCGGTTCAGGCCCCTAGGGCCCAGTTCTACCGCCCAGAGAGGGGTTACAAGGTGGAAGAGGTGATACTTAGAGTAAAAGAGGTGGTCCCCAAGCACGCCGGGTAGGTGGTAGAGGTGGACGTAGTCATATGTATGCTTTTTTGGGTAGACCGGAGACAGAGATATCGGATGTCATCATCACAAGTATAAGCTTCATCTTTTATTAGCCTTTCTATTCATTATTTGATCTGGGGTCTACTTACTCATATGTGTTTGCTCGTTATGCTACTCGATGAGATGTCCCATGTGAGACATTGACCGTGCCTATGTTTGTAACTACCATGTAGGTTATTATTTAGTAGTGGATCGAGTGTATCAAACCTGTTGGGTGACTATTATGGGGTAAGAAAGTAGAGTGGACCTGATTTTGCCAAATATGGTTGACTTTGACTTGATTCTAGGCATGGATTGGTTGTCTACTCATCATGCCATTTTGGATTGATTTTACAAGAATGTTACCTTGTGTATGCCTGGTATCCATCCATTCATATGGGCAGGTGCAGTTAGCCATGTGCCATGTGGTGTGATTTCCTTCATTAAGGCTCAGAGGTTAGTGAGGAAGGGGTATCTAGCCTATCTTACTTATGTCTGTCACACTAGTGCTGACACTCTTTCTATTGATTTTGTCCCGGTGGTTTGAGTGTTCCATGATGTATTTCATACCGATCTACCTAGCCTTCCTCTTGAGCATGATATTGATTTCGACATTGGTGTTGAGTTGGCTACACAACCAGTCTGTATTCAACTATACTAGATGGATTTAGTTGAGTTAGGAAAGCTTAAGGTACAACTTAAAGATCTCTTGAGTAATGGGTTTATCAAGACCAATATATCTCCTTGGGGTGATACTATGGTATTTGTGAAGAAAAAGGATGGTACCTTGCATATATGTATTGATTATAGGCACCTGAATAAGGTGACCATCAAGAATAGGTACCCGATATCGTAGATTGATAATCTATTTCACCAGCTCCATAGTGCAACAGTGTTCTCTAAGATAGACTCAAGTTTAGGGTATCAACAGTTGAGGATTAGGGAGTCATATATCCCTAAGAGTTCTTTCATGACTTAATACGGGCACTATAAGTTCTTAGTGATGTCTTTCAAGCTGACGAATGACCCCGCAATATTTATGGATGTGATGTACCGTGTGTTCAGGCCCTACTTGGACTCTTTTATCATTGTATTCATTGATGACATTCTAGTTTACTCCTTAAGTAGAGAGCAGCTTAAGTAGCATCTGGTATAGTACTTCAAATTGCGAGATCAGCAGATGTATGCCAAATTCACTAAGTGTGAATTTTGGCTTGAGTCTGTGGCATTCCTAGGCACTTAGTGTCCAAGGATGGAATTATGATAGATCTAGCAAAGATAGAGGCAGTTCACAATTGGGTTAGGCCAACTTCTCCTACTAAGGTTTAGAGTTTCGCTAGGTTAGTAGGGTATTACAGATGATTTGTGGAGGGTTTCTCTTCTATTGCAGCACCTTTGACCAAATTCACTTAGAAGAATGTTCCTTTCTAGTAGTCTAACGAGTGTGAGGTGAGCTTCTTGAAGCTCAAAGCCTTGTTGACTTCAGCTCAGGTTCTTACTCTTCCTTTCAAGGGTCAGGTATTTACAGTGTATTGTGATGCCTTAAGTGTTAGCTTGGGTTACATTCTGATGCAGCAGGGTAGATATATTGCATATGCTTCTAGGCAGCTGAAGGTGCATGAGCGAAACTACACCACACATGATTTAGAGCTGGCGGCCGTAGTTTTTTCATTGAAGATTTGGAGGCATTACTGGTATGGATGCTATTGTAAGATATACACTGACCACCATAGTCTTCAGTACATATTCAGCTACAAGGACCTTAATTTGAGGCAGCGCAGGTGGTTGGAGTTACTGAAGGACTATGACATCACTATTCTCTATCACTCGGGCAAGAAAAATATTGTAGTAGATGCTTTGAGCTAGAAAGAGGTGAGTATGGGGAGTTTGGTTATGTAAAGTACAAAACATCATAAGGAAATTACAGTTGCCATAGGGATGCAGAGGACAAGTATAATATTTAACAGTGTACTATACCTGCACCTTACAAACTAAGGTCATGTATACCATTATCACCTAACGTATCCGGTCCGCTCGGGGACTCGGTGTTACAAATGCATCATTTAATCATCATAGGCATATGCATACTATTAGAGCTATGGAACGTACATCCCAATCCATATATATATATTAGGTTAGTACCGAGGAACGTTCAGCCCGATCCCTACACATATAACACATTAGTAATGAGGAACATATGGCCCAATCCTTATACATATAATATGTTAGTGCCGAGGAACGAACGACCCGATCCCTATACATAAAATATGTTAGTGCCGAGGAACATTCGGCCCGATCCCTATATAATATAATAATTCATATACGTGCATGTAAACCTTGGTAATATATCATACATCTCTCGAATATCATCATCAGATATGTCAAAGAGCCTCTAGGTATAGGAGCTTAAACATCCAATCATCATTTAGTATCTAGAAGGCTCGAGGGTCATAGTTCAACTACTTCAAGGCCCTTATCACTCAAAAGTGAGTACAAGTCATGTGTTATATCCGAAACCTATAAATGGAATCACCTCTAACTCATATCATATATCACTTTACTTACCTTAAACTGTTTCAAGAGAAGGAAGGGATAGGTTTCACGTGTACTAATTTTCATCATGTAGAAGGATTACAAGTCCATAACTTAACTATCACAGGAGTTCTAATATCGAGAAGTTAATAAGATTGACGAACCATACTGGGGGTTCCATGAATGGAATTATTCCCACATTACATACACAATCCACTTAAGACTAAGACATGCCAAAAAAAGAAAGCAATAAACTTTACATACATTATTTTACATCATATAGAAGACTTGAGGAATGGGAGCTTAACTTCTTTAAGAGTCTTAACAGTTAGAAGTAAACACGAATTATGAATCATGAATCAGGTTCAGAGCTCCTGAATAGAATTACCCCAGGATTCATACACATATCATTTGTCACTTAAATCTAAGACATACATAAAATAAAAGAGAGACATGCTTTACATACCTCTTACGGGTTACTCTTTATCCCGTTCACCCTGTCGTCCTTTGAACCTAAGTAAAATGAAAGAAATACAAGTATCAACAATGTTAGACTTTTCAGCATCTTAGATTACCTATGAGTATTCATAGAACTCATTTCCTTGCTCGCCTCCTCGACTTGTTCCTTAGTTAGTTAAGGAGTTAATGGAAATTGGATAGCATCTCCCCTATAATATACCCTATCCAAATTTCCAATTACACTCCCAATAACTACAGAGAACCAAAAAAAATAACCTGTAGAATATATATATGCAATTCACATCAATATTATACAACATAAACTCCAAACGACTAGCTCGAAACCATGATACCAAAATAGGGTTCCTAGTTTCCATTTTGCAACACTTTTAACCATATGAAATGGAGGGTCAGATGGCTTCAACCAGCATCACCCACACCTCCTTCAGAACATTTTCTAGCACGTTAACACACCACCATATGACCACCAGCTGCAGCACCACAAACATAACCCACTATTTAACTTTAATTTAGCTACAACGACTTCAATTTAGATTGTTTCTAACGTCGAGCATTTTTACAACATTATTACACTTAAATAAGCATAAAAGGTGTATAATAAACCCTATAAAAACACCATAAACTTCCAATTGGAAGGAAAGACCTTACCTTACCCGAAATTGGCCAAAACTCGCCAAAACTCTCCTCAAAAACTTTTCTAACGCTGTTAAAATGTTGTGGCTGCTTTCTATCCATTTGGTTCTGCTACAAACCATGATTTTATACTATTAATACCTCCACATTATCTTGGTATACCCTAGATAAATAATTCATGGAATAAACATCGGGACTTACCTTGCTTCTTCTCAAACCCGTAGCTACCTCCCTTAGCTTCTAGGGTTTCTTTTTATTTTTTGTTAGGAATTTTTTATGGAGAAATGAAGTAATAGTTAGACAATATGTATATATACACCTACTTAAGAGGTGACATATAGAAGCCCCTAAGGGTGACATGTGGCAGCCCCCTAGGGCGCTACCTCATCCATGCTTCCAACCCAAAGCTGCCATGTGGCAGCATGGGGACCACCCCAATTATGTGTGTCACCTACTTATTCTAAGTAGGTGCATCACCTACTTAGTCCAAGTAGGTGCATCACCTACTTAGTCCAAGTAGGTGCATCACCTGCTTGCTTCCGAGTAGGTGTTATGCTTCCTTCCGCCTCTTCTGTGGGTTAGTAATCTCATCTCCATTTAAGAACCTATGTAATCCTTTCTATGTAATATCAACATGTATTCTAGTAGCTAAAGTATGTAATATGTCCAAGTTGGTAGCTTACACAAGTAAGTCGAGTCCCACGGCTTGTTATTTTGGTCCCCAACTCATTTCAAATCCTTATAGACCTATTTCCAACCTTTACTCTTATGGGGCATCACATCTTTCCTTCGTTGGAGTTATTTGATAATATTATGGATAACCTGGGTCATAGGAAAACTTTTAAGAAGCTTAGGAAGACACTACGAAGCACAAAGGTATGGGGTATAATAGCTCTGTACTGTCTAGAGTAGGCAAAACAGTTGTGTTGATCGGAAGGTTCATCCTTTATAGTTTATGGTTGGAGACCAGGTATTCCTGCAGGGCATGAGAAGATTTAGAAGGAGGGGTAAGCTCAACCCCAGGTTTAGTGGTCCTTTAGTAGTGGATGTTGTAATGACCTCCATGGTCATTTTCATTCTTTTGCATGCTTTTGCCGTTTTAACCCTTCCCGTAGCTTTTTGATAGCTCTTATGTGATATCGGAATGGGTGGGATGCTTCCTAGGGTGTTCGTTTGTGTTTTTGAAATGGTTTGGCCATTTTAAAGTCTTAAGGTTTGATAGAGTTGACTTTGGTCAACATTCAGAAATTCAGGCATCATGTGAGAATTTTGATGGTTCTATCAATTACGAAAGCTCCATTTTGGTCTAGAAGGAAGGTTGATTTTGGGTTTGTAGTCTTCATTTTGAGTTTGGGTGGTTTTTCCATTTTAACTTTAGGGTTAGGCATAGTTTGACTTCGGTCAACCTTTTGAGTAAATGTGCTCGGATAAAATATTTATTAGCACGGTTAGCTTTTGGATGTCATTTTTAGTTGTTGTAAGACTCCTGGAAATTTGGGAAGTCCCCAAAACGTAAACAAAGAGCGATAATATAGAGAAATGTAGGAAAATAGTACCAGGCACCGACCATCGAAGGCCTTCACAGGATGTGTAGCATACCACACCCCGTGGTGAGCCACCGTGATTGTGATTTACAGTCTTAGACTACACGGAATGAACCACGATTGAGGACTATGGTCCATGGTGAGCTTCCAGCATTCAGAGACTTGCTACACACCCTCTTTTACTCTGATATGTATTTTGTATTTTGGATTGTTAGATCTGTATTGTATAGTTATACATATTGTTAGCTTTTGTACTTAGTTTCTCTTGTATCGGTGACACCAGGTTCGAGGTTTGGTCTTATATCAGTTCTTCATTTCATTTTGGTCACTATCAGGCCTTTTGTATATTTTGTATCGTATTTGCATATCTATACCTTGGCCCTACTTTTCTTTAGTTATCTTCTTTTGCCTACTCGAGGGTTATGGTAGGCACTATCATGACTTGGAATCGGGTCATGATAATTGAGGATATGATTTTTCTATCATATTTCTATTTTGACTTTCTCTCATGATTCAGGTGATCTAGGACTTGTCCGAAGCCCCCATTACATCTAGAATAGAGGCATGTTTAGACATTTAAATTAATGTATGTCTATTTTGGACAATGGGATCAAATTTTACTTTACTTGACTTCTATGTTGAGTTGATTGTTCCGCTTATCTTGTTATGTTTTCTTTACCTTATGTATGCTTAATGATATGTAAAGAGGCTTAGATGTAGCCCATAGGGGTTTTAATCTCCGTATTATGACTACGCCATAGGTCGGGTCATGACAATAACACATCAATTTGAAAGGGAATTCCCAACTTGGAGAAGTCAAGATTGGAGCTTCTATCAAATTTTTCTTTAAAGCCTCATAAATTCTAATGGATTGCTCAAAAAAGTAAAATTTCACCTCCTTGTCTAGTACACTGCACATAGGCCTTATAGCCTTCGAAACATCCTTGATGAATCTTTTGTTAAACTCAGTGTGATCAAGAAATGATCAACTTTGAGCCCTTGTTTAGAAACCTTATCGCCCAACACAATTCCCTCCTTCACCACAAAATGGCATTTTTTGGAGTTCTAGAAGAGATTAGTTACCTCATATGTTGCAAGAACCTTATCCAAATTCTCTAAATATCAATCAAAAGACTCTCAAAACCTGAGAAGCAGTCCATGAAGATCTCTACGAAGCCATCGACCATGTCATGAAAAATGGCCACCATACATCTTTGAAATATAGATGGAGCATTACTCATTCCAAAAGACATACATTTGAAGCCATATGTCCTATAAAGACAAGTTAATCTAGTCTTTTGTTGATACTGTAGAGAAATTACAATTTGATTATATCCTGAATCACCATCAACAAAACACTAATACTCTTGCCTTTCCAATTTGTACATCATTTTATCAATAAAAGGAATTGGTTAGTGATCCTTCCTAGTGGTCTCATTTAATTTCCTGTAATCCATGCATATGTACTTCCCTATGACTGTCCTTGCTACAATATGCTCATTCTTTTTATTAATGATCACTGGCATGCATCCCTTTTTATACAATTCCTTTATCAAGAAACTTAATGACCTTTTTCCGTACCATATCCTACATAATAAAATTCAACTTGCGCTGAGGCTATGCACTTGGATTATGATCTTCCTCCATGAATATCCTATGCACACACAAAGCTGGCCTAATACCACGTATGTAAGACATTTACCACCTTATATCCTTTTCCCTCCTTTTTAATACCTCTAGAGATGTTTCAACCTATACTTCAGATAAAGATAGAGAAAGAATTATTGGTAAAGTTTTATTATCACTTAAGAAACCATACCTAAGATAGAAGGGGAGAGCTTTCAGCTCCAATGTAGGCGCTTCTTCAATTAAGGGCTTTTGAGAAGGTCCCATGACTCTATTCAATTGTTCAAAATGCTTTCGTAACATATGTACATTAGGCACATCTACAGTACTTTCCAAATCCGGGGCTTCAGCATCCCCTACTATATCCTTTCCTATTAGCACTCTCTCTAAAGGATCCTTTGTTTTAACATATTGACTGTTGTATCTTCATCAATAACTGTAATTGCAGACAGCTCCTCATAGATCGTAGGCAACTTCATTTCCTTGTAAACAATAAAGACCTCTAATTTGTCATAGGCCCTCATTGTAAGCCTACCAGCAAACACATCATTCAGGGCTCCTCCAGTTGCTAAGAAATGATGTCCTAGAATGAAATGAACTTCTAGGTTCATTTCAGTATCCAAGATGAAAAATTCCACATGGAAGATGAGAGTAGCCACTTGGAATAAGACATCTTTAATCATTCTATCAGGCATAGCTACTGAGTGGTCCACTCGTTGTAACATTATTGTAGTAGGCTTTGGCTTTCTCAAGCCTAGTTTTTGAAATATGGATGTAGGCAACAAGTCTATACTTGCGCCCAAATCCCATAAACCTCTTACATTGATACACTTACCAAATCTAATTTACACTATGAAAATCGTGTGGTCTTTGCACTTGGTAGGCATCTTGTTTGGAATTCTTAAACTACACTCCTCAGTGAGTGCCACCATTTCATATTCAGTGAACTGGCACTTGTTAGACATAATATCTTTAACATATTTGGCATATTTAGGAATTCCTTACAAAACATCAATCAAAGGATTTAACTTGTACCCGTCTAAGGAGTTGAATAAACTTACCAATGCATTAATCCTCCTTTTTATTTTTAAACTTTTGTGGTAATAGGAGAGGCAGTTTTGCTTTTGGTTCATCATTAACTTTTGGATGACCACTCCGGGTACTGACATCATTCACCTATTTTGGGTTTGGGTTAGATTTACCCGGCAAACCCCCTTATGGGTGAGAGTTCTATGCACTTGTGAATTTCTCAAACTGCTTCTCCTAATTATGTATAGCCAAATGATTATTTTGTACATCTGTAGCTAACTTGTCTTGGCGAACCATGATTTGTTTCAGCATATCTTCAAAACTCTTATTTCCCTACTGATTTCACTATTGATTACCATGGCCTTACTACCGTTACTTTTGTCCACCAACTTATGGTCTGTACTATTTTTGTCCCTAATTTTGAGCCTGGTTACCATCCTAAGACAAGTTAGGATGGCTCATCCAACTTGTATTATAGGTGTTACCATAATTATGGTGCATTCCACCTCTTTAAGCATTCCCAAAAAAATTGACAAACTTTGAAGTTTCTCTATAATATTCAGCCGAATGCTCACCACCGCCACGTACCTCAAAACTATACCAGTTGTTATTGCACCACACTTACTGGATCATGTTACTACCCCAATGCTAAGTTGGCAAATTTAGTGTTCATCTTATTCTGCATGGCCTCAATCTATGTAGTTAACACTGTCACTACATCCACCAGCATCTGAACTATTTTCTGTACCACAGGTCTGCTGTTGTTTCCAGTCCACTCAGGATTTTCCTGAGATATGTGATTTAGTAAAGCATACAATTCAACATTTTTTTTCTCTACTGCTTGTCCACCTATAGAAGAATCAAGAAGAATCTTGGTATTCAGTTCCAAGCCTTCAATTAAGGTATTGACCAACACCTTGTTAGTCTGATAGTGATGAGGACAACAAATCAACAATAACTTAAACCTATCCCATGCTTGGTATAGGTTTTCGCCTCCTCGCTATTTAAAGCTCAATATCTTACTCCTCTGCTTTCTTGTCTTTCCTGAGGGGAAAAACCTTATAAAATATTTCTTTGCTAGATCATCTTATGTAGTGTTGGAATTAGTTAGCTCAGACTTAAACCACCGCTTTACCACCTGCAACAAAGAAAAGGGAAACAAAATAAGCCTCACATAATCAGGAGATACCCTGATAGACATATAGGTTTCACTAATCTCCAGAAAATTATGGATGTACCCTTGAGGATCCTCGTGTGGTAAGCCAGTAAACTATCCATTAGTGTTCAAAAGTTGCACTATTTTCCTCTTCTGCTCGAATCTCCTTGAATCTTCGTACTGGTACCAATTTACTAATACTAGAAGTAACATTAGTGGCTAGTGGGATTGGCACATTGCAAACTGTTATACGTT
Source organism: Solanum dulcamara (assembly GCF_947179165.1). NCBI lineage: Eukaryota > Viridiplantae > Streptophyta > Magnoliopsida > Solanales > Solanaceae > Solanum > Solanum dulcamara. The sequence goes on from NC_077240.1 coordinate 51,557,956, forward strand.
CTGATTCCTTCATAGCCTCCTACTCACACTCAAATTGAGGTATGGGATATTGCAGAGATGTTTTTCTCCTTTCCTTAAGTAAAAGTTGTTCTGGCTTTTTAATTTTTCCAACTCTTTCTAGAGTAGTGACAAAAGTTATATGCAAGAAATAAAAGATAAGAACAGGTTGTCAATACTTTGAATAAATAATTAAAAGACTCGAAAATTAAATAATTGCTAATTTAAAATCCTCGGCAACGACTCGAAAAACTTGTTACTCCCAATAGCACATGATGGTGTACATAACCAAATAATGCAGTGATATTTTGAGTTGGATTATCGAACCCAAAGGACTTTCATTTGATAACTAATCACTTTCAGAAGTGATTAAACTTAAAATGCTTGTGTGAGAGAGTTTTAAAAGTGGGTTTGAAACTAATGATTTTAAGATGATTAAAATTAACCAACTAGCAAAGAAATGATTCAATTTAAAATAACATTTTCACAAATGAAGATAAATCCCAGGTTTGCAACACAAAATTAGTTCTAGCATAATATTTTATTCTTTAGCATTTAACATGTTATCAAGTTACTGATTTTTAAGGTTAAATTTACGATCATAGTCTCTCGACCAATAATCACCTACTACTTTTGACAGTGTAACTACATCGTTGAGTGACTATAGGCATGAATTAATAGTAGAGAATTAAGCTATCATCTTGCATATTAAGAAAATGAGGCATATATGTATATTTCTATCCTCTATGCTGAACACTCTAAATTTCTTGCCCTATAATGAACACGTTAAACACATTCCTTGTTCTATCCCTCCATTTGTCTCTCAAGTTCAAGAGTGGACAATATATGAATCTTAATGTGGATCATGCATTAAAATAAAGAAAACTTGAATGCAAAAATAACTTATATAATAACCCGTCTTCTACTAAAGATAATAATTATTATACCATAAATTGTTGCCACAACCCTAGATTAAGGGAAATTAGACACTCATTGTTCGAATTATCATACCAAAATATTTAATGAACATTTAGAGGTTAATAAAATGAAAGAGTATAAGAATAACCCTAAAGTTCATCACAAGGGTCACCCAAGTGAAAGAGTATAAAAATATCCCAAGAGAGTGCATGGTTGGTGCATGTGGTTATTTTTGATGTGGAAAGTAGCATAGTAGATTGAAGGATAGACCATCTACTCAGGAAAGGAATAAAGATGTTCTCCCATAGACACAATATCATGACCAAAGCTAGACCATTTGCATGATATGGTGAATAGGATCCCAAAAGAATCTAAATAGGCCTTTTAGCATAAATATGACTTAAAAAGCATAGAATTAATGTAAGCGAAAGTCAGAAGATAAGTTTTAAAAGTGTAAGGTCTCGCGTATTTAAAAGGTTGGAATGTGAAAGAATAAGGTGAAATAGATGAAAAATGACTATGGTTGATTTTTTTGGACTCTTTTTCTGTGATATTAAATTTTAAAGAAATGCGGAAAACAGAAGACTTCGTGACCAAGACGCGTCACAAAGCTGTTCCAAGACATTTCAAAATTTCCCAAGCTCAAGATGAGCAAAAAGATGGCAAAAACTAAACTTCAAAAAAAATATTAACTTCGGGGGAGCATCTCCACGTTGAGGACTTGTTCCCAACTACTTCATTTTTTTGCACAAAATCCAGTTGTAAAAGTGGACAAGTTAGACATTTCAAAGAAAAGTGTAGGCAGGTTTTGATGATTTGTGGGGTTATTGTTTACCCTTTTCCTTACCTAGAACCCTAGAAGTCATTCCTCCTTTTCGCCAAATCATCTCCCACAAGATTTCCTCTCAATCTAAAGATTCAAGCTCCTCATTGAAGATCTAAAATCAAAATTTCTTCAAGTCCATCAAGAATTCTCCAATTCTTCTGCAATTTCTTCTCAAAGCTATGTGGGTTTCTTCATCTATGGGTTCCTCCAAAACCCTTTCCAACTAATTTTTTGAATTCAAGTATTAATTCTTTATGGGTACTTGAAATTTCTTCTTACTAGAAAGAATCATGATTGAAATGGTGGTTATTGACTCAAATTGCATGAAATTGATTTCTACATATGAATTCCCTAATTTCCTATCTTGGGATTATGAATTTTCAGATGAGTCTTGTTCAATCCTCTTCTTATATTGCAAGATTATGGTTCAAATTATTGATATTATGTTCAAGTAATCATATACTACTACTTATTTGCATGAATTGTTGAATTTCAAGTAATTTCCTATCTCAAGCTATTATGGATCTTTGAAATGAATGGTGGGCTAGTTGAAGTATGTTTTGAACTGACTCAAGTGATAATGTTCATGCATGGTTCTATTGAAAAACATGTTTGAAAGATGAATTAAATAGAACCCATCTAGTTTTACTATATTTTCAATGAAGTTTGACTTGAAAGTTTTTTACTCCAACTGAATATTTATGAAAGCAATGTCTATGATCAAAAAGAGTTTCTTATAAATAGAAAGAATGATGAAATGATATGAATGAAGGATTCTTTATGTGATATGGATATTTTTCACATATTTAAATTAATAAAGGTTTTAATGAGATATTCTATTGTATGTGATGTTTTGAATTCTCAAGCTATATGATATGACTTTTTTAAAGTAAACTATTATGTGGGATTGACGTAGAACCGAATAGGGAATTGAGGTGGGATTTGGTAAATAATTCCTATTAGTAACCCCTTGTCTTATCAACTATGTGCCTTCATAGGAGATCTTGTAGGCTTAGGTTAGTGGATCCACAAAAGCCCTTAAAGTTAAAGTTACAGAATCAAAGTAAAGTTGACAAAGTTCTACCATAGACAAGTAGACTCTCCGTACAACGTAGGGAGTTATGTTGAAATTTATGTAATAACTCACATGGTGTTAATGTCGGTTATAGTCATCTCCTCACAAATGAATGTTTGCAATGTTATTTACATTGACTACTCATGCATGCAATTACTTATGCACTTTACTTTATAAATGCCTTAATATTTTCATTATATTGCATGCCCATATACTTAGTATATTCAAAGTATTAATGCATGCTCCTTGCCTATATTATATAACCTTGTAGGGACCGACGTTCCTCATTGTTCTACTGCATGTGGCAAGTAAAGATCGATGAAGGCTACCATGTGGCGAGTGCCCATATTTTGGGAATAATATTCCTTTTCTTTCTAGCTTATGTTATGTACAAACTCTTGGATATCTTTCATGGTACTTTATTTATATTTTTATTGAGAGTGAGCTAGGGACATGTCTTAGCCCCCGCCAAATCTAAATATTTAGACGTATTGTTGGACATATATATGATGATCCTTGTCTATTATGGTGGTTGTCTTTGATGTTTTCCCATAGACCCACTAACCCTTTTTATTTTTGCTTGTTATTGATTGTCATTACAGATGAATGCTAAGAGGATTGGGTGAGGTACCTCAGAGTTCCTCATTCATCATGTCATGTCGAGACCCAAAGCTTGGGTATTGGAAAACTTTGTATAGAGATCAAAGTTTTGAATGGTCCTCGGAGTCCAACATATCACATCAAATAGGGTCTTATTCATAGTTGTAAAGTGCTCCACAACTATGAATAAGAGGCTATGAGGCATTAAGAAAAGTTTCCCCTTCATTTATGATCCATGTCGTGCCCTAGAGTTGTTCTAAGACTTCCTGTAACTAAAAAAACATTTTATGTTCTCTAGATTATGCCTCCAAAAAGGGTTCCTCCACCTATAGTAAGGGTTAAAGATGAGTACCAAGATCCTCCGATTCATGAGGCTCCCCATCATAAGAAATGAGTTACACATGCAGAGTTCTGAAACATCATCACCTTGTTGGCCCAAGACATAGCCAACCAAACTAATCAAGGCATTGCTACTCCTCCTCCTCAAGTGCCTACTCTGATTCTAGGATTTAGGACATCAAGAGGATGGATCCACCCTATTATGATTGTTCCAAAGTAGATGAGAACCCAATAGAGTTCATTGAGGAAGTTTATCAGATAGTGGATATTATGGGAGTACCTCAAAATGAAAAGGTTGAGCTAGTGGTCTATCAACTAAAAGGCAAAGCGAGGGTTTAGTATGAGCAATTGGTTGTTGAGAGGGGCAAAGATATGGCGTCCATAGAACAGGAATAGTTCAAGGGTGCCTTCTTATATCGCTTTTTTCCTTTGGAGCTAAGGGAGGCAGAGATTGAAGAGTTCATCAACCTTCACCAAGGGGGCATGAGTGTGACTTAGTATGCCCTCAAATTCACCAAAATGTCTAAGCATGCTCCTTTTATGGTTTCCTACTCAAAGGAAGGAATGATCAAATTCATCTCTGGTGTTTCTAGTTTTGTGTCTAAGGAATACAAGATGACTATGTTGGTCAAAGAGATGGACTTCTCCCAAATTATGACATATGTAGAACTAATTGAGGATGAGAAATTAAGAGAGAAATCAAGAGGGTTAAAAAAGGCTAGAGTTGATGGTGGAGGGTTCACTCTCAAAAAGTCTGATTGGAGTGGTGGTAGAAAGGACCAAGGTGGTTAAAGAGTCATGGGGAAAGGTCCCATCAATGTTTCTCCTCCAAGGTTCAATAAGGACAAAGGAGCGAATCCTATGGTTCGAAGGGAGAATGAGCGTGCTCATGCTTTCCCTGCTTGCAAGAAGTTTGTGAAGACTCACAAAAGGGAAAGCTTAGCCGAATCCAATGCATACTTCCAATGTGCTGAATTTGGTCACCAAGCGGGAGATTGTAGAGGTGGTGATGGTAGGTCTCAAGGCCATTTACTCATGGTCAACAACCTCAAGGGATGGCCAACACACCAGTCGATTTTATGCTTTGCATGGGAGATAAGATGTTGAGGAAGCACTGGATGTCATTACATGTATGTTAAAGGTTTTGTAATATGATGTATATTAATTGTTAGATACTGGTGCCAATTTTTTATTTTTTACTCCATTTCTTGCTTGTAGGTTTGATGTGTTACCCATAATGTAATTGAAACCTTATTTGGTGACTACCCTTGTTGGTGAATCGGTCATTGCTAGAAAAATTTATAAGGGTTGTCCCATCTCTATCTTTCCCAAAGTTGTTCGTTGTGATCAAGTTGAGCTTGACATTGTAGAATTCGATGATATTCTTGGGATGGATTTTTTGCATGCGTCATATGCTTCTATTGATTGTAGAACTCGTAAAGTCAATTTTTAATTCCTAAGTGAGCTTATTCTTCAATAGAAGGGTTATGATTCGACAGTAAGGGTAGGTTTTTCTCCCCCATAATATGCCCTATCCGAATTTACAATAATATCCCTAAGCACTACATCCAACCAAAAACAACACCCTGCATCATATATATACATAAACATGGCAACATTACACAACAAAAGCTCCAAACCACTTGCTGAAAATTACAACACCAAAATAGGGTTTCTAGTCTTCATTTCGGAAAGCCTTTAATTATACGAAATGAGGGGTAGTGTGGATGAAACCAGAAGCACACACACCCCTTTTAGAAAACATTTAGGACCTGCAACAAACCCCCACACACCTGCAGCAGTACACCACAAGCACAACACTTTACTTCGACGACAATTCAACTATAGTGACTCCAATTTAGTTTGTTTTGAATGTCAAGCATTTCTATGACATTTTCACCTTTAAAGACACCTATAGGGCGTGTAAAACACTCCATAAAAACAGCATAAACTCAAAATATAAAGGGAAGACCTTACCTTATCCAAAACTTGTCAAAACTAGCCTCGGAAGTTCCTTAGCGCGCTGAAAATTAGCGGACTGTTTGGGGCTGTTTGTATCACATTTTTTCTGCCCCAAATAGAAGTTTTTTTGTTATTAAACACCGTTATATCACCATAGGATACCTTAAATAATTAATTCACGGAGCGAAATTGGTGGTGTTACCTTGCTCGGCCCAAATCCGTAGCTACTCTCTCTCTTGTTCTTGGTTTTTCTCTCAACTCTCTCTTACTTTTTCTCAGTGTAAAAGATTAAATATGCTGCCTTAGTCATCATATGAAGTATATATATCCTTTTGGAAATTTACATGTGTCATCCCCTAAGGGTGACACATGTCATAACCTTAGGCAGCCATGTCACTTAATGCAACCAATCACATGCTGTCACGTATCCTTGGTGGGACCTACCCCTAAGTAGGTGGGTCACCTTCTTGCTTGAGGTTCTACCATGTGTCACGCCTTCACTGACTTCCACATGTCATCTTCTCCTCCTTCTTGTGGGTGTGTCATCTCGTCTTATTTTAAGAACCCGTGTAATCCTTACCACGTAAGCTTGGTATGTCCTCAAGTAGCTCAAGTATGTAAGACTACTAAGTTAGTAGCTTTCATAGGTAAATCGATTCCTACGACTCATTACTTGGCCTTTAATTCTTTCTGGATTCTTATGTATCTATTTCCAACCTTTTCTACTATGGGGTATCATATTCTCCTCTCCTTAGAGTCGTTTTACAATGTTTGGACAGTAGGGGTCTCATGGACACTTTCACAAAGACTAGGAACACGTTTCAGGGTTCAAAAGTGTGGGGTGTAACAATTTATTTCTTGTCTTATGGCCCGAAAATTGATATCTAAGGGTTAAATTTATCATATTTTGAGGGTTAGGGATATCAACTCCAAAAGTCCTTTTCTTGAGTCGGTTCTCGTGATTAATGAGCTTCCCAATGTCTTCCCCAATGACCTTCGAAGTGCTCCTCCTGAAAGGGATGTTGATTTTTGTATCGATCTTCTCCCCGATACCCAATCTATCTCTATTCCTCCTTACCGAATGGCTTCAGCCAAATTAAAGGAGTTAAAGAAACAACAAAAGGACTTGTTGCAAAAAGGATTCATAAGGCCAAGTATTTCCCCATGGGGTGCTCTTGTATTGTTTGTTAGAAAGAATGATGGGTCACTTCGGATGTGCATAGACTACTGTTAATTCAATAAAGTGACCATTAAGAATAATTACCCAATCTCCAAGATCGATTATTTGTTAGACCAATTACAAGGGATAAGTCAATTCTCAAGGATTGACCTCTGATCCGACTATCATCAATTAAGGAGAGCGTAATATTCCCAAAATGGCATTTCAATGAAGGTATGGCAACTTTGAGTTTTTGATGATTTCGTTTTGATTGACGAATGCATCGGTAGTTTTTATGGATCTAATTAATAGGGTGTTCAACCCCTACCTTGATATGTTTGTGGTGGTCTTCATTGATGATATATTGATTTTTTTATCATGGTGAGGATGAACATAAAGGACATTAAGAGTTGTGTTTCAAACCTTGAGGGATAGGATATTATTTCCCTAGTTTAGTAAATGTGAATTTTGGTTGAAAAAGGTGGCATTTATTAGTCACATAGTGTTTGGTGATGGTATGAATATCAATCCTAAGAAGACGGAGGAGGTGAGGAATTATCCTAGACCATTGTCTTTTTTGGAAATTAGGAGTTTTGTTTGGCTCTAGCCTAGTATTATAGAAGGTTCATCGAAGAGTTATCTTCCATATCATCTCCTATGATAAAATTTACCCAAAACAAGGCAAGGTTCAAATGGATGGATGAATGTGAAAAGAGTTTCCAAACATTGAAAAATCAACTTACCTTCGCTCTAATTTTTACTCTACCAAAAATATTAGAAGGGTTCGCGGTGTATTGTGATGCTTTAAGGTTGTGTCTTGATGCAAAACGGAGAGGTTATAACCTTTGCATCTAGGCAATTTAAGGTTCATAGTTCACTACCCTACCTATGATATTTAGTTAGCGAATGTTGTATTTTCTCTAAAGATTTAGCGGCATTACCTTTATGGGGTTCATGTGGATTTTCTTACCAATCACAAAAGTCTTCAATATGTGTTCACCCAAAAGGACCTCAATCTAAGGAAAATGAGGTGACTTGAACTCCTAAAGGACTACGACATAAGTGTGCATTATCATTCTATTAAGGCCAATATTATTGTCGATGCGCTTAGTAGGGTATCTATGAGAGTATGGCTCATGTTGATGAAGGGAAGAGAGTATTAGTAAGGGATGTTCACTTGTTGTCTAAATTGGCAGTAAAGTTGAGTGGTTCTGATGATGGTGGTATGTTTGTGCAATATGGGTCCAAATCATCTTTTATTGTAGAGGTTAAGTCAAAGAAAGGCCTTGACCTGACTTTGGTAGCATTAAAGAAAGTGGTGAGAGAAAAGAAAGTAGAAGTCTTTTCACAAGGGAGAGATGGGTTACTTCACTACCAAGGTCGGTTATGTGTTTCGGATGTGGATGGACTAAGGGTTTTGATCTTAAAGGAGGCTTATAATTAGTCATATTCTATTTACCCTGGTTCGAATAAAATGTACTGAGACTTAAAAGGAGATTTATTGGTGCGGTGGCATGAAAAGGACATAGTAAAATATTTCGTGTCTGAATTTCCAATTTCCAACAAGTTAATTCCCACTTGGACGTTTGAAGATGTGAACATGGACTTTAAGGTAGTTTTGTGTCATCCTCAGAAACATCATGACTCGATTTGGGTGATTGTTTATAGAATGATGAAGTCGCCTCACTTTTTATTGGTCAAGACATCATATAGCACTGAGGATTATGCTAAATTGTATATTCGGGAATTGGTAAGGTTGCATAGTGTGCCCTTGTCAATTATTTGGGATCGTGCTACCCAATTCACTTCTTATTATTGGAATTGTTCCAAAGGGGTCTAGGTACCAAAGTGAAACTAAGTACCACATTCTAACGTCAAACCGATAGGCAAGCCGAATGGATCATTTAGACACTAGATGATATGATAAGAGATTCCACGTTGGAGTTCAAGGGATGTTAGGATGACCATCTACCATCTATTGAGTTCGCATACTATAATAGCTACCACTCAAGAATTGAGATGGCCCTGTTGAGGCTTTGTATGAGAGGCGATGTAGGTCTCTTGTTGGTTGGCTTGTAGTAGGTAAGATGACCTTACTGGGTCCATATTTTATTCTTGATGCCTTGGAAAAGGTGAGAGTCATTAGGGAAAGGTTGGAGATGGTTCAAAGTCAACAAAAGTCCTATTCTAATACTAGGAGAAGGGACCTTGAGTTTGGCGTGGATGATTGGGTATACTTGAAGGTTTCACCAATAAAGGGTGTAGTTCAGTTTGGCAAAAAGGGAAAGTTAATCCCTAGGTACATAGGGCCTTATAGGATCGTGAGATAAGTTGGCAAGGTTGCGTATGATTTGGAAATAGCTATGGTTCATATGATATTCAATGCGTTTATGTTGATAAAGTGTGTAGGTGATCCAATGTCCATTGTGCTTTTGTAAGTAGTGAATGTTGAGGAAAACTTGAGTTATGAAGAGTTCCTAGTTGATATTTTGGACCGGCAAGTCAAGATATTGAGGAAGAAGGAAGTTGCAACCATTAAAGTCCTTTGAAGGAATCAAATAGTCAAAAGTTCTATTTAGGAAGCGGAAGCAGATATGATAAAGAGATACCCTCAACTCTTTCACTTTACTCAAGCCTAAGGTATTAAATTGTCCTTGCTCAATTACTTGAAATCCTTGCATTTCGACTTTTCTTATCATTTGCATGCATAGTTATGAAATGTGTTTTGAATGATGTTTTAAAATTGCACTATTTTATTCATGATAGGTTGTTAGTTTACACTCTACTCTACTCAAGCTAAGCCTTGTCTCATTTGAGGAAGAATGATCCCAAGGGTGAGATATTATATGGGCCCGCGTGTTTTAAATATTGCAATGTTCTATAATAAGGTGAAATAGAGGGAAAATATCTTTGGTGGATTTTGCAGACTCATTTTCCATGATATGAATTTTTTTTAAAATGTGCAAAATAGAAAACTTTGCGACCAAGGCACGTCGCGGAGCTGTTCCCTAATAGTGAAAAATTTTCCAATCTCAAGTGAAGCTCAAAACTTGGAAAAACAGAACTTCACAAAAAAACAAACTATGGGGGAACATCTCAGCATTGCGGACTTGTTCCCGAATAATTCAAATTTCTGCGAAAATTTTTCACTTTTATGAGAGGGCAACTTGGAAATTTCCGTGAACATGTGTATGAAGGTTTTGATGATTTGTGAGGTTATTTTCTACCCTTTCACTACTTAGAATCCTAGAATTCACTCCGTCGTTTCCCCAAATCACCTCCTACAAGATTTCCTCTCAAGCTAAGGATTCAAGCTCCCCATTGAAGACCTAACATAAAGATTTCTTCAATTCCATCAAGACTTCTCCAATTCTTCTTCAATTTCTTCTCTAAGGTATGTTGGTTTCTTCATTTATGGGTTCTTCCACCCATTAAGTCCCAAAACTCTTTCCAACTAATTCCTTTGAATTCAAGTATTAATTGTTTATGGGTACTTCTAATTTGTTCTTACTAGCATAAAGCATGATTGAAATGGCGGTTATTGACTCAAATTGAATGAAATTGATTTCTACCTATGAATGCCCTAATTTCCTATCACGAGTTTATGAATTTTTATATGGTCTTGTTCAATATTTCTCAAATTGCAAGATTATGGTCCAAATTATTGATATTATGTTCTACTAAGCTTATATTACTACTCAATTGTATGAATTGTTGAATTTCAAGTAATTTTCTATCTCAAGCTATTAAGGGTCTTTGAAATAAATGGTGGGTTCTTTGAAGTATGTTTTGAATTAACTCAATTGATAATGTTAATACATGGTTCTATTGAAAAGCATGTTTGAAAGATGAATTGAATAGAACACACCTAGTTTTACTATTTTTTCATTGAAGTTTGACTTGAAAACTTTTGACTCCTAATGAATATTTATGAACGCAATGTTTATGATCAAAAAGGGAGACTTATGAAATGAAAGAATGATAAAATAATATGAATGAAGGATTATTTATGTTATACGGATAATTCTCACATATTTGAATCAATAAAGGTTTTAATGAGCTATTCTATCGAATGTGATGTTTTGAATTCTCAAGCTCTGTGCTATGAATATTTTAAAGTATTAAACTATTTTGTGGGATAGACTTAGCACCGAATGGGAATTAAGGTGGGATTCAGTAATGGGAATCCTAGTAGCAACCCCTTGTCTCATTAACTATGTGCCTCCATAGGAGCCCTTGTAGGCTTAGGATAGTGGATCCACAAAAGACCTTAAAGTTAAAGTTAGAGAATTAATGTAAAGATGATGGAGTTCTACCCTAGGTAAGTAGACACCCCGGCCAACGTAGGTTTATGCATTTTTGTTTAGCTTTCTGGGAAATTTAAGTGCACTTGAATTGAAGATCTTTGGATTGGTTTATGTGGACATGAGAGTGAGAGTGGATTAAGGAAATATCTTGGTGTTGAGAAAATATCACAAGGAGAACAAAATACTCAAGAAGTGCTAAGTTGACTTGATTTATCCCATACCATATGGTATTAGATTGATACTCTAAGACCATTACCTTAGCTATGCCTGAAATCCCTCTGGTGTTGTGGCAGGCTTCTTATAGTCGCACATTGACGAGGATTATCTCTTTTAATTGGGCTAATTGGTTGGTTGCTTTTGGGCGTTTAGCCTATTTAGCATATGTACGGGATATTAGTAGGGAGGGTTCTTCAGTTGATTTGGTTCCTATGGTTTGAGAGTTTGTAGATATGTTTCCTACTGACCTACATGGACTACCCCATAGTATGATATTGATTTTGCCAAAGACATGGAGCCAAGCACCCTTTCTAATTTTATTCCGACTTATCAAATGGCCCCGTAAAGCTCAATAAGCTCAGTGTTTAACTAGAGGACCTCTTAGGTAAGGGGTTCATTCATTCCACTATCTTACCTTGAAGTTCCTAGGTCTTGTTTGTGAAGAATAAGGATTGTATTATGCAGATGTGTGTCGACTACATGCAGTTGTACAAGGTGATGGTGAAGAACCATTACACTTTGCCTCATATTGATGACATGTTTGATTAGATTTAGGGTGTTGCGGTGTTTTCTTAGATTAACTTCTTGTCCAGTTACCACCAATTGAGGATTAGGGCAACATACATCCCTAAGACTGTATTTAGGACTCGTTAAGGATATTATGAGTTCCTAGTGATGTCTTTTGGGTTGATTAATGCCCCTTCCGCCTTCTAGGACTTGATGACCGGTGTTTTCAGGTCATACCTTGATTCTTTAATCATAGTCTTTATTTATAACATATTGGTATACACGTAGAGCCGAATTGACCATGAGCAGCATTTGAGATTAGTGCTCCAGACTTTTAGAGATCAACGATTTTATGCCAAGTTCTCAATGTGCGATTTTTTGCTAGATTCCATACTATTATTGGGGCATGTGTTGTACATGGATGTCATCATCCTAGATATAAAGAAGATTAATTCTATTCAAGATTGGTCCAGGCCCACCTCTATTACTAATATTCATAGCTTTATCAAACTAGCTAGTTAGTATCATTGTATTTTTCAGGGTTTCTTTACCACTACAGAACCATTGACTTGGATAACTCACTAGGATATTCCATTTGAGTGGTCTGAGGAGTATGAGTTGAGATTTCAGAAGATCAAGAAGCTAATTACCATGGCTCCAATATTAACTCTTCCATTTAAGAGAAAAGTCTTCACGATATATTATGATACATCCGACATTGGTTTGGGTTGTGTGTTGATGCAGCGTGATTAGATTATAGCATATGCTTTAAGGTAACTTGAGTTTCATAACACAACTACCCCATCATGACTTGGTATTGGCGTCGGTAATTTTTGAGCTTATGATTTAAAGGCACTACTTGCATGGAGTTTTATATGAGATCTACATTGATTATAGGATCCTACAATTTACTATGAGCCAGAGGGATCTTAATTTGAGGTATTTCAATTGGATTGATCTCTCAAAGGACTACGACCTCTCTATTCTTTACCATTTGGGCAAGGCGAATGTAGTAACCGAATCCTTGAGTCGAAAGGCAGTGATTATGGGTAGTCTAGCCTTTCTTTCAATTATGGAACAACCTTTGGCTTTGGATATTCAGTCCTTAGCCAGCATGATGATTCAGCTGGTGCAGATTCTAGGCCAGTGCTAGGATTTGTAGGAGTTCATTCATCCCTATTAGATTGGATTCGTGGTCATTAGTTTGAGGTTGAGGACTTGATAGCTCTTTAGTTTTGGGAGGTGAGGCCAGTGAAGCTACCTTAGATTTAGATGGTGTATTGAGGTTTGATGGCTACCTATATGTTCTCTAAGTTGGGGTTTTGATTCAGGTTATCCCTAGCGAGGCCCATGACTCTAGGTACTCTATCTATTCTAGAATCACTAAGATGTATCCTAACTTGAGGTGGCATTACTGGTTGAGTGGTATGAGGAGATACATTATAGACTATGTATCTCATTGTTTGAGTTGTTCTCAGGTGAAGGCTTAGCATTTAAGGCCTAGTGGTGAGTTTCATACCCAGAATCATGTCAAAATCCACTATCTCTAGAAAAATACGATCACCTTGATTGTCATAACCTTGGATAGTCACTAAGAAACATTGCAATACCTGATCTACTACTAAAGACTCACCTACTGAGGTTAAAACATAAATTCTCTCTACCAAGCATTCTAAACTTATACCTAGTTTGGAAGCATAACAAATAGATACATATGAAAATGTAGAGCCCAAATCAAATAAAGTTGTGGTGGGATGATGGCATAAAAATTGTGCACTTGTAATGACATCGTCAGATGCTTCAGCATCTATCATCCCTGGAGATGTATAGAAATGGCCCTTGGCACCACTGCCTTGTGCGTCCGATCTACAACCTGACATATGTCCAAGTCCAATTTAAAGTTAGGCAAGGCCATAAAAGCGGAGGCATTAGGCACAAGTGCACCAACTGAGTTTTAGCAACGCCAAAGTCTCTGATCGGGTGCTCAAGATTTGTTCGGAACAATACGCACGCAAACAAACTATGTTACCCCACTAATTTTGAAGTTCTAAAATTAACGATGCAATCAAAATTTGCATATGATTTCATCTTGAAAAAAAGTGGGTCCTATACCCAAGTGTCATTATTAGCCAATTCCATAAGAGGCCTCGAAATTAGACCGAAATCCTCGGGAAGTCTATGAAATGTCGTGCTAGACAAAACTCAACATTCCAAAACTAATCATGGGAAAGTAGTTTTTATCCGAGCGCATTTTTCATGAATGTTGAAAAAAGTCAAACTTAGGCCAAATTTCAAAGGCTAAAATGCCTAATAGTCCAAACTCATACTGAAAGCCTTAGGACTCGTGCTGACCATGCTACTAGTCTAAAATGACCATTTTAGTGTTGATGGAATTGTCAGGATTTCATTTCTAAGTCGTTTAGCTGACGTTTTGAAAGAGATAAAGTTTTTAATTTCCAAAAGATCCAAAATAGGGAAATGGGCATAAATCCCAAACGAATGATCAGGCAATCGAACAGTCAGTGCTATTAAGTCATAAATAACTTGGGGTTGCTATGGAAATGCTAGAAATGAAACAAATAAGGCATTATTATGATTATGACCTAGAGGGTCACTACATGCATATAAGATTCCGTAATATAAAAAGTCAAAAAAAGGAAAATCTCAAGAAAAGACCACTGACCCCAAGCATACGAGTTGGTATATGACTCGTACGGACCTTTATGGGTCATAGAAATAGTTTGTAGATAAGGGTTAGGGATTGGAAATTTCGCTGAGGCAATTAAGGGTCTACAAGTCATATTACGACTCGTGAAATAGTCTACGACTCGTAGAATCAACTCATATTGTAGGCCTCGAACCACGCAAACCATTGACCCTCAAGACTTCATTTACAATTCTACAAGATAAGTCATAGACAAGTTTACAATTCATAGAATCGAGTCGTGATGAAATTTCAGAGACTATCAACCTGCAGGTTTTTTAGACCTGCAAGACAAATTAATTTGAGGACCCATAGAGATGACGATGAGTCGTAAACATGACACGTAAAAAAATATCAGAGGCACAATTTTTTAAGTTTTCTAACACCTACAGGATGAGTCATTTCTATGATCTGTCACTCCGTCTATGATCCGTACACTCCATTCATAGAAGTGCCCAATTAGGAATTTTAATGAGGAGTATTTTGGTATTTTTCCTACATTCTAATAATATATGTGGATTATTTTAAGAAATAAATTCATTATGAACTGGATCCTAAATACTCTTAAAACTCTTGTATTCCCTAGTTAATTCCAAAATAAATTTTAGACTTCTCTCCCAAGGTTCCTCAAGATTTCTTCAAGCATTGATTAGGGTTGCTTGAAGATCAAGCCTTCTTTCCCAAATTCAAGTCTAATTACAATCAAAGTATATGTGGATTGATTCATAAGTCCCTTTCACTTATGGAGTCCAAGATTTAATTCAAAAACCTCATGAAATCTCATTACTTTTAAACTTCAATTTTGACCAATTACGTTGGGATGATTCAATTTCATTTATAATCATTATTTATGATTATGATAAGTATGCTTTTACATAAATTAAATTATTTCAAGATGAAATATGAAAGCTCATGCATGAAGCTATTATCTATAATGAATTTTATGACTTTTGATTATGGAGTGCTATGTTTCAAGGTATTCTTATGGTTTTCAATCAAATTGATTATGTATATGAGTTTTTACTCTAAATTCAAGTATGAAATATGATCATTATTCATAATAATGTTTCACATTGTCATTTTCATACAAATTATACCCTATAAAGTGACTTAGTGCCTAATGATATGAATTATTCAAGTATAATTGGTAAGGTGGAGGGACAATACTCACATTTCACTTATGTTATGAAATGAGCTATTTTATGAATTTAAAACCTATTATCATGTCCATGAGATTATAACTATGATTAATATGTTATGATATGCATTCCATGGGAATTTACTAAGCACCGAACGAACTTGAGGTGGGGGCCTTATGAAAAGGCTTAGTGGAAACCTCATGTCCAATAAAATAGGTGCCACCGTAGGTTGACTTATGACTTAGCTAGTGTATCCACATATAGAGTATGTACATGAACCGCCTAGCGGGGTAGAGTCTACCTTGGCAAGTAGATTGTCCTTTTTCTTTATTGTATGGGAAGACAACGGTATTCCATGTTATAGCTCGCATGGTCTTATTGTCGGTTATGGTTCTTATCCTTCATATGTATATGAGTATTATGTTATTTTATGATCGTCAACTATGTCTTTTAAATGCTTTGATCACCATGGTATTCCTCATGACTTTACTTAACCTTTTTATCATTTATATTCTTTATCATTGCAACTTATGATTTATATTGCATGTCATGCCCACATACTTAGTACATTCAAATTTATTAATGCATATTATTTCCCACATTGTCTCATAATATAGGGATTGAGGTTGAGGATCATATGTATCTATGTGGCTAGTTGAGTTTTTATGACGAAGTCTTGGTGAGTCCACATCTATCGAGGACAAGTTATTAGTTGTTATTTGTTAGTTTCAAAGAACTTTGTTATGTTTCTATTTTTAGGTTGATCTAGGGAGATATCTTATCCCCCACCCATGTTTATATGTAGAGGCATCTAGTTGGAAAAATATTTGTGTCTGTGTTGTCAATCTACATTCTTTGTTTATGATTCATGGTTTATACTCTCTTATGATATTTCCGCATTTACTTTACGTTATATATGCTTTATGATATGTCAAGAGGCTTGGTTGGAGCCCTTCGAGGTGTTAATCATCGTGTTAGAACTTGGCCTTAGGTTGGGTCATGACAAACTTAGTATCAGAGCACAAGTTTTAAGATATCCTAGGGTGTTCAACATGC
This sequence comes from Solanum dulcamara, assembly GCF_947179165.1. Lineage (NCBI taxonomy): Eukaryota > Viridiplantae > Streptophyta > Magnoliopsida > Solanales > Solanaceae > Solanum > Solanum dulcamara. Next base: position 51,574,761 of record NC_077240.1, read on the forward strand.
CGCATCAAATAAAGTCTTATTCATGGTTGTAAATCGAGCCACACCTATGAATAGGAGGCTATAAGATGTTTTAGGAACTCTTACTTCTTTTATTATCTATGTCATGCTATAGAGTTTCCCCTAGGACTTCCTTTTCCTAACGATCTTCCTTCAAACTTTTATGAAACATTCCTCCAAGAAGATCACCATTTCCAAGGGGAAATAATGCTAATAAGGACCAAGCTCCCCCGGCTCCTGAAGACACTGGCCCACTACCCGACCAAGAGGCAAATATAGAGTTTCGGACTGCCATTACTATGCTAGCCCAATTGGTGTCCAACCAAGGGATTGTGGTTCCTCCTAAAATTCCTACTACGGCCTCAAGAATGAGAGACTTTTAATAAATGAACACTTCTGAGTTTCATGGCTCAAACGTTTATGAGGATTCTCAAGAATTCATAGATGAGGTTTACAAAATAGTGAGCATTGTGGGGGTAACATCCGAAGCAAAGGTAGAGTTAGCGGCCTATCAACTTAAGAGTGTTGCACCAGTGTGGTATACCCAATGGAATATACAGAGGGTGGATGAAGGTCCTATTAAATGGGAAGCCTTCAAACTTTCTTTCCTTGATTGTTTTTTCTCTCTTGTGCTAAGGGAAGCTAAGGTATTGGAGTTCATAAATCTTTGACAAGGAAATATAGGAATGAGGGACTATGCCCTCAAGTTTACCAAGCTATCTAAGTATGCTCCTACTTTGGTTATCGATCCACGTGCCCAAATAAGTCAATTCATATTAGGGATGTCTGACTTAGTTAATATGGAATGTCATACTGCTATGCTTAATAAGAAGATGAAAATATCTCAGCACATGACTTTCGCTGAACAAATAGAAGGAGAAAGTCTCAAGAAAATGATAACGAAGGATTTTAAGAGGGGCCAGTATGAAGTTAAGTTCTCTAATGCTAAGATAAGTGGTGGTAGTAGTGGCCTCTCCCAATAAGGCCAAGGTTTGAGGAAGAAGTTTTCTAAGGATAGGGTGTCATACTTTAAGGCTTAAGGAGGAGGAGGTGTGAATACTAGTAGCCCTTCTTTTCTTAAAAGTGCAAAGTGTGGGAGGAATAATGGAGGGAAATGCTTGATGGGTACAAGTGCTTGTTATGGATTTGGTAATATGGGCCATAATCAATCCGAGTGCACTCATGTTGCCAACAAAAGTGGAGAAAGTCATCCTCAAAGAGTCCAAGTGCAACAAGGCATCCAATCTCAACCTAAGGGTGGCAAATGTAATAACTAATTCTATGCTCTTCATTCTAGGCATAATGTGGATGAGACTCCCGATATGGTCACGGGTATGTTACGGGTCTTTAACTTTGGTGTTTATACATTGCTTGATTTGGGTGTCAACTTGTCTTTTGTTACTCCTTACCTTGCTATGAGATTTGATGTGTGCCCCGAAGTGTTATTAAAGTCTTTTCCGATTTATACTCCCATTGGTGATTCGTTAATAGCCAAGAGAGCTTATAGAAATCATCCCATGCCGGTCTTGCACAATGTTATTTCATGTGATATTGTTGAACTTAACATGACCAATTTTGACATCATTCGTTGTATGGATTGGTTATATGCCACTTATATATCTATATATTATAGGACCCGTATGGGTAAGTTCCATTTTTCTAATGAGCCTGTTCTTGAATGGAAGGGTAACGATTCGATGGTTAAGGGTCAATTCATCATATGTCTTAAGGCCTAGAGAATGATTTTCAAAAGGCACATTTATCATATTGTGTGAGTTAGGGATATTGATTCTAAAGCTCCTACTCTTAAGTCGTTCTCTATAGTTAATGAGTTTTCTAATATGTTTCCTGATGATTCACCCAGTATTCCTCTCGAAAGGGAAATTGACTTTGTCATAAATAGCCTTACCTATACCAACGTAGTTCTATTCCTCCTTACCATATGGAGAGACAACGGTATTCTATGTTATAGCTCGCATGGTCTTATTGTCGGTTATGGTTCTTATCCTTCATATGTATATGAGTATTATGTTATTTTATAATCTTCAACTACGTCTTTTAAATGCTTTGATCACCATGGTATTCCTCATGACTTTACTTAATCTTTTTATCATTTATATTCTTCATCATTGCAACTTATGATTTATATTACATGTCATGCCCTCATACTTAGTACATTCAAATTTACTAATGCATATTGTTGCCTACATTGTCTCATAATATAGGGGTTGAGATTGCGGATCATATCAATCCATGTGGCTAGTTTAGTTTTTACGACGAAGTCTTGGTGAGTCATCATCTATCTAGGACAAGTTATAAGTTATGTGTCTTATTTTCAAAGAATTTTGATATGTTTTTATTTTTAGGGTGAGCTAGGGATATGTCTTAGCTCCCACCCATGTTTATGAGTAGAGGCATCTAGTTGGACAAATGTTTGCGTCTATGTGGTCAAGCTACATTCTTTGTTTATGATTCGTGGTTTATACTCTCTTATGATATTTCCGCATTTACTTTACCTTATGTATACTTTATGATATGTCCAGAGGCTTGGTTGGAACCCTTTGAGGTTTTGATCATCGTGTTATGACTTGGCCCTAGGTTGGGTCATGACAAACTTGGTTTCAGAGCACAAGGTTTAAGATATCCTAGGGTGTCCAACATGCCGCGTCAAGTAAAGTTTTATTAATGGTTGTGAAGTGAGCCACAACTATGAATAAGAGGCTATAAGATATTTTAGGAACTCTCACTTCTTTTATGATCTATGTTGTGCTATAGAGTTTCCCCTAAGACTTTCTTTCCTTAATGATATTCCTTTAAAATTTTATGATAAAAGCCTCCAAGAAGACTACCATTTCCATAGGGAAACAATGCTAATATGGCCCAAGCTGCCCCGGCTTTGGAAGATACTAGCCCCTTACCCGACCAAGAGACAAATATAGAGTTTCGGATTGCCATTACTATGCTAGCCCAACTGATGTCCAATCAAGGGATTGTGGTTCCTGTTAAAATTCCTACTACGACCTCAAGAATGAGAGACTTTTGACGAATGAACTCTTTTGAGTTTCATAGCTCAAAGGTTTATGAGAATTCTCAAGAATTGATAGATGAGGTTTACAAGATAGTGATCATTGCGGGGATGACGTTCGAAGCCAAGGCAAAGTTAGCAGCCTATACACTTAAGAGTGTTGCAAAAGTTTGGTATACCAAATGGAATATAGAGAGTCTAAATAAAGGTCATATTGAATGGATAGCCTTCAAACTTTCTTTCCTTGACTGCTTTTTCCCTCATGTGCTAAGGGAATATAAGGTGTTGGAGTTCATAAATCTTTAACAAAGAAATATGGGAATGAGGGACTATGCCCTCAAGTTTACCAAGATATCCAAGTATGCTCTTGCGTTGGTCATCGATCCACGTGTCTGAATAAGTTAATTCATATTAGGGAGTCTGACTTGGTTAATATGGAATGTTGTACTGCTATGCTTATTGAGCAGATAGAAATATCTCGGCACATGATTTTTGTCGAACAAATAGAGGGAGAAAGTCTGAAGGAGATGGTAACGAGGGATTCTAAGAGGGCCCGGTATAAAGTTGGGTTCCTTAATGCTAGGATCAATGATGGTAGTAGTGGCCACTCCCAATAAGACCAAGGTTCGGGGAAGTAGTTCGCTAAGGATAGGGTGTCATACCCTAAGGTTTAAGGAGGAGAAAGTGTGAATACTAGTAGCCATTCTTTTCTTAAAAGTGCAAACTGGGTACAAGTGCTTGTTATGGATGTGGTAAAATGGGCCATAATCAATCCGAGTGCACTCATGTTGCCAACAAAAGTGGAGAAAGTTGTCCTCATAGAGGCCAAGTGCAACAAGGCTCCCAAGCTCAACCTAAGCATGGAAAATATAATAACCAATTCTATGCTCTTCATTCTAGGTATAATGTGGATGAGACTCTCGATATGGTCACGGGTATGTTATCATTGTTTAACTTTTGTGTTTATACATTTCTTGATCCAGGTGCCAACTTGTCTTTTGTAATTCGTTAATAGCCAAGAGGCATACAAATCGTCCTATGCAAGATTTGCACAATTTTATTTCATGTGATGTTGTTTAACTTGACATGACCAATTTTGGCATAATTCTTTGTATGGACTGGTTACATGCCACTTATGTATCTATATGTTGTAGGACCCGTATGGGTAAGTTCCACTTTCCTAATGAGCCTGTTCTTGAATGGAAAGGTAACTATTCGATGGTTAAGGGTTGATTCATCTTATGTCTTAAGGCCAGAGAATGATTTTCAACGAATGCATTTATCATATTGTGCGAGTTAGGGATGTTGATTCTGAAGCTCCTACTCTTCAATCGGTCACTATAGTTAATGAGTTTTCTGATGTGTGTCCTGATGATTTGGTCGGTGTTCCTCCGTAAAAAGAAATTGACTTTGTCATCAATATCCTTCCCGATAGCCAACCTAGTTCTATTCCTCCTTACCGTATGTTCCCGGCAAAACTTTAGGAGTTGAAAGAGCAATTGAAGGAGCTGTTGGATAAGATTTTTATATGGATAAGTATTTCACCATGGGGTGATCTCGTGTTGTTTATTAGGAATAAAGATGGGTCACTCTGAATATGTATAGATTACCGGCAATTGAATAAGGTCATTAAGGATGAGGGAGTGTGATATTCCCAAAATGACATTTCAAACAAGGTATGGTCATTTTGAATTTGTATTAATGTTGTTTGGTTTTACCAACTCTCCTTCTATCTTCATTGATTTGATGAATCGTATTTTCAAGACATATTTGGATATGTTTGTAATGGTATTTATTGATGATATCTTGATTTATTCTCAAAATGAGGAAGATCATATGAGTCACTTGAAAATTGTGTTGCAAACATTGAGACATAAGAAATTATTTTCCAAGTTTAGTTAGTGCTAATTTTGTCTAAGGGAAGATGCATTTCTTGGCCATGTGGTATCCGATGATGGGATTAAAGTATATCCAAAGAAAATAGAGGTGGTAAATAATTGGCCTAGACCATTATCTCCTTCGTATATTAGAAGCTTTTTGGGCTTAGTCGGATACTATAGAAGGTTTGTTGAAGGGTTTTCATCTATTGTTTCACCTTTGATTAATTTGACCCTAAAGAAGGTGAAATTTAAATAGTTAGATAAATGTGAGAAGAGTTTTGTAATATTAAAGGATTGTCTTATATCGGCTTGTATTTTGGCACTGCTCGAAGGTTCGGATGGGTTTGTTGTTAATTGTGATGCCTCACATGTTGGTTTGGGTTGTGTATTAATGCAACATGGTAATGTGATATCCTATTCTTCTAGGAAACTTATGGTAGATGAAAGAAACTATCCAACCCATGATCTTGAACTTGTGGTGGTTGTGTTTGCTTTGAAACTTTGGCGTCATTATCTTTATGGAGTGCATGTTGATGTGTTTACTGACCTCAAAAGTTTGCAATATATATTTAGCCAAAGGTACTTAAACCTTAAACAAAGGAGGTGTCTTCAACTCCTAAAAAGACTATGGCATGAGAGTTTATTGTATCATCCGGGCAAGGCAAATATTATAGCTGATGTTCTTAGTCGGTTATCCATGAATAGTGTTGCACATTTTGAGAAAGCTAAGAGGGAGTTGGTTAAAGATGTCCATAAATTGGGACATTTTGGTGTGTATTTGTTTGACTCTAATGATGAAGGTTTTCTTGTACATAATAGCGTGAAATAGTTTCTGTGGCAGATGTTAAGGCCAAACAAATCAAAAGCCGGTGTTTTTTTAATTGAAGAAGCCAATTGATGAAAAAGACACTGAGGCTTTCTCCCAAGGGGGAGATGGGGTACTAGGTTACTAAGGACATTTATGTGTTCCTAATGTTAATGGATTAAGAGAGTTGATATTGAATGAGGCCCAAAATTCTTGGTATTCAATTCATCCATGATCCACCAAGATATATCATGATTTAGGGGAAGCACATTGGTGGAATGGTATGAAAAAGGACATAGAGGATTTTGTGGCTAAGTGCCCTATTTGTCAAAAAGTTAAAGTTGAACATCAATAATTGGGATGTTTAGCTCAATACATTGAGATTCTTCATTGGAAATGGAATGTGAATATGAACTTATAATAGGTTTGCCTTGTACTTGGAGACAACATGACTCTATTTGGGTTATTATGGACCGAATGACTAAGTTGGTATATTTTCTACCAGTTAAGACTTCTTATGATGCCGAAGTCTATGCTAAGTTGTACATTTGTGAACTTGTGAAACTTCATGGTGTTCCTTTGTCCATTATATCGGATAGAGGTATTCAATTCACTTCACATTTTTGGAAGTCATTTCAAAAAGGCCTTGGTTCTACAGTTGAGCTAAGTTCTTCTTTCCATCCTCAAACTTATGGACAAGCCGAAAGAACAATTCAAACTTTGGAAGATATGTTAAGAGCGTGTGTGATTGATCTTGAAGGATATTGGGATTGACATTTACCATTGATTGAGTTCGCCTACAATAATAGTTATCATTCTAGCATCTAAATGGATCCTTTTGAAGCCTTATATAGGAGAAGATGTAGATCTCCGCTTGGATGGTTTGAAGTGGGTGAAATGGAATTGATTGGTCTAGATTTGGTATTTGATGCGATGGAGAAAGTAAGGCTCATAACATATATATTGGAGATGACTCAAAGTCATCAAAAGTCCTGCTCGGACACTAGGAGAAGAGAACTAGAATTTGATGTAGATGATTGGGTGTATTTGAAGGTTTTGTATATGAATGGTGTAATACAATTTGGTAAAAAAGGGAAGTTCAGTCCTAGATATGTAGGACCCTATAGGATAGTGAAAAGTTTTGGTAAAGTGGCTTATGAGTTAAATTTGCCATTTTATTGGCTATGGTTCATAAGTTATTTCACGTATCAATGTTGAGTAAATTTGTGGGTGATCAAAACTCCATTATGCCATTGTAAATTGTGAACGTTGCTAGAGAATTTGACTTATGAGAAAGTTCTGGTAGAAATATTAGACCGGTAAGTGAAGAGGTTACTTCCATTAAGGTGTTATGGAGAAATCAACAAGTAAAGAGTGCTACATGGGAAGCGGAAGCAGACACGATAAAGCGTTATCTGTATCTCTTTTCTTCCACTCAAGCCTAAGGTACTAAGTTGATTCATGATTGAAATAGATTAAAATCCTATGTATTCAGTTCCATATGTCATTCATATGCATGCAGGATTCATGAAAGTGATTTTCAAAAGACATGTTGCATGTTAAGTATGAAGTTTACATGTTCTATGCTTTTTTAAAATGTTCTCATATTCATGTTGGGTTGCTAGTACTCTTTCCATTTCTTTCCTATGCTAGTTGAATCTCATTCGAGGACAAATGTTCTCAAAAGGGAGATATTGTATGACCCCATAAGATGAATTGTCGAACAAAAGAAAATCTCAAGAAAATACCACCGACCCTAAGCCTACGAGTAGGTCTATGACTCGTAGGGAGCTTTACGGGTCATAGAAGCAGGTCATAGACAAGGGTTCAAGAATTGGAAATTTGTCTAAGGTAATTGAGGGTCTACGAGTCATATTACGACTTGTGAAAGAGTCTACAACTCGTAGAAACAAGTCGTCGTGCTGGCCTTAAACCCGACAAACCATTGAACGTTAGGACTTCATCTATGACTCAATAGGATGACTCGTAGAGAAGTTTAAGACTTGTAGAAACAAGTCGTTATGAAACTTTAGAGACTATCAACTTGCACGTTTTTCAGACCTACAAGACAAGTTCTTTTGATGACTCGAAGAGACAATAAAGAGCCACAAACATGACTTGTAACAAAAGATCAGAGGCTCAATCTTTCATTTTTTAAGTTTTCTAACACCTGCAGGATGAGTCATATCTCTGACCCATCGCTGCATCTATGATACGTAGACTCCATTCGTAGAAGTGCCCGATTTGGTATATTAATGAGGGGTACTTTGGTAGTTTCCCTATATTCTAATAATATATGTGGACATTTTTAGGACTATTTAACTACAAAATTGATCCTTAATACTCCTAAAACTCTTTTATTCCCTAATTAATTCCCAAACAAATTTTAGACTTCTCTCCCAAGGTTCCTCAAGAGTTCATCAAGCATTGATTAGGGTTTGTTCAACATAAAGTCTCATTTCTCAAATTCAAATCTAATTTCAATCAAGGTATATGTGGATTGATTAATGAGTCCCTTTCACTTAAGGAGTCCATGATTTAATTCAAAAACCTGATGAAATCTCATTACTTTTAAACGTCAAATTTGATGAATTGTGTTGGGATGATTCAATTTCATTTTTAATCATTATTTATTATCATTATAAATATTTTTTAAAATAAATTATATTATTCCAAAGAGAATTATGAAAGCCCATGCATGAAGCTATTATCTATGATGAATTTTGATCATGGAGTCCTATGTTCCAAGGTATTCTTATGGTTTTCAATCAAATTGATTATGTATACGAGTTTTTGCTCTAAATTAAAGTATGAAATACGGTCATGAATTATAATAAGTTTTCAAAATGTGATTTTCATGCAAATTATGGAAAAGGAATTAAGGCTATTTTGTGACCTAGGGCCTAATGATATGAATTATGCAGGTATGATTTGTAATATAGAGGGACAATACTCACATTGCACTTATGTTATGAAATGAGATACTCTATGAATTTCAAACATATGATCATGTCTATTATATGTTAACTATGATTACTTTATTATGACATGTATTCCTTTAGATTTGACTTAGCAGTGAGTGGACTTGAGGTGTAGGCCCTAGGAAAAGACTTACTAGAATCCTCATATCTCATAAACTATGTGCCACAGTAGGTTTCCCTATGGCTTAGTTAACGGATCCATATATAGTGTATGTACATGACCCGCCTAGTGGGGTAGAGTCTACCATGGCAAGTAGAATTCCCTTTTTCTTCGTTGTATGGAGAGACAACGGGATTCTATGTTATAGCTCGCATGGTCTTATTTTTGGTTATGTTTCCTATTCCACATATGTTTATGAGTATTATGTTATTTTATGATCTTCAACTATGTCTTCTAAATGCTTTGATCACCATGGTATTCCTCATGACTTTACTTAACCTTTTCATCATATATATTCTTGATTATTGCATCTAATGATTTATAGTGTATGTCATTCCCACATACTTAGTACATCCAAACGTAGTAACACATATTGTTGCCTACATTTTTTTATAATGTAGGCTTGAGGTTGAGGATCATATCCATCCACGTGGATAGTTGAGTTCTTATGATAATTTTTTGGTTAGTCATCATCTATCATGGACAAGTTATGAGTTATTGCTTTTTACTTTCAAAGACATTTGTTATGTTTTCATTTTGAGGGTGAGCTAGAGACATGTCTTAGTCCCCGCCCTTGTTCATGAGTAAAGACATCTGTAAGACGTCAAAAGTAGAAAATGCAAAATGAAAGAAAATTCTAAGAAAAGAGATTCCCCCGGAGTTTATGACTTGGCCTATGAGTTGTAGGGACTTCTAGGGGTTATAGAATTGGCTCGTACGAATGATATTGGGGTTGGAAAATTGACTAGGTTTGGAACTGAGTTTATGAGTCAAGTTGAAGACTCGTACAACTGGTGATGACTTGTAGAGTGAGACATAAGGCTGATATTTGATTTTGTAAAAATTTACAAGCCTTAGTACTTTTGAAATGACTCAATAGGATGACTTACGAGTCGTAAAATTGACTGGTAGAATTGGGTCATGAGTTCTAAATTTTGACTAAGTGAAGGAGGAAATTGACTAGTCATTTGTATGACTCGTAGGAGATTCGATGACTCATAAGGATGAGTTGTAGGGTCAAAGTTTCATTATAATAGCCTTTGATTTTGGAGCACTACTTTGACGACTTGTGTTAACGACCTGCAGACGAAATAACGAGTCGTAGAAGCCATCCCTAGTGTCGTAAAGGGGTTATTCTTAATTTTGAATAGATGTTAAGACCAATTATTAGTGAGGGTATAAATTTGGAGATGTTTTATGGTCACAAGAATCCTCTAGCATAAAGTCGATTTAAAAACTTTCTTACCGATTGAATTTTGGTGAAAAAAATTTACTTGGGTCACCTTCAAATGATCATATCTCCTAGATTATAAGGAATTAGGTGGATAATTACCTATCAACTTAAAGGTGTTTGAATCCTCTTCCAACTCTATCAATTTTGTCTCATTTGGAGTTTGGACGAAATAGGTATGACCATTTTACAAAAGGCTGCCAAGTTATGACCCTTAGGAAATATTACAACTTGTCGAAACAAGTGACGATCCATAGAAATATTTAGGACCTGTAAACATTGGTCATAAACAAAGATCATAAGTTCATTTGTTAGCCTTTTTTAAATGTTTGACAGGACGAAAGGGGTCTACGACCCATAATGTTTTTGACAACCCGCATGGCTGCTTCATAGGGTCCTTTGAACAGATTTTTATGAGGAGTTGTTTGGTATTTTCCCTATAAGTTCCTAAATGTATTTTGATGTTTTTGGGAATAGGTTCTCTGCTTTTGACTATTCTAAGTATTCCTAAACTCTTATTTTTTATTAACTCTCAAAAATCTCAAGTCTTCTCTCCCAAGAGCTCCTCTCAAAGGTTTCTCCCACACTCAATCTAGGGTCTCAAGCTCAACAAGGTTTCTCTTGAATTTATTAGTGTATTCAATCAAGTTATGTGATAATTGATTCATGGGTTCCTTTCACCTATGAAGTTCAAGTTTTTCTCAAAGTTTCTTTCAATTTCAATTGATTATGAACCCTAGCTTTGATGAATTACATTGGGCTGATTTAATTCTATTTTTAGAGTTATTAATGATCATTATATGCATTTTTTCATATGAATTGCATGATTTTAAGTCGAATAATGAATGCCCATTTATGAAGCTATTTCCATGTTTAGCTTATGAAGTTAAAGATGATTTTTATTAATAGATTACGAGTTCAATGATCTTAAAGTTTTTATGATTTAAAGTTGAGATTATAATTTTTATGATGGAAGTTATAATGATGATCAAATAAGTTATTATGGTGTGATAATTCCATCTATCATGTATGCACTTTTTACCCTAAGTGGTAAGTATAAGCTATAATCTTGAGTTCCAAGTTATATTCAACGAAGGCTCTTTGAATGTTTGACAAGGTCTACAAATGAGTTTAAAGGTGCTATTTGTAAAGAAGTTTTGTGAATGATGATTCTATAATGTTTAAGAAAGTTAATGATAGGGTGAGTTAAGACCCTACACGTATTTTAAGAATAAAGATATATCATGATGAAACGTCTACACTCACATTATATGAGATAAATTTAAGGAGCTATTCTATGATTATGTTCTTATGAAGAGTGGATGGGTTGTAGATATAGCCCTTCCCACATGATGATTAAGTTTATATTTTATGGTTTATCTATTCTGTTGAGAGTTTACCTAGCACGAATGGACCTTGAGATATGTATTATCTCCTATAGCAAAGTCAAGAGACCCGTAGAAAGATCCCATTTGCCCATAACTATGTGCCATCATAGGATAAAGGATCACCCGTAGAAGAGGCTTGATTCCTTAGAGGAACACCCGTAGAAGAGGCTTGATGCCTTAGAGAGTCGCCCATAGTTGAGGCTCGATCCTTCAAGTATCTTAATGGATTCACTTAAGCATATAGGAGTCTACCTTGGCAAGTAGTCTCCCCCTTTTCCTCCGATGTATGGGTAAACATTGGGACTCCATGTTATAGCTCACATGGTTTATGTCGGTTAACGCTCGCACTCACTAAGTTACGAGGTCCTTCTCTCGATGTTTAAGGTATTTTCTTACTATGACTACTAATACATTTCATATGTCCATGATCTCTTATAAGGTTAAAGGTCGTATCTTACAAGTTATATGACATGAAGTAAATGTTGCTTTATAGTTTTATGATATGCATTGACCAAGAATTTCTTATGTTTAAAGATTCCTTTTAAACTATACTCCTGCTCATTATAATTGGTCATGCATCTTATGGCATATTGATTATGTTCTCTTACTTTTTTATGCATATCTCACATACTTAATACATTCAAAGTACTAACACGTACTCTTTTGCCTACATCACCATGTAGGGATCGGTGTTCCTCCTCTTCCACGTGGTTAGTTGGATCGTTTGAACATCATTTTTGGTGAGTTCCCATTAATTCGGGGATAATACTCTTTCCCTTTCTAGCATATATTATGCTGGGGCATTAAGACACCTATTTTGGTACTTCATTGTTAGTTTATTTGAGGGTGAGCTAGGGACATGTCTTAGCCCCCGCCAAGTCTATTAGTATAGGTATGTCTGGATATAAATATATGATGATCTAAGATTGATGATGACTCTTATTTTAAGATTTTCTCCCTTAGTCCCTCTTTTCACTTTTTCTTCCGCTTGATATTTATCGTCATTACTGATGAAAGGCTAAATTAATGCTAAGAGGCTTGGATGAGGTACATTCGGGTTTCTCATTCGCCGTGTCACGTCTAGGCCCTAGGATTGGGTCATGACAACATTCTTTATTTATGATACATGGTTTAGACTCTCTTATTATGTTTCTGCATTTACTTTACCTTATATATGCTTTATGATATGTCAAGAGGCTTGGTTAGAGTCCTTCAGGATTTCAATTGTCGTGTTATGACTAGGCCTTAGTTTGGGTCGTGACAGTGCAATTAAAGCAAAATATACTTTCTTGAAACTATTATAGAAAAATGTAATTAAAGAAAATATATAAAATTCTTCAAAAATAATACAACTAATGCAAAATATACTTTCTTCAAATTATTTTAAAATAATGCATTTAAAGAAAAATACTTTCATAAATCCCTTGTAAAATAATGTATTTAAAATGTTTCTTAAAATGTTTTTTAAAATAATACATTTAAAGAAAAATATATTTTCTTAAAAACCTTGTAAAATAATGTAATTAAAGCAGCATATATTTTCTTGAAATTCTTGAACTTACTTCTTTCATGAAAAATAATGCATATGAAATACTAGAACTAGATTTTCAAATTACTTTGACTAAAGAGGTATCCATATTTTCGATAATCAAATCAAGAATTAACAATAGGAAGTAGAAAAATTAAATAATAATGAATCATGGGCTAAAAAACCTAACTTTGATCTTAATAATTGAAATTGTATACGTAGGGTTTGACAAAGAACTAAGTTCCTCACTTTGATAATCTTACATACCTTAAACACTCCATGAGTCTTTAAGAATAACCCTAACTTGAAGAAGAATAATAAAAAAATCCTTTCTTATGATTCTTGTATTAGGTTCTTGAAAATCCTATGGCCAGGTTAAGATTTCTATTAATGATTCATGATTAAATGAAGAAATTTGAATTGAAAAGATTGAAATTCTAGGAGAAGAACTTACTTTGAAAAAGATTTGAAAGAACCTTGCTTGGAAGTCTTATGCTTGATTTTCCTTTAAAAAAATTTCTTGGGGTTTGAGAGAGGAGAAGGAAGAATTAAAAGATGGAAATCTGATCTTTTAGGCCTTTATAGGCGTTAAGAAATCCATTTTTGGGTTTTTCTAGGGGTATAAGGACAGAACAACTTTTTTTAGTATTTTTCCATCGGCCAAAATGTATCTACAATGGATCATGTTAGTAAAATGATCATAACTCTTTACTCCGAATTCTAATTGATGCAAACTTTGTGGCGTTGGAAACAAGTCTCATAAATGTTTAGTTTGATAGGTATGTGATATATAACTCTAAATGTTCTATGGGATATATATCACGACCCGAGCCTAAGGTCTAGACGTGATAAATTGATCGGGATTATGAGGGATCCCAACCAAGCAATCTTAGCATATATCACATTCATAAGGTAAAGAAACTTAATAAGATAAATAGAAGTAACAACTCAAAAGTGTAGTCTAAGATATAGAATTACTCAATAAGTGTCAAAAATGGACTACATCAAAGTAACGTCTAAATAGGCCTCTATTCTAGACTTTGATGGAGCTTAGGACAAGCTCCTGGCTCAACCAAATCACAAGAAGAAAGTCATAGTGGTAATATGAAAGAAAAGTCACATCCTCAATGATATGAGAACTTGCCAACTTTTTGGACAACTAAAGCCACTCTAGACACGAATAGGATGATCGGCCTCTGTCCTAACACTATGAGATAATGTAGGAAACATATGTGTTGGTACATAGAAGGTACTAAGTACGTGATTTATGCATGAACCAGCAAAGGAATGTGAGCCATATAACATAAGATGGATGAAAAACATAATGAACATGAATAAGTCTTAAAAGCATTTTGAAAACATGTGAAAACGCATGGTCATTGCATCATAAAACTTCATAGTAAATTTTATAAATTAGCATTCAACTTCTATGGGATAATACCTTTAACCGACATCTTAAGAACATGCTAGTTATAACATAGAATATGATGTAACTCCCACATTGAGAAGATAATTGACAAGAGAAGGACTACTTTGCCTAGGTAGACTCCGTGAGAAATAACTTTAACTTTGTGAGCTATATGTGCATCCACTAGATAGTCCATGAAGATAACCAACGTGGACAATGTGGTTTGGGAATTTAGGTTGCTACTAGGAATCCCTTAGGTAACTAACTGCATTACCGGACCAAACTTCATCTAGTAGTCCTCTCGGTGCTTAGTCAGTATCCTAACAGAAACTCATAAAAATATGATCATAAATATTATAGGGAAAGATAGTAACTACCTATCAATCCATCTTTGTAAAACATATTAGGAGTAGCTCATTAACTTTAGAGATTCATAGAAATCCATCACTTCTGTGAAAATTGTCCTTATCACTATCTTAAACATGAGTGTGTGAGAATTATACTTATCACACCATAATCTCTGTCTTAGATTATAACTTATCACCATAAATTTCTTTATTAAATTATATTCTTAACTTTATTTAAGAAAACTTTCCCTTGAAAACCATTGAACTCATAACCAACTCATGAAAGTCATCTTTAACTTGATAATCATAATTAGAAATGGATTTACGCATGAGCATTCATAATTCAAATTAAAATCATAAAATTCATGTAGAAACGTGTTTCGAATAATTATTGATAATAATTCAAAATGAAATTGAAACAGTCAATGCAATTCATCAAAACTAGGGTTAATAGATAATTGCAAATTGAAGAAAACCTTGAAGAAACATTGGGACCCCATGGGTGAACGAAACCCATCGATCAATCCCCACATACCTTGATTTAAATCACTTAGAATCTGAGAAGAAACCTTGATGAAAATTTGAAACCCTAGCTTGAAACTTAAAGGAGAGAATTTGTGTTCTTGCCTTAGGAGAATATAGATGAATGATTTGGAATGAGGAAAATTCAAAGGATTGGGTAAATATAATATTGAACTTAGCCATAACTGTGTCTCTTTTCATTTAACCAAACTTGATAAATGACACAAAAACCCCTCATTCAAACTCGGATTTGGATCCCTACGTATTGACTCTTCGAGTCATAGTGAATGTGATGAGTCGTCAAGAAGACTCATCTTGTGGTTAGAGAAAAGGTCCAGCATTCGTGTCTCTAAATTTTTGTATGAGTCGTGTCTATGATTCATCTTCATGACTACAACTCATTTTTTGGACTTATCTTGCAGGTTTTGAAACTTCCAAACTTGATGATTTCTGAAGTTTGCATATGACTCATGTTTACGAGTCGTAGTCTTTCCTATAACTCTTCCTATCAAATCGTAGAAGTGATCCTGAGCCTCAGTAGTTGTAGGTGTTAAAACCCTGCACTACGACTGATGCTTATGAGTCGTAGACTTCTTTACAAGTTTGCAAATGACTCATAGACCCAAAATCTTCTCTTATTAAATTTCCAGCCTCAACTTCATTTCCATGAGTTACCTTTATAACTCATAAGAACCTCTACGAGTCATAGACTTGTTCATACACTCAAACACTGAACAAATCTTCCTTGAATTTTCTCTCTGTTCGTCTTCACACTATATGGGGTTTTACAATATCTCCCTTTTGAGAACATTCATCCTCGAATGAAGTTTAACTAGCATAGGAAAGACACGGAAAGAGGACTAGCGACCCCACATAAGTATAATGATACCTTAAAATCCATATAACATGAAAATTTCAAACTTAACATAAATCATGGGTTTAAAATCAACTTTCACGAACATGCATATATATGAATAACATACGAGGAACTGAATACGTAATAGTTCAATTAACTTGAATAAGAACAACTTAATACTTAGGCTTTAGTAGAGGGAAAGAGGTACGGTTATCTTTTCATCATATTCGCTTACGCCTCCTAAGTAGAAACTTTCTACTTGTTGATTCCTCCACAATACTTTGAAAGAGACAACTTCTTTGTTTCTTAGATTCTTAACATTTCAGTCAAATTTTCACCGGAACCTCCTCATAAGTCAAATTGTCTTCAACACTCACGTCTTCTAATGTTACAACAGAATTCGGATCACCCACAAACTTTCTCACTATAGTTATTAGGAGTGTAATTGGAAGTCAACACTCACGTCTTCAAGTTGTATTTGGTTGTATATAGTTATTAGGAGTGTAATTGGAAATTCAGATAGGGCATATTATAGGGGAGATGCTGCCCAATTTTTGTTAACTACTTAAATAGTTAAGGAACTAGTCGAGAAGGCGAACAAGGGGTTGAGTTCTATGAATACTCATGTATAGCCTAAGGTGATGGGAGGCCAAGGGTTATTGATACTTGCATTGCTTCCATGTTAACAAGGTTTGGAGGGAGACGACGTGAATGTGGTTAAGAGAAGTCCGTAAGAGGTATGTAAAGCCTATCTCTCTTTTATTTTGGGCATGTCTTAGATTTAAGTGGAAAATGATATGTATATGAAGCTTGGGGTAATTTTATTCATGAGATCTGAACATGATTCATGATTCATAATTCGTGTTCATTGTTGAATGTTAAGACTCTTAAAGTAGTTAAGCTTCCATTCCTCAAGTCTTCTATATGCTGAAAAGTAGTGTATGTAAAGTTATTTTTCCTTTCTTTTGGCATGACTTAGATGTAAGTATTATGTATATGAAGTTTGAAGTTATTCCACTCTTAAAACTCTGAGTGTGAGATAAGGCTTTTGTTCACTTCCTACTATTTAAAACTCCTGTAACAAGTTGAGTCATTACTTTTCAACTCTTCCATGTGATAGGAAGTGGTACATGTAAAACTTGTCTTTTCCTACTTCTAGAAAGACTAGACTATAGGTACTATATAACATGGATTTGGATATAGCCCCATTTATAGATTCTGAATATAACTCATGACTTGTACCCACTTTTGAATGATAAGTGCCTTGAAGTAGTTGAACTACGACCCTTGAGCCTCCTATAGGTTGAATAGTGTTGGGATGTGTAAGATCCTATACCTAGGGTTCTTGAACATGCTTTATGGTGATATCTAAGGGATGTTTGATATGTTACTGAGTTTTACGTTCTTGTATATGCATTATGATATATATGGATCGGGCCGAATGTGCCTCAGCACATTTTGCTATATAACAATCGAGCCGTACGTTCCACGGCATGTTGTTCTATTTACGGATTGGGCCATCATACCTCGGCATTGTTACATGACATACGGATCGGGCTATCATTACTTGGCATTTTTACATGATATATAGATCAGGCCATCGTTCCTCAACATTATTATAAGATATGTGGATTAGGCCGTCGTTCCTCAGCGTGTACTTTATATATACATGGATTGGGCTGTACGTTCCACAGCGCTACTGGTATAAATATTCTTATGATGAAAAATGATGTAGTTATTACACAAGTCCCTGAACGGGCCGGATACAGTACGTGATGATAGCATGTATGCCTTTATTTTATAAGATGCAGGTACGGTAGATGGCTAAATATTATACTTGCCCCCTAAATCCTTATTTCAACTGTTGTCTCAGTTATGATGATTTATGCTTTATATACTCAGTACATATGTCGTACTGACCGCCTCTTTCCGGGGGGGGGCTGTATTTCATGCCCGCAGGTGCAGCCACAATTTTTGGGAGTCTGCCAACTTAGGATTCTGCTCGGCCGATTTGAAAGAAGCTCCATTGTGTCGGAGCTTAGTTTTTGGTACTGACCCTTGGTGTATATATTTACTTTTGTTAATTCAAAGGTACGGCGGGGGCCTTGTCCCGCCATATATTATCGTCGCTACTCTTACAGGTCTGTAGACATAGGAGTGGGTTGTGTATATATATATGCTTAATGGTATTTGTATGAGATATATTTGGGATGTTCCCTCTGTCATGGTAGCCTTGTCGGCTTGCACGCCCTTTTATGAAAAGATACAAATAAAAGAGGGTATAGGTATATGAAAATGCTATGACCCACTGGGTTCTTATGTATAGTTTGTATATTGATTGTTACATCTGAATTAAGCATATGGGTGTCCAAGTCGGACCCTAGTGGCGGCCTACGGGTTTGGGTCGTGACAAAACCATCCAACCAGGGACCTACATATTCTCCCATACAATGCTTCAAAGGGAGTTAGTAAGACGCTAGAGTGATAACTATTATTGTATGCAACTCAATCAACGGTAGATGCTCATCCCAACTTTTCTTAAAATAAATAACACAATCCCTCAACATGTCTTCTAAAGTATGGATTATTCTTTTGGCTTGACCATCAATTTGAGGGTGGAAAGTGGTACTTAACTTAACCTTTGTACCTAGTCCCTTTTGAAATGACTTCCAAAACTGTGAAGTGAATTGAGTACCTCGATCTGATAAAATGGACAAAATAACACCATGAAGTCTTACCAACTCACGAACATACAACTTAGCATAGTCTTTCACACTATAAGAATTCTTATCTAGTAGAAAATGAGCTATATTAGTTATCCGATCTATTAATACCCCAATAAAATCATATTTCTTCTTAGTACGAGGAAAACCTGTTATAAAGTCCATATTCACATCTTCCAACTTCTAAGTGGGAATCTCAATGTTTGGGCTAAACCTCTTTGTTTTTGATGTCAAATCTAACTTGTTGACAGTCAGGACACTTAGCTACAAACTCTGCAATGTCCTTCTTCTTACCATTCCACCAATACACTTCCCTCAAGTCACAATACGTCTTGGTAGAACCTGGATGAATCGAATATTGGGGAACTATGGGCCTCATTCAACATTAACTCTCTTAACCCATCAACATTAGGCACATACAACAACCTTGGTAGAGAAGTACCCTATCTCCCCCTTGGGAAAAAGCCTCAATGGATTTTTTGGTAACCGACTTCTTTAATACAACCAACAATGGATCATGGTCTAGTTTGGCCTTAACATCCGCCACAAGAGACAATTTTGAACCATTATGCACAAGAACTCCTCCACCATTACAATAAACCAAGCGTATACCCAAACGTGCCTATCTATAAACATCCTTAATAAATTATTTCTTACCTTCTTCAACATGTGCAACACTACACATAGACAACCTACTTAGTGCATGAGCCACCACATTATCTTTATTCGGATGGTACAACACACTCACATCATAGTCCATCAACAATTCAAGCTATCTCCTTTGCCGAAGGTTCAAGTCCTTTTTCTTAAACACATATTATAAACTCTTATGGTTGGTGAACACATCTACATGGACACTATAAAGATAGTGTCTCTAATTTTCAAACCAAACATAATCACCGATAGTTCCAAGTCATGAATCAGATAATTTATTTCATGCACCTTAAGTTGCCTAGAAGCATAGGCTATCACCATACCATATTGTATCAAAACAAAATCAAGACCAACCCTTGAAACATCACAGTACACAAAAAACCATCACCCTTCCATCAAGGTTAAAATAAGAGCGGTAGTGAGAAGATCTTTCAACTCTTAGAAATTCTTCTCGCAAGCTTCCGACCATTGAAACTTCACTTTTTTTTTAGTCAACTTAATCAAAGGTAACGAGATCAACGAGAACACTTCTACAAATCTACTATCATATATGGCTAGGACCAAGAAACTTCTTATATCATAAAGGGACAATTGTCTAGGCCAATTCATAACCGCCTCGGTTTTCTCAAGATCAACCATAATACCTTCACCAGACACAATATGACCAAGAAAAGCCAACTCCCTTAGCCAAAACTCACACTTATTGAACTTGGAAAATAATTGCATGTACTCTAGAGTTTGCAATACACTCCTTAAGTTTTTAGCATGTTTCTCCTCATTCCGAGAGTAAACCAAAATATCATTAATGAACACAATTACGAACATGTTCAAATATTGTTTGAACACCTTATTCATCAAGTCCATGAATGTCATGGGGGAATTAGTTAAACCAAAATACATAACTAAGAACTCATAGTGGCCATACCTTGTTCGATATATAGTCTTGGGAATATCACACTCCCTTACTCTTAGTTGGTGATAACCGGAACAGAATTTAATCTTAGAGAAGTAACTTACAACTTGCAATTGGTCGAACAAGTCATCTATCCTGGAAATTGGGTATTTATTCTTCATTGTTACTTTGTTGAATTGATGATAGTAACTGCACATACGTAGCGAATCATCCTTCTTTCTAACAAACAAATTGGGAGCACCCCATGGGGACATACGTGGTCTAATAAAACCTTTGTCTAATAAGTCTTTCAATTGTTCCTTTAACTCTTTTAGTTCCTCTGGAGCCATTCGATTAGGAGGAATAGAAATGGGTTCAATATTGGGAAGAAGGTCTATGTCAAATTCAATCTTGTTTTAGGGAGGAAAACTGGGTAGATCATCATAAAACACATCTGAAAACTCATTAACAATGGGGACCGACTCTAGAGTAGGGGCTTCAAAATTTGTATCCCTAACCCTTACAAGATAGTACATACAACCATTGGAAATTATTTTCCAAGCTTTAAGGCACAAAATAAATTGACCTTTGAATAAGAAATTACTAGCCTTCCATTGTTGGACTGGTTTATTTGGGAACTGGAACTTAACTACTCGGGTTCTACATTCAATAGAAGCATAACATACATAAAGACAATCCATACAAAGGATAACATCGAAATCGGTCATCTCAAGTTCAACTAAATCACATAGAGTATTTATGGAAAATCGAAACCAGATAACTTTTATAGACACTTTTATCCATGACCGACTCATCTATGGAAATATAAATGAAAAAAGGCTCTCACAGTATTTCGGGGCTAACATCAAATCTCATGGCCACATAAGGAGTAACAAAAGATAAATTTACACCCAGATCAAGTAAGGCATAAACATTATAGTGAAAGACCCGTAACATACTGGTATCAACATCAGGAGCCTCCTCCACCTATTGCCTACCATGAAGAGCAAAAAATCAATTGTTATGTTGACCACCTTTTTATTTCTCTTGAACACCTTGAGAAATTTGTCCTTGAGGATGACAATCTTTAACCTTACACTCCTTAGAATGATGACCCATCTTACCATATCGATAACACACATTCAAACCCGCTAGATACTCACCATTGTGGTTCTTGCCAAACTTATTGCACGTGGGGGTCACTAGGCCATTAGGTGTCACAACCCAACCTAGGACCTAATCATAACATGGAAATCAAAACCCCAAGGAGGCTCCAACCAAGCCTCTTGTAAATATCACAAGTATACATAATGTAAACTAAAAGAGGAAATATCATAAGATAGTCTAATCCATTAATAGAAAATGAACACTGTCATATGAAAACATAAACTCGAAATATTTGTCCAACTAGATGCCTCTACTCATGAACATGGGCGGGGGATTAGACATATCCCTATCTCACCCTCAATATTAAACATAACAAAAGTCTTTGAAAATAATAAGCAAGTCAATGACTAGCGCCCTATAGATAAGGACTCACCACATACACCACCATATAGAAATGCTTTGTCACGACCCAACCCCATAGGCCATGACCGGTGCACGAACTGGGCACTCGTGTATATTCCTGCTATCTGTAAGTAAATCTATCCCCTTTTTAAGTTATATCACTTCAACAAGAAGGATAACATATAAGCCGATGAGACTTATCATAGGGACCACTATACGTACATGCATATAAAACCTATACACAACCCACATACATGTCCACAAACCTCTAAGAGTAAGAACAGTAACATAAGGCGGGACAGAGCCTCGCCGTACCCATGAACAAATAAATATATACATCGAGGGTTAATACCAAAACTAGGCTCCGGCACAATAGAGTGCTTCTGAACTGCTGAGTGGAACTCCTACGCTGACGGATCCCCAAGGTGTGTATCTGTACCTATGGGCATGAATGCAGCCCCCCGAGAAAGGGGGGTCAGTACGACATATGTACTGAGTATGTTAAGCGTAGACATCATAAGGAAATTACAGTTGGCGTAGAGATGCAGGGGGCAAGTATAACATTTAACCATTTACCGTACTCGCATCGTATAAGAGAAAGTTATACATATTACCACCATGTACTGTGCTTGGCCCATTAGGGGACTCGGTGTACCATCTACATCATTCTGTCATCATAAGCACATATATATTATTAGCGTTGTGGAACATATAGCCCGATCCATGTATATAGTAAGTACATGTGGAGGAATTGACGACCCGATCTTCACATCATTTAATAATTTTGAGGAACAATGGCCCAATCCACATATTATATAATAATGCCGAGGAACGTTCGGTCCGATCCACGTATATAGTAAGTACATATGGAAGAACGTATGGACCGATCCGCACATCGTATAATAATGCCAAGGAATGACGGCCTAATCCATATATCATATAGTAATGCTAAGGAACATTCAGTCCGATCCATGTATCATATAGTAATGCCGAGGAACGTTCGGTCCGATCCATATATCATATAGTAATATCGAGGAACATTCAGTCCGATCCACATATCATATAATAATGCCAAGGAATAGTTGGCATGATCCATATAGCATATAATAATAATTAAATTATAGCCAGCCCGGGACTCGATAAAAGATGTATTATAGTATACACGAATAAAGTAGTGAGTAACCATATACAATCTAAATCATTATCAAAGACTCGATAATGTAAAAAGATTAAGCTATCGTCCGAGGACCAGAATAGTATGGTAGTCATCTCTAGTGCCTTCTAAATACCATTGAGGCCTATATCACTTAGGACCTCAGGGACCCTAGACATGTACTAAAGTAATACTAAAAGTTCATAGAATAAGGGATACCCATCGTCACATAGTCCTTAGGACTAGGAGCTTGTGCATCCCGTACTTCTCAACCTATAGAGTTCAAGGAAAGTAGTTCAACTTATTATAAGAATTTGACATTCAGAAGTGAATAAGAGATACGGGTTATATTTAGGACTTAAAAGTGGAGTTACCCAGAGCTCATATCATACATTACTTACAATTAGGACATGCCAAAGGAAGGGAAAGAATAAGCTTTACCTAGCCTCTACTTTTCCTCAAGGAGTCATCATTTACATATATCATACCCTACCCATCATGGTCTCGGTATCATAACCTTATTATTGCATAACCTTACTATCATAGCACCATACTTATGTCAAAGACATATCAAGAGGAAAGAAGGGTAGATCTACATACTTATGCCAAAACATGCCAAAATAAATGAGATAACTTCACATACTTACTACTCTCCATCATATAGAATCCTTGAGAGGCAATAACTCAACTAGAATAGCAATTCTACCATCGAGAAGTTAATAAGACTTATGAGTCATACTTGGGGTTCTATGAATGGAATTATCCCCACATTTTATATATCAATCACTTAAGACTAAGACATGCCAGAATAAAAGAAGGATAGCTTCACATACTTATGCCAAAGACATACCAAGAGAAAGCTTCACATACCTTTTTTTGGGATTAATTGAAATCCGGCTTGCCTTGATACCTTCTTAACAAATTTGATGTGAAAGTAACACTAAGATTAATATCCTTTCACTTTCCAATATCCCACTCTACAATCAAGTACTAATAGGAGTGATTTCCTTATCAATTAGCCTCGACTAGTTTGTTACTAGTTTCGATGCTACCAAAAATCGAGCAGCATTTCCCCTGTAACTTCAACATTCCCGAGATTTCAAATCAGCCACCGTGTCAACAACCAAACCAACAGCAACAACCATTAGCATATATACAAGTAAACCACCTAAACATTACACAATACAACTCCAAACAACTAGCTCAAAACTATGATAAGAAAATAGAGTTTTTAATTTTTATTTCACAAAATATTTAACCATACCAAATGGAGGGTCGTGTGTATGCAACCAGCAGCACCCAAACCCTTTTTAAAAGAATTTAAATACCTGAAACACGCAACCCAACCATCTGCATCCGCATCACCACAACAATAACCCAACTAGCTGCATCCGCAGCACCACAACGACAACCCACTACTCGATTTCGATTTAGCTATAACCACTTCAATTTAGTTTGTTTCTAATGTCAAGCATCCTTATCGAATTTTTCCACTTCAAACATTATTTAAGACATGTAATATACCTCATAATAACATCATAAAATCCAATTTGAAAGGGAAGCCCTTACCTTTTCCAAAACTCGTCAAACTTGTCGAAACTTGCCTCAAAAGTTTCTTTAGCGCACCTAAAACTTCGTGGCTATTTTATAACTTTTTGGGATGCTACAAACCATAAATTTGCATTACTAAAACATTTATAAAATCGTGGTACACCCTAGATAATTAATTCACGGAGCAAAATCGAAGAACTCCCCTTTTTTTCCTTCCAAAACCGTGGCTCTCTCCCTCTCTATTTTCTTCTCTTCTCTTCTTTCTTGTTCTTGAATTTTCTAGATAAGTATGGAACTTTAATAAGTAATAAGAAATATATATATAGGCCACCTAAGGGGGTGACACGTGTTAAGCCCTTAGTGGTGACACATGTCAAGACCTAAGTGGTGACACGTGTCAAGACCTCATTGGGGCAACACACCCCTTTCCTCCAATCACAACCTGCCATGTGGCATGTGGGGTCCACCACCCTTGCTCCATCTGCTTCCACATGTCACTCTCTCATGCTTCCATGTGGCACTCTCTCATGCTGCCATGTGGCACTCTCTTCTCCCCCTCGTGGGTTCATAATCTTGTCTTACTTTATGAACCTATGTAATATTTTCTATGTAAGATTGGTATGTACTCTATTAGCTTAAGTATATAAGATTTCCAAGTTGGTATCTTACATAAGTAATTCGAGTCCTACGACTCATTATTTGGTCTCCAACTTATTCCGGATTCATACAACGCTATTTCCAATCTTCCCTATCATGAGGTGTCACATTCTCCCTTCCTTAGAGTTGTTTGATAGCGTTATGGACTATCCGACTCCCATGGTAACTTCTAAGAAGTTTGAGAAGCTTTAAGAAACTTAAGAATCCTTCCAAAAACTTAAGAACCTTTCAAGATACTTAAGAACTATCCAAGGTACAAAAGTACGGGGTGTAACAAGCTTAACTATCCACATGGATGAATATGTTCTTCAACCTCAACCCCTACATTATTAGACAATATAGGCAAAAAGTATGCATTAGTAAGTTGGAATGTACTGAGTATGTGGGAATGACATGCAATATGAATCATAAGATATAATGATCAAGATATACGTGATAAAAAGGTTATGTAAAGTCATGAGGAATACCTTGATGATAAAAGCATTTAAAGGACATAGCTAAAGATCATAAAGTAGCATCATAGTCATTAAACATATGTGGGATAGGAACTATAACAGACATTAATACCAAGCTATATATAACATGGAATATCGTTTTCTACCCATACAACAAAGAAAAGGGGAATCTACTTGCCAAGGTAGACTCTACACCGCTTAGTGGGTCATATATACGCTATATGTGTTGTTATGCCCCATACTTTGGTACTTAGGAATGCTTTATTAAGCTTCTTAAAAGTTGACACATGACTTAGATTGTCTACCATGCTATCAAATAACTCTAAGAGAAGGAGAATGAGATACCCCATAATAGGGAAGATTAGAAATAGGGTTATAAGAATGTAGAAGGAGTTGGAGGCCAAGTAATGAGTCGTAGTACTTGATCTACTTGCGTAATCTACCAACTTGGATGTCCTACATAATTAAGCTACTTGAGTACACGTCGAGCTTAAGTAGAAAGGAATGCATAGGCTCTTAAAGTAAGACGAGATTATGGACCTACGGAAGGGAAATAAGGAAACGACTCGCCTACTCGAAGCTAGTAGGTGATGCACCTACTTAGGCTTAAGTAGGTGATGCAGCAACTTAGGGTGGACCTCACGCATCCATGTGGCAGCATGTGATTGGTTGCATGAAGTGAGGTGGCACCCTAGAGGGCTGCCATATGTCACCCCTAGAGGATGCCACATGTCACATCCTAGGGAAGGCTATATATACTTAGTCTTATGACTGAGCCTTCATTTTCCATCCTTTTTACACTTAGAAAAAAGATGATTAACATGGAGGAAGAGAGAAAGGAGCTACGGCAGCCATGGCTTTGAGGTAAGTTCCCCGATTTCTTTTTGTGAATTAATTGTTTAAGTTATCCTATGGTGATATGATGATGTTTAACAACATAAAATTTATCGTTGGGACAACGAGGAGGTTTTTGTTCTTGTTAACAAACCCGTTTTTAAAGGGGACTGCCTTTAGTAATACTAGTATAACTCCTTGTGTAAAGCTTTATTTTAAGTTATTCAAAATGTTTTGGAAAGATATTTCATAGGGGTATAACGTTTATTTAGACTTAAAAAACCATTTCTAGTTTTATCTGCTCAAAAAAGGATGATGAAGTATAGGTGAGGTGCTTCCCAGATTTCGTTTTAGAAATTCTCCACGGACTGCTGTTGGTATTTTGGGCATATCATTTTGTACAAAATTGATATAGGGGTGATTCAAAATTGAATGCTATCCTAAAACACATGTCTATAACTTTAATTGAGACCACAAATCCTGTTTCCTTCAATTACCCCTTTGAAACTAAGCAACAATACAAGATAGTTGGCTGTCCGGAATTCACATTTTGATAGCTTTGGCGCGTTTTGGCCAATTTTGGGAAAGGTAAGGTCTTTCCTTTAAATTTGAAGTTTAT
Source organism: Solanum dulcamara (assembly GCF_947179165.1). NCBI lineage: Eukaryota > Viridiplantae > Streptophyta > Magnoliopsida > Solanales > Solanaceae > Solanum > Solanum dulcamara. The sequence goes on from NC_077240.1 coordinate 51,601,936, forward strand.
GCTGTTGTTATATGGTGTATTACACCCCTTGTATGCGGCTGGAAGTTTAGGAATGTCGTAGAAATGCTCGACGTTAGAAATAAACTAAATTGAAATCGCTATAGTTAAATTGTAGTCGAAATGAGGCGTTGTGCGTGTGGGGGCTGTTGTAGGTGTGTGATGATGTGTTTTAGGTCCTTAAAGTGTTCTAAAATATTTGGGGAATCTGCTGGTTGAAGCCACATGACCCTCTACTTCGTACGGTTAAAGGTTTTACGAACTAGAAACTAAAAACCCTATTTTGGTTGTGTAATTTTGAGCGAGTCTTTTTGAGTTTATGTTGTGTAAGGTTGATGTGAATTGTATATATATATGTTGCAGTTTATTTTTTTTGGTTGGTTGTAGCTATTAGGAGTATAATTGGAAATTCGGATAGGGCATGTTATAGGGGAGGTGCTGCCCGATTTCCGTTAACGCCTTATCTAGTTAAGGAACTAGTCGAGAAGGTGAGCGAGGAAATGAATGTTGTGAATACTCGTAGGTAATATAGGATGCTGGAAAAATCTAAGGTTATTGATATTCGTATTGATTCCATGTTAAATAGGTTTGGAGGACGACTATGAGAACGTGATTAAAAGAAGTCCGTAAAAGGTATGTAAAGTTATTCCTTCTTTTGGCATGTTTTGGTAAAAGTATGTAAAGCCTATCTGTTCTTTCTTTTGGGCATGTCCTAGATCTATGTGACAATTGATATGTGTATGAAGCTTGGGGTAACTCTATTCATGAGCTCTGAACATGATTCATGATTCATAATTCGTGTTCACTGTTGAATGTTAAGACTCTTAAAGTAGTTAAGCTTTCATTCCTCAAGTCTTCTATATGCTGAGAAGTAGTGTATGTAAATTTATTCTTACTCTCTTTTGGTATGAATTAGATGTAAGTATTATGTATATGAATTTTGAAGTTATTCCACTCTTAAAACTGTGATGGTGAGTTAAGACTCTTATTCATTTCCAACTGATTAGAACTCCTATAACAAGTTGAGTCATTACTTTTCAAGTCTTCCATGTGATAGGAAGTGGTGCATGTAAAGCTTGTCTTTTCCTGCTTCTAGAAAGACTAGACTAAAGGTGCTATAGGATATGTATTTGGATATAGCCCCATTTATAGATTCTGGATGTAACTCATGACTTGTACCCACTTTTGAATGATAAAGGCCTTGAAGTAGTTGAACTACGACCCTTGAGCCTCCTATAGGTTGAATAGGGTTGGGATGTGTAAGCTCCTATACCTAGGGGCTCTTGAACATACTTTATAATGATATCTAAGGGATGTTTGATATGTTACAGAGTTTTGCTTGCACGTATATGCATTATGATATATATGGATTGGGTCGAACGTACCTCGGCACATTTTGCTATGTAAGGATCGGGTCGTACGTTCCATGACAGGTTATATATTATAAAGATCGGACCATCGTACCTCGACATTATTACGCATTATACGGATGGGGCCATCGTACCTCAGCATTATCATGTAATATATAGATCGGGCCGTCGTACCTTGGCATTATAATGTGACATATGGATTGGGCCGTTGTTCCTTAGCATGTGCTTGCTGTAAACATGGATCGGGTTGAACATCCCACATTGCTAATATTATGCATACGTCTATCATGATAGATGATGTATTTGTAACACCGAGTCCCCAAGCAGGCCGAATATGGTATGTGATAATGGTATACATAATTTCATTTTATGAGGTGCAAGTATAGTACCCTATTAAATGTTATACTATGTTTCCTGCATCCCTGTATCAGTTGTTATCTAATTTATGTATGCTTATATACTCAGTACATGTATCGTACTGATACCCCTTTCTTTGGGGGGCTGCGTTTAATGCCCGCAGGTATAGACATTCCTTTTAGAGATCCTCCAGCTCAGGATTTCCGCTCACCTATGATTAGAGGTGATCTGCTATTCCGGAGCCTAGTTTTTTTGTACTGGTCCTCCGGTGTATAAATGTATTTGTTCATTCAAAGGTACAGTGGGGGCCTTATCCCGCCATATGTTACCATACTATTCTTAGAGATCTGTAGACATGTATGTGTGGGTTGTTCATGAGTTTATTTCGGGTGTGCCTATACGGCATGTTGTAAATGTTTTTACGTTATGGCAGCCTTGTCGGCTTGCATTCTCTTTCATGATATAATATGAATGAAAGAGGCCACATGTACACGAAAAAGTTTTAACTCATTGGGGGTTATTGTGAGTAGTATCACTTTGCTCATAGTTCAATTTGACTACAGTTGACAGATATGTATACGGGAGTCCAGGTTGGACCCCAGTCACGGCCTATGGGGTTGGGTCATGACAGAAGTAGTATCATAGCAGTTCATCCCTAGAGTGTCTGCAGACCGTGTCTAGTAGAGTCTTGTTTATCGGTGTTGTACACCGCATCTATAAATAGGAGGCTACAGGACATTTAGGATGTTACCTTTCTTTCATATCTAAGATCGTGCGATAGATCCGAGTTATAGGGATTGAAATTCCTTGTACTAACCTTTGACTTCTATAGAAGGACAACATCGAAAGTAGAAAGTGACTGACGATATTGGAAGTCACAAAGCACGTAGGTAAGCAAAGGCATGAAAGACATATGTGAGGTAAGGTGTTGAAATACTATTGATATATAAGGTTTAAAAGTGAAAGGAAAAGTAAATGGGAAAGTGCAACAGGTGCAGTTCAAATGGACATACGAGGTAAGTCCATTTTCATACTATTGATATTAAGGGCCCTGTGTGGCTGCGATATGATACAATATGAATATATATCTTGGCCCTGTGAGGCATTGTTGGCATTTTCTGCGTGCAGGTGTTAAGATAGTAATAAATACAGAGGAAACTCTGTCCAAACCTCCCTAGAAATAAAAGAAGAATGAGATACAGGGTTGTAGTATGCCTTGTCCATAATAAGAATAAGATGTGACTAAACTACGAGTATGACGGACCTCGAGAAATGAGTTGATTGCTGAATCGATGGCAATAGAAACTAGGAGGTTGATACTGGTGTGGTAAAACGCAGTTGGAAAAGACTTATGATCCAAAGAAAATGATTTAGAGAAGACAGATAGATTTGGATAGAATGATATACTAAGGCACCGACTGAATTGATACACATGAGTAAACTATGACGAGTTGTAGTTAAAGGAAGTAACAGTATGATTAAGACAGTAGTACAAGGAAAAAAAGAATTGTGACGGATGTGAAGTATTAATAAGACAGCTTGTGAGACATTAAGGATGATATTAACTAAGATGGGTAAGTAACCCATAGTAAGAATCTTTAACGAGGTTAAGAAGTGTCATACTATGAGATTGAATGTGAATAGGATATCATGTGAATGTAACGAAGATCCTTATGAGAATAAGTAAATCCTAGTAAGGAAATAACTAAAGGATATGACATGGTTTGTGGAAAAACAGAAAAGCAAACAGAGAATGAATAAGAAGGCTTACACAGATTTATAGGGAAGGTTCAGAATAAAAGGTCAAGTGGTAACGAAAGTAAAGGTGAGCAACAAGACAGGAGGAATCCCAGAAATGACTGGTATACTAAGAACAAATAGATGTAAACCTAAGATGTTTTGAAAATGAGAAATGAAAGGACTACTAAAGGAAGCACTTAAGATGGACGTGATTAATTAAGTATGAGTATCGAACAAAAAGGGAAATAGACAAGTACGAACGGAAGATATAGTGCAATAAAAAGGTGATAAGACAATACTACTATTAGAATGAAGTTAATATGGTTTTAAATAAGATTAGAAGTTAGGATCAGGTACATAACAAGGGTGAAAGCTTATAGGGCATAAAGAAGTATTGTGTATACATGACTCCACCTGGGAGAATAGTGAGATCCTTTAAAGATAAGGGAATATGGATTTGAAGAACAACTAATGCATTGCGAACTAGGGACATGGCTTCCATCAAAGTCTTGTGATGAAATAAGAATAAAGAAGAGTTGACCTGGGAAGCCGAAGAAGAGATGGAAAAGAAATATCCATACGTGCTCTCTATGTCTACAGGAAGTCCAAACTCCTAGGTTAGTTGAATTGATGAATAAAAGGGTCTATGGATGACAACCATTATGGAGAATTCCTAAAGTCCTCGTACGACCTAATGAGCTTAGTTAACATTCGAGGATGAATATTCTAAAGGGGAGAAGGATGTTATGCCCCATACTTTGGTACTTCGGAATTCTTTCTTAAGCTTCTTAAAAGTTGCCACATTACTTAGATTGTCTACCACGCTATCAAATAACTCTAAGGGAAGGAGAATGAGGTACCCCATAATAGGGAAGATTGGAAATAGGGTTATAAGAATTCAGAAGGAGTTGGAGGCCAAGTAATGTGTTACACCCCATATCTTTGAACTCGGAATGTACCTTAAGTTACTTAGAAGCTAGCATGTGATCCACTTAAGTTACAACACTATCAAATGGCTCTAAGGAAGGGAGAATGTGATACCCCATACTAGAGAAGGTTGGAGATGAATTCATAAGAGTCCGGAAGGAATTGGAGGCCAAGTAATGAGTCGTAGGACTCGATTTACCTATGTAAGCTACTAAGTTAAAAGTCATATGCACTTGAGCTACTTAAGCATATATCAAACTTACGTAGCACAGATTACATAGGTACATAAAATAAGACGGGATTACGAGCGCACGAGGAAGGGAAAAAAGACGATACGTGATAGCCAATGAAGAAGCGACACGTGGCAGCACCTCAAGGAAGCAGGTGACCCACCTTCTTGGGGGGTGGACCCCACTGCCACGTGGCAGCCTATAGTTGGCAGCATGATACGGTGGCCCAATAGGGGCTGGACACGTGTCACCTCTTGGGGTTGACACGTGTCACACCCTAAAGCCACATATATATGTTGATATATATCATATACTTCATTTATCCATCAAAATATCAGCCAACATAGAGGAAAAAAAACGTGAGGGAGAGAAATAGAGAAGCAGCCATGGTTCTTGAAGTTTAAAGGTTAGTTTTCCAATTTTCTTCCGTGAATTAATTATATACGGTGTACCTTAAGTACATGGATACGTATATATGTATTTTAATACCTTCATGGAAGTAAAAATCCAGCTTTGCAATTGGAATTTGGAAGAGAAAATAAGTGAAAACGCTAGTTAACAAACCCGTTTTTGGAAGGGACAGTGGTTAGTAATATTGGTATAACTTCTTGTGTACAGATTCGTTTCGAGTGATTTAATATGTTTTGGAAAGGTATTTCGTGGGTATATAACTTTAATTCAGACTCCAAAATCCATTTTTACATTTATGAGCTCGAAAAATGGTGATGAAGCGTAGAGGAGGTACTGCTCAGATTTGGTTTTGGAAATTCTACACGGACAGCTGTAAGTATTTTGGTCGTATCTTTTTGTACAAAATTGATGTAGGGATGATTCGAAACTATTTGCGACCCTAATACACATGTATATAACTTTCATGAAGGACGTAAATCTTTTTTCCCTCCATTACCCCTTCGAAACGAAGCGACAAGGTAAAACAGTAAGCTGTCCAGATTTCACATTTTGGATAGTTTTGGCGAGTTTGACAAGTTTAACGTAAGGTAAGGTTTCTTCTTTAAATTTGAGATTTATGTGTTCTGATGGAGCATGTTACACGCCCTATAGGTGGATGGAAGTGTGTAAATATCATTAGAATACTTGGCGTTCGGAATAAACTAAAGTGTAGTCGTTATAGTCGAATTGTCGTCAAGGTAAGGCGTTGTTCTTGTGAGTTTCTGCTGCAGGGGTGTGGTTTCTTCTTGCAGGGCCTAAATATGTGATAATGTGGGTTAGGGTGCTTCTGGTTGAGTCCACATGACCCCCCGTTGTGTATAATTAAAGGCGTTGTAAAATAAAGACTAGACACCCTATTTGATATCATCTTTTTGAATAAGTCGTTTGGAGTTTATGTTGTATATTGTTGGTATGAATTGCTGCAGGTTGTTGTTGTTGGTTGGCTGTAGGTATTAGGGACCTAATTGGAAATTTGGATAGGGCACATTATAGGGGAGGTGCTGCCCAATTTTCGTTAACGCCTTAACAAACTAAAGAACTAGTCGAGGAAACGACTAAGGGAATAGATTCCATTAACATTAAGGCGTAACCTCAGATACTGAAAAGTTAAGAGTAGTTGATATTCGTATTACTTTATATTGAATAGGTTCAGAAGACGATGAGGCGAGCAGGATAAAGGGTAACTCCCAAGAGTTATGTAAGGCAATACTCATTCCCAAAACTCCAAGTATGCCTCATAACCCCTATCCACTGCTTAGTATTGGAATTTCTGCAAGGATTGAGTATTGCCTAGTAAGGCTTCTACGTGTTAAACACTAGTGTGTGGAAAGCTATCTCTCATTTCCCTTGATACGTATTTAGTACGAAAGTGAGATTATGATGCCATAATGATTCACCGAGCCCCATGATGGGCCGGGTATGAAATATGTGTATGCAGATCCCATAAAGGAAAGTACAGACTATATATAGTTTATTCTCTTTGTTCTTCTGGCATGTCTTAGTTGTAGGTAAAGCCTATTCTTTCTCTTCTTTTGGCATGTCGTAGAGGTAAGTAAACAATGATGTGATCTCTGAAGTAATTCCATTTCTAAGTGTCTTTTATTCACTTCTGGGTAACGAACTTTTATAACAGTTAAGCTACTTTCCTTGAGCCTTACCTATACTAAGGACTTAATGAATATACGGGCTCCTAGTTGTAAGGACTATATGAAAACATGTATTCTGGAGTCCTTAAGCAGTTAGCATTATCTTAGTACGTGTCTAAGGACCCCGAAACACTAACTAGTATAGCCCCTAATGGCATTTAAAATGCATTTAAGGTGATTACATTACAATCCTGATTCCCTGACAATAGCTTAATTTTCTTCTACGGTTGAGTCTTTGATAATGATTTAAATTGCATATAGTTGCTCATTACTCTACTCGTGTATACTATGACCCATCTTTCCCTAAGTCCCGGGCCAGGATATGTTCTCGTGCACTGTTCACTGCATTATTCCCTGAGTCCCTCAATAGAGGGCCAGGATACGTGTATAGATATATGATGATGTGTTGTAATAAGGTGGTGATGGCACTGGGGCCATGATGGTTTTACAGAGATGATTTTACAGAGATGATTCACCGGACCCCCGAAAGGGCCGGCTATATGATATGACTCGAACATACATGTTTTTGTAATTCACAAAGTACAGGTACAGGTTTCTGAATTGATATCTTATCCCCTATTTTTGTATCTCAGATATGCTTCCAGTTGTATTATATTATGTTTTACATACTCAGTACATATATCGTACTGACCCCGTTTCTCGAGGGGCTGCGTTCATGCTCGCAGGTACATATACAGATTTTGGGAGTCCGTCAGCTTAGGATTCCATGAAGCTCAGTTGGAAGAGGCTCCATTGTATCGGGGCCTAGTTTTTGGTACTGTCCACAGATGTATAAAAATTATTTCGTCCATTCAGGGGTACTGCGGGGGCCCTGTCCCGCCATATGTTGTCATTCATATGTTTAGAGGTCTGCAGACATGTATATGTGGGTTATGTATGTCAGTTTGATTCAGCTGGGTCTACATGATATATGATATATGTTATTATGTTATGGCAGCCTTGTCGGCTTGCGTGCCCTATCGTGTTGTGGTACAAATGAAAAGGGCTACAGGTTTATGAAAATGTTATCGCCCAATGGGGCTTTGTTACATGATACTGTTTATTTACAGTTCAATGTGACCACATATGATAGATATGTATATGGAGGGTCTAGATCGGACCCCAGTCGCGGCTTACGGGGTTGGGTCATGACAGAAGTGGTATCAGAGCAGTTCATCCTCGGAGTGTCTGCAGACCGTGTCTAATAGAGTCTTGGTTATTGATGTGTTGCGCGCCACATCTATAAACAGGAAGCTATAGGACATTTAGGATGTTACCTTTCTTCTACATCTAAGATCGTGCTATAGATCCGAGTCATAGGAAAATTCCTTATACTAACCTTGGATCTTAACAGAGGGAGGACACCAACAAAGGAGGTAATTGACGAAATGGGACATCACGAAGCACGCAGGTAAGTAAAGTGAAGGCACGGAAGATAGTCGTTTGGTAAGGTAGTGAAGTATTATTTGAAATGTAAAGCTGAAACTTGAAGGGAATGCAGTCAGGAAGTGCAATAGATGCAGTTTGAAGTTGGACATATGAGGTAAGTCCAGTATTTTTATATTATTGTTGACGTTGAAAGTCCTGTGCGGCTGTGACATGAATATATATATGTGTTGGCCTAGTGAGGCATTGTTGGTATTTTCTGCGTGCAGGTTTGGGATAAGTAAGAAATATAGAGGAAACTCTGTCGAAATTTTCCCAGGACAAGAACAGGGAATGAAACGTAGATTTTTAAGATGTCCTGGAGATTGATATTAAGTACCCCTATTATATTCAGTTAAAGTTATAAGAGGTACTCTTCATGTCGTCAATAAGGGATACTCTTCTTATTCGAGGAAATCATTTCGAAGAAATAAAAGGCTATCTGAGCAGTACAGTTCAGACCGTAGTAGCTCCAACCGTAATTATGTTGTAGAAAAAAAAAGAGGAGATCCGGTGGAAAGGTAAGATGCCCAATAATTGAGCTTCACTCATTCTGGAAGTACCAAGCCCTCAACTTCTAATTGTAAATTAGATAAGTTGTTCCTAACTCGAGATAAACTCAAAAGGAAACCAGGTAGGTCGAGTATAAAAATGGAAGTACTATGATGATTAAGGGATTCGAGTCTCTTCTAACAATGATTGGAAAAGGGTTTACGATAACTGTTTATAGTTTTCCACCGACTAATTAGGGAAAGAGCTTTGAATAGAAGCACCTTAGAGAGATGTCAGGAACTGAATACGAATACGAATTAAAAAGGGGATATGTAAGTATGAATTGAACAGTGTCATACGAGTATGCAGGGACAAAGTGCAACCACTAGTCAGACGCACATAGTATGCGTTGACTAAGTTAAAGGCCAGCGTTGAGAATGCAGTAAGAGCATGGGGCTTATGATAAAAAAAATGACGCGTGTACACAACGTCGCCCCAAAAATAGTAGAACCCTTAAGGGACGAGGATGGAAAACTTAAGGAACAAATGATGCAACGTCTATTCGTCCCAAGAAACAAAGGATATAGGTTGGAACAAAGCCACTGCTTCAAGAAAACTTGGAATAGTTATCGACGGAATACTAGTACTGCCTAATTGAAATTGAACGACTACAATTACAAACAAATGAAAGTGCGAGTACCCTCTAAAGGGGGGAAGTTAATGAGAAAATGGCAAAATTAAGGTGAAGGCAATCGATATGGGAATATATCTGAGACGAACGTCTTAACTTCAATAAGGTATCTTGCCGAACCAAGTTAAGAAGGTTCGGAGGCTACCAATAGTTGGATGGAAGCCAGAATGCTACATAAAGCAGCGATAAGAAGTTGTGACGAGACCCTGAACAACATAACCCTAGAAGGCGGCTACATATAAAAACAAAATAGTGTAACCATGAAAGGATATCAAATAATTCAAGAGACACTACGAAGGATAATGACAACATGCTAGACCAAAAAGCCAAAATGTTGGCTATAGAGTTGGTCGCAAATGATGTTGCGATAAATGTATAACCAAGGACAAAGGAATAGAAAGCCTCCTGTGGTAGAAAATGAGAAGAACACAAAGTGAATAAAGGATAAGGGAGCTTATATGTCAAATTCCTTTAAAGCTATGCCATTTAATAATAGCCAAAACTCAAAATGGCTCCAAAGGTCACTATATGAAAGAACTTTAGCGCTACTCAGTAGCCCACCCTAATGAATGGGTGCGTACAGAAAGGAGGGGAATACAATAGGGGAAGTTAAACCAAACTGACCAAAAAGGGATATGGTAATAGCGGAACTAAAGATCTACGCCGATACTGGTCGCAAGATAACAAAGGAAGGACAGGGCAAAACATAATGACTCGCGAGACAACACTGAGGTAAATCTTGGGCTAAATTGAGTGTCCGCACATCGTAGAAAGGATTACAGTGAAATGATACACGAAGACTTCCCAGGAAGGTCACCCATCCCAATATTACTCTCGCCCCAGCACGCTTAACTTCAAAATTCTGATGGAACTTAATGCGTTAGTGCTGGTATGATCACGCGAGATAGAAGAATCTGAACTAGCAACGGAGAAACGATATGAGATGATATACCCAGAGTATTATAAGATATGTTAAGGCAATTCTAACAAGAACTTAAGCAACACAAGAAGGATTAGCTAATTGCTAACTGACAACACACTTGAATGCCACAGTTCTTCAACATAGAACCAGTTAATGAGTGGAAAACCACAGAATAACAATATAGGCCAATTAAAGTTCTGAAAAGAGTCGAGAAAGACTATACGAGGCTAACGGTTCCCAAATTATCCACGTCATTACACACCCATTTTATACTTGGTAAGAGTAGGGTGCTATACGAGTTGTTGTGATTAGTCTAAGAAATTAGCCCATTTGCTTCCAATCAAGAGCACCTATGCAGCTGAAATTAGAGGGAGTTATAGAACATGGAGAATGGTAAGGTTCCGTGAGGTTTCCTCCTCTAATATCCAGGTAAAGGGACTTCAATTATAATTAACGCCTTGAGATCAGTCCAAGAAGAGGTCAGGAGCATAGACAGGTCTTATACCGCATTTCTCCCTCGAGCTACTAAACAGACTGAGCGCACTATTAGACGCTAGAAGATATGTCACAAGCCAGGAGATTAACTTCGAAGGTAGCCGGAATGATTATCCATCACTTATCAAGTTGCCTACAATAATAATTACTACTCTAGTATTCCAATGGCCTCGACATGATTAAGCAAGCTATTGACTAAAATCCCAGAGTCGGCAGGAATGACATACAGATAATCGACGTCGATATACAGAGTTCAAGTTGATGATTGGATATTCATCATAGGGTCACCTAGAAAAGGAACTTGACCCAGAAATATATTAGACGGTATCAAGTTACTCATAAGGTGGGCAACGTGGCTGGTAAGTTAAGCTTACCACCTCAGTTGGAAACTATACGCCCAGTCCATTAGATACTGACGAGTCACCCAAGGTATATTCCATAAATGAGGTCCAGTAGATGGAATCCTATGAGGAAAATCCTACCACCATCCTGGATCGGCAAACTGGAAGGTTGTAGACTAAAGACGTATCTTCCGTCAAGTTACGGTGGAAAAACCAAAACCAGAAAGAGGATGATCGGGGAACTGAAGAGAACATGGAATATAAGTATTTGCACCTATAACCGATGTCTACAGGTAACTCCAACTCTTGAGAACTCGTATGTTAATAATATAGATGGGAATGCAGGTGATAGCATAAAGGAAAGGAACCCCTCTATAATTTATATAAAGTCTTACAGAAGGTTGTATTTAACATTCGGGGACGAATGTTCTAAAGGGGGGAAGGATGTTACACCCCACATCTTTGAACTCGGAATGTCCCTTAAGTTACTTAGAAGCAAGCATGTGAGCCACTTAAGTTACGACACTATTAAACGGCTCTAAGGAAGGGAGAATGTGATACCCCATACTAGAGAAGGTTGGAGATGAAATCATAAGAGTCCGGAAGGAATTGGAGGCCAAGTAATGAGTCGTAGGACTCGATTTACCTATGTAATCTACTAAGTTAAAAGTCATATGTACTTGAGCTACTTAAGAATATATCAAACTTACGTAGCACAGATTACATAGGTACATAAAATAAGACGGGATTACGAGCCCACGAGGAAGGGAAAAAAGACGACACGTGGTAGCCAATGAAGAAGAGACACGTGGCAGCACCTCAAGGAAGCAGGTGACCCACCTTCTTGGGGGGTGGACCCCACTTCCACGTGGCAGCCCATAGTTGGCAGCATGATACGGTGGCCCAATAGGGGCTGGACACGTGTCACCTCTTGGGGTTGACACGTGTCACACCCTAAAGCCACATATATATGTTGATATATATCATATACTTCATTTATCCATCAAAACATCAGCCAACATAGAGAAAAAAAAACGTGAGGGAGAGAAATAGAGAAGCAGCCATGGTTCTTGAAGTTTAAAGGTTAGTTTTCCAATTTTCTTCCGTGAATTAATTATATACGGTGTACCTTAAGTACATGGATACGTATATATGTACTTTAAGACCTTCATGGAAGTAAAACTCCAGCTTTGCAATTGGAATTTGGAAGAGAAAATAAGAGAAAATGCTAGTTAACAAACCCGTTTTTGGAAGGGACAGTGGTTAGTAATATTGGTATAACTTCTTCTGTACAGATTCGTTTCGAGTGATTTAATATGTTTTGGAAAGGTATTTCGTGGGTATATAACTTTCATTCAGACTCTAAAATCCAGTTTTACATTTATCAGCTAGAAAAATGGTGATGAAGCGTAGAGGAGGTACTGCTCAGATTTGGTTTTGGAAATTCTACACGGACAGCTGTAAGTATTTTGGTCGTATCTTTTTGTACAAAATTGATGTAGGGATGATTCGAAATTGTTTGCGACCCTAATACACATGTATATAACTTTCATGAAGGACGTAAATCCTGTTTCCCTCCATTACCCCTTCGAAACGAAGCGACAAGGTAAAACAGTAAGCTGTCCAGATTTCACATTTTGGATAGTTTTGGCGAGTTTGACAAGTTTAATGTAAGGTAAGGTTTCGTCTTTAAATTTGAGCTTTATTTGTTCTGATGGAGCATGTTACACGCCCTATAGGTGGCTGGAAGTGTGTAAATATCATTAGAATACTTGGCGTTCGGAATAAACTAAAGTGTAGTCGTTATAGTCGAATTGTCGTCAAGGTAAGGCGTTGTTCTTGTGAGTTGCTGCTGCAGGGGTGTGGTGTCTTGTTGCAGGGACTAAATATGTTCTAATGTGGGTTAGAGTGCTTCTGGTTGAGTCCAAATGAACCCCCGTTGCGTATAATTAAAGGCGTTGTAAAATAAAGACTAGACACCCTATTTGATATCATCTTTTTGAATAAGTCGTTTGGAGTTTATGTTGTATATTGTTGGTATGAATTGTTCCAGGTTGTTGTTGTTGGTTGGCTGTAGGTCTTAGGGACCTAATTGGAAATTTGGATAGGGCACATTATAGGGGAGGTGCTGCCCAATTTTCGTTAACGCCTTAACAAACTAAAGAACTAGTCGAGGAAACGATGAAGGGAATAGATTCCATTAACATTAAGGCGTAACCTCAGATACTGAAAAGTTAAGAGTAGTTGATATTCGTATTAATTTATATTGAATAGGTTCAGAAGACAATGAGGCGAGCAGGATAAAGGGTAACTCCCAAGAGGTATGTAAAGCTTTCTCTCGGCATGTTTTGGTATAAGTTCGTACAGCTATCTTTCTTTCCTTTTGGCAAGTTTTAGCCTTAAGTGAATTGTGTGTGGAATATGGGGATAATTCCATTCCCAAAACTCCAAGTATGCCTCATAACCCCTATCCACTGCTTAGTATTGGAATTTCTGCAAGGATTGAGTATTGCCTAGTAAGGCTTCTACGTGTTAAACACTAGTGTGTGGAAAGCTATCTCTCATTTCCCTTGATACGTATTTAGTACGAAAGTGAGATTATGATGCCATAATGATTCACCGAGCCCCATGATGGGCCGGGTATGAAATATGTGTATGCAGATCCCATAAAGGAAAGTACAGACTATATATAGTTTATTCTCTTTGTTCTTCTGGCATGTCTTAGTTGTAGGTAAAGCCTATTCTTTCTCTTCTTTTGGCATGTCGTAGAGGTAAGTAAACAATGATGTGATCTCTGAAGTAATTCCATTTCTAAGTGACTTTTATTCACTTCTGGGTAACGAACTTTTATAACAGTTAAGCTACTTTCCTTGAGCCTTACCTATACTAAGGACTTAATGAATATACGGGCTCCTAGTTGTAAGGACTATATGAAAACATGTATTCTGGAGTCCTTAAGCAGTTAGCATTATCTTAGTACGTGTCTAAGGACCCCGAAACACTAACTAGTATAGCCCCTAATGGCATTTAAAGGGCATTTAAGGTGATTACATTACAATCCTGATTCCCAGACAATAGCTTAATTTTCTTCTACGGTTGAGTCTTCGATAATGATTTAAATTGCATATAGTTGCTCATTACTCTACTCATGTATACTGTGACCCATCTTTTCCTGAGTCCCGGGCCAGGATATGTTCTCGTGCACTGTTCACTGCATTATTCCCTGAGTCCGTCAATAGAGGGCCAGGATACGTGTATAGATATATGATGATGTGTTGTAATAAGGTGGTGATGGCACTGGGGCCATGATGGTTTTACAGAGATGATTTTACAGAGATGATTTACCGGACCCCCGAAAGGGCCGGCTATATGATATGACTCGAACATGCATGTTTTTGTAATTCACAAAGTACAGGTACAGGTTTCTGAATTGATATCTTATCCCCTGTTTTTGTATCTCAGATATGCTTCCAGTTGTATTATATTATGTTTTACATACTCAGTACATATATCGTACTGACCCCCTTTCTCGGGGGGCTGCGTTCATGCCCATAGGTACATATACAGATTTTGGGAGTCCGTCAGCTTAGGATTCCATGCAGCTCAGTTGGAAGAGGCTCCATTGTATCGGGGCCTAGTTTTTGGTACTGTCCACAGATGTATAAAAATTATTTCGTCCATTCAGGGGTACGGCGGGGGCCCTGTCCCGCCATATGTTGTCATTCATATGTTTAGAGGTCTGCAGACATGTATATGTGGGTTGTGTATGTCAGTTTAATTTAGCTGGGTCTACATGATATATGATATATGTTATTATGTTATGGCATCCTTGTCGGCTTGCGTGCCCTATCGTGTTGCGGTACAAATTAAAAGGGCTACAGGTTTATGAAAATGTTATCGCCCAATGGGGCTTTGTTACATGATACTATTTATTTATAGTTCAATGTGACCACAGCTGATAGATATGTATACGGAGGGTCTAGATCGGACCCCAGTCGCGGCTTCCGGGGTTGGGTCGTGAAAATATCATATGTGTACATGGGACATCATAACTCCACAATTCCCAACTACAGGTCGTACTTGCCCCCTCACGTCGCGGCACAATGAACAATGCAGAGAAGTACGTATGATAACAAAACCTGGCACGAGCTCAGTGAATGAAGCATTGAGGCATCCATGAATGTAGTAGTGAGAAACTATATGCAATTTAAATCATATCTGAGACTCGACGCAATAATCAAAATGAGCTTTCGTTCAAAATCGAGACAAGAGTCATATCAAGTACCTTTTGAAAGTCACTATGAGTTATATCAAAATAGAACTTCTGAGAATCATATACACGTATCAAGGCATAACAAAATATCTTTTGAAAGTCACAAAATTGGCCATCCTACTGGCTTTAAGTATAGGAACTTCTTTGGAATCATATGAAAGTCATATACTTGTTTCGTAAAAACCAAGCCAAAAAGGGAGATTAGCTTTATATACTTATGTCAAATCATGCTAAGAGAAGGAATAAGATTTACATACTTATGCCAAAGACATGCTAAAAGAAAGTATAAGCCTTACATACGTATGCCAAAACATGCCAAACGAAGGAAACATTAGCTTTACATACCTCTTACGGGTTACCGTTTACACATTCACCTCGTCGTCTCTTGGAATCAATCCGAGAATCAACAATCCTTGACTTTCCAGCATCTTAAGTTACATACGAGTATTCATAGAACTCATTTCCTCGCTCGTCTTCTCAACTAGTCCTTTAGCTAGTTAAGGTGTTAACCAAAATTAGGCAGCATCTCACCTATAATATGCCTATCTAAATTTCCAATTATACTCCTAATAGATACAGACAACCAACAACAATAACCTTGCGCACATATATATATACAATTTACATCAATCTTATACTACATCAACTCCAAATGACTCACTCGAAACCACGATACCAAAATAAGGTTTCTAGTTTCCGTTTTGCAAAACCTTTAACCGTATGAAGAGGGGGTCGTGTGGATGCAACCAGAAGATCCCCCACCTATTTTATAATACATTTAGTCCCTTCAATACACACCACACAACCAGCAGCCTCCTCCAAATGCACAACTCCTTACTTCGACTACAATTTAACTACGACGACATCAATTTAGATTGTTTCTTTATCCACGAATTTTTTATACTTCCATCAGTATAAAAGGTACATAATACCCTCCATAACAACCCCATAAAGTCCAAATTTAAATGAGAAACCTTACCTTACCCGAAATTGGCCAAAACTAGCCAATATTGCGCCTCGGAAACCTCTTTAGCGTGCTGGAAGTTGCGTGGACTGTTTGCTGTCCGTTTTGGCTCCACCAATCCATGATTTTATACTTATAATACCTCCATATCATCGTTTTATACACTGGATAATTATTTTACGGAATGAAATCGGGACTTACCTATTTTTTTTCTCCAAGCCGTCCTCTTTTTCTCTTTAGACTTAGGGTTCTTTTTTTTATTGTTGCTGCTGAAGTTTTGTGGATAGAAATGACCTTAAGAGTTATGGAACATGTATATATATGGGATGCCTTGGAGGTGACACGTTTCCAGCCGTGATTGGACCACCGCATCTATGCAACCTATTAGGGCTGCCATGTGGCAGTTGGGTCCACCCCCAAGCTGCTTCATCACCTACTTGACTCTAAGTAGGTGCATCACCTGCTTGATTAAGGTGATTCCATGTGTCTCTCCTCTATTAGCTACCACGTGTTGTCCTCTCCTCTTCCTCGTGGGTTCGTAATCTCATTCTATTTTAAGAGCTTATGTAATCCGTGCTACGTAAGCTTGATATGTACTCCAATAGCTTGTGTATGTAATACTTCTAAGTTAGTAGCTTACGTAGGTGAATCGAGTCCTACAACTCATTACTTGGCCTCCAATTCCTTCCGGATTCTTAAGACTTTATTTCCAACCTTCTCTACTATGGGGTATCACATTCTCGTTTCCTTAAAGTGGTTTGATAGTGTTGTAGCTTATCCGTCTCACATGATAATGTCTAAGGAACTTAAGAGACATTTTGAGCTCGGGAGTGTGGGGTGTAACAAACGTAGTTTAGTACTTTCCATTGCTACAAGGATTCTATTGGGTAACTAAATATGTTATCGGACCAAACCCCACCTAGAAGTCCTCTCGGTGCTTGGTTTATATCCGAACGGAATTCATTAGAAACATTAAAACTTCATTAATAGATTTATCATAAAAATAATCATAAGAGTAACTCATTAACTTTAGTGATTCATAGGAACCCATAAACTTCAGTGAGAATTGTCGTTATCACCATCTTAAATCTGACTGTGTAATAATTGTACTTATAAGACTATAATATCTTTCTTGGATCATAATTAATCATCATCATAACTTTTATCAATTTATCATCAATCTCAACTTCATTTATAAAAACTTTC
The DNA here is from genome assembly GCF_947179165.1 of Solanum dulcamara. Taxonomy (NCBI): domain Eukaryota; kingdom Viridiplantae; phylum Streptophyta; class Magnoliopsida; order Solanales; family Solanaceae; genus Solanum; species Solanum dulcamara. The sequence goes on from NC_077240.1 coordinate 51,619,462, forward strand.
TTTTGAAATCATTGAACTCATAATTAAAAACTCAAGTAAATCATCACTGAACCTAATAATCATAATTGAAAATAACTTTATACATGGGCATTCATAATTCAACTTGAAATCATGCAATTCAAGTAGAAACATGCTTATAATTATCATTGATAACATCTAAAAACGAAATTAAAACAACCCAATGCAATTCATCAAAAGTGGGGTTAATAGACGATTGAAATTTGAAGAAAACTTTGAGGAAACCTTGGCACTCAATTCGTAAAAGGAAACCATGGATCAACCCCCACATACTTGGTGAATTCAACTCAAAATTGAAGAGGAACCTTGATGAAATTGAAACCCTAGCTTAAAATTTGAAGAATAGCTTAAGAGGATTTGTGATCTTGCCTTATCAAAATTTTTGATGAATGAATTAGAATAGAAGGAATTTCAAAGGATTGGGTAGTTATACAATTGAACTTGGACATAATAATGTCTAGGTTCATTGAACTAAACTTTGGGAAAAGACCAGATTGCCCTTCATTCAACTAGAATTTGGACCTATGAATCCACTTCTATGATACATCCTCAAGTCTACGACTTGTACACTTGAGTCTTCGTACATGTCTTGAATTCCGAGGATTTTGGGAACCTCTGAACTTACATTTATGAGTCATGATTATGACTTGTCATTATGATTACGAGTCATCAACTTGACTCATCCTACTGGTATAAAAACCTGAAAGTTTAAGGTTCTCTAAAGTTTTATTATGAGTCATTGTTACGACTCATAATCTTCCTTACGACTTGTTATTTACATTCACCCTATAGGTTCTGAAGGGACCCTGATTTCAAGGTCTCTGATCTTTTGTTACGACTTGGTATGATGAATTATAGACACTCCTACGACTCGTACTTTTGAGTCTTAGGGTGTCATCTAAGGTTTATTTTGAGATTGGTTCATGGCTCCCTCTACTACTCATCCCTATGAGTCGTAGAGATGGCTACGATTCGTAAAGTGACTCGTAACTCTGAGGATAGTCAACTTTGAGGAATTTTCCTTGGGTTTCAACTTTCCAAATTTCAGGGTCTTACACATTTATATGACCATTAGACCTACAAAACTTCTATAGACTGGAAGCTCTTGAATCTACTTTATCTTAGAAAATTATTCGTTTAGGAATTCAAAAGGATACTGACATTCTTAACATAAGTTATTATAAGTGACTCCAATTTGGTGGTAGTATCATCGGTTTAGAACAAGGGTGTTTGACAAGTATATAACGAAAGAAATATAGTACAAGATTTAGTATGAATATTTTTTTCAAATAACATTTTTCTAAAAGCTTATAACAAGAAATAATGACTTCACAACTTCCTTAGATGTAATAGGGCGATTTTCCAACAATTTAAACTCACTAGTTGGTTATTAGGTCACTTATGCATATAAGGGGATACGAATCACGACAGAAAATAACTTTAACTTTCAAACATGCTACACAAAGTTACAAGCACGATATTAATACACTAAAGTCAAGAAATAAGATCAACTGACATTCCAATGCCCTCACAGAGGGTCTACCTAAAAATAGAATAATAAAAATTACTCTTTTGATAGATTTGTAATTTTTGAAATTTGTGCATTATGAAAAAGAGAATTTTTCCTTAACATACCTTGAATTAGAGCTAGAATAATTACATATCGATAATAAATTCCCTCTAGTGCTTAAATAAATAATCAAAATATATTTTCCACCTAAGATTTTTCAACATAATAGATGTAGATATGCAGTGTGTTTACATAGAGGATTTTGGACCAATCACTAATGAAGAGTGAAATAAAAAGAAGGTAGTCAAGGATGGATTTTATATCCTATGTTCACAATAGCCATGTATATATCCATAAATTATTTTGCTTTGAGAGGAAAAATAATTTAAGAGATTTGTTCATATAATCGTATATACGTATAATGCATAATATAAAGGTAATGATTAACTTGAATTGCTAAAAAAATACTAACATGTGTCATGTACTAGCTTAAACATTAATAATTGTTGTCAAACACCAATTACTATTTAACCTCAATATATATATTCAAGTATTGCATAGGTTTGTGATAAGATACATATAACTTTTTCAATATATCTCAATTAACAGAAAGTTATTTCGAATAAATCATACCTCATAGAATAATAATTCCCTAACAACTAGACTTACTATTGTTACACCCCACACTCTTGAGCTCGGAGTGTCTCCTAAGCTTCTTAGAAGTTATCATGTGAGTGGGATAATCTACGACACATCAAACAACTCTAAGGAAGGGAGAATGTGATACCCCATAGTAGGGAAGGTTGGAAATAGGGTCATGAGAAGTCGGAAGGAGTTGGAGGCCAAGTAATGATTCATAGGACTCGACTTACCTACGTAAGCTATTAACTTAGAAGTTTTACATACTTGAGCTACTTGACTATATACTAAGCTTGAGTAGCCGGGATTACACAGGTTCTTTAGGTAAGACGAGATTATGAACCCACGAGGGAGAGAAGAGGATGAAACGTGGCAGCACGAAGAGAGTGTCACGTGGCAGCAAGAGGAAGTGCCACGCAACATCAGTTGAATCAAGGAGGTGACCCACTTTCCTGCTTGGGGGGTGGACCCCACTACCACATGGCAGCATATGAGTGGCTGTATGGGCTGAGGTGGCATCCTAGAGGGCTTCCATATATCACCCCTAGGGGGCTGCCACATGTCACCCCTAGAGGGCTGCCACGTGTAACCCCTAGGGGATGCCACTTGTCACTCTCCAAGGAGGTATATATATACATGTGTCCAAATGTTCCCGATCTCTTCTTGGATTGAGGTCCAAATGTTAATCTTAATTGAAGTCCTTCCATCTAAGATATTAGCTGGGGAGAACCTCATGGAACCTTATTACCTCCATATTGTATAACTCTACCTAATATTAGCTACATAGGTGCTCATGATTGGAAGCAAATGGGCTGATTTATTAGCCTACCCACAATAACCCATATAGCACCCTACTCTTATAGAATAAAAAATATGTTCATAACGATGTTGATAATTTGGGAACCGTTAGGCTCGTATAGTCCTTCTCGACTCTTTTTAGAACTGTAATTGGCATTCTATCTTTTAGGTCCTTCTTCCCCTCCTTTTTTCCAATCCTTAGGGTTGGCTACCGAAAAATATTGCAGTACCCACATATAATGGCTCTCATAGTCGTTCTGTGCTTTGTCTACCATGATCTGGTATAATTCCGAAGGAATTTTTGCATATAAGCTCATCCTTCTGTAGTAACCAGATAGTTCTGCCAGTTTTACTTAGACCCTTTCACAATTTACCTTACTCCCGCTTGTAATCCTCTAAACTCATTATCTTATGACATTCTTTACTTTTACAAGAATATGAGAGGGTACAAGAAGTATCCTAGCGTTACCTCGCTAGTCGTCATGTTTTACCCTGCCTTTTTCTCCCTTATCCTACACTCGATGTTGGGGTAGACCTTTGGTCCACTCATAGTAGGGTTTTACTCCACCCGTAGAACTAATTCCATCTCAGTAATTTGGCTTAACCTATCTTTGTATCTCTCGATAATTAATTGCAACTTGGGCTCCCTTGCCACGGACAATAGTTGTGGGGACTCCGTAAGGTCCTACGACTCTTTTACTCTACAATTTTACCCCTTCTCGGCGGAGTAGGTACCCTTTGATCGAAGGAACAGGGACTAATATAGTTAATCCACAAGTAACTTTCCCTCCAGATTCATCTGGGGCTAGAGTGCGAAGTGAGTCTTGTAGTCCTGGTCATATTGTGGAATTTTCAACCTTGGGTATTGCTTCCTGTCATTCTACATTACATCAGCTGGTACCCTTACTTTTTGGTTTTTGCTTTTTCGCCCTCAGAGTTGGATTCCAAGTGGTGTTGAAATTCCCTCGCCCACTAGCCCATATAGTCATTCTGCGGTTTTTCTCTCATTAACTGGTTCTATGTTGAAGAGCTGTGGCATTTGAGTGCGTCATCAGTTAGCAGTTAGCTAATCCTTCTTGTCTTGCTTAAATCCTTTTTACAATACCCTCAACGTAACGTATAGTATTCCAGGAACATAATATCATGTCATTTCTCCATCGCTAGTTCCGATTCTTCCTTCTCGCGTGATCATACCAGCACTAACGCATTAAGTTCCATCAGAATTTCGAGGTTAAGCGTGCTGGGGCGAGAGTAATACTGGGATGGGAGACCTCCCTGGGAAGTCTTCGTGTTGTGTTTCATTGTAATCCTTGCCATAATGTGTGGGGCACTCAACTTAGCTCTAGATTTACCTCAGCGTTATCTCGCGAGTCTTTATGTTTTGTCTTGTCCTTTCGTCTGTTATCTTGCATACAGTATTGGCGTAGACCTTTAGCTCCACTATCCTCTATTCACTTTGTGTTCTCCTCATTTTCTACCACAGGAGGCTTTCTATTCCTTTTTCTTTGGTTATTTATCTATCGAAACATCATTTGTGACTAACTCTATAACCAAGATTTTGGCTTTTGGTATAGTATGCTGTTATTATCCTTCGTAATGTCTTTTAAGTTGGTTGATATACTTTCATGGTTACACTCTTTTGTTGTTATACGCAGCCGCCTTCTAGTGTTATGTTATTCAGGGTCTCGTCACAAACTTCTTAATGCTGCCTTATGTAGTATTCTGGCTTCCCTCCAATTATTGGTAGCTTCCGGACCTTTCTAACTTGGTTCAGCAAGATATCTTATTGAAGTTTAGACGTCTATCTCAAATATATCGCCATATCAATTATCGCCTCCTACTTTTGCCATTTTCTCATTAACTTCCCCCCTTTAGAGGGTACTCGTACTTTCATCTGCTTGTACCTTGCTCTATGTCTCTTTGTCCAGTCTCAATTTCGCCCAATCTTTTCCTCCAATCTACTTGGTACTGCATCATGTCTCTGTCTATCTTTATATTTTATAAACGGACTATCCGCGTACGGAGTCTTGACTAAATTACGAAGCGATGAGAACCTTTCCATATTTAATGTGAGGTCCTGTCTACTAATCGGTACTTGAATAATGTGACCCAAGGAACAACTCATCCAAGGCCACCTTCTACTTTTCGTTTTCCCAGAATTACTTTGCACCTGTAGTGGTTCCAATTCCAATTAGACAGTGCTAGTATTCCGACAATAACTATCTAAGGTTTTCTTGAAGTAGTAGCTTTATTCCAACCCATATCCTTTGCTTCTTGGGGCGAATAGAAGTTACGCCATTTGTTCCTTAAGTTTTCCATCCTCGTTCCTTAAGGGTTCCACAATTTTTGGGGCGACGTTGTGTACACGCATCATTTTTTTTTGTATCTTAAGCCCCATGCTCTTACTGCGTTCTTAACGTAGGCCTTTAACTTAGTCAACGCGTACTAAGTGCGTCTTACTAGTAGTTCCACTTTATCCCTGCATACTCGTATCACACTGTTCAATTCATACTTATATATCCCCCTTTTAATTCGTATTCATGTTCAGTTCCTGACATCTCTTTGAGGTGCGTCTGTTAGAAGTTTTTTTCCTAATTAGTTGGTGGAAAACTATAAACTTTTATCGTGAACCATTTTCCAACCATTTTTGGAAGAAACCAAAACCTCTTAAACATCACAGTACTTCCCTTTTAATACTTGCCCGACCTGGTCTCCTTCCAAGTTTATCCTTAAGTTATGAACAACTCGTCTAATTTATGATAGGAATTGAGAGCTTGGTACTTTCAAAATGAGTGAAGCTCAACTACTAGACATCTTACCTTTCAACCTGAGCTTCTCTTTTTTTTCTACAGCATAATTACGGCTGGAGATACTGTTGTCTAAACTGTACTGCTCAGACAGACTTTTGTTTTTCCGAAATAAACTCCCCCAAGTAAAGAGGGTATCCCTTATCAACAACCTGAAGAGTACCTCTTACAGCTTTAATTTGGCATAATATGGGTACTCGGTATCAATTTCCAAAACATGTTATAAGCTATGTTTTACTCCCTTTTGCTTGTTCTGGGAAAATTTCGACAGAGTTTCCTCTACATTTCTTACTTATCCCAAACCTGCATGCAAAAAATACCAATAATGCCTTACAGGGCCAACACACACACACACACACACATATATATATATATATATATATATATATATATATATATATATATATTTAAATCATATCACCACTGCCCAGGGCTTTCAATATCATCTCATATTGCAGCCACACAGGGCTTTCAACATCAACAATAATATAAAAATACTGGACTTACCTCATATGTCCAACTTCAAACTGCATCTGTTGCACTTCCTGTCTCTTTCCTTTCAGGTTTCAACTTTACATTTCAATAGTACTTCAATACCTTACCCGACGGATATCTTCCATGGCTTTACTTTACTTACCTGCATGCTTCATAACTTTCTATGTCGCCAATTACTTCCTTCTGTTGGTGTCGTCCTTCTATTAAAATCCAAGGTTAGTATAAGGAATTTTCCTATAACTCGGATCTAAAGCACGACCTCAGATGTGAAAAAAAGGTAACATCCTAAATGCCCTATAGCTTCCTGTTTATAGATGTGGAACACAACACATCAATAACTAAGACTCTACTAGACACGGTCTGCAGCCACTCCTAGGACAAACTACTCTGTTACCACTTCTATCACGACCCAACCCCATAGGCTGCGACTGGGTTCGACATGGACCCTCCGTATACATATCTATCAGCTGTGGTCAAATTTAACTGTAAATAAAACAATATCATGTAACAGAGCCCCACTGGGCGATAACATTTTCATAAACCTATAGCCCTTTTCATTTATATCACAACATAATAGGGCACGTAAGCCGACAAGGCTACCATAACATAACAACACATATCATATATCACGTAGACCCAGCTGAATCAAACTGACATACACAACCCATATATACATGTTTGCAGACCTCTAAAAATATAAATGACAACATACAGGGCCCCCGCTATACCCCCGAATGGACAAAACAATGTTATACATCAGTGGACAGTATCAAAAACTAGGCCCCAATACAATGGATCCTCTTCCAGCTAAGCTGCATGGAATCCTAAGCTGACGGACTCCCAAAACCTATATCTGTACCTGTGGGCATGAACGCAGTCCCCCGAGAAAGGGGGTTAGTACGACATATGTACTGAGTATGTAAAACATAACATGATACAACTGGAAGCATATCTGAAGTAGAGAAGCAGGGGATAAAATGTCAAATCAAAAACCGGTACTTGGAAAAGTACAATCATGCATGCTAAAACATTCAATATAGCCGGCCCTATCAGGGATCCAGTGAATTATATTTGTAGTATCAGTATCAGGCCCCGTGCCATCGTCACCTCATTACAACACATCATCAGAGTATTAGTATAAGGCCCTGTGCCATCGTCACCTTATTACAACACATCATCATAGTATTAGTATCAGGACCCAGGCCATCGTTACCTTATTACAACACATCATCATCATATATATACATATGGATGCTGGCCCCGTAGCTAGGGACTCGGTGAACAATGTAGTGAATTGCACGAATCTGATAACTGGCCCGGGACTTAGAGAAGAAGTATTACAGTATACACGAGTAGAGTAGTGAGAAACAAAACACAGTTTAAATCATTATTTGAGACTCAATGAAGTCATCAGGTGAACCATCACCTGGGGATTGGGGCAGAAGGTATCTGACGTATACTCTCTAACTGTCTCTACAAACTATGTAAAAAGGAGTTTTTGGAAATCTTAGACATATACCAATGTGAAATATCTTATAGCAGTCCGAGCATTGGTTATCTCAGAGCCTTTCTTTTTAACAAACAAGAGCTTAGTCGAATCAATTGTTATAGAGTCATATAGAAGACTCGAAAATAGCAGCTTACTACTTTAAAGTTTAACATTCAAAAGTGAGTGAGGGTCCTGAAGTCATATTCAGGACTTGGGAATGGAATTATCCCCAAAGCTCATATCATATCCTGCTTACATCTAAGACATGCCAAAAGAGAAAAGATAGGCTTTACATACCTATACCAAAAACATACCAAGAGAAGCTTCACATACCTCTTATGGACTCCCCTTAATCGTGTTCACGTCGTTGTCCTCGAAACCTATTTAACATGGAAGTAATGCAAGTGTTAACAACCTTAGACTTTTCAGCAACTTAGACTACCCAGGAGTATTCATAGCATTCATCCCTTCGCTCGCCTTCTCGACTAGTTCCTTAACTAGTTAAGGCGTTACCGAAAATTGGGCAGCACCTCCCCTATTATGTGCCCTATCTAAATTCCCAATTCCACTCCTAATACCTACATCCAACCAACAACAACAACCTGCAACATACGTTTAAGAAATTCACACCAACAATATACAACATAACCTCCAAACTACTCACTCGAAATTACGATATCAAAATAGAGTTTCTAATTTCCATTTTACAAAACCTTTACCCTTACAAAGAGGGAGGGTCGTGTGGATGCATCCAGCAGATCCCCCACCTCATATATACCTTGAAACACGCACCACACAACCAGAAGCAGCCTCCACACACACAATGCCTCATTTCGACTACAATTTAACTACGACGACTTCAATTTGGATTGTTTCTACCGTTGAGCATTTCCAAGATTTTTTAAAAACATACAGCAGACTAAAAGGTGTGTAATACACCCTATATAAACACCATAAAGTACAAATTTAAAGGAGAAACCTTACCTTATCTGAAATTGGCCAAAACTAGCCAAAATTCTGTCTCGGAACTTTTCCCAGCGCGACTTGAACGTTGTGGCTGCTTGCTGTCCGATTTTTGCTGCACCAAGCCATGATTTTATACTTCTAATACCTCCATATCATCGTGGTATATGCTATATAATTAATTTATGAAATGAAATCGGGATGTACCTTGATTTTCCTCCTAGGCTGTCACTCTTTTCTCTCTAAGCTCTATGGTTTTTGTTCTTGGTTTGGCTGAAATTTGAGATAAGAATCAGCCAATTAGTCACAATATACATGTATATATCTGTCCTTAGGAGGTGACACGTGTCATCCCCTAAGGGTGACACGAGTCCAGCCTTTTTTGGGCTACCGCATAGATGCCTCCAATTAGGGGCTGCCACGTGGCAGTGGGACCCACCTCCCCCAAGCAGGTGGATCACCTACTTGACCCTAAGCAGGTGGGTCACTTGCTTGCTTGAGGTGCTACCACATGGCACTACTCCATTGGCTGCCAAGTGTCACTTTTTTTCTCCCTCATGGGTTCGAAATCTCATCTTATTTTAAGAGCTTATGTAATCCATGCTACGCAAGCTTGGTACGTATCAAATAGCTTAAGTATGTAAGACGTCCAAGTTAATAGCTTACGTAGGTAAATTGATTCCAACAACTCACTACTTAGCCTCCAATTCCTTCCGGATTCTTATGACTCCATTTCCAACCTTCTCTACTATGGGGTATCACATTCTCCCTTCTTTAGAGTCATTTGATAGTGTCGTATCATATACGACTCACATGATACTGTCTAAGGAATTTATAAGGTATTTCTAAGTTTAAAAGTGTGGGGTGTAACAATTCTGGTATGTTTCAAATGAGTCCAATGTTCTTTAATATGATGCGGTTGATTTGGATGATTGCTTCAGCTATATTGAGAAGCCAGTTGCTATTTTGGCAATAGATATCCAACAGTTGCATTCCAAAGCCATTTCTATGGTTAAGGACTATTGGAGGCATCATCCAGTCTAAGAGGCTACCTCGGTGTCACGACCCAACCCCGCAGACCGCGACTGGGGTCTGACTTGGACCCCCCGTATACATATCTACCAGATATGGTCATATCGAATTATAAACATGCAATGCATATAAATCAAGTGTAATCAAACTGGACTACAACAACATGATACGTATATAAGAACCCTCATGGGTCATAACATTCTAGATATCTATAACCTCTTTCATTTGTATCACCTCCTAAAAGGGCACGCAAGCCGACCAGGCTGCCATAACATAACAACACATACTATATATCATATAGACCTAGCTGAACCAAATTCACATATACAACCCATTTATATATATCTGCAGACCTCTAAAATATTAAAGACGACATATGGAGGGACAAGGCCTCCGCCGTACCCCTAAATAGACAAAACAATTTTATACATCAGTGTTTAGTATCAAAAATTGGGCTCCAATACAATGGAGCCTCTTCCAGCTGAGATGCGTGGAATCCTAAGCTGACAGACTCCCAAAACTTGTATATATACCTGCGGGCATGAAATGTAGCCCCCCAAGAAGAGGGGATCAGTACGACACATGTACTGAGTATGTAAAATGTAACATAATACAACTGGAGGTATATCCAAAATAAAGAAACAGGGGAACAAATTATCAAATTAGAAGCCTGTACCTATACTCTATGAATTACAAAAGCATTTATGCTCATATCATACCATATACCCAAACCTTTCAGGGGTCTGGTGTATCATATTCGTAAAACCATCATGGCCCCAGTTCCATCATCACCTTATTACAATACATCATATATATATATATATATATACATACCCGGCCCTCTAGTGAGGGAGTGGTGAAAAATGCAGTGAATTGTGCACAATTACTATTCTCGGCCTAGGCTTGATGAAAGAAGTTTTACAGTATACATGAGTAGAGTAGTGAGAAATAAAACACAGCTCAAATTATTAACGGAGACTCAATAAATTCATCAGGTGAATCATCCCTGGAGATTAGGGCAGAAAGTATCTGACGTATACCCTCTAAATGTCACTAAGGACTATGTAAAAGGGAGTTTTGGAAATCTTAGACATATATCAGTATGAAATATCTTATGGCAGTCCGAGCGTTGGTTATCTCAGAGGCTTTCTTTTTTTTATACAAAAAAGAGCTTAGTTGAATAAATTGTTATACAGTCACATAGAAGACTCGAGGAGTAGGAGTTTAACTACTTTAAAAGTCTTAACATCCAGAAGTGATCAGGAGTCCTGAAGTCATATTCAGAACCTAAGAGTGAAGTTTCCCCAAAGCTTTCATCATCCATATCCTACATCTAAGAATATGCCAAAAAGGAAGAGAAAAGATAGACTTTACATACCTATGTCAAAAATATGCCAAGAGAGGGCTTCACATACCTCTTATGAGTTACTCTTTATCCCGTTCACCTCGTCATCCTTTGAAACTATTAAACATTAAAGTAGTATGAATATCAACCACTCTTAGCTTTCCAGCATCTTAGGTTGCACCCCAGTAATCATGGAATTTATTTCCTTGTTCGTCTCCTCGACTAGTTCTTTAATTAGTTAAGGCTTTAACAAAAATTGGGCAGCACCTCCCCTATAACGTGCCCTATCCAAATTTCCAATTAGATCCCTAAAAACTACAGCCAACTAAAAACAACAACCTTCAGCATACGTTTAAGAAGTTCACACCAACAATATACAACATAAACTCCAAACGACTCGCTCAGAATTACGATATCAAAATAGGGTGTCTAGCCTTTATTTTGTAACACCTTTAATTATAAAAATGAGGGGTCATGAGGCTGCAACCATAATAACCCACACCCCTTTTAGAATACATTTTCGTACCTGCAAAACACACCTACACACCTGCAGCAGTACACCACAAGCACAACCCTTTACTTAGAGGACAATTCAACTATAACGACTCCAACTTAGTTTATTTCAACTGTTAAGCATCTATATGATGTTTTCACATTTACAGCCACTTAAACAAAATATAATACACTTCTGAAAAATACCATAAACTCCAAATTGAAAGGAAAGGTTTCACCTTACCCGAAATTGGCCAAACTCGCTCAAAACTCACTTCGGAAATTCTTCTAACGCAATTTAGTCGTCGTGGGTGCTTGCTATCCATTTGGGGCTGATTCAAACCTTAAATTTATATCATTAAAACCTTCATAACATGTCCAAACCCTTACCAAATCATGGGAGAATAGAATCAAGTCATACCTTGTCCAAAACTTGCAAAAACTAGCTTCGGAAGTTCCCTAACACGCTGAAAAGTAGTGGGCTATTTATGTCCCTTCTTCGCTGCCCCAAAAATGGAATTTTTGTTATTAAAAATAGTCATATCCCCGTCAGTTACCTTAAATAATTAATTCACAGAACGAAATCGAGACTTACCATATTTTTCCTCCTAGGCCGCCACCCTTTTCTCTCCAAACTAGGGTTTTGCTTTTCTTTTGTTGATTGCTGATGTTTAGGAACATAACAGCCTCTTAGTCATCAATATACCTATATATACACCTTTTTAGAAGGTTCCACATGGCAGCCCCTCAGGTGTGACATGTCGCAGCCCCAAGGATGCCACCTAAGCTCATGCAGCCTATCACACTCTGCCACGTGGCAGTGGGGTCCACCCCCCAAGCAGGTAGGTGGGTCACCTGCTTGCTTATCACCTACTTGCTTCACTTTAGTAAGTTCAAAAACTAGTTTTTCTCCCTCTCGTAGGTTCGTCATTGCGTCCTATTTTAAGAGACTATGTAATCCGTGCTACGTAAGCTTGGTATGTCTTTAAGAAGCTCAAGTGTATAAGATTTATAAATTAGTAGCTTACGTAGGTAAATCGAGTCCTACGACTCATTGGTTGGCCTCCAATTCCTTCCGGATTCTTATGATTCTGTCTCTAACCTTCTCTACTATGAGGTATCACATTCTCCCTTCCTTAGAGTCATTTAATAGTGTCATAGCTTATCGGTTTCACATGATAATGTCTAATGAACTTAAGAGACATTCCAAGTTTAAAAGTGTGGGGGTGTAACATCCTTCCCCCCTTTAGAACATTCGTCTCGGAATGTTAAATAAAACTTCCCTTAAGACTTTATACTATTTGTATGGAGATTCTTTGCTATTGCCATAACACATATTTCCATCCAAGTACTTAATATACGAGTTTCGGGAGTTGGGGTTACCTGTAGACATCAGGAATGGGTACGAATACTTGTGTTTTATATCCTCTTCAATTTCTTAGGTCATCCTTTTTTTTGGTTTTGGTTTGGCCACAGTATCTTGACGGAAGGCACGTCTTTAGTCTACAATCTTCCAGTTTGGCGATCTAAGATGATGATAGGTGGTTCCTCGCAGGATTCTATTTCCTAGATATCATCCAAGGAACATACCCCGGGTGGCTCGTCAATACTCTTATGAAGCACCCCTATCTGATGGACTGGGCATATAGTTTCCAAATAAGGTGGTAAGCTCAACTTACCGGCCACTTTACCCACCTTACGAGCAACTTGATATAGTCTAATATATATTGGGCTAAGTTTCCTTTTTTCGTCGAATCTTATTACTCCCTTCTTGGGTGACCCTGTTACGTACACCTAGTTATCAATTTTGAATTTTGACTGTCGGTGTCAATTACCTGTATATTATTTTTTCGACTCTGGGCTGCTAATCCTTAGCTTGCTCAATCATATCGGGGCCTTTTAGCTTAGTATCTCTAACATCGCCCCATCCAATAGGGGACTTACATATCTTGTTCTACCAGTCTTGTACGGGGCCATTGGGATACTGGAGTAGTAGTTATTATGGTGGGCAACTTGATAAGTGATGGACAATCATCCCAGCTATCTTCGAAGTTAACAACACCAGCTCATGACATATCTTCTAGCATTTACGTGGTATACTTTAGCCTGTTCATCAGGTTTGAGGGTAAAGTAGTGTACAAAGACTTATCTGTCTTCCCAGTTTCTTCCCGGACTGATCCTCGATAGTTAATTTTAACTTGGGATCCTTCGTCTGGGATAATAGCTATAGGTACTCCGTAAAGTCCTACCACTCTTTTACCCTATAATTTTAGATCTCGGCAGAGTAGGTAGCCTTTGATTGAAGGAGCATGGACTAATATCGTTAATGCCTAGGTAACATTCCATCCAAAGTCATCTGTCGACGGAGTGCGAAGTTAGTCTTATAGCCCTGGTCATATTGTGGAATTTTCATCCTTGGGTATTACTTCCTGTCTTCCGTAAATTCCATCAACTGGTACCTTTACCTTTTGGGTTTTGCTTTTTCACCCTCAGAATTGGCTACCAAGTGGTGTCAAAATTTCCTCACTGGCCTATATAGCCATTCGGTGGTTTATCTCTCATTAATTGGTACTATGTTGAAGAACTGTGGAATTCGAGTGCGTCGTCAGTTAGCAATTAGCTGATCCTTCTTGTCTTGCTTAAATCCTTTTTACAATACCCTCAACATAACTTATAGTACTCCAGGAACATAATCTTATGTCGTTTGTGCGCCACTAGTTCATATTCTTCTATCTCGCGCGAACACACCCGCACTATCACACTAAATTCCACCAGAATTTAGAAGTTAAGCGTGCTTGAGCGAGAGTAATACTGGGATGGGCGACCTTCCTAGGAAGTCTTCATGTCGCGTTTCATTGTAATCCTTGCCATAATATGTGGGGCACTCAACTTAGCCCAAGATTTATCTTAGCGTCGTCTCACCAATCTTTATGTGTTGCCTTTCCCTTTCCTCTTTCAACTTGCAACTGGTATAGGGGTAGATCTTTATTTCCACTATGACCATGTCCTTTTTTGGTCATTTTGGTTTAACTCCTCCTATTGTATTCACCCCTTTTTGTACGCACCCATTCATTAGAGTTGGCTACCGAGTAGCGCTAAAGTTTGTTCATATAGTGACCTTTAGAGCCATTTTGAGTTCTGTCTATCCTTAGCTGGCATAGTTTTAAAGGAATTTGATATATAAGCTTGCCAATCCTATAGTAACCAGTTAGTCCTGTCTATCTTATTTAAACCATTTCATAATTTTTCCTTACCCCCGCTTGTAACCTTCTTGACACATTCTCGTGTCATTCTTTACCTCTACGAGAATATGAGAGAGTGCAAGAAATACCTTGTCGCACTTCTTTCTATTTCCTTATTTTCTCCTTGCTCATCTTATCTCTTACTATATGAGTCTTGCTATTTCTTTTCCTTGGTTATTTATCTATTGCAATATCATTTGCGACCAATTCTATAGCCAACATCTGGCTTTTGATCTAGCATGCTGTCATTTTCTTTCGTAGTGTCCCTTAAGTTATTCGATATCCTTTCATTGGTATATTCTTTTGCTTTTATACGTACCCACCTTCTAGTATTATATCGTTTAGGGTCTCATCAAAACTTCTTAACGCTGTCTTATATACTATTCTAACTTCTATCCAATTACTAGTGGGTTTCAGACCTTTCTAACTTAGTTCATCAAGGGATCTTATTGCATTTTAAACATCCGTCTTAAGCATGTTGCCCCATCAATTGCCTCCATCTTACCCTTGCAGTTCTCTCACTTGCTTCCCCCCTTTACAGGGTACTTATACTTTTACCTGCTTATACCTTGCTCTATCTCTCTAGGTCTAGTCTCAAATTCGCCCGGTTTCCTCCCCAGTCTACTTAGTATTGTATCATGTCCCCATTTTTCCGTACATTTTATAACCTAATTATCCACGTACGGAACCTTGGCTAAATCATAAAGCGACTGGAACCTTTCCATACATAGTGCGATATCTCCTCTATTAATCTGTACTTAAGTAATGAGACCCCTGGAAAAACTCGCCCAAGGACACATTCTACTTATCCTTATAAAAGTTAATATACACTTGTATCCGTTCTAAATTTTCTTTTAACTAGGCAACATTTGTATTTCGACATTCATTGTCCAAGGTTCTCTTAGAGTAGTGGCTTTCCCAACCTATATCCTTTGTTTCTTGGGATGAATGGAAGTTGTGCCATTTATTCCTTTAGTTTGTCATCTTTGTCTCTTAAGAGTTCCATTATTTTCGGGGTGACATTGTGTATGCGCATTACTCCTTTATATCTTATAGCCTAACCCTTACTGTGTAACCAACATAGGCTTTTAACTTAGTTAACATATACCAAGTACGCCTTACTAGTGGTCCTACTTTATACCTGTATAATTGTATCACACCGTTCAATTCATACTTACATATCCTCCTTTTAGTTCACACTCACATTCAATTCCTGACATCTCTTTGAGGTGCTTCTGTCCGAAGCTCTTTCCCCAATTAGTCGGTGGAGAACTATAAACTGTTATCGTAACTCATTTTTCAACCATTATTGGAAGAAACCAGAATTTCTAAAACATCACAGTACTTCTTTTAATACTTGACCTACCTGGTCTCATTCCGAGTTTATCCTTGAGTTATGAACAACTCATCTAATTTACAATTAGGAGTTGGGGTCTTGGTACTTTCAAAATGAGTGAAGCTTAATTACTGGAAATTTTACCTTTAACCTGAGTTTCTCCTTTTTTTTCTACAGCACAATTACGGCTGGAGATACTATGGTATGAATTGTACTTCTCAGACAGACTTTTGTTTTTCCGTAGTAAACTTCCCTGAGTAAAAAGGGTATCCCTTATTGACGACATGAAGAGTATCTCTTACAGCTTTAACTTTGCATAATATGGGTACTCGGTATCAATTTCCAAGACATGTTATAAAGCTATGTTTTATTTCATTTTTCTTTTTTTGGGAAAATTTCGGCAGAGTTTCCTCTATATTTCTTACTTATCCCTAACCTGCATGCAGAAAATACCAACAATGCCTCATAAGGCCAACATATATATATATATATATATATATATATATTCATACTATATCACAGCCACACAGGGCTTTCAATATCATCTCATATTGTAGCCACACAGGGCTTTCAACGTCAATAATAATATAAAAATATTTGACTTACCTCGTATGTCAAACTTCAAACTACATCTATTGCACTTTCTGTCTCCTTTGTTTTCAGGTTTCGACCTTACATTTCAATATTACTTCAATACCTTACCCGACAGATATCTTTCATGCCTTTACTTTACTTACCTACGTGCTTCGTAATGTACCATGTCGTCAATTACGTTCTTCGGTTGATATCGTCCTTCTGTTAAAATCCAAGATTAGTATAAGAAGTTTTCCTATGACTCGGATCTATAGCACGATCTCAGATGGAAAATAAAGGTAACATACTAAATGTCCTATAGCCTCCTATTTATAGATGTGGCGTGCAACATATCGATAATCAAGACTCTACTAGAAACAGTCTACAGAGACTCCAAGAATGAACTGCTCTAATACAACTTCTGTCACAACCCAACCTCGTAGGCCGCGACTGCGGTCCGACCTGACCCTCTGTATACATATCTACCAGCTATGGTCACATCGAATTATAAACATGTAATGCATATAAATCAAGTGTAGTCAAACCGGACTACAACAACATGATACGTACATGAGAACCCCCATAGGTCATAACATTCTGTATATCTATAGCCTCTTTCATTTGTATCACCTCATGAAAGGGTACGCAAGCCAACCAGGCTGCCATAACATAACAATGCATACTATATATCATATAGAACTAGCTGAACCAAATTGACATATACAACCCATATATACATGACTGCAGACCTCTAAAATATTAACGACAACATATGGAAGGACAGGGCCCCCGCCATACCCCTAAATAGATAAAACAATTTTATACATCAGTGGTCAGTATTAAAAATTGGGCTTCGATACAATGGAGCCTCTTCCAGCTGAGCTGCGCGGAATCCTAAGCTGACAGACTCCTAAAACCTGTATATTTACCTGTGGGAATGAAATGCAGCCCCTCGAGAAGAGGGGGTCAGTACGACATATGTACTGAGTATATAAAATATAACATAATACAACTGGAGGTATATCTGAATTAAGAAGCAGGGGAACAAATTATCAAATTAGAAGCCTGTACCTGTACTCTGTGAATTACAAAAGCATGTATGCTCATATCATACCATATAGCCGGCCCTTTCAGGGGTCTAGTATATCATATCCATAAAACCATCATGGACCCAGTTCCATCACCACCTTATTACAACACATCATCATTTATATATATATACGTACCCTGCCCTCTAGTGAGGGAGCGGTGAAAAATAAAGTGAATTGTGCACATTTACTATTCCCAGCCCGAGCGCGATGAAAGAAGTGTTACAGTATACACGAGTAGAGTAGTGAGAAACAAAACACAGTTCAAATTATTAACGGAGACTCAATGAAGTCATCAGGTGAATAATCCCTAGAGATTACGACAGAAAGTATCTGACGTATACTCTCTAAATGTCACTAAGGACTATGTAAAATGGAGTTTTGGAAATCTTAGACATATATCAATATGAAATATCTTATATCAGTCTGAGCATTGGTTATCTCAGAGCCTTTCTTGTTTTTACAAAAAAGAGCTTAGTTGAATCAATTGTTATACAGTCACATAGAAGACTCGAGGAGTAGGAGTTTAACTACTTTAAAAGTCTTAACATCCAGAAGTGATCAAGAGTCTTGAATTCATATTCAGAACCTAAGAGTGAAGTTGCCCCAAAGCTTTCATTATCCATAGCCTACATCTAAGACATGCAAAAAAGGAAGAGAAAGGATAGGCTTTACATACCTATGTCAAAAATATGCCAAGAGAGGGCTTCACACACCTCTGATGAATTATTGTTTATCCCGTTCGGTTCGTTGTCCTTTGAACCTATTCAACATAAAAATAATATGAATATAACCTACTCTTAGCTTTCCAGCATCTTAGGTTGCACCCCAGTATTCATGGAATTTATTTCCTTGTTCATCTCCTCGACTAGCTCTTTAATTAGTTAAGGCGTTAACGAAAATTGGGCAGCACCTCCCCTATAACGTGCCCTATCCAAATTTTCAATTAGATCCCTAAACACTAAATCCAACCAACAACAACAACCTGCAGCATACGCTTAAGAAATTGATACCAATACTATACAACATAAACTCCAAACGACTCGCTCAATATTACGATATCAAAATAGGGTGTCTCGCCTTTATTTTGTACCACCTTTAATTATACAAAATGAGGGGTAGTGTGGATACAACAAGAAGCACCCAAACCCATTTTAGAATACATTTTCGTACCTGCAAAACACACCTACACACCTGCAGCAGTACACCACAAGCACAACCCTCTACTTAGACGACAATTCAACTATAACGACTCCAACTTAGTTTATTTCAACTGTTAAGCATCTATATGATGTTTTCACATTTACAGCCACTTAAACAAAATATAATACACTTCTGAAAAATACCATAAACTCCAAATTGAAAGGAAAGGTTTCACCTTATCCGAAATTGGCCAAACTCGCTCAAAACTCACTTCGGAAATTCTTCTAACGCAATTTAGTCGTCGTGGGTGCTTGCTATCCATTTGGGGCTGATTAAAACCTTAAATTTATATCATTAAAACCTTCATAAAATGTCCAAACGCTTACCAAATCATGGGAGAATAGAATCAAGCCATACCTTGTCCAAAACTTGCAAAAACTACCTTCAGAAGTTCCCTAACACGCTAAAAAGTAGTGGGCTATTTATGTCCCTTCTTCGCTGCCCCAAAAATGGAATTTTTGTTATTAAAAATAGTCATATCCCCGTTAGGTACCTTAAATAATTAATTCACAGAACGAAATCGAGACTTACCATATTTTTCCTCCTAGGCCGCCACCCTTTTCTCTCCAAACTAGGGTTTTGCTTTTCTTTTGTTGATTGCTGAAGTTTAGGAACATAACAGCCTCTTAGTCATCAATATACCTATATATACACCTTTTTAGAAGGTTCCACATGGCAGCCCCTCAGGTGTGACATGTGGCAGCCCCAAGGATGCCACCTAAGCTCATGCAGCCTATCACACTCTGCCACGTGGCAGTGGGGTCCACCCCCCAAGTAGGTAGGTGGGTCACCTGCTTTCTTATCACCTGCTTGCTTCACTTTTGTAAGTGCAAAAACTAGTTGTGCTCCCTCTCGTAGGTTTTGTCATCTCGTCTCATTTTAAGAGACTATGTAATTCGTGCTACGTAAGCTTGGTATGTCATTAAGTATCTCAAGTGTATAAAACTTCTAAATTAGTAGCTTACGTAGGTAAATCGAGTCCTATGACTTATTGGTTGGCCTCCAATTCCTTCCGGATTCTTATAATTCTATCTCCAACCTTCTCTACTATGGAGTATCACATTCTCCCTTCCTTAGAGTCATTTAATAGTGTCATAGCTTATCGGGTTCACATGATAATATCTAATGAACGTAAGAGACATTTCGAGTTTAAAAGTATGGGGGTGTAACACTTGGAGACCGAGCATGAGATGCAAGCATAGTTGCTCGGCATATTTGAGCCTTTAGTAAATTCTTGACTTTTACTTTTGCGGACAAAAGTTCTTTTAGTAGTGGATGTTGTAATAACCCTCTAGGTCATTTTTGGATTAAAGCATTCATTCCATCATGTAGAGCATTCCTATAGTGATCCCAAATCATTTATGACTTGCTGGCACTGACTATTTAGTCGATTGGTTGATTATTTGGGTTTTAGGCTCGTTTCTGTGTTTTAGAGCTTTTATAACTTAAAAAATTGACTTTGGTCATAACTTTAGGAAAATGACCTCAGAACAAAATTCTGGCTATTTGATCAGCTTCGGAATGGACAAATTAGGCAAGTAGCATGGTTGGCATGAGTACCGAGTCAATCGATGCGAGTTTAGAACTATTTAGCACTTTTGCCTTTAAAATTTGGCCTATAGTTGACTTTGGTCAATATTTTTGGAAAACGCATTCGGATGAAAATTCTGATTGCGCAGTTAGTCGCAGAATGTCGAGTTTAGTGTAAAACGATACTTCATTCACTCCTCAAAGCTTCCAATAAAATCTCGAGGCCCATTGTGGGAACTACTGTCGGTCGTAATGACCTTGTATAGAAATTTTAACTGCGCCATTGAGTTCGGAATATCGAATTTGATAGGATAGTATATATCGTTCGCACACATGGGATTCTGAAAGAATTTTTAGCACCCCGTTAGGGTATTTGAACTTGGTTAAAAACTCAACTTTTAGTTGATATCTGGTGCAGCAAAATTGCTCTTCGCGATCGCGGGCCCTTAGCCGCATTTGCGAAGGTCCAAGAAGTTGTTCTTCGCTATCGCGGAGCCTTAGCCACGCTCACAGAGGTTTGAGTCTTTGGCCTCCACTATTACGGGCTTCAGGCCGCGTTAGCAGAGCACTATAGCCGCGTTCGCAAATGCTAATGTCCTGATATTTTAATAAAGACCAAGGACCATTTTCAGACTGTATTACAAAGTTCAAACCTCAATAACTCCTTCTTCTTAAGCTCAAATTAGGTGATGCCTAGGTCCAAATTCAAGAGAATTTTATGGGAAATCTTGTGGTGAGATCAAAAACTTGAGGTGACGCTTTGTGTGAGGTAATAATTCGTATTTATCTATTGCTCTAGTGATTTTCAGAGTGATTAATTGTTGAACTTTAAAGAATAGTAACTTGGCCTATTTTACTCAGTATTTAGTAATTTTTGAGGCTAGATTGTGTAGTTTTTCATAAGGAACGTCATGGTATAATTTTTTTAACTGGGATTGTCTAGTTTATTCAGAATTCGTTGATTAAGAAGCTGTCATTTTCTTTTTTAGTTCAAATTTTGTGAATTTTAGTTGCATGCTCGTCTCACATCATTTTCCACCCTGAATTGTGTTATAATTTTGATTTTTGGGCTTGGGGTGATGTTTAGAACCTATTCCGGTGTCAGTTCTGGAATTTTAGATGCGGATCCCACATTTTCCATTTTAGATACCAAAATTGGTCCGTCTCCTAATTCGATAATTTTAGGGTCATAACAACCGTATGAAAGTTGTGATTCTATTTTTGATATATGGAAGCATTAGGAGGCTGCTTGAAAGGGAAAACCTTTGGTTTTGTGAGGTAGAGCGCACGTGGTTGGCTGACGCGCAGGCTATGATTTTCCCCTCATAAGACTGAGTATGTTTAGGCAATTGTACATTCATTTATATGAGTGTGGAGGGTTTTGGGTGTCGAGCATGCTAAATTCCTAAAATCTATGTCCTAGGCCATATTTCGATTAATTATTTGATTGTGTAAGCATGACTCTTGTGGTTGCTGGTTGTTTCTATCCTGCGATAATTGTTGTCCCTATGGTTGTGTGTTTGGAAGCATGTTTTGCCTTAGTTTAGGCTTAGATTAGTGTTGCCTTAGAGCTACGTGGTTTTGGTATTGTTTGACCTTAGAGCTTCTCCGACGTTATTTTGGAGGGTTAGATCCCTATAGGCTGATATAGCAAACTTGAGTCTGATAGTCTAAGCCTTAGTTAGGTAGTAACTCAACTATTGACCTTACTTCTATAGTTCCCTATTCTCTGATTTTCCTGTATGATCCGGTTCTTGATTTTCAGATGTTTCTCGGCAATTTTGGTTATATTTGGTTTGAGCTGGAGTGGTATATTGATGACACTTAGTTTGGGGTACTCTCCGTGATGCACGGTTAGACGTTGATTCTAATTTGATCCGATTTCTTAGCTACAAATACCCAATTAAAGTTTGTGGTCCCACTTACTTGTGTTCGGCTTATTAGCTACAAGTACCCGGTTAAAGTCTGTGGTCCAACTTACTTATGTTTAGGTTTCTTAGCTACAGTTACCCGGTTAAAGTCTGCAGTTTAGCTTGCCCATGCTTGACCTTTGGCTACAGCTACCCGGTTAAAGTACATGGTCTAGCCTACTCATTAGCAATAGTTACCCGATTGCAGCCTGTGGTCTAACTTACACGTAGTTAAATTCCTGATTCCCTGATGAATCTTCAGTTAAGTCTTCATCTACTCTCAATTGTGGGTTACATTATTAGAGTTTGGAAATGGTTCAGTTCAAGTTCGAGAAATGGTGATATTATTGAAATCCTTTTTGTTCAGTTCATTTCTCCATCTATTCTTGCATTTCTCTACCTTATGGGAGTCCGTGCCAGTGGTTACTCTTTACTTTTTCACGAGTGTACCCATTGGGTTTATGGGAGCCTAACGGATTTAGCTAGATTTTCTTTCTTTATTTGTTTGTGTGCTCATTTACATGCCTACTTTTACTTCTTTTCCTATCTTTAATTGTGATCTTTTACTCACATTTTAGTTTAATTTTGCTAATCTTGCTCAGTCGACCTATGATGCCTACTGGGTACCTATTGTTTTGGTAGTCATACTACACTATACATCTATTTTTGTGATGCAAGTCTGAGTACTAGCTATCGACATTGATTCAAGCCAACTGCAGTCGTTATTGGAGGAGAGGGTGAGCACATAGCGTCGTGGATTTACCCGTATCCTTCTGTACACACATTTTGTCGGTGTTTTGCTTTTTGGGACAACTTTGTTTCCGTGGTCCACTTTTGTACTTGTACTCTTTTACTAGCAGCTCTGTACATGTGACTTACATGTTCTGGGAGGGATTTCTTTTTGGTTTGTATACATTTAGTTTCTTCCGCCCGTTCATGTATGCTCCTTTTATTCTCCTTGCTATTTTTTAATTAAATTATTGTTCTTCTACCCTGACATCCCATTACTCATAGTTTTCATATATGGGTCAGCTTATCCACTGGTGGTTCATAGTAGGTGCCATCATGTCCTGAGAAATCGGGTCATGACAAGATAATCCATCGGACCATTTCCCCGGATAAATCAACTAGGATATCTCGGATTGGTGTGGTCAAAAAGATAGGCTGCTCCAACCCCTTTTCCTTGGATGAAGTCGTCTGCTTGATGGTTGTCACATAGGATGAATAGAACTCTCACACCATTGGATGATTGTAGCTTCTCGAATATTCGGCCATCCACTCATATCTATGATGACAAAAGAGATCACGAATTTCTGGGACTCCCTCAAGATTGATTGTTATGAATCGCGACTCCTCAGTCCTTTTTTTCTTACTCTATTAGGTAATAATCAAACATCCCATCCACACACCATCGTTTTGGTTCCCCACGAATTTGAAATTGTATGGAAGGTTTCTCGAGTGTTGAGTATCATTTGGACAATATTCTGGAAGAAGATTGGGCCATTGAATTTTCATAACTTTTCTTTACCTCAGATGATTCCCCCTCGTCAGACTGTAGGTATGTAGATGGTGCTACAGTGTGAAGAGATGGACAGATTCCATTTGGTTCTTGAACTAGGACAATTTTTTTTGAGAAATTTGGATTGGTCCTCCGTATAAGAGGCCTCTGGGAGTCAAGGGAGTAGTCCTCCTCTAAGCCACTAATCTTAGCATTTGTCGGTTCGTCCCATATATGCTATCTTAAAATCCTCGCAGCTTCCTTCTTTGAAACCTTTCCCTTTCCACAACTATTCGTTGGAGTTTGTTTGGGAGACATTGTACCTGCGGAGTAAGAGTACACATATGTAACAAAAGAACCAAGAAAAAAAATTTAACTGGAAGTCTGATATTTTTGTTCTTAAGAGAGGGTGTCTATGAATCTTAGAATACTCTATAGCTCATAGGACACACTTGTAGAAAGAGGCCAACAATATATTTAGCTTCTAGATAGTGTATACGAGTTGTCCTTACGACTTGTAGAAGTTTCTATGCCTATTGTTTTGGGTATTTAACTTGTACAAATCCACCATATGATCCATAGAAAACTATACGACTCGTAGGATGTACTCATGCAAGGTATGTATCCAAACTTGTGGTTACTGGAAATTTACCTTTCATTTACATGAGTAAACTTGATGAGTCGTAGAAGATTCTATGACTCATAAGTATACTCGTAATGTTTGGTCATTTTGAGGGTTAATCACTAATCCTTAGGTTCAAGTTAGAAGGGGTAACTATGAGTCATAGGATAACCTACGACCCCTAGAAAACCACCTAGTGGATGAACCTCAGGTTCAGGGATTACTTCTCACAGATACCAATCACTTAGCAGCTCAATAACCCACCTCCCCACACACACATTTCTCTAATTTAAGAATCTCACCCAAGTCATGCATATTTTCAAGTTCCCTAATTCAGAAGTCAGTTCAAAGTTTTTATTTCAAAATCAGATATGCCCTAATTTCCCATCATAAATGCTCCCTTCATCCCCTTCTTGTGGACTCAACTCAAGCAAATCCTACATTCACTAAATTTGGGTAGATAACTTACTAGAATTAGTGAGGGGTGTTTGAGTCCTCTTGTGGATTTGAGACTTGACTGGTACTGTACGAAGTTAAGGGAGTTAGGGGAATGATATTTTGATTGAGTTAGGCATCTATGGTTGAGATGCTAGGTGATATTGAAGCTGATGAAGTATGGTAATGGTGGATTTGAACCTTAAGAAGAAAGTTGTTGTTTAGGTGTGAAGTGAAAAAAGGAGGGAATTAAATGATTTGGGATTTTATCCCTTTTATCGCTATTCGGGTCTGTTTCATTTTAAATAATTTGGTATAAAATATAGCTAGTTAGGAATTGTAATAGTTATTACGAGTAGTAAATAAGCTTCATCATTTGCCGTGATACATGGGAAACTTTAGAAAAAATATCTGGAGTCCACGAGTGTAGGCTACGAATCGTAGAGTTTCCTATGATTCGTAGAGTACACTAGTAGACCTAATAAAAACTTCTACGACCTGTTGAAACAACTCATATGGCTTTCTTCTCCTGTCCGTTTCCTATATTCGCATTCTGACATGGGCACATACTCATATTTTTGTTTATGAATTTTTAAACTATATTTTGACATGAAACCTAACATAGTCTATTCTATCCTAAAAACTAACAAGTGAAAATAAAAAGAGACAAAACAACAAAAACTCAACAAAAGAAAAAAAATAGCTTGAGTTTCATCCCAAGTATCTCTTGATTTAACGTCATGGCATGACGCAAATTTTCCTAGTTACTCAGACTTCACTATGCTTCCATGCTTTCAAAGTTTTGATCTCATCCTCGGTGCCTATATATGCTTTGATTCTTTGACCATTAGCTTTGAACTTTGTTCCATCCTTCTATTCTAGCTTGACTGCACCATACAGAAAATCTTGACTCACTCAAATTGGTCCTAACCACTTTGACTTGAGTTTTCGAGGAAATAAACACATCCTTGAATTTAAAAGAAGGACTAGGTGTCCTAGTGTGAATGTTCGCTTTTCAGTCATTTGTTCATGGTATTTCTTCATTCTATCATTATTATACAAGCCTGTGATTTCGTATGTAATTAGGCGGAACTCATCAAGCTCATTTATTTGACTCATCCTTTTGCTTCGAAGCAAAGCCCCAATCGATATTCAACTTCTTCAGTGCCAACGTGGCTTTGTGTTTCTACTCTATGGGAAGATGACATGATTTACCAAAGACAAGTTGATAAGGTGAAAAATCTATGGGGGTCTTGAATGTAGTGTGGTAAGCCCAAGAGCGTCATCAAGCTTCTTTGACCAATCCTTTCTATTTGTATTCACTGTTTTTGCAAGTATTTCCTTGATTTAACAATTTGAGACCTCTACTTGTCCACTAGTTTGCGGATTATAAGGACTTGCTACAATATGTCAAACACCATACTTCTCAAGTAGTTCTTTGAATAATTAATTCCAAAATAGTGAACCTCCATTGCTGATTATTGCCCTTGGTGTACCAAATTGCGAGAAGATATTTCGCTTAATGACGGAGCTGACACTCTTTGCTTCATTATTTTGATGTATGACAGCTTCCACCCATTTAGATACATAGTCAAATGCAAAAAGGATATACTTTATCCCACTTGAGCTGACAAAAATCCCCATGAAGTCAATTCTCCATGCATCAAATAATTCAATTACTCAAATAGGAGTGAGAGGGAGTTCATGTTTCCTTGAAATTCCTCCTTATCTTTGACAACGATCACAAGACTTGGCAAAATTATGAGTGTCTTGATGAGCTGTTGTCTAATAGTACCCACATTGAAGAATTTTGTAGGCTTTCTGGATACCACTATGATGACCTCCAATAGGGGACGAATGGCATGCCTGAAAAATGCTCATCATCTCAACTTTGGATACGCAGAGATGAATAATCCCATCAGCACAAACACGAAACAAGTATGGTTCTTCCCAAAAGAACTTTTTTACGTCAGAAATGAACTTGTGGCGTTGATGAATATTAAATTCGGACGACACTATATCACTTATCAAGTAATTAGCAACATCAGCAAAATATTATATCAAGTCGTGTGATGCTGTAAATAATTGTTCTTCAGGAAATGTGTCATTTATCTCAACTCCATCTTCCAACTTTAACATTGCCTCTTCTTCAAGTCTAGAAATATCATCTGCAACCTGTTTTTCAATCCCTTTTCGGTCTTTCACTTCGAAATCAAACTCTTGTAAAAATAATACTCAATGAATCAGTCTTGGTTTAGCATCCCTCTTTGCCATGAGGTATCTCAATGGTGCATGATCTGTGTGTCCAATGACTCTGGTGCCGAGCAAGTAGTATCTAAACTTCTTGAAAGTGAATACTACAGTGAGGAACTCTTTTTCAATCACAATGTAGTTTCTTTGGGAAATAGTAAGGGATTTGCTAGCATAGTATATTGGATGTAGAATCTTCTCTAGCCTTTCTCCTAATACTACACCTCGTGCTACTCCACTCGCATCACACATGACTTCAAATGTCTACTCCCAATCAGGTGCAATGATTAAAGGATATAATACTAGCCTTTCTTTCAACTCCTCAAATGCTTTTAGACATGCCTCCTTAAAAATGAATTTCATCTCCTTCTCAAGTAATTTGGATAATAGATGTTCTATTTTGGAGAAGACTTTGATGAAGTGGTGATAAATTCAGCGCGTCCCAAAAAGCTTCTAATCTCTTTGACAGAGATGGGATTGGGAAACTTCTTTATTACCTCAATCTTTGCTCGATCAAGTTCTATGCCTTTGCTTGAGATCTTGTTACCCATCACTATGCCCTTTTTTACCACAAAGTGACATTTCTCCAAATTAGAACAAGGTTGTACTCTTAACACCTTTGGATTACATCTTTGAGATAAGCCAAGCAATCATTAAATAATTCACCAACCATAGAAAAATCATCCATAAAAACTTTGATTGTGTCCTCAATCATATCTGAAAAGATAGACATCATACAACGTTCAAAATTTATCAGTGTATTACACAATCCGAATGGCATCCTTTTAAAAGCGAATGTCTCCTATGGACACATGAAGGTGGTCTTTTCTTGGTCTTTGGGTGCTATAGATATCTGATTATAGCCCGAATAACCATCAAGAAAATAGTACCATCTTTTGCCAGTGAGACGATCCACGATCTGATTCATGAAAGACATTGGAAAGTGATATTTTTCTATCGATGAGTTTAGCTTTCGATAATACATGCACACCCTTCAACTAATGATAGGCTTCATTGGAATAAGCTCATTCTTTTCTTTTGGCACCATAGTAATACCACCATTTTTTGGCACATATTAGACAAGACTTACCTAATTAGTATCGACAATAAGGTAAAAAACTCCAGCATCTAACCACTTAATGAACTCCTTTTTAACTACCTCTAGCATAGGTGGGTGGAGTCATCTTTGGTGCTCAAATCTTGGTTTGCAGTCTAGCATGAGTTAGATTTTTTGAGAGAATATGCTAGGTGAGATGTCTATGATGTCGGCTATAGACCATCATATTGCTCGTTCGAAATGCCTTAAGATAGATGTAACATCTACTACTTTCTTTTGGTGAATATCAAAAGGTATTATGACCAGAAGCATGTGGCTAGGCCCCAAGAATGCATATTGAAAGCGAGATGGCAATGCTTTGAGTTCCAAAGTTGGATAGTTTTGCAGGTGGGATAGCTCTATTTTTCAATTGCCAGTCAAGTTTATTTGGTGTGTGACAGAGTGTCCCAAGGTCATTGAGTGCACAAACCATATTGTCATACTCCCTAATGTGATCTCCATCGAAGTTCATAATGACAACCGCTAGAGCTTTAACCCTCAATCTTACCTCAATGGGTATCACTAGTTACATATCATCAACAACATTAGTCACAGACACTCACTACTCATAGCTCATTGTGATGCTTCATTAATCTGCATATGTCAAAACCACTTCTTTATTATTTAGTCAAAACTTTAATTTACCAGTTTTCATATCTACCAAAGCACATCCAGTTGCCAAGAATTCTCTACCTAAAATGATAGGATCATCAAAATCTACCTCATAATCAAGAATGAAGAAGTATGCAGGGAATATAACTGACTCAACTTTCACTAAAACATTATAAATAATGCCCATGGTCTTCTTCATAGTATGATCTGCCATCAAGAGACGCATTGACGTCACTTTTGGGGCTTTTAAGCTCAATTGTCGAAACACTGCTAGCAGCATCAAATTAATGCTAGCACCCAAGTTGAACAACGCCTTTGTAAAGTTGAATTCCCCTTAGTACATGGTATGGTGGGGTCCTTCTTTTTCATCAAAATTAAGCGAGTAGCTATTGCACTACAAGGATGCAAGTTGTCGGCCATTTCAAATCTCACCATTCTCTTCTTTGTGACAATATCCTTCATAAAATTCGCATGTCCAAGCATTTTCTCCAATGCCTCAATCAAAAGAACATGCACAAAAAAATTGTTTAGCATGGAGATAAATATAAGATATTTTTCGTCTTCAGCCTTCTTTTTTAATCTCTACAAAAAAGGAGGAGAAAGTCGTGACATTGGACTTTGAGTTGGAGTAGCTTATTTCTCATTCCTAGATTTGTCATCATGCTTTTTATCTCATTTATTGGGTTGTTTGGTACCTATCTTTTCACCCACCACTTTCTCCTTAGATTTGATTTTTGTTTCATCCTAACTAATAGCCGAGTTATGTACATCATCATCAAGTTCTAACATTGATGGATCCATCCTTTGAGGGACACTTTGGGTGGTCACAACCATCCATTGTCCATCATTCTTTGGATTTTCAATTGTATTGCTTGTGAGAGTTCCTTTCTGGATGGATTCAAAGATAACAAAATCTGCCCCAATTATTGTTTGATGAGTTTGACAGATGTAGAACGTGACTCAACTATTTGATTCATTCCTAAAAGATCATTGTGTATCACCTTAAGGTTATCCTCAGTTTTTCATACTTTCATCATGCCTTTGATTTTTGCAAGTTCGGATCCCCCATCTTGATTTTCAGGTGGAATGTATGCACCACTATTTTTGTTATCTCTCCTTTCCCAATCTCCTTCTCTATCTTGCTCGCTGTTTGATCATTGTATCTATTTTGATTGTAGTTGTTCTCAAGATTGTAGTTGTTGTCGCAGTTGTAATGTCCTTGAAGATTGAATTTATAACAGTTTTGACCTTGGGAGTTAGTCCAACCCCCCCTTACTTGATCATTCACATAATATGCATCTTCCTCATATCCATACTCATCTTGACTTGGCACCCTACCTTGATGGTATATTGCATTGATTTTCTCTACTCCCAAGTTCTAAATGCTTGTTTGACTTCAGTTCTTAGTTGAGCGATCTCTTGTAGTACCTTTTTATTTGGAATCTTGGAACTCTGATTTGTACCAAGAATAAAAGAGCTTTTTGAAGTTTCGATATCCCTAGTGCTCCAAGCTCGGTTAGTCTTTGCAACACGATTGAATTTCTCAACAGACTCTTGAAAAGTGTTGGCCACGAATGCTCATCTAGTAATGGTGTATGTAACAGAGTTTCCATTTCCATCAAGTGTATGGTAGAATGTCTCAAGAAGTGACTTGTCGGCTATTCTATATTTTGGCACACTTCATAGATAATTTATAAATCTGTCCTATGCATTACTAATTGACTATCCAGACATCTGTTGGAAATTATTGATTCGGTCTCTTAGCTTTATCTTTTTTGACAATGGGAAATACTTTGTGATGAACGCCTCATGTAACTGGAGGTGTATGGAAGTTCATACAACTAAATTGTAGAGTCGCAGTAAGTAATAATGGAAAAATTAGAAATTCGATGACATCCATGGTTAGCTCTGGGTCGCCAACACTACTCTTGCAATCGTACACCACATTATTGAGATAGGTTTAAGGATCCTTGAATTCCAGGACAGCAAATAGTCCTTGACTATGAAACATTTAAATTAGTCCACTTATAATGCTAAACTTAGTACCAGGAGGTAATGGAGGTAACATAATGGCACCAATAGTCATGATAGTGTCATGGTTGACTCCATAGTCGTTCCATATGCCAAATTCAGATCACTACCTGGGTGGAGGAGTTCTCCTACCACTGGTTGATTGTTGAGAACATTCTATAATTGATTTTGCGGAAGATGTTGCGGTACATTATCTTATTTTCCTCTGAGTCATTCTGCAACGTCAACCCCTATATTGTGAGAAATGTAGGCAACAATATGCATTAGTATATTTGAATGTACTAAGTATGTGGGCATGACATGCAATCTAAATCATGGGATGCAATGATCAAGAATGTGCATAGTAAACAGGATAAGTAATGCCACAAGGAAAAACATAATGATCAAAGCATTTAAGAGACTTAGTTGAAGATCATAAAATAACATAATAATCATATGCATATGTGGGATAAGAACCATGTGAGCTATAAAATGAAATTTTGTTGTCTCCACAAGGGTAATCTACTTGCCAACGTACACTCTACCCTGCTAGGTGAGTCAACTACATACGCTATATATGGATCCACTAGATAAGCCATGAAGGCAACCTACGGTGGACCATAGTTTAAGAGACATGACTGTCACGACCCAACCCCGTAGGCCACAACTAGGGTATGACCTGGACCCCTGTACATCAATCTGTGAAATATAAGAACTATACACATGAGAACCCAATGGGTAATAACATTTTCATGTACGTATAGCCTCTTTCATTCGTATTATATCATGAAAGGGCACACAAGCCGACAAGGCTGCCATCACATAAATATATTCACAACTGAACAAACTCACAAACAACCCATATACATATGTCTACAGACCTCTACGAGTATTAATTGTATCATATGGCGGAACAGGGCCCCCGCCGTACCCCTAAATAACCAAATATATACATTGAATGACTAACATCAAAAGTTAGGCTCCGGAATAGTGGAGCACTTCCAGCATAGCTGAGCAGAAATCCTAAGCTGGCGGATCTCCAAAATGAACATCTATACCTACGGGCATGATACGCAGCCCCCCGGAGAATGGGGGGTCAGTACGATATATGTACTGAGTATATAAAGCATAACATACATAACTGAGGTAACAACTAAAATAGGGATTCAGGAAATATGTATAATAGTTAACAGATTACAGTACCTGCAGCTTAGGACATGCAGTCATATACCATCTCATAGCCTTTACCCGGCCCTCTAGTGAACTCGGTATCATAATCATTTCATCATAATCATGTGTTGCCATATCATTAAGTATATTATTTCCTCATATCATCGTATACGGCATCATATCATTGTATACAGCATAATCTCATATGTCATCATAGTATATCCAGTCCACTTTGGGGCTCAGGGTCACAAATGTATCCCTATATTTTCATATGCATGCCTACATAAAGTATCCGACCCTTTAGTGAGGGACTCAATGCTATTATCATATAGTAAAATATACCAAGGAATGTTCGGCCCAATCTATACTTTAAAATAGTGCCGAGGAACGTACGGCTCGATCCATATTTTAAAACAATGTCAAGGAACGTACGACTCGATCCATATTTTAAAACAATGCCGAGGGACGAACGACCCGATCCATATTTTATATCATATCATCATGTACATACCCGGATCTCATAATGGGACCTACCTCCACCTTATATCATATGCCATTGCATTTATACTTAAGACAATCAAAAAGAAAGAAGAGACAAGCCTTACAAATACTACTGTTCATGATCTAGCAGCCTTAAAAGGCAATGACTCAACTATTACAGGAGTCTTAACATCACAAAGTGAATAAAGTTTATGAATTACACTTGGGGTTTCACGAGTGGAATTATCCCCATATTTCATATACAAACCATTCATAACTTATACCTAAGACACGCCAAAAGAAAAGAAGAGTAGCTCTACATACCTGTTATGGGTTAATCACATCCCAGCTTGCTTCGTTACTTCTTTAACCTATTGAACAAGAAAGTAATACTAGGGTTAGTGACCTTCAACTTTCCAACTTGAAATTCTACCACCAACTACCCATAGGACCCAATTCCTTATTCTCCTTTCTCGACTAGTCTCGACTAGTCTATTAAGTAGTTAAAAGTTAACAGAATTCGGGCAGCATCTCCTCTATAACTTAACCTATCCGAACATTTAATTTAATCCCCAAACCTTAGAATCCAACCAAAAACAACAATCATCATCTCATATACAATTAAAATATGGAAACATTATGCAATACAAGGTTCCAACAACTAGCTTAAAACTATGAACGATACCAAAATAGGGTTTTTAATCATTATTTCATAAAACCTTTAACCGTACGGAATGGAGGGTCGTGTGGCTGAAACCAGAAGCTCCCACACACCTTTTTGAACATTTTACATCCCTTAAACACACAATAAAAGCACCTGCAATCCCAACACAACAGCCACAACACCTACTCGACATTCGATTTAACTATGACGGCCTTAGTTTAGTTTGTTTCCAACAGCAATCATCCTCGTGCTATTTTTATAGTTACATCCACTTATAACTTGTTTAATACACTCCATAACCACAAAATAAACTCCAAATTAAAAGGAAAACCCTTACCTTACCCTAAATTGGCCAAAGCTTGCCAAAATTTACCTCGGAAGTTCTCTAGTTGCGGCTGAAATTTCGTGGCTGCTTGTTACCATTTTGATGCTTATCCAAACAGAATATTTACATTATTAACACCTTCATATTATTTACAAATCCTTACCAAAACGTGAGAGAATAGAACCAAGCCATACCATGCTAAAACTTGCTAAAACTTGTCTCGGAAGTTCTCTTGACATGCTGAAAATTAGCGGACTATTTGTATCTCTTCCTTGCTGCCACAAAATGAAATTTTACATTATTAAACACCACTATATCACCATAGGATACCTTAAATAATTAATTCACGGAACAAAATCGGGCCTTATCTTTTCTTTGCTCAAACCCGTGGCTACTCTCTCTCTAGTCTCTAAGTGCTCTTTTCTTTTTTTTTGTTATTGTTTTTGGATAAAGAATGACTCTAAGAGTCATATAAAATACATATATATATTTCCTTAGGAGGTGAAATGTGCTATCCCCTAAGTGTGACATATGTCCAGACCTTATTAGGCCAGCCCATCCATGCGGCCAATGAGAGGCTGCCACATGGAAGTTGTATGTCACCCTCCAAGCAGGTGGGTCACCTACTTGACTCCAAGAAGGTGGTTCACCTTCTTCCATGTGTCATTCTCCATGCTTCCACGTGTCATTCTCTCTTCTTCCTTGTGGGTTCGTAATCTCGTCTTATTTTAAAAACC
The DNA here is from genome assembly GCF_947179165.1 of Solanum dulcamara. NCBI lineage: Eukaryota > Viridiplantae > Streptophyta > Magnoliopsida > Solanales > Solanaceae > Solanum > Solanum dulcamara. Next base: position 51,653,831 of record NC_077240.1, read on the forward strand.
TATGTAATCCTTGCTACGCAGGCTTGGTATATACTCAAGTAGCTCAAGTAGGTAAAACTTCTAAGTTAATAGTTTATATAGGTAAGTTGAGTCCTATGACTCATTACTTGGCCTCCAACTCCTTTCGACTTCTCATGACCCTATTTCCAACCTTTCCTACTATAGGGTATCATATTCTCCCTTCCTTAAAGTTATTTGATAGTGTCATAGATTATCTGACTCACATGATAACTTCTAAGAAGCTTAAGAGGAATTTCAAGCTCAAGAGTGTGGGGTGTAACAACCTTCCCCCGTTAGAACATTCATCCTCGAATGTTAATTAATCTTACGAGGTCTTACCAGGACTTTGGGAATTCTCTATACCAGTTGTCATCTATAGGCCTCCTACTCGTCAACCCCATTGATTTAGGAATTTAGATTACTTATAGATGTAGGGAACCCATACGGATATTTCTTCTCTATATTTGTCTCATCACATGCTTTGATGAGAGCCACGTCCTTAGTTTGCAACCTTCTAATTTACCGACCCAAGATGGTAATAGGTCGCTCCTCGTAGGATAACTTCTCTATTATGTAGACCTCATCCACAGAGAATATTCTGGGAGGGTCGCTTATATATTTGCAAAGCATTAATCCATGAAAACTGAATGTATTGCTTCCAATCAGATAGTAGGTCCAATTAATAGGCAACTTTGCCTATTCTATGAATGATCTGATAAAAACCAATGTATACCCTTCTTGCTAAATTTTATCAAACCTTTCCTTGGTGATGGTTTCACAAATACTCATTCATCCACTTCAACTCGAAGGGTCAGCATCGACTATCTGCGTATGACTTTTGTTGACCTTGGGCTATTAATAGTTTTTCCTGAGTAAACTTTACTTCATCAATAATTTGCTGGATCCCCTCTTGGCCTATCCATTAATCGAAGGGCGAAATGTTGTACTAAGATTCACCTATGTTCCCAATCCCTTACGGAATGATCTCAAGCAGTTAGCTATAAATTAGAATTCCCTGTTTGAGATAATAGATATGGCAACTCCATGAAATCTTATTATTTGCTTGCTATGTCACCTCGCATAACTCTCAGCTGAATATGCCTTCCTAACTGGAAGAAAATGGGTTTATTCTATCAGCCTATCTACCATAACATATATGAACTCATACTTCCATAGAATGCGAGGTCAGCCTGTACTATAACTTATATTAATTGCCTTTCATTTCTGAGTCGGAATTCCCATCCCCTGTTATAGGCTATCAAGCCTTTGATGCTCAATTTTGTTTAAGCTATTGTACAATTCCTCTTAATCCAGCTTGTAACACTTTAGGCATGCTATACTGTGCTTTTACTCAGATCTTCCTTCTGATTCTTTTATCATACACCATATCATAATCTTTACACAAACATGTGTAGGTTCTTAGAGGAGTCCAAAAAATGCCTTAGCATCATTATACTAGTGTCTTACCTCCTTTAGTCGAGGTTAGGGCTCCACTATGGCTTTTTTCCTTAATACTGATTATATCTTAATAGTTCTGCCCGAACCATATTACACTTTTCTTTAATAGATTCTAAATATTGCAATCAAATTGCTATTACCGACTTCTTTTTATCGAGTAATCACTTGATCTTACTCTTAGTATACCAAAGTTTGTAGGCTGCACAACATTCTTATGCAATTTGCACGAAGTGCATTCCATTTTAGTGATAGTCTTTCCTGCTCTTGGCTTACTCTACTCTACATGTGTCATTGTACTAACACGCACTTACAGTCTCTTTTGCCATACTTGGCTCGCTGCCTTCACTTACTCTTAAGTTTTCAGATATTCCAATATAGGAGAGATTTCTTATCGATTTCTTATCCTTTCTCTTTTGCTACTTGTATATCATAATGCCAGTAGCCAGTAACTCTGTCACCAACATCCTAGCCTTTAGTCAAGTGTAGCCTGGCTATCCCTTATAATATCTTTAAGTTCTCATTTTGATTCACTTATCATATTTATCCCATTTGCATGACCCATCCTCTGATGTCACACTATTCAAGGTCCTTACTAATAATTCTCGACACTATCTCTTGTATTATGGCTTCTATCTGTTCATTACTAGCTTTTAGATCTTGTTAACTCATGCTAGTATGGGATCTCACTTGAAGCCCCTTCCCCCCTTTAGGGTGTACCTTTTGTGTTCTACCCTATGCCCTTATTTCAAATTTTCAAATGCATATGATTCTTTTCCAACATATTTAGGTATAATGTACCATATCTATACCTTCCTTTATATCATCCATACCTTTGGTTGCCCATGTACGACATCTTAACATAATCGTGAGGTGCTGATCCAGTCTAATTATTGGTACTCGAGTCGCATATACACAATACTTCTTTATGCCTCATGAGTTTTCATCCTTTTTGTGCACCCGATGCTCAGTTTCTTAACAGCATATCGATCTTGCCTCAATAATAGGTCTACCTTAACACCATGTTGTTGTACTACCCCTTTAAACATATAACTATACATTCTCCTTTCGTTCCGTCCTCATATTTAGTTACTTATGTCTATCTTGGGTGCCTCTGTTAGAACTTCCTTATTATTCCTCCAGCTCATTTCCATTTTTGGTTGTGCACAAAGAATTCCATATTACTTTTTATTTCCTTTCACTAGCTATCCTTTTCGTCATCATATAATCTTTATTCAAAAATTTCCTTAAAGAACTTGATAAGTCTTTCTTATTTGTTTCGTAGCTCGCTTTTCCGTTTCACACCTTTCTTTATATTCCAATCACACGGACCACATTATAACTTCTAGTTACATCCTTACTAAGCTTTACTTATTCTTATAACGATCTTGGTTATATTCACATGGTATCCTGCTAGCATTCGACTTCCCATAGCATAACACTGCTTGATCTTCTTCACGATTCTTACTATGGGTTACTTACCCTTCTTAGTTAGTCATATCCTTAATGTTTCATAAGCTGTCTTATTAACACTTCATATCTATCACAATTCTTTTTCCTTTGTACTATTGTCTTAATCATACTACTACTTCTTTTAACTATAACTCATCCTAGTTTACCCCTATGTATCAAATTAGTCGGTTCCTTAATATATCGTTCTATCCTGATCTATCAGTCTTCTTTAAATTATCTTCTTTGATGAGATATTTGAAAGTTTAACAGCCTAACATAATTAATCAAAATTAATGTTTAAAAGTATTGAGATTTGATGAGATATTTGAAATAAACCTTTGACTCCATGAGTGGAAAGGACCCATGAATCAATACACACATACCTTGACTAAAACTGGACTTGAATTTTAGCAAGGAGACTTGATCTTGAAGAAACCCTAATGAAAGCTTGATGAACTCTATAGGAACATTAGGAGAGAAGTCTAGATTTTGTTTGGGGAAATAATGAGGGAATAAAAGAGTTTTAGGAGTATTTAAGATACAAATCGTAATGAATCTAGTCCTTAAAAATCTCTACATATATTATTAGAATGTAGGAAAAATATCAAACTACCCCTTATTATATGCCTGAAATTTCAACCTACGAATCCATTTCTATGAATAGTAGCAATTGTGATGAGTCATCTTTACGACTCATCCTACATGTCCTGAGAAAGACCTGAAAAACAAGTCTCTGAACTTTCCATACAAGTCGTTTCTACCACTTTTTTTCTCTTATATGACTCGTCGACTTGAATTATATTATAAGTCCTAAAAAATCTGCAAGTTGAAGGTCTCTGAAGTTTGCACACGACTCATTTCTACAATTCATAACCTTCTCTACGACTCATCCTATTGAGTCGTAGATGAAGTCTTGAGGCTTAGGTGTTTGCAGGGTACAGGGCCTATACTATGACTACTTTCTATGAGTCATAGACTCTTCGAAGAGTCATCATACGACTTGTAGACTCTCACTTTGCCTTAGCCATATTTCCAATTATTTACTTCACCTCTATGAGTAGAGTTTATGAACTGTAATAACTTCTACGAGTTGTAGACTGACTTGTAGACTTGGGTCATTTTCAAATTCCTTTGAAATTGTCCTTTCATTCTACTTTTCATCTTACGGGGTCTTACAATATCTTCCCTTTGGGAACATTCATCCTCGAATGAAATTCAACTAGTATAGGAAAGACATGGAAAGAAGACTAACAACCCAAGATGAACATGAGGGCACCTTTTGAAACACATAGAACATGGAAACTTTAAAATTTACATAAAACATGGCTTTTATAAACAACTTTCATGAGTATGCATACATATGAATGACATATGGAACTGAATTCATAGGAGTTTAGTCGATTCGATAATGAATAACTTAGTACCTTAGGCTTGAGTGGAAGGAAAGAGATACAGATAACTTTTCATAATGTTTACTTCCACTTCCCATGTAAAACTCTCTACTTGTTGATTTCTCCACAACATCTTCATGGAGGCAACATGTTTATTTCTTAGTCTTTTCACTTGCCGGTCTAATATTTCTACCGAAACCTCCTCATAAGTACAATTATCTTCAATGTTCATAATTTCCATTGCACAATAGAGTTTGGATCACCCACAAATTTCCTCAATATTGACACATAATACCAAATGAACCATAGCCAACTCAAATGGCAAATCTAACTCATATGTGATTTTACCAACACGTTTCACTATTCTAGAGGGTCCTACATATCTAGGACTCTGTCACGACCCAACCCCGTAGGCCGCAACTAGGGTCTGACCTGGACACCCGTATACATACCTATCATAAGTAGTCAAGCAGAACTGAGAACAATATGATAACTTACATAAGAACTCCAATTGGTCATAACATCTTCATATAAATATATCCCTATCATTTGTCTCCTGAGGAGTCACCAGTAATCATTTCATGAAAGGACATTCAAGCAGACAAGGCTGTCATTTCATATTAATATTCACAACACATCGTATAGACGCAGCTAAACAAACTTACACACAACCCACACACATATGTCTACGAAACTCTAAGTGTGTCAACGGTATCATATAGAGGGAAAAGCCCTCCGTACCCCTGAATAAACAAATATATACATCAAAAAGATCAATACCAAAAATCTAGGCTCTAGTACAATGGAGCACTCCAAAATAACCGAGTGGAAATCCTAAGTTGGTGGATCACCAAAGCACGTATTTGTACCGTGGGCATTAAAAGTAGGCCCTCAAAGAGAGGGGATAGCATGGAATACGTATTGAGTATATAAAGCATAAAATACCACAAAGGAGATCACATCTGAAAGAAGGGGTTAGGAGACAAGTATAATAATTAATAAATCACTGTACCTGCATCTTATGAAATGAATCATGCATATCATTATTGTATACCTTACCTAGCCTATTTTGGGACTCGATGTTACAATTATATCATTATATCATCATATGTATATATATACTGTACCCGACCCTCTAGCAAGGGAGTTGGTGAATAGAGTAGTGTCCACTTATACCGTACCCGGCCCATTATAGGACTCAGTTTCATAACAATATCATTACATTATCATATCATCATATACATATATTATAACGTACCCGACTCTCTAGTAAGGTACTCGGTGAAGATGTAGTGAAGTTGTGCACGATAATATACCCATCCCTGGACTCGATGAAAGAAGTAATAACAACATGCACAAGCAAAGTAATAGGTAACCATATGCAAATTAAATCATCATCACATACTCAATAGAATAAGTAGAATAAACTCGCACTTGAGTATTAAAGGCGATAATCATAATAAATACCCTTGAATGTCATTAGGGACCATATCAAATGGAGCCTCAGGAATCATAGACATGTATCAAGATAATGCTAAACAACTTATGGAATCAGAGATATTTGTCATCGTAGAGTCTTTAGGAATAGGAGCTTATACATCCACTTACTATTCAGCATATAGAAGGATCAAGGGCAATAGCTTAACTACTTTAAGAGTTTTACCGCCAAGACGTGAATAAGAGTCATGAATCATACTCGGATATTTTATGAATGGAATTACCCCCAAAGCTCATATCATATATCACTTATGTCTAAGACATGGTAAAAGAAAAGAGGGATAGCTTTACATACTTGTTACATATCCACTGTATCCAAGATTGGTTCGTTACCCCTTTAGCTTATTTAATATGAAAGTTGCACTATTATGAATAAACATAGACTTTCCAGCTTATAAATCTAAAACCAATAACTTATAAGAATCATTTCTTCATTCACACTTTTTGATTAGTTAAGAATTTAATATAAATTGGGAAGCATTTCCCCTATATAACTCACCTAACTCAAACTTTCAATTAATCTCCAATTAGCACAGCAAAACAAATAACAACGACCACCATCCACATGCAATAAAACTACTTTAATATCATTCAATACAAGTGCTAAAGAGCCCACCCAAAACCACGATATGAAAATACGATTTTTGATCTTTACTTCATAAAATCACAACCATACGGAAAGGAGCACAATGTTGTTTTGAACAACAGCACCCGTACTCATTTATAATGATATTTCTAGTCCTTCAACATTTAAAAATTACCTTCAAATACAATACGAAAATAATGACAATACTAATCAAACTTTAATCCAAGTAGAACAACTTGAATTCTGTCTATTTACAACGTCAACAATAACAATGTAATTTTCTTACCTCCAACCCGACTTCATACAAAGTAATATCTCTATTACAACGTCATTAATTCCAATTTGCAAAGAAGAAACCCTACCTTAGCAACTTGGCTTCTCTATGTGGATGAAAGTTGATGGCTTCGATCAATTGGATGTTGATGCTCCTAGGATCACACCACATTATTGTAGACCTTCTAAGGGTGGGATTACCATGTAAAGATTAGGTTTGGGTCACTAATTAGGGATGCAAGTTCAGCTAGCCATGGCTGAAGTTCCAAGTCTTTCTATATCTCTATTTATCTCTAAGTGTAGAAGATAAAACAAATGTGGTCTTAGTCATTACTTGGCCTATATATGGTGTCCATATGGGGTTGACACATGTCCAGCCCCTAAGGGTGACATGTTTTCAGCCCCTACACGTGTATAGCACCCAAGAGTGGCATGAGTCCAGCTCCTACATGTGTCCACCTCATCCATACACCAACCAGCTACTTCCACGTGTCTTGGTGGGGCCCACTTTAGTAGGTGCATCACCTACTCAGTCCAAGTAGGTGCATCACCTAATTGAAGTAGGTGAATCACCTACTTACTCTTTTTTATAGGTTTGTAATCTAGTCTCATCTTAATAACTTGCGTGATTCTTGCTACTTAAGCTCGACATGTACTCAAGTAGATTAATTATGTAAAACATCCAATCCGGTAGCTTAAGCAAGTAGGTCGATTACCATGACTCATTATTTGTCCTCCAACTCCTTTCAAATCCTTCCAAACCTATTTCCAACCATCACTACACATATAGAACTAGTCTATGCAAAATATGGAGAATCACATCCTCCCCTCCTTTGGACCATTTGGGAATGTCATGGATAACATGGAAATTTTTAGAGAAACTAAATAAATGTTCCCATCTACAAAAGTGCGGGGTATAACATCCTTCCCCCCTTTAGAACATTCATCCTCGAATGTTAACAGGTCTCATAAGGTCATACAAGGATTTCTGGAAATCTCTATAATAGTTGTCATATATAGGTTTCTTATTAATCAATATAACCAATTTAGGAGTTTAGATTACCTGTGGGTATAGGGAACAAGTACGTATATTTAATCTTCATCTCTTCTTCGGCTTCCCATGTCATCTCTTGTCTATTCTCATTTAGCTATAAATTGAGCTCCTCTATCTGAGATAATAGATGTGGGAACCCCGTGAAGTCGTACTACTTCTTTGATATATAACCTCGCACAGGCCACAACGGAATATGTACTCCTAACTGGAAGGAAATGGGCTAATTTGGTCAACCTATCTACAATAACCCATATGGAATCATACTTCCATAGAGTGCGAGGTAACCCTATAATAAAATCTATATTAATTGCTTCCCATTTACAAGTTAGGATTTTCATCTCCTATAATAGTCCGCCATGTTTCTGATGCTCAATCTTAACTTTTTGATAATTTGGGCACTAGGCTACGAACTCTGCTATGTCTTTCTTCATTCCATCCCACCAATATAAATATCTGAGGTCATGATACATCTTGGTTGACCCTGGATAAATAGAATAGTAGGCATAGTGTGCCTCTCCCATCACCTATTGTCATAGCCTTGTAATCTCAAGTACATATATTCTGCCCCTTTATCTTAGCACTCCGTCAGGTATGATCGCGAATGGAGACTTTTCCTTTTAAACAGATGCATCCCTATACTGTGCCAGAACAGGGTCCTCATACTGGCATTGCTTTACCTATTCCATGATAGAGGATTCAGCAACTCCTCGAATAGAAACTCCACCATCATCAGAATCAGCCAACCGGATTCCAAGGTTAGCCAACTAGCAAATCTCTCAGACTATCTTTTTCTGTTTTAGTTGTACATCTACCAAGCTACCCATAGACTTAAGGCTGAGTGCATCGGCTACAACATTTTTTCCTTGGTGGTATAGAATATCAACATCATAATCTTTTAGAAACTCTAGCCACCTTTTCTGCCATAAATTCAGCTCTTTCTACTTAAAAAGGTATTGGAGACTTTTGTGATCCGTATAGATATCAACATGTACTCAGCTTGGATTACCAACACACTTGCGAAGCATTGATACATGGAAGAATGGATGTATTGCTTTTAAAATTGTTTGTAAGTCCAGCTCATAGGCAACCTTGCCTATTTGGCGGAGGATCTGATACGACTAATGTATATGGGACTAAGGTCCTCTTTCCTACTGGATCTCATTACTTTCTCTATGGGTGGTACCTTCGGAAATTCCCAATCATTAACTTCAAACTCTCGAAGTCAATGTCGATTACCTATGTATGACTTCTATAAATTTTGGGTGTCTAATAACCTCTTTTTCATGAGCTTCACCTTTTATACAACTTATTGGACCATGTCCAAGCCCATTAGTCGTGTTTTACCAATATCAACTAACCAATTGGCGACCTACACTGTCTGCCCTACAAAGTCTCATACGGGGTTATCTAGATTCTAGAATGACAGTTAGTATCGTAAGTAATCTTGACATATAGTAGGCAATTGTCCTAGATACCTTTGAAGTCAACCGTATAGGCCCGCAACATATCCTCTAGTGTTTAGCTAGTAAGCATAATCTATCCCTCAATCTTAGGGTACAATGGTGTATGAAGACCTATCTGTCTACCCAATCTCTTCTTGGACTGATTTTTAGTAGTTAGCTGTAAATTGGGCTCCTTCATCCGAGACACCAACTATGAGAAGTTTGTTAGGTCTCAAGACCCTCTCTTCCTATAAATTCACATTATCTCGGCTGAACAGGTAGTTACTGATTGAAGGAAAATGGGTTGATATTGTTAATCTGCAGATAACATTTCATATAGAATCATCTGTCTATGAAGTGCAAAGTGAGTCTTGTAGCTAGGGTTGTATTGTGGAAACTTCAACCTCGTGTATTACTTCTTACCTCTATTAGATGACATTAACTGGTACCCTTACCTTTTTGGGTTTTGTTTTGCTACCAAGCGGTGTCGAAGTTCCCCCACACAATGACCCCATAGCCGTTCTGTATTTTTCTTATCATTAACTGGTATTATATTGAATTACTGTGGCAAACAAGTGTGTCGTCCATTGGTACTCAGGTAATCTGGCTTATTTTTCTTGAGCCCTTTTATAACTCTATTAACCTAACTTATAATACTCTAGGTCCATACTCTCGTGTCATTGCTTCATCGTTAATTCAGATTCTTCCATGCTACCCCTTCTATTACCTAGCCCAAGATTTACCTTAGCTTTGTCTCACTAGTCCTCATGTTTTGCCTTGCCCTCTCCTCTTTTATCTTACAACCGGTATTGGGGTAACTCTTTAGTTCAGCCATGGCCATTTCCTTTTTGTAATTTGGTGGAACTTCTTTTTGTACTTGTCTATAACATATCCAAAATATCATAACCCTCTTTTCTTCATGTACTCCACCGCTTGGTCTTATGTTGCATATATAAATATTCACAGGTTGCACCACTACCTTTATACAACTTCTATAAGGTAGGCGTAATCCTTTTCATTTTTTGGTTCCTTCCATTAAACATATCCCACCAGCTGTCTTAAGACATTCATATCCATTATCATTCTTCTTACCATCCCAGTATCGATGCTCTAATTACTGTTATTATGGATATGATCTTTCAAGATATATTACAACCTTATTTTTCATCCTCTTTTTACTTCTCGGAAAATTTCAATAGAGTTTCCTCTATATTCCTTCCTATATCAAAACCTGTATGCAGGAGATACTTACAATGCCTTGCAGGGCCAACATATACATGCATATCACGGCCACATAGGGTGCCTAATACCAACAGCAAAAGGAGATATATATGATGGGGGAAGTCGAGATCTATTGATACATATACACCCTGGAAGAAGATTAATGATATACATGTAACTACATTGGTGGCGCCTCCTGATCCTGCCAATTATCCAAGGCATACATGCGATTCGAAAGGCCACTAGAACTGGAAGCTCCCCCATGGCCTCTACCATGACCTGCTGGTGCCTGCATACCTGTTATATCCCGTACTTCTATACCTAGAGACATGTTTGTAAGCTTCTTGAAAATCTCCATGTGATCCCTATTATCTATCACATTACCAAATAACTCTAAGGAAGGGAGGATGTAATGTCTCGTGAGAGGGAAGGTTGGAAATAGAGTTGTGAGACTCCGGAAAGAGTTGGAGGCTAAGAAATGAGTCGTAGGACTCGATTTACCTACGTAATCTATTAAGTCAAAAGTCGTATGCACTTGAGCTACTAAAGGATATATCAAACTTACGTAGCAAGGATTACATAGGTACGTAAAATAAGACGAGATTACGAACCCACGAGGAAGGGGAAAAGATGACACGTGGTAGCCAATGAAGAAGAGACACATGGTAGCACCTCAATCAAGCAGGTAACCCACCTGCTTGGGGTCAAATAGGTGAGCCACTTGCTTGGGGGGACCCCACTGCCACGTGGCATCCCCTAGTTGGCAGCATGATATGATGGCCAATCATGGCTCGACACGTGTCACCCTAAGGGGATGACATGTTTCACCTCCATGGAAGCCCATATATACATGTTAAAATGACTCTTAGTCATTTACTTATCCAAAAATTTCAGTCAAAAACGTGAACAAAGGGAACAAAACAAACCTAAGATTAAGAGAGAGTATTATGGAGGCAACAAGGTAAACAACGGTAAGCTTCCACTTTTTCTCCGTAAATTAAGTATACACAGTGTTCCTTAAATATGTGGAGATGTATATGTGTGTCTTAGGATGTCTACGGAACCATGGTTTCAGTTTTACACTAGGAACAAACAAGAAAAAGTTGAAGGAAAACATAGAAAGCCAAAAAAAGAGGGTCGGGTTTGGTCTCCAAAAGGTGAGCCCCCGACTTTCGTTCCGTGAATTAGTTATTTAAGGTATATAAAAGTTTTATAATTATGTGTTATAGCAAGAAATTCCAATTTGGGGGCAGCGGAGAAATGGCACAAACAGTCCGCAACTTTCAGCACGTTAAGGGGGTTTCTGAAGTTAATTTTCAGCAGGTTTGGGAAGCCGTTTGTTAAGGTATGGCTTGGTTCTATTATCCCACATTTTGGTAAGGTATTGTACATGATATGAAGTTGTTAATAATGAAAAATCATGGCTTGGTGCAGCACCAAACAGAAAACAAGCAGTCCACGCGATTTCAGCAAGTTTGAAAACGTTTCCGAGTTGCAATTTGGCAGTTTTGGCCAATTTCGGGTAAGGTATGGTTTATCCTCTTAAGTTGGTGTTTATGGTGTTGTTATGAAGTGTATTATATGTTTTTTAAGTGGCTGTAAACGTGAAAATATCATAGAAACGCTTGACGTTCGAAACAAACTAAATTGGAATCGCTATAGTTGAATTGTCGTCGAATTAAAGTGTTGTGCTTGTGGTGTACTGCTGCAGGTGTGATGGGGTTTGTTGTAGGGACTAAATGTGTTCTAAAAGGGGTTTGGTTTCTTATGGTAACAGCCTCATGAGCCCTCGTTTTGTATAAATAAAGGCTTTGCAAAATAAAGACTAGAAACTCTATTTTGGTGTCGTAATTTTCAGCAAGTTGTTTGGAGCTTGTGTTGCGTGATGTCGCCATGTTTTATATTTATATGTTTAAGGGTGTTGTTGTTGGTTGGCTGTAGTGATTAGGGATGTAATTGGAAATTCGGATAGGGCATTTTATAGGGGAGGTGCTGCCCAATTTTCGTTAATGCCTTAACTAATTAAAGAACTAGTCGAGGAGACGAATAAGGAAATAGGTTCCATGAATGCTAAGGTGCAACTGAGGGCATTGAAAAGTTAAGGTTTTTGATACTCGCATTTCTTCCATGTTAAATAGGGTCGAAGGACTAAGACGTGAACGTGATTAAGAGAAGTCCATACGAGGTATGTGAAACTTTCTTTTGGCATGTTTTTGGCATAAGTATGTAAAGCTATTCCTTCTTTTGGCATGTTTTGGTAAAAGTATGTAAAGCCTATCTGTTCTTTCTTTTGGGCATGTCCTACATCTATGTGACAAGTGATATATGTATGAATCTTGGGGTAACTCTATTCATGAGCTCTGAACATGATTCATGATTCATAATTCGTGTTCACTATTGAATGTTAAGACTCTTAAAGTAGTAAAGCTTCCATTCCTAAAGTCTTCTATATATTGAGAAGTAGTGTATGTAAAGTTATTCTTCCTCTCTTTTGGCATGAATTAGATGTAAGTATTATGTATATGAAGTTTGAATTTATTGCACTCTTAAAACTTTGAGGGCGAGTTAAGACTCTTGTTCACTTCCTACTTGTTAGAACTCTTGTAACAAGTTGAGTCATTACTTTTCAAGTCTTCTATGTGATAAGAAGTGGTGCATGTAAAGCTTGTCTTTTCCTTTTTCTAGAAAGACTAGAGTAAAGGTGCTATAGGATATGGATTTGGATATAGCCCCATTTATAGATTCTGGATGTAACTCATGACTTGTACCCACTTTTGAATGATAAAGGCCTTGAAGTAGTTGAACTACGACCCTTGAGCCTCCTTTAGGTTGAATAGGGTTGGGATGTGTAAGCTCTTATACCAAGGGGCTATTGAACATGCTTTATGATGATATCTAAGGGAATTTTGATATGTTATAGAGTTTTGCGTGCACGTATATGCAATGTGATATATATGGATCGGTCCAATTGTACCTCGACATATTTTGCTATGTAAGGATCGGGTCGTACGTTCCACGACAAGTTATGTATTATACGGATCGGGCCATCGTACCTCGACATTATTATACATTATACGGATCGGGCCATCGTACCTCGGCATCATCATGTAATATATGGATCGGGCCGTCGTACCTCAGCATTATCATGTGAATATGGATTGGGTCGTCGTTCCTTGGCATGTGCTTGTTGTATGCATGGATCGGGCTGTACGTCCCATAGTTCTAATAATATGCATATGTCTATCATGATAGATGATGTGTTTATAACACCGAGTCCCCGAGCGGGCCGGATATGTTACATGATAATAGTATACAGGACTTTATTTTGTGAGGTGAAGGTACAGTACCATATTAAATGTTATACTTGGTTTCCTGCATCCCTGTTTTAGTTGTTATCTCAGTTACGTTATGCTTATATATGTTGTACATGTATCATACTGACCCCCTTTTCTTCAGGGGGCAGCATTTCATGCCCGCAGGTACAGATGTTCATTTTAGAGATCTGCTAGCTCAAGATTTCCGCTCACCTATGTTGGAGGTTCTCCACTATTCCAGAGCCTAGTTTTTTTGTACTGGTCCTCCAGTGTATATATGTATTTGTTTATTCAGGGGTACGACGGGGCCCCTGTCCCTCTATATGTTACCGTACTATTCTTGGGGGTTTGTACACATGTATGTGTGGGTTGTTCATGAGTTTATTTCGGCTATGCCTATACGGCACGTTGTAAATGTTTTTACGTTATGGCAGCCTTGTCGGCTTGCATTCTCTTCCATGATACGATATGAATGAAGGAGGCTACATGAACATGAAAAAGTTTTAACCCATTTAGGTTTTGGAGGTTTTATCACATTACCCATAGTTCAATTTGGTTATATTTGAAAGTTACGTATATGGGGGTCCAAGTAGGACCCCAATCGCGGCCAACGGGGTTGGGTCATGACAAAAGTGGTATCTGAGCAGTTCGTCCATGGGTTGTCTGCAGATCGTGTCTAGTAGAGTCTTGTTTATCGATGTGTTGCGCGCCACATCTATAAATAGAGACTACATGATAGTTAGGATGTTACTCTTCTTTCATATCTAAAGATCGTGCAATAGAGCAGAGTCATAGGAAGTGAAATTCCTTATACTAACCTCTGATTTTAGTAGAAGGACAACATTGATAGAAGAAAGTGATTGATGATATTGGAAGTTACCAAGCACGCAGGTAAGCCAAGGCACAAAATATATGTACCAGGTAAGGTATTGAAGTATGATTGAAATATGAAGTTGAAAACTGAAAGAAAAGTAGACAGGGAAGTGTAACAGATGCAGTTCAAAGTTGGACATACAAGGTAAGTCTATTATTTTTATACTATTATTGGATATTGAAAGCCCTGTGTGGCTGCGATATGAGGTTATATTGAAAGCCCTGTGTGGCTGTGATGTGAGATGAATATATATATTGGCCCTGTGAGGCATTGTTGGTATTTTCTGCGTGCAAGTTTTGGGGATAGTTACGAAATGTAGAGGAAACTCTACCGAAATTCTCCCAAAACAGGAAAAGGAAATAATAAGATTCGGCAAGAAAAGGAAACTTAGCCCAAACTACATTAGAACTTATCAAGTTGCTCGTAAGGTAGATAAAGTTACTTGTAAATTGAACTTACCACCTGATTTGGAAACCATACGCCCAGTCTATTAGATATGGATGCTTCACAAATGTAGTGGTGGTCCACCTAGAGTATGTCCCATAAGTGAAGTGCATGAAATGGAAGAGTTATCCTACAAAGAGAAACTTATCGCCATCTTGGATTGGCAAATTAAAAGGTTACGAATTGAGGACGTGACTTCCGTCAAAGAAGTATGGCAAAACAAAAACAAAGGGAGGGGATGACCTAAGAAGTCGAAAAAGAGATCGAGGAAAGATACTCATACTTGTTCCCTATATCCAAGGGTAATTTGAACTCCTAAATGGAGAGGATGACGACTATTATAGAGAATGCCCGAAATCTCCCTGAAACCCTTCATTCTGTAGAGATATGTAGACTTGTGTTGTGGGTTCTGTTTATGTTTTATGGGTCCTGTGTATGTGTTCTGGACTTTTATATTCCATGACGGCCTTAATGGCCTTCGTGTCTTCTTGGGGGCATTATCCATATCTTCTTGGGGGCATTATTGAGACATGACCTAAGACTTTCTTTATCTAATAAATCATTTCATGTTCTCTGGATAATGCCCCCAAGAAGACATGGAATATAAAAGGTATAGGTTCGGCTTACATACTGGTGGGTTTTTGTAGGTGTCATCATGACCTGAGAAATCGAACCGTGACAGAATCTTTCAACTCAACTTTGTGGTAGAGGATTCTTATAACCTTAATTCATCTCCAAATCTCTTCCCACACTACAAAATTGACCTTAAAACCTATGAACAATTCATAATCGCCCGGTACAACCCTAAACGTAGATGGAGAATGGTTCGGGTCTTAACTTAGATATTTTTAAAGTGTTACATGTCATGAACTATATTATTAAAAAAATATAGGAAAATGAATGATGTGGTTGGTACTATGGAATATACTGATTGTGGAGAATGTGCAATGCATAAAATAAATATTATAATGCAATGGTCAAGATAAAACATAATCATTTCTTAAAACATCTTTAGAAACATATTAACATGGTCAATGAAAAACTCATAAGTAAGTCATAATTGAAATCATAGAAAATGAGAGACGGTTAACCAACATAAACCATGTGAGCTATAACATGGATTCCGATGTCATACCTCCCATACTAAAAAGATATTTTCCTACTTACCAAGGTAAGGACCATTTATATGAGCTATTTGTGGATCCACTAGCTTAAGCTTTGATTGTCCAACTAGGGACATATTATGGGGGCATATGGTTATGAGATCTAGGTGATTGATCCTAGTTCACTCGGTGCTAGGTAATGTCTCAATAACAACAACACAGTAAAATCCCACAACGTGGGGTCAAGTCTCAATAAAAATATCATAAATAACAAATCATAGTCTTTGAGAACAAAGGTAAGAATCTTGTAATACCAAGTTCTTCATAAAATACATAAAACCATAAGAATAGCTCATTAAAATATATCATGAACCTCAACCCAATTAAACACATAAGAGATACGTTATCAAAAGTATCTAGATCATGATAAGCTTTGCATAGAAAATCACACTTAAATCAAAGTGGCTAAATCATGAAAAAAAAACCTTCATGATGAGATTACTTCCCTTTTGAAGCAAACCTTAGTTTAATAAAGTTCATTAGTTTCATAAAGTTCATACTGATACTTCGTCTAAACCATCCTTAAAATCATAGTTCATAAATTAATAAAACATGCAAAATTCTTCAAACATAATTCATTGTTATAAATTAGGCATAATGTATGGGTTCATGTAAATTTCATCAAAAATGTGTAATTAAGATCAATCCATGCATAATAAGATCAATAAAGTAAAATAGATCATAATTGATTAAACCCAATGCAAGATCATCAAAAATTAGAGTGTAGGAAGAAATTATAAAAAGGAATTAAAAATACCTTGGGGCTCCATGGATGAAAAAAATTTCGTGGATGAAATTCCAACATACCTTGATGATCCTTAGACATGGAATTGAAAAGAAAACTTGAGTCCTTGAATCCTAACTTGACTTGTAGAAGAAGAACTTGAAAGAGTTCCTTGAGAGCCTTACATATTTTTAGGTGAGTGAGAGGGAATGGGGGGAAATTTAGAGAGTTTGGGTATTTATAGTTCATGGAAAAATAGCCCAAAACGGCATAGGTTTGACATAAAAAGAATATAAAATATCTAAAAGACCCGAGGAAATTAATTGTCAAAGGTTACCTACGGGCTTTACATATGGATCGTAGGTCACTCTATGGGTCAACAAATGGGCTCATAGAATCTGGGTGAAAATCCATATTTTTGAAGTTCCCTTTACGACTCACTCCTACATGCCGTAGATGCTCCTATGGTTTGTATACCTCTTCGTCTTATATGACCTTAGAATCCAAATCTCTGAACTTCACCCTATGAATCACCCTATAGGTCATAGATGGCCTGACGAGTCATAGACTCCATTCATCCTGTATAACTTCAAAATCTCACTTTTTGAAACTCCAACTATGGGACCATATGTGGACCATATATCCTCTTATAGTCTGTAAGACCACTCGTGCTGCCAACTCTACTAAATAGTGTCTCAGAACCCATCCTACGATTGCCTCCTATGGTTAGTAGGTCCTTGTACGTCTCGTAGGTCAGTTCGTAGGAACCTTTACCAGTGGATTCTACAACATTTTTCTTTCTAAAACATCTTTCCAAGTTTTAGGGTTTTACATTCAGCCTAGTGCTTTAGCAGCTCCAGCAAGTTGCTCGTCTTATTAGGTTACCTTATCTACTTCTGGTGACTGACAGAACCAAGGAAGCTTTTATGCTCTTCAGAATCGACAAGATCAAGAAGATTCCCCTGATATGGTGTGATCACTAGTATGTTAAGATTATTCCATTTTGATGCTTATGGCTTGTTAGATGTAGGAGAAAATATTTCCTTTATGACTTCTTGATTGTTATGAATTTTGATGTGACTCAATTTTAGCTAAATGGGTAAACAAAAATTATCAGATCTCAGTCTCAATTTTCTAGAAAATTACCTCAGTTGATCGAGTAGAGCTACATGCTTGATTTAGATATCATTCTTGTCATATATTAGCTTCAATATTTTTATACCTCAATCAACTATAGAACCAGATTTGTAAAATTTTAGCTTTCTAATGATCCAGTCATTGAATAGAAGGGTAGTACCTCAACGCCTATAGGTTAGTATGTTTCTTACCTTAAGGACAAAAAGATGATTTCCAAAGGTTGTATTTATCACCTAGTTCAGGTTAAGGATTCCAGTTCTAGAACCCCAACTCTTCAATCTATTCCGATTGTGAATAAGTTTTCATAAGTATTTCCTGAAGGTCTTCATAAAGTCCCTCCCAAAAGAGAGATCACTTTGGCATAGATCTGCTTCCAAATACCCAGTGTACCTCTATTCCTACGTACCGAATGGCTATAGTTGAGCTTAAGGAGTTAAAGAGAAGTTAAAGGACCTTCTAGATAAAGGCTTCATCATGCCCAGCTTTTCTCTATGGGGTGCTCCATTTCACTTTGTGTGTAATAAAAATGGTTCTCTCAAAATGTGCATCAATTACCGTTAGTTGAACAAGGTCACAATCAAGAATAAGTATCTTATCTATAGGAATGATGACTTGTTCGATCAACTTAGGGATACCAGTTTCTTCTCTAAGATAGACCTCACATCAGGCTATCACCAACTTAGAGCTACATAATGTGACATTCCAAAGAGAGCCTTCAGGACCAGGTATGGTCACTATGAATTTATGGTTATGTCTTTTGGTCTAACAAATGCTCCTAAATCTTTTATTGATTTGATGTACATGGTGTTAAAGTAGTTTTTTGATATATTCATAATTAACTTCATAGATGACATATTGATTTATTCTCGGAGTGAGGAAAGCATGCAAGCCATTTGAGGATTGCAAATTCTTAGGGACCGCTAGTTGTTTTCTAAGTTTAGCAAGTGTGAATTTTTGTTAGGTCAATAGCATTCCTTAGCTATTTTGTCTAACGAGAGGGCATATAGGTTGATCCTCAAAATGCTGAAGCTATTAAGAACTAGCCTATACATTTTTGTCCTTCAGATATTAGGAGTATCTTTAGCTTGGCTGGTTCCTATAGACAATTAGTGGATGAATTTTCCTTTATTGTTTCTCCTTTGACCAAGTTGACTAAGAATAAAGTCAAATTCCAATGGTTCGATGCTTTTGTGAAGAGTTTTAGGAATTGAAGAATCGACAAACTACAACCCCAATTTTGACTACCAGATGATTTTTTGGTTCATTGTGATGCTTCTAGAATTGGTCTTAGTTATGTGTTGATGTAACATGGAAAGGTCATAGCTTATGCTTCTAGGAAACTTAAATTTCAAGAGAAGGAATACTTGACTCACCATCTTCAGTTTGTGGCAGTGGTTTTTTCCGTGAAGATTTGGAAGCATTATCTTTATGGTGTTCATATGGATGTGTTAACTAATTATTAGAGTCTTCAGAACCTATTTAATCAGAAGGATTTGAATCTTCAAAAGGGGGTGGCTTAAATTGTTGAAGTATTATGATATGAGTGTTTTATACTATCCAATTAAAGTTAATGTTGTGGAATATGCTCTTAGTAGATTGTCCATGGGCAGTGTTTCTCATATTGAGGATAAGTAAAAGGAGTTGATTTGTGATGTTCGTAGACTTGCACCTTTTGTATTTCGATTGGTTGATTCAAAAAATGGTGGAGCTATTGTTCAGAATATTTCAAATTTTTCTCTTGTGATGGATTTTAAGGCAAAATAAATTGAGGATCCAATCTTGGTTTAGCTAAAGGAAGTGGTTCTTAAAAGGACCATTGAAGATTTCTTCCAACGGAGAGATGGTTTGCTTCCATATCAAGTTTGGTTGTGTATTCCGGATGTTAAAGGCTTTACGCAACAAATTTTAGAAGAAGCTCACAATTCCAGATATTCTATTCATCCCAGAACCACTAAGATGTACCATGACCAATGGAAAGTCTATTGGTGGATGACATGAAGAAGGATATCATGGATTTTGTGGCTAAGAGTCAGATTTTGCAAACAAATTATGGTTGATCATAAAAAATCAGGCGGTATAGCTCAGAATATTGATATTCCTACTTGGAAGTAGGAATATTTAAATATGGTCCTCATAACAGGCTTACCTTGTACGTGTCGATAGCATAATTATATATCGGTGATTATAGACTGAATGACTAAGTCAGAACATTTCCTTCCACTTAAGACTCCATGTCAAGCAAAGGAGTATGCTAGACTTTACATTCCACAGATGGTGAATGTAGGACCCCAAAAATTAGAAAGTAGAGGATAGAAAGAAAAGTCCAAAAAACAACTGGTGCACTAGTTCCACGAGCCCTTTTACGAACCATAAAAGGTCGTACGAGTCGTGGAATCTAGTCATGGAAAGAGTCTTTAAAGATTGGGGAAAACTTTTTCCACTGATGACTTAGATGAGACCCTTTACGGGTCGTATATTATTCGAAGGTCCATAGAAGGACCTCGTGGAAGTGTCCTAAGAGTTTGGCAAAAATCAAAGCGCAGAGTATTTATAGGGGACTAACTATGGACCGTATAAGGTCCTATTGTCCATAGGGGATCCTCTAGAAGGATATTAAGAGGGTTAGTTTGTAAGACTCCAGAAGTCAAAGAGTTAAACCCAAAATAAATCCTCAAAATTTTGACTGACTTCAGCCTTACGAGCCACTCTATGACTTGTAGATAGTCCTACGACTCATAAGAATGAGTCGTGGAATGACCCTTAGTAGTTGAACATTACCAAACCTCAAATGAAGGTCTAATACTCATGTTTATGGTCCATAATGCTTTAGATGACCCACAGACAAAACTCGTAGGTACACTTTAGAGGGAATGTCTCAGAAGTCCCTCAAGTTCAAGTCCATGACTTGACAGGACAAATCGTAGAAGTTGTTATAGTTCATAGGAATGAGTCGTAACAAAACTTCAGAGACCTATGTAATTGTAGGTTTTGGAGACCTGTAGGAAGAGTCTATGTTATGAATCATAGACAAGTTTATGATTCGTGCAAACTTTAGAGACTCAAAATTCAGGCCCTTTCCCAGACCTGCAAGACGAGTTATTTTGACGACTCATTAATCCTTTTACGACCCGAAGAAAGGGTCTCGTAGGGTCAAGTTTCATATTTAATGAGGGATATTTGTTTTATTTCACAGGTTCCATTCAATGAACCTAGACATAATTAGGGCCAAGTTCAACCCTATAAATACTCAATTCTTTAAAAAATCCTTATTCACAAGTCATTACCTCAAACTTTCTCAAAGGCAAGAACTCCAATTGATCTCAAGGTTTCTCATAATTATACAAGGTAGGGTTAGAGATATTTTCAAGATTATTCTTCAATTCTAAGTTGAATTCAAGCCAGGTATGTAGGGATTGAATTATGAGCCCTTTAACCCATGAAGTCCCGAAGATTTCCCAATTTTTCATTCAATTTCCATTGATTATGAACCCTAGTTTTGATGAACTACATTAGGTTTATCTGATTTTGTTTTTAGACATTATCAATGATTATTATATGTATGTTTTCATATCAATTGCGTGATTTTAAGTTTAAAAATGAATACTCGTGCATAAAGCTAATTTCAAGTTATTATTATGAAAGTTAAAGATTAGTTTTTGAGTAGATCATGAGTTCAATGATTTTTAATGAGAGTTTCTATGATTTAAAGTTGAGATAATTATTTTAATGATGAAGTTATGATGATGATCAAAGCTAAGATCAAAGATATTATTATGGTGTGATAAGTCTAATTCTCACACAATTATGTTAAAGATGGTGATAAGTACAATTCTCACCAAAGTTATGGATTCGTATGAATCAGTAATGTTAATGAGCTATTCCTAATATAATTTAAAAGATTTATTGATAGGCAGTAACTATCTTTTTCTATTATGTTATGATCATATTTTATGAGTTTCCATTGTGATATTGGCTAAGCACCGAGAGAGCTTTTAGGTTAGGTTTGGTTCGGCAATGTAGTTAATTACCCAAGGAAATCCTAGTAGCAACCTAAAGTCCCAAACTATATTTCCCGCATAGGTTTCCTTCATAGCCTAGCTAGTGGATCCAAATATAGCACAGTTAAGTTGAGTTGAGATAAGTAACATAAAGAATTATACCCTGGCAAGGTAGCCTCCCTCTTCTCGATGTGGGATCATTTGATTCTAAGTAATAGCTCGCTTGGTCTTAGATGCCAGTTGAATGTACTATCCCACACAAGTTAAATATCAAGTTATGAGTTTTATGATGAAGTTTTATGATATTCATTGACAATAAGTTTAATATGTTTTCAAATGCTTTTAAGCATTACTCATGCTCATTATGATTGGTCATGCATCTTATGGTATATTGATTATGTTTCTTTAGTTGTTCATGCATACCTCACATACTTAGTACATTCAAATATACTAACAAATATTTTTCCTACATTGTCTCATAATGCATAACTGGAAGACACTCACGACCATCTTATTTATGGATAGAGTTGATTAGTTTTTCAAGAAGTTGGTGATTCCTCATTCTGTCGAGGATATTACTTTTGTTCTTGTTGTTTAGTTGAATTTATTCTATTTTGTGGTGAGCTAGGAGCTTATCCTAAGCCCCCGTCAAATACTAGACTAGAGGAATGTTAGACAACTTATGATGTAGTCCTTTTTCCATGAGTTGTTACTTTCGCTTATAAATTTTATCACCATGTTCATTACCTTATGAATAAAATGTATGATAAGATGGATTGGTTAGGTTCCATTGGAACACGATCGCCATGTTGCACCTTGGCCCTTGTTTGGGTCATGATTAATTTGGTATCAAGGACAGGTTTAGAATAGTACTAGATAGTCTAAAATACCGCTTTAAGTAGAGTCTTATTCATTGGTATGAAGCGCACCACATTCATGAATGGTCACTAAGTCTTTCCCTCTAATAAATATTTTTAGGAAAGTCTTACTTCTTTCATGATCTATGTTGTATAGTAGAGTGGTCAGTAAGTCTTTTCCTCTAATGCTTGTTTTTTAGAATTTTCAGAATATGCCTCCACGAAGATACCCTACTAGAGGAAATATGGTTGAGGATGAGAAACAGGCTCTGAAAGATCCTATGAATGATAAAGTCTCCAATGCTGAGTTTCGAGTGGCCTTTGAAGTACTTGCTCAGGACATTACGGCTCAAGTTAACCGTAAGGTGGTTTTTCTCGTGAACCCAAATATTGTGGTTCCAAAGTTGATGACGATCCACAAGGGTTTGTTGATAACATCTATAATATTGTGGATATCATAGAGATTAGCTAGGTTGAGAGGGAGGAGTTAGCCACTTACCAATTGAAGGGTGTTGCCTATATTTAGTATGATCAATAAAAGAATAAGAGATCTAGAGAGGTGGATCTCATGACTTGGGATGAGTTCAAAGGGGTGTTTCTTGATCGCTTCTTCCCATTGGGATTGAGGGAGGCCAAAGTACAAAATTTCATCATCCTTAAGCAAGGTGGTATGAGTTTAAAGGAGTATGCCCTCAAGTTTACTCAATTGTCAAAGTATTCTCCATTCATGCTTGCTGACTCAAGAGCCTGTATGAGCAAGTTTGTATCGTGTGTGCTGGATATGGTCTCAAAAGAGTGCAAAACGGCTATATCAATTTAGGGGATGGAAATATCTAGACTCATGACCTATGTGGAGCAAATATAGGGTAAGAAGCTTAAGGAGACGAATAGAGATTCCAAGAGAACAAGGACCGATGGTGGTGAGTTCTCACATGGTAAGTCTAAAGGTGGTGGACGTCCTCATTTTCTCAAGAAGTAATCTGGCCAAGGATCTTCTAATGCCACTTCCCCAAGGTTTGATAAGGATAGGGTGCCCAACCCTAAGCCTCAAAGAGGTTCTCCAATTAGTCAAGTTACTCTCGCATGCAAGAAGTGTGGTAAGAACTACAAGGATGA
The DNA here is from genome assembly GCF_947179165.1 of Solanum dulcamara. Lineage (NCBI taxonomy): Eukaryota > Viridiplantae > Streptophyta > Magnoliopsida > Solanales > Solanaceae > Solanum > Solanum dulcamara. The sequence goes on from NC_077240.1 coordinate 51,677,829, forward strand.
ATGCCTAGCCGGTTTGAATATGTGCTATCAGTGTGGAAATCCAATTCATCATGATAAAGAATGCAAGGTCAAAGATGGATGTCCTCAAGGTCAAGGTGCTCAAGTGCAACCAAAGGGTGGTCACCGCAATAATAGGTTTTAGTCTCTCAATGTTAGGCAAAAGGTGGAGGAGAATCTCGATGTTATTAATGGTATGTTATGGGTCTTTCACTATGATTTTTATGCCTTAATTGATCCAGGTGCAAATTTGCCTTTTGTTTTGCCTTATGTGGCCACGAGATTTGATGTTAGCCCCAAAACATTGTTAGAGACTTTTTACATTTATACTCCTGTAGGTGAGTTGATTGTGTCTAAGAGAGTTTATAGAAGTTTTCTAGTTATGGTCTTCCATAAAGTTACCCTATGTGATCTAGTTGAACTTGAGATGACCGATTTTGATGTTATCCTTGGTATGGATTGGCTATATACGTATTATACTTCAATTGATTAGAGAACCCAAGTGGTTAAGTTCCAATTCCCAAATGAGACAGTCCTAGAATGGAAGGATAGTAATTTTGTGTTCAAAGGTCAATTCATTTCATTCCTTAAAGCTCAAAGAATTATTTCCAAGGGTTGTATTTACAATCTTGTGAGGGTTACGGATGAGAATTCTGAAGCCCCTATTCTAGATTTTGTCCCTATCATAAATGAGTTTTTGGATATGCTTGTTGATGATCAACCTGGCGTTTCTCCCAAAAGGGAAATTTATTTTGGTATAGACCTTCTTTCCGATAATCAACCTATTTCTATTCCTCCTTACCGAATATCCCTGGCAGATTTAAAGGAGTTTAATGATCAATTGAAAGACTTGTTAGACAAGGGTTTCATTAAGCTAAGTATATTCCCATGGGGTGCTCCCGTATTATTTGTTAGAAAGAAGGATTAACTACATATGTGCAATGACTACCAGCAATTAAACAAGGTAACCATCAAGAATAAGTACACAATTCCGAGGATTACAAGGGGCAAGTTACTTCTCCAGAATAGATCTTCGTTCCAATTATCACCAATTGAGGGTGAGGGAGTGTGATAATCCCAAAATGGTATTTTGGACAAGGTATGGCCATTATGAGTTCCTAGTTATGTTATTTTATTTGTGATAATCCCAATTCCCCCGTGACTTTTATGGTTTTGATGCATAGGGTGTTCAAACAATATTTGGACATTTTTGTAATTGTGTTCATTAATGACATTTTGGTTTACTTTCGGAATGAGGAAGACCATGCTAATAACCTAAGGATTATGTTGCAAACCCTAAGAGATAGGTAACTATTTGCTAAGTTCAACAAATGTGAGTTTTGGTTTAGGGAGGTGTCTTTTCTTGATCACATTTTTTTCGGTCAAGGAATTACGATTGATCCTAAGAAAACTGAGGAGGTTAAAAATTAGCCTAGACCATTATCTCCTTCAGATATTAGTAGTATTTTGGGCCTAGCCGAATACTAGTGGAGATTTGTGGAAGGATTTTCATCGATCGCATCACCTTTGACCAAGTTGACTCAAAAAAGGTGAAATTTCAATAGTCAAAAGTATGTGTGAAGAGTTTTCAAAAGTTGAACGTTTGTCTCACTACTGCCCCTTTATTGACCTTGCCGGAAGGGTCTCATGGTTTTGTGGCATAGTGTGATGCTTCAAGGGTTGGTCTTGGTTGTTTATTAATGTAACATGGTAAAGTAATAGCCTATGCTTCTAGGCAACTTAAGGTAGACGAAAGAAATTATCTAATCCAGGATTTGAACTAGCAGCGGTTGTGTTTGCTCTAAGGATTTGGAGACACTATCTTTATGGTGTCTATATGAATATGGTAACCGACCATAATAGTTTACACTATGTGTTTAAGTAAAAGGATTTGAACCTTCAATGAAGGAGATGGGTTGAATTTTTGAAGCATAATAATTTAAGTGTATTGTACCATTCTGGTAAAGCTAATGTGGTTGTCGATGCACTAAGTAGATTGTCCATGAGTAGTGTTGCACATGTTTAGAAAGGTAAGAAGTAATTGATTAAAGATGTTCATAGATTGGCACATCTACGTATATGGTTAGTTGACTCTAATGATGTAGGTGTTCTTGTTCATAATGGTTCAGAATCCTCTCTTGTAGAAGATATTAAGGCTAAGTAATAACATGATTCGATGTTAGTTGAGTTGAAGAAGTCAGTTTCCGAAAAGGCCATTGAGGCTTTCTCTCAAGGGGGAGATGGTGTGCGACGTTACCATGGTCGCTTGATTGTACCTAATATTGATGGGTTGATAGAGTTGATATTGAATGAGGCCTATAGTTCTCAATATTTGATTCATCTGGGTTCAACCAAGATTTATTGTGATTTAAGAAAGGTGTATTGGTGAAATGACATGAAGAAGGAAATAGCAGAGTTTGTAGCCAAGTGTCCAAATTGCCAATAAGTTAAAATTGAGCATCATATACCGAGAAGTTTAGCCCAAGATATTGAAATTCCTACTTAGAAGTGGGAGGATGTGAATTTGGATTTTGTAATGTGTTTTCCTCTCACTAAGAAGCAACATGATTCCATTTGGGTTGTTGTAGATTGAATGAACAAGTTGGCTTATTTTCTACCAGTTAAGACTTTCTATGGTGCTGAAGATTATGCTATGTTGTATGTTCGTGAGTTGGTAAGACTTTATGGTGTGCCCTTGTCCATCATATCGGATCGAGGTACACAATTCACTTCACACTTTTAGAAGTAGTTTCAAAAACGTCTCGGTACAAAGGTTAATTTGATTACCGCTTTTCATCCTAAACACGAGGTCAAGCCGAAAGGATGATTCAAAAGTTAGAGGATATATTAATAGTGTGTGTTATTTATTTTAAAATAAGTTGCGATGAACATTTGCCATTAATTAAGTTTGCCTATAGTAATATTTATCACTCTAGCATCCAAATGGCTCTTTTCGAAGCATTGTATGGGAGGAGATATAGATCCCCAGTAAGATGGTTGGAGTAGGGGAGATGGCCTTGATTCATGCAGATTTTGTGATAGATGCTATGGAGAAGGTAAGACTCATAAGGGAGAGGTTTATGACGACCCAAAGTCATCAAAAGTCTTATTTCGATGTTAGGAAAAGAGAGCTTGAATTTGAATTGGATTATTGGGTATAATTGAAAGTTTCACCCATGTAGGCTGTAATACATTTTGTTAAGAATGGAAAATTGAGTCCTAGATACATTGGACCTTATAAGATATTGAGATGTGTTGGCAAGGTGGCTTAGGTGTTAGATTTTCCACTTGAGTTAGCAATGCCTCACCCGGTGTTTTATGTGTCTATGGTGATCCAACTTTCATTGTGCCATTAGAACATATAAGTGTCAAAGAGAAGTTGACTTATGAAGAAGTTCTGGTGCAAATCTTAGACCGGTAAGTAAGAAGTTAAGAATAAAAGAAGGTGTGTCCGTCAAAGTGTAATGGAGAAATCAACAAGTAGAAAGTGCAACTTGGGAGGAGGATGCGGATATGATGAAATGATACCCGTACCTCTTTCCCCCTACTCAAGCCTAAAGTAGTAAGTTGTTATTATTCAAGATTAATTAAACTCTTATGTATTCAGTTCCTCCTATGTCATTCATATGCATACATGTTCATGAAAGTTGATTTTAAAGTCATGATTTTATGTTAAGTTTAAGTTTTCATGTTTTATGCATTTTAAGGTGTCACCATGCTTATGTTGAGTTGCTAGTCCCCTTTTTGTGTCCTTGCTATGATAATTTTATCTCATTCGAGGATGAATATTCCCAATGGGGAGATATTGCAAGACCCAAGAAGTCAGAGAATTGGAAACCAAAAGAAATCCTCAAATTTTGACTCCCTTCAGCCTTATGAGCCACTCTACGACTCGTAGATAGTCCTACGACTCGTAGGAATGAGTCATGGAGTGACCCTTCATAGTTGAACATGAACAACCTTAAAGGAAGGTCTTACGACTCATGTTTACTGTTTGTAATACTTTAGATGACCCATAAACACAACTCGTAGGTACACTTAGAGGGATAGTCTTAGAAGTCCCTCAAGGTCAAAAGTCTACGAACTTGACAAGACAGATCGTAGAGGTTGTTATGGGTGGTAGGAATGACTTGTAACAAAATTTTAGAGACCTATGTAATTGCAGGTTTTAGAGACTTGCAAAATGATTCTACGACTCATAAACAATTGTATAATTCATAGACATGACCTGTCTGGAAATTTCAGAGCTCAAAAATTAGGCCCTTTCCCAGACCTGCAGGACAGGCCATTTTGATGACTCATCAATCCTTCTACGACTCGAAGAAAGGGTCTCATAGGGTCAAGTTTCAGATTTAATGAGGGATAGTTATGTTATTTCATAGGTTACGTTCAATGAACCTAGACACAATTAAGGCCAAGTTCAACCCTATAAATACCCAATTCCTTAAAATTTCCTTATTGACAGGACATTCCTTCAAATTTTCTCAAAGGCAAGAACTCCAATTTCTCTCAAGGTTTGTCTTCAATCTACAAAGTAGGGTTCCAGATTTCTACAAGATTCTTCTTCAATTCTAAGTTGAATTCATGCAAGGTATGTAGGGATTGATTCATGGATGGGTCCTTTCATCCATGAAGACCCAAATATTTCTCAAGTTGCATTAAGCTGATTTGATTTGATTGTTAAATGTTATCAATAATTATTATATTCATGTTTTCATATGAATTATATTATTTTAAGTTGAAAAATAAATCCCCGTGCATAAATCTAATTTCAAGTAATGATTAAGAAAGTTAAAGATGATTTTATGAGTTGGTCATGAGTTCGATGATTTTCAATGAAAGTTTCTATGATTTAAAGTTGAGATAATAATTTTAATAATAAAGTTATGATGATGATCAAAGTTAAGATTAAAGATGTTATTATGGTATGATAAGTCCAATTCTCACAGCATCATGTTAAAGATGGTGATGAGTACAATTCTCACAAAAGTTATGGATTTCTATGAATCACTAAAGCTAATGAGCTATTCCTAATATATTTTAAAAGATGGATTGATAGGCAGTTATTATCTTTTCCTATTATGTTATGATCATATTTTATGAGTTTTTGTTGAGATATTGACTAACCACCAGAGGGCTTCTAAGATGGTTCGATCCGATAATGCAGTTAGTTATCCAAGAAAATCCTAGTAGCTACCAATATTTTCAAACTATGTTACCTGCATAGATTGACTTCATGTCCTAGTAGTGGATCCAAATATAGCATAGTTGAGTTTATTTGAGATGAGTAACATGACGGAGTATACTATTATAAGGTAGCCTCCCCTTTCTCGATGTGGGATCATCGAATTCCATGTAATAATTTGCATGGTCTTAGATGTCGATTAAATGTATTATCCCATACAAGTTAAATGTCAAGTTATGACATTTATGATATGCATTGACCATAAGTTTCATATGTTTTGAAATACTTTTAAGCTTTACTCATGTTCATTATGATTGGTGATGCATCTTATGGAATATTTATTATGTTCCTTTACTTGTTCATTCATACCTCACATACTAAGTAATTCAAGTGTACTAATGTATATTTTGCCTATATCTCATAATGTTGGGCCGGACGACACTCCCTACAATCCTATTTGTGGCTAGAGTTGATTAGCTTTTGAAGAAGTTGGTGAGTCCTCATTCTATTGAGGACATGACTTTTTTCTTGTTGTTTACTTGAATTTCTTCTGCTGTTGGGGTGAGCTAGAAGCTTGACCTAAGCCCCCATCAAAGACAAGACTAGAGGCATGTTAGACAGCTTATGATGTAGTTCTTATTGGACATCTATTGAGTTGACTTCTCTTAGTCCCTTTTTTCATGAGTTGTTACTTTTGCTTATATATTTTATTACAATTTTATTTACCTTATGAATACAATGTATTCTAAGATGTCATTGATCATCTCTTGTCTATAATAATAATTATCACTCTAGCATCCAAATGGCTCCTTTTGAAGCCTTGTATGGGAAAAGATGTAGGAATCCGGTAGGGTGGTTTGAAGTAGGTGACATGGCATTGATTGATCCATATTTGGTAATTGATACAATGGAGAAAGTAAGTCTCATAAGAGAAAGATTGAAAACAACTCAAAGTTGTCAAAAGTCCTATTCGTACACTAGAAAGAGAGAACTTGAATTTGATGTGGATGGTATGGTGTATTTGAAGATTTCACCTATGAAAGGGGTAATGCGGTTTGGTAAGAAAGAGAAGTTTGGCCATAGATATATAGGACCCTATAGGATATTTAAGAGCATTGGCAAAGTAGCATATGAATTAGACATCCTACTAGAGTTGGCTTTGGTTCATTCGGTATTTCATGTATCAATGTTGAGGAAGTTTGTGGGTGATGTAAATTTTATTGTGCCAATGGAGAATACAAGTATTGAGGAGAATTTTACTTATGAGGAGGTCCCGATTGATATTTTAGACCGGCAAGTGAATAGCTTAAGAAATAGAAATGTTGCATCCGTCAAAGTGTTATGGAGGAATCAACAAGTAGAGAGTGCTACGTGGGAAGCGGAATCAAACATGATGAAGCATTATCGATATCTCTTTTCTTCCACTCAAGCCTAAAGGTACTAAGTTTTTCATGATCAAATCGATTAAACTCCTACGTTTCTGTTCCACATGTCATTCATATGAATGCATGATAAATGAAAATGATTTTCTCAAAGATTATGTTTTATGTTAAGTAGGAAGTTTACATGTTCTATGTCTTTTTTCCGAAGTGTCCTCATAATCATGTTGGGTTGTTAGTCCTTTCTCCATGTCCTTGCCATATTAGTTGAATCTCATTCGAGGACGAATGTTCCCAAGGAGGAGATATTATAACATCCTTCAAAAATGCTCATAAGTGCCTTAAAAATGCCTTAGGAATAGGATGCTCAAGTAATGCATTATCCTTAATCTTTTTGAAAATATGAGTTCGGAATATCGATCAGTTGGTCAAAACCTACAGGGAAATAGTTTCGATGGATTTTTAGGACCCGAAGATCGAAAGATAGATTTCTTAAGAAACTGCACAAAACCAAAAGGTCCACGACAAGTCTGCATCGCAGACCTTGCTGTGTGTTTTTGGCCGAATTTAATTTTTAGTTAGGGCACTGTAGACTTTTCCCTAAATTGTTAGCTAATGAACCTAGACGTTTTAGGACCTAATTCAATTCTATAAATTAACCTAAACCTCTAATTCTATTCATTCTTCTATAATTCACCTAGTTAAATATTTCTCTCCCTACAAAAGATTCTCAAGGACTCCATTGAAGACTTCAAGTAAATTCACTCTAGCTCTTCATAAAAACTCTCGTGTTCTTCCAAAATAATTGGTGTTCTCACTTAAGGTATGTGGGTATTTATTAATGGACTCTTTCTTCCATGAAGCCCAATCAATTTCTCAAGTTTTTTATCAAATTAAAGTATGGTATTTTATGAGTTTTATGATCTCTATACCTATTGCATGAATTATGATTCAAAGTATGATGGTTATTGCATTAAATTAAAGTGTTTTCCCACGAATTCTTCTATTTTAATTTCTAGGGCTTATGATGTAAATTATGAGTATTTTGCATTATACTTCCAAGGGATATTATCTTTTTGAAATTACCTATGGGTTGATATAATATTTATGATCATGCATGTTTTTAAGTTAATTTGATGATTTTCAAGTCAATTGATGATGCTTTCATGTCTTACCCTAATTTCAAGTATAAGCTATTATCATGAATTTCCAAGTATGAATTATGTCTATGTAAGTATGATTGTAATGATGAATGGACAGTTCCCACATTACAAGTATGTTATGAAAATGAGCTACTATATGATTTCAAACCTACGATCATGACTATAATATATGAAATTATGATTTCTATGCTATGTATATATTCCATAAAATTTGACTTAGCACCGAATGTGGACTTGAGGTGGGATCCTTATATAAAGTCTTTTGTCTCATAACTATATGCCACCGTAGGATTGCCTTTATGTCCTAGCCAGTGGATTCACATATAGCACATGCATGACCCACTTAGCAGGGTAGAGTCTACCTTGGCTAGTAGATTCCCCTTTTTCTTCATTATATGAGGAGACAACGGGATTCCACATATGTATGTTCTCTTGTGTATGCTACAATTTTAAATTATGCTTTTTAAATGCTTTGGTCAATATGATTTTCCTCATGTCTTTACTTACCTCATCTTATCATGTGATTTACTTGACCATTGCATCCCATGATTTTTGTTTCATATCGCGCCCACATACTTAGTACATTCCAATGTACTAATGCATACTTTTTTTCTACATTGTCTCATATTATAGGGGTTGAGGTTGAGGATCACACTTATCTACGTGGCTAGTTAAGCTTTCCTATCGTAGCAGTTGTGGTGAGTCCTCATTTATCGGAGACTAGTTATTGAGCTAGTTATTATTTTTAAAGACTTTTGCTATGTTTCATATTGAGGATGAGATAGGGACATGTCTTAGCCCCGCCCATATTCATGAGTAAAGGCATCTGGTTTGACAAATGTTTTGGGTTTATTTTGTAATATGACATTCTTAAATTTCTATTCATAGTTTAGACTCTCTTATGAAGTTTCCGCTTTTGCTTTACCTTATAAATGCTTATGATATGTACAAGAGGCTTGGTTGGATCCCTTCTAGGTTTCAATCGCCATGTTACGACTAGGCCCTAGGTTGGGTCGTGACAAACTTGGTATAAGAGTGCAAGGTTCTTTTTTTCAAATGTCCTAGGGTATCCAATATGCCACATCAAGTATAGTCTTATTCATGGGTGTAAAGTGCGCCAAACTTTTGAGTAGGAGGCTATGATGCGTTTTAGGAATTCTCACTTCTTTCGTGATCCATGTCGTGATATAGAGTTTACCATAAGACTTCTTTTCCCTAATGGTCTTTCTTTGTGATTTTCAGAAAGATGGTTCCAAGAAGACCACCATTTCTAAGGGGAAATAATGTTAATGAAGCCCAATCTCGCCCGATTCCTTAAGACAATGGTCCTCTACCAGACCAAGTGACTAATATGGAGTTCCGCACCGCTATTACTATGCTAGCTCGAGTGGTAACCAACAAAGGTATTGTGATACCTCCTAATTTTCCTACTCTAGCCTCAAGAGTAAGGGACTTTGCACAAATGAAAACTACAGAGATTCATGGCTAAACAGTTGATGAGGATCCTCAAGAGTTCATTGATGAGGTCTACAAGATAGTGAATATTATAGGGGTGACTTCGAAACAAAAAGCATATTGGTGGCTTACCAACTTAAGGGTGTTGCTCAAATATGGTACACCCAATGGAAGTTGGAGATGGTGGATGAAGGTCCTATTGAATGGGAAGCTTTCAAACTTGCTTTCCTTGATCACTTTTTCCCTCTTGAGTTAAGGAAGGCTAAAGTGTTGGAGTTCATAAATCTTCGACAAGGAAATATGGGGATGAAGGACTATGCCCTCAAGTTTACTAAGCTATCCAAGTATGCTCCTTCAATAGTTGCCGATCTACATGACCAAATGAGTAAATTTATATTGGAGGTGTCCAACTTAGTTTCTAAGGAATGTCGCACCGCTATGCTTGTTAAGGAGATGGACATATCTCGGCTAATTACTTTTTCAAAACAAATTAAAGGAGAAAAACTCAAGGAAATGAGGATAAGGGATTCTAAGAGGGCCCGGTATGAAGGTGGGTTCTCCAATGCTAGGAACGTTGGTAGTAGTGGACACTCTTATCAAGGCCAAAGCTCAGAAAAGAAGTTAGCTAATGATAGGGTACCATACCCTAAAGCTCAAAGAGAAGGAGGTGTAATTACTCGTAACCCTTCTTTTTCTAAGCGAGCCAATTATGGATAGCATCATAGAGAAATGTGCTTGATGGGATTGGGTGCTTACTATAGATGTGGAATGATGGTCCATAAGTGATTCGAATGCCCTCTTGTTGCCAACAAGGGTGAAGAAGGTCATCCTCTAGGAGGCCAAGTACAATAAGGCGCCTAAGCTCAATCTAATGGTGGCCAATGCAACAACCAATTCTATGCTCTTCATGCTAGACAAGAGGTTGATGAGGCTCCTGATGTGGTCAAAGGTATGTTACGAGTCTTTAACTTTGATATTTATGCATTGCTTGATACGGGTGCCAACTTGTCTTTTGTTACTTCTTACATTGCTATGAGAATTGATGTGCACCCTAGGTGTTAATAGAACTCGTTTTGATTTATACTCCCGTTGGTGATTCGGTATTAGCCAAGAGAGCTTATAGAAATTATCCCATATGGGTATTGCACAGAGTTATTCAATGTAACCTTGTTGAACTTTATATGACTGGTTTTGACATCATTCTTGGTATGTATTGGTTATATGTCGTTTATGCATCCATATGTTGTAGGACTCGTGTGGTTAAGTTTTACTTTTCTAATGAGTCTATTCTTGAATAGAAGGGCAATGATTCAGTGGCTAAGGGTCGATTCATCTAATGCATTAAGGCCCAAAAAATAATTTTCAAAGGGTGCATTTATCATATTATGGGAATTAGGGACATCAATTCCAAAACTCCAACTCTTGAGTCGGTCCCTATAGTTAATGAGTTCTTCGATGTGTTTTCCGATAATTTGCCCGGTATTCCTCCCAAAAGGGAAATTTACTTTGGCATATATACCCTTCCCGATACCCAACCTATTTCTATTCCTCCTTACCGTATGGCTCCAATGGAACTTACGGAGTTGAAAGAACAATTGAAGGATTTGCTTGATAAGGATTTTATAAGACCGAGTATTTCACCAAGGGGTGCTCCCGTGTTATTTGTTAGCAATAAAAATGGGTCACTACAACTAAGTATAGACTACCGACAATTGAGTAAGGTGACCATAAAGAACAAATATCCAATTCCAAGGATAGATGACTTATTTGATCAATTACAAGGAGTAAGATACTTTTCTAAGATTGACCTCCATTCCGGTTATCATCAATTGAGGGAAAGGTAGTGTTATTTTCCAAAAATGGAATGAGCTATGGTCATTTTTAATTTTTAGTAATGTCGTTTGGTTTTACTAATTCTCCCGCTATATTCATGTATTTGATGAATCATATTTTCAAGCCATATTTGGACACGTTTGTAGTGGTGTCCATTGATGATATCTTGATTTATTCTCGAAATAAGGAAGATCATATGGGTTACTTGAGGATTGTCTTGCAAACAATGAGAGACAAACCAATATTCGCTAAATTTGGTAAGTCCAAATATTGTCTAAGAGAGGTTGCATTTCTTGGCCATGTGGTGTCCGGTGAAGGGATTAAAGTAGATCCAAACAAGACAGAGGCGGTTAAGAATTGGCCTAGACCATTATCTCCTTCAGACATTAGAAGCTTTTTGGGCTTAGCCAGATACTACAGAAGGTTTTTTGATTGGTTCTCATCTATTGCTTTGCCTTTAACTAAGTTGACACAAATGTAGGAAAAATTCCAATGGTCGGAAGAATATGAGAAAAGTTTCCAAATATTGAAGGATCATCTTATGTCGGCTCCTATTTTGAGATTGCCCAAAGGTTTGGATGGGTTTATTGTTATTGTGATGCTTTGCGTGTTGGTTTAGGTTGTGTCTTGATGCAACATGGTAAGTTTATAGCTTATGCCTCTAGACAACTTAAAGTGCATGAAAGAAACTATCCGACCCATGATCTTGAACTCACAGCGGTTGTATTTGCATTTAAAATTTGGCTCCATTATCTTTATGGGGTGCATGTTGATGTGTTTACTGACCACAAAACATTGCAATATGTGTTTAGTCAAAGATACTTGAACCTTAAGCAAATGAGGTGTCTTGAACTCCTAAAAGACTATAACATGAGTGTGTTGTACCATCCAAGTAAGGCAAATGTTGTAGCAGATGCTCTTAGTCGGTTTTCTGTGGGTAGTGTTGCACATGTTGAGGAAGATAAAAAGAAATTTGTTAAATAGGTCCATAGATTGGAATATTTAGGTGTACGTTTGGTTGATTCCAATGATGTAGGCATTCTTATACAAAATGGTTCGGAATCGTCTTTTGCCTACAAAAATAGTTATAACTCTAGCATCCAAATGGCTCCTTTTGAAGCCTTGTATGGGAGAAGATATAGATCTCCGGTGGGGTGGTTTGAAGTAGGTGAGATGGCATTGATTGGTCTATATTTGGTAATTGATGCAATGGATAAAGTAAATCTCATAAGAGAATGATTGAAAATAGTTCAAAGTCGTCAAAAGTCCTATTCAGACACTAGGAAGAGAGAGCTTGAATTTGATGTGGATGATACGGTGTATTTCAAGATTTCACCTGTGAAAGAGGTAATGTGGTTTGATAAAAAGGGGAAGTTGAGACCTAGATATATAAGACCCTATAGGATATTTAAGCGCATTGGCAAAGTAGCATATGAATTAGACTTTCCACTAGAGTTGGCTTTGGTTCATTCGGTATTTCATGTATCAATGTTGAGAAAGTTTGTGGGTGATGTAAATTTTATTGTGCCAATGGAGAATACAAGTATTGAGGAGAATTTTACTTATGAGGAGGTCCCGATTGAGATTTTAGACCAGCAAGTGAATAGGTTAAGAAATAGAGATGTTGCATCTGTCAAAGTGTTATGGAGGAATCAATAAGTAGAGAGTGCTACGTGGGAAGAGGAATCAGACATGATGAAGCGTTATTGATATCTCTTTTCTTCCGCTCAAGCCTATAGGTACTAAGTTGTTCATGATCAAATCGATTAAACTTCTACATTTCAGTTCCACATGTCATTCATATGCATGCATGATTAATAAAAATAATTTTCTCAAAAACTATGTTCTATGTTAAGCAGGAAGTTTACATGTTCTATGATTATTTTTTTTAAGTGTCCTCATAATCATGTTGGGTTGTTAGTCTTTTTTCCATGTCCTTTCCATATTAGTTGAATTTTATTCGAGTACGAATGTTTCCAAGGGGGATATATTGTAACATTCTTCAAAAATTCTCATAAGTGCCTTACGAATAGGCCATTCAAGTAATGCATTATCCTTAATCTTTTTGAAAAATTTGAGTTTAGAATATCGATCAAGGGGTAAAAATCTACAGGAAAATAGTTTCGATGAATTTTTAGGACCCGTAGATCGAAAGATAGATTTCTCAAAAAACTGCACAAAACAGAAAGGTCCACGACAAGTCTGCATCGCGGACCTGGCTGTGTGTTTTTGGCCGAATTTAATTTTTTGTAAAGGGACTTTAGACCTTTTACCTAAATTATTAGCTAATAAACCTAGACGTTTTTAGGAGTTAATTCAACTCTATAAATTAACCTAAACATCTAATTCTATTCATTCTTCTATAATTCACCTACTCAAATATTTCTCTTTCTACAAAAGACTCTCAAGGACTCCATTGAAGACTTCAAGTAAATTCATTCAAGGTCTCCATCAAAACTCTCAAGTTCTTACAAATTAATTGGTGTTCTCACTTAAGGTATGTGGGAATTGATTCATGGACTCTTTCATCCATGAAGCCCAATCAATTTCTCATGTTTTCTATCAAATTAAAGTATGGTATTTTATGGGTTTTATGATCTCTATTCCTATGTAATGAATTATGATTCAAAGTATGATCATGAGTCTATTTTTATAGACATTGATGGTTATTGCATTAAGTTGAAGAGTTTTTTCATTAATTCTCCTATTTTGATTTTTAGGGTTTGTGATGTAAATTATGAGTATTTTGCATTATACTTCTAAGGGATATTATCTTTATGAAATTACCTATGGGATGATATAAAGTTTATGATCATGCGTGTTTTCAAGTTAATTTCATGATTTTCAAGTTAATTATCATGCATTCATGTCTTTCCCTAATTTCAAGTATAAGCTATGATCATGAATTTCCAAGTATGAATTATGTCTATGTAAGTATAATTGTAATGATGAAAGTACAATTCTCACATTACAAGTATGTTATGAAAATAAGCTACTTTATGATTTCAAACCTATGATCATGACTTTGATATATGAAATTATGATTTGTATGCTTTGTATGTATTCCGTGGGATTTGACTTAGAACCGAATGTGGACTTGAGGTGGGGAATTAAAATACGGGGTCCTTATATAAAGTCTCTTTTCTTATAACTACATGCTACCGTAGGATTGCCTTCATGGCCTAGCTAGTGAATCCACATATAGCATATGCATGACCCTCTTAGCAGGATATAGTCTACCTTGGCAAGTAGATTCCCCTTTTTCTTCATTGTATGGAGAGAAAATGGGATTCCATGTTATAGCTCGCATGGTAGTATTGTCAGTTATGGTTCCTATCCCACACATGTATATCTCTTATGTATGCTACGATTTTAAATTATGCTTTTTAAATACTTTAGTCAATATGATGTTACTCATGACTTTACTTATCACATCTAATCATGTGATTTACTTGACCATTGCATCCCATGATTTATGTTGCATGTCACACCCACATACTTAGTACATTCGAACATACTAATGCATACTTTTTGCCTATATTGTCTCATAATGTAGGGGTTGAGGTTGAGGATCACACTCATCTACATGGCTAGTTAAGCTTTCCTATCGCAGCGGTTGTGGTGAGTCCTTATTTATTGGAGACTAGTTATAGAGATAGTTATTTTTTAAAGACTTTTTCTATGTTTCATATTGAGGGTGAGCTAGGGACATGTCTTACCCTGCCCATATTCATGAGTAGAGGCATCTAGTTAGACAAATATTTCCGGATTATGTTGTCATGTGACATTCTTAAATTTCTATTCATAGTTTAGACTCTCTTATGATTTTTCCTCTTTTACTTTATCTTACAAATGCTTATGATATGTACAAGAGGCTTGGTTGGATCCCTTTGGGGTTTTAATCACTGTGTTACGATTAGTCCCTTGGTCGGATCGTGACAAACTTGGTATCAGAGTACAGTGTTCTTTTTTTCAAATGTCCTAAGGTGTCCAACATGCCATGTCAAGTAGAGTCTTATTCATGGATGTGAAGCATGCCACACTTTTGAGTAGGAG
The DNA here is from genome assembly GCF_947179165.1 of Solanum dulcamara. Classification (NCBI taxonomy): domain Eukaryota; kingdom Viridiplantae; phylum Streptophyta; class Magnoliopsida; order Solanales; family Solanaceae; genus Solanum; species Solanum dulcamara. The sequence goes on from NC_077240.1 coordinate 51,692,897, forward strand.
GCTATGAGGCATATTAGGAATTCTCACTTCTTTCGTGATGCATGTCGTTCTATAGAGTTTACCGTAAGACTTATTTTCCCTAATTGTCTTTCTTTGTGATTTTAAAAAAGATGGCTCCAAGAAGACCACCATTTCCAAGGGGAAATAATGTTAATAAAGCCCAAGATCCCCCGGTTTCTTAAGACAATGGTCCTATACCGGACCAAGTGACAAATATGGAGTTCCGCACCGCTATTACTATGCTAACCCGAATAGTAACCAACCAAGGTATTGTGACTCCTCCTAATGTTCCTATTCGGTCTCAAAAGTAAGGAACTTTGCACGAATGAATCCTTCGGAGTTTCATGGCTCAAAAGTTGATGAGGATCTTCAAGAGTTCATTGATGAGGTATACAAGATAGTGAGTATTATGGGGGTGACTTCGAATGAAAAAGCGGAGTTGGCGGCTTACCAACTTAAGGGTGTTACTCAAATATGGTACACTCAATGGAAGTTGGAGAGGTGGATGAGGTCCTATTGAAAGGAAAGCTTTCAAACTTGATTTCCTTGATCACTTTTTCCCTCTTGAGTTAAGGGAGGCTAAAGTGTTGGATTTCATAAATCTTCGACAAGGAAATATGGGGATGAGGGACTATGCCCTCAAGTTTACTAAGCTATCCAAGTATGCTCATTCAATGGTTGCCGATCCACATGCCCGAATGTATAAATTCATATCGGGGGTGTCTGACTTGGTTTCTAAGAAATGTTGCAGCTATAGGCTTGTTAAGGAGATGGATATATCTTGTCTCATGACTTTTGCCGAACAAATTAAAGCAGAAAAGTATAAGGAAATTAGGGTGAGGGATTCTAAGATGGACCGGTATGAATGTGGGTTCTCCAATGCTAGGAACGTTGGTAGTAGTGGACGATTTCATCAAGGCCAAAGCTCGGGGAAGAAGTTAGCTAATGATAAGGTGCCATACCCTAAAGCTCAAGGAGAAGGAGTTGTAATTATTAATAACCTTTTATTCCTAAGTGTGCAAAGTGTGGAAAGCATCATGGAGGAATATGCTTGATGGGAATGGGTGCTTTCTATGGATGTGGAAAAAGGTCCATAAGTGATCTGAGTGCCATCTAACCGCCAACAAAGGTAGAGAAGGTATTCCTCTAGGAGGCCAAGTGCAATAAGGTGTCCAAGCTCAACCTAAGGGTGGCCAATGCAACAACCGATTCAATGCTCTTCATTCTAGATAAGAGGTTGATAAGGCTTCCGATGTGGTCATGGGTATGTTACGAGTTTTTAACTTTGATTTTTATGAATTTCTTGATTCGGGTGCCAACTTGTCTTTTTTTACTCCTTACATTGCTATGAGATTTGATGTGCGCCCTGAGATGTTAATAGAACCCTTTTTGGTTTATACTTCCATTGGTGATTCGGTATTAGCCAAAAGAGCTTATAGAAATTGTCCTGTATGGGTCTTGCATACAGTTATTCCATGTGACTTTGTTAAACTTGATATGACTGATTTTGACATCATTCTTGGTATGGATTTGTTACATGTCTCTTATGCATCCATATGTTGTAGGACTCATGTGGTTAAGTTTCACTTTCCTAATAAGCCAATTCTTGAATGGAAGGGCAATGATTCAGTGGTTAAGGGTCGATTCATCTAATGCATTAAGGCCCAAAATATGATTTCCAACGGGTGCATTTATCATATTATGGGGGTTAGGGACATCGATTCCAAAATTCCTACTCTTGAGTCGGTCCCTATAGTTAATGAGTTCTTCGATGTGTTTTCTGATAATTTTCTCGGTATTCCTCCCAAAAGGGAAATTGACTTTGGCATAGATCTCCTTCCCGATACCCAACCTATTTCTATTCCTCCTTACCGTATGGCTTCGACGGAACTTAAGGAGTTGAAAGAATAATTGAAGGATTTTCTTGATAAGGGTTTCATAAGACCGAGTATTTCACCATGGAGTGCTCCCGTGTTATTTGTTAGGAAGAAATATGGGTCACTCCGAATATGTATAGACTACCGACAATTGAATAATGTAACCATAAAGAAAAAATATCCAATTCCAAGGATAGATGACTTGTTTGATCACTTACAAGGAGCAAGATATTTTTCTAAGATTGACCTCTATTCCGGTTATCATCAATTTAGGGTAAGGGAGTGTGATATTCCCAAAATGGCTTTTTAAATGAGTTATGGTCATTTTGAATTTGTAGTAATGTCGTTTGGTTTGACTAATAGTCTCCCTATATTCATAGATTTGATGAATTGTATTTTCAAGACATATTTGGAAATGTTTATAGTGGTGTTCATTGATGATATCTTAATTTATTCTCGAAATGAGGAAGATCATATAGGTCTCTTGAGGATTGTGTTGCAAATATTGAGAGACAAGCAATTATTTGCTAAATTTAGTAAGTGCAAATTTCTTCTAAGAGAGGTTGCATTTCTTGGCCATGTGGTATCCGGTGATGGGATTAAAGTAGATCCAAAGAAGACTGAGGTAGTTAAGAATTGGCCTAGACCATTATCTTCTTCGGACATTAGAAGCTTTTTGGGCTTAGCCGGATACTATAGAAGGTTTGTTGATGGGTTCTCATCTATTGCTTCTCCTTTAACTAAGTTGACACAAAAGTGGGCAAAATTCCAATGGTCAGAAGAATATGAGAAAAGTTTCCAAATATTGAAGGATCGTCTTACGTCGACTCTTATTTTGAGATTGCCCAAAGGTTTGGATGGGTTTATTGTTTATTGTCATGCTTCGCGTGTTGGTTTGGGTTATGTCTTGATGCAACATGGTAAGTTTATAGCCTATGCCTCTAGATAACTTAATGTGCATGAAAGGAACTATCCGACCCATGATCTTGAACCCGCGGCGGTTGTATTTACATTCAAAATTTGGCGCCATTATCTTTATGGGGTGCATGTTGATGTGTTTACTGACCACAAAAGCTTTCTATATATGTTTAGTCAAAAATACTTGAACCTTAGGCAAATGAGGTGTCTTGAACTCCTAAAAGACTATAACATGAGTATATTGTACCATCCGGGTAAGGTAAATGTTGTATTCGATGCCCTTAAATAGTTGTCTATGGGTAGTTTTGCACATTTTGAGGAAGATAAAACAAAATTGGTTAAAGAGGTCCATAGATTGGCACGTTTAGGTGTTCGTTTGGTTGATTCCAATGATGCAGGTGTTCTTATAGAAAATGGTTCGGAAGGGCCTCTTGCCTACAATAATAGTTATCACTCTAGCATCCAAATGACTCCTTTTGAAGCCTTGTATAGGAGAAGATATAGGTCTCCGGTGGGGTGGTTTGAAGTAGGTGAGATGGCATTGATTGGTCCAGATTTGGTAATTGATGCAATGGAGAAAGTAAGTCTCATAAGAGAATGATTGAAAATAGCTCAAAGTCGTCAAAAGTCCTATTTAGACACTAGGAAAAGAGAGCTTGAATTTGATGTGGATGATACGGTGTATTTCAAGATTTCACCTGTGAAAGGGGTAATGCGGTTTGGTAAAAAAAGAAAGTTTAGCCCTAGATATATAAGACCTTATAGGATATTTAAGCGCATTAGCAAAGTAGCATATGAATTAGACTTCCCACTAGAGTTGGCTTTGGTTCATCCGGTATTTCATGTATTAATGTTGAGGAAGTTTGTGGGTGATGCAAATTCTATTGTGCCAATGGAGAATGTAAGTATTGAGGAGAATTTGACTTATGAGGAAGTCCCGATTGAGATTTTAGACCGGCAAGTGAATAGGTTAATAAATAGAGATGTTGCATCCATCAAAGTGTTATGGAGGTATCAATAAGTGGAGAGTGCTACATGAGAAGCAGAATCAGACATGATGAAGCTTTATCGATATCTCTTTCCTTCCACTCAAGCCTAAACGTAATAAGTTGTTCATGATCAAATCGATTAAACTCTTATGTTTCAGTTCTACATGTCATTCATATGCATGCATGATTAATGAAAATGATTTCTCAAAGACTATGTTTTTTGTTAAGCAGGAAGTTTACATGTTCTATGATTTTTTTTCCGAAGTGTCCTCATAATCATGTTGGGTTGTTAGTCCTTTTTCCATGTTCTTTCCATATTAGTTGAATTTCATTCGAGGATGAATATTTCCAAGGAGGATATATTATAACATTCTTCAAAAATGCTCACAAGTTCCTTAGGAATAGGCCAATCAAGTAATGCATTATACTTAATCTTTTTGAAAAATTTGAGTTCAGAATATCGATCAGGGGGTCAAAACCTGTAGGAAAATAGTTTTGGTGTATTTTTAGGACCCATAGATCGGAAGATAGATTTCTCAAAAAACTGCACAAAATAGAAAGGTCCACGACAAGTCTGCATCGCGGACTTGGCTGTATGTTTTTGGCTGAACTTAATTTTTTATAAGGGGACTTTAGAACTTTTACCTAAATTATTAGCTAATGAACCTAGATATTTTTAGGACCTAATTCAACTCTATAAATTAACCTAAACCTCTAATTCTATTCATTCTTCTATAATTCACCTACTCAAATATTTCTCTTTCTACAAAAGACTCTCAAGGACTCCAATGAAGACTTCAAGTAAATTCACTCAAGATCTCCATCAAAACTCTCAAGTTCTTACAAATTAATTGGTGTTCTCACTTAAAGTATGTGGGCATTGATTCATGGACTCTTTCATCCATGAAGCCCAATCAATTTCTCAAGTTTTCTATCAAATTAAAGTATGGTATTTTATGGGTTTTATGATCTCTGTTACTATTGCATGAAGTATGATTCAAAGTATGATCATGAGTCTATTTTTATATACATTGATGGTTATTGCATTAAATTAAAGAGTTTTCCCATGAATTCTCCTATTTTGATTTCTAGGGTTAATGATGTAAATTTTGAGTATTTTATATTATACTTCCAAGGGATATTATCTTTATGAAATTACCTATGGGCTGATATAAAGTTTATGATCATGCATGTTTTCAAGTTAATTTCATGATTTTCAAGTTAATTGATCATACATTCATATCTTTCCCTAATTTTAAGTATAAGCTATGATCATGAATTTTCAAGTATGAATTATGTCTATGTAAGTATGATTGTAATGATGAAAGGACAATTCTCATATTGCAAGTATGTTATGATAATAAGCTACTCTATGATTTCAAACCTATGATCATGACTATGATATATGAAATTACGATTTGTATGCTATGTATATATTCCGTGGGATTTGACTTAGAACCGAATGTGGAATTGAGGTGGGGGATAGAAATAGGGGGTCCTTATATAATGTTTTTTGTCACATAACTACGTGCTACCGTAGGATTACCTTCATGTCCTATCTAGTGTATACACATGTAGAACCTGCATGTCCCTCTTAGCGGGGTAGATTCTACCGTGGCAAGTAGATTCCCCTTTTTCTTTGTGGTATGGGAAGACAACGGGATTCCATGTTATAGCTCACATTGTATTATTGTCAATTATGGTTCCTATCCCACACATGTATGATCTCTTATGTAGGCTATAGTTTTAAATTATTCTTTTTAAATGCTTTGGTCAATATAATTTTCCTCATGTCTTTACTTACCTCATCTAATCATGTGATTTACTTAATCATTGTATTCCATGAATTACGTTGCATGTCACGCCCACATACTTAGTACTTTACAACGTACAAATGCATACTTTTTGCCTACATTGTCTCATAATGTAGGGGTTGAGGTTGAGGATCACACTCATCTACGTGGCTAGTTAAGCTTTCCTATCGCAGCGGTTGTGCTGAGTCCTTATTTATCGGAGACTAGTTATAGAGTTAGTTATTTTTTTAAAGACTTTTTCTATGTTTCATATTGAGGGTGAGCTAGGGACATGTCTTAGACACACTCATATTTATGAGTAAAGGCATCTAATTGGACAAATGTTTCGAGTTTATGTTGTCATGTGACATTCTTAAATTTAGATTCATAGTTTAGACTCTCTTATGATGTTTTCACTTTTACTTTACCTTATGAATGAATATAATATGTACAAGAGGCTTCTTTGTTGCCCTTCGGGGTTTCAATCATCGTGTTACAACTAGGCCCTTAGTCGAGCCGTAAAAAACTTGGTATCAGAGCACAAGGTTTTTTTTTCAAATGTCCTAGGGTATCCAACATGCTGCGTCAAGTAGAGTCATATTCATGGGTGTAAAGCGCGCCAAACTTTTGAGTTGGAGGCTATGAGACATATTAGGAATTCTCACTTCTTTTGTGATCCATGTCATGCTCTAGAGTTTACTATAAGACTTATTTTCCCTAATGGTCTATCTTTGTGATTTTCAAAAAGATGGCTACAAGAAGACCACCATTTCCAAGGGGAAATAATGTTTATGAAGCCCAAGATCCCCCAGTTCCTTAAGACAATGGTTCTCTACCGGACCAAGTGACTAATGTGGAGTTCCTCACTGCTATGACTATGCTATCCCGAGTGGTGACCGACCAAGGTATTGTTACTCCTAATGTTCCTATTCTGGCCTCAAGAGTTAGGACTTTGCATGAATGAATCCTCCGAAGTTTCATGGCTCAAAAGTCGTTGAGCATCTTCAAGAGTTCATTGATGAGGTATACAAGATAGTGAGTATTATGGGTGTGACTTTGAAATAAAAAGTGGAGTTGGCGGCTTACCAACTTAAGGTTGTTGCTCAAATATGGTACACTCAATGGAATTGGAGAGGGTGGATGAAGGTCCTATTGAATGGGAAGCTTTCAAACTTGCTTTTCTTGATCACTTTTCCCTCTTGAGTTAAGGAAGGCTAAATTGTTGGAGATCATAAATCTTCAACAAGGCAATATGGGGATGAGAAACTATGCCTTCAAGTTTACTATGCTATCCAAGTATGCTCCTTCATTGGTTGCCGATCCACGTGCCCGAATGAGTAAATTTATATCGGGGGTGTCTGACTTGGTTGCAAAGTAATGTCGCACCGCTATGCTTGTTAAGGAGATGGACATATCTCGGATCATGACTTTTGCCGAACAAATTGAAGGAGAAAAGCACAGGGAAATTAAAGTGAGGGATTCTAAGAGGTCCTGGTATGAAGGTGGGTTCTCCAATACTAGGAACGTTGGTAGTAGTGGACGCTTTCATCAAGGCCAAACCTCAAGGAAGAAGTTAGCTAATGATAGGGTACCATACCCTAAATCTCAAGGAGAAGGAGGTGTAATTATTAGTAACCCTTCGTTTCCTAAGTGTGCAAAGTGTGGAAAGCATCATGGAGAAATGTGCTTGATGGAAACGGGTGCTTACTATGGATGTGGAAAAATGGTCCGTAAGTGATTAGAGTGCCCTCTTGCTGCCAATAAGTATGTAAAAGGTCTTCCTCTAAGAGGCCAAGTACATAAAGGCATCCAAGCTCAACCTAAGGGTGGCTAATGCAACAATTGATTCAATACTCTTTATTCTAGACAAGAGGTTGATGAATATCCCGATGTGGTCACGAGTATGTTATGAGTCTTTAACTTTGATGTTTATAAATTTCTTGATTCGGATGCCAACTTTTCTTTTTTACACCTTACATTGCTATGAGATTTGATATGTGCCCTGATATGTGAATAGAACCCTTTTCAGCCTATACCCCCGTTGGTGATTCGGTATTAGCTAAGAGAGCTTATAGAAATTGTCCTATATGTGTCTTGCATAAAGTTATTCCATGTGACCTTGTTGAACTTGATATGACTGATTTTGACATCATTCTTGGTATGGATTTATTACATGCCTCTTACGCATCCATATATTGTAGGACTTGTGTGGTTAAGTTTCACTTTTCTAATGAGCCAATTCTTGAATGGAAGAGCAATGATTTGTGGTTAAGGGTCGATTCATCTAATGCATTAAGGCCCAAAATATGATTTCCAACGGGTGCATTTATCATATTATAGGGGTTAGGGACATCGATTCCAAAATTCCTACTCTTGAGTCGGTCCCTATAGTTAATGAGTTCTTCGATGTGTTTTCTGATAATTTTCCCGGTATTCCTCCCAAAAGGGAAATTGACTTTGGTATAGATCTCCTTCCCGATACCCAACCTATTTCTATTCCTCCTTACCGTATGTCTCCGACGGAACTTAAGGAGTTGAAAGAATAATTGAAGGATTTTCTTCATAAGGGTTTCATAAGACCGAGTATTTCATTATGGGGTGCTCCCGTGTTATTTGTTAGGAAGAAATATGGGTCACTCCGAATATGTATAGACTACCGACAATTGAATAATGTAACCATAAAGAAAAAATATCCAATTCCAAGGATAGATGACTTGTTTGATCAATTACAAGGAGCAAGATACTTTTCTAAGATTGACCTCTATTCCGGTTATCATCAATTGAGGGTAAGGGAGTGTGATATTCCCAAAATGGCTTTTTGAATGAGTTATGGTCATTTTGAATTTGTAGTAATGTCGTTTGGTTTGACTAATAGTCTCCCTATATTCATAGATTTGATGAATTGTATTTTCAAGATATATTTGGAAATGTTTATAGTGGTGTTCATTGATGATATCTTAATTTATTCTCGAAATGAGGAAGATCATATAGGTCTCTTGAGGATTGTGTTGCAAATATTGAGAGACAAGCAATTATTTGCTAAATTTAGTAAGTGCAAATTTCTTCTAAGAGAGGTTGCATTTCTTGGCCATGTGGTATCCGGTGATGGGATTAAAGTAGATCCAAAGAAGACTGAGGTAGTTAAGAATTGGCCTAGACCATTATCTTCTTCGGACATTAGAAGCTTTTTGGGCTTAGCCGGATACTATAGAAGGTTTGTTGATGGGTTCTCATCTATTGCTTCTCCTTTAACTAAGTTGACACAAAAGTGGGCAAAATTCTAATGGTCAGAAGAATATGAGAAAAGTTTCCAAATATTGAAGGATCATCTTACGTCGACTCTTATTTTGAGATTGCCCAAAGGTTTGGATGGGTTTATTGTTTATTATAATGCTTCGCGTGTTGGTTTGGGTTGTTTCTTGATGCAACATGGTAAGATTATAGCCAATGCCTCCAGACAACTTAAAGTGCATGAAAAGAACTATCCAAACCATGATATTGAACTCACGGTGGTTGTATTTTCATTGAAAATTTGGCGCCATTATCTTTATTAGGTGCATATTGATGTGTTTACCGACCATAAAAGCAAGCAATATGTTTTTAGTCAAAGAGAATTTAACCTTAGGCAAAGGAGGGGGCTTGAACTCATAAGAGACTATAACCTGAGCGTATTGTACCATCCAAGTAAGGTAAATATTGTAGCTAATGCTCTTAGTAGGTTGTATATGGGTAGTATTGCACATGTTGAGGAAGATAAAAGGGAATTGGTTAAATAGGTCCATAGATTGGCACGTTTAGGTGTGCGTTTGGTTGAATCCAATAATGTAGGGTTCTTATACAAAATGGTTTAGAATCGTCTCTTGCGGCAGACGTTAAGGCCAAACAAGACAATGATTCAATTTTGATCAAATTGAAAAAGTCGGTTTCCAAAAAAGCCGTTGAGGCTTTCTCTCTAGGAGAAGATGGGGTACTACATTACCGAAGTCGTTTGTGTGTTCCAAATATTGATGAGTTAAGAGAGTTTATATTGAATGAGGGCCATAGTTCTCGGTATTCCATTCATCTGGGATCCACTTTCCTCGTACTAGAAGACAACATGATTCTATTTGGGTCATTATGGACTGAATGACCAAATCGGCATATTTTCTAACGGTCAAGACTTCTTATGGTGCTGAAGACTATGCTAAAGTGTACATTCGTGAACTTGTGAAACTTCATGGTGTTCCTTTGTTTATTATATTGGATAGATGTATTCAATTTAGTTCACATTTTTGGAAGTCATTTCAAAAAGGTCTTGGCACTAAAGTCAAGCTAAGTACTACTTTCCATCCTCAAACAGATGGACAAGCCGAAAGAACAATTCAAACATTAGAGGACATGTTAAGGGCATGTGGATTGATCTTAGAGGAATTTGGAATGACCATTTTCCATTGGTTGAGTTTGCCTACAATAATAGTTATCACTCTAGCATCCAAATGCCTCATTTTGAATCCTTGTACAGGAGAAGATGTAGGTCTCTGGTGGGGTGGTTTAAAGTAGGTGAGATGGCATTGATTGGTCTATATTTGGTAATTGATGCAATGGAGAAAGTAAGGCTCATCAGAGAAAGATTGAAAACTGCTCAAAGTCATCAAAAGTCCTATTCGGACAATAAGAAGAGAGAGCTTGAATTTGATGTGGATGATATAGTGTATTTGAAGATTTCACCTATTAAAAGGGTAATGCGATTTAGTAAGAAAGGGAAGTTGAGCCCTACATATATAGAACCCTATAGGATATTGAAGCACATTGGAAAAGTAGCATATAAATTAGACTTTCCACTTGAGTTGACTTTGGTTCATTTGGTATTTCATGTATCAATATTGAGGAAGTTCATGGGTGATGCAAATTCTATTGTGCCAATGGAGAATACAAGTATTGAGGAGAATTTTACTTATAAGGAGGTTCTAATTGAGATTTTAGACCGGCAAATGAAGAGGTTAAGAAATAGAGATGTTGCATCCGTCAAAGTGTTATGGAGGAATCAACAAGTAGAGAGTGCTACGTGGGAAGCAGAATCAGACATGATGAAGCGTTATCGATATCTCTTTACTTCCACTCAAGCCTAAAGGTACTAAGTTGGTCATGATCAAATCGATTAAACTCCTACATTTCAGTTCCATGTGTCATTCATATGCATGCATGATTAATGAAAATGATTTTCTCGAAGGCTATGTTATATGTTAAGTAGGAAGTTTACATGTTCTATGCATTTTTTTTGAAGTGTCCTCATAATCATGTTGGGTTGTTAGTCTTTTTTCCTTGTCCTTCCCATATTAGTTGAATCTCATTCGAGGACGAATGTTCCCAAGGGGGAGATATTGGAACATCCTTTAAAAATGCTCAAAAGTGCCTTGGGAATAGGACGCTCAAGTAATACATTATTGTTTACCCCGTCCTTTTGTGCTTCGGAATATCTACTTAAGTTTCTTGAAAGTTGTCCCGTGACCCAGATTATCTATAACATGATTAAATAACTCTAAGGAAGGGAGGACGTGACGCCCCTTAAGAGTGAAGGTTGGAAATAGGTCTATAAGTATTTGAAATGAGTTGGAGGCTAAATAATGAGTCGTAGGACTCGACTTACTTGCGTAAGCTATAAACTTGGATGTTTTACGTACTTAAGCTATTGGAGTACATGTTGAGCTTACATAGCAAGGAATAAATAGGCTCTTAAAGTAAGACGATATTACGAACCCATGAAAATGAAGCAAGCAAGTGACAAATAGGTGACACGCCTACTTGGGCTAAGTAGGTGACCCACCTACTTAGGGTGGACCCCCACACTGCCACATGGCAGTGTATGATTGGTTGCATGGCATAAGGTAGCACCCTAGGGGGCTGCCATGTGTCACCCCTGGGGTCTGCCACATGTCCCATTTTAAGGACACATATATATACATGTGTATTGCTGATCAACATCATTTTCAGCATCTTAGCCTTAGAAAAAGTTGAGAGAAAAGCTAGAGAGAAAGAATAAGGGAGCTACGGCTAGGGTTCTTCCAAGGTAAGTTCCCCGATTTCTTTCCATAAATTGATTATTTAAGGTATCCTACGGTGATATGACGGTGTTCAACAACATAAAATTTATTGGTAGGGAAAAGAGGAGGTTTTTGTTCTTGTTAACAGATCTATTATTGAATAATACTACTGTTAGTAAAACGAGTATAACTCCTTGTGTAAGGCTTCGGTTCAAGTGATTCAAGATGTTTTGGAAAGATATTTCATAGGGATATAATTTTAATTTATCTATAAAACCCATTTTTGATTGTATCTACTCGAAAAAGGGTAATGAAGTATGGGGGAGGTGCTGCCCAGATTTTGTTTTGGAAATCCTACACGGATTGTTGTTTGTATTTTGGGCATATTTTTTTGTACAAAATTGTGGTAGGGGTGATTTGAAATTGTATGTGACCTTATGACACATTTATATAACTTTACTTGAGGCAAAACATCCTTTTTACCTCAATTACCCCTTCGAAACTAAGCGACAATATAAGATAGTAGGCTGTCCAGAATTTACGTTTTGATAGTTTTGGCGAGTTTGATGAGTTTAATGTAAGGTAAGTTCTTTCCTTTTAATTTGGAGTTTATGATGTTGTTATTAAGTATATTACACGTTGTGTAGGTGGCTAAAAATATGAAAATTCCATAAATATGCTTGACGTTAGGAACAATTTAAATTAGAGTCATTATAGTTAAATTGAAGTCGAGTAAGGTGTTGCGCTTGTGATGATGCGGCTGTAGGTGGTGTGGTAATGTGTTTCAGGGACTAAAAGTGTTCTAAAATATGTGTAGGTGCTTCTGGTTGCATCCACATGACCCTTCACTTTGTACGGTTAAAGGTTTTATGAAATAGAGACTAGAAATCCTATTTTGGATATCGTAATTTTGAGCGAGTCGTTTGGAGTTTGTATTGTGTACTATTGATGTGAATTGCTTGTATATATGCTGCAGGGTGTTTTTGATTGTTGTATGTAGTGATTAGGGACGTAATTGGAAATTCAGATAGGGCATGTTATAGAGGAGATGCTGACCGAATTCCGTTAACTTCTTAAATAACTAATAGACTAGTCGAGACTAGTCGAGGAAGGCGAATAAGGAATTGGTTCCTATGGATAGTTGGAGATAGAATTAAAAGCTGTAAAGTCAAAGATTATTAATACCAGTATTATCTTCATGTTAAATAGGTTCAGAGGACGACGAGACAAGCTGGGTTCAAAGCAGTCGATAAGAGGTATGTGAAGCTACCCTTTCTTCTCTTTTGGCATATCTTAGATGTAAGTATTATGTATGTGAAATTGGGAGTTATTCCATTCGAAAAGCTTCGAGTACAATTCATAATTCTTATCCACTTCATGATGGTGGAACTCCTGTAATAGTCAAACTATTTCCTTTTTAAGGTTTTTTTTATATGATAAAAGGTATTGCATGTAAAGCCTATTCTTTCTCTTCTTTTGGCATGTTTTCAAGTTAAGTAGTGAATGATATGAACTTGAGGGTAAATCTACTCATAAATTCCAAGTGTAATTCACGACCCTTATTTACTTCTTAATGAAAGCACTCTTATAGTAATTGAACTAGGACCTCTTAAGCCTTCCATACGTTAGGAAGTGAGGAGTACGTAAAGTCTATCTTTCTTTTCTGTTGGCATATCGCAGTCCTAAGTGGATTGTGTATGTAATGTGGGAATAATTCCATTCATAGAACCCTGAGTATGGTTCGTCAATCTTATTCACTTCTCGATATTAAAACTTCTGCGATAGTTGAGTTATGGACTTGTACGTCTTCTACCTGACAAAAGGTAGTACACGTGAAACCTATCCCTTCCTTCTTTTGAAACAGTAGGATATAGGTGAAGCGATATATGGTATGAGTTAGAGGTGATCTCATTTATAGGTTTTGGGTATAAATCATGACTTGTACTCACTTCTTGAGGTTAGGATTCCTAAAGTGGTGAAACTCATATTCCTCGACCCTTCTATTAGCTGAGTAATGATTGGATGTGTAAACTCTTATACCTAGAGACTCTTTGACACATCTTATGATGATATTCGAGAGATGGTTGTTACGTTACCAGGTTTTGTATGCACGTATATGCATTATTATATGTATAGGGATCGGGTCATACGTTCCTCGGCACTAACATGTTATATGTATAGAGATCGGGCCATATGTTTCTCAACACTAACATGTTATATGTATAAGGATCAGGTCGTACATTTCTCGGCACTAACGTATTATATATATGGATTGGGCCGAATGCTCCTTGACACTAATATATTATATGTGTAGGGATTGGGCCAGACGTTCTTCGGCACTAACCTATCATAACTATATGGATCGGGCTATACGTCCTATAACGCTAATAGTATGCATATGCCCACAATGATAAAATAATGCATTTGTAACATCGGGTCCCCAAGTGGGCCAGATACGATATGTGATAATGATATACATGACCTTACTTTGTAAGGTGAAGGTACAATACCCTATTAAATGCTATACTTTATTTCCTGCATGCCTACGTTAGTTGTTATCTCAGTTATGTTATGCTTATATACTTAGTACAAATGTCGTACTTACCCCCCTTTCTTTGGGGGGATGCGTTTCATATCTGCAGGTACAGACACAGATTTTGAGAGTCCGACAGCTTAGGATTCCACTTAGCAAGTTTGGAAGAAGCTCTATTGATTCAGAGCCGAGTTTTAGTACCAAACCTCCTATGTATATATTTGTTTATTTAGGGGTACGATAGGGGCCCTGTCCCGCATATGTTACTATTAATATACTTAGAGGTCTGTAGACATATGTGTGGGTTATACATTTAAATTCTGTTCAATTATGTCTACATGATATATTATAAATATTAAGATACTATGGCAGCCTTGTCGGTTTGCACGCCCTTTCATTATAAGTTACAAATGAAAGAGGCTACAGGCATGAAAATGCTATGACCCAATGGGGTTCTTATGTATAGTTCTCATATTGATCGTTACATTCGCTAGATACGTATATGGAGGCCTAGGTCGGACCTCAGTCGCGGCCCACGGGGTTGGCTCGTGATAATTATCTTGAATCTTTTTGGAAAATTTGAGTTCGGAATATCGATCAGGGAGTCAAAACTTGCAGGAAAATAGTTTTGGTGGATTTTTATTACTCGTAGATCGAAAGATAGATTTCTCAAAAAATAGCACAAAATAGAAAGGTCCGCGACAAGTCTGAGTTGCGGACCTTGCTGTGTGTTTTTGGCCGAATTTAATTTTTAGTAAGGGCACTTTAGACTTTTCCCTAAATTGTTAGCTAATGAACCTAGACGTTTTGAGGACCTAATTCAATATATAAATTAACCTAAACCTATAATTCTATTTATTCTTCTACAATTCACCTACTCAAATATTTCTCTCTCTACAAAAGACTCTCAAGGACTCCATTGAAGACTTCAAGTAAATTCACTCAAGCTCTCCATCAAAACTCTCAAGTTCTTTCAAATTAATTGGTGTTCTCACTTAAGATATGTGGGTATTGATTCATGGTCTCTTTCATCCATGAAGCCCAATCAATTTCTCAAGTTTTCTATCAAATTAAAGTATGGTATTTTATGGCTTTTATGATCTCTATTTCTATTGCATGAATTAGTATTCAAAGTATGATCATGAGTCTATTTTGATATACAATGATGGTTATTGCATTAAATTGAAGAGTTTTCCCATGAATTTTCCTATTTTGATTTCTAGGGTTTATTATATAAATTATGAGTATTTTGCATTATACTTCCAAGGGATATTATCTTTATGAAATTACCTATGGGTTGATATAAAGTTTATGATCATGATTATTTTCAAGTTAATTTCATAATTTTCAAGTCAATTGATGATGCATTCATGTCTTATCCTAATTTCAAGTATAAGCTATGATCATAAATTTCCAAGTATGAATTATGTCTATGTAAGTATGATTGTAATGATGAAAGGACAATTTTCACATTACAAGTATGTTATGAAAATGTGTAACTCTATGATTTTAAACTTATGATCATGACTATGATATATGAAATTATGATTTTTATGTTATCTATGTATTCCGTAGGATTTGACTTAGCACTAAATGTGGACATGAGGTGGGGGATCAAAATAAGGGGTCCTTATATAAAGACTCTTGTCTTAAAGCTATCTGCCACCATAGGATTGCCTTCATGTCCTAGCTAGTGGATCCACATATAGCACATGCATGACCCTCTTAGAGGGAGACAGTCTACCTTGGCAAGTAGATTCCCCTTTTTCTTCATTGAATGGGGAGACAACAGGATTTCATGTTATAGATCGCATGGTGTTATTATCGGTTATTGTTTCTATCCTACATATCTATGATCTCTTATGTATGCTACGATTTTAAATTATGCTTTTAAAATGCTTTTGTCAATATTATTCTCCTTATGTCTTTACTTACCTCATCTTATAATGTGATTTACTTGACCATTGCATCGCATGATTTACATTTCATGTCACGCCCATATACTTAGTATATTCCAATGTACCAATGCATACTTTTTGCCTACATTGTTTCATAATGTAGGGGTTGAGGTTGAGGATCACACTCATCTATGCGGTTAGTTAAGTTTTCCTATCACAGCGGTTGTGGCGAGTCCTTATTTATCGGGGACTATTTATCGAGCTAGTTATTATTTTCAAAGAATTTTTCTATGTTTCATATTGTGGGTGAGATAGGGACATGTCTTAGCCCCCGCCCATATTCATGAGTAGAGGCATCTAGTTGGAAAAATGTTTTGGGCTTATGTTGTCATGTGACATTCTTAAATTTCTATTCATAGTTTAAACTCTCTTATGATATTTCCGCTTTTGCTTTACCTTATGATTGCTTATGATATGTACAAGAGGCTTGGTTAGAGCCCTTCGAGGTTTCAATCATCGTGTTACAACTAGGCCCTAGGTCAGGTCATGACATATTGCCACATTCTATATCTTATGAATGCAATGTATGCTAAGATTGATTAGTTGGGTTCCCTCACATCCCGATTGTTATGTCTCCTCTTGGCCCTAGTTTGGTTCATGAAAAACTATGTATCAGAGCCAGATTTAGAATAATCCTAGGGAGTCTAACATGTTGCGTTAAGTATAAAATCTTATTCATTAGTGTGAAGCACACCACATTCATGAATGGGTGGCTATGAAACATCTTAGTGACGTCTCACTTCTTTCATTATCTATGTCATTCTGTAAAAATGATCACTAAGTCTTTCCCTCTAATACTTGTTCTCTATAATTTTTAGAATATGCCTCTATGAAGATACCTCGAAATGTTGTTGAGGAGGAGCAACAAGATCTGAATGATCCTATGAATGATCAAGACTCCAATACTAAGTTACGAGCGGCCCTTAAGTACTTGCTCAATCCATTACAGCTCAAGTTAACCCTGGGGTGGTTGCTACAGTCAACCTGAATATTGATATAGCGACAACAAGAGTTCATGACTTCATGAGGATGAATCCTCTGGAGTTTTAGTGTTTCAAAGTTGATGACGATCCATAAGAGTTTTTTTGATAGCATCCATAAGATTGTGAAGTTCATGGGGATTAGCATGGTTTAGAGGGCGGAGTTAGCCACTTACCAATTGAAGGGTTTTTCCCATATATGGTATGATCAATGGAAGAGTGAGAGGCCTATAGAGGCAGATCCTATGACTTGGGATGAGTTCAAAGGGGTATTTCTCTATCAGTGCTTCCCATTGGAGTTGAAGAAGGTCAAACTGCAATAGTTCATCAGCCTTAAGCAAGGTGGTATGAGTGTGAGGGAGTATGCCCTGAAGTTTAATCAATTGTAAAAGTATTCTCCATTCTTGATTGCTGACTCAAGAGCTTGTATGAGCATGTTTGTATTGGGTGTGTCGGATATAGTCTCAAGAGAGTTCAAAATGTACATATCTACAATCATGACCTATGCGGAGAAAATAGATGGTGAAAAGCTTAAGGATAGGAATAGGGAGTCTAAGAGGCTAAAAACCAATGGTGGTGAGTTCTCACATGGTAAGTATGGAGGTGGTGGACGTTCTCATTTTCACAAAAAGTACTCCATTGAAGGATCTTCTAATGTCACTACCCCAAGGTTTGATAAGGATAGGGTGTCCAAACCTAAGCCTCAAAGAGGTTCTCCTATTGGCCAAGTTACTCCTGCATACAAGAAGTGTGGTAATAACCACAAGGATGAATGCCTAGCCAGTTTAAAAGGGTGTTAACATTGTGGTAAGCCAGGTTATCATACTAAAAAATGCAAGGTCAAATGTGGTCGTCCTCAAGACCAAGTTACTTAAATTCAACCAAAGGGTGGTCAAGGCAATAATAGGTTTTATGCTTTTCATGGTTGGAAAGAGGTGGAGGACACTCCCAATGTTGTACCCGTATGGTACGGTTCTTTCACTCTGATTTTTATACCTTACTTGATCCGGGTGCAAATTTATCTTTTGTTTCCCTTTATATGGCCATTAGATTTGATGTTATCCCTGAAATGTTGTTAGAGCCTTTTTTTGTTTATACCCGTAGGTGAGTTAGTTATGGCTAAGAGAGTCTATAGAAGTTGTCGGATTACGATCTTCCCTAAAGTTACCCTATGTGATCTAGTTGAACTTGAGATGACCAATTTTGATGTTATCCATGGTATGGATTGGCTATATACATGTTATGCTTCTATTGATTGTAGAACCCGAGTGTTTAAGTTCCAATTCCCGAATAAGCCGGTCCTAGAATGGAAGGGTAGCATTCCATGTTCAAAGGACAATTTATTTCGTGCCTTAAAGCGTTGAAAATAATTTCCAAGGGTTGTATTTACCATCTTGTGAGGATTAGGGATGAGGATTTTGAAGACCCTACTCTTGAGTCGTTCGCTATTGTAAATGAGTTTCCATATGTGTTTCCCAATGATCTACCTGGTCTTCCTCCCAAAAGGGGGATTGATTTTGGTATAGACCATCTTGCGAATGCTCAACCTATTTCTATTCCTCCTTATCGGATGACTTTGGTGGAATTAAGGGAGTTGAAAGATCAATTTAAAGACTTGTAAGACAAGGGTTTTATTTGGCCAAATATACCCCCATGGGGTGCTCACACATTGTTTGTTAGAAAGAAGGATGGTTCACTACGTATGTGCATTGAATATTGGCAATTAAATAAGGTAACCATCAAGAATAAGTACCCAATTCCAACGATAAATGACCTTTTTGATCAATTGCAAGGTTTAAGTTACTTCTCCAAATTAGATCTTCCTTCTGATTATCACCAATTGAGGGTGAGGGAGTGTGATATTCCCAAAATGGCATTTGAATAGGGTACGGCCATTATGAGTTCTTAGTTATATTATTTGGTTTGACCAATACCCCCGTGGCTTTTATGGACTTGATTAACTGGGTGTTCAAATAATATTTGGACATGTTTGTTATTTTGTTCATTGATAACATTTTGATTTACTCTAGGAATGAGGAGGACCATGTTAATCACTTGAGAATTGTATTGCAAACTCTAAGATATAGGCAAGTATTTGCCAAGTTCAACAAATGTGATTTTTGGTTAAGGAAAGTGGATTTTCTTGGTCACATTATGTCTCATCATGGAATTATGGTTGATCTTAAGAAAATTGAGGCGGTTAAGAATTAGCCTAGGCCATTATCTCGTTTGGATATTAGGAGTTTCTTGGCCCTAGTAGGATACTATAGGAGATTTGTGGAAGAATTTTCATCTATCTCAAAACCTTTGACCAAGTTGACTATAAAAAAGGTGAATTTTCAATGGTCTGAAGCATGTGGAAAGAGTTTTCAAGAGTTGAAAGATTGTCTCACTATCATCCCTATCTTAACCTTGCCGGAAAGGTCCTACAATTTCATGGTATATTGTGATGCTTCAATGGTTGGTCTTGGTTGTGTATTGATGCAATATGGTAAATCAATAGCCTATTCTTCTATGCAACTTTAGTTGCACAAAAGGAATTATCTAATCCATGATCTTGAACTAGCGGCAATTGTGTTTGCTCTGAAGATTTGAAGACACTTTCTTCATGTTGTCCATAGGGATGTGTTCACCGACCATAATAGTTTACAATATGTGTTTAAGCAAAATAATTTGAACCTTCAACATAGGAGATGGATTGAATTATTGAAGGACTATGACATGGGTGTATTGTACCATCTGGGAAAAGCTAATGTGGTTGCCGATGCACTAAGTAGATTGTCCATGAGTAGTGTTGCACATATTGAGAAAGGTAATAAGGAATTGATCAAATATGTTCATTGATTGGAATATCTAGGTGTGTGGTTGGTTGACTCCAATGATTGAAGAGTTCTTGTTTATAATGGTTTGGAATAGTCTCTTGTAGCGAATGTTAAAGCTAAGAAAGAACATGATCCATTGTTAGTTGAGTTCAAGAAGTTGGGTACTGATAATGTCATTGAGGCTTTCTCCCAAGGGTGAGATCGTGTGCTACGTTACCAAGGTCGCTTTTGTGTACCTAATGTTGATGGGTTGTTAGAGTTGATATTGAATGAGGCCCATAATTCTTAATATTCGATTCATCCGGGTTCTACCAAGATGTATCATGATTTTAGGGAGGTGTATTGGTGGAATAAAATGAATTAGGACATAGCGGAGTTTGTAGCCAAGTTTCCAAATTGCCAACAAGTTAAAGTTGAGAATCAAACACCGGGAGATTTAGACAATATATTGAATTTCCTACTTGAAAGTGGGAGGTTGTGAATATAGACTTTGTAATGGGTTTACCTCGCACTAAGAAGAAACATGATTCTATTTGGGTTATTGTAGATCGGATGACCAAGTCTGCTGATTTTCTACTGGTTAAGACTTCCTATGGTACCGAAGATTACACTAAGTTGTATGTTCGTGAGTTGGTAAGACTTCATGGTGTTCCCTTTTCCATCATATCGGATCGAGGTACATAATTCACCTTACACTTTGGAAGTCATTTCAAAAGGGTCTCGATACAAAGGTTAAGTTAAATACCTCTTTTTATTCTCAAACCAACGGTCAAGCCGAAAGGATGATTCAAACTTTAGAGGATATGTTAAGGGCATGTGTTATTGATTTTAAAGGAAGTTGGGATGAATATTTGCCATTAATTGAAATCTCCTATAATAATAGTTATCACTATAGCATCCAAATGGCTCCTTTCGAAACATTGTATGGGACGATATGTAGATCCCCGGTGGGATGGTTTGAAGTATTGAGATAGCCTTGATTTTTGCAGATTTAGTGATAGATGCTATGGAGTAGGTAAGACTCATGAGGTAGAGGTTGAAGACGGCCCAAAGTAGTTAAAGGTCCTATTCCGATGTTAGGAAAAGAGGGCTTGAATTTGAAGTGTATGATTGGGTCTATTTGAAAGTTTTACCCATGAAGGGTGTAATGCATTTGGGTAAGAAAGGTAAATTGAGTCCTAGATATGTTGGACCTTATAAGATATTGAGACGTGTTGGCAAGGTGTCTTAGGAGTTAGATTTGCAACTTGAGTTAGATATGGTTCACCCGGTGTTTCATATGTCTATGTTGAGAAAGCTCGTGGGTGATCCAACTTCCACTATGCCATTTGAAAATGTAGTTGTCGAAGAGAACTTGACTTAAGAAAAATTTTTGCTGCAAATATTAGACCGCCAAGTTAAGAAGTTAAGAAACAAAGAAGTTGTGTGTGTCAAAGTTTTATGGAGAAATCAACAAGTAGAAAGTGCTACTTGGGAGGCGAAGGCGGATATGACGAAATGATACACGTACCTCTTTCCCTCTACTCAAGCCTAATATAGTAGGTTGTTCTTATTCAAGATTAATCAAACAATTACGTATCCAGTTCCTCCTATGTCATTCATAAGCATGCATGTTCATGAAATATGATTTTAAAGTCATGATTTTATGTTAATTTGAATTTTTCATGTTCTATGCATTTTAAGGTGTCATCATGTTCATGTTGGGTTGCTAGTCCTCTTTCCGTGTCCTCATATGATAATTTAATCTCATTCAAGGATGAATGTTTGCAAAGTGGATATATTGTAAGACCCCGGAAGTAAGAGAGTTGGAACACAAAAGAAATCCATAAAATTATGACTGACTTCAACCTTACGAGCCACTCTACAACTAGTACACAGTCCCACAACTCATAGGAATGAGTCATGGTGTGACCCTTCGTAGTTGAACAAGGCCAACCTCAAAGAAGGATCTTATGACTCATGTTTATGGTCTGTAATACTTTAGATGACCCATAGACACAACTCGTAGGTACACTTCATAGGAAAAGTCTCAGAAGTCCCTCAAGGTTAAGTCTATGACTTGACAAGATGAATCGTAGAAGTCGTTACGGGTCGTTGGAATAACTCATAACAAAACATCAGATACCTATGTAATTTTAGGTTTTAGAGACCTGCAGGATGAGTCTATGTTATGAATCGTAGAAAACATAATGGGTCATGAAAACTTTAAAAACTCATTCAATTAACTGGCTATCATTCCACTTAATAATTGGCTCAATTTGAAACTAAAATTTGACAACTGGAGTTCTACAATTGACTGAGGCATAACAACCAAAGACAGTCTATACCTAGAATGACATAAAAATCTATCATATCAATCTCAACTAAGTTGTATAAGGTGTTTTTATGATCGATTGAAAATGTACCATCCCTATAAACACTCTTAACAAGAATGGACTCATCAGTATGAGTAGAGACATTGAAAGGCTCTAAATGGCGTTAGAGATGGACACATAACTCCATATCTAAATATGGAGTCACCAAGGACAAAGTTGCACATGGATAAAGTAAAACATAGACATCAACAAATATGAATTTAAGCATACTAGTGATGACATCTAACTAGTTCTCCATAACTTTGGGACTACCAATGGAATACAAGCGGTTTAAACCTTTGCCTGTCCCTAAAGTAGTACCCCTTTGGGCAACTCTCCCAGATGATGTTGATGTTGCTGAAGATTGAGCCTTATTTCCCCTATTACCTTGTGTTTCCAATAAGCAGCCTCTCATATAGTGAACCATCTGGCCACATATGTAAGAACCACTAGTGTCATCGTAATACTACCCCAAATGGAGTCTACCACAGTTACAACAAGAGGATTTACGTGAAGAACCTTGGGACACACTCCTCAAGTTTTAGAACCCTAAGCTATGAAATTATGCCATCGTTACACTCTCCCAAATAGAGTCTACCACCCTTACAACAAGGGGATTTACGTGAAGAACCTTGGGCCACACTCCTCGAGTCTGAGAACCCTAAGCTATGGAATTATGGTTACATTGTGACCTATGGTTATTCTAGTTGTTCATTTCCGATGCACTTGCTAATGATGGTGCATAGCCCAAAGACCTTCCCGAAAAGAAGGACCGGTTGCATTTGTCACTCTTCTTGTGGTTAGACTCATTCCCTGCAAACCCTACTCTCTTGTGGTGGTGCTTCTCCCTATCTTTATTTTTATACTCCTTAACCTATTGTGCATACACCATGAGTTTGTAGGTGTCGTTAGAAATTAGTAAGGTAGTATTACACTCATTTTTTACATATTTACCTAGGCCAGAGAAAAACTTCCTCATCTATGACCTCACATTAGGAACCATCTCTGGAGAATACCTGGATAGCTGGATGAATTTAGAACTGTATTCTTTTACTGTCAACTCCTCTTGTTTCATATTAATGAAGTCTTCCACCTTCGTTTCCCTCAACTCTCAATAAAAGAAGTGGTATAGGAATGCACTCTCGAACTCATGCCAAATAGTAGGCTCAGCATCTTGACCACAACTCCCATGCCACTAGTTGTACCAAACATTAGCCATATATGTGAGCTAAAAAGAAACAATCTCAACTCCCTAAGACTCAATAGCATACATGGCCTTAAGAATTTTCTACATCTCATTAATAAGATTCTGGGATCTTCTTCAACCTTGGACCTAGTTAAGACCGGTAGGTTCATCCTAAAGAAGTCTCTAATCTTCATAGCAGCTGAATGACCTCGGGAGATAGATATAGTGACTGCAATGCTTTGATGGTGTGATTGGGAAGCCATCAAATAATTTAACATACTGATAACTACGATAAACTCCACCTCAGAAATAGGGAAGGGCTGAGTAGGATATGTCTTTGGAACCTGACCTCTTGATTACCATTGTCAACATCTTTCTAGATACTCGAGCTCTATTCCTTGTATGTATTCCCAATATTTGAGGCATGGTAGTTTGTGGGATCTTAGTGTTGGAGATGTTTCTCATACTGACGGTGCAGTTTTAAGGCATGATTTTAAAACTTGTAACCGCACTAGTGAGAAGAAACTTTTCTAGAGTTCTACTTTGTCACATGAATTTATATTATGAAAGAAGTGAGACAATTTCTAAAGTCATGTAGCCTCCAATTTATAGAAGTTTCATGCTTCACACCAACTAGGAGGACTCTACTAGGCTCGACTTCATAGAAATCCTGAACTCTATGCTCTGATACAAAGTTTGTCACACCTTTAGTCTACATACTAAGCATGGCTGACACTCAGAAACCACTGTTGGTTCCCAAGAGAACCCTTGCAAACATGATGAACAAGAATATTAATCAAAATCTCCTCATAATACATGCTATCTTTCACACCAATGCTTTCTATTAGAACAATAAGAGAAGGATCTCCTAAGCACTTCTTAAGCATAGAAATATGGAATACGGGATGAACGACCTCTAACTCTGATAAGCTATATTCCTAATCCTTTTTGTAATTTGATAAGGAACAATGTACTAGGGACTGACCTTCCCTTTCTTCCCAAATATCATAACACCCTTCATGGAAGAAACCTTCAAATACACCTAAGCATTCACCTCAAATTCTAAGACTCTTATCCTAACATCAATATATGACTTTTGATGACTTTGTGTGATTTTCAACCTCTATCGAATGATTTTTACCTTCTCCATAGCATGGTGAACTATGTATTTTCCAATTAACTCAGCCTCACTAACTTTGAACCAACCAATTGTTAATTTATATCTCCTCTCACAAAGTGCCTCATAAGAAGCCATCTAAAAACTTAAGTGAAAATTGTTATTGTACGCACATTCTATAAGGGGCAAGTGGTCATCCCAACTACCTTTAAACTCCTTGATGAAATATCTCAACATATCTTCAAGGGTATGGGTCATACACTCTGAATGACCATCTATTTGAGGATTGAAAATGGTACAAAGGTTCACCTTCGAACCTGGACCTTTCTTAAAAGACTTTTAAAACTAGGCAGTGAACTGAGCACGTCTATGTAACATTAACACTAAGGAACTCCATGAAGTCTAACTATCTCATAAATGTACAGTTGTTCATAGTGCTCTGCTAAAATTGTAGTCTTAACCAGTAGAAAGTTGGCTAATTTAGTCATCCAATCTACAATCACCAAAATTGAATAATATTGACAATGAGATCGCGTAAAGCCTATAATAAAATCCATATTGATCATCTCCTATTTCTACTCTGAAGCTCAATATTATGAGCCATACCACAAGGTCTTTGATTCTCAACTTTTACCTGTTTACAAATTGAACAATTACAAACAAAGTCTGTAATATCTCTCTTCATGTTGTTCCACCTGTAGACTTCCTTCAAGTTATGAGACATCTTTGTGGTACCCAGATGAATTGAATATCTTGAGTGATGAGACTCTACCATGATTTTGTCTTAGAGACCATCCATATTCGGCATGCACAGTCTAATTTAAAATTTCAACACACTATCACCCCATTGTGCAAAAGTCATCACTTTATTCTTGTGAACATCTTTCTTTAACTGAAGTAGAATAAGGTCTTTGCTTTGATTCTCCTTCACTTCTACTTAAGTTATTATTTAGCCCCATTCTGAAGAATAACACCCCCTTCATTAGAATCCACAATATGAACTCCCAAACGTGCAAGTTGTAACATCCTGCATTAATTTACCTTAGGTCATTCCCAAAGAGCCAAGAGAAAATGAGTACAATGTAGTTCTAGTGAGCTACCAGTTCGTACCTATGACCCATATGAAGTTTAACAAGTTGTAGGTGGGCTGTAGAAACCCCTAACACTTGGTAAAAAATTTCATTATTGAGAACCATCTTATAAATGAACTCTATGGCGCGTAGAAGTAACTATAGTCTGTAGGGATTCTTCAACCCCAGGATGTGATGACCTATTCTATCTTAACTTTAGCTCAACCAAATAAGAGGTCCCCAATGACTACTTTCAATACTTCATCAATGAGTGCATATATGTTTCGTGAAATACTATAAGACTTATAAGGGTGTCTAATAGTCCCAATGTTACATTCCTAAATATAATAGACCAAGATGAACAACAGTGTACTTGTGAAATCAAACATGTGGCTAATCCTAATTCTCATATTATTACATTTGTTTATGCCAAGTGTAAGGATTACCTGAGAAGAACTCTTTGGGATAAAATGCTGCAGTATGCTGACACAGACAAGCCATAGTGCATTATTGGAGACTTTAATGTGATCACTGATGTTGATGAAAAACTAGGAGGACAACCATACAACATGAACAAAAGCTTAGAGTTCATAAGTGTAATTGAGGCATGTGGTCTCACTGATCTGGGATTCCATGGGCAGAAATTTACATGGTGCAACAATAGGGACATGGAAGTTAGAATTTGGAAGAGACTGGACAGGGCCATGGTGAATGATAGGTGGTTAGAGATGATGCCCATGACTACTGTGGCTCATCTTGCTTCAACAGGTTCAGATCACTCCCCCCTATTACTTGAATGTAAGGAGACTCACAGTAATCCTATCAAATACTTCAAGTTCCTCAACTGTTGGGTGGATAATGAGACTTTCCAGTACACTGTTAGAGTCTGTTGGGAAAGACCAGTAGAGGGTAATCCAATGAGAATATTCCACTTGAAACTTAAGAGGGTGTCTAACACCCTTAGTAGCTGGTCAAGGCAACAGTATGGGGACATATATGAAGCTGTCAAAGAGTTTGAAGAGAAGGTAAAGCAAGCTGAAGTTGATCTCATCCAAGACAAGTCTGAGGATAACAAGATCAAGCTGAATCTTGTGAATGATCAGTACATTAAATACTTGAAGACTGAACAATCCATCCTTAAACAAAAAACTAAGCTTCAGTGGTTTAAGGAGGGAGATGCCAATTCCAAGTACTTTCATGCTATTATTAGAGGAAGGAGAAGAAGATTATTCATCCATCAGATTACTGATGAACAGGATAATACTATTCAAGGTGATCAGAATATAGCTACTGCTGCATGTGACTACTTTGAGAAGATATTTACTGGTAAGGATGATGCTATCAATGAAGATATCCTCAGATGTATCCCCAAATCCATCACAGATAATCAAAACCAGGCTCTTAATGCTATGCCAACTAAAGAGGAGCTGAAAGAAGCTGTATTTTCCCTCAGTGATATATCTGCTGCAGGTCCAGATGGTTTTAATGGCAAGTTCTTCCAAACTTGCTGGGATATCATCAGTGAAGACTTATTCAATTTGGTGAAATACTTTTTTTGTGGGCATTCTATTCCCAAGTTCATCTCACATGCTTGTTTGGTCCTACTCCCAAAAGTAGATCATCCTAATAAGTTATCAGATTTCAGGCCTATATCACTAAGTAACTTCACCAATAAAGTTATTTCAAAGATCCTATGTCTCAGACTTGCTCCTATTCTTCCTCAACTGATCTCTGAAAATCAGTCAGGTTTTGTTAAGGGAAGAAGTATATCTGAAAACATTATGTTGGCACAAGAAATCACTCATAGCATTAAAAAACCAAAGCTGGGAGATAATATTGTGATCAAATTAGACATGGCCAAAGCCTATGACAGGGTGTCCTGGGCATTTATATGTCTAGTCATGAGAAGGTTTGGATTTGGAGAAGGATTTATTGACATGGTTTGGAGACTTATGGCTAATAACTAGTATTCAGTTATTGTGAATGGAGGTAGGCATGGTTTCTTCCACTCTACAAGAGGCCTCAAACAGGGAGATCCACTATCCCCAACCCTATTTATTTTAGGTGCTGAGGTACTATAAGGAATGCTCAATAATCTTCATCAACACCATTTGTACAAAGGTTTCCACATGGAGAAGAAAGGTCCATTGATTAATCATTTGAGCTTTGCTGATGATATAATCATTTTCACTTCAATATGTAGTTACTCTCTCAAGCTGATCATGAAGACACTGGAACTGTATGAACGACTTCAGGCCAGCTTATTAACACACAAAAGAGTCAGTGCATGATCCCTCTGAATGCTGATCCTGAGATCACTGAAAGGGTCACTTCTACCACTGGTTTCAAAACAACTCATGGCCCTATTACTTACTTGGGTTGCCCCTTATATATTGGAGGTCAAAGGATCATATACTTTACTAGTATGGTGTCCAAAGTAACATCCAGAATTAGAGGATGGCATACCAAAATTCTCAGTTATGGGGGGAGAGCTGCTCTTGTGAAGTATGTGTTACAGTCCCTCCCAATTCATCTCTTATCTGCTGTGATTCCAACTTCCACTACACTCAAACAAATAAAGTCCCTAATAGCAAACTTCTTTTGGGGATGGGACAAAGAAAAAAGAAAATATCATTGGGCATCATGGGAGACCCTCAGCTACCCAACAGATGAAGGAGGTGTTGGCATGAAAAATCTGAAAGATGTCTGCCTAGCAATGCAATATAAACAATGGTGGATTTTCAGGTCTAAGAAGACTCTATGGGGGAGCTTTCTGAGGGCCAAGTATTGCCAAAGGGAAAATCCAGTAATCAAGAAATGGGACACTGGTCAATCAATTATGTGGAAACACATGATGACAAACAAAGCTGAGATTGAGCCTCATATACAGTGGCACCTTAACTCAGGCTCTTGCAGTTTTTGGTGGGATGATTGGCTAGGAATTGGCCCCCTAGCTTATCACAAAGACTGTCTACCTAGACTTAACAATACCACTATCTCCAAGTTCCTGAAGAATGGAGAATGGGATGAAGAGAAGGTGAGGCAACATGCACCACAGCATCTGATACAGAAGATTCTTAGTTTTTCCTTCAAGTATCAACCTAACATCCCAGATACAGCCTACTGGAAGCTGACCTCAGATGGAAACTTCACTTGTGCTTCAGCTTGGAACAAGATCAGGCCAAAAAGGAACAAAACAATGACTGACACTTATGTATGGCATAAGAATATACCTTTTAAGATATCCTTTCTAGTTTGGAGAACTCTCAGAAGCAAGTTGCCCACTAATGAAAGTATTGAGAAATTTGGTCATGCACCTGTTCAGTGCTCTTGTTGCTACAGGTCAGGTTGGGATAATATAGATCATATATTCATCTCAGGACACATGGCTAGACATATATGGAATTATTTCTCTAATTGTTGGGGTATACATCACAGCAGCAGCCCCATGAGGAACACTCTGATGAAATGGTGGTTGGTTAAACCAAATAATGAAGTCCATAAACTATTAATGCAAGCTACCCCCATATTCATCTGTTGGAATCTATGGAAGAACAGATGTGCTAGCAAATATGGAGGAAAAAAGTCAAGCAGTACTAGAGTGAAGTTCTCAGTTATCAAAGAACTTTACATGCTGATCTTCACAGCTTTCCCTTACCTTAGCTGGCCAAGTGACTGGAAGGAGCTAATAATTATGGTGGAAAGCTGCAGTCAGGAGCTGAAAATCACCCAAGTTAGTTGGCACAAACCAACTTACAATGTGGTTAAATTTAACACTGATGGAAGTGCTTTGAATAATCCTGGGAAAATTGGAGCTGGGGGCATCCTAAGAGACCACAAAGGAAACCTCCTTTATGCATTTGCTGCACCACTTAGAGTTGGTTCTAACAACCAAGCTGAGGTACAGGCTGCACTTCTGGGCATCACTTGGTGCATTCAACATGGCTACAGCAGGGTCCTACTGGAGGTTGACTCTGAATTACTTGTGAAATGGCTAAAACAAGAGATTACACCACCCTGGACTATCAGGAATTACATCACAGACCTGCAGGAGCTGATCATAATGCTGGATTTCTTTCAATGCAAGCACATCTATAAGGAAGCTAATTTTGTTGCAGATACACTTTCCAAGCATAGCCACAGTGTAGACAGCATGGTTCAATTCTACAATCCTCAACAGCTTCCTAAGGAAACAAGAGGATACTACATCCTAGACAAAATGGGGATGCCAAATTTTAGGAGGACAAAACTGAAGAGGATCAAACAACCTCCTTGAATTGTATACCATTAATAGTAGTACAGAATTCCCTATGTATAAATTCATAGTTAGGAGTTTTGTAAAGGGGAGAGTCTCCCTTGTTTATTGCCTTCCTAGAGCAATCAACATACCCCTAGAGGTAAGGATTAGAGTAGATATTTTCTTTTTTCTTTTCATGCTTGATTGTGTAGGTACCAGCAGATTTGGAAAAAGGGAACAAACAAATGCAAGCCAGGTGAGGTTTGCTTCTTGGCACAGCAGCTGCAAAATGAACCAATGGATAACTTGGAGATGGCCTTGGAGCTGCAAGAATGCTGTAGAGATGCACCACAGGAATCAGCAAAGGGAAGTTTCCTTTTGTTTGTTTATCTGGTGCAGGTATCATGAAGCTTTGAGCCTGGTATTGGAGTTTCAGCAGCTGAGATTGGAATTCTTGGACCAACAACCTACCATAGACCTGCAGCATCTCAGCAACATCACTTGCATATGCTACACTACAGCAGCAACAGGATCCTGCATAAGGAATCCTTTGTACTGCAAATTCAGATTGCCTCTTACCTTCCTCAACAACAACACCCTCCAGCAACAGATCCACCAACTTGCAACACTAAGGGAACACCAACAAGTCATTAGTAGTAGTTACTATAACTTGCAGAATTGTTTGTATGTGTGTTTTTCTGTCTCTGTTGGTGGGTGCAGGTACCTTAAGGAGCTGATCCTGATCACAACTAAGGTTCCCCCCCTGGAAGTAACTTGCAACAACATGCATCTTAACCTCCTTTACTATGGAAGTAATTTGGAGCTACAAAAGAACCTGCAGCAGCCTGTGCATCTATCTTCCTTGTTTGTCTTCTTGTCACTTGTCTCTACAGGTTCAAGTTACCTCAACAAAAGAGAAGCAACAACCTGGCATGCTAGGACTTCACCAAATAGTCAGCCTCTCATTCAGGCCAACACCCTCCCTTCAACATCTGTACCTAAGCTTCAGCAGGGTAAGATGTGCAGGGTGAGTTGCAGCATGTGGACCTGCACCATGGCCTCAAAACTTTGCAGGATGGCAGCACATACTATTTTCACAAGGACCAAGAAGTTTCAGCCCAAACGGATAATTCGAGATGTTAGGCGAGCGACCTTGAAAAAATCAGCTGCCTTAAGCCTAAAGAGAGGGCCTTTAGTAATTTGGATCCTCCAACTTGGGAAACAAGCCTTCAAACTTTGCATGGCTAAAGGAGAGGATATATATGCTAACTTCATAAAGTTTCAGCTCAAATGGATAATTGGAGACGTTAGTCGAGCGACTTGGAAAATGATAACACCCTCCAAAGCTCTTACTGAGGTCCCTTCTTTATTGCTAGTCTGTGTATATTATGTTTTGTTTGGGTTTGCTTGCTGTATTATTGCAGGTGTCTGGAGTGATATATCAGCATTCTTCAACAACAAATACATAGAGAAGAGCACAAGTACAACTTCCAAATACCCTGCAACCTCTAAGCTTCAGCAGGGCAGCAGGTGCAGGGTGAGGAGTCACTTGTGGACCTGTCCAAAGGACCCCAAACTTTGCAGGATTGCAGCATATATTATTTTGACAAGGCCCAAGAAATTTCAACCCAAACGGATAATTGGAGACGTTAGGCGAGCGGGCTTGAAACAATCAGCTGTCTTAAGCTTAATAAGGAATAATTTTGCTAAATGGAAGCTCCAACTTGGGAAACAAGCCTTCAAACTTTGCATGGCTAAAGGAAAGGATATATATGCAAACTTCATAAAGTTTCAGCTCAAACGGATAAGTGGAGACGTTAGTCGAGCGACATGGAAAATGCTCACAGGCTCCAAAATTCTCTTTGAGACCCATTCTTTTCCTTTTAGTTGCTTGTGCAGGTATACTAAAGAACTCCTACACATGGAAGCTGCTGAACTGACACACTGCAACAACCAACAACATCAAACAACATATGGGAGTCTCTCAATATTGCAAATACAGAATTTGAGGAAGCCAGCTGCAACAGAGGAATGGCACCACATTCAGAACTGTTGGTACTGCTCTTGGAATTGTGTGTTTGCTTGTTTGTTTGCTTGTTTGTTTGTGCAGGTTGTTGGAGATACAGGCAACAGTGGAACTCAGATGGAACTCCAACAACCTCATAGACAACATCCAAGAACCAACAACAATATCATGAGTAGCTGTAACATGTTACATCTCCATCAACTTCATATACATACTGTGGGAACAAAACACCAAACAACTGCTCAACCACACACCAAACAACAACTAATCCATAGAGCTGAAGCTGAAAGTGCAGACTTGAAAGATGAAGTTCAACAGCATCAGCAACAACAGATGCCAAAAGCAACACACTCCCATGTACACCATGTTTGTTTGCTGCCTTGGCTACTTGTAGGTGCAGGTCTGCAGCAACCATACATTTGGACCCCCATGCAGGTGTTCGAATGCAGCTACACTTTTCTCCACAACAACTCCAAGGCTGTTGGCTACTATAGCTCCATATACTGCCTCTCCTTTCAGCCTCCTTAGCTGGTAATCATGATACTGATACAAAGGCACACTTCACCTGGATTTACTTGGTACGACAAGACTAAAAAGAGCAAAGATGAAAAGAATTTCCCATCCCATGCGAGATAGAAGTTTCGTATACTTGTTCTTCTTCAATGTAGCTATGTCTGGTATGTAGCATAGTTGGAATAGGACTAGTGTAGGTTACTTTCCTTTTTCTCATGGAAGGGGAGAGTCTCCCTCATTTATGCTTTCATAGTTGAATTGTACCGGGAGGATTCCTCTCACAGGTTTACTGCTTTCTAGTTATAGTTAGTCTCTCTTTTTTTGTATCGGGGATGAGTTAGCCGACCTTAATAGGTTAGCCGACTTATGAACCACCATAGGATTGGAGGTAAGGTTTATGTCCCCCTCCTTGTATTTTATTTTGATTATTTATGTTAAGGTTTGGGGGTGTTGCTTAACCCCTGACTGTGCACGAGAGGTGGAAGCCTCGTGTAGGGTCTGTTCCCATAAAAAAAAATAAAAAAAAAATAAAAAGAAATATAATAGAAATGCACCCACTTCCATGAGGTGGGTCTATGACCCGTACTAAGGTCCAGAGATCAACAAACCTTAGAAGCTCTGCACACTTTAAGGAGAACCTTTTATGGCTCATAGAAGGTCCTACGATCTATAGAAGGGTGTTCATATACCCTTAAGACCTATTCCAGTAAGTCCTATTTTTGGATCCCATACTCTACGATCAGTTTTCTACAGTCCGTAGGAGTTCCTACGGTCTATAGGGTGACCTATACACGAGCCTGAAGAAGTTTTGCTAAGGGGTAAAATCATTCTTTCCCACCTTTCCCAAATAAAAATCCTGACATTTAGGACTAAAACAAGATCTTACCAGTACCCAACAATGTTTTTCTCTTCTTTAATCTTAGAACATTTTAAGAGCAAGGATTGGAGTTGAGAAAAGCTAGTATTCAAGATTTCAACCAAGTTCTTAGACTTTCACTTAGATAATCGATCTTTCAGGTATGAAAGGCTAATCAAAACATTGGACTAAGTTCTTTCTCATTCCCTACATGTTCGTTCAGTAAGTATGAGTTTTAGTTTGAGTTTCAATCCAGTTATATTGTGTTTTTAAAGTTTTAACTCAGAAAGGTTGGGAAAAAATAAATTTACCTCTCATTAAAAGCAGCAGAAGATGTGTGCGATTACCTCTCAAAGTACTAGAAACTTCTACAGGCCTAGGATCCCTCTCGTATGCACGGCTAATAGAAATGGGGACATAATTTAGTACTCACTGTATTTTGTAATGTTTGGGTCTATGGATCTCTTCTATGGGTTGTAGACCCTACTACGAATTGTAAAGGTTAGTAGTACAATCATGCTGAGGGGCTTTGAGGTTTTGTTCTACAAACCCTTCTTTTAGTTGTAGACCCCCTCATATAGGTTATAGACCCTGGTCATGGAACCCTTGTACACCTTTCAATAGCTACTAGAATTATAGGACTGTGTCTATGAGTCATTTCTATGGGTCATAGAGCATTCTATGTTTCATAAAAATTATTAGTAGAATGGGTCTGAGATTGGGGCTTAGGATCTCTTCTACGGACACTTCGTATGGTTTGTAGAAACTTCTATGGGTCGTAGAATCCATCTGTAGAAGAGTTACAGTAACTTTAGAATTTTTTCAAGCCTTGTTGTACACTTTGATTCTATCTACAACCTGTAAATCCTTCTGCGGTCTGTAGGTGCCACTCGTGTCCCACAGATCAGAGCACTTTTCTCACTTTCTCTTGGTCCCTTCTTGACTTATCAAATTTTGAATATTTTAGGATGTTAGAATATTTCTATCTTATTCATCTTCCCATGTTTCCTTTTCTACATATTGATTCCTCCACAACACTTTGACTAAAGCAACCTTTTTGTCCTTAACTTGTGAACCTATCGATCAAGAATCTGAATTGAAATC
Source organism: Solanum dulcamara (assembly GCF_947179165.1). NCBI lineage: Eukaryota > Viridiplantae > Streptophyta > Magnoliopsida > Solanales > Solanaceae > Solanum > Solanum dulcamara. Next base: position 51,727,250 of record NC_077240.1, read on the forward strand.
CCTTCATAAGACAAGCTATGTTCCACATCAATGCTTTATGTAGGAACAGTTAGTGAAGGATCTTCTAAGCACTTATTAAGCATAGAAATATGGAATATAGGATGAATGACCTAGTAACTCAGCTTCAACAATTTCTAACCAACAAATTGGTGGTCTAAATCTCTATCCACAAAGAGACTTATAAGGACTCATATGAATACTTGGGTGAAAACTTTTGTTGTACGCAAACCCTATAAGAGGCAAGTGTTCATTCCAACTTCCTTTAATGTTAATGATACTCGACCTCAACATGTATTCAAAATTCTTAATCAAACGCTCTGATTAACTCTTAGTCCAATGATGGAAAGAAGTACTAAGGTTCACTTCAAAACCCTGACCTTTCTAAAATGACTTCCAAAATAAGGCAGTGAACTGAGCACCTCTGTCATGACCCAACACCGTAGGCCGTGATGGGTGCCCGAACTAGACACTCGCATATACCCCTGCTAACTATAAGTAAACATGTCTCCTATTTGAGTCATAGCATACCAACAGGCAAGACAATATATAAGCCGACAAGGCTATCGTAACATATAGGCACAACCTTACACGCATACATATACAACCCACATACATATCTACATACCTCTAAGAGAAAGAACAGTAACATAAGTTGGGATAGGGCCCCCACCGTACCCATGAACAAATAAATGTATACATCGAGGGTTAATACCAAAACTAGGCTCTGGCATATTGGAGCGCTTCTAGACTACTGAGTGGAACTCTTACGCTGATGGATTCTCCGAGTGTGTATCTGTACCTGTGGGCATGAATGCAGTCCCCCAAAGAAAGGGGGGTCAGTACGACATATGTACTGAGTATATAAAGCATAACTAGAAGCATATCTGAGATAAAGAGATCCAGGGAGGTAAATACGTCATGTAAGAAAACATTGTACTTGTACCTTGTGAAATATAAGAACATGCATGCTCATACTATACAATATAGCCGGACCTTTCAGGGGCTCGGTAAATCATAACTGTAGGACCATCATAGGGTGTGGCACCATCATCACCTTAGCACATCCCATCATCATCATATATATACACATACGTACCCGGCCCTCTAGTGAGGGACTCGGTGAGTCATTCATGTCATTGCATTATCATTTCCTCATATAGCGTACCCGGCCCTTTAGTGAGGGACTCGGTGGATAATGCAGTGAAATGCACACGATTACATACCCGGCCCGAGACTCGGTGATAGAAGGGTTACAGTATACATGAGTAGAGTAGTGAGTAACCATATGCAATTTAAAACATTGTCCAAGACTCAATGAAGTAGTAACGATGAATTGTCATTTGAAAATCAAGACGATAGTCATATCACTCATTCCTCAAACATTACTACTGATCATATCAAAATAGCCTTAGAAACCATAGGCATGAATCAAGACGATACAAAATAACTTATAAAAGTCAAGGACATTAACTAATGGAGAATCTCTTAGAAGAGAAATCATGAATCACCCTCAAGGCTCATATTAATCCTTACTTAATACTAAGCCATGCCAAAATAAAGAAGGGACGGCTTTACATACTCTCTTATTTTCCCTTATGGAGTCATCATATACATATGTGTTGTGGAACGTACGGCCCGATCCTTAGATAATAACATATATCATACTTGGCCCATCATGGGACTCGGTACCATAAATATTTCATCATAACATCATAACTTATGTCAAAGACATATCAAGAGAGAAAAAGGGTAGCTTTACTTACTTATGCCCAAAAACATGCCAAGAGAAGAAAGGGCTTCACATACTTACTACTCTCCGTCGTATAGAAGCCTTAAGAGGCCATAACTCAACTAGTATAGGAATTCTACCATCGAGAAGTGAATAAGACTTATGAGTCATACTTGGAGTTCTATGAATGGAATTATCCCCACATTTCGTATATTAATCACTTCAGGCTAAGGCATGCCAAAAGAAAAGAAGATAGCTTTACATACCTTTTTCGGGATTAATAGAAATCTGGCTTGCCTTCATACCTCCTTAACCTATTGACATGAAAGTAATACTAAGATTAATAGCCTTTCACTTTCCAATAGCCCACTCCACAACCAAATACTAATAGTAGTCATTTCCTTATCCATTACCCCCGACTAGTTTGTTACTAGTTCCGATGCTACAGAAAATCGGGCAGCATTTCCCCTACAACTTCAACATCCTCGATATTCCAACTCGGCCACAATATCAAAAACCATAAAAATAACAAAAACTAGCAGCATATTTATAATTTAATCACTTCAACCCTACACAATACAAGCTCCAAACAACTAGCTCCAAACTATGATACAAAAATAGAGTTTCTAGTTTCCATTTTGCAAAACATTTAATCATACGAAGCAGGGGTCGTGTGGATGCAACCAGCAGCTCCCCCAACTCCTTTAGAAAAATTTTAGTCCCTGCAATACACCACCACATGACCAGCAGAAGCCCCCATCCGCACCACGCCTCATTTCGACTACAATTTAACTACGACGACTTCAATTTAGACTGTTGCTTTCGCTGAGCATATCCACAATTTTTTTTATAGTTTCAGAAGTATAAAAGGTACCTAATACACTTCAAAATAACCCCATAAAGTCCAAATTTAAAGGAGAACCCTTACCTTACCCGAAATTGGCCAAAACTAGCCAAAATTGTGCCTCGGAAACCTCCTTAGCGCAGCTGAAACTTCGGAGCTGCTTGGTAACGTTTTGGGCTGCTCCAAACCATAAATTTTCATTAATAACATCTTCATAACATCTTGGTTCACCCTATATAATTAATTCACGGAACAAAATTGGAGACTCACCTTTGTTTCTCCCAAATCCGAGCTCCCTCTCTCTCTATCTTCAAGTTTCTCCCCTTTCTTTTCTCTAGATTTTTCTTGAAGCTTCTTGTTGATAAAGAGACTTAATGGATAAATATGACTTAAAAGTCATCAACATATATATATATATATAGAGTCTACTTAATTAATGGGCTAAGTTTCCAAGACTTGGGCCCTTTCCTTGTGTTGGGCCTCTCTTGTTTTCCTTTTTTTTCCCAAGCCCAATCACTTAGTTCCTACTTTTTTGTAATTCATGAAACATTTTTTTTTTGAAACTCCCATTTTTCCCTTAGCCTCTTCCAATATTTCCAAATTCCAAAATTTTCATAACCAACTTATGTGTAAGACAAGGTCAAGACATAACATGGTCCTTAACTCGTTACAATTATCTCAAAATGTCCAAATACGCAAAATACGGGTTATAACAACCTCTATCTGAGATGATATACAAACGAACTCCATAAAGTCTAACAATCTCATGAATGTACAATTTGGCATAGTCCTCTGCTGAGTAGGTAGTCTTAATCGATAGAAAGTGGGCTGATTTAGTAATCTGATCTACAATTACCTAAATCGAATCATGCAGAAAGAAAGATTCTGGTAAGCTTGTAATAAACTCCATATTGATCATCTCCTATTTCAAATATGGAATCTCTATATCTTGAGCCATACCACAAGCCCTTTGATGCCCAACTTTTACTTGTTTACAATTCAGGCACTTAGAAATAAAGTCAAGAATATCACTATTCATGCCATTCCACTTGTAAACTTCCTTCCAGTAATGGTACATCTTTTTGGAACCTAATGAATTAAATATTTTAAGCTTTTGGCCTTTTCCATGATTCTTCCTCTAAGACCATCCACATTAGACACATACAATCTACTTTGATAGCTCAACATACCATATCCTCTTTGTGCAAAAGTCATCACTCTTTGCTTGTAAACATCTTTCTTTAACAAAAGTAGAATGGGGTCTTTGGCTTACTTCTCCTTCAATTCTTCTACTAGCGATGATTCAAACCCATTTTGAAAATTGACATCACCATCATTAGAGTTCACATGATGAACTTCCGAATGCATAAGGCTGTCTACTTCCTTACCTAACTCATTTCTTTCCTCATCCACAGGAGTAGCACTCCCCATGGATAACTTTGTAAAAGAATCAACAATGAAATAAGCTTAACATGGGTTGTAAAGAATAACCCTATCATCATCCTAGAGGAACTCAAACCATCTTCTCTACCTCAGGTTAAACTCATTCTAACTAAAAATAAATTGAAGGCTTTTGTGGTTAGTGAACATGCCTATATGCATGCCATAGAGATAGTAATGACATATCTTCGAAGCAAATACTATTTTTTCCAACCTGAGATCATGAGTCGGATAATTACTTTCGTAGATCTTAAGTTTTCTGGAAGTATAATCTATAACTTTACCTTTTCACATGAACACAAAACCCAAGAGTCATAGTCAGGAATACTAGTCAAACAAAAGGAGAAAATAAGAAACTCATAATGACCATAATGGGTTTGAAAAGTTGTCTTTAAGATATCTTTTTCTCTCACTTTCAACTAATGATAGACTGATATAAGGTCTACCTTAGATAAAAAAGTAGCACCCTTAAGTTTGCCGAATAGGTCATCAATTCAGGGAAGAGGGTTCTTATTATTTATGGTTACTTGTTAAACTGATAGTAGTTAGTGCATATTTTAAGGGAACCATATTTCTTTCGCATGAATACAACATAAGTTCCCCAAAGTGAGACACTCGGCCTAATGAATCCTTTATGAAGAAGATCTTTGTACTACTCTTTTTAACTTTTTCAACTTAGATGCAGCCATCCTATATGGTGTATTAGAGATATGCCTAGTATCAGTAAGAACATCTATTTTGAAGTCTATAGCCCTATCGAGAAAGACTCTAGGTAGATCTTTGGGGAAAATATCTAGGAACTCACTCAAGGTTGTAATTGACTGAAGGGATGGTGTCTCTGCACTTTTATCTCTAACTCAAATAATGTGGTAGATATACCCCTTGCAAACTAACTTTCTAAACTTAAGGTATGGTATGAAATGACCCTTAGGCACTATTGGACAATTGTTCCACTCAATAACTAGCTAAATTTGAAACTTAAATTTGACACTCGAGTTCTACAATCGACTGAGGCATAACAAGAAAAGCTAGTATATACCTTGAATGTCAAAATCTATCATATCAATCTCAAATAAGTTATGTGAGGTGTCTTTATGCTCGATTGAAACTGTAAAATCTCTATAAACACTCTAAGCAAGAATGGACTCACCAACATGAGTAAAGACACTGAAAGGCTCTAAATGGCATTTAGGATGGACCCAAAACTCCATATCTAAATAAGGTGTAACAAAGGACAAAGTTGTTCTATGATAAAGTAAGGCATAACCATCAAGAGAAAGGACTTTAAGCACACTAGTGACGACATCTGATGAGCTCTCCTGTACTTGGAAACTAACCATAATGTATAGAAGATTTGAACCTCTGCATGTCCCTAATGTATTACCCCTTTGGGCTACTCTACCAGATTATGTTGTTTTTGCTGAAAATTGAGCCTTGTGGCCCCCATTACCTTGTCTTTCCAATGGGAAGATGCTCATATAGTAACCCATCTGACCACACATTTAAGAAAAACCAGTGCCATTGTGACACTCTCCCAAATGGAGTCCACCACACTTACAAAAAATGACCTTACCTGAAGATCCTTGGGCCACACTCTTTGAGACTAAGAACCCTAAGATATAAAATTTTCGTTACTCTACGACCTATGATCGTTCCTGTTGTTTATTTCTGGTGCACTTGTTGATGATGGTGCATAGCTCGAAGACCTAATCTGAAAGAATGACCTGTTATTAATATTACACTTCTAGTAGTTAGACTCATTCCCTGCAAGTCTTACTTTTTTGTTGTAGTTCTCCTCCTTATATTAATGATTTTCCTCTTCAACCTGATATGCATACACCATAAGTCTAGAGGTGTCCATTTGAGAAATAAGCAAGGCAATCTTACATTTATTTTTCAAATTTTTACCTAGGATAGAGAAAAACTTCCTTATCTTAGACCTCATACCAGGGACCATCTCTGGAGCTTACCTAGATAGCTGGATGAATTTAAGTTTGTACTCTTTTACCATCAACTCCTCTTGTCTCATATTCATGAACACTTCCACCTTTGCTTCCCTCAGCTCTCAGGGAAAGAACTGGTCTAGGAATGCACTCTCGAACTTATCCCAAATAGCAAGCTCAACATCATTACCATAACTCTCCACCCACTAGTTGTACCAAACATTATCCATATTTATGAGTTAATAAGAAACAATCTTAACTCCATCAACCTCACTAACCTGCATGGCCTTGAGATTTTTGCACATATCATTAATAAGATTCTAGATTTTCTTTAACATTGGACCTAGTGAAGACTGGTAGGTTAATCCTTAAAAAGTCTCTAATCTTCGTAGCAGCTAAAGGTTCTCGGGATCTAGATCCAGTGTCTAGAGTGATTTGATGGAGTGATTGGGCAGCCATCAACTGAGCTTACATAGCAAGGATTACATAGGCTCCTAAAGTAAGACGAGATTGCGAACCCACGGGAGAGGCGGAAGGAGGCGTAGCACCTACTCGGAAGCAAGCAGGTGATGCACCTACTTTTACTAAGTAGGTGATGCACCTACTTTTACTAAGTAGGTGATGCACCTACTTTTACTAAGTAGGTGATGCACCTACTTGTGTCCCACATCGCCACATGGCAGCATGTGATTGGTTGCATGAAGTGACGTGGCTGCCTAAGGGTGTGACACGTGTCACCCTTAGGGGATACCATGTGTCACTCTCCAAAAAGGCATATATATATGTATGGATGAATAGGAAGTTCATTTTTCATCCTTTGCTACACTTAAAAATTGAGAGAAAAGTTAAGAGGGAGAAGAGAGGAGCTAAGGCAGCACCTAGAAGGAGGTAAGTCTCCAATTGTTTTCTGTCAATTAATTATCTACGGTGTTCCTCAACTACGTGAGGTGTATATATGTATATTACGATGCCTACGGAACCATATTTTCAGTTCTACACTTGGAAAACTAAGAGAAGCTTAAAGAGAAAACGCTAGGGAACAGACCCATTTTTGAATTAAACTGTTGTTAGTAATACAAGTATAACTCCTTGTGTAAGGCTTCATTTCAAGTTATTCAAGATGTTTTGGAAAAATATTTCATAGTTATATAACTTTCATTTAGACTCTAAAATCCATTTTTGCTTTTTTCTGCTCGAAAAAGGGTGGTGAAGCATGGGGGAGCTGCTGCCCAGATTTCGTTTTAGAAATTCTACAAGGACTGCTGTTGGTATTTTAGGCATATCGTTTTGTACAAAATTACTGTAGGGTTAATTCAAAATTGTATGAGACCCTAATACACATGTCTATAACTTTCATTGAGGACACAAATACTTTTTCCCTCAATTACCCCTTCGAAACTAAGCGACAATACAAGATAGTAGGCTGTCCAGAATCCATGTTTTGATAATTTTGGCGAGTTTGATGAGTTTAGGTTAAGGTAAGGGTTTTCCTTTCAATGTGGGGTTTATGGAGTTGTTATAAAGTGTATTATATGTTGTTTAAGTGGCTGGAAATGTGAAAACATCATAGAAATGCTTGACGTTCGAAACAAACTAAATTGGAGTCGCTATAGTTGAATTGTCATCGAAGTAAAGTGTTGTGCTTGTAGGTGTACTACTGAAGGTTTATGGGGGATTGTTTTAGGGCCTAAAGGTGTTCTAAAATGGGTGTAGGTGCTGCTGGTAGCAGCCACACTACCCCTCGTTTCATATAAATAAAGGTTTTGCGAAATAAAGACTAGAAACCCTATTTTGGTGTCGTAATTTTCAGCAGGTTGTTTGGAGTTTGTGTTGTGTGATGTCACCATGTTTTATGTGTATATATGCTGCTGGGTGTTGTTGTTGGTTGTCTGTAGTGATTAGGGATGTAATTGGAAATTCATATAGGGCACTTTATAGGGGAGGTGCTGCCCAATTTTTGTTAACGCCTTAACTAAATAAAGAACTAGTCGAGGAGACGAATAAGAAAATAGGTTCCATGAATACAAAGGTGCAAATGAGGGCAATAAAAAGTTAAGGTTGTTGATACTCGCATTTCTTCCATATTAAATAGGTTCGGAGGATGACGACGTGGACATGATTGAGAGAAGTCCATACGAGGTATGTGAAGCTTTCTTTTGGCATGTTTTTGGCATAAGTATGTAAAGCTTATCTTGTTTCTTCTTTTCGCATGTATTAGCCATAAGTGGTTGGTATATGTAATGTGGAGATAGTCCCATTCTTAGAATCCCGAGCATGATTCATTAATCTTCTTCACTTCTTGATGTTATAACTCCCGCGATGGTTGAGTTATGGTCTTGTAAGCCTTTTACGTGATAAAAAGTAATACACATGAAGCCTATCTCTTCCTTTCCTTGGAATGGATTAATGTAAGTGAAATGAGGTATGATATGATTTAGAGATAGTTCCATTTACAGGCTCTAGATGTGATTCGTGACTTGTACTCACTCTTGAATGATAGGGGTCTTAATGTAGTTGAACTATGACCCTTGAGCCTTCTATAGGTTGAATAGTGATGGAATGTGTAAGCTCCTATACCTAAGGGCTCTGGAACATGCTTTATAGTGATACCTGAGGGATGTTTGACATGTTACCAAGTTTTACATGCACGTATATGCATTATGATATATATATGGATCAGGCCGGACGTACCTTGGCACATTTTTCTATGTAAGGATCGGGTCGTACGTTCCACGACAGATTATGCATTATACGGATTGGGTCGTCATACCTCGACATTATTATGCATTATACAGATCGGTCCGTCATACCTCGGTATTATTATGCATTATACGGATCGGGCCATCGTACCTCGGCATTATTATGCATTATACGGATCTGGCCGTCGTACCTCGGAATTATTATGCATTATACGGATCGGGCCATTGTACCTCGACATTATTATGCATTATACGAATCGGGCCATCGGGCCTCGGCATTATTATGCATTATACGGATCGAGCCATCATACCTCAGCATTATTATGCATTATATGGATTGGGCCGTCGTACCTCGGCATTATTATACATTATACAGATCGAGTCTTCGTACCTTGGCATCATCATGTAATATATGGATCGGGCCGTCGTATCTCGGCATTATCATATACATATGGATCGGGTCGTTGTTCCTCGGCATGTGCTTACTGTATATATGAATCGGGTTATATGTCCCACAGTGCTAATAATATACATATGCCTATCATGATAGATGATGTGTTTGTAACACCGAGTCCCCGAGCGGGCTGGATATGGTATGTGACAATGGTATACATGACTTTATTTTATGAGATGCAGGTACAGTAACCTATTAAATGCTATACTTGATTTCCTGCATTCCTGTTTCAGTTGTTATCTCAGTAATGTATGCTTATATACTCAGTACATGTATCGTACTGACCCCCCTTTTTTCGAGGAGCTGTGTTTCATGCCCGCAGGTACAGATGTTCAGTTCAGAGATCCGCCAGCTCTAGATTTCCGCTCACCTATGATTGGAGGTGCTCCACTATTATGGCAACTAGTTTTTTTGTACTGGTCCTTCGGTGTATATATGTATTTATTTATTCAGGGGTACGGCGGGGGCCTTGTCCCACCATATGTTACCGTACTATTCTTAGAGGTCTGTAGACATGTAGGTGTGGGTTGTTCATGAGGTTATTTCGATTGTGCCTATACGGCACATTGTGAATGTTTTTGTTATGGCAGCCTTGTTGGCTTGCATTCTCTTTCATGATACGATAGAATGAACGAGGCTACATGAATATGAAAAAGTTTTGACCTATTGGGGTTTTGGAGATATTTGAAAGTTATGTATACGGGGGTCAAGGTTGGACCCCAGTCACGACCTATGGGGTTGGGTCGTAATATTAACCACCAGAAGAGTGGTAATGGAAAATGGTCTTTCTTTTCTAGGAAGTCTTCTGGTTATGCACTATTATCAACTATTGTACCGGAGTCAATAACAGAAATTACCAGAGACCTCAGAGTAACCAAAACATTAGAGCTCAAGGATCTTAGTCTTAAAGTAGTGTATCTTAAGGTTCTTCAAACAAGCCACCTTCTAACAAGTTTTGTAGACTATATTTGGGAGAGTTTTGTGATGGCACTAGCGGCTGCTACAAGTGTCATCAGATAGATTATTTCATGAGATACTGCCAATTAGTCAGGTAGGGTAATGGGAAAATAAGGCCCAGTCTTCTTCAGCACCACCATTAGGTTGAGGTAATCAGAGAGGTACTATATCAGGAGCAGGCGGAGGTTCAAACTATCTGTAAGATATGGCTAGTCTCCAAGACAAATAGAACTCGCCAGTTATTATAACTAGTATTTCTTGACTCAATTCCTATGATGTTTATACTTTAATTGATCCAAGTGCAAGTTTGTCTTTTGTGACCCGATGTAGCTATAAAGTTTGGAATTTGTCCCAAATGAATTTTAGAGCCCTTTAGTGTTTCTACTCTAGTTGGTGAGTCAATACTAGCGAAGAGAGTCTATCGAGATTGTACAGTTCCCATCTACCATAAAGATACCACAACATACATAGTTGAGTTAGTCGTGGTAGATATCGATGTCATTCTAGTCATAGACTGGTTGTATGATCTTCATGATTTCGTCGATTGTAGAACTCGAGTTGTCAAATTCAAGTTTCCAAATGATCAAGTTTTTTAGTGGAAGGTTAGTCAGGTAGTCCCTAAGGTTCAATTCGTCTTATACCTTAAGTCCAGAAAATTAGTCTTTAGGGGGTGTATCTACCACATTGTTTGAGTTAGAGATGACAGTATAGAGACATGATCCCTTCAGTCAGTTTCAGTCGTAAATGAGTTTCTTAAAGTCTTTCTTGAGTATTTACTTGGAGCCCCTCCTGATAGGGAGATAGACTTCGAAATTGATGTTCTTTTGTGATACTCAACATATTTCTATTTCACCATATAGAATGGATATATCCCAGTTTAAAGAGGTAAAAATGCACTTGAGAGATCTACTAAATAAGGGATTATTGTCATGACCCAACCTAGGTCCTAGATTTGACATGATGAATGAAGAACTCGAAGGTACCTCAAACAAGCCTCTTAGCATTTATTTAGTCTTTCATAGGTAGTGACAATAAATAAACAAGCAGAAATAAGGGGAATGAGGGACTATGGGGAAACATCATTGTAAACGTCAATAGTGAATATTTGCCTAACATTTGTCCAACAATACCTCTAGTCTTAGACTTGGTGTGGGCTAAGACATGTACTTAGCTCACCCACAATCAAAATAGAAATGAAATACCATGATATATGTCTAAAGGTCTCAACATAACATAAGATATAAAGGAAAGGGATATTGTTCCCGAAACATAGGAACTCACCAATAGTAGCCTTCAAATGATCCCAACTAGCCATATATAGGAGAGTCAGGAGGAACGTCAGTCCCTACATGATGATATCATAAAGGCAAAAGAGTATGGGAACTCACCAATAGTAGCCTTCAAACGATCCCAAGTATGTAGGCATGCAATATAATGGAAAACATTAAGACAATTATAAAGTGAAGTACATAGATTAGTACATGCACGAGTAATCAAGTAAATAACATTGAAATCTTTCATTTATGTTAAGATGATGCTAACCGACATTAAGACCACATGATCTATAACATGGAATCCAACATAATCCCCTATGTTGAAAGGAGAAACTAGTTGCCAAGGTAGAACTCCATCAACATTCATATCTTTTAACATTTAATGGCCATTTGTGGATCCACTAGCCTAGACTAAAAGGGCTCCTATATGGCACATAGTTAATGAAACAAGAGGTTTCTACATATAATTTAGGACATCAAATCATCATTTGGTAGAATAGCTCCTTAAAACCTTTAGTAATTCAAGTATGCAAGAATTGTCCTTATTACATACAGAATCCATTAGTATAGGCGAGAAATCACCTCCCCAACATTCATTCTTTCATTCAAATACTACCATAATCATAATCATTAGGATGCATAAACATTAAATTGGAGTCTATCACCTTTAAATCATGCTTGAATGAAAATAGAGTAAAATAAGGTGGGTCCAAGTCAATTCAATCTTTTAACATGTATATAGATGAAATCATGCATAACACTATGAAGTCATAAATTTAAAATCATGCTTTAAATAACCCACTATGAATTTCAAGAACCTTTAAGGAGGTAAATAGAGAAAATACTTTCAAATCATTAATCCATACATTTGAAATTATATTACATCAAAATAGACCAATAATTAATGGTTAAATCATGATTCATGTTTTTGAATAGAAATTAGTGTAACCCATAAGAAATTCTTACTTAAAATTAAAGACTTAGTTTGAAATTGGTTTTTGGGCTCCATGGATTGAAGATCCCATAGATAAACACCTACATACCTTAGAGTAAAACTTGAAGAAGAATTGAAGATGTCTTGAGAAGCTTGAAGTTCTCTTAATGCTTGGTCTTTAATGGGGAGCCTTGAAACCTATTAGTTTAAGAGAAATTTGTTGGAGATTATTTGGGAAGGAAGGGAATGAAATCTAGGGTTTCAGGTAGTAAAAAGGAAGGAAAAAGGGTGCCCAAACCCATTTATATATGTTCAGGGAAATGTCCAAGTTGCTCTTACATAAAAATTGGAAATTTTTGCATAACTTTTAGCTATCTTGGAGCAAGTCCACGACGCTGACTTGTTCCATTTATGTTTATTTTCTTTTGAAATAGGTAAATCCACCTCGGGGAACACATTAACAGCATTACCACATAAAAAAGTATTTGAGGCAAGCGTTTTATGTACATTTTTGTGTAATAAGTCAAATTTGACCAGATTTGACAAAAGTTTGCCTAAGGAAAAATTTGAACGAGCTTAAACCCTCTGTGCGGCGCAAATCTAACACAGACAACTATAGAAAGTCAAAATTATGAAAAATTACCTTTTGATCCGAAGGTCCTAAAAATTTTCTAAGACCACTCTCCCACAAGTTGTCCCCCTCATCGATATTCCAGACTCAGATTTGCCGAAAATGATAAGGATAATGTGTTACGGAAGTAACCTATTTCAAAGGAATTTTTAAGGCACTTGAGAGCATTTTGAGGAATTTTACAATTCATTATGCCAAGTGTGTCACCTTGGGGTGCTCCAATCATATTCATGCAAAAGCAAGATGATTCCTTGAGAATGTGTATTGACTATTGTCAGCGGAACAATGTTACTATAAAGAATAAGTAACCTATCCCAAGAATCAATAATCTTTTCGACCAACTTTAGGGTGCCACTTGTTTCTCTAAATGGACCTCAGATTGGGCTATCATTAGTGGAAAATGAGAGAAAGTGACATCCCAAAAACAATTTTTAGAAAAAGATATGGTCATTATGAGTTTCTTGTCATGTCTTTTGGTTTGACAAACACTACTAAATCATTCATGGAACTCATTAATAAAGTATTCAAGTAGTATCTAGACATATTTCTTATCGTATTTATTAAAGTCATTCTGATCTACTCTATAAACGAGAAGTACCATCCTAACCATCTCAAAATTGTTCTCCAAATTCTCAAGGATAGGGAGTTGTATGATAATTTTTCCAAGTGTGAGTTTTTGGATTGCATTTGTGGCATTCTTAGGAAATATTATTTCTAGTAAAGGTATTTGAGTTGATTTGGAGAAAATGGAAGGAGTAAAGAACTGGCCCAGACCCAAATCCCAGACTGACATAAGAAGTTTCTTGGGTTTTATTGGTTATTATAGAATATTTCTTAAGGGATTATCATCCATATAATTTCCATTGATTAATTTGACTCAGAAGAAGACTAAGTTCTAATGATCAGACACTTGTGAGAAAAGTTTTCAAGAGTTGAAGACAAGATAGACTACTGCTCTAGTATTGTCCCTACCCAAGGGAATAGATAGGTTTGTGATTTTTTGTTATTCGTCCCGAGTTGAATTGGGTTGTATGTTGATGAAAATAGTTAAAGTCATAGCTTATGCTTTTAGGAAACTTAATATCCATGAGAGAAATTATCAGACTCATGATTGAGAGTTGGCATCCATAGTATTTGGTTTTAAGATATGGTGTCACTATCTCTATGGTGTACATGCTGATTTGTTCACTAATCACAAGAGCCTACAATATGTCTTTTTATAGAAAGAGATGAACTTGAGGAAAAGGACATGGATTGGGTTGCTCAATAATTATGACATGAGCATTATCTACCACTCAGGTAAAGCTAATGTAATTACTAATGCTCTTAGTAGGCTATCAATGGGAAGTATTGCTCATGTTTTGGAGAAAAATAAAGAGTTGGCTAAGGAAGTGCATATACTTTAACTTTTGGGAGTTCACCTTGTGGACTTAGATGAGGCTGCTATCATAGTTTAGAATGGGTTTGAGTCTTCACTAGTTGTGGAAGTGAAGGAAAAGAAAGATCAAGATCCTATTCTACTTCAGTTGAAGAAGGATGTTCATAAGCAAAAAGTGATGGATTTTTCCAAAGGAGGAGATGGTGTGTTAAGGTGTCAAGGTAAACTTTATGTTTTGAGTGTTGATGGTATTCGAGACAGAATCATGGAAATGGCAAGGAGTGTCCTATGAGCCCTACCTATGACCTGTACTTCTCCTACGGTCCATAGGTACTGATTGTGAGTCATTGATCAGTTCACTTTGTCAACTTTTCTCAGATTTTCTCTTGGTTCTCAGACTTGGTCTAGTCTACAATAGTCACCTTCTCCATATCTTGATGAACCAAATCTGGCCCTATCAACTCAACTTCATCAACTTCAAACCAGCCAATTGGCGATCTATATCTTATCTCATAAAGAGCCTCACACATAGCCATTTAAACACTCGAATGAAAACTATTGATGAACAAAAACTCAATATAAGGCAAGTGGCCATCCCTATTACCTTTTAAGTCAATAACACAGGCTCTCACTACATTCTCAAGAATCTGAATTGTACGTTTTGCCTAACCATCTATTTGAGGATGGAAAGTTGTACTAAGATTCACCTTTGAACCCAAACCTTTCTTAAATGACTTCCAAGAGAACTTCATGTAGTCAGACTATCTCTCGAATATACAACCTAACATAATTGTTTTCTAAATTTGTAGTCTTAATGGGTAAGAAGTGGGTTGATTTTATCATTTTATCCACAATCAACCAAATATAATCATGTTGTCTATGAGACCATGGTAGACTTGTAATGAAATCCATGTTGATCATCTCCAACTTTCATTATGGAAACTACACTATAAGGCCTTTGATGCTCAACATTGACTTGTTGTCAATCGGGCACTTGAATAGAAACTATGATATATCTCTCTTCATACCATTAAACCAATAAACTTCTCTCAAGTCATGGTACATTTTTTGTAGAACCTGGATGGATAGAATATTTTGAGTTATGGACCTCTGCCATAATTCTATCTCGAAGACCATCAATACTCAAAATATATAATCTACCTTGATATTTCAATAGTGGGTCCCTCCTTTGTGAAAATTTATATGGTAGGACGATTTATTCCCTATTTGGTGATATGAGGTAGATAATACAAGGTTGTTAGGTCCTTATTGAGATTCTTGATTGTCGATTTTGGAAGTTGAGGATTAAGGAAATAGCTTCAGCGAAAGTATTATGGAGTAATCAAAAGATAGGGGAAGCTACTTGGTAATCGGAAGACAGACATGAAATATAGGTACCTCTTTTTGTTTACTCCTCCGGATGATGTTAACAAAGATACCAATCCTTCTCTTATCTTATATCACTGCGTATTCTTGTCTTTGTGCCTATTCTTAAATACATCTCTAAAATAATTGGGTTCGTACGTGCTATCTTGGGTTGGTGATGTTAAAAGAATCTGTATTAGAAATTAAGGTCTTCACATGGGTTCCTTGGCATTGTAAATTCTTCATAACGCTTCTTAACTTTTCATTTGAGGATGAATGATCCCAAGAGGTGGATATTGTAAAACACAAAAATTTCAAACTATGATCCTACCCTTCTTTAAATACGTATAGACCTCAACCCAATGATTCTAATGTTAAAAAGGTATTGAAAACAATTCTTTATTGTGGTAAGAGCTTGTAATATTAGTTAAGGTCAAAATGAACTTCTAGCTCAAAGTTAAGTTTAAAGCTTCATTACTGATTGAGTTTTTGTATAAAATTTTAGTTGGGTCAACTTCAAATGGTGATATCTGTTAGAATATCAAGAGTTAGGTGACCCATAACTATAAAATTAAAGGCCTACAAGGGTTCTTTCCAACGCCCCTAAGTTTTCATCAATCCAAATTTAGATTAAAATACCATAGTCGATTAACCAGAGACACTCCACAAGTCTGCGATGGCTCCACGATATGGAGACAAAGCAAACATAATAAGTTTCGTATTCCAGCTCCAATTATTTATTTCTCTGGGTGTATTTTTGTCTTAAGAACCTTTGGGGATTTATATAATTAGTCCTAAACACGGAAAAAAATAGTTTTTCATTTGCCGATGTTGGAGGTCCTAGTCTTGAAACATAGTTGATTATTGTAGGTTGTTAATAAGAGCAACCTCTACAGTCTTTACTGGGAGAGTTTGGTTGCTATATTCTTATATTTCTCGATTCATGTGGCATACCTGTGGGATCTGGGATGCGGTCATCTTTTACTTTATTATGTGGTGCGGCATCACCCTTTTCATATTGGTTGCATTCAGGATGCTCTTAGCCTTTACTTGACTATCTGGCATGATGTCATCCTTTTTTGCATTAGCTTGCTTACTCACTCTCTTGTACCAGGATGGGGGATATTATATGTTATGTATAAGAGCTGGTTCTGGCCCAAGTAGTATATACGAACTTCTTATGCCCTTATGTTCCCCTCTAGTTGTGAGTACTACTGTACAGAATAGGTGTGCTGAATAGGTCGTACCTGGCAGGCCAAGGGTCGGGGTGGGTCTATATACTTAGTCGTTGATGATTCTAAGAGCCCTTGATAATACTACTAGTTTTTACTAGACACTTGCATTCATATGCATTCGCCTATCACTAGTATACTTGTTTGTTGTTTGGTCCCCTAGTTTTATAGGGATAGAGAGTATTTTTGTTATTATTTGTACCTTCCAAGGGTATGGATATCCAGTAGGTTATAGTTTTATTATAACTATGCTTACCTTATGTTGCATTTGTACTTGATTAATAGGGGGTCTTAGTCTTAATACGTTTTTCATACTCCCTACTAGGGTGAGTTGGATTAGTCCTTAGTGATTATGTGATTAGAGGTGATCGTCGTCTTTCTATTCATGATTAGTTAACTTCTATAGTGCTTTTTTATTATAGATAGGTTGTTGGTTTGTGCTATTGGGTATATTCCTTGACTCTATTTCCTTTCTCCAGGTATCTTATTATTCCTTCTTATTTCATGTTCTATCTTCTGTGTAGTTACTTTTGTTGTACTTACCTTGTTAATATGGTTTTTATACTTCTTTTATATGGAACTCAGTCGGCCTATGCCTATTGAGTACATTCATTTTATACTCATAATACCCGATCATAGTATGGGTCATCGCCAGTGATTGGACCTGTGCGGAGCATTATTTGATTCAGATATTTGTTGAGATCCTGGAGTTTGGAGTTGCTAATTCCCATCTACTTTTGGCTTGGACTAGTATTTACTTTCTTTTGGGACAATCTATATTTATTTTTTTATTTGTAAAAGCCTTGTACTCTTAATTTGATTGGATGTTCGAATATCGATTGTTGTCAGGTCTTGGGGATGGTTATTTGTTTATGTTTGGTTGGTTTCTCTTTATTCAAACTTTTATTTATCTCTTGCTTCTTTTTCTCCATCTTTTGCTTGATAGCCTATTGCCTCTGTTTATACGCTATGGGTTAGGCTTATGTTGGTGGGTTGTAGTATGTGCTATCATGACCTGAGAAATTAGGTCATGACAAGTTAGTATAAGAGTTCTAGGTTTACCTACATCCTTGCTATGAGAAACAATGCCTAGTAGAGTCGTGTGTATCAGTGTGTTGACATATGTATCCTATCTTCGAGAACCTATAGGGCATTTTTAGGAAACTCTAATGTTGACTCCTTATCGTATC
This sequence comes from Solanum dulcamara, assembly GCF_947179165.1. Taxonomy (NCBI): domain Eukaryota; kingdom Viridiplantae; phylum Streptophyta; class Magnoliopsida; order Solanales; family Solanaceae; genus Solanum; species Solanum dulcamara. Next base: position 51,745,320 of record NC_077240.1, read on the forward strand.
TTTTCGGTTTGAATGACCTCTAAAACTACTTCTTTGGAATCCACTCTCTCAAATGGATAACATGAGGTGTTTGATAGGAATGGATGGAGCATCAGCACATCCTACATAAAATTCATTACTTAGACATGCTACAGGGCCCCAATCAGGCATAGACCTTAGGGTTGGGCATGTTCTTTAGAAGACCGAGAGTTTAGAGGTACCCCAAGATCCAAAATATTCATTGGCTACCCTAGCTCCTCAAGGTTTAGTGTCAGGAGGCCTTAGTTCTTTTGAGTACACCACCGACAGGTGTGGTTTCTTGTGCAGTGGGTGCTTCTCAAGATAAAGTTGGGTTTATTAGTCCCAGCATAGTTCGTTGTCAATAACTGAGTATGTGTTGGGATTTCTTGAGTAGGCAGGGCTTACCCCTACACTATTTCTTATGGATTGGGACATGAGTTATGAGCTAGTCAGAGGGTTGTCCTTGCCACTATATTTTTCATCAAAGCATTTGATAAAAGCTAGGTCTACTTTTCCCTAGGTAGTTAATCATACAAGGGCCGTGAAGCAGTCATTCCTTGAGGCTTACAAAGAGAATGGTTAAAGTCCTCACCTTCAACAAAGCAGTGACAGCCTCCCACTTCAGGGTGAGTATCGGTTAGGTAAGGGTCATTTCCTTCTCTACCTACCAAACTTGTGACAGTGGCACTCAAAGTTCTAGGAGTTTCTGAGGCAATACGTGGAGCCTATGGTGGAAAGAATTTATTTCCAACTTCTCAGGATGAGCATATCTGTCCTTCAGGTGTTGGAGATCCTTCTATTCTAGATGGGTCATTCCAGCTAATTGATATTTGTGATGGTTGCTACAAGTGTGGTGTTGTAGGACACTTTATTAGAGAGTGTCGCAGGACCCAGTAAAGACAACTAGGGGTGGTTCCCAAAGTGTTAGAGATGGTCCATAGTTTGTTAAGAGCAGATAGGAGAGCTCATCATGTTCCTTATGCCAGACTCACAACTATAAAGGTTGCTATAATTGTGAGGAGTTTGATCACTGGTCCCAGGAGAGAGCCAGGTTGGAGTTGATCTTTTGGGCATTCAGACTTCACCTACTCACCAGGCTAGAGTAGTGAGACCTTGTCATTTCTATGAGGAACTTGGCTACAGATCTAGAGAGTGTCCCTTGTGTGAGACCAACATGCAATTTGCTCAACCAGGTTAGTCTTGTGGTTATGACTCCTCCTGTCAGAGGTAATGCTCAGAGAGTTGCTGGTGGTACTTTAGGTGTTTAGGTAGAGGCCAGTCAGGATCTTTTTTATGCTTCTAAATTCAAGCCAGAAGCCGAGGGTCCATGTGTAAATTATATTTGGGTAAATTTGTTATTTTGTTCTTCATTATCTATATTATGTGGATTTGCAATTTTTATACCCGAAAGTGCCTAATTGAATTTTATTGTGGTGGACGCCTTACTTAGACTTGTGTGTATATGTTTTCATGTCGTAGTTTATTTCTTTAAGCAGTGGATCGACTAGGTCTAGTTTATATTTTGTGAAGTTGTATTTCGCTGCTTGTTATGAGTTTTTGGTTGGGCTACTTAGCTTTTCCTTTCTATATCCCTTAACATTTGGTGTGTTGCGGTGCCAATCCTTGTTAGATAGGTGCCTAGAACAACTTTTTTAGTTTTGGGAGTTGTCATTCTGGTTGATTTAGTTAGCTTAGCAGGTCTCTTTATTTGCTCTCTTGACCTACCTGGTTTGTTCCTTTATAGTAGTCTTGGTGTTTAGGTTTACTGGTAGTTGGGGGATTTGTGGTTGTTGGAGTTGTTAGAAAGGTAGTATAGACTTCTATGGTATTTTGGTAATCCTAGTTGGTTTTCTCTTTCCTTTTCCTTAGTCATACTCTCGGTTGCAAAGTGGATGTCCGCTCCTTGAAACTTTCAAAATCGTCCATTTTTAGGGTTTTGGTACCGACTATGGTAGTTGGGAATTAGAAAAGTGTGATCTCTCATTTTTCCTTATTACTGTTGTTGTTGGTTCTCTGCGGTTGTATTGGTAAGTCTTATGGTTTTGTTTATCATTTGGAGTTGGAGCAATGGTGTTCGTTGGTGGCTTTAGATGTAGCCTAAGCAAGAGGATGAGAAGTTGGCTAAAAGATTCATTTTAAGAATGGGATCAAAGTAATTCGTGAAATTTATGACTTGATTCTTGTTCAGGATGAAATTGTCTTTGTCATATCTAGTATATTGCGGTGTTCATTTATAGGAGAAGTACCTTTGGCCCAATGCTAATCGGTTTTCTACGTTTATATGCCGCCTATCGGCTTCGTTTCCCTTGGTCTAGGAGGGTTGGATCAGATTTGTACTCACAAAGTGGTTCTAGGCATATGGAGTTGATTTATCGGAAGTTCCTGTGGTAGTAGTAAGTCACTAGAGTTGCGCTCAGTGATCTTTGTCATTCGCGGGATAATCGTCCTTTGGAGTTGAGTGTTCAGTTTTATAAGATTGAGCTTCATCTTAGGTTGTTGATTTTTGAAGATGAGATTTAATTTAGTCTTTGCCCTAGGCTAAGTTCCTTGTTTTGGATGTTGTTTTTCCCCAATGTACAGGTGGATTATCTAACTCTTTCAAGGTTCTTGTATGATTCTATAAGTGGGTTTTTGATGGTGCTGGAGATGATTGGGATAGAAAAGCATCGATTGAATGCTAAGGATCGATTGAACTCTCTTAGTAAGTAGAAGATGATAGATTAAAGCATAAGATAGGTATTTTAATTTGGAAGTTAAGTTGTGTATATCACTGTGGTGTAGTTTCTCTATTCTATTGTTTAAGTGTGGTTTTGGTTTACCACTAATGATATTGGTGTTTTTGGTCAAGCTCGGGTAAATTGAGAGAGAGTTGGAGCCCAAGAAGAATTTTAAAGGTTTTTAGAGCTCTGAAGTAATTTTAAGGATTTTTTCTATTATCATGTTATTTTTGTTGTCGTTTTCCAATCTAGGAGGGTGTCCAAGGGTTTGGCGAAGCCTACGGGCTCGATATCCTCATTTTTCCATACTTTCATGCTTTTTCAGTCCCTTTACTTTCGTAGACGAAAGTTCTTTTAGTAGTGGATGTTATAATGACCCTCCAGGTCATTTCCTCAATTTTCAGATCTTTTCTAAATTTTGAGCTTTTCTGTAGCGACCCTAAGTCATTTATCACTTGTTGGGACTGACAGTTTGATAACCTGGTCATTCCCTTGGGTTTTTACCAGTTTCTATGGTTTAGAGATCTTGTAGTTTGAACTTGTGACTTTGGTCAAAACTATAGGAAAATAACTTAGAATGAAATTCTTATGGTTCTGTCAGCTCCCAAAGGGTTATTTAAGCCTAGTGTCATGGTTGGCTCGATTCCAGATGCTTTTGGTGCGAGTTTGAGAGATTAGGCATTTTAGCCTTTCTTTTTTGTTCTTACTTTTGACCTTGGTCAATATTCTTGGTAAAGTCGCTTGGATTGAAATATAATCAATGCAATTAGCTTTAAAATATTGAGTTTGGTCTAGAATGATCTTTCGTGTGTGTTATGAGGCTTCCAGTATAATTCTGAGGCCCCTTGTGGAGTTTGGCTAAATATGGCACTTGATGTGGGACTCAATTTTTGTTAAGATGACCACAGATGGAAATTTTAACTCCTTATTTTAGTTTAAAATGTTGAATTTAGTGGGGTAACATAATTTGTTTGCATTCAAGGTGTTCCGAACGAGTCTCGAGCCTCTATCAGAACTTTTCCTCTTGAAGTCGTATTGATGCATAGTTGTCGATGCAGACTAAATCTATTCTCTGCATTCGTGGAGGGGTTCTATGTAGATGGAGGTGTTTCTGATTTGTTCTTTATGTTCGCAGAATAGTTTCGCATTCATGGAGGTATGCTAGGTTTGTCTCTGTATTTGTGAAGGGCTACCGCATTTTGAGGGTTGCTTGTTTATTCTCCGTATGTGCGAGAGATGCTCTGTGTTTGCCGAGGGTTGCTAGGTGTGTTCTCAGCGTTTTTTGGAGATGCTCTGTGTTCTCAGATGGTTAATTTCCTGGTAACTTAAAGTCTTACCAGACCCATTTTCAGCTTATTTCTCAAAACATCAAACTTGATTATCTCGAATTCTACAGCTTTGTTTTGGGTGATTCAAAGTCCAGATTGTTCGAGATGCTCATGGATACGCATTGTTATGCTTTGGGCTTGTCGGGGGGCCTGCATTTGAGGTCATTTTGAGTGTTATGTTTTGCCATGGATCTTCTTTTTCATGATTTTGTTGAGTTTTTGCATGATATAATTTTGGGCTAATCTGAGCCCCAAATTGTGTTTTGATTTGGGAAACGAGTTGGAGAAAATAAAATGAACCTTTCCACAGAGTCAATTTTGGGATTCTTGGTACGGGTCCCATAATCCTGTTTTAGAGCCAATTTTTGGTCTATCTCCGATTAAAGCGATTTTGGTGTCAAAACATCCATTGTGATCAATATTTTGTTAGCGTGGTGGAAATTAGAGGTCATTCAAAGATGGAAAGCATCAAATTTGTGGATACAGAGCACATACAATCGGCTTTAATGTAGGCTACAATCTCCCACTTTGATTGAGCATTATTAGATATTTATTAGTATAACTTACTTGTGATTTATTTTGGTACTTTCCAATTATAGGGTTTGCCTTCTTCCATTCCATTTTCTTGGTTCCTCGTTGAGCCTTAGGCTAGAGAACTTTTGTGAAATCCTTAGTTTAGGCTATGAGCCTTAGTTGTGGTTTTGACTTAGCATTATTATCCTTTTTAGGACCGATATTGATGGTCTAATGCTAGGTTAGAGCATTAAATGCTTTATCATGTGATTTATTGTCCTTATAGGAAGGTGTAGCTTCCGGTAGGGCTTGTTATGGATGGTGTTCCTTGTGCTAGTACCTGAAACCTTAGTGGGTTGTCGTAGTCGTAGGTTTGGCTTAGCGGTGATCAGATGTTAGCTGGAGTGGCATATTTGGGGTAAGGCATCATTCCTAGAGATATTTCTCCCCTTATTTGATTCTGAGCTATTTCTAGATTACTTCATTTTATGTTAAGCGGTAACCTTGTGATGCCTTATCGACTATTGTTATATTGTTTGACCCAAGTTCGTGTTCGAGGATCGATTGGATCCCAAGTTAGTTTTATCAACCTTGGTAGTGTGGTAAGATTTTGTAATACATTTCTGATTGTGTGTACCTTTTTTGGATGCTAGTGTTGGCATGTGTGCATTGATTAAGTATTTTCACATATTTTGTGGCATGATCCCGATTCATTCATTGGATTTTCACTACTATTTTTACTACTATTTGAGAAGGAACATTCTAACACTTTTATTATTTTTAAATTGGTTTTAACGCTAGTCGTACACCCTATATCACCTTGCAGGGGTATAGGCGTCTAGTAGGTTTTGTTTTTATTATAATTGTGCTTATCTTATATTGCATTTGTAGTTGGTTAATAGGCGGGTCTTAGTATGGATGTGTTGTTGGTACTCCCTGCTAGGTTGAGTTGGATTAGTCCTTAGGTGATTATGTGATTAGAGGTGGTCATCGACATTCCGACCCTCATTATTTGACTTATATAGGCTTCCTTGTTGTAGATACGTTGTTAGTTTGTTGTAACATCTCTCAAAATGCCCATAAAATACCTTAAGAATTCCTTGGAAATAGGTCGCTCATGTAACACATTATCTTTAATCTTTTTGGAAAATTCGAGTTCAGAATATTGATCAGTGGGTCAAAAACTACGGAAAAATAGTCTCGGTGAATTTTTAGGACCCGTAGAATGGAAGAAGGATGTTTGAAGAATCCACAAAATAGTGTGATCCGTGACAGGACCGCGTCGCAGACCTGGAAAGCAGTTCCGGTCGAGTTGTTCGCGATGGGACCGCATCACGGACTATGGAAGGTTTTCTGGCCGAATTTAGTTATTTTTAAGGGCGTTTTAGACTTTTCCCAAATTATTAGTTTTAACCTAGACGTTTTTAGGACCTAATTCAACTCTATAAATTAACCTAAACCTCTAATTCTATTCATTCTTCTACAATTCATCTATCAAATATTTCTCTCTCTACAAAAAAGGCTCTCAAGGGTTTCCATTGAAGACTTCAAGCAAATTCACTCAATTTCTCCATCAAAATTCTCAAGTTCTTTCAAATTAATTGGTGTTCTCACTCAAGGTATGTGGGTATTAATTCATGGATCCTTTTATCCATGAAGTCCAATTAATTTCTCAATATTTTCTATCAAATTAAAGTATGGTATTTTATAGATTTTGTGATATCTATTCCAATTGCATGAATTTTGAATTAAAATATGATCATGATTCTATTTTGATATAAATTGATGGTTATTGAATTAAATTTAAGAGTTTTTCCATGAATTCTCCTATTTTGATTTCTAGGGTTCATGATGTAAATTATGAGTATTTTGATTCATACTTCTAAAGGATATTATCTATATAAATTATGTATGGGATGATATAAAGTTTATGATCATGCATATCTTCAAGTAAATTTCATGATTTTCAAGTCAATTGATCATGCATCCATGTCATACCCAAATTTCAAGTACAAGCTATGGTCATGAATTTTCAAAGTATGAATTATGACTATGTGTTTCCATGATGATCATGAATGATAAGTATGATTCAAGGTATGAATTTCATGCAAGTTATGAAGTAAGGTGACTTAGGGCCCTTTGAGGTGACCTAAGGCCTATCGATATGAATTATGCAAATATGATTGTAATGATAAAAGGACAATTCTCACACTACAAGTATGTTATGAAAATGATCTACTCTATTATTTCAAGCCTATGATCATGACTATGATATATGATATTATGATCTTATGTTATGTATGTATTTTGTGGGATTTGACTTAGCACCCAGAGGACTTGAGGTGGGGGCCCTACCAAAAGCCTTAGTAGCAGCCTCATGTCCTATAAACTATGTGCCACCATAGGTTGTCTTTATGGCCTAGATAGTGGATCCACAAATAGCACATGTTCATGATTAGGAGTCTACCTTGGCAAAGTAGCCTCATCCTTCTCGATGTGGGTATCATCGGATTCCATGTTATAGATCGCATGGTATTATTGTCGGTTATGGTTCCTATCCCACATATGTATGATTTTTATATATGCTGTGATTTTAAATTATTCTTTTTAAATACTTTGGTCAATATGATTTTCTCATGACTTTACGTATTCCAATTTATCATGTGTTTTACTTGACCTTTGCATTCCATGCTTTACGTTGCATGTCACGCCCTCATACTTAGTACATTCCAACGTACTAATGCATACTTTTTGCCTACATTATCTCATAATGTAGGGATTGAGAGTGAAGATCCTTATCGTCCACGTAAGTAGTAGGCGTTCCTAGCCCAAGGTATTGTGGTGAGTCCTCATTGACCGAGGACTAGTTTCAAGTTACTTACTGTTTTCTTGTCAAAAGACTTTTGCTTATGTTGTATATTGAGGGTGAGCTAAGGACATATCTTATCCCCCTCCCATACTCATGTTTAGAGGCATCTAGTTGGACATTTGTTTGAGTCTATATTGTCATAAGACATTTTCAAAATGTCCACAAAATACCTTAAGAATGCCTTGGAAATATGCCGCTCATGTACGCATTATCCTTAATCTTTTTGGAAAATACGAGTTTGGAATATTGATCAAGGGGTCAAAACCTACAGGAAAATGGCATCGGTGGATTTTTAGGACCCGTAGTGTTATAACCCGCACTTTGCACCTAAGGACATGTTGGGGATACTTGTAACAAGTCAAGGGTAAGACTATGCTTGGTCTTGTTATATACAAGTTTCTATGGATTAAGTTGGGAGGTGGAATTATTGGAAAAGTTAAAGGGCAAAATTGGAATTACTCATGTGGAAATACCATAAAAGGTTAGGGGTAAAATTGGAATTTCACATGTGGAAATACCATAAAAGGTTAGGGGTAAAATTGGAATTTTACATATGGAAATACTATAAAAGGTTAAGGGCAAAGGTGGAATTTCAACTTGGAAATATTAGAAAAGGTGAGGGGCAAAATGGTAATTTCACATGGGAGCCTCTTAGTCATAAAATCCTAGAGATTTCTAGACAATTTGAGAGAGTTAGAAGTAAGAAAAACTTGAGGAAAAAAATGGAGAGAAAATCGGCCAAGAGGGAGTAAAATTAACCCTTCAAATTTCATCCCCAAAAATTATAATTTTCTAGTATTCCTACTAAGTCAAGGGTGCTCTACAACATGGTGTAGTTGTTTAGGAAGTTGGAGACTTGTTTCATTGATTTGGAAATATGGAAGTTTGCATGGTAATATGGTGCCATGTATACATGTTCTTATATGAGTAAGAATTATTTAATTTTTGTGTAGTATTTTTGTGTAGTATTTTTGTGTAGTATTTGAATGGTAGTTATGTTAATTATTTGATGTTGAAAATGAAAGTTGGATGAGATTAATTGATGTTGGAAATAAGAGTTAGGTGATGAGAGGAAAAAAATTAAGGTTGCATAGCTTGTTAGTTGTTGTTGCAATTTTTGGAATATAAGGAAACTTAAATGGTGTAAGTTGGTATTAAACTAGTTTGTAGGAATTATGTAATTTGAGTATGATATTATAAGAATATGGAGGTAAATTATTAAAAGTATGGAGTGTTGTTGTTGGTTGTGAAGTTGAAGAAAGAAAATGATTTTTTAATATTTTTGTGGTATTTATGGAATTTTTGAGTGAAGTATGGAGTTGAAAAAAAAATTGGATAGCTTACTTGGAATATTTTTCACTTATGTTGGAATGAGTTGAAATTAATTATGGATATGAGATATTCATATTTATTTGGAAATGCAAAGTTTGGTTGAAAGTTGTTGCACTAATTGGAAAATTACACCAATTTATGTTATGGTGTGTTTAAATTGATTATTGATGGAATTGGTGTTGTTGTTGGCTTGGTTGTTGATATTGTGGCCGAGTTGTAATCTCGGGATTGTCATATATATAGGGGAGATGCTGCCGAAATTTTTGTAGACAAGTATTGGAAAATTGAATTCTTAAAGTCTTATGAATAGTAATTGGTAAATGTGACCAATTGTAGATTTTGAAGGAAACGGGAATTGAACTGGGACAACCGTAAAACGCCAAAAAGGTATGTAAAGCTTTACATTTTCTTCTCTTGGCATGTCCTAGATGTAATAGGAGTGAATATGAACCTCGGGGATCACTCTACTCTTCGAAATCGACGCTCGAAAATTTCCCTTTTCTATTCAATAGAATTGAATTAGGTAATTATGAATAGTTTTGGAAAAATTGTCTAAACTTCTAGATTTTGCACAAATGAATTCCGAATACCTTGAAACTCTTTTAATAATGTTATGAAGTCTAACGCACGTGATTTGTATACGCCACCTCATTTGACCGAGGTGGGCCCCACTATTTCGAATTTTTCTTCGTTATTCCGTTTGAATTACGGTAGGTAGAATTTGAAAGAAACTCTTTGCTATGCTTCCTAATATTATATGAATAATTATTCCGTTAATTCCCATAATATATTTGGAAGTACAGAGATGATTCGGAAAATACAATTTTTACGTAGACTATTGTGATATTGGAAGTACTTGTACTATTATTATTATTCAAGTTTCCTTTTATGATTTGTTATCGAAATTATGTCATCGAGTCTGTATAAATATTTTGTAATTTAACTTGCATTTAGTTTCTCACTACTCCACTCGTGGATGCCTCAATGCTTCTTTCACTAAGCCTGGGCCAGGATATGTTTTCGTGCGTATTTCTCTGCATTGTTCGCCGTGTCCCGACGTGAGGGGGCAAGTATGACATGTACATGGGGTGGTAAATGTTATGCCACGGAGTTATGCTGTGCCATGTACATATATGTTTGTGATATGATATGATTTGATATGGCCATCTGATATGATATGATTTGTTACGGAGATATTCCCTACTCTGGTGTTATGCTATGCCGTGGTGCCGATGATGGGAGGGCAACCACACTTTGTTCACCGAGTCCATAATGGGGCCGGATATGGCATATGTCTGTGCATATATGGTTTGAGATTTTGATAAGCATTTGGAAATTCTAAACGTTGATTTCATGTTTTGCATATACTATTCAGATTATGATTTTATATAGTACAGTGCATGCTTTACATATTCAGTACATTTTCCGTACTGACCCCCTTTCTTCGGGGGCTGCATTATATGCCCGCAGGTACCGAAGTTTAATTTGCTGATCCACCGGTTTAGGACATCTGCTGTATTATTGACAGTGCTCCCTTGTTCGGAGCTTGTATTTTGGTACTGACTCTATCTCTGTATATTTGGATATGTTGGTCAGGGGTACGATGGGGCCCTGTCCCATCTTATGACTATGGTATCATCTGTAGAGGTCTGTAGACAGATTTATGTTGTGGGTTTTGTATATATGGTTTGGGTTTTGTGTGTTTTGTGACGGCCTATCAGCCCTCGTGCCTACATCTATTTTTTTTATCCATTTAGAAATTTTTTTTTGATCACTATCTTTGTTTATTCGGTTAAAAGACTAATTTGGGATAAGGTTACATTTGGGTGCTCAATTCGGGCACCAGTCACAGCCTACGGGGTTGGGTCGTGACACGTAGAACGGAAGAAGGATTTTTGAAGAATCCACAAAACAGTGTGGTCTGTGACAAGACCACGTCGCGGACCTGAGAAGCAGTTTCGATCGAGATGGTCGCGATGGGACCGCATCGCGCACCTTGACAGGTTTTCTGGCCGAATTTAGTTTTTTTAAGGGTAATTTAGACTTTTCCTAAATTATTAGTTAATGAACCTAGACATTTTTAGGACCTAATTCAACTCTATAAATTAACGTAAACCTCTAATTCTATTCATTCTTCTACAATTCATCAATCAAATATTTTTCTCTCTACAAAAAGGCTCTCAAAGATTTCCATTGAAGACTTCAAGCAAATTCACTTAATTTCTCCATCAAAATTCTCAAGTGCTTCCAAATTAATTGGTGTTCTCACTCAAGATATATGGGTATTGATTCATGGATCCTTTCATCCATGAAGCTCAATCAATTTTTCAAGGTTTTTTATCAAATTAAAGTATAGTATTTTATGGGTTTTGTGATCTCTATTCCAATTTCATGAATTTTGAATTAAAATATGATCATATTTTGATATAAATTGATGGTTATTGAATTAAATTGAAGAGTTTTTCTATGAATTCTCCTATTTGTATTTCTAGGGATCATGTTGTACATTATGAGTATTTTGATTCATACTTCTAAAGAATATTATCTATATGAATTATGTATGGGATGATATAAAGTTTATGATCATGCATATTTTCAAGTAAATTTCATGATTTTTAAGTCAATTGATCATGCATTCATGTCACACCCAAATTTCAAGTACAAGCTATGGTCATGAATTTTCAAAGTATGAATTATGACTATGTGTTTCCACAATGATCATGAATTATAAGTATGTTTCAAGGTATGAATTTCATACAAGTTATGAAGTAAGGTGATTTAGGGCCTATTGAGGTGACCTAAGGCCTATTGATATGAATTATGAAAATATGATTATAATGATGAAAGGACAATTCTCACACTACAAGTATGTTATGAAAATGATCTACTCTATTATTTCAAGCCTATGATCATGACTATGATATATGATATTATGATCTTATGTTATGTATGTATTTTGTGGAATTTGACTTAGCACCCAGAGGACTTGAGGTGGGGGCCCTACCAAAAGCCTTAGTAGCAGCCTCATGTCCTATAAACTACGTGCCACCATAGGTTATCTTTATGGCCTAGATAGTGGATCCACAAATAGCACATGTTCATGATTAGGAGTCTACCTTGGCAAAGTAGCCTCCTCCTTCTCGATGTGGGTATCATCGGATTCCATGTTATAGATCGCATGGTCTTATTGTCGGTTATGGTTCTTATCCCACATATGTATGATTTTTATGTATGCTGTGATTTTAAATTATGCTTTTTAAATGCTTTGGTCAATATGATTTTCTCATGACTTTACGTATTCCAACTTATCATGTGTTTTACTTGACCTTTGCATTCTATGATTTACATTGCATATCACGCCCTCATACTTAGTACATTCTAACATACTAATGCATACTTTTTGCCTACATTATCTCATAATGTAGGGATTGAGAGTGAAGGTCCTTATCGTCCACGTAAGTAGTAGGCGTTCCTAGCCCAAGGTGTTGTGGTGAGTCCTCATTAACCGGGGACTAGTTTCAAGTTACTTACTATTTTCTTGTCAAAAAACTTTTGCTTATGTTGTATATTGAGGGTGATCTAAGGACATGTCTTAGCCCCCGCCCATACTCATGTTTAGAGGCATCTAGTTGGACATATGTTTGAGTCTATGTTGTCATAAGACATTTTCAGATTTCTATTCATCTTATTTCATGCTTTATCGTGTTCTATGTAATTACTTGTGTTGTACATACCTTTTTTATATGTTGTTTATACTTATTTTATCTGTGGATCTCAATCAGCCTATGCCCACTGAGTACCATTTATTTGGTAGTCATACTACACTTCTGCACCCTGCAGATCATAGTATGGGTTATCATGGGTGATTGGACTTGTGCAGAGAAGATTTTGATTTAGAGATTTGGTGAGATCCTGGCATATGGAGTTGCCAATTTTCATCTACTTTGGGCTATGACTAGTCTTAACTTTGCTTTCAACACAGTTTGTATTTATTTTTGTATTTGTAAAAACTTTGTACTCTTATTTCTACTTGACGCATGAATATCGACTGATGCTGGGTCTTAGGATGGTTCCTTACTTATATTCAGTTGGTTTCTCTTTATTTACTAATATTTGTCTCTTGCTTGTTTTTGTATATTTTTCTCTTAATATCATGTTGCCTCTTATTTCGGGCTATGGGTTAGGCTTACCTATTAGTAGATTATAGTAGGTGCCATCATGACCTGAAAAATTAGGTCGTGACAGATTAGTATAAGAGCATTAGGTTTACCGGTATGGTTGGTATGAGAGCAACTTCCTACTAGAGTCCTGTGGATCAGTGCGGAGGCGTTTGTATCCTATCTTGCAGAAGCTATAGAGCATTCATAATAAATTCCCTTATTGTATAAATGTGTCTTCTTTGTTTTGTTCCTTGCTATTTATGTTTTGTGGTTTGGAGTTTTCAAACCCATGTGTGCCTACTTAACTTTTTGATAGTCTTTTAACTGTTATGATAACCTTATTTGGAATTATGTGAATGTGTTGATCTCTTGTAGTTGATTTCTTTTAGTTATAAATTGTTTTGTCTTTGTCTCTTTATCTGGAATAGTGGTTGAGTAGCTCTTATTACCATTGTGTATAGTTATGTTTCCTTTTATTTTTTTATTTTATTATATTTATTTATTTATTTTCCGGGAACAGACCCTACACGAGGCTCCCACCTCTCGTGCACAGTCAGGGGTTGAGCTGCACCCCCAAGCCTTAACATAAATAAAATTATAAAAATACACGAAGGGGGACATAAACCTTACCTACGACCTTAAGTTGGTTCATAAGTCGGCTAACCTATTAAGGTCGGCTAACCTATTAAGGTCGGCCAACTCATCCCCGATACTAGATTGAAAGCGATAAACCTATGAGAGGACTCCTCTCGATACAACTCGACTAAGAAAAAACATAAATGAGGGAGACTCTCCCCTTCTTTGTAAATACAAGAACGAAACCTACACTAGTCCTATTCAAATAAGTTATATTAGAAAACATAGCTAAATCGAAGTAGGTCAAGTATATGAACCTTACAATTTCCATGGATTGAGATCGATCTTGTCATCATTGTCCTTCTTAGGCTTGTCGTAATAAATTTGTCCATATGATGCGAGTGCAACAATCAAAAGTGTTGCATTGTGCTGCTAGTTTGGGAATGAAGAAGAGTACCTCATTGAAAAGACAAGATTTTTCAGGGTCGCTCAACTAAGGTCTCCGATCATCCGTTCGCGCTGTAACTTCTTGAGCTCTGTTATTTTTGGAGTTACTGTAATCTTGCAACCCCAAGAGGTATTTTGGTGTGGTATGGTTCATGTTGTTGAATGTTGTTGAAAGATGTTGAGGTTGTGAACTACTCCTGGATGTGTTGTTGTAGCCCTGTATGTTCTCTCTTGAAGCTGTTATAAATTTTTGTTGCAGCTGCTTAGTATTTGTGTCTCTCCACAGATGTTGTATATGTCTTTGTAGCTCCCTAAAATCTGCAGGACTAAGGTAACAAGAAATAACAAAACTAACATCCAAACAAGCCTCTTAAATTTCTGAAATTTCTGGAGTTGTTGGAGTTGTATCTTTTTATCTTCTCAATGTATGCCAAGGTGTTGTGAATTCAGCTGCTGTTAGATGGGCCATCAACCTGCAGCTGCATATGTAAAGAAGAACAAGCACAGATGGTAGTGGTGGAGTTGTTGCAAGCCTATATGTCAAGAAAGCAAACAAACAAATAAGGCTCCTGCCACATCCTGTATCTGCACAACCAAACAACCAAACAAATAAGCAAAACCTTGTAGTTTTGTATGTGTTGTAGGCTGCTGAGGTTGTTGTTGGAGGATGATGTTGTTGGAAATTATAGCTTGTAGGCTGTTATGGCTTTAAGTTTGTACTCTTGCCCTCCCTAGTAAATGGTTTGGTTGTATGGAAGAATTCTACTATTTGGCAGGGGGTAGTTCCATATTTGCTGCATAAACTAAGAAATCTGGAGCTGTTGCTTGTTGATGGCTTCCAAAACATCTGGAGTTGTTGTTGTTGGTTGTTACTTATTGTTGGCTTCCAAATAGCCTGCCTTGTCCAAGCTTTAATTCCATTTTTTTTGTTGTGGTTGCTGGTAGGTTTTGTTGTAGTTGTGTGTTGTTTTTGGTGAGGGCTATAGCTCCAGTTATTGCTTTGTTGAGGGCTACATCTCTTGAAACCTGCACAAACAAACAAGGAAACACATAAGAAAAGCAATGGTGTAGTTCTTAATGTTGTTGATAGTTCCTGATTTATGAGTTTCCATATACAATTGTTGTTGAAGTTGTTGATGTATAATTGGAAAGCTACAAGTTCAGCTGATGTACTTCCACTAGAAGAGGTTGAAGTTATACAGAGATGTGTGTTATTGGTTGTGTTTATTTGGAAATTCAACTGAAGCAGCTATGGTGTTGGTTGTTGCTGATTCTTCCCAAGCTCACAAATGGTGTATGTTGTATTGTAACTCCAGTTATTTGCAAATTCATAAGGACAATCCAACAAAACCAAACATAAACAAATACAAACAGAAAAGGACTTCCCTAGGTTGCTGTGGCTAATGAAGATTTGTTGTGTATTAGACCAATTGTTGTGACTGTAATTCCTCTTGTTTTTATTAATGATGAAGCATTGTAGGTTCTCCAAGAGTGTGTTGGAAAATGTTGGTGAGGGGATTTGTATCTTGCAGGCTGAAAGAAGTCTTTGCAATAGTCTTGCATCTCCAACCAGACTCCTAGGTGTCAATTGTTGCATATTGCATCTGTTGTACCAAACACAAGCAAGGTTGTGCATGTTGTTCTTTCTATATTGTAGGTCATGTTGCAATTGTGAAGGTCTCTTGGTGGTCCAATCTGCAAGGTGGAACTTGTCATTGCTAAATTGAATCAGCTTCTGTGTTTGCTCCTCTTCAGTCTGCATATCAGTAGGTTGGTTCCATTGTTTTAGCTCAGCATCATACTTTTCTATCCCAAGCTTAGTCCAAGTTATCAACTGTTGCATCTTGCCAGTGCTGAACCGGGAATTAAACTTGACTGGCCCTCCACTAGTTGGATGACATGGTGCATGTCTACAGTGCCTACACAATGAAAAAAGAACAAGAAAAGGAAGAAAAGTTCTAATCTACTCCTAACCTGTAGAGTTAGTATGGTTATTCTATGAATGCAAGGATCAAGGGAGATGTTCCCTTTTATAGTGGTCCTAACTGTAGAACCTTCAAAATAACTATCTATGCATAGTAAAAGCCAAATTGAAGATTAAGCTGGACCAACAAGACTGGAAAGGTCATCGAGGATTCTTGATTCTCTTAAGCCTTCTTCTTCTAAAGTTGGTCATTTCCAGCTTGTCGAGTTCAAGGTGTCACGACCCAACCCCATAGGCCGCGACTGGGTTCCGACCTGGAACCCTGTTTACGTATTTGTCGACTGTAGTCAAATTGAACTATAAGCGAAGCGATACTGCTCACAAAAACCCCAATGAGTTAAAAAAATTTCGTGTACTTATGGCCTCTTTCATTCATATCGTATCATGGAAGAGAATGCAAACCGACAAGGCTGCCATAACGTAAAAACATTTACAACGTACCGTAAAGGCACAGCCGAAATAAACTCATAAACAACCCACACATACATGTCTACAGATCTCTAAGAATAGGAACGACAACATATGGCGGGACAGGGCCCCCGCCGTACCCCTGTGTAACCAAATATATACATCGGTGGTTTGGTACCAAAACTTGGCTCCAAATCAATGGAGCTTCTTCTAAACTTGTTGAGTGGAATCCTGAGCTGGTGGACTCCCAAAATCTGTATTATACCTGCAGGCATGAAACGCAGCCCCCCAAAGAAAGGGGGGTCAGTACGATACATGTACTGAGTATATAAGCATAACATAACTTGAGATAACAACTGATACAGGGATGCAAAAAACAAAGTATAGCATTTAATAGGGTACTGTACCTGCATCTCATAAAATAAAGTCATGTATACCATTATCACGTACCGTATCCGGCCCACTCGGGGACCCGATGTTACAAACACATCATCTATCATGATAGGTATATATATGCCATTAACGTTGTGGAACGTACACTCCGATCCCTGTATATAGAAAGTGCATGCCGAGGAACGACTGCCCGATCCATGTATCATATAATAATGCCGAAGAACGACGGCCTAATCCGTATATCGTATAACAATGCCGAGGTACGACGGCCCAATCCATATAATGCATAATAATGCCGAAGTACGATAGCCCGATCCGTATAATGCATAATATTGCCGAGGTACGATGGCCTAATCCGTATAATGCATAATCTGTCGTGGAACGTACGACCCGATCCTTACATAGCAAAATGTGATGAGGTACGTCCGGCCCGATCCATATATATATCATAATGCATATACGTGCACGCAAAACTCTGTAACATATCAAATATCCCTCAACCATTATCATAAAGTATGCCAAGAACCCCCAGGTTTAGGAGCTTACACATCCAATCACTATTCAGTCTATAGAAGGCTCGAAGGTCGTAGTTTAACTACTTTAAGGCCCTTAGTGTCACGACCCAACCCCGTAGGTCGCAACTGGGGTCTGACCTGGACCCCCCGTATACATATCTATCAGTTATGGTCACATTGAACTGTAAATAAACAATATCATGTAACAAAGCCCCATTGGGCGATAACATTTACATATACCTGTAGCCCTTTTTGTTTGTATCACAACATGACAGGGCACGCCAGCCGACAAGGCTGCTATAACATAACAACATGTACAATATATCATATAGACCCAGCTGAACCAAACTGATATATACAACCCACATATACATGTTTGCAGACCTCTAAACATATAAATAACAACATATGGCGGGACAGGGCCCCCGCCGTACCCCTGAATGGATAAAACAATTTCTATACATCCATGGACAGTATCGAAAACTAGGCCCTGATACAATGGAGCCTCTTCCAGCTGAGCTACATGGAATCCTAAGCTGACGGACTCGCAAAATCTGTATCTGTACCTGCGGGCATGAACGCAGCCCCCCGAGAAAGGGGGTCAGTACGATATATGTACTGAGTATGTAAAACGTAACATAGTACAACTGGAGGTATATCCAAAATAGAGAAGCAGGGGATAAAATGTCAAATCAGAAACCTGTACCTGTACTTTGTGAATTACAAAAACATGCATGTTCGAGTCATATCATATAGCCGACCCTTTCAGGGGTCTGGTGAATCATCTCTGTAAAATCATCTCTGTAAAACCATCATGGCCCCAGTGTCATCACCACCTTATTACAACACATCATCATATATTTATACACGTATCCTGGCCCTCTATTAAGGGACTCAGGGAATAATGCAATGAACTGTGCACGAGAACATATCCTAGCCCATCATGGGACTCGAGGAAGGATGGGTTACAGTATGCACGAGTAGAGTAGTGAGAAACCATATGCAACTAAGTCATTATCGAAGACTCAACCGTAGAAGAAAATTAAGCTATTGTCTGAGAATCAGGATTGTAATGTAATCACCTTAAATGCCCTTTAAATGCCATTAGGGGCTATACTAGTTAGTGTTTCGGGGTCCTTAGACACGTACTAAGATAATGCTAACTGCTTAAGGACTCCAGAATACATGTTTTCATATAGTCCTTACAACTAGAAGCCCGTATATTCATTAAGTCCTTAGTATAGGTAAAGCTCAAGGAAAGTAGCTTAACTGTTATAAAAGTTCGTTACCCAGAAGTGAATAAAAGACACTTAGAAATGGAATTACTTCAGAGATCACATCATTGTTTACTTACCTCTACGACATGCCAAAAGAAGAGAAAGAATAGGCTTTACCTACAACTAAGACATGCCAGAAGAAGAAAGAGAATAAACTATATATAGTCTGTACTTTCCTTTATGGGATCTGCATACACATATTTCATACCCGGCCCATCATGGGGCTCGGTGAATCATTATGGCATCATAATCTCACTTTCGTACTAAATACGTATCAAGGGAAATAAGAGATAGCTTTCCACACACTAGTGTTTAACACGTAGAAGCCTTACTAGGCAATACTCAATCCTTGCAGAAATTCCAATACTAAGTAGTGGATAGGGGTTATGAGGCATACTTGGAGTTTTTGGGAATGGAATTATCCCCATATTCCACACACAATTCACTAAGGCTAAAACTTTCCAAAAGGAAAGAAAGATAGTTGTACGAACTTATACCAAAACATGCCACAAGAAAGCTTTATATACCTCTGGTCGACTGCTTTTAGCCCGGCATGTCTCGTCGTCCTCTGAACCTATTTAACACGAAGGTAATACTAATATTAGTAACCTTCAACTTTCTAGCTTCCAAATCCACAACCAAGCACCCACAGGAACCAACTCCTTATTCTCCTTTCTCGACTAGTTTATTAACTAGTTAAGAAGTTAACGGAATTCGGGCAGCATCTCCTCTATAACTTGCCCTATCCGAATTCCCAATTCTATCCCTAATCACTACAGACAACCAACAACAATAACCTGCAACTCATATACACATAAAACATGGCAACATTATATAACATAGGCTACAAACAACTTTCTTAACATTACGATATTAAAATAGGGTCTTTAGCCTTTATTTCGTAAAAGCTTTAATCGTGCGGAGAGGAGGGTCGTGTGGCTGAAACCAGCAGCTCACCCACCTTATTTAGAACATATTTAGACCCTGAAACACGCACCATACAACCAGAAGCAACCTCCACACACATAACGCCTCATTTCGATTACAATTCCACTATGACAACTTCAATTTTACATTGTCTTCAACGTCAAACATTTCTATCATGTTTTTACATTTTCAGCAACTTAAACGACATATAATACCCTTCTTAAAAACACCATAAACTCCAAATTGAAAGGAGAAACCTTACCTTACCCTAAATTGGCCAAAACTCGCCAAAGTTGTCAAAACCTGAATTCTGCGCAGCTTACTGTCTCGTATTGTCTCTTAGTTTCGAAGGGGTAATTGACGGAAACAGGATTTGTGGCCTCAAGGAAAGTTGTATACATGTGTCTCAAGGTCACATACCATTTAGAATCATCCCTACAGCAATTGTTTACAAAGAGATATGCCCAAAATACCAATAGCAGTCTGTGTAGGATTTCCAAAACGAAATCTGGGCAGCACCTCCCCCATACTTCATCACCATTTTTCGAGATGATAAAAGAAATACTGGGTTTTAGAGGATAAACGAAAGTTATAGACCTACTCAATATCTTTCCAAAACATCTTGAATCACTCCAAACGGAGCTATACAGAGGGAGTTATGCTAATATTACTAACAGAAGTACCTTTTCTTTTGGACCAACCCGTAGCTCCTCCTCTTTGTTCTCTCAAGTTTTCTCTCAACTCTCTCTTATTTTTTTCTAAGTGTAAAAGGATAATAAGATGACTTAGTCATCAAAAGTAACATATATATCCTTATTAGAAGTGACACGTGTCATCCCCTAAGGGTGACATGTGTCAAACTCTCATTGGGCCACTTCATCCATGCAACCTATCCATGGTTGCCACGTGGCAGGTGGGGGTCCACCCCAGGGTGTGTCACCTGCTTCCACGTGTCACTTTCATATGCTTCCACGTGTACCTATCACATGCTGCCATGTGTCAAGTAGGTGAGTCGTTTCCTTATTTCCCTTCCGTGGGTTCGTAATCTCGTTCGTAATCTTGTCTCACTTTAAGAGCCTATGAAACCCTTGCTACGCAAGCTTGGTATATAATCAAGTAACTCACGTATGTAAGATTTCTAAATTAGTAGCTTACGTAGATAAGTCGAGTCCTATGACTAGTTGCTTGGCCTCCTATTCCTTCCGGATTCTTATGATTCCCCTTCCAACCTTCTCTACCACGGGGTATCACATCCTCCCTTCGTTGGAGTCATTTGATAGTGTCGTAGCATATCCGGTTCATATGGTAATGTCCAAGCAACTTGTGAGACATTCTGAGTTTAAAAGGGTGAGGTGTAACATCCTGCCCCCCTTTAGAACATTCGTCCCCGAATGTTAAACAAAACTTCCCTTAGAACTTATACAGACCATCGGGCGATTCATTTCTATTTCCTTACACATATTTCCATCGAAGTACTTAGTATACGAGTTTCAGGAGTTGGGGTTACCTGTTTACCTGGTGTTTTATGTCCTCTTTCTAATTTCTTAGGTCATCCCCTTTTCTGGTTTTGATTTTGCCACAGTACCTTGACGGAAGGCACGTCCTCAGTTCGCAACCTTCTAATTTGCCAAGAGAAGATGGCAATAAATTTCTCCTCATAGGATAACTCTTTCATCTCATGGACTTCATTTATAAGACATACTATGGGTGGATCGCTAGTACATTCGCGAAATATTTATATCTGATAGGCTGGGCGTATGGTCTCCAAATCAAGTGGTAAGCTCAACTCACCAGCCGCGTTGCCCACCTTACGCGCAACCTGATACAATCTAACATATTCTGGGTCAAGTTCCTTTTCTAGGTGACCCCATTATGAACATCCAATCATCAAATTGAACTTTGCATGTCGACGTCGATTATCTGTATATCATTCCTGCCGACTCTAGGCTTTTAGTCAATAGTTTGCTTAATCCTGTTTGGCCTACCAGCTTAGTCTTTTCCCCATTAGGGGGACCTATAGGCGCTTCCTTACAACACCTTGTAGGGGGTCATTTGGACACTGAAATGGTAGCCCTTCTCGTAGGCAAACCTACCTCATAAGCTCGCAATATATTTTCTAGTAGTTGATAGTATGCTCAGTCTATTCAGAAGCCTGAGGTAAATGCGGTATGAAGGTCTATCTGTGCTCCCAACCTCATCTTGGACTGAGGTCCAAACGTTAACCATATTTGAAGTTCCTCTATCTGAGATATTAGCTGGGGAACTTCACGGAATCTTACTACTTCCTTGTTGTATAACTTCACCTCATTCAAGTTGCATAGGTGGTCTTGCTTGAAAGCAAATGGGCTGATTCGTTAGCCTTCTCGCAATAACCCGTATAACACCCTACTCTTGAAGGGTTTAGAATAGGTGCGTGGTGACGTTGATAATTTGGGAATCCTTAGCTTCGTATAGTTCTTCTCGACTTTCTTTAGAACTTTAACTGGCCTATATAGTTATTCTGTGGTTTTCCACTCGTTAACTGGTTCTATATTGAAGAACTGTGGCATTCAAGTGCATCGTCAATTAGTAATTAGCTAATCCTTCTTGTTTTGATTAAACCCTTGTTACAATTGCCTTAATGTATCTTATAATACTCTGGGTACATAATCTCATATCGTTTCTCCATCACTAGTTCAAATTCCTCCATCTCGCCCAATCACACCAGCACTAACGCATTAAGTTCCATCAGAATTTTGAAGTTAAGCGTGCTGGGGCGAGAGTAATATTGGGATGGGTGACCTTCCTGGGAAGTCTTCGTATATCGTTTCACTGTAATCCTTTCTACGATGTGCGGACACTCAATTTAGCCCAAGATTTACCTTAATGTTGTCTCGCGAGTCTTTATGTTTTGCCCTGTCCTTCCTTTGTTATCATGCGACCAGTATCGGCGTAGACCTTTAGTTCCGCTATGACCATGTCCCTTTTTGGTCATTTTGGTTTAACTTCCCCTATTGTATCCCCCCCTTTCTGTACGCACCCATTCATTAGGGTGGGCTATTGATTAGCGCTAAAGTTCTTTCATATAGTGATCCTTGGATCCGCTTTGACTCTTGTCTATTATTACCTGGCATAGATTTAAAGGAATTTGACATATACGCTTCCCTATCCTCGATTCACTTTGTGTCCTTTTCATTTTCTACCACAGAAGACTTTTTATTCCCTTGTCCTTGGTTATATATCTATCGCAACATTATTTGCGACCAACTCTATAGTTAACATTTTGGCTTTTGATCTAGCATGTTATCATTATCCTTCGTAGTGTTTCTTAATTGATTCGACATCCTTTCTTGTTTTACACCCTTTTGTTTTTATACGTAGTCGCCTTCTAGCGTTATGTTGTTCAGGGTCCCGTCACAACCTTCTTGACACTGCCTTACGTAGCATTCTGGCTTCCATCCAACTATTGGTAGCCTCCGAACCTTTTTAACTTGGTTCGGCAAGATACCTTATTAAAGTTAAGACGTTCGTCTCAGATATATTCCCATATCGATTGCCTTTACCTTACTTTTGCCATTTTCTCATTAACTTCCCCCCTTTAGAGGGTACTCGTACTTTCATTTATTTGTACTTATAGTCGTTCAATTTCAATTAGGCAGTACTAGTATTCCGACGATAACTATTCCAAGTTTTCTTGAAGTAGTGGCTTTGTCCCAACCTATATCCTTTGTTTCTTGGGACGAATAGAAGTTTCATCATTTGTTCCTTAAGTTTTCCATCCTCGTCCCTTAAGGATTCCACTATTTTTGGGGTGACGTTGTGTATGTATGTCATTTTTTGTATAGTAAGCCCCATGCTCTTACTGCATTCTCAACGCAGGCCTTTGACTTAGTCAACGCGTACTATGTGCATCTGACTAGTGGTTCCACTTTATCCCTGTATACTCGTATCACACTGTTCAGTTCATACTTACATATCCCCCTTTTAACTCGTATATATATTTGGTTCCTGACATCTCTTTGAGGTGCTTCTATTAGAAGTTCTTTCCCCAATTAGTCGGTGGCAAATTATAAACTATTATCGTACATCATTTTCCAACCATTGTTGGAAGAAATCAGAACCTCTTAAACATCACAGTACTTCTTCTAATACTTGACCTACCTGGTCTCCTTCTGAGTTTATCCTCGAGTTATGAATAACTCATCTAATTTACCATTAGGAGTTGAGGGCTTGGTATTTTTTTCAAAAAGAGTGAAACTCATTCGCGGGACATCTTATCCTACACCCTGAGCCCTCTGTTTATATTTCTACGGTACAAATACGGCTGGAGATACCGTAGTCTGAACTGTACTACTTAAATAAGCTTTTGTTCCTCCGAAATAAAATTCTTCAAGTGGAAAGGGTGCCCCTTATCGACCACTTAAACGGTACCTCTTATAGCTTTAGTTGAACACAGTAGGGGTACTTGGTATCAACTCCTCAGACATCTCAAAAATCTATGTTTCATTTCCTTTTCCCCGTTCTGGGAAAATTTCGGCAAGGTTTCCTCTACATTTCCAACTTACCCCAAAACCTGCATGCAGAAAATACCAACAATGCCTCACAGGGCCAACATATATATATATACATATCATATCACAACCGCACAGGGATTTCAATATCATCTCATATCGCAGCCACACGGGGCTTTCAATATTAATAGTAATATAAAAATGCTGGACTTACCTCGTATGTCCAACTTCAAACTGCATTTGTGGCATTTCCTGTTTGCCTTCCTTTCAGGTTTCAACTTTAAATTTCGATATTAGTTCCATACCTTACCAAACGGATATCTTCCGTAGCTTTACTTTACTTACCTGCATGCTTCGTAACTTTCCATGTCGTCAATTACTTCCTTCTATTGGTGTCGTCCTCCTGTTAAGATCCAAAGTTAATATAAAGAATTTTTCCTATGACTCGGATCTAAAGCACGATCTCAAATGTAGAAGAAAGGTAACATCCTAAATATCCTAGAGCTTCCTGTTTATAGATGTGGCGCGCAACACACCAATAAACAAGACTCTATTAGACACGGTCTGCAGACAATCCAAGGACGAACTGCTCTGATACCAATTCTGTCACGACCCAACCCCGTAGGTCGCGACAGGGGTCCGACTTGGACCCTCCGTACACATATCTATCAGCTGTGGTCACATTGAACTGTAAATAAACAGTATCATGTAACAAAGCCCCATTGGGCGATAACATTTACATATACCTGTAGCCCTTTTTGTTTGTATCACAACATGACAGGGCACGCCAGCCGACAAGGCTGCCATAACATAACAACATGTACAATATATCATATAGACCCAGCTGAACCAAACTGACATATACAACCAACATATACATGTCTGCAGACCTCTAAACATATAAATGACAACATATGGCGGGACAGGGCCCCCGCCGTACCCCTGAATGGATAAAACAATTTCTATACATCCATGGACAGTATCGAAAACTAGGCCCCAATACAATGGAGCCTCTTCCAGCTGAGCTACATGGAATCCTAAGCTGACGAACTCCCAAAATCTGTATCTGTACCTGCGGGCATGAATGCAGCCCCCCGAGAAAGGGGGTCAGTACGATATATGTACTGAGTATGTAAAACGTAACATAGTACAACTAGAGGTATATCCAAAATAGAGAAGCAGGGGATAAAATGTCAAATCAGAAACCTGTACCTGTACTTTGTGAATTACAAAAACATGCATGTTCGAGTCATATCATATAGCCGACCCTTTCAGGGGTCTGGTGAATCATCTCTGTAAAATCATCTCTGTAAAACCATCATGGCCCCAGTGCCATCACCACCTTATTACAACACATCATCATATATTTATACACGTATCCTGGCCCTCTATTGAGGGACTCAGGGAATAATGCAGTGAACTGTGCACGAGAACATATCCTGGCCCATCATGGGACTCGAGGAAGGATGGGTTACAGTATGCACGAGTAGAGTAGTGAGAAACCATATACAACTAAGTCATTATCGAAGACTCAACCGTAGAAGAAAATTAAGCTATTGTCTGAGAATCAGGATTGTAATGTAATCACCTTAAATGCCCTTTAAATGCCATTAGGGGCTATACTAGTTAGTGTTTCGGGGTCCTTAGACACGTACTAAGATAATGCTAACTGCTTAAGGACTCCAAAATACATGTTTTCATATAGTCCTTACAACTAGGAGCCCGTATATTCATTAAGTCCTTAGTATAGGTAAGGCTCAAGGAAAGTAGCTTAACTGTTATAAAAGTTCGTTACCCAGAAGTGAATAAAAGACACTTAGAAATGGAATTACTTCAGAGATCACATCATTGTTTACTTACCTCTACGACATGCCAAAAGAAGAGAAAGAATAGGCTTTACCTACAACTAAGACATGCCAGAAGAAGAAAGAGAATAAACTATATATAGTCTGTACTTTCCTTTATGGGATCTGCATACACATATTTCATACCCGACCCATCATGGGGCTCGGTGAATCATTATGGCATCATAATCTCACTTTCGTACTAAATACGTATCAAGGGAAATGAGAGATAGCTTTCCACACACTAGTGTTTAACACGTAGAAGCCTTACTAGGCAATACTCAATCCTTGCAGAAATTCCAATACTAAGTAGTGGATAGGGGTTATGAGGCATACTTGGAGTTTTTGGGAATGGAATTATCCCCATATTCCACACACAATTCACTAAGTCTAAAACTTGCCAAAAGGAAAGAAAGATAGTTGTACGAACTTATACCAAAACATGCCACAAGAAAGCTTTATATACCTCTGGTCGACTGCTTTTAGCCCGGCATGTCTCGTCGTCCTCTGAACCTATTTAACACGAAGGTAATACTAATATTAGTAACCTTCAACTTTCTAGATTCCAAATCCACAACCAAGCACCCACAGGAACCAACTCCTTATTCTCCTTTCTCGACTAGTCTCGACTAGTTTATTAACTAGTTAAGAAGTTAACGGAATTCGGGCAGCATCTCCTCTATAACTTGCCCTATCCGAATTCCCAATTCTATCCCTAATCACTACAGACAACCAACAACAATAACCTGCAACTCATATACACATAAAACATGGCAACATTATATAACATAGGCTCCAAACAACTTTCTTAACATTACGATATTAAAATAGGGTCTTTAGCCTTTATTTCGTAAAAGCTTTAATCGTGCGGAGAGGAGGGTCGTGTGGCTGAAACCAGCAGCTCCCCCACCTTATTTAGAACATATTTAGACCCTGAAACACGCACCATACAACCAGAAGCACCCTCCACACACATAACGCCTCATTTCGATTACAATTCCACTATGACAACTTCAATTTTACATTGTCTTGAACGTCAAACATTTCTATCGTGTTTTTACATTTTCAGCAACTTAAACGACATATAATACCCTTCTTAAAAACACCATAAACTCCAAATTGAAAGGAGAAACCTTACCTTACCCTAAATTGGCCAAAACTCGCCAAAGTTGTCAAAACGTGAATTCTGCGCAGCTTACTGTCTCGTATTGTCTCTTAGTTTCGAAGGGGTAATTGACGGAAACAGGATTTGTGGCCTCAAGGAAAGTTGTAGAAATGTGTCTCAAGGTCGCATACCATTTATAATCATCCATACATCAATTTTGTACAAAGAGATATGCCCAAAATACCAATAGCAGTCTGTGTAGGATTTCCAAAACGAAATCTGGGCAGCACCTCCCCCATACTTCATCACCGTTTTTAGAGATGATAAAAGAAAAACTGGGTTTTAGAGGATAAACGAAAGTTATAGACCTACGCAATATCTTTCCAAAACATCTTGAATCACTCCAAACGGAGCTATACAGAGGGAGTTATGCTAATATTACTAACAGAAGTACCTTTTCTTTTGGACCAACCCGTAGCTCCTCCTCTTTGTTCTCTCAAGTTTTCTCTCAACTCTCTCTTATTTTTTTCTAAGTGTAAAAGGATAATAAGATGACTTAGTCATCAAAAGTAACATATATATCCTTATTAGAAGTGACACATGTCATCCCCTAAGGGTGACATGTGTCAAACTCTCATTGGGCCACTTCATCCATGCAACCTATCCATGGTTGCCACGTGGCAGGTGGGGGTCCACCCCAGGGTGTGTCACCTGCTTCCACGTGTCACTTTCATATGCTTCCACGTGTACCTATCACATGCTGCCATGTGTCAAGTAGGTGAGTCGTTTCCTTATTTCCCTTCCGTGGGTTCGTAATCTCGTTCGTAATCTTGTCTCACTTTAAGAGCCTATGAAACCCTTGCTACGCAAGCTTGGTATGTAATCAAGTAACTCACGTATGTAAGATTTCTAAATTAGTAGCTTACGTAGATAAGTCGAGTCCTATGACTAGTTGCTTGGCCTCCTATTCCTTCCGGATTCTTATGATTCCCCTTCCAACCTTCTCTACCACGGGGTATCACATCCTCCCTTCGTTGGAGTCATTTGATAGTGTCGTAGCATATCCGGTTCATATGGTAATGTCCAAGAAACTTGTGAGACATTCTGAGTTTAAAAGGGTGAGGTGTAACACTTAGCATTTAGGAGTGAACTCGATTCATGAGTTATACTCAGAACTTACAACTGGAACTACCTCTACACTCAAATCATATCTTATTTCATTTACATTAAGACGTCCCATAAGAAAGAAGCGATAGGCTCTACATATATTACCTTTTATCATATAGAAGCCTTAAACGGCAATAACTCAACTATTACAGGAGTTCTACCATCACGAAGTGGATAAGAATTAGAAATTGTACTCGAAACTTCACGAATGGAGTTATTCCCATGTTTCATATGTATAAACCATTCATAACTTATATGTAATACATGCCAAAAGAAGGAGGAATAGCTTTACATACACTACTTTTCAGCGTATAGAAGACTTACAAGTCCATAACTCAACTATCGCAGGAGTTCTAATATCTAGAAGTGAATAAGATTGATGAACCATACTCGGGGTTCTATGAATGGAATTATTCTCACATTACATACACAATTCACTTAATACTAAGACATTCCAAAAGAAAAGAAGATAAGCTTTATTTACTTATGCCGAAAACATGCCAAAAGAAAGCTTCGCATACCTTATCTGAATTATTCCTTATCCCGCTTGCCTCGCCGTCCTTTGAACCTATTCAACATGAAAGTAGTATGAATATCAACCCCTTTTACTTTCCAGCACCCTAGGTTACATCTTAGTATAAATGGAATCTATTTCCTTAGTCGTTTTTCCGACTAGTTCTGTTATTCGCTAAGGCATCGACGAAAATTGGGCAGCACCTCCCCTATAATGTGCCCTATCCAAATTTACAATTTGGTCCCTAAGACCTACAGGCAACCAAAAACAACAACCTTCAGCAACTCACACCAACAATATACAACATAAACTCCAAACGACTTATTCAAAAATGCGGTAGCACAATAGGGCGTCTAGCCTTTATTTTGTAATGCCCTTCATTATACGCAACGAGGGGTCGTGTGGATTCAACCAGCAGCACCCTAAATCACATTATAACATATTTAGGCCCTGAAACAACACATCAAACCCCTGCAGCAGCACCTCACACGAACAACACTATCCTTCGACGACAATTTAACTATAGCGATTCCAATTTAGTTTATTTTGAACGTCGAGCATTTCTACGACATTCTTAAAATTCCAGTAGCATAAAAGGGGTGTAATACACGATATAACAATACCATAAACTCCAATTTAAAAGGAAAGGCCTTACCTTACGTTAAACTTGTCAAACCCTCCAAAACTATCCAAGATGTAAAATCTGGACAGCCCACTGTCTGATATTGTCGCTTAGTTTCGGAGGGGTAATTGAGGGAAACAGGATTTGTGGCCTCAATGAAAGTTATCGACATGTGTATCAAGGTCGCAAAAAATTTTGAATTACCCCTACAGTAATTTTGTACGAAAATATATGACCAAAATACTCACAGCTGTCCGTGTAGGATTTCCAAAACACAATCTGGGCAGCAGCTCCCCAATGCTTCACCACCAACTTTCGATTAGAGAAAAGCAAAAATGGGTTGTAGAGTCTAAATGAAATTTATATCCCTATGAACTATATTTCCAAAAAATCTTGAATCACTTAAAATGAAGCCTTACACAAGGAGTTATACTCATTTTACTAACAGCAGTGTTTGTCCAAACCATGGCTGCCTTTGCTTTCTTCTCCACGTTTTTCTCTCTATTTTTGTTCAAGGTTTTGGCTAAAAATGACTTAATGGTCATCCATACATAGATATATATCTTTTTGGAGAGTGATACATGTCATCCCCTAAGGGTGACACGTGTCACACCCTTAGGAAGCCATCTCAATTATGCAACCAATCCATGGTTGCCATGTGGCAGGTGGGGGTCCACCCCATGGTGTGTCACCTGCTGCCACGTGTCACTTTCCTGATCTGCCATGTGTCAAGTAGGTGAGTCACCTACTTGCTTTAAGTAGGTGCGTCGTTTCCTTATTTCTCTTCCGTGGGTTCATAATTTCATCGCACTTTAAGAGCCTATGTATTCCTTGCTACTTAGTCTCAACACGCACTCAAGTAGCTTAAGTATGTAAGACCTCCAAGTTGGTAGCTTACGTGAGTTAATCGAGTCCTACGTCTCATTTCTCGGCCTCCAACTCCTTTCGAATTTTTATAACCCTATTTCTAATCTTCCTTATTATGAAGCATTTCGTTCTCCTTTACTTGGAGTTATCTGATAGCATTATTAACTATCCGACTCACATAACTACTTTTAAGAACCTTAAGAGCCTTCCCAGAAACTTGAGAAGTTTAAGAAGCATTATAAGGTATCAAAGTACGGGGTGTAACACAAGGTATGCTCTTGCCTCTTTAGGAAGCTCATGCTTAGTGAGATATAGCTGTGGGGCAGTGTATTTGTGACTATGTTTGGACAAGACATCAGCTATAAAATTGGTTTCTATATAGGTGTAGCTGCATTTGAAAACCTAGAACTGATGGTTGATTTCCTGCAGTTGTTGAAGTTGTGCCTTGACATTCCATGGTAGTTGGGCTAAGTGTTTTATCCATTTTATTAGGAGCTCAGATTCTACTTCTAGGATCACTTTTGTGTATCCTAATTGGAGACACCAAGTCAAACTAAAGATGGCTGCCAGCATCTCAGATTGGTTGTTTGTGCCTTCTCCAAAAGGGGCTAAAAAGGCAAAGAGAAGATCACCTTGAGGGTTTCTTAGCAGTCCTCCCTCTCCTATTTTTCCAGGGTTGTGAAGTGCACTACCATCAGTGTTCAACTTCACCATGTGAGCTGAAGGTTTCTTCCAATAGACAGTACTAATAGTGACTTCATTAGTACATTTTTCCACAAGAGGGACCAGTTCCCTCCAGTTATTTGGCCAGCTGATATAAGGGTATGTAGTGCTCAGCAGATTGAAGTTGTCTTTGCACACTGAGTATATGACTCTTGTAAAGTTGGACTTCTTCCCCCTATATCTTATAGAACACCTATTT
The DNA here is from genome assembly GCF_947179165.1 of Solanum dulcamara. Taxonomy (NCBI): domain Eukaryota; kingdom Viridiplantae; phylum Streptophyta; class Magnoliopsida; order Solanales; family Solanaceae; genus Solanum; species Solanum dulcamara. The sequence goes on from NC_077240.1 coordinate 51,776,297, forward strand.
TTCCATAGGTTCCAACATATGAAGATTGGAGTAGCTTGTAGGATGAGCTTATGGACATCATTGTTGTATTTTGTGGACCACCACTTCATCATCAGACTTCTAAGGGGTGTGTAATCCTTGTTAATCCCCAAAGAATCAGCAAATACACTCCAAACTTTCCTGGCAAAGTTTCTAGATACAAATACATGGTCAATGGTATCCAATCCAGGTCTATAGCAGAAGTAACACTAGGCTGGGGCTTCTCCAAAGCTGATGAGTTTTTCATTAGTAGGGAGTTTCCCTCTAAGTGATCTCCAAAGAAGAAAAGAACATTTAAAAGGTATGTGCTTGTGCCATGTTTGAGAATTGATCCTTGTACTGTTCCTTTTGTCCCTAATAAGTTCCCATGCAGAAGAGAAACTAAATTCCCCACTGCTATTAGGCTTCCATGAGGCCTGATCAAGCTTGTGAGGTTGATAGTTGATTTTAGCAGCTAAAATACTAGGTACAAACTGTTGAGGGGCTTCATGAGTGACCATTTCTGCATTCCATTGATCATTGATTATGAAAAAGAACACCTTAGTATTATTCAGTCTACAACTGACAGACTTGAAATTTGCTAAGGGGCCAACTCCCAACCAGTTATCCCACCAAAAAAGGCAAGAACCTGATTGTAGCTGCCATTGGATATAAGGCTCAACATTGTGTTTGTTCTTTATCAGTTGTTTCCATATCAAAGATTGTCTTGTATGCCACTTTTTGGTTATAGGATTTGATCTCTGACAGTACTTGGCTTTGAGGAACTCACCCCATAGAGAGTTCTTGGTTCTGAAAATCCACTATTGTTTGTATTGGAAAGACTTGGCTATATCTGATATTAATCTCACTCCAATACCACCTTCCTCATAGGGATAGCTTAGATTCTTCCAAGAGGGCCAATGATATTTCCTCTTTTCATTCTTCTATCCCCAGAAGAAGTTCATTGTGATGCTCTGAATTTGCTTAATGGTGGTTGCAGATGGGGAACTAGCAAACAACAAGTGAATGGGAAGTGTCTGGATGACATGTTTAATCAAAGTAACTCTTCCTCCATAGCTAAGTAGCTTGGCTTGCCATCCATTTATCCTAGCCATAAACTTAGCAATAAGATCAGAGTAGTTGATGATCCTTTGCCTACCAATATAGAGAGGACACCCTAACTATGTGATAGGGCTATTCTTCTGCTTGAAGCCTGTAACATTCTTGATTCTTCTCAGAGTAGAGTTGAAGGCATTAGGAGGCAGAATGTAGTGACTTTTGTCTCTATTTATCAATTGACCTGAGACATTCTCATAGGTATGTAAGGTCTCCATAATGAGCTGTAAAGTCTGAGACCTCCTAGATGAGAAAATGATTATATTATTTGCAAAGCTGAGATGATTAATCTGAGGTCCTCTCTTTGCCATAAAGAAGCCATGATATTGTGGATGCTGATGGAGATTGTTCAAGAGTCTATATAGGACTTGAGCACCAAGAATGAATAGGGCTAGGGAAAGAGGGTCCCCTTATTTAAGGCCTCCTGTGGAGTGAAAGAATCCATACCTTGAGCCATTAATAATGATGGAGTACCAGTTATATGACATAAGTCTCCATACCATGTCAATGAACTCTTCCCCAAAGCCCATTCTCCTTAAGACCAAGCATATATAGGACCAAGAGACTCTATTATATGCCTTGGCCATGTCTAGTTTGATAACAACATTACCTCCCACATTAGGCTTCTTGATTTGGTGGATGATCTCTTGGGTAAGCATTATATTCTCTGAGATGCTCCTGTTCTTAACAAAACTAGATTGGTTAAAGAGATATGAGATTGGGTAGAATAGGAGCTAATATATGTGTAAGAAGTTTGCAGATAATTTTGTTTGTGAAGTTCCTAAGGCTTATAGGCCTAAATTCTGATAATTTGTTAGGATGGTTTACTTTTGGGAGTAAAACCAAACAGGTATGGGTATAATATTTAGGTAAGGTTTGTCCATAGGAGAAGGCATGGACCACTTTGAGTAGATCCTCTTTTATAATATCCCAGCACACTTGGAAGAACTTCCCATTTATCCCATCAGGGCCTGCAGCTGAATTGGGATTCATGGAGAAAACAACAGTCCTTAGCTCTTCCATAGTAGGGATAGCTTGAAGATCTCTATTATGTTCAGCACTGACCATCCTTGGGATACATTGCAGTGCATCCTCCTGAATATATTCATCTTTACCCATGAAAATATATTGGAAATGGTCATATGTAGCCCTGGCTATCTCATCATCTCCCTACAGCCAGGTACCCTCCTTATTTTGAATGTTATGGATATAAAGTTTTCTCCTCCTTCCTCTGATCAAAGCATGAAAATATTTGGAGTTCATATCACCTTCTTTGAACCATTGCAACTGAGTTTTTTGCTTGAGCATGGATTTCTCCATTTTCAAGTATCTAATATACTCAGCATTAATGGAATAAAGTTTGGTTCTACACTCCTCATTGTTGACAGAGATCAGTTCCTCTTCAGCTTGTCTAGACTTTTCCTCATATTCTTTCACTTTGGCATAGATATCCCCAAACTATAACTTAGACCAGCTATTAAGAGTGGAAGATAGCCTCTTCATTTTCTGATGGAAGCACCACATTGGATTACCCTCTGTGTCCCTACTCTAGCACCTGCTAACTATCTCCATAAAAGATGGATGGTCTGTCCAATAGTTTAGGAATTTGAAGTATTTGATGTGATGATGATTGTGTTCAGTCATTTCCAAGAGTAAAGGACAATGATCTGACCCCATTTTAGGTAGGTGAGTAATGGTAGTCTGAGGTATCACCTCTAGCCATTTGTCATTGCACATACCTCTATCTAATCTCTTCCATATTATGAACATTATACCTCTCAGATTAGACCAGGTATATTTTTGTCCTGAGAACCCCAAATCCTGCAAACCACAGGCTTCAATGGTGCTAATAAATTCCAAAATCCCCCCTAGTTTCTCTCCAAGATCTGTAATAACATTGAAGTCCCCTAGAGTGCACCATGGAAGGGATGTATTTGACTACTGTAGCATGCTGTTCCACAGGGTCTTTCCTTTTATTAGTATTTTTGTTTTTGCTTTTCTAGTTTTCATGGCTTAGACATGTATGTTTATTACTTGGCACTATTTGGTTAGTAGGTGGGAGGATAGTTGTTGAGATAGTGCGTAAAGGAAGGTGTAGCCTTTTTGTTGTTTGCGACAGATATCGCTTGTCGATTCTTTTCTATGCCTTAATCTTATCTTTAGTTCCTAAGGCTGCTAAGTTGAGGTTTACTCTTTTGACCTACCAAGTTAGTTCCTTTATAGTAGTCGTGGTTTTTGGGTTTTGTGGTTAAGTTGGGCTCTTTTCACGTTATAACATGGGAAACTGGTATTTCTAGTTGGGGTGGTTAGAAATGGACTTGTTTCATAATTTTCTAAGTACGGGGATGACTTGGCCGGAAGTGTTACGTGGAAGGTGTCCATGGGATTCGTTGAAGGGATCGAGTAATATTGGTATGATCGACCAGCAGTTAGCTAAAAGGGGTGATTATAGATTAAAGGTGTCGATCTTATTGATTACTGATTCACCAGACCAACTTTAGGGTACTTTTGCCTTTTTGACTTTTTGGTTTTTAGATATCATTATTTGGGATCTCAGTTATGAGCATGTTCTATGTTGTGAGCAAGACTATCTGCCATCGTTATGTTTCATTGTCAAGCCTTGATATTTTCCTCTATTTTCTGGTGCTTGTATCAATGGTTTAGGAGGTTAGACTTTTGATTTGGATTATATGTAGTGGAATTTATTGGCGGCTTCTAAATGACAGTCCTCATTAGAGATTGGTAATCTTCTTAAGAGTCTCACCTTTTGGATGAGATTAATAGAATTCATTGAATCCTTGACTTGGATCTTATTCAAGATGCAAGTTGGTACCCTTGGACAATTACCGATTGGTTGTCTATGTTTATATGCATCCTACTGACTTGGTTTCCCTTAGGATAGGGTGGTTGGATCGAATTTGCACTCGTAGAGTAGTTATGGTCTTATGGTGTCGGTTTTGGAAAGTTTCTATGATAGAAGTCACTGGAACTAGGCTCAGTACAGCCTTGTCAGTTTTGGGATGATCGTCCTTTGGAGCAAAGTATTCAATTTTACAAGATTATACACCAGCTTGGATTGTTGTTCTAGGAGTTAGTGGTTGATCTTTAGGCTTTGCCTCAGGTTGTTTTTACTTTTTTAGCGGCTGTCATTCCCCAATGTTCAGCTGGAGCATGTAACTCTTTTAAGGTTTGTGTGGCGTGGTTCTGTAAGTAGGTTTCAGATGGTGTTGGAAATGTTCAAGATAGCTAAGGACAAGTAGAACTCTCTTGGTTAGTAGAAGATGATGGATTTGGAGCAAAAGGCAGGTATTTTGATTTAAGTATTGAGTTGGATCTATCGATATGGTGTGGTTTCTCTTTTTGGTTGTTTCGGTGTGGTATTGGTCTGACCAGATGAACCTGTTTTTTCGGTCAAGTTCAGGTTAGTTCAATGAGAGTTGGAGCCTAAAAAGTATTTGGAAGGGTTTTTAGAGTTTGAAGTGAAATTGAGGATTCTTCCTCTTAGCATGTGATCCGTGTGGCCGTTGTCAAATTTGAGAGGGTTTCTGAGGGTTCGGCGGAGCATGAGGTCCTAATATCCTTGTTTTTTGTGCCTTCCATCTTTTTGTTTAATCTATTGACTTTTGAGGATGAAAGTCCTTATAGTAGTGGTTGTTGTAATGAACCTCCAAGTCATTTCCTCCATTTTTGAGCTTTCAATGTTTAGTGATTTCTTGTAGCTACCCTAAGTTATTTATAACTTACTGACACTGATAGTTCGATCACGTGATCTTTCATTTCATTTTTATGCCAGTTTCTGTGTTTTGGAGCCTTTAGAGTTGGAATGGTTGTCTTTGGTCAAAACTACATGAAAATAGCATCAAAATGGAATTCTGACAGTTCTATCAGTACCGAAAGGGTCATTTTAGGCTAGGGGAATGGTTGGCTCTCTTCCTAAGGTATTCAATACTAGTTTGAATCAATAGGTGTTTTAGCCTTTAAGGTTTGGCTTAAGGTTGACCTTAGTCAACATTCTTGGAAAGTGCTCTCAGATGAAAATTCAATCAGTGTAATTAGATTTGGAATTTCAAGTTTTCCCTAGAATGACTTTTTTTCTTGGTCCTGAGGCTTTCGTTCTCATTCCGAGCCTCCTTGTCGAATTTGGCTTAAAATGGAGCTTGGGCATCAGGCCCACTTTTTTTCGAGATGATACCAGATGAAAATTTTGACTACACGGTTGAGTCCACAACGTCGAATTTAGTGGGATAGCATAGTTCATTTGCACTCACGGGGTTCCAAACGTTCCAAACGAGTCATAGGCCCCAATCGAGACTTTTCATCAACTTGAAATTATGTTGATGCACAGTTGCTGGTGTAGACCAAATTGTTATCCACGTTTGTAGAGGGGTTCCACGTTCGCGGAGGGATGATGGTTTGTTCTCTGTGTTTGTGGAGGGGTTCTGCATTTACAGAGGGTTGATTGTTTGTTCGTTGCATTCACGAAGGGTTGGGTGTTTGTTCTTTGCGTTTGGGAGATGCTCCATGCTCGCGGATGATTATTGGGCGTGTTCTCCACATTCGTGGAGGGTTAATTTCCTGGTAACTTAGTCTTAAAAGACCGGTTTTTAGCTTTATCCTCCAAACTTTAAAATAAAATATCTCAAGTTTTAGAGCTCCATTTTGGGTGATTCAAAGTCCAACGTGTTCAAGAAGTTTATCTCTACACATTGAAGTACTTGATACCATCGGGGACTCGTTGTTCGAGGTAAATTCCTCCCTGAAGGGGTTGCCAGCTCTCTTTTCTTTAGCTTAAATGGAGTTTTTCTTGCTTGGACTGATTTCTTCATTTCTGAGCATCGAATTGTGTCCCATTTTTGGACACAAGTTTAGTTAGACAAAATAAACTTTTTTACAAAGTTAATTTTGGGATTTCAGACATGAGTCGCACAATTCCATTTTAGAACAAATTTTTGATTCGCCTCCGATTATTGTGAATTTTGTGTCTAAACGTTTTTAATAACATCGTGATTGATATTTTGTAACATTCCTCAAAAATGCTTATAAGTTCCTTAAGAATGCCTTGGGAATAGGCTGCTTACATAACGTATTATCCTTAACCTTTTTGGAAAATCCGAGTTCGAAATATCAATCAGGGGGTCAAAATCCGAGTTCGAAATATCAATCAGGGGGTCTCAGTGGATGTTTAGGACTCGTATATCGAAAGAGATTTTTCAAGAAATTGTGCAAAACAGTGAGGTGCCTAGCAGGTCCGCGTTGCCCATTTGCTCTCATTCAGTATAATATTTTCTCGAGTTAAAATTTGGCCAAAATCTTATCTGCTCAAAATTGGCCTATCAAGGAACAGCTCCACGTCGCGGACTTTGGAGGGGATTTTTGTCCAAATTCCATTTTTAAGTAAGGTCACTTTAGACATTTCTCTAATTGTTAGTTAATGAACATTGACATTTTTAGATCCTAATTCTACTCTATAAACTACCCAAAACCCTTAATTCCATTCATTCTTCTATAATTCACCTACTCAAATATTTCTCTCTCTACAAAAGACTCTCACGGACTCCATTGAAGACTTCATAAAAATTCACTCAAGCTCTCCATCAAAACTCGCAAATTCTTCCAAATATTTTGGTCTTCTCACTGAAGGTATGTGGGTAATTGATCCTAGGTTACTTTCATCCATGGAGCCCAACAAATTCTCTACTTTTACAATCAATTAAAGTATGTATTCTTATGGGTTTTATGATCTCTATTCCAATTGCGTCAATTATGATTCTAAATATGATTATGAATCTATTTTGATATAAATTGATGGTTATTGCATTGAATTGAAGAGTTTTTCTATAATTCTTTCTATATTGATCTTTAGGGTTCACATTATGAATTATGGGTATTTTAAATTATATTTGCAAATGAATTTTTATGAATTATGTAGAGGCTGATAGGAGGTATATGATCATGCATATTTTCAAGTCAATTTCATGATTTTCAAGTCAATTGATCATGCATTCATATTTTACCCTAATTTTCAAGTATGAATTATGATTATGTATTTCAACTACGATCATGAATTATAAGTATGTTTTAAATCATGATTGTCATGCAAATTATGAAAAAGGTTACTTAGGGCCTAATGTGGTGCCTTAGGGGATGATATGAATTATGTATGAACTACGAATATGTAGGTATGTTATGAAAATTAGCTACTCTATGATTTTAAATCTATGACCATGACTATGATATATGTTCATTACGATTTCTATGCTATGTATGTATTCTGTGGGATTTGACTTAGCACTGAGTGGACTTGAGGTGGGGGCCCTACCAAAAGCCCTAGCATCAACCTCATGTCTCTTAAACTACATGCCACCGTAGGTTGCCTTCATGTCCTAGTTATTGGAACCACATATAGCGTATGTATGAACCGCCTAGCGGGGTAGAGTCTACCTTGGCAAGTAGATTCTTTGTTTTCCGATGTAGGGGTAACATTGGGATTTCATGTTATAGATCGCATGATCTTATTGTCAGTTATGGTTCCTATCCCACATATGTATGATCTCTTATGTATGTCATGATCTAAATTATGCTTTTACAAATGCTTTGGTCATTATGATTTTCTCATGACTTTACTTATGTCATCTTATCATGCATTTTACTTTACCATTGCTATTCATTATTTACTTTGCATGTCATGTCCTCATACTTAGTACATTCAAATTTACTAATGCATAATTTTTGCCTACATTGTTTCATAATGTAGGGATTAAGGTTGAGGATCATATCCATTCACATGGCTAGTTAAGCTTTCCTATCCGTCGAAGTTATAGTGAGTCCTCATTTATCGAGGACTAGTTATCAGGTTGTTTATTGTTTCTAAAGACTTTTGTTATATTTTATATTGAGGGTGATCTAGGTACATGTCTTAGACCCTGCCCATGTTCATGAGTAGAGGCATCTAGTTGGACAAATGTTTCGAGTCTATGTTGTGATATGGCATTCTTTATTTACTATTCACGGTTTAGACTCTTTTCTGATATTTCACTTTTACTTTACCATATGTATGCTTTTGATATGAAAAAGAGGCTTGGTTGGAGCCCTTCGGGGTTTTGATCGCCATATTACGACTAGACCCTAGGTCGGGTCGTGACATATTTTTTTAGAGTTGAGGAAATTGGTGTTGATTCGGAGGTGGAAAGCTTCAATTTGGCAAATTTGAAGTGTGAGTTATAAGCTTCGAGGTAGGCTACGATAAACTTGTTCTTAGATTATGCTTCATAAGACAAGACTTAGCATATATTGCATGTGAGATAGGATTGTATGTGGTGGGTTTAGGATTCTCTTCCCCATCCTTATTTCTTAATTTTGTATAATCTTTGGGCTAGTTTAGTAACATGAAATCCTTAGTTTTGATTGGTAACCTCTTTCTTATACCTTAGTCTAGGGCTGTTAATCTCTTTGGGGTTGTATTTTTTTGCCTTATAGTAGTTGATGTGATTAGTACCTTACAATGGGTGTTGGTTGATCCTTAGTCATTATAGTGGCTTCTTGTGAGAACTTTTTTTGTTTGGTGCCTTTCCTAGTGTGGGGACCATGAGGTTGTGTTGGAATTTGTGAGGCTTTTGCCATATTTAGGCCTATAATTGTGGTGAAATCTGTAACGCATTGTTAGACCTTGGATCCTTTGAAGCATATTATCACCGTAGAATGGAGTTAGCAGTATTTTGGTCCTTTGAATGGTATCTTTATGTATGTGTGGAGGTTCTTAAGTTACTCCTTCGCATGTTGATTCGTTAAATTTCCTTTTGTTTCCTGAGTAGAGATGTTCCCTATTATGTTATTATGGCTAAGATGGTCGGAGTATTTTGGTCCCGAGGCCTTGATTGAGGACTAGCTACATCCTTGGTTAGTTTTTTGCTCTAGAAGTGAGATACTTGTTATTTTATATTGTATATGATTTGAATGTGTTGTTTGGATGTTGGTGATGGCATGCATTGCATTGGTCGTTTATTATCACGTGTTTTGTTGTATAATCCTGATGCATGCAGCCTTTCTTATATTTTTTATTTTTAGCATAATTTTTTGACTAAGTAGGGTACTGGCCCTTTTTCTACTAAACTTATCTTTAAATTGAATCTACCAACTAGATCATTTTGAAATTATCATATAATTTTATTAGTTATTTATCATCAATATTATCAATAGAATTAGAATATTTTTAAAATTTACACTTGAACGTTATATGATGATGATCATGTTCCGATGACTTTCTTTCAATATGAATTTCAATTAGAATACGAGTTGACTAATTTAATTTTGGTTTTACATATTTTTGAGTTTTGAAAATCTTATAAGAATTTTACATGCAAAAGAACTTTTAGAACACTTTATATATATATATATATATATATATATATATATAATTTACAAAAAATGAATTTCAAAGAACAACTATCTGATCAATTGCATATCGTGTGTTATGTTTACATCTTTAAGGTTTAGGGTTTTGTTTTGTTTGTATCTAACGTATATTGATTTATAACCTTATGAAGTTATTTATTAATGTTTAATATTTGATTTGTGATTGTTGATTTACGACTTTTCTCAATTTCGCTTCTTCTACATTGATTTTTCTTCTTAATTTAGTTTTGATTCAAGTCATTTTCGTGCATTCATTATCATCATTATTCGTAATGACCCTCCAGGTCCTTCTTGAGTAAATGCATTCTTTTTTCTGATTAAAGCGTTCCTATAGAAACCCCAAATCATTTATGACTTGCTAGCACTGACTCTTTGGTTGCCTGGTCGTTCATTTGGGATTTATGTCTATTTTCCTGTTTAGAGCTTTTGTAACTTGAAAAATTGATCAAAATGTTAGGTAAACGACCTAAGAATGGAATTTTGGCGGTTCCATCAGTTCCAGAATGATTATTTTAGGCTAGCGACATGGTGGACTCGAGCCCCGAGGTTTTTGGTGAAAGTTTGGACAAGTAGGCATTTTAGCCTTTAAGTTTTCGCCTAAGTTTAAACTTCGTCACCATTCTTGGTAAATGCACTTATATGAAATTTTTGCTAGTGCGGTTAATTTTGGAATGTCGATCTTGGTCTAGAATGACCTTTCATATGCTTCCCGAGGCTTCCAGTCAAATCTCAAGGTCCCGTGCATAATTGACTAAAATGACAGTTGGGTGTGGAACTCACTTTTAGTCGAGATAACCTCGTATGAAAATTTTGACTGCATTGTTGAGTCTGTAACGTCTAATTTTGGTGGGGTAGTATAGTTCTTTTACGTGCATGGGATTTCAAATGAATCCTGAGCACCCTGTCAGAGACTTGGATAATGCCAAAATCCATTGTTGCAGCAGTTGTTGGTGTAGGGGCATTTTTCTTTCGCATTTGTGGGCCTCTACTGTTACACCCCACACTTTTAAACTCGGAATGTCTCATAAGTTCCTTAGAAATTATCATGTGAGCCGGATACGCTACGACACTATCAAACGACTCTAAGGAAGGGAGAATGTGATACCCCAGAGTAGAGAAGATTGGAAATAGAGTCATAAGAATCCGGAAGAAATTGCAGGCCAAGTGATGAGTTGTAGGACTCGACTTACCTACGTAAGCTACTAACTTAGAAGTCTTACATACTTGAGATACTTGAGTACATACCAAGCTTACGTAGCATGGATTACATAGGCTCTTAAAATAGGATGAGATTACGAACCCACGAAGAAGGGGAAAAGATGACATGTGGCAGCCAATGGAGGAGTAACACGTGGAAGCACCTCAAGCAAGGGGGAGGTGGACCCCACTCCCACGTGGTAGCCCCTAAGTGGTTGCATAGCTATGGTGGTCCAATAAGGGTTGGACACGTATCACTATTAGAGGATGACACGTGTCACCTCCTAAACCACCCTATATATGTATGTATTGTGACTAAGAACTTCAGTTCTTAGCCAAAACTTCAGTAGCCAAAGAAGAGAGAAAATGTTACAGCAAAAGGAGGCAGCCATGGTTTAAGAGAAAACTAAGGTAAGTTTCCAAGTTTCTCCCCGTAAATTACTTACCTACGGTGTTCCTTAACCACGTGGAGGTGTATATATGTGTCTTAGGATGCCTACGGAATTATATTTTCAGATTTACACTTGGAACAAACAAGAAAAAGTTGAAGGAAAACTTAGAAAGCCAAAAAGAGAGGGTTACGGGTTTGGTCCATAGAAAAGGTAAGACCCAATTTTGTTCTGAGAATTAATTATTTAAGATATATAACAGTTGTATAATGATGTTTTATATCAATAAATTCCAATTTGGGGAAGCGGAAAAGTGGCACAAACAGTCCGCAACTTTCAGCACGTTAAGGGCGTTTCCGAAGTTAATTTTCAGCAAGTTTGGGAAGCCGTTTGTTAAGGTATGACTCGGTTCTATTCTCCCACATTTTTGTAAGGTTTTTTAAATGATATTAAGTTGTTAATAATGAAAAATCATGGCTTGGATCAGCACCAAATGGATAACAAGCATTCCGCGCGATTTCAGCAAGTTTGAAAAGTTTCCGAGTTGTAATTTGGCCGTTTGGCCAATTTCGGGTGAGGTAAAGTTTCTTATTTCAATTTGGACTTTATGGTGTTGTTATGGAGTGTATTATACGCCTTTGTTTTGGCTGGAAACATAAAAATGGTATAGGAATGCTTGATATTGGAGGCAATCCAAATTGTAGTCGTTATAGTTGAATTCTCATCGAAGTAAAGTGTTGTTCTTGTGAGGTGCTGCTGCAGGGGTGTGGTGTTTTGTTGAAGGGCCTAAATTTTTTCTAAAAGGGGTAGGGGTTCTTCTGGTTGATTCCACATAGACCCTCGTTTCATATAATTAAAGGCCTTGTGAAATAAAGACTAGAAACCTATTTTGGTATTGTTATTTTCAGCAAGTTGGTTGGAGTTTATATTGTGTAATGTCGCCATGTTTTACTTGTAGATAAGCTGCAGGTTGTTGTTGTTGGTTGGATGTAGTAATTAGGTATGTAATTGGGAATTCGAATAGGGCATATTATACGGGAGATGCTGCTCGATTTTTGTTAACTCTTTAACTAGTTAAGGAACTAGTCGAGAAAGCGAGCGAAGGGTTGAGTTCTATGAATACTTATGGGTAGACTAAGGTGATGGAAAGCCAAGGGTTTTTAATACTCATATTGATTTTATGATACTTAGGTTTAAAGGACGATGAGACGAACGGGATAAGAAGTAACCCGTAACAGGTATATGAAGCTTCTCTTGACATGTTTTTGGTATAGGTATGTAAAGCCTATTCTTTCTCTTCTTCTGGCATGTCTTAGTGTAAGTTAAATATGATACGAGCTCTGGGGTAACTCCATCCTTGAACATCTCTTATTTACTTTTGAACATCGAACTCTTATAATAGTTAAACTAGTTCCCTAGAAACTTATATATGTTAAAGAAATAATAAATATACAGGCTCCTTGTCTGAGAGACCAAATGACAACAAGTGCTTCTAAATTCATAAGTGGTTAGCATTACTGTAGTACATGTCTAAGGTCCCCAAGATTACAATTGAGATAGCCCATAATGGCATTTAAAGGACACTCGAGATGACTACACCACTACTCGGGTCCTCAGGCAAAATCTTAACTTTCTTATTCTGTCGAGTCTTCGATATGATTTAAATTGCATATAGTTACTCACTACTCTACTCATGTATACTTTAACCCTCCTTTCACTGAGTCCCGAGTCGGGTACGTTATCATGCACAATTCCCTGCATTATCTACCTTGCCCCTCACTAGAAGGTCGGGTACGTATGTATATATATGATAATGTGTTGTAATAAGGTGGTGATGGCACTGGGGCCATGATGGTTTTACAGAGGTGATTCACCGGACCCCCGAAAGGGCCGGCTATATGATATGATGATAACATGCATGCTTTTGTAATTCATAAAGTACAGGTACAGGTTTCTAATTTGATACTTTGTTTCCCTGGTTCTCTATTTCGGATATACCTCCAGTCGTATTATGTTACATTTTACATACTTAGTACATATGTCTTACTGACCCCCTTTCTTCGGGGGGGCTGCGTTTTATGCCCGCAGGTACAGGTACAGGCTTTGGGAGTCCGTCAGCTTAGGATTCCACTCAGCTCAGTTGGAGGAGGCTCCATTGTATCGGAGCCTAGTTTTTGATACTGACCATTGATGTATAAAATTCTTTTATCTATTCAGGGGTACGGTGGGGGCTCTGTCCCGCCATATGTTGTCGTTAATATTTTTAGAGATCTATAGACATGTATATGTGGGTTGTATATGTCAATTTGGTTCAGGTGGGTCTATATGATATATTGTACGTGTTGTTATGTTATGGAAGCCTGGTCGGCTTGCGTGCCCTTAATGAGGTGATAGAAATGAAAGAGGCTACAGATATACAGAATGTTATGACCCATGGGGTTCTCATGTATGTATCATGTTGTTATAGTCCGGTTTGACTACACTTGATTTGTATGCATTGCATGTTTATAATTCGATGTGACCACAATTGATAGATATGTATACGGGGGGTCCAGGTCGGACCCCAGTCGCGGCCTACGGGGTTGGGTTGTGACAGAAGTGTTATCAAAGCAGTTCGTCCTTGGATTGTCTGCAGACCATGTCTAGTAGAGTCTTGATTAGCGATGTGTTGCGCGCCACATCTATAAACAGGAGGCTACAAGACATTTAGGATGTTACTTTTCTTCTACATCTGAGATCGTGCTATAGACCCGAGTCATAGGAAACCTTCTTATACTAACATTTGATCTTAACAGAAGGACGACATCAACAAAAGAAAGTAAGTGACGACATGGGAAGTTATGGAGCACGCAGGTAAGTAAAGGCATGGAGATATCTGTTGGGTAAGGTATTGACATATGATTGAAATATAAAGTTGAAACCTGAAAGGAAAGCAGACAGGAAGTGCAACAGATGCAGTTTGAAGTTAGACATACGAGGTAAGTCCAGTATTTTTATATTATTGTTGACATTGAAAGCCCCGTGTAGATGCGGTATGAGATGATATTGAAAGCCCTGTGCGGCTATGATATGATATGAATATATATATATATATATAGGTGTTGGCCCTGTGAGGCATTGTTGGTATTTTCTGCGTGTAGATTTTGGGATAGTAAGGAGTATAGAGGAAACTCTGCCGAAATATTCCTAGAACAAGAAAAGGGAATGAAACATAGACTCTTAATATGCCTTGGAAGTTGATACCGAGTACCCCCTATTAGGTTTAACTAAGTTGAAAGAGGTACTCTTCATGTCGTCGATAAGGGGAACTCTTTTTACTTGAGGAAGTTTATTTCAGAAAAACAAAAGTCTGTCTGAGCAGTACAGTTTAGACCGCAGTATCTCCAGTCATAATTGTCCAGTAAAAAAAAAGGAGAAGCTCAGGTTGAGGGGTAAGATGTCAAGTAATTAAGCTTTAATCATTTTGAAAGTACCAAACCCCCAACTCCTAATTGTAAATTAGATAAGTTGTTCATAACTCGAGGATAAACTCAGAAGGAAACTAGGTAGGTTAAGTATTAAAAGAAGAACTGTGATGATTAAGAGATTTTAGTTTCTTCCAACAACGGTTAGAAAATGGTTTATGATAACAGTTTATAGTTCTCCACCAACTAAATGGGGAAAGAGCTTCGGACAGAAGCACCTCAAAGAGCTATTAGAAACTGAATGTGAATACGAACTAAAAAGGAGATATGTAAGTATGAATTGAACGGTGTGATACAATTATATAGGGATAAAGTAGGACCACTAGTAAGGCGCACTTAGTATACATTGACTAAGTTAAAAGCCTATGTTGGGTACACAGTAAGGGTAAGGGCTACAAGGTATATAGGAGTAATGCACGTATACAACATCGCCCCAAAAATAATGGAACTCTTAAGAGACAAAGACGGCAAACTTAAGGAATAAATGGCACAACTTCCATTTATCCCAAGAAATAAAGAATATAGGTTGGGAAAGCCACTACTCCAAGAGAACCTTGGAAAATGAATATCGGAATACAAATGTTGCCTAGTTAAAAGAAAATTTAGAACGTCTACAAGTGTATATTAACTTTTATAAAGATAAGTAGCATGTGGACTTGGGCGAGTTGTTCCAGGGGTCCCATTACTTAAGTACAGATTAATAGAGGAGATGTCGCATTATGTATGGAAAGGTTCCAGTCGCTTTGTGATTTAGCCAAGGTTCCGTATGTGGATAATCAGGTTATAAAATGTATGAAAAAACGGGGACATGATGCAGTACTAAGTAGACTGGGGAAGGAAACCTGGCGAATTTGAGACTGGACCTAGAGAGATAGAGCAAGGTATAAGCAGGTAAAAGTATAAGTACCCTCTAAAGGGGGGAAGCGAGTGAGAGAACTGCAAGGGTAAGATGGAGGCAATTGATGGGGAAACATGCTTGAAACGGATGTTTAAACTGCAATAAGTTCCCTTGCTAAACCAAGTTAGAAAGGTTTGGAAGCCACCAGTAATTGGATAAAAGTCAAAATGGTATGTAGACAGCGTTAAGAAGTTTTGATGAGACCATGAACGATATAACACTAGAAGGTGGGTATGTATAAAAGCAAAAGAATATACCAATGTAAGGATATCGAATAACTTAAGGGACACTACGAAGGAAAATGACAGCATGCTAGATCAAAAACCACATATTGGCTGTAGAGTTGGTCGCAAATGATATTGCGATAGATAAATAACCAAGAAAAAGTAATAGCAAGACTCCTATGGTAGGATATAACATGAGCAAGGAGTAAATAAGGAAATAGAAAGAGGTGTGACAAGGTATTTCTTGCACTCTCTTATATTCTCGTAAAGGTAAAGAATGACACGAGAATGTGTCAAGAAGGTTACAAGCGGGGGTAAGGAAAAAATGTGAAATGGTTTAAATAAGACGGACAGGACTAACTGGTTACTATAGGATTGGCAAGCTTATATGTCAAATTCCTTTAAAACTATGCCAGCTAAGGATAGACAGAACTCAAAGTGGCTCTAAAGGTCAATATATGAATGAACTTTAGCGCTACTCGGTAGCCAACCCTAATGAATGGGTGCGTACAAAAAGGGGTGAACACAATAGGAGGAGTTAAACCAAAATGACCAAAAAAAGGACTTGGTCATAGTGGAACTAAAGATCTACACCTACACCGATTGCAAGTTAACAGAGGAAAGGGCAAGGCAACACATAAAGACTGGTGAGACGATGCTAAGATAAATCTTGGGCTAAGTTGAGTGCCCCGCACATTATTGCAAGGATTACCACGAAATGCGACATGAGGACTTCCCAAGGAGGTCACCCATCCCAGTATTACTCTCGCCCAAGCACGCTTAACTTCTAAATTCTGGTGGAATTTAGTACGATAGTGCGGGTGTGGTCGCGCGAGATGGAAGAATCTGAACTAGCGGTGGAGAAACGACATGAGATTATGTTCCTGGAGTACTATATGTTAGGTTGAGGGTATTGTAAAAAGGACTTAAGCAAGACAAGAAGGATTAGCTAGTTGCTAACTGATGACGCACTCGAATGCCACAGTTCTTCAACATAGTACCAGTTAATGAGAGACAAACCACCGAATGGCTATATGGGCCAGTGGGTGAGGAAATTTCGACACCACTTGGCAGCCAACTCTGAGGGCAACCCAAAAGGTAAGGGTACCAGTTGATGTAATTTATGGAAGACATGAAATAATACCCGAGGTCGAAAATTCCACAATATGACCAGGGCTACAAGACTCACTTCGCGCTCCATCGACAGATGACTTTGGAGGGAATGTTACCTAGGGATTAATGATATTAGCCCATGCTCCTTTAATCAAAGGCTACCTACTCAGACAAAAAGGTGTAAAATTATAGGGTAAAAGAGGGGTAGGACCTTACGGAGTCCCCCTAGCTATTATTGGAAGCATGTTTGGCCTTAGTCTAGGCTTAGGCTAGTGATTTCCATAGACATTCATATTTTTGGAGCCGTTAGGCCTTAGAATCTCTTCGACGTCGCTTTGGACGTCTTAGCTTTCTGTAGACTAATATAGCAGACTTGAGTCTAATAGTCAACACCTTTGCTAGGTAGTAACACCACTCTTGGAACCTTATATCCATATTTCCCATATTCAATCAATTTTTGTGTACTTGGTTCTCAGTTCAGAAGTTGCTAATCTATTCCTATTGAATTTAGTTTGGGCTTAGAATGATTATTGATGGAACTTGATTTAGGGCTCTCCCTGTGATGCTCGATTGGACGTTGATCCTAAATCTAACCTATTTGCCTTCACTCATGGTTCAAGTCCGTGATTCACTCCACTGGTGTGGTTCAAGTCCATGCCTTGATATTTTTAGCCTTGATTCGAGTCCTGGGCTATCTTCAGTCATGGTTAAAGTCCACCGTTATTTACAGTCGTGGTTAGAGTCCACCACCATCTGCTGCTTTTATTTAATTCCATCACTATATTTAGCCTTGGTTTGAGTCCTTGGCCACTTACAGACTTGGTTTGAGACCATGATTATCCTCATCCGGGTTTGAGTCCTTGGCTACTCCAATCTTCTTCACTTCGATTTAAGTCCTTAGCTCCTATTCAATTATAAATAAAGTTTTAGGCCCTCATTTTATTCTGTTTAAGTAAACATCATCAGATTCTCTTTGTTTGTCTTAACTCTTCTATGCATCTATCAGACTTATGGGGGTTCCTTTGGTCTTTATGAGTGTACCCGCTAGGCTTATGGGGGACCAGGTTGAATAAGGTAGTTGTTTTCTCTTTCTTGTGTCCTAGTACACTTGTATCGATTCTAGTTAAATTTTCTCCCTTTGTCTAATTGTGTGTTTAAATTCTAGCATTTCATATTACTTTTACTTTTCCTGCTCAGTCTACCTATGATGTCTACTGGGTACCTATTGGTTTGGTACTCATACTACAATCTGCATCTATTTTTATAAATGCAGACCATTGCACCAGCTACCAACATTGAGTTCGATCCTTCCTTAGTCTTATCCAGGGACAAGGGTGAGCACAGGCGTCCTAGATTTACCCGTCTCCTTCTGTATAAATTATGACAAGTCTTTTGCTTTTTGAGTCAAATCTTGATTTTGTGGTCCACCTTTTGGAATTGTATTCATTTAATACAAACTCTGTACAGTTGTCTTCTAGGTACTGGTTAGGATATTTTATTGTATATATATATTATTTTCTTCCGCTTTTTCTTGTTATTTTTGTTGTTGTTTAAATCTTGTTTAACTCCTACACCTAATCCATCACTTATAGTTCTACGCTATGAGTCGGCTTACCTACTGGTCGAATATAGTAGGTGACATCATGACTTGAGGAATCGGGTCGTGACATTATTTTTTACTTTCTTTATTTCTTTTAGTTAATAACTTTGAAGATTATACATGGATTTTACATAATCAGCCATTGAAAATGGATTCTATCATAATTTCTCGTGTTTCTCTTTTGGATGAAACTATTTGGTTGAAAAACGAACAAAACAAGCATGTTGAAGTAGCCAAAAAAATCAAAAGTTAATCTCGTCGGAAAAATCAAAGGTTTATCTCTACTTTTCAACTTTTGTTTTTTGAAAATAGTGGTTCTCTTTCTAATTTCAACAAGTTTTACTTCTTTCGAAAATTACTCCTAAAATATATGATAAACGGATAAAATTTAGAAGGGAGGGACCATAAAGAGATAGATTCAATACGTAAACAAAGATTTGAATTTAAAAATAAGGAAAGACTTTAAATATAGGAAGGCTAAAACATATCTACTTTTACCACAAAATCAACTTTGTATTCAAAGGAGTATGTACCATAATATTTTTTATCTAGTCAAATCTGAGGAGGTCGGGCGAGTTTTGAGTGGTTTTAGCCATTTTGAGGCCTATTATTTAAAAAAGTTGACTTTTATCAAAATTCAAAGATTCTAATGTCAGATGAAGATTGCGCCAGTTCCATCAGCTCTAGAAGGGTCATTTTGGTCTTGTGTATTGTTGGTTTGGGTTTTAGAGATTTTCTTTTAAATTTGTGCTATTAGGAATTTTAGCTTGGGAGTTTTGGCCAATGTTTGACTTCGGTTAATATTCTTGCTAAACATGCTAAGATTGAAATTATGTCAGTGCGGTTAGCTTTAGAATGCCCTGTTAGATCTAAAATGATCTTTGGTTCTATTACCGAGGATTTTAGGATGAGCTCATGACTTTTTAGAATTTAGTTGGGTTTTTTTGTAATTGTTGACCTTGGTTAACATTTTGACAAGACAACCTCATTGGTTATATCTTTGATTTCATTCTGTTCAAAATGTCATTTCCGATAGGGTAGCATATTTTATTTGAGTCAACGGGGTTCCTAAAGAATTTTGAGCCCCCGTCAGGGAAATTTTCATCCTTGGTAAGTTTTTTATGTTAAGCTATTATTTCAGCTCACATTTGTTCTATACAATTGTGCGCCCTTGGCCATATTTTTGGAGGGTTTATAGGTTGCTCTCCACTATCAGGGATGAGCTCCACGTTCGCGGAGGGTACTTGGTCAGTGCTCTGCAATCGCGGGATAGCCTCCACATTCACGAGCTAAACTCCGCGTTCGCAAAGGCAAAAAGGCCTGGCACAATATTCTTTTAAAAGACTCATTTTCAGCTTTCATATCTTATTTTGAAACATAGAAAAATTGCGATTTTGAGAGCTTCTCTAGGGGGATTTGAGTGATTCTTGTTGGAGGGTGTTGGAAATTTATGTGGGCACATTCCAGGGTTTGAATCTTCAGTTTCTCTTGGTAATTCCATCAATTTCCTACTTAATTCTCCATTTTTTTTATCCTTTTGAGCTTGTATAATATTTGGATTGTTTTGGCTTCATTATTACTCGGATTATGCCTATTTATGGGGGAACAAGTTCCTTGAGCTTATTAGGACCTTGTGACAAAGTCATTTTTCCAAATTTTATGAGCGGGACCCAAGGTCTAATTTTAGCCCATTCTCATTTCTGAATCGACTAAATGCAGTATAGGTATCATTTGTCATGTTTTGAGGGTCTCTCCGCTAATTTGATAGAATGGCACCATTCGGAGGCTCTTCGGAATAGAAAAGCTCCCGATTAGTTGTTCATGAGATGTTTTCAGCCTTAAGGTAGGTTATGGTCTCTTCTTATAGACTTGACTCAAATAGTTTATATATTTATATTTCAGTAGTATGATCATTAGGAAGGTTTTAGGTGATAGATAAGGATTGCATGATATTTAGACTGAAAATGGCCATGTTTGAGTGTTTTAGGTTAGACTTTAGACTTTAGGCCATAAGTTAGGTCTATCCTTTGATTTTTTGAAAAGTTTTGCTCCTTAGTATGCTTCTAGGTAACATGAAACTTAGTTTTCATGAGTCTGGAGTATCTTGGAATTTTTTGGATGCCTTTATGTTATTTTTTCTTCTATCGCTTTATGTTCTACCTGTTGGCTCGAGGCCTTGGACTTGGACTGGCTAGAGTTCCAAGTTAGTACCTCTGCTCTATGATGCGTGTTTTCTCGGTTCTTGTGTGAGTGCTTTATATTGTGATTTGTAGATTATTGACTCAGTTGCATTCATGTGAATTACTTATACATTTTCTGCTTTTAATTAAGGAACTATTTTTTGAAGTGGAAATATACAAATTTTTTGTTGTATCTTAAAAATGGAATTTATTTGGATAACTTAGAAATCCATGAAAAATTATATGACTTGAATGGCAAAGGAGAACTTAGTTGCATGGTTTTATTCTGTAATTTTTGTTACTACTAATAAGCCTGAGGTACCATTCCAGGTGACCTGTTGACTTAGTTCTTGGCTACAATTTTTATTTCACTTTTTGAAAATTCTGAGGTATCATTCTGGGTGTCTCGTCGACACATATCTCTAATGACCCTCAAGTTCATTTTGCCTTAATGCCTCCTTTTAATCATTTAGAGTATTCTTGTAGTGACTCCAAGTTATTTATCACTTGCTGGTACTGAGTGTTCGGTCGCTTGGTCATTCGTTAAAGTTTTAGGCCCATTTCCTTATTTTAGAGATTTTATAACTTGAAAAGTTTATTTTGGTCAGTACTTCAGGTAAACAACATCATAACGGATTTCTAACAGTTCCATCATCTTCAGAATTGCCATATTAGGCTGGTCTCATGTTCTGAACTGGTATCGAGGCAATTGATTTGAGTTTGAGGTCATTTGGCGCTTTAGCCTTTGTAATTTGGCCTAAGGTTGACCTTGGTTAACATTTTTGGAAAACAAGCTCAGATGAAAATATCAATGGTGCGGTTAGTTTTAGAATGTCGAGTTTAGTCTGGAATGACCCTTCGTAAACTTCGCTAGACTTCTGGTCTAATGTCGAGGTCCATTGTGGAATTTGGCTTAAAATAACATTTGGGTGTGAGACCTACTTTTTATTAAAATGATGTAACACCCCATATTTTTACGATTGTCCTCACCCTGTGCAAAGACTTATGCGCCTTTATATTGTAACAACATGCATGTTCGAGGATTTTGATTTGAATTTGATAAAAATATATATTAGTTTCTTCTAAAATTGTCTTAAATATTTATGAAATTTTTTTAGTTACGATATATTTGTTAGACTTTATTCAAATAATTTTCTATTAATTATGATATATTCAAAAAAAATTATGTATTTTACCACGAATCTTTGTAATATGTGTGTGTATGTGTGATATGGACCCATCGAAAAATGGATGAGTTTCCTAGAATTTAATAGTTGTGAATATGTGTCATTGCCTGATTATTTAGCAGATCTCTTGAGATAAGGATAAAATCCTTAATTTTTCATAACTTTTTCCAATGCATATTCACATGGGATATTTGGTGAATGGATATGTTTACTCTAGGATATTAATTAATCTTTAGGGACAAGTTTTAACTATTTATAATTGCTTAGCAGTAGCCATTTTGTGCTGAAGAAACAAGCAAACAGGAGCTAAATATTCCATTTAAGAAGAGGAGAATGTGAATACTAAAGATAGGAGACCAACTCTCTATGCCAAAGAAAAATATATAGAATGACATAGTGATTTGCTTACTATTTTTTCTCATGGGTCCATCTTTGTTGCAACATAGTAAATGATAACTTAATCATTTAAGACTCGTGATGTTAGTGTTAGCCGATAAAACATTTGTGATCGATTTTCGAAAGCCGCAAGTTCGGGCTTTTGGTAGTGAGAATTGGGAGGACTATACCACCGGTCAAGTCAGCTAAGATTAGTAAGAAGTGCGCTTCTGCATTTCTACTTAATTGTGCTTCCTATGTCTATGGGTATTTTTGTGCCTTGTTTATGAAAGGTTGGGTAATTCTCTAAAAAAGATTTATTTGATGTTACTAATTAAGATTCGATAATTAATAGAACTGGAGCAGTTTCATAAAAAGTAGGTATCCTATCATTTCTTTAATATAAGGTAGATATGTAGAGATTTATTGAAATTTATTTGGGTATAAAGCAATTAAGTTACTATTGTTTAGATTTGCTTCTAAAGTAGTACTTGTTTTGTCAATCTATTCTAGTATGATCAGCCGAACACACTATTTTTGAATATGTGTTAACAGTGTTTTTTTCATCAAGCAATTGAGAATAAAAGTATATATTACTTTAAAGAATTATTTATCTTATTTGTCTAGCTCGTCTCTCGTGGGTTATTATTGTGAATCCGCCATCGCTGTGCTTCTTTTTTAGCAGCTTATGATGCCATACATAATGTTGTGATATAGATGAAGCATTATTGAATGAGATTGATTACTCGGCACAAGAAATTTAGTACAAGAAGTACGGTACGTAAAGGCTATTCTTTTCTTTTCGGCATGACTCATACTTCAATAAGTTCTAAATCTATCGTATTCTCGAAGAGTACCCCATAGAGCTTCTGGATGACATTGTTATATCTTACTTTGAAATAGTGATCTATTGTTGGGAAATCATACTTAGCTAATATAGATGTAGTGTCTAGTCAAAAAGTAAAGAAAGGAAAGCTCTAGCCATAAGGATAGTTTATGTGCAATAAAAGACTATAATTGAGGAAATCTCGGGAGATTAGATGCATGATAAGGTCTAAGTACGAGCTAAGGATGGTAGAAGTTAAAGAGTTAGTAATTACCCTTGAGAGTTAACTATTATGAATTGAGTTATTTGGGCAACCTAAAATAAGAAGGTATAAAAGTTTAGCTTGTTGTAAGTAGTGCGGGTCTATGAGAGGAGGTTGTATATGCTGCTCGAAATCAATAGAAATGTATATTAAGGCTAATGTCATTAGGCAAGTTTCTTTATCGTGTAGAAATACAACTTGTTCTTTATCACCATAGTTCTCATAGCCATATTAGTTTGGTTATGAAGTTGATTGTTGGGATAACATATGGGTATAAGAGTGAGGTTTTCTTGTCGAAACTAGTCTTGTTTAGTTTTTATCTCATGATAAACGTATCGTGAGAATCATACCGTATAAATTGGAATCGCTTAATTGACTATTGATATCTTATATCCTTGTTGATGCCTTAAAGGCTATATAATAAGCTGCATAGAATTTCATATTGATATAGGTCTCATAACATGTAGCTTGGCGTAGAAATTATGTGATTACAATGCTTATAAACTACATAGCTCACCTATGGACCTTTGACGTATCTTGACAACTATAGAACTAAAGAATTAGAGTCTCAGTTTTACCTTGAGGCAAATATCATTGTGGTGGGCTGCTAGGTGTTTCACCTATTTGTGAGGGACCTTATATTTTATTACGACATACAATTGTTGTGCAAATTGTTTCAAAAGCCACATTACTTGTTGATAAATTAGAAGATTTTTTGATGTCTAACCTCATTAGATGTAGTATTTGAGACTAAGCCTTTGATACATATACATATAGATGTCTATTTATTTATCAGCTAGAATGCATATTGACAAGCGTACCTTGCATGTGGGGCTATTCTTTTCTTATAATAGCTATAAACATCTAGAAAGATCATATTGAAGTCTACTCACTTATGGACTCTTTTATGCCTAAGTTGGTATTATTGACCTTAGTGGAGCTTTGTGTTCTCGAGGTGTAGTGATAGATTCCCAAAAGGCTTAGATGCAATTATAAGGGCCTAGAAGGGGCAGATAAAGCTATAGAAGCCCAGCAGACCCAAGATGAAGACATAAGGGTATTTTGTGCTCAGGATACAGGATATCAAAGGGAAGATATGGCTAGTCATCGTAGACAAGTTATCCTAACCCTATCAGATTATGTTAGCTTTCATAATTTATATAGATGTTCTTTGTTAAGGTATATACTTTATTATTAGCAGTCATATTTAGGTAAGGCATAATGAATGCTTGTATAAGCTGTTTATAGCCACATTGCTTGCCTTCATGATATTTGATTGTTATTATTGTCCTCGGGGCATTGTGGTTAGCTGCAGAAATGTGATACTTGCCTACAAGGCCATGTATGGCTTGACTAAAGTCTATTAATATCAGTGGAAGCATATATATTATTCAATTGCCTTCAGGGCTATTATGAATCCAATGGGACATTATGGTTACCTACGGGGTTATATTAAGACTTGTTCATGTACAGTCCACTCGACTCCCTAAGAGGGATATATATTGATGCCTAAGAAGGCTATGTGTTGCCTGTAGAGCCATGTTGTTTCCTAAGAGGGCTCTGAGTTGCCTACGGGGCTTTATTAATGTTTGAGATGGCTATGTGTTGCCTACGGGGCTATGTTGTTGCCGAGAGGGCTACAAGTTGATTATGAGGTTATATTAACACCTAAGAGGGCTATGCTCTGCCTATAGGGTTATATTGTTTCCTTAAAGTGCTATGTTCTTCTTAAGGGGTTATATTGTTGCCTAACATGGCTATGTAACTGCCTACGGGGCTAGGGGACTACCGATAGGGGTACATAGACTGAATTGGCAACTTTAGGGCTTTGGGGGCCCGAGTAGGTGGTCTTGTGTGTTGTTTGTACCTACCGTGCTTATGGAGGCGGTAAGGTTATTGTCTAACTACAATTATATGATTTATTTTGGGAATAATTAGATTAAATTATGACCATTGTAGATTTTCTTCCGCGTTTACTTTATAGTTCGATGTCATTAGCCAGTTTGATTTAGGTAAATAAACTCTTCAATTTGTTATGGTTCGAAAGTGTAATACAAGAAAAAGTATGTACGTTTTGTCTAACCTATGATTCTTCATTTGAATATTTATAGTACTTATGTCATTAGTCTCATTATGGATAGACTCAGAAGTGAATCAATATGTTTAGAACATCTTCAACCCTTCTATCAGATTATTACTTATATTATTTATGATATTAGTTTCATTGGCAGCTTTTGATTACCCTACATACTTAGTGCATTATTTAGTACTAATGTCTTAATTGCCTAGGGGCACTACATTCATGTTTGTAGGTCCCAAACATCGATCAGATAATCATGTTGAGCAGCATAGCCGAATCTTCAGTAGATTGGTTAATTTCTTTCGTTCGGAGATCGCCAAAGCCTCAAAGGTTTTCTTGTTTTACTATTCCTTGTTATTGGGTAGGTCTAGGCCCTGTTTCAACTAAGCTTGTTATAATGATCCTTCGGGTCATTTTTGAAATAAAGCATTCATTCCATTGTTTAGAGCATTCTTATAGTGACCCCAAGTCATTTCTAACTTGCTGGCACTGGCTATTCGGTCGCCTGGTCATTTGTTTGGGTTTTAGGCCCGTTTCTCTATTTTGGAGCTTTTATAACTAGAAAAGTTGACTTCGATCATAACATCAAGAAAATAACCTCAGAACAGAATTTTAACAGTTCCATTAGCTTTAGAATGGCCCAATTAGCCTGGTAGCATGGTCAACATGAGTACCGAGGCAATAAGAGTAAGTTTAGCACCATTTTGGTGCTTTTGTTATTGAAATTTGGCCTATAGTTGACTTTGTTCAACATTCATTGCAAACGCGCTCGAATGAAAATTTAGACAGCGCAGTTAGTTCTGAAATGTCGAGTTTGGTCAAGAATGACCTTTCCTCACTTCTCGAGGCTTCCAGTCTAATCCTGAGGCATGTTGTAGAATTTGGCTCAAAATGGACCTTAAGTATGGGACCCACTTTCAGTCGTAGAGATGTCATATGGAAATTTTGACAACACTATTGAGTCTGGAACATCAAATTTAGTAGAGTAGCATATCTCATTTGCATGCACAGAGTTCTGAACGAATTCCGAGTACTTCGTCGGAGTATTTGAACTTGGTGAAATATCAGCTTTTTACCTGATATCTAGTGCAGGGAGATTCACTCTCCATGATCGCAAGCCCTTGGCCAGGTTCGTGAAGGTTTAGGATTCTGTAGTCCGCATTCGCGAGGCCTTTGCCGCGTTTGCAGAGGTGTAAATCTTTTGCCTCCGCATTCGCGAGACCTTGGCCGCGTTCGCAGAGATGTGAGAGCTTTCCCTCCACATTCGCGGGCCTGTGTCCTCGTTCATAAATTTCTTGACCTCCACATTCGCGAAGAACTGTAGACGCATTTGCGAAGGCCATTTTTGGTCTGTCGCTTAAAATAAAAGGTCTTTGAGAGACAACTTTGAATTATTTTTCTAACGGTGATTTCTCTCTCATTTGGAGCTTACTTTAGGTGATTTAAAGGTCCAAGTTCAAGGGAGTATTGTGGGGAATCTGTTGATGAGCTCAGAATCTCGATGAGAGGCTTTGTTCGAGGTAAAACTTCGAATTTAGCAGCTGATTGTTATGTTTTTGAATTAGAATTATGTTGATCTTTCTAGGGCAGGTTCTTGCTTATTTTAACTCCGATTATAGTGATTCTTTGAGCTAAATTATAGTGTTTTTCGGAAGCATCATTGTGGTGCTATTGGTTCGGGTCGGGGGAGCATCATTTATGGTAATTTGCTGCTTCTAAAATACTGGCTTTTTCCATTATCTTAGCTAAAACTCGGGTTTTTGTTGCATGATCATGTTGGGGCTATGATTGTGTGTGAATTGTGTCCCATTTTGGAACACAAGCTGAGGATAGTAATTGGAACCTATTTTTTAGGTCAATTTTGGAATTCTAGATGCGGGTCCCACAATTCCCATTTTAAACCCTAAAATTGGTCTGTCTCCAAAAATTATGAAATTAATATCTAAACCACCTTAACGACATTGTGATTCTATTTTTGACAGCAAGCAACGTTCTGAGGCCGTTCAGAAGGGAAATGCTCTGACATAGAGATTTAGAGCTCGCATGTTCAGCCTACAAGTAGGCTACGACTTTCCTTTCTTTATATTGAGATGGAATATGAGAAAGCATGTTGAAATAGTTGGGATTTGAGTTGGGTAGATTAATTTTATATCTAGGGTATTAGAAATCATGCTTAGGACTTTTATCGGGTTTTTTGGGCATTTGGAAGCATGCATATCTTTCTGTTATTTGTTAATAGTGTAAGAAGAGTTGAATGAGCATGTTTTTGATATTGTGGAGCATGTTGGCCTTAGTATAAGTTGTAAACTTGCTTTAGTTGCCCCGGTGTTGCTCCGACAGACTTAAGTCCTTGTAGAATAGTGTAGCAGGCTAGTGCCTGGTAGTTTGGCTTTAGCTAGGTGGTACCCTTGCTCTTAAGAGAACCCTCATCCATAACTCGGTATAGTAATAAGTTTTGAGATACATCAGTAATACTAGACTTCGTGATAGTTTGACTTTGGCTCTAGTTCAAGTTTTAGCGGCCTATCAGTTGACATGCTAGGGAGGAGATTCTCAGTACTGTTGTTATATAGTTGAAAAGGAGAAAATTTGGAACCACGGGATGAAATATCTGTGAGCATCCGAGTACCTAGTCCCGGCCTCCCTTCTAAATTATTGGGGAGCATCCATGTACCTAGCCCAGGCCTCTGTCGGCTTGCTAATATGGCGAGCATTCGGGTGCTCAGTCCCATCCTTGGCCACATTGAACATTCAGGAGAGCATCTAGGTCCCAGTCCCGGCCTCGACCCCTAAGGCACCCCTAGTTTATTGATTATTGGAGATTTTGGGTTTTGAAATGATTCAGTTCTTTGGTTCCTGACATCGCATATTCATGGTTCCTAGCCTTGATAGTTGTAGCTATTCTGTGCACTCAGTGGTCTTATAAGGGTTCATTCGGGTTTTTACTTAACTTACGCATGAGTATCCCGGCTAGGCTTATAGGGGCTCAATTGAGTATAGTTAGCTGTAGTTCTCATAGATAGTACTCTTTTCACTTTAGATATTTATAATGGCTCCTATATAGGCTTATTCCTCTTTTTCATATTATTTTTACCTTTTTCTCTCAGTTGCATATGATGCCTACCGGTTACCTTCTTGGTACTCATACTACACTCTGCATTTACTTTCGTCATGTAGGACCGAGCACCAGTTACCACTGTAATAGATCGAGCCTGTTGCAGTCAGCTTCGGAGACTAGGGTGAGCACTTGGCATTTTGGATCATTTCTCTCTCCCTCAGTATGGATGGTCCGTCTTTTGCCTTTTGAGACAAGCCAATTGTTGTATATATTTTTGATCCACTTTTAGGACTTGTACTCGTCTTTTATTTTGTAGTAGCTCTATACTTGTGACTTTCAGGTTCTGGGAGGTGCCTTTAGTTGTTTATATCATGTTTTGTTTTGCTTTTGTTTATTTATTCAGCTCATTTTTATACTTTTCTTTTTTTGTTTAGTTTCTACTCTAAAACCCATTACTTGTCGTTCCGAGTTTACGGGTTGGCTTACCTACTGGTGGGTTATAGTAGGTGTCATCATGACCTGAGGAATTGAGTCATGACAAGTTGGGTGTGGAGAAGTCTGTAACTTATCTTTGGGAGGCTACAGGATGTCATTAGGATTCATTTCGTTTATTTTTGTGTCTTATTGGTTTTTTAAAATCTCATTTATTTCACTCTTTCGCAGGGATGGTTCATACACGTAGTACTACCGGTAATGATGACCCACCAGCGCTGGGCAAGCCTAGAAGCCAGTCCCATGGAGTAGGAATGGGAGCAGCACCATCTCCCAACCTAGAGATAGAGCCGGAGCTGGTAGAGGATCATTAGGACTCTGTCATTCCTCCTCAGCTGGAGGGGCCACCACCACTAGCACAACCTCAAGTGCACCAGTCATGACCCTAGTACTACAAGTAGCGATTGCGTATCTCTTTATAGCTATTGGGGTCGTATCACAGGCTCTAGCCCCAGCGGCGGATATACCAGCACTGTGGGACTCGCTCTTCAAACCAGCACCTAAGGTTCAGCCGCCTTCACCAGTTGTTACACCCCACCTATCGTTCCGTACGGTGTCATATAACTACAAGAGTAGAAAATGTAGGTGACTTTCACAGGCTATCACCCCCTATATTTTCAGGAGTCATTGGCGAGGATGCCATAGAGTTCTTGACTACCTGCCAGGAGCAGCTCCACTTCTTGGGTCTTATAGAGTCTAGGGATGCTAACTTCACCGCTCACTAGTTCAGAGGGGAAACCAGGCAGTGGTGGCACTCTTATAGGCATTCCAAGCTAGTTGGGTCACCACCTCTAACATGGGCCCAAATCTTAGAAGCTTTTCTAGCTCGATACATCCCTAGGAACATCAGGGATCGACTCCTGGATCAGTTTACTAGGTTGCAATAGGGTCAGATGATGATTATTGAGTACAAAGCCAGATTTAATCAGCTATCCCAGCATGCCACTAAGATTTTACCCACTAAAGAGGAGCAGTACGATGTTTTATGCATAGATTAAGACCTTACCTGAGGTTGGGGACCGAGCACTTGGTTTCCACAGGCTGCTCTTTTCTAGATGTAGTGGACTATGCCTGCACTATCATGATTATTCATCGCTAGGCCAAAGGAGGTAGCGATAAAAGACCTAGGCATCAGGGCATCTATAATGGGTCCCAGTCGAGGGGCCACGATAGATATGACAAAACCCGTCAGTGGTTCTAGTAGGGTCAAACAAAGCGGCCAATTCAGGCCTTCCTTCCAGCATCTGACGGTAGGCAGCCAATTTTGGGGGGGTTCCACTGCAGGGCAGAACTTAAGGGGATCAGGTCGCTTCCTTCTTATAGCAGACAAGTTATCATATGCCACTCATCTTCTAGATGTTTTGATTGTAGCTTACTAGAACATTGGTATAAAGAGTGTCCCGGTCAGGCCAGACCATTGGCAGTAGCACCACCTCCACCAGGAGGTGTCGATCGAGGTCAGGGCCGCAGTGATGGTCAACAGGGTTTTTGGGGAGGTCCCCAAGGATGCAGGTCAGGTGGCAAGGTAGATGGTCATGGGAGAGGCTGAAAGGTCTATTTCTATGCTGCTCTGACGAGGGCAGATGCTGAGGCATCAGATAATGTTATCACAGGTACTATCCTTATTTGTCAGCAGACTGCTTCAACTTTATTTGATCTAGGTTCCACGTACTCCTATGTGTCTATATATTTTTCTCCCTATCTAGGTATTGCTTATGAGTCACTTGAGGTGTCATTACATATTTTGACCCCGGTAGGGAATTTTTTACTAGTGGATCTTGTTTGTAGATCCTATGTGGTGACTATTCAAGGGCACGAGACTAGGGCGGATCTTATTTTACTTAATATGTTGGACTTCGATATTATTCTGGGCATGGATTGGCTAACCCTCCTTATGCGGTTTTGGACTGTTATGCCAAGACCGTTACATTAGCCATACCTGGCATTCCCCTGGTCTTGTGGCAGGGCACTTATAGTCACTCACCAACTAGGATCATATCCTTTATATGGGCCCGAGGGCTAGTTATGTCCGGGTGCTTGGCGTACTTAGCATATGTCCTTGATGTGTCCAGCGAGGCCCCTATTAATTCAATTCATGTGGTTAGGGAGTTTACTGATGTCTTCCCTACTGACCTACCTGGCCTACCCCCATAGAGAGATATTGACTTTGCAATAGATTTAGAGGCGGGCACTAAGCCCATTTCTCTACCATTTTACCATAAGGCTCCCGCAGAGCTCAAGGAGCTCAGTGTACAGCTTGAGGATCTTCTAGGTAAGGTATTTATTCTCCTAAGTGCGTCATCGTAGGGTGCACCCATCCTGTTTGTTAAGAAGAAGGAGGGGACTATGCGAATCTATATTGATTATAGGCAGCTGAATAAGGTGATGGTGAAAAACTATTACCCTATATGCCTCATATCGATGATCTGTTCGACCAGCTTTAAGGTGCAGCCATGTTTTCTAAGATTGACCTGAGGTCCGATGACCACCAATTATAGATTAGAGAAGCCGACATTAGTAAGACTGCTTTTCAGACTCGTTATGGCCACTACGAGTTTCTTATGATGTCTTTTCGGCTTACTAATTCCCCCGCAGCTTTTATAGACCTTATGAATCAAGTATTCAAGCCTTATCTTGACTCATTTGTGATTGTATTCATCGATGATATACTAGTATACTGGCAGACTAGAGAGGAGCGTGCTCAATATTTGAGGGTTATACTCCAGACTTTGAGATATCAGTGGCTCTATGCTAAATTCTCAAAGTGCGATTTTTGGTTGGAGTTTGTGGCATTTTTGGGACACGTGGTTTCTAAAGAGGGTATCATGGTGGATCCGACGAAGATTGAGGCTATTGCTAGTTGGGCTAGGTCCACATCTTTTATAGAGATTCGGAGCTTCATCGGATTGGCTGGGTATTATAGGTGCTTCATCGAGGGTTTCTCCACCATTGTATCCCTATTGACCCATTTGACCTGCCAGGATGTTCCCTTTGTATATTCTGAGGAGAGTGAGTCGAGCTTTCGAAAGATCAAATAGTTGCTTACCACGGCTCCCATTCTAACTCT
The DNA here is from genome assembly GCF_947179165.1 of Solanum dulcamara. Taxonomy (NCBI): domain Eukaryota; kingdom Viridiplantae; phylum Streptophyta; class Magnoliopsida; order Solanales; family Solanaceae; genus Solanum; species Solanum dulcamara. The sequence continues at coordinate 51,808,234 of NC_077240.1, forward strand.
TCTAGTAGAGGGCAAGACTTTTTCAGTATATTGTGATGCTTTTGGTGTAGGTCTAGGGTGTGTTCTGATGTAGCAGGGTCAAATTATTGCTTATTCTTCCAGACAGTTGAGAGTGCACAAGCGCAACTACCTCACTCATGACTTAGAGTTGGCAGTGGTAGTTTTTGCGCTCAAGATATAGAGGCACTACTTATACGGAGTCTATTGTGATATATACACAAATCACCACAACTTATAGTACATTATGAGTTAGAGGGATCTTAATTCTAGACAGTGGCACTGGATTGAGCTATTAGCCGATTATGACATCTCTATCCTCTACCACCCAGGCAAGGCGATTGTAGTAGCAGACTCCTTGAGCCAGAAAGCGGGGAGTATAGGTAGTTTAGCTTACTTGTCTGCAACGGAGCGACCCCTAGCCTTGGACATCCAGTCTTTAGCTAATAGGATGGCCAGGTTGGATATCTCAGATTTCGGATCAATTTTGGCTTTTGTAGGAGCTTGGTCATCTCTATTGGATCATATTCATGCCGGCAGTTTGAGGATGGAGCATTGGTAGAGCTTCGAGATTAGTATTGTGAGGCAAGGGTTCCTAGGCTTCCATAGATTTGAATAGGATACTACGGTTTGATGGTCACCTTTATGTTCCTAGAGTTGGAGACTTCATTAAGTTGATCCTTCGTGAGGCCCACGATTCCAAGTACTCTATTCATTTGGGCACTGCGAAGATGTATTAGAATTTGAGATAGCATTACTGGTGGGGTGGCATGAGGATAAATATAGCTTAGTATGTATCATGTTGTTTGAATTGCCAGCAGGTTAAGGCCAAGCATTAGAGGCCTGGTGGAGTGTTTCAGAGATTTTCCATTCCTGAGTGGAAAAGGAAGTGGATTACCATTGACTTTGTGATGGGATTGCCTCAGAAACCCAGAGGTAATGATGGTAATAAGGGGTCTCAGTTTATTTCCAATTTCTAGAGGGCCTTTCACAGAAAGTTGGGCACCCGAGTTGATCTTAGCACGGCATTTCATCCACAGACCGACAGTCATTCAAAGCATACTATTTAGGTTCTGGAGGATATGTTGTGGTCTTGTGTATTAGATTTTGAGGGTCATTAGGACACGTACTTGCCTTTCACGAAGTTTGTGTACAACAATAGCTACCACTCTACTATTCAAATAGTCTCGTTCGAGGCTTTATATGGTAGGCATTATCGCACTCCAATTGGTTGGTTTGTGTCTTCAAAGCCTGGGCCGCACAACACCAATTTACTTTGGGATGCCATAGCCAGGGTCAGGGTTATTCAAGATAGATTGAGGATAGCTCAGAGTAGGCACCATAATTATATTGATCGCAGACATCGATCCTTGCGCTCTGACGTACGAGATCGGGTGTTTTTATGAGAGTCGCCCTTGAAGGGCATGATAAGATTCGGCAGGCGGGGTAAGCTTAGCCTAAGGTATATTGCGCCCTTTGAGATTCTGAGGAGATTTGGAGAGGTTTCTTATGAATTGGCTTTTCCATTAGCATTTTCAGCTATACATCTTATTTTTCATGTTTCTATGCTGCGTCGGTACATTCTAGATGAGTCTCACGTGCTTCAGTATAATTCTGTTGAGTTGGATGATCTCCTAACTTTTATTGAGGAGTTGGTTGCAATTCTAGCCAAAGATGTTCGCCAACTTTGTTATAGGTCCATCCCTATAGTTAAGGTCCAGTGGTTCTATCGTCCGATCGAGGAGGATACCTGGGGGACCGAGTAGGAGATGCCGGAGCAGTTCGCCAGTTTATTTGATCCTCCAGGTATATCCTTGTCTTTACTTTTGCGGACAAAAGTTCTTTTAGCAGTGGATGTTGTAATGACCTTCCAGGTCATTTTTGAAATAAAGTATTCATTCTATCATGTAGATCATTCCGGTAGAGACACCAAGTCATTCATGACTTGCTGGCACTAACTATTCGGTCTCCTGGCCGTTCGTTTGGATTTTAGGCCCGTTTCCCTATTTTGGAGCTTTTATAACTTAAAATTTTGAGTTCAGTCATAACTTTAGGAAAAAAACAACCTTAGAAAGGAACTCTAACATTCCATCAACTCCAGAATGGCCAAATTAGGATTATAGCAAGGTCGGCATGAGTACCCAGGCAATCGGGGCGGGTTTAGGACCATTTGGTGCTTTTGCCTTTGAAATTTGACCTATAATTGACTTTGGTCAACATTCTTGTAAAATGCACTTGGATGAAAATTCTAATAGCGCAGTTGGTTCTAGAATGTCGAGTTTGGTGGGGAATGACCCTTCGCTCACTTCCCAAGCTTCATGTCTATTCCTGAGGCCCGTTGTGGAATTTGGCTCAAAATGGCCCTTGGGTATGTGACCCACTTTCAATTGTAGCGACCTCGTATGGAAATTTTAATTGCCCTATTGAGTCCAAAACGTAGAATTTGGTAGGGTAGCATATTTTGTTTGCGCGCACAGGGTTCTGAATTATTTAAACTTGGTGAAATATCAGTTTTTTAGCTGATATCTGGTGCAAGGAGATTTACTCTCCGCATTCGCGGAGGTTAAGGATTTGTACTCCGCGTTCGCGAGATCTTGGCTGCATTCGCGGAGGTGTAGATCCTTTGCCTCCGAGTTAGCGAGACCTTGGCCACATTCACAGAGGTGTGAGAGCTTTGCCTTCGTGTACGCGGGCCTATGGCCGCATTCACGAAGGTCAAGTTTCTTGACCACTACATTCGTAGAGCACTGCAGCCGCGTTCTCGAAGGCCATTTTTGGTCTGTCACTTAGAATAAAGAGACTTTGCGAGATAAGTTCGAATTATTTTTCTAAGGGCAATTTCTCTCTCATTTGGAGCTCAATTTAAGCAATTCAAAGGTCCAAGTTCAAGAGAATTTTGTGGGGAATCTATTGGTGAGCTCAGAATCTCGAGGGAAGGCTTTTTTCAAGTAAAAAGTCAAATTTAGCAGTTAGTTGTTATATTTTTGAGTTAGAATTGTGTTGATATTTGAGGGGCTGGTTCTTACTCGTTTCGACTCCGATTGTAGTGATTCTTTGGGCTAAATTGTTTCCGCAAGGATCATCGTGGTACTATTGGGTTGGGTCAGTGGAGTATCATTTGTGGTGATTTGCTGCTCCTAAAATGTTGTCTTTTTCCATTGTCTTAGCTAGAACTCGGGTTTTTATTGCATGATTGTGTTGGGGATGTGATTGTGAGTAAATTTTGTTCCTTTTTGGAACATAAGCTGAGGATAGTAATTAGAACCTATTTTTGGGGTCAATTCCAAAATTTTGAATGTGGGTCCCACAATTTTCGTTTTAGACCTCGCAATTGGTCCCTCTCAAAAAATTATAAAACTAGTCTCTAAACGACTGTAACGACATTATGATTCTATTTTTGATAGCGTGTCAGCATTTTGAGGCCATTCTAGGGTGTTAGAAATCATTCCTAGGGCTTTTATCGGGTTTTTCGGGCATTTGGAAGCATGCGTATCTTTCCGTTATTTGCTAGCAGTGTAAGAAGAGTTGAATGAGCATGTTGTTGATACTGTGAAGCATGTTGGCCTTAGTATAGGTTTTAAACCTGCTTTAGTTGCTTCGGCGTCTATTAGGTGGACTTAGTCCTTGTAGAATGGTGTAGCGAGGAAGTGCCTAGTAGTTTGGCCTTAGCTATGCGTTACTCTTGCTAGTAACCAAGAATCTGCGATGTTACGAGCCAAAGTACTATATCATTTCCAAACCTAGAATCTCTAAGAGTCAATTGATCTAGGGGTGACTTAGGGGTCGAGGACGGAACTGGGACCTAGATGCTCACCCGAATGTTCAAAGTGGCCAAGGTCGGGACTGGGTACCTGAATGCTTGCCATAATACATAAGTGCATTCTAGGCAAGGACTGGGTACCCAGATGCTCGTCATAATATATCAGTATGATCGAGCCCAAGACTGGATACCCGGATGCTCGTCATACTAGCAAGCCAGTAGAGGTCGGGGCTGAGCACCTGGATGCTCCTCGATAATTCAGAACGGAGGCCAGGACTTAGTACCCAGATGCTTACAAATAATTTATTCCATGATGCCAAGCATTCTACTTCCCAATTAGAATACAACAGTACCAAAAATCTTTTCCCAAATGAGTCAACCGATATGCCGCTAAAACTGGAACTGGAGCCAAAGTCAACGATCACGAAATCTAGTGTGGCTGATGCATCACGAAAGTCATGATTATACCAATTTATGGATGACGATATTTTTAAGAGCAAGGGTAACGCCTAACTAAGGCCAAACTATCAGGCACTAGCCCGCTACACCATTCTACAAGGATGTAAGTCCACTGGAGCGACGCCGGGACATCTAAAGCAAGTCTACATCCTACACTAAGGCCAACATACCCCACAATATCAACAACATGCTCATTCAACTCTCCTTATAATAATAACAAATAACAACAACATACACATGTTTCTAAATATCCGAAAAACCCGATAATAAGCCTAAAGCATGATTTCTAACACCTAAAATATACAATCAAACTACCCAACCCAAATTCCAACTATTTCAATATACTTTCACACATTCCAGCTCAATCTAAAGAAAGGTAAACCGTAGCCTACCTGTAGGCTAAACACGCAGGCTCTAAATAACTATACTAGAGATTTTCCCTTCCGAACTACCTTGGAATGCTGCCATGCTATCAAAAACAGAACCACAACGTCAATACGGTCGTTCAGACACTAATTTCATAATTTTTGAAGACGGACCAATTTCGGGGTCTAAAATGGGAATTGTGGTATCTGCATATGGAATTCCATATTTAACCCCCCAAAACAGGTTCCAAACATCACTCCAAGCTCACAAATCAGATTTATAACATAATTTGGGGTGGAAAACTATGCAGGACGAGCATGCAATTAAAATTCATAAATTCTGACTAAAGGACCAAAAATAGCAGCATCAAAATCAGCAAATTCAGAACAAACGAGAATCTTTCAACCCAAACAAATTAACTATGATGATCCTTGCAAAACACCCCACAATCCAGCCTCAAGAATCACTCAAAACGGAGTTATATTGACCAAGATACACTCTTCCAAAATTCAACAAAATTTCATTCCAAAAAAGACTAAATCAGTAACTAAAAATGCATTTTTACCTTAAATGATGCTTCGCCTCATATTTCTGAGATACCACGAGATTCCTCATAAAATTCTCTTGAATTTAGACCCTTGAATCACCAAAATCGAATTTATATAAGTCAATAAATAACTTCTTAAAGTTCTTCCAAAACTCAATCCGTAAATGGACACTACTGCAAATAAAATCATGATTTTTACCTGAATCGAATGCTCCAAATCAGTTTTCAATCTCTCCAATGCTTTCTCCATAAAACAATATCACAAGTTTGCCTTTTGAATCACCCAATTTGGAGCTATATAACCCAAGATAAAGGATTTTCAAGTTGGAGAAAATGTCCCCAAAAAAAAACTGTTGCTGCTGTAATTTTTTTCAGATTTTGGATTTTCTAAAATCTCTGATACGGTGCTCAAAGTTTGTTCGGAATCCGATAAAAATAAACCAAATATGCTACAACACTAAATTCAAAGTTTCGGACTCAATGGCTTATTCAGAATTCCCATACGAGATCATTTTAATAAAAAATGGATCCCACACCTAAGAGCCTTTTAAGCCATATTCCTCAACGGTCCTCGAGATTAGATCGAAAGCCTTGGAAAGCGAACGAAGGTCGTTATAGACCAAAACCGACATTTCGGAACTAACTGCGCTGTCAGAATTTTTATTCGAGCGCGTTTTCCAAGAATGTTGACCAAAATCAACCATAGGCTAACTCTCAAAGTCAAAAGCGTCAAATGGCCCCAAACTCATATTGATTGCCTCGATAGTCATTCCAACATTGCTACTAGCCTAATTTAGTCATTCCGGAGCTGATGGAACCATCAAAATTTGAATTCAAGACCTCGTTGACCCAAAATTCAAAAAGTCGCAATTAAACCAACTTAGGCCTTCAAAATACCAAAATGGACTCGGGACTTTTAAAAATTCAACCAACACTTCTTCTAGACCAAAAACCGTCTCCCGAATCTAACGGAATTTTTGGAATTCCATTCCGAGCATCGGAACTCTAAAAGTTGACCAAAATCAAACATTGGCTTAAAATTCCTCAATTTCTCAACTCAAGACCTCAAAACTTCGTTAGAACTCCAAAACTGATTTCGTAAAGTCTCCTAAGCCAATTTCGACATTTCAGAGCTGCTGAAATCGACGGAATTCTGTTCTGAGATCCATAGCTCTGATTGACCGCAAATACCACTTTTTAATACTTAAAGCTTATGAAACTCAAAATTTCCAAAGACTTAACTTTTCATAGTATTTTCTAAAAATCAACACTCGATAACAATCAGAAATGAATCGAGGCATCTAAAAAGAGGGATAAAATAGTCATTTTTACAAAAATTCTAAAAATGACCTTCAGGGTCACCGATCCCTACATGGTGATATTATGTAAGAAAAAGAGTATGCGTTACTACTTTGAATGTACTAAGTATGTAGGCATGAAAAATGATAAAAAAAATTAAGACATTCATAAGGTAAAATACATGAGTGAATATATGCATGAGTAATCAAGTAGATAACATTTAAATCATATATATGTAGGAAGATGACTATAATCGTCATTTAAGACCATGCGAGCTATTACATGGAATCCAACATAACCCCCTACGTTGGCACGGGGAGACTACTTATCAGGTAGAACTCCGTTCAGTCTACATTCATTTATTTAATATTTAGTGCCTACAAAGGCCTAGCCTACAAGGGCTTCTATGGTGGCACATAGTTAATGCAACATGAGACTTTACTTAAGGACCCCTTCAGTCGAGTCCCCATATACATGCTACATTCGGTGCTAAGTTAAATCCCACAAAATAGTATAATACTTATAAATAGTCATATCATATAGCTTGAGAATTCAAACATCATATTCGATAGAATAGCTCATTAAAACCTTTGGTTTATAATATCATCATGGCTACCATTCCCTATTTACCATCCTACTAATGAACCTTGATTTATAAGAAAATTAGGTCTACAATCAGTGATTGTATTTCGGGTACCATGCTAAACGGACCTACCTTTTGGAAAAATATTCAAAAGCATTGACGGCATATTGGGATGTCATACATGTCATATCATAACCTTAAACATTTCATTTGATTCAATGTGAGGATTGTCCTTTCATATTGAAACCTTACTTTGGCTAAGAAACCATTTCATCAATCAATCATTTCATAAAGACTCCCCTTCATAAGCATTTACTTTATAACATTCATTGGAGTCAAACTTCATTTCAACTTTACTTCATCATAGGAAACTAGGTGGATACATATTAATCAAGCTTCAAGTCATTTAAATCAATGTTATCATGAATGAGCGTGAAGGAATTCATCATTTAAACATCTTAAAACAACCCACCAATATAATTTAAAACTACAAGTGAACATTCAGTTCGGACGACACTATATCACTTACTAAGTAGTTAGCAACATCGACAAACCATGGAATTAAGTCGTGTGATGCTACTAATACTTGTTCATCCAGAAAGGTGTCATCTATCTCAACTCCATCTTCCAACTTTAACATTGCCTCTTCTTCAAGTCTAGAGAGATGGTCCACAACTTGGTTTTCTGTCCCTTTTTGATCTTTCACTTCGAAATCAAACTCTTGTAACAATAATACCAAAAGAATATGTCTCGGCTTAGCATCTTTATTTGCCATGAGATATATCAATACTGCATGGTTTGTGTGTAAAATGACTTTGGTACCCAACAAGTAGGATCTAAATTTCTTGAAAGCGAATACAACGGCAAGCAACTCTTGTTCTGTCACGGTGTAGTTTCTTTGAGCAACTTTAAGGACTTTGCTAGAATAGTATATTAGATGTAGAATCTTCTCGTGCCTTTGTCCTAGTACTACTCCAAGTGCTACTCCACTTGCATCACAGATAGCTTCAAACGACTGCTCCCAATCCGGTGCAATAATAATTGGAGTCGATACTAACCTTTGCTTCAACTCTTTAAATGCTTTTAGACAGGCCTCATCAAAAACAAACTTTATCTCCTTCTCTAGTAATTTGCATAAAGGATGAGCTATTTTGGAAAAGTCTTTGATGAAGCAACGATAAAATTTGACGTGTCCCAAAAAGTTTCGAATGCCTTTAACGGTGATAGAAGGGTGTAAATTTGCGATTGCCTCAATCTTTGCTCGATCTACCACAATACCTTTGTTTGAAATCTTGTGACCCAAAACTATGCCCTCTTTCACGATAAAGTGATACTTCTCCCAATTGAGCATAAGGTTGCACTCTTCACACCTTTTTAGTACATCTTGGAGATGATCCAAGCAATTATCTAATGAGTCAAAAACCACTGAAAAATCATCCATGAAAACTTCAATTATATCTTCCACCATATCTAAAAAGATAGACATCATACAACGTTGAAAGGTCGTCAGTGCATTACACAATCTGAATGGCATCTTTTTGAAAGTAAATGTCTCATATAGACATGTGAAAGTAGACTTCTCTTGGTCTTCGGGTGCTATAGAGATCTGATTGTAGCCCAAATATCCATCAAGAAAATAGTACCATCCTTTGTCAGTGAGATGGTCGAGCATTTGATCCATGAACGGCATTGGAAAGTGGTCTCTTTTTATTTATAAATTTAGCTTGCGATAATCCATGCACACTCTTCAACCAGTGACAGACCTCATTGGAATGAGGTCATTCCTTGTGTTTGGCACCACAATAATACCACCCTTCATTGGTACACATTGGACAGGACTTACCCAATTACTATTCACAATTCGATAAACAACACCAATATCTAACCACTTAATAATCTCTTTTTTAACAACCTCTTGCATAGGTGGGTTGAGACGTCATTGATGTTCAATGCTTGGTTTGAAATCTGGCATGAGTTGGATTTTATGAGTACATTTGTCTGGTGGTATGCCTATGATGTTGGCTATGGACCATCCTATTTCTCTTTTGAAATGCTTCAAGACAGATGTAAGAGCTTACACTTGCTTTTGGTGAAGATCGGCAGCTATTATAACCGGTAGCATGTTGTTGGGTCCCAAGAATGCATATTACAAGTGAGATGGTAACGCTTTGGTTTCCAAAGTTGGAGGTTCCTCCATTGATGGTTTCATAGGCGGAGTTTCTCTATTCTTCAAGTCTAAGTCGAATCTCTTTGGTGCGTGATTGAAATTCCCAAGACCATTTAGTGCACAAACTATCTCATCATACTCTCCAATGTGATCTTTATCAAAGTTCATGATGACAGCAGCTAGAGCCTCAACTCCCAATCTCTCTTCAATAGGTATTTCTGGTTGCAAATCGTCGACAACATCAATCACGGACATTATTTATAGGTCATTGTGATGCTTCATTGCTTGACATACGTCGAAAACCACTTCTTCATTATTTAGTCTAAACTTTAAATGGCCAATTTCCATATCCACCAAAGCACATCCAGTTGCCAAGAATGATCTACCCAGAATGATAGGAACATCAAATTCTACCTCGCAGTCAAGAATGATGAAGTCAATGGGGAATATGAATGATTCAACCTTTACTAGAATATCATAAATAATACCCATGGATTTTTTCACAATACGATCTGCCATCAAGAGCCGCATTGACATCGATTTAGGGGCTCCCAAGCCCAATTATTGAAACACTGCTAGCGGCATCAAGTTAATGCTAGCACCCAAGTCGCACTACGCTTTTGCAAAGTTGAATACACCTATGGTACATGGTATAGTGAATGCGTTTGGGTCCTCTTTCTTTTTCATGAGTGAGCGAGTGGAGATTGCACTACAACAATGCAAGGTATCAGCTGGTTTAAAGATTGTCATTCTCTTCTTTATGACAAGACCCTTCATAAACTTGGCATATCCTGGGAATTGTTCTAGAGCTTCTATCAAAGAAACATTCACCAAAAGTTGTTTTAACATGGAAATAAACTTAAAAAACTTTCCATCTTCGGCCTTCATTTTCAATGTTTGAAGAAACTGTAGAGGAGGTCATGGAATTGGAATCGGAGTTGGAGCAGCGTCTTTCGCAGTACTTGCTTTCTCACCATGTTTTTTATCTCCTTTTAAAGGTTGTTTGGTGCTTAGCTCTTCCCTTACTGCTTATTCCTCGATTTTGTTTTCTTTCATCCTCACTAACATTCGAGTTGTGTGCATCATCCTCAAGTTCTAGTGGTTACTTCGGGTGGTCACATTCATGCATTGCCCATCATTCTTTGGATTTTAAATTGTATTACTTGGGAGAGTTCTTTTCTGGTGTGGAATCAAAGACGACAAAATCTGCCACAATTATTGCTCAATAAGGTTTATAGATGTAAAGTGTGACTCAACGTTTTGATTTATTCCAAAAAGATCATTATGTATATCCTTAAGATTATCCTCTGTGTCATACTTTTTCATCATCTTTGTCATCATGTCTTCGATTCTTGCAAGTCCGAATCCCCCATCTCAATTTTCGAGAGGGATGTAGGCACCACTCTTGTTGTTATCTCTCATTCCCCAATCACCTTCTTTGTATTGCCCGCGGTTGTGATCATTGTATCCATTCCAATTGTAATTGTTCTCACGATTGTAGTTCCCTTCGCAATTATTCTGTCGCGGTTGTAATGGCCCTCTCGATTGAAGTTGTTATAGTTCCAAACTTAATTTCCTTGACCTTGGCGCCAAGAATCCTGATTGGATTCTTGGGTGTTAGTACGAAAACCCCCCGCTAGATCATTCACATAGTAAGCATCTTCTCATATTCATAATCATCATAACTTGGTGCCCTACCTTGATGGTTGATTGCATTGATTTTCTCTAGTCCCAAGTTTTTGAATGCCACTTTGAGTTCGATTTTTAATTGAGCGAGTTCTTGTAGTACTTCTTCGTTTTGTGTCTTGGAACCTTTATTTGTGCTAACTGTAAAAGAGTTTTTTGAAGTTTCCATATCCCTAGTGCTTCAAGCTTGGTTGGACTTTGTAACACGATTAAGTCTCTCCACAGCCTCTTGAGAAGTGTTGTCAAAGAATGCTCCACCAGTGATGATGTCTACAACCGTTTTTCCATTATCATCAAGTGCGCGGTAGAATAGCTCAAGAAGTGACTCGTTGGCTATTCTATGATTTGGCACACTTTGTAGATATTTTACAAATCTATCCCAAGCTCCACTAATTAATTCTTCGGGCATCTATTGAAAATTGTTAATTTGGTGTGTTAGCTTCAACTTTTTGGACAGCGGGAAATACTTCTCCATGAATGCCTTGTGTAATTCATTCCAAGTTGTGATAGACTTGAATGGAAGTTCGGACAACCAAATTGTAGCTTCTCCACTAAGTGATAATGGAAAAACACACAGTCCAATGACATCCATAGTTAGTCCTGGGTTGCCAAAACTGCTCTACCAAATGTACACCACATTCTGGAGATGAGCATGCGGATCTTCAGATGCTAAGCCAGCAAACAGTCCTTTACTATGAAGTATTTGAATCAGCTCGCTTGTGATGCTATACTTAGTTCCAGACGGTAATTGAGGTAACACAATGGCACCCATAGTTCCAATGGCGTCAGGGTTGACCCCATAGTTATTCCATATGCCAAATCCAGGTCGCTGTCTAGGTAGAGGATGTTCTCTTGCTACTGGTTGATTGTCAAAAACATTTTGTGGTTGATGTTCCAGAGGATGTTGCGGTGCATTGTCGTGTTGCCCTCCAATATATTTCGTGCGATAACCAAGTTCATGTCCATCATTGTTATTGTTGTTGTTCACCATACTACGTAATGCTCTTTTAATTTCGGGATTAAATGAAAACAAGGGAATGCCTTGACTTATCGAATTTGGCATGTACTAGGAATCAAAACCTGTTTCAGCACAAACAAGAAGAAAAATAACGTAAAGTAAGGAAATAATGACTACTAATCAAATAATAAAAATTAATCTAATCTAAAAGCAAAATGCCCTGGCAACGGCACCAAAATTTGATATGCTCAAATTACACCTCCCTAAAGAAGTATAAAGCGATTGTTGATCAAATATAGAACCTAACAAAGGTTAGGGTCGATCCCACGAAGAATATGGTTTAGACTTTAGATTAATCATTTATTACTTGCTTTAATAATCAATTTATTTCCGTAAAAAAGGGGGAGTTTTATAAAAACTAAGTAACAAATCAAATAACAAGCATCAACGAACAAAGTAACGGTTTAATGTGATTTAAATCAATATGAAGTGAAATGAGAGTTTTATTTGTTCCTCACAAATCCTTAACTAAGTAGACCTTTTATTTTTAATAGTAATCATTTCCTAGTGTGTTGCATGTAGAATTGATAAGTTAATTTCACCTAAGTCCTTGATCCAACAAATAAGTGGATTTCACTACGCAACTTGATCCATCTACGAGTGTATGCTTTACTAACCCTTACCAATGATCCCAGATTTAGCTATCTCTTGATCCGTTCAAGCTGATTATATGAGGATGATTAGCTCCAAATCTCATTGTTTAATCATTTTCCCATCCGTTACCTCCTTGAACTGGCAAGTAAGGATAAGGTGAGTTCTAACATTGGCCACTGTTAAAAAACAATCAAAAAGAATGGACAAATAATACATGCATGCACACTATTCAAGAATTACTTTTTATTAAGTTCTACATCATTAATTCTTCATGGTTCCCACAACCCTAGTTGTGGAATTAGCTACTCAGGACTACGTGATCACAATCAATAATATTTAGGTTAAAAGAAATCATGAACTTACAATAATAATTGTGAGAATCCAAAATCTTCACTAAAATCCGAACGTAAGATATCGATAACAAAAATTAGAATTCAAAAATAAAAGCCCAAAAGTAGTTCGAGCCATATTCTCAAACCCAAAAACCTGCATAGAGTAAAATAAACCTAAGAAGTGTATTTATAGACAAATAATCCTAAGTAGATATGAATTTGGAAAACATAGGAAACTGTAAGTCGGTTTGGGCCTATGACTCGTTTCTACAGATCGTAGTAACTTTGACGAGTCGTAGACCCACTCGTAATCCATCACACTGCACTGAGGAATTCGTCTTCTTCACAAAAAGCCTTCTACGAATTATAACATCTATGATGACTCGCAATCTTGAGTCGTAGATTAGATCCCGGTTTAGCTTCTACACATCTCTTCTACGGGTGTATTCTACGACAGGAATGTAAACGAGTCATAGAATGGACTCGTCATCTTAACTTTGCCTCCAATTTTTAATTTTTACTTAATGACTTCAAATGATGACTCGTACAGATGAAAACGAGTCGTAGACTTGACTCGTAAACCTTTAGTTTTAACTTTATTTCTCTCTTTTGTTTTTTGACAATTGATATCTATGACCCGTATAAGTAACTATGAGTCGTAGGATGAACTCGTAAACTCTAAAATCCTCAAGACTCAGTGTTGGGCTTCCTCAATTCATTCTTTGACTTAGTTTCCTGCAAAATAGACACAACTAACATCAAATATGCTAACAAATACTTAAAACACATGTAAAATTCTCATGTTTAAAGTATTAAAAGTACCGTAAATCCACAGTACATCAGCACCTACCATAACCCCTCAGTAGGTAAGCCAGACCCGTAACCCGAAACTGCAAGTAAAAGGTATAAGGGTGAAATGCTAAACAGAAATAAGAGAAACTGAATAAATGCGGAAATAAGGAGAAGGTAGATAACCATATATATGACAACAAAATATTAAATCCTTCCCAGACCCTGGAAGTCACTAGTACAGAGCTACTACCAAACTAAAATGAGTACAAGTCTCAAAAGCGGACCAAAAATATATATAAACACAGGCTAGTCTCGAAAGTACAAAAAGACGGGCCATCCGAGCTGAAAGAGCCAGAAATGATCTCAAAATGGCAAGTACTCACCCTGGTCTCCGGACTGACTGCAACCAACTTGATCTATCCGCGATGCAGAATGTAGTATGAGTACCAAGATAGAAGGTACCCAATAGGCATCATAGGCCGACTAAGCAAGAAAGATAAAAACAATATGAAAAAGAGGAATAAGCCTAAATAGAAGTCATAACAAGCAGCGAAGGTAAAGAAGGTAAATATCCATAAGAATCGGAAGATACAATCTAAGAGAACTACAGCTAACTATACCCATTTGGGCCCCTATAGGCCAAGCTGGGACATTCATGCGTAAGTTTAAATAAAGACCCGAACGAACCCCCACAAGCCCATCGGGAACACAGATTAGCTATAACTACCTAGAATTAGGAACTAAAAGTCTACAATGCCGAGAACCAAAGAATCATATCATTTTCGAACCAAGACTCTCCAAGAATCGATGAACCAAGAATGCTCTAGGGATCAAGGCTGGGACTGGGACCCAGATGCTTGCCAAAATTCTCAATGTGATCAAGGCCGAGACTAGGACTTAGATGGTCGCCATAATATATAGGCACGGTCAAGACTGGGACTCGGACCCGGATGCTCGCCGCACTAACAAGTCGGTAGAGAATGGGATTAGGACCTCAATGCTCACCGCACTAACAAGTCAGTAGAGGCCGGGACTGGGACCCAAATGCACCTCCGATGAGATTCCAAAATAGAGGTCGGGATCGAGACTTGGATGCTCACATATAATTTAATCGACGGTGCCAAATATTTCTCATTTCCAACTAGACGCTAACAATTTTTAAGAATCTCCTTTCAAGATGAACCAAACTAATATTTCACCTAGGCTTTAACTAGAACCGAAACAAGCCGAACAAGAAGACTAGAATCACCGACGTGTCTCGAAAGTCACAATCATAGAAAATTATGGATAAGGTCATTCATAAGAGCAACGTTACCGCTTAGCTAACACCAACTATTGCTACGCCATTTCTACAAGGATCTAAGCCTGCTGGAGCAACGCCGGGACTTCTAAAGAAAGTTTCACAACCTATACTAAGGCCAACATGTTCCACAGTACCAATATATATGCAATAAATGCCACTTACACTATCAACAATTAACAAAAAGGATCACATTCTTTTAATTACCTGAAAAACCCGATAAAAAGACTAAAACATGGTTTCTAACACATAAAATATGTAAATAAGCTACCCAACCCAAATTTCATCTACCTCAATATCATTTCACACATTCTAGCTCAATCTAAAGAAAGGAAAGTTATAGCCTATCTGTGGGCCGAACACGCGCGCTCCAAATCATAATGCCTGAGCTTTTTCTTTCCATATAACCTTGGAATGCTACCACATTGTCAATAAAAGCATCACAACATTGTTATGGTCATTTAGACACTAAAATCACATTTTTGGGAGACAGGCCAATTTTAGGGTCTAAAATGAAAAATGTAAGACCCGCGTCCAAAATTTTGGAATTGACCCCAAAAATTGATCCAAAACACAACCCCAAGGGCAAATAACAAATTGAAACACATCTTGGGGTTGAAAAACAACATAAAATGAGCATGCATTGATATCCCCACATTTCAAGCTAAAAACAAACATAGGCAGCATCTAGGAACAATAATTTATAAAAAAAATGAAGCTCCCACGACCAAAACCAAGCATACCACGATGTTCCTTATGGGAAAACCCATAATTTAGCCTCAAGAATCACTCAAAACAAAGCTAAAGCGACCAAAAAACAATCCCCCAAGAATAATCACAATTCAAACTCAAAAATGCTAAAAGACAACAACTAAATTAGCGAATTTACCACATATGAAGCTTCTAATCAAGTTTCCGAGCTCACTAATGGATTCCCCATGTAATTTCCTTGAACTTAGGCCTTTGGATCACCAAATTTGGTCAACAATTGGAGGAGAAACCAATGTTTTAAGATGGCAAGCATGATTGAGTTCGTACTTGGTCTTTCGGCCTAAGTGGCCCGCAAATGCGGAGGTCAGGAAAGTTTGACCTTTGCGAACGCAGCCAGAGGTCTGCGAACGCGGAGGCAAAAAAGATAGACCTCTACGAATGCATCCTAGACCTCGCGAACGCGGAGAGCAAAATCCTAGGCCTCCGCGAACGCGGCCAAGGGCCCGCGATCACGGAGAACAATTTTGCCTGCATGAGATATCAGCTGAAATGTTGATTTTCACCAAGTTCAAATACTCCGATAGGGTGCTAGAAATTCATTTGAAATCTCGTGCATGCAAACGAGATATTCTACCCCATCAAATTCGATGTTACGAAATCAATGGCGCAATCTAAAATTTCTATACGAGGTCATTATAACTGAAAGTGGGTCCTACACCTAAGTGTCATTTTGACCCTACATCCTCAACAGGGCTCGAAATTAGACCAAAACCCTTAAAAAGTGAATGAAGGATCATTCTAGACCAAATCGACATTCCAAAACTAACCACACAATTAGAATTTTTGTCCGAGCACGTTTTCCAACAATATTGACCAAAGGCAACCATAGGCCAAATTTCAAATGCAAAATCACCATATGGCCCCAAACTCATACCAATTGCCTCGATACTCGTGCTGACTATGTAACTAGCCTAACTTGGCCATTTTGGAGCTGATGGAACCTTCAAAGTTCCGTTTTGAGGTCGTTTAGCTAAAGTTATAACCAAAGTCAATTTTTTAAGTTATAAAAGCTCCAAAATAAAGAAAGGTCTAAAACCCAAAGGAACAACTAGACGACCGAGCTATCGGCGTCAGCAGGTCATAAATAACCTGGGGTCACTATAAGAACGCTCTAAATGACGAAATGGAAATAGTATTTGAAAAATGACCTCAAGGGTCATTATAATCTACTTTGGTATTTCTTGGTTGTTCAATTATATTTGTCTTTCGATCCCTTGAATAATTTTGTCTGTTTTTATATTTAATTCTAATAGTAATGCTATTATGGTATTATTTTGTTTAATGATAACTTGATATGACTTACTTAGGGGAAAATAATCTGAGAATTATTGTGAATTAGCCTGAAGTTTAGTCGTAAAGCTTAAAGCTTTTGCATAAATTGGGTCTAAATCTTTTGCATAAATTGAGTCTGAACCGTTCATGAAAGAGATATTTTTTCAAGTTTTCTATTATCTTTTTTAATTCGTTAATCTCGATAATTACTGCTTGTACTTGTCATGTGATTTTTGTTATTAATTGAATCGTTTTGATATCTAATTCTTTAGGTTTATCCGTTACTATCTTAATCAATTTTTCTTTTTCTGTCTTAGTAGGTATCTTTTCTAGATTAAACTTATTGTTTAAATATTGAATCTTTCTATCTATTTCAAATTCTTGTGACTTTAAGAAATCAAAATTTTGTTCTAGTCTTTCTAATATCTTTTTTTATTTATTCTGAGTTGTCTCTATTAAATCTATTATTCTTATTATATTTTTATCGTTTTCTTGAGTTTTTCACTAAAATTTATTATTAAGTCTATTAATGTATTGTATTGTTTGTTGTCAGAATGTAATGTATGTTCTCCTCTACTGAAATTACACCTTATAACTGTATTTTCTTTTAGTACTCTATACTTCTTTTCTGGGTGGATTCGAAAGTCTAAATATTCCAGATTTTTTAATGGATCTATTGTTGTTAACTTTATGCTAAAGGAATTGTTATCTTACAAAGTTCCTTTCGAAATTCTATTCTTCTATTAGCCTATTCTATATCACTTCTGATACCGTGTAACTCCCACTTTAGTACACTTATATGTTCTAAATTAATAGATCTTTGTAATGTTAGGTTTCTTAGTCTCGATAATAGGTGATCCGTTTCTAGTATATCTAAATAAGCGCTTAACGCTTTTTCTATTTTTAATAACTCATTTCTTAGTTTTATTTCTCTATATAAATACCAATATCTTAACCTTATTAATTTAACAAAACTTTGTGTTCTTATAAATTTCTTTTATAAGTTCTTTCTAGACTTGAGGTGTCCTATTAGTCTATATTCTAGTGCAGATATTATATTTATTAATTCTTCTAATCTTTGGGTTTTTTAGAATTATTTAACGTAGCGTATTCTAGGTATAAACTATTTAATTCTTGTTTAATTCATATTTACTATTTAAAATTTAATCTATAAAAATTATATATATGGTTTGAAATTTCACGAGATACTCTACAACTT
Organism: Solanum dulcamara; assembly: GCF_947179165.1. NCBI lineage: Eukaryota > Viridiplantae > Streptophyta > Magnoliopsida > Solanales > Solanaceae > Solanum > Solanum dulcamara. The sequence goes on from NC_077240.1 coordinate 51,826,396, forward strand.
TTACTTTAGAGGCAATACTTAGCCCAAAAACTTTCAAAGAACAAGTTATATCCCATGGGCAAGAGTTGACATTGTCTTATTGTGTTTTGATTAGTGGATACTCTATAACTTTTGCTTTATAGGCAAACTTAGACCAAGAAATTCACAAGTTACATCCTATGGCCAAGACCAAGACTTGACACTACTAAATTGTATTGATTTATCATATACTTTATAATTCTTACCTCTTAGTCCAAGGACTTCCAATCAACAAGTTAAGCCCCATGGGCAGGACTTAAACCAAGAACTTCACAAGTTACGCCCCATGGGCAAAACTTGACACTAGTACATTGTGTCTTGATTTATCATATACTTTATAACTCTTGCATCTTATTCCAAGGACTTCCAAACAACAAGTTAAGCCATATGGGCAATACTTAGACTTAGAACTTCACAAGTTATGGCCCATGGGCAGGATTTGACACTACTACAATGTGTCTTGATTTATCGTATATTTTATAACTCTCGCATCTTAGCCCAAGAACTTCCAAACGACAAGTTAAGCCCCATGGGCAAGACTTAGACCAAGAACTTCACAAGTTACGGCCTCATGGGTAACATTTGACACTACTACATTGTATCTTGATTTATCATATGCTCTATAACTCTTGCCTTTTAGCCTAAGGACTTTCGAATAACAAGTTAAGCCCCGTGGTCAAGACTTAACACTACAACATTGTGTCTTGATTTAGCATATGCTCTATAACTCTTGCCTCTTAGCCCAAGGACCTCCAAATAACAAGTTAAGCCCTATGAGCAAGACTTAGACCAAGAACTTCACAAGTTACACTCTATGGGCAAGATTTGGCACTACTACATTGTGTCTTGATTTATCATATACTCTATAACTCTTGCCTCTTAGCCCAAGGACTTTCAAACAACAAGTTAAGTCCCATGGGCAAGACTTGACACTACCACATTATATATTGATTTATTAGATGCTCTATAACTCTTGTCTTACAGGCAAGACTTAGTCCAAAGACTTCAAAGAAAAAGTTGTGCCTCATGGACAATATCTTACACTATTTTTACTAAGTCTAACTTATGGGGAACACAATAACTTTTTCCTTAAAGGCAGAACATAGCTCAGGTGTTTTAAAAAAATTAGCATATTCCCCATGGGCAATAGTTTACACAATTTAATTATGTCTATCGTATAGGATGCTCTATAACTCTTGCTTTAGAGGGAAGACTTAAACAAAAAACTTCAAAATAACAAGCTACTCCTAATCGACAAAACTTGATACTATCTCATTGTGTCTTGATTTATGAAATGCTCTATAACTCTTGCCTTAGAGGCAAAACTTAGCCAAAAGACTTTCAAATAACAAGTTGCGCCTCATTGACAATAATTTTCATCATTTTCACTAAGTCAAATTTATGAGGAACACAATAGCTTTTATATTAAAATCAATGAAAAAAGACAAAAAAAAATAGAGGTAGAGAAAAAAAAGAAAAAGAAAGAAAAGAAAACAAAAAAAAAAATAATAAAAGAAAAGAAAAAACAATAAATAAAAGAAAAATATCATCTGTGAAGACCTACTGAGATTAGTCCAGTATTTCTTCAATGGACATGGTATTCCCAAGTTTATTTCTCATGCATGCTTAGCTCTACTTCCTAAGAATGAGCATCCCAACAGCCTATCAGAATACAGGCCTATTTCTCTCAGCAACTTCACTAACAAGATCATTTCTAAGTTGATAAGCATCAGAATTGCTCCTATAGTGCCTCAGCTAATCTCAGATAACCAATCTGGATTTGTTAAAGGTAGGAGTATTGCTGAGAACATAATGTTAGCTCAAGAAATCATCCACAATATTAAGAGACCAAAGGCTGGGGATAATGTGGTGATAAAGCTGGATATGGCCAAGGCCTATGATAGGGTCTCTTGGTCATTCATTTGTATGGTCATGAGGAAAATGGGGTTTGGAGAAGTGTTGATTGATATGGTTTGGAGGATTATGTCAAACAATTGGTACTCAGTCATCATTAATGGTGCAAGGCATGGCTTCTTCCACTCTACAAGAGGACTCAAGCAAGGAGACCCCCTATCCCCTACCTTATTCATCATTGGAGTTGAAGTTCTGTCTAGGCTTCTCAACAATCTTCATCACCATCATTTATACACAGGTTTCCAGATGGAAAGAAGAGGTCCTCAAGTAAATCACTTGAGCTTTGCAGATGATGTGATCATTTTCACATCTACCAGCAACTTCTCACTTACACTGATTACCAAAACTCTTAAACTGTATGAAGCTATTTCAGGACAACTTATCAATAAAGATAAGAGTCAAATCATGATGCCACTGAATACTCCCTCTGGTGTGGTGGATAGGGTCAGCATGATCACAGGATACAAATGCACTCATGGCCCAATCACTTACCTAGGCTGCCCCCTATATATAGGAAGACAAAGGATCATATACTTCTCTAGTATGGTCTCTAAGGTTCTAAGCAGGATTAGGGGATGGCAGACTAAAATGTTAAGCTATGGAGGTAGAGTCACCTTGGTGAAAACAGTGCTGCAATCCATTCCTATACACCTGCTGTCAGCTATCAGTCCTACCAAGACCACCATGAATCAGATCAGAAGACTAATTGCTGACTTCTTTTGGGGATGGGATACTGAAAGAAGAAAATATCACTGGGCCTCTTGGGATACTCTCAGTTATCCTTATGAGGAGGGTGGTATAGGTGTTAAAAAATTAGAGGATGTGTGCTTATCCTTCCAATACAAACAGTGGTGGACTTTCAGATCAAAGAAGACACTATGGGGGGAATTCCTTAAAGCAAAATACTGCCAAAGGGCTCATCCAGTCATTAAAAAGTGGAACACAGGACAGTCCCTAATGTGGAAGCATATGATGAGCAACAAAAAGGATATAGAACCTCATATACAGTGGTGGATTAAGTCTGGAACAAGAAGCTTTTGGTGGGATGATTGGCTAGGGGTAGGTCCCTTAGCTTACCACAATGAAAGTCTCCCCAGATTGAATAACTCTATTGTATCAGAATTCATGGAAAATGGAGGATGGAATGAAGAGAAAGTAAGAAAACATGCACCCCCTCAGCTGGTGCACAGAATTCTCAGCACTCCCATCAGCTACAATCCAAATATGCAGGATCAAGCTTACTGGAAGCCTAACTCTCATGGTAATTTCACTTGTTCATCAGCCTGGGAGTTGGTAAGGAAGAAAAAGACAAGATCAACCACTAACAGCAACATATGGCACAATAGTATTCCTTTCAAGGCCTCTTTTCTGCTTTGGAGAGCTTTCAGACTTAAACTCCCCACAAATGACAGAATAGTAGCATTTGGACATGCTCCTGCAGCATGCTCCTGTTGTTATAGAGCAGGTCTTGATGATATAGAGCATATCTTTGTATCAGGTTACTTTGCACAACACATATGGAAGCACTTCTCAGGGTACTGGGGTCTGCAACACAGCAACATTCATCTAAAAAACCTATTGATGAGGTGGTGGCTAATCAAAACTAACAATGAGCTACATAAGTTAGTAATGCAGGCCACCCCCATTTTTGTGTGTTGGAATCTATGGAAGAATAGATGTGCCTGCAAGTATGGGGGCAAGAAGTCTAATGCAACTAGAGTAATATTCTCAATATCCAAAGATCTATATATGCTTATCTCCACTGTGTATCCATATATTGATTTGCCAAGTAATTGGGCAGATTTGGTTACCATGGTTGAAAAAAGCCAACATGAATTGAGAATAACCAAAGTATGCTGGACTAAACCACAGCCTACAATGATCAAACTAAACACAGATGGGAGTGCCCTTAACAATCCAGGGAAGATAGGGGCAGGGGGCATTCTAAGGGACCATAATGGAGTGTTAATATATGCTTTTGCATCTCCACTAGGTTGTGGTTCTAATAACCAAGCTGAAGTGCAGGCTGCAATTATTGGTATTCAGTGGTGCCTACAACATGGATACAACAGGGTAGCCCTTGAAGTGGATTCTGAACTTCTAATCAAGTGGCTCAAACAAGAGGCTAAACCTCCATGGAACATTGTTGCTTATACTACTGAATTGCAGGTATTGGTTACCAAACTGGAGAATTTCCAGTTCAGTCATATCTTTAGGGAAGCTAATTACACTGCAGATTCACTCTCAAAGGAAAGCCACATGAAAAGCTATACACAACACTACTACAGCTTTCAGCAGCTTCCAAGAGAGACCAAGGGACATTACAAAATGGACAAAGCTGGCATGGCTAGCTTCAGGAGAACCAAGATGAAGAAGATCAATCAACCACATTGAAGGAACTTCTTCATACATTGAGTTATTAACTGATATTAATAATGATAATTAGGTCCATTGAAAAAGGGAGAGTCCCCCTAATTTACTGCTCTTATAGGATAATCTCCTTACCAATAGATTTAGGATTTAGCAGGATGGTACAGGGCAGCAGGTGCAGGGTGTGGAGTAGCATGTGGACTTGTCCAATGCCCCCCAAACTTTGCAGGATGTTAGAATATATTATTTTGACAAGTCCCAAGAAGTTTCAGCCCAAACGGATAATTGGAGGCGTTAGGCGAGCGACATGGAAACATTCAGCTGCCTTAAGCCTAAAGAGAGGGTCTTTAGTAATTTGGACCCTCCAACTTGGGAAAAAAGTCTTCAAACTTTGCAGGACTGAAGGAGAGGATATATATGCTAACTCCATAAAGTTTCAACTCAAATGGATAATTGGAGACGTTAGTCGAGCGACTTGGAAAATGATAACATTCTCCAAAGCTCTTACTGAGGTCCCTTCTTTATTGCTAGTCTGTGTATATTATGTTTTGTTTGGGCTTGTTTGCTGTATTATTGCAGGTGTATGGAGTAATATATTAGCATTCCTCAACAACAAATACATAGACAAGAGCACAAAAACAACTTCCAAACACCCTGCAACCTCTAAGCTTCAGCAGGGCAGCAGGTGCAGGGTGAGGAGTAACATGTGGACCTGTCCAATGGCCCCCAATCTTTGCAGGATGGTAGAATATAATATTTTGACAAGTCCCAAAAAGTTTCAGCCCAAACGAATAATCGGAGGCGTTAGGCGAGCGACATGGAAACATTCAGCTGCCTTAAGCATAAAGAGAGGGTCTTTAGTAATTTGGATCCTCCAACTTGGGAAACAAGCCTTCACATTTTGCAGGACTAAAGGAGAGGATATATATACTACCTTCATAAAGTTTCAGCTCAAACGGCGAATTGGAAACGTTAGTCGAGCGACTTGGAAAATGATAACAGTCTCCAAGGCTCTTAATGAGGTCCTATCTCTATTGCTAGTCTGTGTATATTATGTCTTGTTTGGGTTTGTTTGATGTATTACTGCAGGTGTTTGGAGTGATATAGCAGCACTCTTCAACAACAAATACATAGAGAAGAGCACAAATACATCCTCCAAACCCCCTGCAGCCTCTAAGCCTCAGCAGGGCAGCAGGTGCAGGGTGAGGGGTATCATGTGGGCCTGTCCAAAGGCTCCCAAAATTTGCAGGATTGTAGCTTATGTTGTTTTGACAAGGCCCAAGAAATTTCAGCCGAAACGGACAATTAGAAACGTTAGGCGAGCGAGTTTGAAACAATCAGCTGTCTTAAAATTAAAAAGGAAGAATTTTGCTAAATTGAAGCTCCATCTTGGGAAACAAGCCTTCAAACTTTGCATGGATAAAGGAGAGAATATATATGCAAACTTCAGAAAGTTCCAGCTCAAACGGATAAGAGGAGACGTTAGTCGAGCGACATGGAAAATGCTAACAGGCTCCAAAACTCTCTTTGAGATCCTTTCTCTTCTATTAACCTGTACAGGTCCTTGCTTGTCTTTGGTTATTTGCTGTGTAATTGCAGGTTGTTGGAGATATACACCAGCATGCTCTAACAACAAATACATGGAGGACAACACTGCTACAGGACTCTCCATGACTGAAACAAAAGGAGTGTGCAGAAATGGAGCCCCCTATTGTTTTTGGTACTTGTTTGGTTGTATGTATTCCTTTGTTTGTTTTTGTTTAGGTGCAATAACTAATGGGGAGCCACACACAAGCAACTTGAACCAGATCACAAGAGAGGATCCTCTGTTCTGTGAAGCATGCTCCAACACAAAATTGGAGCTGCACACAAACCTTCAGCAGTTTCTCCACTCCATCCATGAACTCTCTAAAAGCTCAACACTTGCAGCAGCCCATTGTGCAACCCCTGTCCTGCTGGCTCCTGGTTGTTGTGTAGCTGCAGGTACATCAACAACTGGAGAGCTATTCCATCAGAAATTGGAGAGCTATTCCAAGAAGTCTAACCACCTCAAAACAAAGACCAACAAGCAGCCTAGGGAACCTGCAGCCATCACTAAGAGTCCTACACAAGGACTGTGCAGAGCAGCAACTTCCTTCTGGATTTTGTGGTTGTTTGGTTGTTTGTATTTGGCTGTTAGTTTTTGCTTAGGGACATCAAAAACTGGGGAGCTATTCCATCAGAAATTGGAGTTGATCACCAGGAATTCACAGACACAATCCCATAACATCCAATCCAGTATTTGGCCTTGTTCTTCTCCATCTTTTTGGACATGGCCTTTGTCCACTTATGCAGGCCCTCTTTGGAACTGCTATGAGGGATGCAATGTCCTGGGGCTTCTATGGAGCAACACACTCAGCTGGTCAACCACACTCTCTATTATCAACACACCCCAGCAACAACTCCACCAACATGCAGCAGACAAGGAACAAATACAACCTAATAGTACTACTATTGGTTACAGCAGCATGCAGATTTCTTGGGTTGTGTGGTTTGTTGGTTTTGATTGTCTGTGCAGGTACTCCAAGAATTTGAACCTGATCACAACAAAGGACATCCATTCTTGGGTAACTGACACCAACAAGCAACCTAATCACAAAGGAAGCAACAAGAAGATGCACACTTGTTTGAGATCTTTTCTATTAACCTCAGCTCCTTTCTTGCTGGTTCTTGTTTGTTGTGTAGATGCAGATGTCAGGATGGACTCATCAACATGTCTTCCCAACACCTACATAGAACACATCACAACTACAACCACCAAAACAAATACCAAAACAATTACTAAGAGGCCTCCACAAGGACTATGCAGAAATGCAACTTCCTTCTGGTTTTTGTGTTTGTTTGGCTGTTTGTCTTTGGCTGATTGTTTTTTTCTTAGGGACATCCACACTATCTAACATCAACACACCACAGCAAACACTCTACCAACTGGCAGCACACAAGGAACATGGGTACAGCAGCCTGCAGATCCCCTTGGTTGTGAGGTGCAGTCGTTTTGATTTATGCAGGTACCCCAGCTGCAGCTTCCTACTTGAAGCTGCATTGAGCCCCAAGAGCAGTCACCCCAGCAACAACTCCATCCACCTGCAGCAGACAAGAAACATATACAAGTTTGTTTGTTTTGTTTTTCTGTACAGGTACTCCAAGAAGTCTAACCACCTCATAACAAAGACCAACAAGCAGCCTAGGGAGACTGCAGCCATCAGAACCTGCAGATTGGCAGCCTTGGATGCATTCCATCAACAGCTGCAACAACTACACCAACTTGAAGCAGACAAGGAACAAATACAAGCTAATGGTTGTTGGAGATACAGGCAACAGTGGAACCCAGAAGGAACTCCAACACCCTCAGAGACAACATCCAAGAACCAACAACAATATCATGAGTAGCTGTAGAATGATACACCTCCATCAACTCCATATACATACTGTGGAAACACAACACCAAACAACTACTCAGCCACACACCAAACAACAACTCAACCACAGAGCTGAAGCTGAAAGTGCAGAATTGAAAGATGAAGTTCAACAGCATCAGTAACAACAGAGGCCAAAACCAACACACCCACGTACAACAACCTCCAGACTTGGTTGCTTGTGCATGTTGCTGGTTTTGTTTGTCTGTGCAGATTTTCTTGGTACGACAAGACTAAAAAGAGCAAAGATGAAAAGAATTTCCCATCCCATGCGAGATAGAAGTTTCGTATACTTTTTCTTCTTCAATGTAGCTATGTCTGGTACGTAGCATAGTTGGAATAGGACTAGTGTAGGTTACTTTTCTTTTTTCTCATGGAAGGGGAGAGTCTCCCTCATTTATGCTTTCATAGTTGAATTGTACCGGGAGGAGTCCTCTCACAGGTTTACTGCTTTCTAGTTATAGTTAGTCTCTTTTTGTATCGGGGATGAGTTAGCCGACCTTAATAGGTTAGCCGACTTATGAACCACCATAAGATCGGAGGTAAGGTTTATGTCCCCCTCCTTGTATTTTTATTTTGATTATTTATGTTAAGGCTTGGGGGTGTTGCTTAACCCCTGACTGTGCACGAGAGGTGGGAGCCTCGTGTAGGGTCTGTTCCCATAAAAAAAAAAAAAAAAAAAAAAAAAAAATAAAGAAAGAGAAAAAAAATAGAATTTTAAAAAAGAAAAGAAACAAAAAACGAAAAAAAAAAAAAGAAATAAAAGAGGAGAAAAAATCATAACAAAAAAATAAAGAAAGAAAAAAATTGAGAGGCAATTGAACACGAAAATGCTTTAAAATATTTAAGGTGTAGAGAGCAAAAATGTACTTTGACTTAACTTAAACTGAAAGAAGGATGTTTTTGTAAGACTTGTTGAGGGCAAAAAATCAAAGCGATGGGAACTTTCTAGGCCTATTTGGAAAGCCACCCTGGTAATTGAATTTGGTGTAATTGGATGTAATTACATTGTCTGACATGTTTGGTTAATTATGTAATTACTTGGTCAGCAGGTAATTGAGTGTAATTGTTAGGGGTAATTACACTCTACAATTCTCAGGGGGAGGCTGTGAATTGGTGTAGTTACATGGTGTAATTATAAGCTAATTACTTTTTAATTTCTTTCTTTAATTTCTATTTTTATTAATATTTTTTAATTCTTATTATTTTTATATATTCTAAAAATACTTTTTTTATTATTTAAATTTCATTTACTTCTTATTCTCAACCTTTACTTAATATGATTCCATGCAATTTTTCCTATTACTTTTTTTTATTCTATGTTTGTTATTTTCATTAGCATTATTTTGCTAGTATTCAAATTTTAAAATTAAAGTAGAAGTTATTGTTGAATAAAGTTGCAGATTTACGTTTTTCTTTTCTTTTAAATCATATTTATGTACGTTATATTGAAATTTGACATAAAAGTAGTATTATGTTTAAAATTTTATTTTGAATTTAGAACTTATGTTATATTTTCAGTTTCATTTATTTTAGTAGTATTGACTTGATATTTCACATTGCAAGCCATTTATTTTTTTAATTAAACTTGATAGATCATCTTTTTTTTCAAATATTTTAATAATTTTATGACATTATATTTATAATATTAATATTTTTGTCAAACATGCATTTCATGATGTTCAAAGAAATCTTGTATTTTTAGTTTCTATGATTAATTAATTAAAATATACTATTTTAAAAAATATAAATCAATTATTTTTTATAATATTAGTAAGAATGTATGTTTATTAATTAATATATTTTCAATATATATATATATATATATATATATATATATTTAGCAAATTACCGAAATCAAAGAAGATATAATATTTAGCAAATATAGAATAGAATTATACAAAGTACCTTGGCAATTTACTTCTTTAGGATAGACAAAATAGATCATTTAAAACACCTAGAATATTTAGACCTTAGAATACATCCAGAAAGGAAATACAGAATTATACACAAAACAAATACTATTAGGTGTAATTTCTCGCAAGGAGAACATATATTACACTCTAAAGACAAACATCATAACACGTTAGTTGACCTAATCATAAATCTTAGTGATAATACTCAGCTAAAAGATAAGGTAATAATACGCCTCCTAGAAACTATAGAATCTATCATAAACAAACAAACAAAGACTTTAAATAAGCTAGAACAAATTTTTGATTTCCTTAAAACACAACAACTAGAAATAGATCGGAAAATACATTTCTTAAATACTAAGTTCAATCTTGAAAAAATACCTACTAAAATAGAAATAGAAAGACTAGTAAAGACAATTTTGGAAAAACCTAAAGAACTAGAGGTACAAAATAATCAAGTAATAACAAAAACAACAGAACAAAAATAGAGTATATAATTTCAGAAGTTAACAACTTAAAAGAAATAATAAAAAGACTAGAACATATTTCTCTTTCATTAATGAAGAAGATATAAACTATAAAAAAGCATTAGAAATTTCAAACAAATACCATGATGACCCAATAGGTCTTACAAAACACGTCCCGGCTAGTGTATCGGATAAAATAGTTGTAAAACAAAATAACACAATTATAGCTTTGCTAATAGAATTGAATACTAAACTAGACAAACTACTTAAAGAAAAACAACAACTCGAAGTACAAATACCTCAACTTCCTAATAAAGAAATAGACGCTCTAGTAAATCAATTAAAAAGAATAGAAATAACCCCCCAAAAAGAAAAAATACAAGTTGTCAAAAAACCACAACCATGGACCTTTTTTCACACAAGTCTAGATCAACAGACGAAGAAAATATCCAAAGAAACAGACCAAGCGTAAGCTACTCAGATAATAGAATAGGAAATAATCTCATATCTAGGATATTATCTAGGAGAAGAAGCTCTAATGATGAATAGAACCAAGAATTAAATGAAGTAGTAGATGTACATAAAGATTTACAAATTTTTCAACAAAATCAATTGAAACTATTAAACCCAAAGACTCTATACAAAGTAGGATGTTTTTCTAAAGATAACCAACTATACCGACACTATAGAGAAGAACAAATATCAGCATTAGGAGAAAATTGTTCGATTTTAAACTTAGTAACTCCTAATTTCTTAAAGACAATAAAAGGCCATAGATTAATGATGATGCATATGGGATTAATTGTTATAGGAATTAAAGGTTTAACTAGAAAAAATTTAGGTGCTAAGGTACTAATAGTAATATATGACGACAGATGGTCAGACCTGAAAAAATCAATAATAGGATTAACTGAAGTAGATATGACAAATAATGAAGGAATATTCTTGTAAGCCCAGACTTTTTAATGAATCTAAATGAATTTGGTGAACATATTAAAATAGGAATACAAACCAAAGGATATGAAGAAACGAATAAAGGTAATAACCTACTAATGTGTTTAGGATTTATAGGAAAATTGATGTTAAGTAGTAATACAAAATTTAAACTCCAAATTAACGATGTAGTAGAAGTAATGGAAAACAAAGGAATAAAATTAATAAAACCAATTAAAATCAATCCAGAAGAATACGCAGGACTAGAATGGAACCTAGATAATTAAGTAAGCCTAAAGAGTTTACACCAACCAACCATCTAATGTACACTAGTTCCAAAGGAGAAACTTCAATAAGGTTTACAGATTATAATTATACCAATCAAAAGTTAGCAGATGACACAGATATAGAAAGTACAATAGCTACAGAACAAGAAGAATTTATGAATATAGAGTTAATACAAGAAGGGTGCGAAGTAGATAATGCTATAGAAATAGAAAAAGAATTATACAAAGGAAATAAATATAGTGTGTTCAAATGTAAAGGTTGCCAAAAAGAAAAAATGGATATTGTTGAAACTATAGAATATTTTAGAATCTGCTCAAAAGAAATGACAACCTAGCATATAGAATAGAAGATGTTAAAGAACCTGATGAAAGTAATAATGTAAACGACACAGAAGACTTAGAATCTTTAGATGACATTAAATCCTTAGTAAGCTACAAAGAACTAATGAATGAAGCAACAAGCACCCACAGTGCGAGCCCTTTCCAAAGAACTAGTCCAGCAGCAAATGTTACACATACTTCAGACAATCTTCCAAGGAAAGCATGGCCTACAACACAAGATATAGAAATAAGAGACAACATTAAACCAGCAGGTAGACGAATGCCCTTAGAAGAACCCATTAAATTACAAGAAGGAGGAAATAAAGAAAAATTACTTAATATAGCAGCTCACGATCCACAAATGTAGAATACAGTAATAGACGTATGGAAAGGAATAATAGTAGCAGATTTCATAAAAAACTATCAAGAAACAGACGCAGAAACAATGTATAAATATTTAGAAACCTTTCTAGGAGAATCATGTAAAGCAGTTTGGGAAGCATATAAACAGACTTACCCTCAAGAATTTCAAGGTTTAATATAGTTAGGACCAAATCCATACAATTTTGCTAATAAAATACATGTTTTGTTAATAGAAGAAGATCCAAATAGTGAATTACTAGCCTTACAAAGAAATGCAGTAATAAAATTAGAACAGTTAAGCATAACAAATTGGATGCATATTAAAGACTTTTTAAAGGATTATTTCTATTATTGCACAGTTAGTGGGAATACATTTGATGACGAACTAGGTAAAAAATTATTTCATAAGTTACCTGGAGCTCTAGGAAGAGAAATAGAAGAAAGATGGTACAAGAGAGCAGGAGTAATACAAGACCCAAATGCTTTATGGTCAATAGGACAAAAGATACAACATGTAATGGAAATACTACAAGAAAAATATACCAATATACAAATCCAGAAGCAGCTTAAACAAAATGAAATGAACTTTTGTAAATCAGTTATTTATACAACTCAAAGTTATGACAAAAGACCACAAAAACCAAAGAAGCATAAACGACAAATATACTATAACCCAAAACCATATAAACGTAAAAAATATTACCTAAAAAGATCATCAGCAAGAAAACCTTATCTAAATAGAGATAGACACGTCAGAAAATATAGAAGTGATAGGAACTATAAAAATAAATTAAAATGTTATACATGTGGAAGTATAGACCATTTACCTAACATATGCCCTAAAAGAAATAATATAAGAACTAGAAACTCCCAATTAATAGAAGAACTACAGGAGACACTTTTAAATATATATGAATGTATGTCAGATACCGAAAGTATATACTCTATTGTAAGTGTTGAAGTAGCAGAACAGACCCAATCTGAATCCTCTGATTCAGAAGAAGATAACTTAGTAAACGAAATAGGATTAGATAGAGGAATGATAAATTTAGAAGACCTACAATTAAGTACTATGATGAACGTAGGAGTAGAATGTCATCATAATTTTGAGAGACATAAAGGAATAGACAGCAATCAATGTAACATATGTAAATGGTACCCCAGTAGAGCAAATAGAGCTAAATGTCATAAATGTTATATGGAAGCATGTATTACATGTATAGAGACTAAATTAGAAATAAAAGTAGGAAAATAAAAGGAACCACAACAAGATAAGGTCACTACAAAAGACTCAGTAATAGATTTACGACTAATAACCCTAGAAACCAGAATAAATAAAATAGAACAAAGATTAATATATCTGAAAAAAGGTAAATGGAAGGTAGAAGAAGAAGAAGAAGAAACACTAGGAACAATACATTTAGATAACATCGAAACAGAATTGATGAATATAGAAGAAAATAATACTAGCCTTATCTATAATGAAGATAAACAATTTGGAACAGTTAAAGTATTAGCTAGAATTAAAATTAAAGACATATAAATCGAAACTCTAGCCTTAGTAGACACAGGATGTACAAGTTGTCTTATAAATAAAAGGATATTACCTGAAAAAGTATTAAAAATATTTAAAGAACCTATATCAGCAATGCAAATGGATGGAACCTACAATTTTTATAATCACTACATAGAAAAAGCCCAAATAAGCTTTATTAATACTTGTAATGAATTTTATAAACCTACTTACAATATGTATAAAATACTAGCTAAAGACTTAGACATAAAAACCGACCTAGTAATAGGATTACATTTTCTCATACAAAATAATGGAAGTTGTTTATTTTTCAAAGACGGAATAATGTTATTTAAAAATACCACTTATACCCCAGTACAAACTGAAAAGTTTCTTACAAAGGGAAGGTCTTAACTAAATATACAACCAAAGGAAGAGACAGTTGCCTATTGTACAGATTGCAAAGGTGGCAATAGATGTACCACAAAAAATCTGTATGAAGAACAGAAAGACTACTTAGAAGATACATACTTAGAAGACATAGAGAAAGATTATACCTTAATAAATATAGAAATAGAATTTTATAATTTCCAAAAAGGGATAAATGCACTAGGAAAAATAAAAAATTCCAAAGATTTAGACAAAATAATTTCAATACTAGATGAAATGGAAATAATTGGAGAAAGGCCCCTAGTACATTGGGATAATAACAAGATTATGTGTAGATTAGAAATAATTAACCCAGAATATACCATAAAAATAGCTACTATCGAAGCTAATAACGAAGATACAGAAGAATTTAGTAAACAGATTAAAGAATTACTAAAACTAGAAGTAATAAGACGATCTACCTCTAAACATAGATCAACTGCATTCATGGTTAGAAACCATAGCGAGCAGGTAAGAGGAAAAGCAAGAATGGTAATTAATTATAAAAGATTAAATGATAATACTAAAATAGATGCATACAAGTTACCAGACAAAACGAATTAATAAATAGAATACAAGATAAAACGTTCTTTAGTAAATTTGACTGTAAATCAGGATATTGGCAGGTAAAAATGCACTCAGAAAGTATAGAATGGACGGCATTCACTTGTCCAGAAGGACATTTCGAATGGTTAGCCATGCCTTTTGGGTTAAAGACTGCACCACCAATTTTTCAACGAAAAATGGATACTACATTCGAAGAATATAAAAATTTTGTATTACTTTACGTAGATGATGTACTAGTATTTAGTAAAGACATACAAGAACACTTAGGACACTTACAAACAGTGTTCCGTTTATTTGTTAAAAACGGAATCATAATTAGCAAAAAGAAAATGGAACTATGTAAGACTCATATATATATATATATATATTCTTTAATATCATTTATAAAGGCCCTTATTTGTGTAATATAAACTTTAAGTTTAAATAATTAATTTTTATTTTTTAAAATTTAATATAATCTTGTAATTACACTTGTGCAATCAAACAGTATAATTGTAGTTACACTGTAATTACATTGTGGCAAACAAACAGATCATCATTATTACTAGTTTACAATTGTAGTTACACTATAATTATATTGTGGCAAGCAAACAGATCATCATAATTACCAGGTTATATAATTATTAGGCTGATAATTACTACCCTAGTAATTACACCAATTTTAATTATCAGTGGTTTTCAAACAGACCCTCTATTATTTCCTGAAATTAAACACCACCCGAGATTGTGGAAAGGAAAAATTATTGGGAAAAACACTTTTTAATAAATAATTACCGATTTTAGCGATACTTTTTATTTATTACCATTTATAGCAATATATAGCAATATTATGATATATCTACTATGTATTAAAAGTGAATTATACATGCAATATAAATATATTATAAGTGTTTTAAAAAATATTATACTTGTTTGGTAAGAAATTGACACAATGTATTATAAGTGTATTAAAGTATGTGATAAATAAATTATCCATGAATAAAACTTGTATTATATGAGTTTTATAAATTATTCTCGCTAATATGTATTAAAATTATATTTTAAGTATTCAGTCAAAAAAAATATTATTGTTATAAATGATAAATATTTTCTTAATGTAGTACATTTATGTAAATTTCCAGGTGGAAATCCATGCAAAAACTGGAAACCAAATTAACTATTGAGCCCAAATACATGTTGAATCCGGCCCACGCAGATTTCCTTTTCCAAATTTTTACACATTGGGCATGTCATTGAACTCTGTACACTTGCTTTTCCAAACAAAATTCTCACAAGTTTCCTACTTATTTCTTTCTCCGGCGACCTCCAAACGATCCCTTCCTCCGGCGATATCGGCTTTGTATGTCCTCTCTCTTTCTCTCTATCGATTCTGAAGTTTTGCAATGCTTTGTGTCTGCTCCGATTGGGCTAACAATATTTCATGTCTGATTATGACAGCTGTCTCTGATTGTCACCACTTATTAATTAGCATTGAATCCACTTATGTTTTTTACTTCTTGTGATTCGTATTAGCTAGCTTACATCGTTAATATGTGAATCAAAAGTTGTGATGTTTGTACTAACCTGCTACTGTGCATTACTGATCCATCTCGTGGATATTTCTCCAAAATATAAAAGTGGAAACAGAAGAAGAATAAGGATAAGGCTACAAGATGTAACTTAATAACCTGACATTGAGTGATTTTGAATCAGTTTTTTGGATATATCTCACTAAATATAAGAAAAACATACAGAAGGCTACAGGGTGTGAAATACTAACATGTATATTTGTAGGTCTTCTAATCTTTCTTTTGGTAACTTCTTCAGTAGGAACTAGGAGAAAGAAAAGGATACATAATTTGAGATATTAACCATTGTAGTGAGTGCTTTCACTGATTTTTACTAGCTAATTTTCAATCCTGTTCTATGAACCTCAAGATCAAGAAGAGCCAGCCAATCATACATAGAAGACAAGGGAAGACCTTGCTCGACTAAATGAACGTAGCAGCAGGTATATTTTGAGATGGGAGCATGATTCAGAGCTGCGATGATGTACTAAACTAACCAATGAAATCAATCAATCAATTGTCTTAACGCAAAATAAAGTTGTGATCCGCTATACTTTTAATTAGTGATGCAAATGGGCGGGTCAAAATAGACTGAGTTAATAAATGAGTTGAGCTAAAATTGACCCAAAAGTTACTTGGGGTGAAATGGGTTGGGTCATGACCCTCCCAACTTGACTCAATTTTTTTGATAAGGTAAAGGCTAATTGACTAAATACGAAGAAGGTACCAAAAACCAAAATTTACAAAAGACTGCCGGGGAATATCCATACAGTCAATTACAACATCTCTTTAATGCCCGCCTTTTGTTTTCTTTTGGTAGTTTATTCTTAATAGTGAAGCTTGGGTTTCATACCCTACAGAGTAGATGAAGAAAGATAAGTCAAAACTTGAAACCTATGTCAAAGTTCAAGGGTTCCGCAATATTTAAATTTAAAAAAAGACACAGGAATGTGTTTTGTTCTTGACCTCGACACTAGCAAGCTGGACATATAGAAACTCTTAGTAACTTAACTCATTACTAGGTTTGTCCTATTCAAGAAAAAGGAAGGGAAAAGCAAAAGCTCATTGCTAGTTTTGAAACAGAAAATAGCTGAATAACCTTGGCCCCTTTAGTTAAAAACATGATGATAGGACAAAAATTATTGCTGCTTGCTTATAAAGTTATATGTGTATTCAAATATACAACAACTGAAACATACTTCAAAACTTTTCCCATACAGGATGAGAATTAGTCCCTTATTCATTCAACTGTTCACTACATAAAAAGGTTCGTGAATCTTAATTGTGAAACCCCAAACTCAATAGAGGTGGGTAGTAAATAAACTTTTGATAAGAAATATTTTGCTCGCCTTCCCACCAGAAAATCCAACAAATGCATGTACTTGTGTAATGATAAAACTGTATTTTATCTGGACATGCTCGGGGAATGATGTTTTAACTTAATGTTCTTTTTTGGGTTCAAAGTAGACTTGCAAATCTAAATCAGGTTCTTCTCCCTAACTCAAAGTCTTTTCTTTTCCAATAGCTAATAGTTCTTCCATTCTCTATTTTCTTAATTCAGGAGCAACACTTTTGGTTATCTACAGGAGCAAAGCTGACCTTGTTTCAGTTTGCATAGCAGTTCAATGGGCACTATTCTGAATCATCCTTATATGTAGGGATAATTGTGATGTAAAACAGTCAAAATATGAAGTTCCTGTAATCTATAATTTTGTTGTATTTACTTGATCTGTGCAATTTTAAAGAACTATGATGACCTGAAATGGATTGAGGCCTTCCATATCTCTTCTTTCCCTCTTGAATTTAGAAATTGTAACTGTTCATTGGTTATTTTAGAAAGAATTTGGCGTCTTTAACTTGTGCTGTTTGATTGACTGAGCTCTGAGAAATTCTCTTACTACTTCATCAATGGAGAGCTTAGCGCAACTTGAAGCATTGTGTGAGAGGCTTTACAATTCACAGGATTCTGCTGAGCGAGCTCATGCAGAGAATACACTGAAATGCTTCTCAGTTAATAGCAGCTATATTTCACAATGTCAGTACATTCTGGACAACGCATCAACTCCTTATGCATTGATGCTGGCTAGTTCAAGCTTGTTGAAGCAAGTGACAGAACAGCGCTTATCTTTGCAGACCCGGCTTGATATTCGTAATGTTCTAGTTTGACTGCAGAAACTTTTGCCTATCCCCCCCCCCCCCCAAAAAAAAAAAAAAAAAAAATAAAAAATTTCCCCCCTTGTCTCTATATTATTTACAACTTACTTTAAAGCTGCTTTGGTATGCCATTGTTATTTCTCATTAAGTTAGAATATTTGAAGGTAAGCGTAGAGGTATGTTGGCATCTTATTTGCTATTCTAATAAGGAAGAAGGTGAAAGTTCAGGCTGTCACTTATTCTTTACTTTTATGCTTAGGAATCTGTATTTTTCTGCTTGAATATTCTGCTGCCTGTAGACTTGTAAAGGATCTACCCTGCCAAAAAACTAGTAACGTTGGAAAAGGGATTACTAAGTCAAACCATTATAGTGGAAGATCTTGGGTATCTTCTACTTCAGATTTTGGCATTTAACATAGTCGTGCTTATTTTATGCTTTTGATGCTTCTATGATTGTAAAATACTTATTACATATCTCTCATTCATACATTACTACTATGTTTTCGCTAATCTGCTCCTTTTATGAAGGCAACTATCTCATAAATTACCTGGCAACAAGAGGAATTGACCTGGAGCCTTTTGTAACTGCATCTTTAATTCAACTGTTTTGCCGAGTTACGAAGTATGCGTGGTTTGAGGATGACATTTTTAGAGAGGTGGTCAAAGAATCCACAAGATTTCTGAATCAGGTAATGATGTTTAAGATCTTTAACCTCTAGTGTACATGATAAGGATAGGAATTGCGCCAGATGATTGGTTGAGGACCTTTTAAAGCTTTATTGCTTGTAACTGGTGTGTGAAAAGTCATACCTGTACGATTCTATAGTTGGAATGTTTTTATCTTCATATAGACTCTCTTTACTGTGGTCTTAATGTTTTTATTCTCTTTGAAATTGCAAGTAACTATGTCTATACTACATAAATTTTCTGCCGCACCTCTTTTTTTGCTAGAAATTTCTGAGATATCATTTCGCACAATTGGAGTGGTGTTGGTTGAGACTGGTCCTCATGGTTGCGATGAGTCTTACCTTTGTTCTTGGTTTGTTTTCTAGCTATATTCAATATTCATTGCTAATTTAACCTGTAGAATCGTTTCATCTAAATCGTTCCATCATTTGAGATTATTGGTTAGTCAATTGGGTTGAAAATCGTAAGTTGCTTGGGCTTTGTGTCCGATATGTTATCAAATCTTGGTTGGAACCTATGTAGCTCAGATCCTCCAAAAGAAAAATAGTGCAATTTTGGAGGATCCAACATGGTTATGACGACATTTTGAGATCCGAGCAGTATAGCTGGAACATGACAACAAAAGAATCCATATATACTGATAAAAGACCAAAGCAAGTAATTCACATGAAGGACGAGCTAGATAAACTAAGAATCAGCGGCGAAGGCCAACGATGCTCAATTTCGGTCAACAAAAATGACTAAAGCCGTAATAATTATTTACAAAGAGAAAAGCTATAAAAGGGTGAGAAATGTTGGAATGATTTGATTGTTCCCTCAAGCATAGTATTTATGTATGTAACAAATTTGGTGGACTATGTTTATGCTTAATTAAATTCCAAAGGAGATTGATAATAATTTATAGGTAGAGGAATAAAGATCTACACATGGTGTTTGTTGAAATGGAGAAACACCAACATAGTGTTATACTCGGGAGCATAGAGGAAACTATCATAAACTATTTAAGTATCTTGGGTCTATTATCCAAGGTAGTAGGGAGATTGACGATGTTGTCGCACATCATATTGGTGTACGGTGGATGGAATGGAGGCTCGCATCCATAGTCTTATGTGATAACAAGGTGCCACCAAAAGTTAAAGGCAAGTTCTATAGAGTGGTGGTTAGACCATCTATGTTGTAAGGAGTGAAGGGTTGGTCAGTTAAGAACTCCCATGTTCAGAAGATGAAAGTTGCGGAAATGTTGATTCTCTGAGAATGTGTGGGATTACTAGGAGAGATATGATTAGAAATGAAGCTATTTGTGTCAAGGTGGGAGTGACCTAGGTGGAGAGGACCAAATGCAGGGTGCGAGGCTGAAATGGTTCGGACTAATGAAGAGGAGATGCATGGATGCCCCAGTGTGGTGGTATGAGAGGTTGGCTATGAATCATTTTAAAATAGGTAGAGGTAGGCTGAAAAAGTATTGGAGAGAGGTAGATGTCCTCCCCTACCTAAACTTCATTCCAGAAACCATTAGCAACACCAATGGAGATGTTATTAAAGTAAGGCCAAAGTCTCCTGATTCTTTTCCAGATAGTACAACCAAATGTGCTCATGATTTCTTCAGTTATCCTATGGCTAAGTAAGCCATACTTTCATCTATGTACATTCTCCATAAGGCCCCATCATTTGTTCAACATCTCCAAAACCACTTTCGTAGAAGACAATTGTTTTGGTTGCTGAGATTCTTTAGTCCATGACCCCCTTGTTCTCAGCTAAGGGTGAGAATATCTTATTTCACCAAATTGTAGGCTTCCTTCCCCTGATTCCCTTGCCATAGGAAGGATCTTCTCAGTCTATTGATTCTCTTTTCTATGCTTTTTGGAAAGGAAATAAACTCATCATGTAGGTAGGAAGACTATCAAGTACAACTATTTTTGAGAATAGTAACCGTGTATTAAAATCCAAAACAGTACTTGGGTAGTACTGAAACCATATTTACAATTGGAACTCTAGAATGCTCCTTTTTCTATCCATAGTGAATCAAGGACATCAATATTATGAAGTACAACTTTATTAAGTGCCAGTCTTCCACCCAGAGATAAATACATACTCTTCCACCTTGATAGGTTTTTTAACACATCTTTCTAACACCTCACTCCATACCTCCACCTCTTTATTCTTAGAACCTAATGGCATGCCCAAGTATTCTTGGATAGAAGCCTATCCTCCTGAATTTTGTCAAGCTTAGATTGTTCCTCTAGGTGATTCTTTTTCCTGATGTCTAGTTCAGAAAAGGTCTTCTTACTCCATTCTTTTAACTTTTATTTTAGCATTTTAAGTTTGACCTTTAATCTATAATCAGGGCATCCGTCAACAACAAAGCTACTACATCAATCCTGCACCAAATACTTAAATCCCTTCACTTTGAGCCACCAATTTTTGAATTTGAAGTAGGGCTGTCTTTGTTCCCAGTCTCCACATTCAAGAAATATAAGACAGTAATGTGAGGAGCCTTGGTAGAGTTCTTTGTCTGATGCTTTTGAAATTTTCCTCCCATTCCATAGAATACAAAAATCTGTCCAACCTAGAAACAATTTGGTGATTGGTTCCCCTAAACCAAGTGTAACTCCCACCCACTAGAATTGGATCATGCAGATCTAGGTCCTCTATCCATTTGGAGAATCCAGACATTATGTTTGTGTCTCTGTTACATCCCCTTCTCTCCACCATATGCCGAACTGTATTAAAATCCCCCCGTGACCCAGTATCACCACACATTGCCTTCATAGTTGCTACTTCTTCCCAACATTCTAGCTTTTCATTCTAGTGTGGGGTGCATAAACCCCAGTGAAAAACCAACAAAAGAAAGGAGAGATTAGTAATGTGAGTGCTTATTCAATGACTTGTAGTTCCTTCGAGAAAAACCAAGAATTTAATTGGCATCTCACAGGGGTCTATGCTCCAAACGATAGACAGGAGAGGGAAGGAATCTGTGGGAACTTGGGCAGCTAGAGGGCGATTTCAGGTCCTTGGGTTCTCTGTGGAGACTTCAACATTGGTAGATACCCTTCAGAGAAGAAAAAATGCAAAAGAATCAGCAAGGCAATGACACACTTCTTTGAATTTATTGAGGATATAGAACTGGTGGATCTGGAATTGTCAAGGGAAATTTCACTTGGAAAAAAGGAGATAGACACACAACAACTGCAAGATTAGACCGGTTTCTTTATTTTGAAGAATGGGATGCCAGCTTCAGAGACATCAAACATTTTATTTTGCATAGATTGACTTCTGATCATTTACCATTGAGTTGCAATGTGGAGAATTGCAAACGACAAAGTCCTACTTCAAGTTTGACAATTGGTGGCTAAACATACCAGGTTTCAATGACAACAACACCATACCCGGTGCAATTCCACAAGTGGGGTTTAGGAAGGGTAGGATGTACGCAAACCTTATTCCTACCTTTATGAGATAGAGAGGTCATGTTCGATGGACCCTCAACTCAAAAGAAAAAAAGAAATTTGAAGCACGACTATAAGAAAATAAGACAAGAAAACAAGGATACGAAGTAAATACAATAGCAGATAGTAATAACCAATGAAGAACAAAGAAAATATCTGATTCCTAAATGTGATTACGAATAAGGAGAAACAGAGGGGAGGCTAGCCCCCTTCCTCTCCCACATGAGGTGCGACAACACTCGGCTACCCACTAACCTTCCACCCTAATTCACGTACTCGGCTACCACTAATTTTCTACCCTAATTCTCGTACCTTCCTATCTAGGATCATGTTCTTAGTATGCTGAAAGTTGTGCCATGTACTATCTAATCACCTCCCCTTGTTCTTTTTCAGCCTACAAGTCTAATGGGGAAGAATGGTGGACATGTTGACTGCCTTCGATAGACCCAAAAAAACCCAAGCAGTCTAACCTAACCTCACCCTTCCTAACTTCGGTTATGCCCAACCTTTCACACCTCCTAACGGGCTCATCCACACACTTCCTCTTCACATGCCCAAACCACCTTAACCTCACATCAATGAAAAAGTCAAAATTTGGTGGGACTCCTTTAACTTCAATGGAAAGACGAACTACATACTGGTGGCCACATCGAAAGCTTTAAAGGGAAAGCCAAAGGAATGGAGTAAGACAATTCAGGGAAACTTGGGCATTCAGAAACAAACTATCTTAATCCAACTAGCTGAACTGGAGGAGTTATAGGATCACAGGGAATAAGAGGAAGAAGAGATGGCCTCTAGGCTAGATCTTAATAAGGAATTTGAAGAGACTACATGGAGACAGAGATCCAGGGCAATATGGCTCAAGCAAGGGACAAGAATACACACTTTTTCCACAGAACAACAAATGCTCATAGAAGAATTAACATTATTGACAAGCTGAAAATCATAGGAGAAATCCTAACCAATCTAGAAGAGGTGAAAGAGATTGGTTTCCAATTATGAGAAACTCCGAGTGAGACAAAGGACTGGAGACCATAGTTAGACATGAGGAATTGTCCCATGATTGAAGAAGAAGACACCACATTCCTGATGGCACCATTTGAATTACAGGAGATTCTGGAGAGCATTAAAGCATATGTAGGTGCTAAAGCTCCAGGTCCAGATAATTTCTCTATGACCTTCTTTAGTCTATGCTGGGGAATTATAACTTAGATCTTGTGGCAGCAGTGCAGAGTTTTCATGAGAAAGGAGCCTAAATGCCACCTTTGTGGCTTTAATTCCTTAGAAGATGGGAGCAACACAGTTAAATGGTTGTAGACCCATTTATCTGTAAGGGGTGTTTATTAGATCATTGCCAAACTACTGACAGAGAGATTGAAAAGGGTCGTACACAGGGTAGTGGATAGGCAATAGACGACCTTTATCAGAGGTAGAAAAATTATGATAACTAACGAATGGGTGGAGTCTATGCAAAGAAGTTAGCAACTAGATTTTATGCAAGCTAAATATATAGAAAGCTTATGGTCAGTTGAACTGAAATTTTTTATTTCACATGTCGCAGAAGATTGACACTAGATGGATCAGATGGATCAAGCAAGGCATTAGCACAATGAGATTATCTATATTGATTAACAAAACTCAAATGGTTTCTTCCCTTCTCAGAGGGGTTTGAGGCAGGGTGATCCCATGTCCCCATTCCTTTTTATCTTTGTAATGAAAGGAATAAGCGACATTATAATGCACATCTAAGGAAAAGGGTTGGGTTAGGGGATTTCAGATGGGTAACAGAGAGAATAATAATCTGGAGATAACTCACTTACAGTATGCAGATTATATTCTAGTTTTCTATGAAGTAGTGGAAGAACATATACTGATTCTAAGGGTCATATTCATCATATTTGAAGTAGTATCAGGTTTACATATAAATTTGGGGAAAAGCTTCATATATCTCATTAATGAAGTAGCAGATGTGGAGAGCTTGGCATTCGGGGTTAAATCAACTGCTTTGAACATGAACTCTTAGACATGATTCTAAGAGTGGAACATAAGAGGTTGCTCATATTACAATAAAGGGATGCTGCAGGGGGAACTCAAAGATTAAAAAGAAGAAAGGGGCGACAAAATTATAGAAATTGGGTTCGGACTTAAATCAAAACAAGGGTGAAAGAAGGTTGAGAGGGCAGGAATCAAAAATCTCATTCCAGATGAAAGTATAAATAATAAGTTGGAACGTTAGGGGGTTAAAGCTAGGAAAGAAGAAGGAAACCATCTAGTCACTAGTAAAGAAGTAGAGAGTAGATATAGTTTGTCTTCAAGAGACAAAAATCTAAGATTGGTCTAATGATTGGGAATGATTAGAAATACTTTGAAATACACTGAAGGAACATACCTTAGTATTGGAGGGCAAGGAGAGAATAAAAGAGAAAATTGTCTTAGGGTTTATAGGAATGAAACATAGAATGAAAAATTCGGAGAAGGAGGCGTTTTAAAGATTCTTGTCGGCCATTCTGCGGTGCAGAAATGTGGACCACAAACTGGAATGCTGACCGTATTTTGGTCGCAAAATGGACAGACAACACTTTATGGTAAAATGATCATAACTTTTAACTCATAATTCGGATTGACAAGCCCAATGTTGGGTGGGCTCGATTGCCCATGCTCCAAATGTCCAACCCTGGGCATGAGGGGTAATGTGAAGAGTCCCACATCAGTGGTCTAATGGATGGATCTCTTTAATATTGCTTGAGAAATCTGCCTCTTAAGCTAGCTTTTGGGGTTGAGTTAGATTCAAGGTCCATTTCTTAACAACTCACATACATCTAATGAGCAAAATTGTTTGTTCTCATTGAGTGAGAAAATATTTCTCTCTCCATTTCAGGTCATGTGTCTTACTTTCTTTTTCTGTCTGTTTAAAAAAGAGTGCCACCTTTCTCTGTTTAGTTAATTTTTAATTTCAATATTCTCAATTTACCCTTAATGACACCTCCTTATAGGAATGACATGATATGGTTAAGACCACTAGATTCAAAAGTTATTTTTTGGTATGTTATACACACCTTTAGTTTAAGATCACAAGATTAAAGGTTTTCTTGGCGTTCTTTATTTTAGTACCAAGACACATAAAATGAGACGGAGGGAGTAGTATGTCATGCCAATCCTTCATCTGACTGCAGCTATATTTGTGGGGTGTTTTGCCTGCTTTTCTCATTCTGTCGTTATATTTATCTACGATGATTCTTAGTCAGATTTATTTCTTGTATTTGGTATAAAACAATAAAGTTGAAGGCTTGAAGCAGTAAAATAACTTTTGCATCTGCTGATTTATCCCACACTTCATCATGACCTTGTGGATGTGATTGGGGTATGCGATTAGTTTTAGTTACATAGTTATTTGCAAAGAAATCACTGATAGAGTTCACAGCAAAATTGCAATTACGTAGCAGAGTACAAGAAGAAGATATTGATGTGAGTGACGAATTAATAAAACTAATATTTAATGAGTATCAGAATCTTTTCAAGAGGTCTGTTGCAGCATATATGTAATATGATGTGGAATGTAGAAACTGATTTATTTTTGTTTATTGGACTTTATTCATCATTTTTTGGCACGCTTGTACATATTATTCTCATCTTTTAAGAGGGTTTAAGAATGTTCGTATTTTTTTGATGGATGTCCAAATTTTGGCAAGAACAAAATGCGAGCTTATAGTCTGTGAAGATTGATAGATATTTGTGTGTCGCCTTCTCTTTCTCTTTAAATTTTGCTTAGGACTTACTATTTTTACTTCTTTCCCGCAAGTTTCTACAACTTGCACTAGTGTATTTGCCAATTTAGTGATAAATTTATAATATATTTTTTTGGTGATGTGTGGTATCTATGCCTCAGACAGCATCTCATTATGCAATTGGTTTGAAGATATTGAATCAACTCGTGTCAGAGATGAATCAGGTCAGTCTTTCATAAGGCTTATATTTCTTAATATGACTTTGACTGACTGATATCATATTCCTGCCAAAACCATGTAGATGAAATCCAATGAATTAGTCGAGGTGCATGAAAGCTGGCCCGGACACCACGGTTATCCACAAAAAAAAAAGGGAAACTAGTAAAGGAGATACCATGTGATATTTCAACTGCTAGAGTTGTGAGCTTTTAGAAATATGTTGGTTCTGAATGACATAACCTAAATCTCCTAATGGGTTGCTACTTGTGTATGTACATAAAAAATGTCCATTATCTTGCAACTTTCTTAAAGTGATTTATCAGCTATCTCCTAACATGTGAACGTCCCTAGCTTTTGACATCGATATTGTATTGGTTTTTTCTTCCCCTTTTGCTGTCAAATTACTTGATTGTATCCTATTAACTATGAAGGGGAGCCTTGGAGTAACTAGTAAAGTTGCTGTCATGTGACCAGGAGGTCACGGGTTCAAGTCTTGGAAACAGCCTCTGGCAGAAATGCAAGGTAAGGCTGCGTACAATAGACCCTTGTGGTCGGGCCCTTCCCCGGACCCTGCGCATAGCGGGAGCTTTAGTGCACCGGGCTGCCCTTTTTATCCTATTAACTATACCTTTTAGTCCATCTCCTGGTTTTATTCAGGAAATTCTTGATATCATTATATTGGAATTTATTTTAGTATAATGAGTTGAAGCGAGAATTATTAGCTGAATCTTATGTTGCTAATTGTTGCAATTTTATAGCTAGGTACTTTTTCTTCTGATTTCTAGTATTCTGATATGGACTTAATAAGTGGGTAGATTTAAGTCTTTAACCTCCTTATTCTTTGAATCAGCCAGTTCATACAGCTAATAAACTCATATGGTTATACATTTTCTTGATTGCAAAATATCCAGCCCAGTCCTGGATTGCCATCAGCGCAGCATCGTAGGGTGGCTTGCTCCTTCAGAGATCAATCGCTTCTTCAAGTATTCCAAGTATCCCTGACATCAATGACCCAACTGAAAAATGATGGTAATACTCCATCAGATACAATCATAATTGTGATATCTGACATTGTTATGTGCAATTTATTATCTCACTGTCGTTGCTTGTCCTTAATATGCAGTAACAATTTCTAAGAATGCGGCTAGCAGCAAACTACAAGAACTGGCGCTTTCTCTGTCCCTAAAATGTTTATCATTCGACTTTATGGGAACGACGGTTGATGAAAGTTCGGATGATTTTAACACTATTCAGGTGGTTTTATCTTCTATAACATGTATTTATCAAGTTGTGTATCCTACCTGCAAATATCACATTGCTCACTTAACATTGTTGCAGATCCCATCTTCATGGAAGCAAGTGCTGGAGGATCAATCGACGGTGCATATTTTTTTTGACTATTATGAGATCAATAAGCCTAACATATCGAAGGAGGTCAGTATCATACTGTTTCTGGTGCCTTCAAGTGGATTTTTTGCTTCGTTGTCATACATATTCAACTTTGCTCTGAAACCATGATAAGTTATATTGTTACAAATCTCTAGTTGCTGACTTATCATGGTTTACATTATTATGTTTTCTTTGATTGTTAAGAACATTTAAAATACATGAACACCAATAAAAGAACATTTTAAATACACAAGCTATTTTATTCATTGATTTATGTTTAAACTTAATAGTTACTGTTATTATTTGCACTCTCTCTCTACCTGACACAGTCCCATTTATGTGAGGAAATTAGAGCTTTGATGCTTAGCAGGTGCTTAGCTTCTATTTCCATAACTTTGTGAGAATGATTCTTGGTTTTAGACTTGAATTTTTTCAGAAGGAGCTAATTTTGTCACTCTGCTGTAAGACTCTGCTGTAAGACTGTTCATGTCCCTTC
Source organism: Solanum dulcamara (assembly GCF_947179165.1). NCBI lineage: Eukaryota > Viridiplantae > Streptophyta > Magnoliopsida > Solanales > Solanaceae > Solanum > Solanum dulcamara. The sequence goes on from NC_077240.1 coordinate 51,854,612, forward strand.
GCAGTAACCGCTAGTTCTTATGCATTCTTCTGGAAACGTGTAAATGCAGCAGTGGTATTGCCATTGTTGTTGTGTTAAGCTGTTTAAGCAAATTATTGTTTTCATCCTTAGAATGATTGTTGAACTGTTTAGGAAATCATTCCTTTGATCAATACAAAAAGAGAATGGGTTTGCTAAGAATCTCACTTGTTCATAGGCTTTAAATTAACTGTATGCATGTCTCATCTTTTTTTTTTTTTTTTGTAATGGGTTACTACTAAACTCATCTGACAGGGGGTTTGAACAATATAATTGATTTACTAATCTGTTAAGAATTCACTTTTCAGTCCTCAATTCAGGTTCCCAAACTTGTAGCAGTAAATTAACTAGTGTAACAAGCTTAATTTTGTCTCAGGCTTTAGAGTGTTTAGTCCGGCTGGCTTCAGTGAGGAGATCTCTGTTTTCAAATGACACTTCTAGAGTGAAATACTTGGCACACCTGATGACAGGAACCAAAGACATTATGCAATCTGGGAAAGGTGAATAGGATTACTGTATTTCAAATATCTTGGTCCTCTTTATATCAAATATCTTGGTCCTCTTTATAGACATCATAATCATATCAGATAATGTTAGTTGTATGGGCTTTATATAAATTTGAAGATCAGGATTGGCCTCTGGATTTTCTGTTATTCTCTCCCTGTGTTTTATTTTATTTTTCTCTTTTCAGTTCTTTGGTTATCTAGACGATTTCTTTCTTAAGAGTGGCATTTATCAAATTTTACATTTTGGATTGCTATTTTTCTGTGATAAATCTAGTATGATAATATCATATCCAACCCTTCTAGGCCATTGAATTTGCAGACATTTGTTCTGGTCTTGCCTGAGGATATATACATTTGGCCTCCAAAAGCCTAACATAAAACATCTAAGGTGCTTATCCATCTTTCAGTCCATTTGGGGCAATGTCTCTTTTGGAGTTAGAATCCCTATGTGTAGATACCTAACATGCAAACATCCATCTTAGATCTTTTTGTGATAAGTAATACAGTAAATTTTATTGATGATCTGGGGAAAATCCCTTTATACCAGAACCTACAAGATGAAGATATAGTTTCCAGAAAATGACACACGTCATCTATACCAGCAAGAGTCTCATTGGTGCTCCAAACTTTATTTAAAATAAAGGGTGTTCCCCTTATATGTGCAAAGCCAAAGTAGCCCATCAAAACCTTTCGTATTTTTTTCCCACAGTAACCAAATAAGTGCTGGGGGAGCCACAATCTAGGTTCTGCTTTTCCTTCTTCTGTGTTGAGAGCTCAAGTATGCGTCATGTCCTTCACTGCACCTCACATGTGTTATTATGCTCTGCGCACTACTGGTTCACTATCCAGTTGTGGTGGACATTCGTCAACCTGTTTTCCCTTTTCAAAATAAGTTGAGGAATGTCCACCACAACTGGTTAGCGAACCAAGAGTGCACAAGAAGGTGATTCACATCTTCTCCCAGTTGTTTATACATGTAACACTGGGTCACATATGTAATTTTCCTTATGTTTTCTGGCTTTAGGATTGCACCCCTTGACATCATTCTTGTGAGTAGGCATACCTTCTTCGATGCTTCGGGATCCAAACTGATGGATATGGAAATCCCTATCCTCTCTTTTCAACGACCTGTTAAAAAATTTGACCAAGAAGATACCTCTCCCTTCCTTTCCACATCTGTATGTCCTGACTTGATTGCGTAATGCTTTGTTTTTAGTGCATATTCATCGGACTTTGGAGTTCCGTAACCTTCCACTCTTGCAAGTTTCTCCTTAACTTAAGCTCTCATATTACCTCCCTGTTTTGCTCTCTGTATACCTGATAAATTGTTGCTACCTTTTGATTTGATATGCGAAAGTTAAAAGGATTAGTGACACTTAGTTTATCTTCGGCCCACCATCTGTGCATCCAAAAACTGACCCAGTTTAAGTATTTTCGTTGCCAACTTTGAAAGTGACATTTCAGTTGAAATTCATCTATTCCCCATCCACCACCACCCTCACCCCCACACATTGAGTATCATACTTGTTTGCTTTTACTGTCCTCCTTAAGCTTGTTCCTTGTTCCAAACACCCCCCTACCCCAACGACTTCCCAAGTAAAGCTGTATTCAAGACTTTTAAGTGTCTTACTTTGAGCCCTCCACACCAAGTGGTGAAGCCTAACAAGACATGATTCAAGGACTCTTCAAAAACACCATAAAGGATTCTTACAAAGGATCATTCCAAGAGAAGAATCCCTTTCCTTTGTTTTTGCATCGCTTGTTCGTGGCACTACTCACTCGCAGAGCTGCGTATCAATAAAAAGAAAAGCCTTATCGTGACTACTTTACTTAAGCAATTCTTGGTATTGTTATTCTTTTGTAACAACATTTTTGGTTTACCAAATGAAGATCTCTTTGTCCCTTTGCTTGTTTTCCACAAGAAATTCTGTGGACTCTCCATTATACTTAGCTAGTATGGACATCTGCATGTAAAATATTGGAACATTTGAATTTTGATACGAACATTGGACAATTTGACATTGATCATGACTTCATTATCCCTTAATGAAAAGTACCTATGTTGTCACCCCGAGTCTCTTCTCAATTCTTTCGATCACAAGATTCCATGATGAATTTGCCGTGTTTGATGCTCCTAGAGCCTAGAGGTAGTCCTAGAAATTAGTTAAACACTTTTGCTAATTGCTAAATGTTGGTCACCTCTCACTAGAATAATCTTGCACTTCTTCTATCTTGCATCTCCTTGATGCCTTTTCTTACTTCATCAAGAAAAATAAAAAATAAAACATCTTGCACTTTCTTAGGTTGATTTCAATCGTGACATTACTTGAAACTATACTAGGACCTAATTTTGATGGGAAAGATGAAGTATCTCTGCCTCACAAAAATCCAGGGCTTCATCCATGAACAATAGATGAAAAACTCTGGCCTTGCCATCGCTCCTTAAGCCTGCCTTGATGTCACGACCCAATTTTTCCTAGCCGCGATTGGCACCCAACAACCTTTGTGTCAAGCGAACCATAGAATATAACGCTTCATTTGCTCGCAAATCAATATCTAGTCAACATAAAAGATATGGACTGGAATCCTTTACGGACCTATAGAGTCCTCTCTGGTGGTTTCAGGCAATCAGAATTTCTCACTTCCTCTCTTTTTTCTTTCCCTTTCTTTTATTACTCAGCATGGGATGGAAAATAAATGCTATTTCAGATCTGGTGGGAAAGCTTACGACCTTACTGAGAACATCTCAGAGTCGGAAGTTTGGTATGACTGGGTGAAGAGCGCGAGACTCTATGAGAAGGCTAACCTTGAGCAAAGGTGCTTTATTATGGGTTTGCTGAAGACTCAGAGAAGCTAAGAAGGAACATGAGGACGAAGACTTTCAAGTTGTGGAGATGCAGGAATTTTTTGACCAACTTTTATTATTCACAGAAATTTAATAAATATGGAAGGCTCATTTTTGTTGTAGCTGTTAAAGGACAGCAGATCTGTGATCATTATTCTGAAAAATAAATTTGATGAAGGGTGGGGGAGTCTAGCTAAGAAGATTGAAGATTTTATCAGTAGAAAGCCTGGCACTCGAGGTGAATATTTTACAAATAGTGATACAATAGAAAATTTACTAAAAGGGAGGGGAACTTTTTGGAAGCTCTGCGCAATACTATATGGTTCTAGAGGGAGATGCTAAAGGAGACAGAAAACTCTTTGATAAAAACAAGTTCTCACGCTAACGATAGAGACCTCCTATGCAGGTGTATGTCGGGCGATTCTGTGGCGGTTTGAAATTCCCACACACAATGATGTGAGAAATGGGGCATAACAGAGCTAGAACGGAGCCCAAAACATTCAAATGTATGACATAAGAGGGTTCCAATTTCTCTTTGAGTTTCAGTCGAGGAAGGCTGCAGAGCATGTTTTGATGGATGATTGGAGAAGACAAGGATCTTCTTTAAAGCTTGACTGATGGTCTCTGATAAGGGTGTGGTCCACTCGAGCACCGTTTTCAATCGGTTCTGGATCAGGGTCTTAGGTCTACCTTTAAATCTTTGGAACAAAAAGGTGACAAAGGAGATAGAAGATATGTGTGAAGATTTGCTGGCAAATGAGGAGAAAACAGAGCTCAAACCCATTTTAGGTGGTTGTGCATCAGGGTACGAGGTCTAGTTGAGAAAATCCCATAGTTGATGGGATCTTATATACCCCTGGCTGTCTGGTGCGAACCGCCGCCAAGGTTCAGATATGCATTAGAGAGGATGGTGGATTGACATGGAGATGAGGTTGACATGGATGATGCTAAGTTAACCCTAGGAGAGCTGGTGAGAATTCTCGAGAGTGGTGCAGCGGAAAGGAAAGAGGTATCCCTTTTGTCCATCAGACAAAGAACCGATTGATATAAGTAATGGAGCCACTACAAGCAGCCACATGCTAGGCACATGTCCCTCTTTGAATTTGAAATCAGTAGATATACAAGTAGGACCTAGTTTGAAGTTAAACAAAGGGATTGTGATTTGTGGTCTTTTGAGTGACCCGGATTGGGTTCGGTCGATTTTAAAGGAAGGGTTTGGCCCTAATGTTGTTTGGCCTACTCTGGGTCTAGACTCTTCCTTGAAGTCTAGAATTACAGTTATACTTCCTTTCTTGTAGCCAAAATAGCATATGTCTGCCTCGTTCTATCTATGGATTGTTGTTCACCATTGTGCTCTTAATCAATTGGACATTAAGAATGTTTTTCTCCATGGTGATCTTGAGGAAGAAGTCTATATGGAGAAACCACCTGATTTTGTTGCTCAAGGGGAGTCTAGTAGCCTTGTATGTAAGTTGATTGTGCAGGTCACTCAATGGTCTGAAACAGTCTTCTCACGCTTGGTTTAGGAAGCTCGGCATAGTAATTCAGGAGTTGCTTAGGACTCGTAGTGGAGCTGATCCTCTGTGTTTTATTGACATTTTGCATCAAATCAGTATGTCATGAGAGGACCAATGTTATCAAAGGCGAAAAACGCAAAAAGGCTCTAAGGTCTGTTGGGCCTTTAAGGGCAAAGCACAAATAAAGTGTGGACTTAAATGAAAAAAGGCACAAAGGGAGAAAAAAATACAAATATATATGTTTAGTCCAAGACTAATAATTATAAACATGATTGACAAATATATGACCAAAGAAATTGAAAAAAATTATGATAAAGTGAAATATCAATTGTTTATTGTCATTTCTTCAAAAGAGACTCATTGGCAAGGAGAAGTTTGCCTTAGAACCTTGATGACAACACTGAACCACACATAAAGCGAGGCGAAGCACTCAACACTTTTTGAGCCTCGCTTCAGGGCTTAAGCGCGCCTTTTACTACACTGGAGAGGACTAAGCACTTTGAGATTGACTATCTCTTAGTCAGAGAAAAAAATACTCTCAGGAGATATTGTTACTAAAATTGTGAAGTCGAGTGATCAACTTGCAAATATCTTCACCAAGTTCCTTATTGGTCCTCGTATCAATTACATACTACAATGACTTGTATGCATCCGCTTGAGGGGGGAGGGGCGTTACAATAGGAATATGAACAAGAATAGTATATCAAATCCTACTTGGAGTATGAATAGTACATAAAAACCTACTTGGAATAGGAATAGGAATAGGAATAGTATATACAATCCTATTTAGAAAAGGATTGTAATATAGTATCTAGAAATAGGGTCTCAATATAATAATGTAGATACACAATTCAATAATATTCTCCTCCAATATTTCTCACATGAACAAATTAGGTACATCAGATTTATGCTGGTTGTTTTTGAAGCCACTTCTGATTTGAAAGTTAATGGGCGGAAAATCAGTTTATTTCCCATAAAAGAAGTAGCTAACAGTCAGGCTCTGGCTGACATTCTTCGCTGTAGGGTGGATAGATTGCCTACTCTATATTTAGGTATGCCTCTAGGAAGAAGACACAAGGCTGTGGAGATTTGGTTTGGGATGGCATATTGGAGAAGACTGAGAAGAAATTAGCTCAGTGGAAGGCTCAATACTTATCCCTTAAGGGTTAGAATCACCTTAATAAATTCTATTTTGGGTTCTCTCCCTACTTATGTGATGTCTTTATTCCCTATCCCTACTAGTGTGGTGAAGAAGCTTAACAGACTGAAAAGGGATTTTTCATGGAAAGGAAAGGAAGAAGGAAAAGGTTACAATTTAGTGAAATGGGAGAGAGCACAACAAAAACCAGGGTGGACTTGGCCAGTGTTATCAAAAGCTGTAAGTGCAAAAAAATCTCAAGGTCAGTTGGGGCTTTTAGTGCAAAGCGTAAATAAAGTGTGGACTTTAACGAAAAAAGGCACAAACAGGGAAAAAATATAAAATATATATGTTTCGTCCAAGACTAATAATTATAAGAACGAATGACAAATATATGGACAATGAAATTAAAAAATATCGATAAAGTGAAATATTAATTTTTTTAGTGTAGCATCTTCATGATACGCACAACAGCAAGAAAAAGTATATCTTAGAGCCTTGATAACGACACAAAACCGCACATTAAGCAAGGCGAATCACTCAACATGTTTTGAGCATCGCTTCAGGGATTCCTTTGGCAATACTGGTCTTGGCCTTAGAAACCTAAAAATACAAGCAATTGTCTTTTGATGAAGTGGTTATGGAGATTCAGTGGAGAGGAATTAACTCTGTGGATGGGTGTTATCCTGCATTAATTTCTCCAAACCAGTCCTTGGTGCTCTAATGAGGTTGATACCACTTATTGAGTGGGAGTTTGGAGATCAATCAGAGCTCTATGGTCAAAACTGCAGGGGAATACTAGCATTAAAGTGGGAAATGACACTAAAACTATGTTTTTGAAGGATAAATGGATCGGTCAAACTCCTTTACAGGTTTCTTTTCCTGATTTATTTGTGCTGTGCACCAATCCTGATGCCACTATCAATGATTGCTGGTCAAGGCTGGAATTTGTCTTTCTAGAGGCACTTGACTGACTGGAAAGGGGAAGGTCTTCTAAAAGACTAAAAGAGATTGAGGTTTTTCCTGGCACAACTACTGAACCAGATTCATTGAGATGGGGACATGCCATGGATGGATTTTTTTCGGTTAGCAGGATCTATAAGGAGGAGAACGGAGTAGAGGGGTTGGGGGGGGGGGGGTTGCACAAGGGTTTGGAGGAATAGCTGGAAAAGTTCGGCACCAACAAAAGTGAAATCCTTCACATGGCTGATGGCTAATAGGGCATGTCTCACAAATGAAGTTTCATAGAAGAAAGGGCTGCCATTAGTAACCAGTTTTTTTTGTGCATTGAAACTGGTGAAACCAACAATCACCTTTTCTTGCATTGCAAATTCATAACTCAACTCTGGAACTTGTTCTTTAGTTTCACAGAGATCAAGTGGTCAATGGCTGAACATACTGCAGTCTTGATGAGCTACTGAATTAGAAGAGGGGTAGCAAGAGTCAGAAAAAGTGGTGGAGGATAATACCTTCCTGCATTTGGTGGGCAGTATGAAAGGAGAGAAATGGTAGATACTTTGAAGATAAAATTAAGTCCATTCATGATGAGACTTTAACCCACTCTAACACCCCCTGCACGCTCATGTCCAACTAGAGCGTGGACCGGGAAGCCAAATGGGGATGAACCTGGTTCTGATACCATCTAACAATGTGGATCTATCCCACATTGGTTGGAGAATGGACTGGCGGTTCCTTATATGGACTTGACAATCCCCCGCTCATGAGATACCTTTTGGGGTTGAGTTAGACTAAAGATCCATTTTTTAACAAGTTGCTTGAATGTTGACACAACCAGGTTGTGAACAAGATGATTTGGAGCACTGTACCTTCATGCATCATGTGGAACATATGGCTAGAAAGAAATAGGAGACTTTTTGATGATAAAAAGCTTCACATTTCTTGTATTAAGAATTTTTGTAAAGGTTATACTTTTGGTGTAGGAGTAGTTTGATTGATAACATGTCCCAGTTTGAGTTTCTGTGAATTTACTTTTTGTCTGGTTTTCTTGTAATTTTGGTACCTTCTTAGTACTTTTTCATTAATTGAATTACCTTGCCTTATCAAAAAATGTGGAAGGTTTCATTGGCATTTGAGAAGTTCATAGTTGCATAGAATCTAGGTTGTCTTTCTCAAGAAATAAAAAAGAAAAGAATTCAGGTTGTGAGATTGGGATGGTGCATAAACTTAATACAGTTTGTCAAGCAGAACCAAAGACTTGTTGTAAAGCACCAATTACCTTTGGCAAGGTTGGTTTGCAGAAAATCCTTCCATCCTTACTTAGTAGTTGTCAATAGAATGGGAACATATCTGAATTTGATAAATTTAGGAAAACCGAAATCATATTTATTCTTTACAGTTCCTGTTCCAATAATTCTTCAACCTAAACAGGATGTTATGTCATCTGTGAGTTATACCCAAAACTACACCTATTGAACAGATACATCATACCAAACTGCTAATGTCTGTCGGTAAAGCTCTTTAAAATGAAAGCTTAAAAGTAACAATATCCAATTTTTAAGTCATAAATAGACATTGATAAAGTAGCAGGTCTCATTTTAATGCAATCTTGCTGCAGTATTTTTCTATTTACTAGTAATTATCAGTGGATGCAGTACAATTACTAAAGCATATAGGTCTTTTGAGTTTGATAACATATTTTTCCTACTTTATTTTTCTCCTATCTTTGAATATGAAGGGATTGGGGAGGGAGAAAGGAACATGAACAGAAGTTGATTACTGCTGATTTAGCATCAACTTGATTGAGCAAGCGGATAGTGGTTTAGAGTGTTACATTTGCTATGTTCTGTTATAGGATGTGATGAAATGACTCCCCATCCCTCTCCTTGGAACAGGTCTCGCTTATCATGATAATTATCATGAGTTCTGTCGGCTTCTTGGACGTTTTAAAGTCAATTATCAGGTATGAAGCCTTTTCCCCGTGACCTTTTTTCTTCTTGATAATATGAAAAGGTAGTGTTACGCATCGACATTGATTTAAATTCTTTTTCTAGGGATTTGTATAAGCTAACTTAAGGTGTTGTTTTTGGTGTACATAGTTAACTTTAATAATGTATGTATAACTCTAAGGTGCGTTTGGCCCCAAATAGTTTTTGGGAAAAACTTGGGAACTAGTGTTTGACCATATAATTTGCCATTACTTGACAAATATATTTGGCAAACATGCCAAGTTCCTAAGTTGTAGAAAAAAGTAGAACTTGAGCCAAATTCTAATATTTGAGAAGTTTTAAAAATTTAAAAATTACCCGAAACTTTTATATTTTATAAAAACACCCATCATTTATTAATTTCAACTAATATTTATCTACCAATTTACTCCATTATTTGGCCAACCAACACCATTAAATAACATATTTATCTATTAATAAAAATGAAAGCTTGTCGGAAAGAGATTGTTCTTAGAATTTGGGAAGATTTTATAAAAGAAAAGTTTGTTATTATCTCATCTGGAAAAGAATAGTTTGAGTGATAAAATTGGGAAAAAAGAACAATTTATTTTTAATTCTATTAATGTATTGCTCTTGCCCATATTGTTATATTTTTGTTGTTGATTGTTATCAATTATGTTATAAGGTTTTTTTTTGATGGAACATGTTCATTATAAAATAATAACACAAAATTATGAGTATATTAAATAATTTTTAGAACTTACGGGTACAAAATAATATTTTTGAAACAGCCAAATATTTTTGGGAAAATTTGTGGCCAAACACATAGTGAAGCTTCACCAAGACTTCACCCAAAAATAACTTGCCAAGAATATTTGGAAATTTGGGGCCAAATGCTAGCTAAGATTGTGTTCTCTTGGTTTTCTCCATGATGCATTTTTAGCTGAGATAAAATTTTGAAATTGTATCTTGTAAATTTTGGAATTTCCTTTGCGTATATCCATGTTTGTTTAGAGTTGTGATTAAGAGAAGCGAGGAAATTTTCATTAGGTTAGTATTTTAAAGCCAGGAACGACCTAAATTCATCAAAAGGGATTCAATCAAATCCAGTTCATCGAAAACTTTTACTATTTATATTTGTACTTAATTTTTTTTAAGGTCTACTTATAGTACATGTCAAATCCGCTTGACAATACAATGATGTTAGGGTAGTGGTCAAACAGGTTAAGATCAAAAGGTCGCATCTTTCTAGGTTTTGTTTTGCATCACATGTTTAATTTTTTATATGGAAGGCTCCAAAACACTTTTGTTTGTTTTAAAGAAAGGGTTTGAACTTTGTACTCTTCACTCCTGTTGTTGCACCTCTACTCTCACCTCCTTTTCTGCGTCACTACCTGCGGTTGCTCCTTGGCTCCTCCTCCAATGTTGGCCAGTCAGGTGCCAGCACTCTTCATCAGTCCGATGTTCACGGAATAAGTAACACAACCTATGTGTTAAAGAAAAGCCCTTTGTTATATATATCAATAACTGTCAAGGGCCACGGAAAATGAGATATTTCATTGTGGGGTCTTAGCCTCTTACTTGAATGAAGCAGAAACTACTTGTATTTGCATGTGAGTTGATAAAGGGATCAGAATTTTTCAGCGGGTAATGGATACAAATCCTGGAGGCTAAGGAATAATTACCAAGGCCTTGAAAAATCTAATAAATTTGAAGTTTGTAGCTACTCTGCTAGACGTCCAATTTCTTGTTCATCATTGATAATTAGGAGTTTAATCTGTATATAAATGAAATAACATAAAAAATGTTGTAAGAGTTGAAATGGAAAAAAGTATTTAATATGAGCTAATTGGCTGTGCAAACCCAAAATGTTAACCCGGGTTAGGGCAATGGGAGGGGACTCTGAACACTTTCTGATCATGGTGAGGTTACAACAGGGATCATCCCTTAGCCCGTTCCTATTTTCCTTAGTGATGGACAAATTGACACGTCATATTCAAGGGAGGTGCCATGATGTATGTTATTTGCAGATGACATAATAATGATTGACGAGACGACCGGTGGAGTTAACAACATGCTCCAGAATCTAAAAGTTTCAGGTTAAGCGGGACTAAAACAGAGTACCTGATAAGAATTGGGTTACTTGAAAGAAACAAGAAAACAACGCGCTAGCGAAAGTATGAAGATCAAAGATGGAATTTAAAGATATGCAAAATTCTAGAATAAGATTCCCAAATTTCAAGATTAAGTGCTACCTGGTACCTGTTGCTGATGGGAGGTGGTAGGTATCCTGTGGATTTAGTCGAGGTGTGCGAAAGCTGATCGGGACATCACAGTCATAAAAAAAAAGATTAAATGCTAAGAACCATAACTGATCTTAGTATTCAAAATTAGTGAATTAAAATTAGATATGATACTAATATATTCAATTCAAGAACATACATCAAAAGGTGATCTAGACCCGATTTCAGAGAAATTAGAGACAATAATTATTATAAGATTAATTACTTTCCTTAATTAACTTTAATATAAATCAAAGATATCAACTTACGAATTAATGTTACCTCTTAAAGAATTGTTCTTATAAGGTTATATGACAAATTCATAGTCACCACAGACAAAAGTGTAAAGAACATAAACCTCTCAAATAATATTTATAATAATCTTGTTCTTAAAAATTACAAAATCCACCCCTATATATCGGGGAAACCTATCCTAAATAGCATGGTTTTTCGTATCCTACTTTTATGAAAATAATAAATACTAAAATCAAACTAGAAAACTTTAAACTAGGAAATCAGGTAAAAATAATACCAAAATTCTTCCCAAAACTACCTAATAGAAATAAGGAAAGTAAGTGCCAAATTAGCACCAAAATCGAAGCAACTTTTCAACATGTTTGGGCATGAACTTCAGCTTGCCTTAGGCTTGATTTTCATTCCTCTTTGATTCCACGTGGGGTTGATTTTCAGCCCCCTTGACTCCACGTGGGTTGATTTTCAGCCCTCTTGAGTCCATATGGGGTTGAATTTCAGTCCCCTTTTGGGCTCTATGTAACCTAATTTTCGGCTCCATGTGGTCTCTATCTTTCTCCTATTAGACTTGTACTTGGATCATGAAATATGTATATTATTTAGCCCATTCTGTTCCTCAATTATTTGACTTGTTCTTGGGTTCTTCTTCCACGATAAGCATCTTCTTGATTTCTCATTGAAACCTGTCAACCTTTGATAGAGGTATGCCACCATGGATGCTATTAGGACCCAGAGTGCAAATTCAGTGGCATAATGCGTGAGGCGGGGGTGCAAGTGAAGATCAATGCACAAGTCATACCAAAGAGAAGAAGCTTCAAGTATCTTGGTTCCATAATCTAGGGGGACAGGTAGATTGACGATGATGTCGCACATCGTATTGGAGCGGGTCGGTGAAATAGAGGCTTGCCTCTAGGGTATTGTGCGATAAGAATGTGTCACCAAGGCTTAAAAGTAAGTTGTACAGTGTGGAGGTTATACCAATATTGTTGTATGGGGTAAAGTGTTGGCCTATCAAGAACATCCACGTTTAGACGGTGAAGGTAGCGCAGATGACGATGCTTACATGGATGTGTGGGCATGCAAGGATAAATATGATTTGGAATGAAGTTATATGGGCAAGATGGGAGTGGTCTCCGTGATGGACAAGATGAGAGAAGCGAGGTTGAGATGGTTCTTGCATGTGAAGTGGAGGTGCAAAAATGCGCTAGTAAAGTGGTGTGAGAGGTTGGTTGTAGCAGATTAGGATAGGTAGAAGTAAGTCGAAAAACAACTCGCGAGTTAGATACGACATGTCACTTGCCGAAATCATTTCCAATCGGCATAATAACACTCGATAGAACCATTTTTCTATTGGCACAATACTACTCGCCATAATCATCTTCCATCGGCATAATAAAAATATGAGTTTCACAAATAACTCAATGGGCAATACCAACCAATAATTGTCATACAACAACAAGAGTGGTATGAATATGCGTGTACAAATATAAATAACATCAATTCATCAATTGATCCTACAACCAAGGATCATTAAGTCACAATCAAGTTCACGTAATTCACAAGTCTCAAAATTTCAATTATATCACAACTCATATCAACCAATAATCAATTCGAGTAAATTTTTCATAGTATGGCACTGGTACCCACATAAATATTAGTTATCTCATTTATACAGGACTCCCTTATTACCCATTACCCTTAAATTCATCTAATACCAAAACTAACACTTTTAAAGAATTAGAAAACTCTACTTGCCTCAAATCGAAGCCCAAGTGTCAAATTATGAACTTTCCCTTCCGTAATGCTTTCGAATTATCAAAATCTATCAAATACATAATCCTCAAAAGAATATGAATCCAATGACACCCATATTGCTCTATTTATTTTTAACTCGAAAAATTGAGTCAAATAGCCACCTTGAGTCCTCGGAGTTAAATCTGAAATTTTCTTTCATATTATGTTTACATATAATAAATTGAACTAACACATCAAATTTCAGCTAAAACGGGTTGTTTTTCGACCCCAAATCAAGATTCTTACTTTAAGAACCTTAGGGGTCGTTTGGTGTGAAGGATAACACCAAATAGTCCTGAGATTAAATTATGGTGCCACTTAATTTGTTGTTTAGTTGGCAAATTCGAAATAACTTATCTCGGGATTCATATTTACTACTGGGATAAGTTATCCCTTTCCTTGGGTGGTATAATTATCCCAAGATAAAATAGAGAATATGTCAAAACATATCTCTTTAAATCTTTTTTATACATCACTTTTCACATTCATGTATATTCACATTATTTTTAATACTATGCATAATAACATTCACAATCTTCACTACTCCTTATTTTATGATAATTCTTCATATTTTTCTATTAAATAATTATACTATATAAATATAATTTTTATTTATTAATTTATTTTGACTATTCTTATGTTTATTTATATATTGATTTCTCTACTACTAAATTACATATTTTTAATTATATATTCAATTAAAATGAAAATTTTAATATTTTATAATTTAATAGTGATTTGTGCTTAAATGAAGTGCATAAATAATAAATCCTCTTTTACTTTAACAAATTTAAATGAAAGTTTTATCTTTAAATACATATGGTACCATCATGGGAATGCATACACAAAAATATTTAAGTGAACTAAGATGAAAGTTTTATTTTTAAGAATGAATAACTAAAACTTACAAAGAAAATATAAAAAACTAAAAAAGGTGAAGGGTATTTTTGTAAACAAACAACTTGTTCTTAAAATTTATGCAATGCATATTATTTTGAATACAATAAACCAAACAATCAATAAAGAAATAATCTCAGCATAATTTATCCCATCATAACTTGTATTCAAACCAAACGACCCCTTAGGGTTATAATTTCTCAATTCTCAAAATTTTCCCATGTTTCTACCACAAAAATTGCCGATAATCATTAAATAATCTCAAAGAAAAGTTTAGGATCATTACTTTTATGCTTTGAGATGAAAATCTTATTTTTCTCTTCTCTTTTCCTCTCTTTTTCTCCTTTCCTTTTCTTTTACTTCTATTGCGTTTCTCTAATCTGTTCGTGCGTTTGCTTCTTTGTTTATTAATTTTTGCCAGCACGTTGGTAGATCTTCTTTTCCTTATTGAATTGGGCATTATCCCTTTTTACTTTCTTTTCTTTTTTCTTTCCTTTATGGCTTTGCCCTTTTTTTTAAAAAAAATATCATTGAATTCCTTTTTTTTCCTATTATTTGTTAAAGACCAAATAATCCTTAATTTAATTTAGGTTATTACATTCTCCCACACTTAAAATAATGTTCGTCCTTAAATGTGGCCAAAACTTTTCCGAAGTGTCAAGATATGAACACTCTCTACGCACGTCTTGCTTGTACTCTCAAGTTGAACTTTTTTCTTCGAATCACATTTGATCATCTCGAAAATCATGTCACCCATCCCTTCAAGTCATAAATCACAAATAAAAGCTACGAGAAGAGTTAAAATGGAAAAAATTCACAAAACAACTAGGAGGGTCTTAACAGTTGCGAAATGATATTTTGAAAATATAATTAAGGAAATAAAAGTGTGCTCTCTAACAACTTAATATTTGTAGATGAGATGGTTATACATTTGTAAAATATTTTTTATATGCTAGCTTATTTGAGATTATGTAGTGTTTCTTTGTGAATAACTATATAATCTTTAAACTTTGCTTATGTATTATGTAATAAAATATTTTATGACATTTTTTTTACCTATCATAAAAATGTGATAAAATAAATAAGTGCATACTAATTACAATAGTATAAGATAAAAACTAATAGGGTTAATTTCAGAAACCTTTGTCCAAATTTGACTTTGAAACAATGACTTATCTTGTAGTTTACAATATTATGATTGCCCCCCTATCTTGATTTATATTGTTACAATTGTTTTTATCTTAAAAAGGGCCGCCAATGCACTAAGCTCCCACTATGCACGAGGTTCGTGGAAGATCCGAATCACAAGGGTCTATTGTACGCTACCTTATCCTGCATTTTTGCAAGATGTTATTCCACAAGATTATGTTTTCACAACGAACCCATGACCTCCTCGTCACATGAAAAACAACTTTACCAATTACACCACCTTCAAAAACGTCTAGAATTTAAATAATTTTCCCTTTCCGACATTATATTTATTATAAAAGTAATAAAATTATGAATATGTTTTTAAAAACAAATCTTTCGAGCGAAAAACTTGATTTCCCTATGTTCCAAGAATGCCTTAGCCGCCATCCCTCTTTAGTTCTGTTTGCAAACAATAGGTTTTGCGTTTCTCTACGTTTCAAATCATCTATTCAATTTTCATTAACAATGTTGTCTTTGCTATAAATCCTGTATGTGTAACATATATGCGAATGGATGATCAATATTGGCAAGCTAGTGACTTGGAACAAGTTCTTAAATCTGATCTCCTGCAAGTGGATTAAGGATTTCTGAAATCTGTTCTCATTGTAACTTATTATGCCAGTAAAAAACCATTGTATCTTTGTATTTTTTATGCATAAATTTATTTACTTCCGAGACTGAATAACAATTTCTTGTTTGATTTGTAAAGTAAAGCACATAAAATCCCAATTATTGTGGCAAGAAATATTGATGATGCTTCAGATACTTGTTAAGCACTAGAGGTGACACACATAATGTTGGTTGTTAATACTGTATTAATTTCATATCAATGTTTAGCATAAATAGAATATATGGAGATGATCGCATTCATTAATTAAAACTACAAAAAGATAGCTTGAAATATTAAATTATATTATTATTCCAAAGTAAAAATGTTAGCTATTGTTACAATCAAATTAAAATGCGGGAGGTATGCGTAAAAATGCAAACTACAATGGAAGACAGTGTTATGAACCCAAACCTGGAAAGAGGTCTCTGAAATTACGCAAACTAATAATTAGAAAATTTGAAGCAATAGATGAATATTTTAATTGCCTAAAGATTGAGATTTATTAATTAAATATTTAAATTTGTTAATGATTTTTCTGCTTAGGGTTTTAGCAAGTACTTTAATCTTGCCAAGATTTGTGAATTAATAATATTAAGACAATCCAAGAGAAGATATAAAGTAGGTTTAGTTTATAATTTTGAGATTACCGTAGTACCAATTGGACCAGAGACATTGTTTGAAAAAGAACTTCATTTAAGGTGAAATAAATATAATGTTGTTTTTACTTCCATTTATATTAAAAATTAAAGACATAATTATATCAGTCAATACAATTTTGGTATTGAAGTAGCTGTTAGTATGTAGTATGAAGACGAAGAATCTTGTATTAGTAAACCATTTTTAGGTCCATAACCTGAACCAAGTTGGTATAGCCAATTCCTCGATATTGGTTGACCATATTGAAGTCTTCATTATGATATACTCATGAATAATTTGCTCGCTCTTAAATTTGCTTCTCATTGACATGGGCATTGCAGAATCTACCATTTGTCTCAAGTCTGACCAGCCTGGATATTTTGTCTTCCTTTTCTTTCAGTGTGTTTGATGTGACTTCTTTATGTGGTTTTGATACTTCTATTGCAGTTATCGGAGCTTGTCAATGTGGAAAGTTATGGCGACTGGATACGTCTGGTTGCTGAATTTACTTTAAGATCTTTGCAGTCTTGGCAGGTTATCTCTTTGATGACTGGATTCAAGAATAGCCTTTGGTCATTAACTTTTAGCTCTGTTTTCGCGAAATTTCTGATTTTTTTGGCCATGATCAGTGGGCTAGCAGCAGTGTTTACTACCTTCTTGGGCTGTGGTCTAGATTAGTTTCGTCTGTTCCATATTTGAAGGGAGACACACCAAGCCTGCTTAGTGATTTTGTGCCAGAGATTGTCAAAAGTTTTATCACATCTCGATTTGGTTCCTTTCAGGTTTCACTGAATCGATTTTGCATGTGAGGTTGTATCAAGAGTTATCATATTAAGTTGTGGCTTTTGATTTACTTTCCGTTATGTTTTGTGTTGCAGGGTGAAGTCTCTGATCTCTCAGAAAACCCTCTTGACAATGTTGAACTTCTTCAAGATCAGCTGGATTGCCTTCCTAATCTTTGCAGATTTCAGGTTCAGACTCTAAAATATTGACACTTCAAAAGATTATCAAAATGTTCTCAAAGTTGTTCGACTTTCTGTTTAATTTTTTAGTTCAGACTGCTCAGTATATGTTTCCAGTGTTGGTTTTTGACTTACTGAATTTGCTGAATTCGGTTTTGTTCGATACAGTATGAGAGCTGTAGCTCATACATTATGCAGATTACTGATCCTTTGCTTCAGATGTATATGGTATGCTTAGATCGTCATCTAATAATTTATAAGAGTTGAAGGCTCAATGGCGCTTATGTGTTTCCAGTGATACATTTGTTTCTGTTTGAAACAGGAATCTGCTGATCCCCAGGTTCTTACAGTGGTGGAAACAAAATTTGCTTGGATAGTTCACATTATTGCAGCTATTGTTAAGACTAAGCTGCTTAGTGGAAACAGGTATTGTCAGCTTATTTGCTTGTTTTAACTGTGTTGTGAAATTTCTAGGTTCACCATTCACCTAATTTTCTTTCATGTATATTTCCACTTTCAGTGGCGAATCTCAAGAAATCCATGATGCAGAACTTTCAGCACGTGTACTGCAGCTGATAAATGTTACTGATAATGGTTTACGCAGTCAGGTTCACTCAAATTTCCTCCTGATACTTTGGCAATATAGCATTAAAATGTAGAGAAGTTATTTTGTCTTGTTCAGCTGAATTAAATGAAGGTGTAACTCTATTGTGTATTGTATTCGCTGTTTTTTCCTTAGTAACTTGATCAAATTTGCATAAATTGGGTGAAATTTTTGGTACTCACGTATCGTTTTTGTCATTCTTCATATAATGCAGAGATATGCAGAAACAAGCAAACAACGCCTTGATCAAGCTATTCTTGTGTTCTTCCAGAACTTCAGAAAGTCGTATGTTGGAGATCAGGCAATACATTCATCTAAGGTACATAATTGAAATTTGTTTGCTATCTTACCCAAGTGCAAAACTTCCTATTTCATTTCTTACTGGGTATTTAATCCATTTATTCCTCTACAGCAACTATATACTAAACTGGCTGAGCTTCTTGGGCTCCATGATCATATGCTTATATTGAATCTCATTGTTGGGAAGATAGCAACCAATCTTAAGTTTTACAGAGAGGTAATTGTAATAGTAGATTTCTTGTGATTTTTTCGATGAACGTGAGTCATTATTTCTCTTCTTTTTCATTAGAGCGATGAAGTTATCAGTCAAACATTAAATCTCATGTTGGAAATGGCGTCTGGGCAAGTATCATCTTACTATTCTTCTCAACATTTTTGCTATTATTTGAATTGAGGACATTTCCTGGCTCTTTGTAATTAGTTTAAGTTTCTTGAATTGACAGATATATGACTGCAAAACTTCTGGTAAAGTTGGATACTACTCAATTAATAATCTCCAATCGGAATGTAAGTATTGTGTGTAACTGTGGTATATTTCTCTCTTATCAAGTTGTTCCTAAACATTTGAGGCTTTGGTCTGATACTTTAAATTCTGCATATTTAGAGGGAAGAATTCCCCTTTTTGGGGGACTACAGATGCTCTCGTAGTAGGACTACCTTCTACTATATTATTGGCTTGTTGATCTTCATGGAAGATAGCTTTTTGAAATTTAAAGCATCAATGGATCCACTTATGCAGGTATTCATGTTTTTGGGACAGTGATTAAAGTAACATTCATATTTGTCTTACCTTGAATAATATGCGAAATGTTGTTTCCCCTCAGATTTCTTTTTGTTTAATTGCACCACAAATTGCTCAACTCTCTTTTTCATGAATTAATTGCTCCTAGTAATTTATTTTAGTTTTAAAATTCAGAAGCTTTACTTATGTTTCTGCTCCTCACTCTGATAATTTGAGTTTAATGATGCACTAAAAGGTCTTGCTGAGTTTGGAATTGATACCAGATGCCTTGTTTCACACTGATGATGTTAAACAAGCATTAATTGGGTTGATGAGGGATCTTAGAGGAATTGCAATGGCTACAAATAGGTTAGTAGCATGGTCAATATCATAATTTTCTGTTGAGGAACAAGGCTTGAATATTTTAATTTTTTCTTTGTTCTCCTATTCCTACCATTCAACAGCCGAAGGACATACGGTTTCGTATTTGATTGGTTATATCCAGCACATATCCCTCTTCTTCTCAAGGCCATAACAATATGGGCAGACACTCCTGAGGTGAGACTTAATCCACAACTTGACATACTGCTCTGGTGATTACATAAGTTCGTCCATAATTGGTTATAGTTGCACCCCTTCAACCCCTCCTCCTACCTCACCATGGTTCTCTTATCATCATCAAAGTTGTGTGCCTACAGTTGTCATATATTCTTGCTTGGTCTGGTAAACAGTCTCTCTACCCACAAAGGTAGGGTAAGGTCTGCATACAACCTACCCTCCACAGGCCTCACTTGTGGGATTTCACTGGGTATGTTGTATTCTTGCTTGATAACAGAACACTTAATTCTAGAGGTTTTCTGTGTTTTGAAAAACAAATGCTTAACAGATGTCAAATATTTGTAATGATTCAACTGGTGAAAGTAATTTTTTGGACTTATCATGTACACATGCAGTGCCTTGTGGTAAGCAGTTGAAGTGTACTACTCCATTAAATCCTTTTAGGGTTTAATTGTCCTTCAAAGAGCGGTAGAGTTAGCTCAGAGTTCAAGGGTGTTTTGAAGTTAAAAAGCTACCAGGCACAATTCTTGGGGGGGGGGTCTCTTTTTTCCGGTGATCGTAGTTTCTTTCCGACATCCTTACAGTTTGTTTACTAATCATCTCTCTGTGATTAATCTATATCTTTTATGGGGGGAAACAGAATTTATGGTGCTTTGGGATTTAAGTCATATGATATCACCAGACTCATCGCCAGAGCTGAAGTCTTGTTTGAGTGGGTAGAACAAAGTAGAAATTTGATGCACAGCTGGGAAACCATGGAATGGTTGGTGTTTGTGTTATGGGAGGCATCAAAAGATTCTGGTACTTGCACTAGAAGGTTGAAACTAAATGAACAGCGGGTGAACTTTTTCTGCTCAAGAAAAAAACAGAAAATTTGGAAGATTTATCAGCATACTGACAGTGCAAGATGAAAATAGATCTGTCATTATTATTCCTCAGATTGCATTCAATGCTGGGTGCTGCAACATAACATTTTAGATTGACAACTTCATTAAAGAATACAAAGGAGCCTTTATTACAAACATTCCTAGGAAGGCTGACCTAAAGATCCGTTGTGCAGACTCACTTAGGGCTAGCATGTGGTAGACAAAGCTGACGCTCGAATGAACTCCAGCAACAACACTACCATCTCTTGAGGAGCTATGAACTATGAAAATGGCTTGCTAAGCAGGTGTGTTGTTGGGAGTTTCAATCTAGATCTGAAGGAGAAATCAACGCTAGCAGAGATACGGAGGTGGTCGGTGTACATCTGGAAGAATGTTTTTGGAGTGAACATATATGCAATGGGTGGTTGATCCTTTTTATTCGAATTCCCAAATGAACACATGCCAGAACACATTGTACAGGGGGAATGGTGCTGGAAAAATCTGAAAGATTAATCTGGGATGGTGGTTTCCGATGGCTGGATGCTGCTTCTACATCCAACATAAGGCTTCGACAGGGGTCTTCCTCTACACTTCTGGACAGATAAAATTTTCAGAACCATCGGCCAAAGTGCCAATGAACCGGGTTCCACTTATGCAAAAATTGGGCTCCTGTTTGGACGCACATGCAAACTTAAATAAGGGAGCCAAGGACCCAATTTTAAAAGCAGGCCGACTTTATTTGCTGAGGCCCACCCATCCCTTTAATCCAAATAAGGTGGATGTGCAGAGCCGTATTCAATAGGACGCAGTGTTGGTGGTGATCAAAGTTAACTGTTTAGACACCAGTTTCCTCAATAGCCACTCTGGAAATTTGCCTACTCAAGAATCAGAAGATAATAACCCCAAAAAGTGAATGACAGGGGGAACCTTGAAGAAGGGGATGATTACAAAGATGCAATGACAAATAAAGAAGGGGAAGGAGCACGGATTGACAGTAACAGAGATCAACAAGACATGCAAATGGTCGAGTCAATTGAAGCTGTGCCATGGACAATAGAGAATGCTGAACCTTTAAATTTTAAAACATCAATATGAAGAGATAGATGGGGAGATAGACGCATCACTGTGGGTTCATCGAATTGTAATAAAACTGAGAAAAAAGTTTGGGATTGAATTCTAGGGATGTTAAAAGGAGGCTTTGGCACTTTTCATGAAGTTTGTTAGCACAAGGCAAGGAAATAAGCTCAAACCTGAGCCAGCGCCTATGGCAACTCAAAAATTAAAGGCCTACAAGAACTGAAAGGGTTGGTAATTGACATGAAATATCAAAGTACGGGGGAAAGAAATAGGGGGAAGGAGTCTTCTAATGGGATATGATGAATGTCAAAATAATATCCTGGAATGTGAGGGGGTTAAATTGCAGGGAGAAGAGAAGGGTGGTTAATAGTCTAATCTAAAATGGAAGGCAAATGTATTCTGTTTCCAGGAAACAAAGTTAGAAGGGAATAATAGGGAGATAATCAAGCAATTATGGGGGAATAGAGGAGTTAGATATGGGCAATTGAAGGATAGTGGGATTAGGGGAGGCATCCTAATACGTGGAAAAACATGTTTTGGGAAGGGAAGATGGTGGAAAGAGGATCTTACACTTTGACATGCTGGTTTAACTCAAGGTCTCAGGATTTCAAATTGTACATGAGAGGAGTTTATGCTCCAAACTGTAACAAGGAAACAACAAGAAGTTTGGTGAAGATTGGGGGCTGCAAAGGGACTGTTCACAGGGCCTTGGGTGATAGAGGAGGATTTAAATAGTCATATTTGCTTCAGAAAAGAGGAATTGTACCAGAAACTCTAAATATATGAATGAATTTTCGGATTTTGTTGATGATATGGAGTTGATTGATCCCCAGGATTGGGAGGCTCCACATGGACCAGGGGGAATAACCTGGACACATCCTCCTGGATTGATTGAATTCTACTCTACAAAATTGAATGATACGTTCACCAGGATCAAGCAAGAGGTTCTTCCTAGAATCAGCTCTGACCACATCCCAATTATGTCATCATTGACAGATGGGAGCATACCAAGTCTTATTTCAAGTTTGAAAGTTCGTGGCTGGAAACTGAAGGGTTTTATGTGGGAGTGAATAGTTGGTGGAGTTCTTACACGTGAATTTGGAGAAAGGGAAGAATCTAATCCTAAGTCAAATTGTTGACTTGGATAATATTCAACTACACGGATGTTTAAATAATGAAGAGGTCATAAGGAAAGCAAGTCTGTTTATAGAATTTGAAGATTATGCAAAATAAAGAGAGACAGCAGGGAGAACAAAGATCCAGAACACCGTGGATAAAACAGGGCAATAAAAATATAAAGTTCTTTCAATAAATTGCTAATGCTCATAAGAGGAATAATCATATTGATCAATCGGTGGTGAAAGATTCCTGCACAAGCTAGTAGATTCACAAAAGATGGCATTCATCAGAGGAAGGCAAATTACAGATGCTGTATTGATTGCTAATGAATGTATAGACTCCATACTAAAGGAAAGAAAACCAGAAATCACATGCAAGTTAGATATTGAGAAACCCTATGATCATGTAAGCTGGAAATTTTTGTTGGGAATTCCGCAGAAGATGGGGTTTGGAGGCAAATGGATTAGGTGGGTGAAATCCTATTTAAGCACCGTCATTTTTTTCATCTAGATAAATGGATCACCTAAAGGCTTTTATTCATGTCAGAGAGGGTTATGACAAAGCGATCCATTGTCACCTTTCTTAGAGTCTGTTTGGATGGGTTTACATCTTATGACCTATAAGTCAAAAGCCATAAGTTAGGAATCATAACTTGTGACTTTTGGCTTATTTTGTTATTTTGGCTTTAAAAAGTCTTAACTTATGGATTGTGGATTATTTTTGTTATTTTTGCTTAAAAACGAGTGCTTAAAAACACTTCTTTTTTATCTACCCAAACACTACAAAAGTGCATAAAAGCTATTTTAGCTTAAAAGCATCTAAAATAAGTCAGTCCAAACAGGCTCTTACTGAAGGCTGCACACAGAAATGGCTGGATTAGAGGATTAATGTGGCGAAGGATCAGATAAATAGAGTAGAAGTTAAACAACTTTAGTATGCAGCTGATACTTTGATCTTTTGTGATGCAGAGGAGAGACAATTAATGTATCTAAGAATTGTTCTTATTCTTTTTGAAGTTGCTTCAGGCCCTCATGTTAACCGGAGGGAAAATCCATTTTATTCAGTGAATGAGGATACAGATATGCAGCAGCTTGCTGGAGTTCTAGGTGGAGAGATAGGGATAGGGAGCATCCTACTATATACTAGGAATACCCTTGGAGCATAAAGCAAGTCCAAAGATGTTTGGACTGGTGTTTTGGGAAGATTTGAGAAAATGCTGACCAGGTGTAAATCAGCGAATCACAGTACCTTTCTCTGGGAGGCAGACTAGTCCTGATCAACCTTGTCTTAGATGCTCTAACTACTTGATGTCTTTGTTCCCTCTTCCTAGAAATGTGGAGAAAAGAATGGATGCCCTCAGAAGGAATTTCTTATGGCAAGGAAGCATGGAGAGGAAAGCTTTTCCTTTGGTCAAATGGGAAATTTTATATATTTCAGAGAAACAAGAAGGAATTGGAATCAGAAACTTGAGAAAACAAAACAAAAGTATCCCGATGAAATGGCTTTGGAGATTTCCAAAGGAGGAACAAACACTTTAGGGCACTGTGATTAGGGCTAAATATAGGAAAGAGGGCTTTTGGGAGACTAGAGGGGTAAAAACATCCTTATGGAACTAGTCTGTGTGAAATCCATTAGAAACTTGTGGTCTTGTTTCTCAGAAAAACTTAGCTATAATGTGAAGGGTGGAAGGAGGAGGATATTGTTTTGGGAGGATATCTGGTTGGGGATTGGAAGTCTTAAATCAGCATTAAGAAGCTATATTAAATGAAGTTTGGTCAACACAGGATGGAAGCTTGCTGCAGGAGTTGGAGATGGAGATTTTGACCAATTTTTTTGGCACTCTAGATCAATTTAAGGGACTATAGGATGGGGAAGACACACTCAGATGGGACATTCATAGTCAAGGGCTATTTACGGTAAGTTCTGCTTACAAGGATCTGAACCAGATGGGATCACAACTAAGTTTTCTCTGTTGGAAACTCCTACAGAAAGTCAAAATTCCATATAAATGGCTGGTTCTTCTGATTTTGAGAGAACCAATTCTAACTCATGATAAGCTAAAGAGGAGGGAAATTCATATGGTCTCAAGATGCTATTTATGTGGACAAAGTGTTGAGGCAGTTAACCATTTGTTCCTACATTGCAAAATGACCAGTCAGATATGGGATCTGTTTATTAGCTTAAGAGGTATTAGGTGTACAATGCCAGGAAGAACCTCAGAAGCCCTGACAAGCTGGACTACTGAGGGGGAAAGCAGAACACACAAGGACAGATGGAGAAATGTCCCGGTGACAATATGGTGGACAATACGGAAGGAAAGGAACTCTAGGTGTTTTGAAGATACTAACAGCTCCTTACAAAGAATGAAAATGAATTGTATTCTTTTGTTTTGTTAGTGGTGTAATTCAGAGTACATAGACGATCCAGTCTCTATTATTGACAACCTAGTGTCATGACCCACCCCTTGATCATGAAGAAGGGGGAAGAATCTAGAGTCTTGGAGAGGTTAATGGAAGACTCTAGATCCTTGCAGAATCTTGTAGAGAAGTCTTGAAAGACTTAGTTCTCTAGAGTGTGTAGAGAATTCTAGAGTAGGGACTTCTTTGTAAATATGGAGGGACTTGTATAGTAATTTTTATTTACACTTGAGTAGTATAAATAGAGGGGGCATTCATTTGTAACAACCACCAAGCAACAAAGCATTCTTCCAAAGCAATACACAAATCCGCCTTCATAAAAGCTCTCTTGTCTTTCTTATAATCTAGCGTTCCCTTAGCTATCTAGTCTTAAAGGCTTACTTGAGTTTGTAAGATCGTGAAAGATTCGTAAACAAGTTGTGAAGTGCCGCACAGAGTTCTTAGTGAAAGTCTAAGTTTGTGACAACGTGGTATCAAAGCAAGGTTCTACTAAGGGAAATGGGAAGTGAGGGAGACATCAACGCCACTATCGCCACCAACGCCAAGTAAGATGTTGGAAAGAAGCACCGCAGGGGAAAGAATAACTCTAAGAGGAACGAGGAGGTGCCGCTCGAGCCTTCCCCAAGCGAGGCCCTAAAATCCTACTCACCCTCGAGCACTGAGGTGAGTGACGATGAGCGAGGTGAGAAGCCCGTGGACGTCACGCCTGGCATGGAGTGGATCGCAAGGGTGAGTACTGCCCGGCATGCCATAGAGATATTGGGCAAGCGCTTGAACAAGTTCGATGGAAAGTTCAAGACTCCGGAGGACTTCACCCTTGAGGAAAATGACAACATCAGGAAGGAGTTGGATGTGCGCAAGGCGGTCGAGTACGAGATGAAGGAGACAAATCACATCCTGGGAGTGTCGGCTCGTGGACGCGCTAAGCACGATAGAGACCATGAGGGCTGAGATGAAAGCGCTCAAGGAAGATGTTGAGGCTAGAAGATGCGTGATGTCCAGTGCGGACTAGGAGGCCAAGATTGAGGCTCCCAAGCAACACATGTTCAAGGGCGCTCGAGATGCCCAAGAGGTGGAGAACTTCCTTTGGCCCTAGGAGAATTACTTCAAATGTAACAAAGTGAAGAGTGATGAGACGAGGATCAATACAACCGTGCTATACCTCTCAGAAATGGTTATGCTGTGGTAAAAGTGGAAGGAATCAGAGATAGGGTAAGGACTATGCACTATCAACACCTGGGAGTAGTTCCGGGACGAGTTTAAGAAGGCCTTCTTCCCCAACAATGTCATATATGAGGACAAACGCAAGTTCAGGGAGTTTAAGTAAACGGGTAGCATACGGGCCTATGTGAAGGAGTTCACTACCCTTACGCTTCAAATCCCCAACCTTATAGATGAAGACATGCACTTCCATTTCATGGATGGGCTGCAAAGTTGGGCCAAGACGGAGCTAGAGCGTCGTCAAGTCAGCACCATGGATGAAGCCATCACACAAGCCGAAGCCTTGACGGACTTTAGGCACGACAAGAATGACAGGAGCAAGGGCAAAGAAATAAGGAGTAGTCATGCTAAAGGTGGGGGAGATCGTAGCAAGGGCAAGGAATAACACCCTCCCACCAAGAGCCATGATGCCAACAAGTTCGATGGCAGAAAGCTCGGACGACAGGGCTATGTCGAGAAGGAGCAGACCACGAAGAGTAGCGGCTGCTATATATGTGGAAGTCCTCATGGCTATGCCAGGTGCTCGGAGGTGAAGAACCTTGGTGCCATACTGCAGGAGCGAAAGGACAAGGAAGTGCAGGACCAAGGGTAGAGCTCGGGCACGACGCAACTAGGCATGATCGGGCTATGCAGAGCCATTACCAAGTGGGCAGAGAAGGCAGAAGACTATTCCGCGCAGTACGTGGACATTTCCATCAATGGTCGGCCAGCTCGTGCTATGGTGGACTCTAAAGCAGAAGCCTTCATCATGACTAAGTCAGCGACAACTAGGTTGGGGCTAAGCTATGGGCCAAGTAACACCCGCTTGAAGACGGTCAATGCCCCACTGACTTCCGTGTGCGGAGTCGCTCATGGAGTGGACATCACGTCGGGCAAGTGGCAACGTAAGACCAACTTCACTGTCGCCCCCTTAGATATCTTTGATATTATCCTTGGGCAGGAATTCTTCCAATGATGCCACACAATGATCGACCCCTACCTCCAAAAACTCTTGGTGATGGAGCGAGAGGGTCCCTGCATGGTGCCTCTGGTCAAGGTGCCAAAGACGCAAGGACTAGCCCACCTATCGGCCATGCAGCTTGTGAAGGGCCTAAAGAAAGGGGAGCCGACGTTCATAGCCACCATTGCGAGCTTGGATTAAGACAATGGTGCTAAAGAGGCATTGCCACCTTGCATATAAAAAGTGCTTGAGGAGAACAAAGACCTGATGTCCGAAGAGTTGCCAAGACATCTACCTTCAAGACGCGAGGTAGACCATAGGATCGAGCTGGAGCCAGGAGCCAGGCCGCCCACATACCCACCATACCGCTTGGCTCCACCCGAGTTAGAGGAGCTAAGGAAGCAACTGAAGGAGCTCCTCAAGGCTGGTCAATTCCGTTCATCCAAGGCACCTTTTGGCGCGCTGGTCTTGTTTCAAACGAAAAAGGATGGCTCATTGCACCTATGCATAGACTACCGGGCACTCAACAAGGTGACCGTGAAGAACAAGTATCCCATCCCGCTTATTGATGATTTGTTTGATAGACTTGGGCAAGCCAAGTATTTCACCATGGTGGATCTGAGGAAGGGCTATTACCAAGTGCGCATAGCAGAAGGGGATGAGCCGGAGACGACATGTGTGACGAGATACGGAGCTTACGAGTGGTTTGTGTTGCCCTTTGGCTTAACCAACGCACCTGCTACATTCTGCACACTCATGAACAAGATCTTCCACCTCTACCTGGATCAGTTCGTGGTAGTCTACTTAAATGACATATTCATCTACAGCAACACCTTGGAGGAACACGTGGAGCATTTGAAGAATGTTCCAAGTCTTGCAAGGAAATGAGCTCTACATCAAGCGGGAGAAGTCCGAGTTCGCCCAGCATGAGGTGCACTTCTTAGGACATGTTATCAGCCAAGGCAAGCTGCGGATGGACAAGGCAAAAGTTTGGGCTATTAAGGAGTGGGAGGCGCCCACAAAGGTAATCGAACGTAGACCTTTTTTTGGACTTGCTAACTATTACCGCAGGTTCATAAGTGGCTACTCTGCCAAAGCCGCTCCACTAACTGAGCTATTGAAAAAGAACAAGCCGTGGGTTTGGAGCGAGCCTTGCAAGAAGGCGTTCACTTGTTTGCCCGTAGCAGAGTGTCCGTGGGAGAGTGTGACCATGGACTTCATCACTTGTTTGCCGAAGTCCGATGGGTACGGGACTATCATGGTTGTGGGGGACAGGTTCTCCAAGTACGCTAGCTTCATGCCCGCCACGACAGGTTGCACTGCTAAGGAAGCTGCCAAGCTGTTCTTTAAAAATGTGGTGAAGTATTGGGGGCTACCAAGGCACATCATTAGCGACAAAGGCCTACGCTTCACAGGAAACTTTTGGAGGGAGTTATTCGAGATTCTTGGCACGGAGTTGCATTTCTCCACTAGTTTCCACCCGTAGATGGACGGCCAGACGGAGTGAGTCAATGCCTTGCTGGAGTGCTACTTGAGGCACTTTGTGAGCTCACATCAGAAGGATTGGGCAAGGTTATTGGATGTAGCCCAATTCTCATACAACTTGCAGTGGAGCGAGGCCACGGGGCGGACACCGTTTGAGCTAGCCACAAACTAACTGCCACAAACTCCACATTCACTACCGGCTACATTCGAGGGCAAGAGTTTGAGGGCTTATCACATGGCCAAAGGCTTCGAAGAGCAGCTTGATACTGCCAAGTCCTATTTGGACAAGGTAGCTAAGAAGATGAAGAAGTTTGCCGACCGCAAGCGTCGTCCCACGGATTACAAAGTTGGAAACATGGTCTTGGTTAAGTTCAACCAAAGGCAATTCAAAGCATTGTGAGGTGTGCATCAAAACTTGGTGCGTAAATATGAGGGCCCGTTCAGGATCGTTGCCAACGTTGGCAAGATCTTATACAGGTTGGAGCTACCACCGCATCTAAAGGTTCATTCTGTCTTTCATGCCAATGTCCTCAAGCCATACCACGAGGATAAGGATGACCCTAGCCTAGGCGAATCAAGTCGGGCACCAATTACCATCACCGCCTCCCATGACAGAGACATTGAGGCCATTGTGGACTACCAAGCTAAGAGAAAACGAGGACAACAGGCCACTGCCATGTTCCTTTTCCATTGGAAGGGACAAACTCCAGTGGAGGCCACATAGGAGAGATATGAAGACTTGTGGCAATTCAAAGACAAAGTCCAGGAGTTCTTGCAACAGCAATGCGCCGCGGTCGTCGCTACATCAGGTGGGGGAGAATGTCATGACCCGCCACTTGATCATGAAGAAGGGGAAAGAATCTAGAGTCTTGGAGAGGTTAATGGAAGACTCTAGATCCTTGTAGAATCTTGTAGAGAAGTCTTGAAAGACTTAGTTTTCTAGAGTGTGTAGAGAATTCTAGAGTAGGGACTTCTTTGTAAATGTGGAGGGACTTGTATAGTAATTTTTATTTACACTTAAGCCCCTTATTCTAGAGTAGGGACTTCTTTGTAAATGTGGAAGGACTTGTATAGTAATTTTTATTTACACTTAAGCCTCTTAGGAGTAGTATAAATAGAGGGGGTATTCATTTGTAACAACCACCAAGCAGCAAAGCATTCTTCCAAAGCAATACACAAAGTCTTCTTTATAAAAGCTCTCTAGTCTTAAAGGCTTACTTGAGCTTGTAAGATCGTGAAAGATTCGTGAGCAAGTTGTCAAGTGCCGCATGGAGGTCTTAGTGAAAGTCTAAGTCCGTGACACTAGGCTCCCGAAGATCAAGGACCTAGAGTTTGTCTCTAGTTTATATTTTTGCTTTTTGGATCTTTTGATGTAAAACTCATTTTGGTGGACAACACTTCTATGTTGATGATTAATATGCTGTGATTTACCTTGTCAAAAGAAAAAAGAGCTGTAGAGCTCCTGGTTTTTAATCTTTACAACCATTCTGTTTTCCACACATTCTTCCATAGAAGTCGTACCCAGTGGAAGCACATCTAATACAATATCTATATGCTTCTCTCTTGACATTTACTTGCTATTACAATAATGGGCTACCCTTGTTGCACTGTGGATCCTGGATATAGAACGTTTGTGTATATGAATTAACACGCTGGTGAAATGAAGAGTACTAAATTGTTGAAATTTGCTTTCCTTAACAAGATCCAGCAAATATTGAAAACAAAATAATACTTACTTTTTGGGATGTCAACTTATAGGGGGCAATTTTTCCCCTACAATTTAAGAAAATCTTCTATTAAACTACATGGAAATTGATCCCTGGAAAGTGCTTGTGCTTTGGTGTAACTGGGAGACTTTTGAGCTTCGTCTGCTTTTAGAGCTAATATAAACTGTGTCTCCTTTTCTGTTAATGCATGGAATAGGTGACAACACCGTTACTTAAATTTGTTGCTGAGTTTGTGCTGAACAAGTCCCAACGACTGAATTTTGAAACCTCATCTCCCTGTGGCATTCTTCTTTTTCGAGAAGTCAGCAAATTGATTGTTGCATATGGATCCAGAATTCTCTCTCTGCCTAATCATGTGGATATGTATCAGTTCAAATATAAGGGTGTTTGGATTTCCCTGACTATACTTTCAAGAGGTAGGATTTTTAGCTTCTAATCTATCTATGTTGGTAGCGATTTAGATATTCCCTGTGTAATTTGTCGGCCCTTGAAATGGAAGGCTTCCTGTATGTTGTTTCCTCGCAAGACTATCTCCTGACAGAAAGTTTGATGCCAAGGAGAAGAGTTTCCGAGCTCACTACTTGTGCTTTTGGTTGTCTTGTTTTCCCCGTCTTTTGCCTTTTATTGTGATGACCTTAACTTGAGTAGCTTATTAATTTCAATTTGAAAGAGTTTCTATCCTCTGAATAAGAAATTAGTATATTTTATAAAGCTGATTTTTCTATAAACCTGGATTCTATGATCGTATTGTTCTTTACAGTCAAGTGAAAAGTTATTTAAGCAAGTTCTGTTTACCTTTGTTATTGTTTTTCTTATGTTTCCCCTTTCTCTCTGTCTTCTTGTACACAATATATGCTGCGCTTTTCCCAGCAGATTGTATGTGTTCTCTCCCTCTGTGTATTTAGCTAACAAACAGTACAGTAACCTTCAAAATGTAATATATTAACAAATGAGAGCGTAAAGAACTGAACTGATGGTCCTTTCATTCTGTAATTGCTTATGCTTCACTCTGCACTGCAGCACTTGCTGGTAATTACGTCAATTTTGGGGTGTTTGAGATTTATGGTGACAGAGCGCTTGCAAATGCTTTTGACATTGCTATGAGGATGGCATTATCTATTCCTTTGGCAGATATACTCTCATACAGAAAGGTATTATATTAAGAGCTAGTTGATTCAGAAGTTCTCTGGTTATTTTATATCTGAGATGCTTATTACATGAATATTTACTCCTCTAACTATACAATGTTAAACAAAATAGTACGTTTAAACTGGTATTTTTTTTGAATTTTAAAATTTCTTGTGCTTTATGCTTTGAACAAAGATATTTTATGTGATTTTGGAGCATATAAACTTGGCAACAAGCTCCACAATTTTTTGCAGCATTGTACTTATTTGGAGTGTACTCCCAACAAAGAACGGGAACATTACATATGCACCAAGCTAGACCCCCAATTTTTAATGGGCTTGTTGCAGGTGTAAAGTATTCTTTACTTTGGGCAAGTTGTCTACATCCACTCAGCTAACAAAACATACTTAGGACTGACTGTTACAACACAGGAATATATACAGACTACTGAGACATTTGAGAGGTCAACATAGTGGTGGGAAGAAATAGTCCTGTTGTTTTTGGGCATTATGTTTTTATCTGACGTTTAGGCAATTTGGTTTTGACTATGATTCTAGCATGTAAAAAATGCTGAAGTAGCTTGATTATAAATTGATAATAGTTTTATCAAGATAGACATCTTTAAATATAGATTTGATAGGAGCTACTGATAGTTTTATATGTGTTTGGCATGCCATTTGTGTGGCTATATATTTTTCTGAGATTTGAGCCATTTTTGAGTCGTGTATATGTTGGGAGTATATTCATAGAGGAAGTTGATATGGTTTTCTTTTTTCCTTGTTCTTTTCTTTTTTCCTCTTTCTGTCTTTGTTAATACATTATATGATTTGTAAGAAGAACACGAAGAGATAGCCGACATCAAAGATGCGTACTGCAAATACAAAGTTCTCTTTCTTGAAGAGGAAGTATTTTCTCTTAGGCAAAGGTTAGTGCTTATCAAGAGTGTACTAGATTCATTACCCACCTATACTATGTCATTGTTCCCTTTGCCATTAGCAGTGATGCATAAAATGGACAAAATACACAGCGAATTTCTGTGGCAGGGTAATAGGGAATACTACCTTTAATTTGGTTAGATGGAGTGCAGTGTCTACAGACAAGAAGTCGGGAGGTTTTGGTATTAGAGACTGAAGATTCAAAGTAAAAATTTGCAGCTTAAGTGGCTTTGGAGGTTCAATAAGGAAGTGGGAGCATTGTGGAGAGATGTCGTTGTGCAAAATATGGATTTCTCATCCATGGATAACCAAAACCATTTCTCTCCAAAACATGTTGAGAACTCACTGGGACATCTTCCGAATACTTACTTCAGTAGAAATTGGGAATGGTATGAAAGTAAGATGCTGGACAGACACTTGGTTGGGCTCTTCACCTATTAAGCATCAATATCCTTTCCTGTATACAGTGGCTCTGAATCCTGAAGCATTAATATCAGAGTATTGATCAAACTCTTGCTGGTATATACATTCAGACGTAATGTGAATGATTGGAAAGTGGACAACCTTTGCTCTTTGTTGTCTCAGCTACATAGTTTACCTCCCCTTCTGTCCATAGACGACTTTTTATGCTGGAAATGTGACGTTAAAAGATGTTTCTCTGTTATATCATGCTACAAGCAGTTACGTCCTCCCCTAACTGAAAATTGGTGTTGGAAGTGTATTTGGAAAAACAAAGCTCCTATGAAAGAGGAATATTTTGCATGGTTAATGGTGAAAGGAGCTTGTTTCACGCACAAAATTACGGAAAAGGGGAATTAATTTATGTAGGAGATGTTTGCTTTGTAACAATGAAGCTGAAGATATCAACCATTTATTTGTTCATTCTTAGTTCACATCTCAGATATGGAGTCTCTTTCTCATTTTACTGGGAATTAAATGGGTGAAGATTTCAAGAAGCGGAAGCTTCTTTGTATTTCTTGATGAATATACAACCCATGAGAATGGGTGCTTATACAGTGAGTCCTAAGATTAAATAAGGACAGACAATATTGCACAATCAGTTCCTACTCAATTACATTTAATACAATACCATTCTATTCCTATGATTAAGCTACCGATGTCAATCAATGATCCCCTCAAGTTGGTGCAATGATGTTGCACATGCCCAACTTGCAAACCAGTGTATGAGAAGTCCATTTGTTGAGGCCTTTGGTAAACACATCAGCTAGCTGCTTTCCGATGACATATGGAACAAACTGAAGACACCACTCGTAACTTGTTCTCTGATGAAGCGTCTTCATCAATTTCAGCATACTATGTTCGGTCATGTTGGACTGAATTTTGAGCTATACTCATTGTAGCCTTCTTGTCACAATACATGGGAGATTTTCTTTTTAAGACAATCTCAATTCCTCTAGTAGCTTCTGGTATCAGGAGAGTGTTATGGTACATATATTTGATGGGAAAATTGCTTGCAAATTTTTTGTAATTCAGTTATCTTCATTCTTTTTTTGTTGATTTTTCAAGGTTCTAATTAAGATATTGCCCCTAATTAAAAATGGAAGTATATATTTTATATGTGTTATTTAGATTTTTGGACATTATTATTTTGTTGAAACATCAAATTCTGGATTGTTTTCTACTAATTTTAGATTATTTTTTTAAAAAAATTTAGTCCTCCTTTAATTGTTTGGTTGTATATCCTCAAATAACTTTGTTTTGTTTTGCATATTGGAATTTCTATTTTCTTTTATCAAACAAACAATATTATACTTGTTTGTCCAGTAGAGAAAACAAACACAAAAATATTTTGAAAATCTGAAACTAATATTTAGCACTAAAGATAGAAATTACAAAAGAATAGTTATCTCAACACAATTTTATTTAAAATTTTGGAGGAGATTCTCCAAAACAATGTTCTTGTGTTTAACAGTATTGGGGACATTTCAGTAATTTTGACAGAAGAAGTTGCTTATCAGCACTTCTTTACCTAGCACATTACTCCTGTTTTAGTACTTCTATCCAAACACAACTGCTTATTCATAAAACCAGCTCCAACACTTAAACGGTCTCATACTCTTCAACTCAAGGACTGGTGTTAATGTATTATATGATTTGTATGAATTACGATAAAAGTTAGCTTGCCAATTTTAAAAAAAGTAAATTATGGTAAAGCCCTTGTTTAAATTGTACTATAAATACCAAACCTAGTTTGAGGGAATAATCAAGTTTTTCCCTTCTTCTCATGATCTTTCCCATATTGGTAGTCTAGCTTACATTTTCTATTGATTGATGTGATTGAGTCAAATATGTTAAACTAGTGACCCCTTATTTGAAAAGTGAATCTTTTCGCTGTTGTTCTGGCAAAAATTAATCTGTTAAATCAGCCATATTGCTGAAATTCTCTTCGATCGAACAATACTGGCAAATTGACTTAATTTACTTAAGTGGTTTATCTTGAAAAGTAGTTTCATCCCTGATTGCATCCTCTCCAGTGGGGTAAACATCTTACATGAATTCTGAGGTGTATATATTCCTTTACCTTCTGTAACTAACCACATTATTGTCCTTCATTATTAAAATATAACCACTTCCAATCGTCTTATCCTACAGCTTTCAGGAGCTTACTTCACATTCCTGGAGATCATGATGAAAAACCAGATCCAGTTGATACTTAACTTGGACTCAAGTAGCTTTACATTTATTGCTGGATCCCTTGAGTCTGGACTTAAAGTACTGGATGCAAATATCAAATCACAGGTTGTGTTTTTTGTCGACCACTGTCCTTGAAATGTCATTTCTTTGTATCTGTTTAATTTTCGCAAGTGTCAGAGACATACTATAACTAAATAATTAGAAGTGTGGTAAAAGCTTAAGGTTTTACATGAGGTGGTCATGCATTTCAACGTGGTATCAGAGCAGGCAAAGATTCGAAAGTTGTCGCCACCAAAGAAGAAAAAAAAATACTTTTATGTGCTTGACCCATGATAAAGAATCAGGTCTACGTTTCAGTCAGACATAATATAGTTAAGTACTATAAAGTGTGTTCTTTTTGACAACTTAAATTTTCAGATGAGGTGGTCACATTTCAACAAGAAGGCTGCTGGGATAAACATATAATTTATTTTCAACAGACTAACTCTAATCATTTTGTTCTAGTGTGCATCTGCGGTGGACAACTTGGCTACGTTTTATTTCGAACGCATAACAGCTGGAGAGTCACCTACTACCTCTGTGGCGCTTAACCTGGCGCAGCATTTAGCAGACTGTCCGAACATATTTCTTGAAGTAAGTTCAACTGCTCCTTTTATTTAAAGCAAAAACGATTTCAATAACTTTTTTAGAAACAGCATATGGGTGGCACAGATTTGGGTTTAGCCATGTCACTCCAGTATTTCGGCAGGGAACTCTGCTCTTGTTGGTGACCCCTATCCCTACAGGGTTATTTTGTCCCTTTTATTTCATGAGTTATCTTCTTTTTCTTTTGTGTCCTTATATACATCTTTTTGTTCGGGGAGTGTGGATGGGAGAATGTGGAGTTTTCTGTTGGGAAAATGCAGTGGATATGAGCCTCTTCAAGAATTAGCTGCTTCACATCACCCATTATGGGAATACACAGTTTACCATGTTGACGTAAAACGCCTTCGCCATCCATAGTGAAATGCCTCCATTTTGCACTTGATCTCGTAGTCTAGCAAGATGGGGATCTTCATATTGGCAAGTCTTGGTTTGTCCAACTAAGGATGATTGTACCACCATACCTGCAAGTAACCTGCCCAGCACTGTATGATCAATTCGAACTGCCCCGATTAGCCAATGTCTGAATATCCATGACCATAGATCGCTTTTTCAACTATGAATCAGCCAAACTACTCATGGACTTTCTACTCAAGCGTCTACCATTTCGGAATGATACAAGATAGTAAGATCATAATCTTTAAGTAGCTCAAACCACCGCCGTTGCCTCGGATTCATATCTCTATGCTTGAATATGTATTGCAATCTTGTGATCAAAATAGATTTCACACGGCTCACCACAAAGATAGTGACACCAGATCTTGAGTACAAATACGATTGCGGCCAATTCCAAGTCGTGTGTCGAATAATTCTTCTCATAAATCTTTAGTTGTCGAGAAGCATATGCCACCACTTTACTATTCTTCCTTAAGACATAACCCAATCCAACTCGAGATGCATCACAATAAATTGTGAAACCACCATTCGCCGTAGGTAAGGTCAAAATCGAAGTCGGAGTCAACAGAGTCCTTAATTTCTGAAAATCTTCTTCACATACCTTTGACTACTGAAAAAACACACCTTTTTGGGTTAAACGTGTCAATAGAGCGGTTATCTTCGTGAGAAGCTCTCCACAAACCTTCTGTAATATCCAACTAGTTCCAAGAAGTTGTGTAGCTCTGTAGGAGTATTGGGTTGAGGCCAATCTCGAACTTCTTCTATCTTCGTTGAACTTACTTGAATTCCATCTCGTGACACCACGTGCCCCTGTGGAGTGTCCCTAGCTGGCTGAATTTGAGCCTGTGCATCTCCAACATTTCTTGGTACTGATTTTATGGTCACTTTATGTTATCAATTGCCATTAGACCTTCTCCCTCTTGGAAACTAGCTAATCAAAAGGGGACACTTGTTCCATTTTACTTTTTTTGAAATTTTCCCCTTGGTTGCCTTATTTATTATGGGATTACAATGTTTTGTGGAAAGTATTTTGCATTGGTTAAAACTTTTATCTCACATTAGTGCCTAGGGCCTACTGAATCAAAAGGAAAAAATGTCTCGTGAAATTGAACTGATTCATTTGTTATGCCACCGTGATCATTTTCCCTGATAGATATTGAAGACTCTCTTGGAGATTGTTCTATTTGAAGATTGTGGCAACCAGTGGAGCCTAAGTCGACCGATGCTGAGTATGATTCTCATCAGTGAAGAGGTGACACTGATTTTTGTAGCACTAAGATTCCTTCCTTTTTATTGTTTCAAAAGCTACAAGGTGCAAACTTGACTATGACAGGCACACAGATTTAAAGACACAGTATCTACAATCTTAATTTATTAAATTATAGTAGTAACGAAAACAAAGCATAGCTTTATGAATGTTGATCGAATCAGAATATTTAATCCTGTGTTTGCGGTTGAGATGTGTTCTTTGTTTTAAAAACTTCTACGCTAATTAAATATCACAAATAGTCTCTCTGTACACTGTGCTGGATGTTGTCCCTCTGAGTAGTCCATTGCTTCTTTCTAAAAGGTTGTCATGGCTTAGTCCATGGAGTTTCCTTATGACTAATATTCCTTGTTAAAAAAATCATTCCAATCCAATGAATTATTCGACTTTTGATGCAAAAGATCTATACAAGGAGCTAACCATTTCTATACCACCTTCACCACAGATTTCTTGATATTTGCGATTCTGTCTATAGGAAGAAATTATTTAGTGAATGCGTTACAGTATAGAAAGCAAGAATGATTTAGATTCTAAAATATGCTTATAGTGGAGAGAAATTGTTGGTTATTAGTATACCTGATATGATTATGACTCGCATCTTGCAGATGTTCTCAAACTTAAGAGCTCAGATTTTGGCTTCACAGGTATGACCGACAAATTTTTGTTTGGGATAATCTATTTTGTCTGTTGCTATATTTGTTGGTTTATTTGGTATCATTGTTTGTTAGTGAATAATCTTTCTTCCTGCTACAAGGCGGAGGAGGTGGATTGGTAGTATCAATGTATCATATTGAGCAATCCTTGCCGGACTAATGACCAATTTACTTGTGCTGACAGCTCCCATTTATCCATTTTTATTTGCAGCCAGCAGACCAACAACACCGTCTTTCACTGTCCTTTGACAAACTTATGGCTGACATAACTCGAAGCTTGGATCAGAAGAATAGAGATAAGTTCTCCAACAATCTAACTAGATTCAGGAATGAGTTCCGAACCAGATAAGCACAGTGATATCAGCAAGTGGTGAGTCCCTTTAACATATATACCAGCCTTCCTCGCGCCTGCCCAAGCACATACAAAAAGAAACATAAGAGGGGGAGGGAGAGCCAAGGAAAACGAAACAACATGAACAACAATTTAAAGTAAAATGAAATAGTGAAGTTGGCTGAAGTTTTGTTCTCCCTTTGTTTTTCCCCAGTGGGTGAAATGCATTCTGCGAGGTGATTTCTGTCATTGTTTGCTAAATCCATGCTGTATTTTTTGTCACAACAGTGTACAGTCCAACAGCTGAATATCTTTCTTTTTGCTATTAGAAATTTCTAGATGAGCATCGTGTTAGATTATAGGAATCTATTGGTGTAATGATATTACCGATGCATTATCTATAAAAAAGTTTCATGCTAATCGAGAGCCTTTTTTGCTCTTGAACCTCTGCCCTAGCTACTTGGACCTTCATCAAATTCCAACGCAGGATTGGGTTGGGTCTTTGCCCTTGCCATACTTCAAATTCCTTTTTCTTTTTTTTGGTTTGTAACCGAAGAATCCTCCCGCTATTCAAGTTTGGCATCTGACGAGCCTGTATACTCACAAGGAAAATCCTCTAAACTAGTCATTCTAGGAAACGACTTGAACAGTAAAGAATGATCTAACATGAGCTCGTAATATAAACGCTGAAGAATGGCAACAATAGTTTGAATACAAAACCCCGTGATATCCCGAAAGACATTTATGGTGCAACTCTAATATACTGATACGATTGTCTGGTCATAGCTTGAATATATAAAAACATAATAAAGAAAAAAATAGAACTTGAATAGACAGCATGGCTAGGTAGTTATTCTCCACAGCTGGACTCTCCGAAGAAAACTGGAATCATTGGAACGCCGCTCAACAGGCCTGATATCTAGTGCGACTCGAAAAGACCAAGCAAATTCAGATATGCCATTTCATCTTACCCTTGGGACAAGTCTTTAGAAAATTATAGAGTATACTGATCATATGAAGCTTGAAGAATATAGAATCAAATATAGTTGAGCACTAAATGAAAATAGAGAAAATCACCCACACATCTATTTAAGAGTTAATATTATAACTTTTAAATCTACTATTTTTTAATTGCTACTAATAAAGTTTTATTTACAATTGTTAACAGATTTGTATAATTTTATAAATTAATTAATTATAGTTTAATAAGTGATTATATAATTTTATCTTAATTACTAGGTGAGAGAATCAACCGGTAATTACTAAGAGAGAGAATCAGGCATGCAAAAGGTAATTATCAATTACTATTTTCAGGGGATTTCTTAACTTACACACGCCACCCCCACTGCCACATACCCACGTATCTCGTACAATCAGTTTCTCTTTCACTTCTCCATTCTTCTTCAACAACATTCAAACAAAAATAACAACAATCACCATATTCTTCCTACAATTTCAAGTTCTCCATTTTTTCGGCTCATAAAAAACATTCATATTATGCCAAAAAAATAAAAGGCTTGCTTATACCTAGAAAGAGTCCAAGATTTGTCGAAAATGAATCTCGTGTCGAAATAGAGCCACCAAGTTTTCACATTTTAACTCAAACGCCTCCCAAGAAGAATGCCATTCCAGTGAAGAAGAATGCCACCCCATTGAAGAAGATCCCAAACTCATTGAAGAAAAAAGAAACAATGGTGAACAAAATCTCTACTTCTCCAAACAAAAAGGGAAAAAAAAGTGAAAGATGTGGAATCTCCTTCGTCTGATTATTCAGACTCTATTTTGATTTTGTAAGTCAAAATATACAGGAAAAAAAAACAAAGTGTTAGTAGGGGATGGTCTTCAAAACCCTCGAAAACAAGATCTAGTTCCACATTGAAAGAGGATTCGAAGATTTCCTATGAAACTGGCATGAATTTGATACTAATTTGACATGAAACTGGTATATTGGTGAACCACACAAGTTTAAAATTGAATATCTATATTTACACTCATTGACATAATGAGATGCGACCTGAATGGATGGGGTAATTTGTGTGCAACAAATTTGATTTGACGATTTATTTTGTCACCTAAAAGTTATTTTTCGTCG
The DNA here is from genome assembly GCF_947179165.1 of Solanum dulcamara. NCBI lineage: Eukaryota > Viridiplantae > Streptophyta > Magnoliopsida > Solanales > Solanaceae > Solanum > Solanum dulcamara. Next base: position 51,895,300 of record NC_077240.1, read on the forward strand.
GAGAACTTTTTACACGAAAATAAATTCAGCAATCACTCATCTCTAAATATGGGTCACTAAAAGCATATAACGACAATTTAATGTTTTGTCACTAAATGAAGTTATATTAAATACGATAGTTTTTCTTCGTCTCCAAAAAATTGGAATTTATGACAAACCTTTTTGTCTAGAAAAGTAAAAAAAATTGTAGTTGATAATGTATTTTCAGCACTAAAAAGATTACTAATATCGACGAAATTACCTTGTCACTAACCTTTTAGATTAATTAGAGACGACATCAATTGTCTCTAAAGTTTTATGCATTTCAACGTCTAACAAACAATTTTGTCACTAAAGATTGCCGTTTATAGACAAAACAATTCGTCCCTAAATGTATAAATTAATGACAACTATGTCTTTATTCAAAAGGTTTAGAATTTTATAGGTAAAACTATGTTGTTGTCACTAAAAATATCGCTTTTACTGACAATAAATTTGTCACACAAATTGTCATAATTAATCATGATTGCAATTGTCATAAAATACACGACATTAATTCACAGTCAATAAGGAGGTGATATTATATGTGCTAAGAAGTAAAACTTAAGTATGTAAATAATACATTACATTTTCTTTGTAGGAAAAATTAGTAGGAAAAACACTTTTTAATAAATAATTGCTGATTTTAACGATACTTTTTATTTATTATCATTTATAGCAATATTATGATATATTTTTCATGTATTAAAAGTGAATTATGCATGCAATATAAATGTATTATAAGTGTTTTAAAATATATTATACTTGTTTAGTAAGAAATTGACACAATGTATTTTAAGTGTATTAAAGTATGTGATAAATATATTATCCATGAATAAAACTTGTATTATATGAGTTTTATAAATTATTCTTGCTAATATGTATTAAAATTGTATTATAAGTGTTCAGTGAAAAAAAAATATTATTGCTATAAACGATAAATATTTTCTTAATATAGTACATTTACGTAAATTTCCCTTCTATGTATTTATGCATAACCCAAAAATAACATAAAAAATGTCTCCCAAACTATTCCTGTTTTCAAATTCCAAATTGTGGCCGACTTGATTTCCCGTGTTGAAGAACCTTATGCTTCCTATAAAAAATCCACATGTAGCACAGGACCAAAAGAAAAAGAAATTAGAAAATTTATAGTAACCATCAATTTGGAGGAAAAGGCAGTGCATATATCGTATGTATAATCCGAACTACATTCTTTTTACCAAAAAACAGACACACAAATGCTCAATGGTGTAACAAGCAGGAACTATTATCATAAAGTACTTGCTCAGTTTAAAGTTAGGACACTTATCAAAGTAGTTTATTACATTCTAAATAATATCGAATTTATGACATGGATACCAAAAAAGAAAGTTACAAGAACTAATCAGGACCATAGATTTTTAATCATGACATGTAGTTTTCATTTTCTTGTAAACACAAGAACTGAGCAGTCCCCTGGAGCAATGACTGAACTTTCTAAAGGAACCAACATTAAAAAAGATTTTATCTATTTGAACAATGGTACTATTTAATATGACGCAACTGAGTAAGCAGAGTGAAGGGGAAAGATACCTTGACTGAAGTTAGAGAAAACAACTCCTGATAAGAATAACGATCATCTGTTGCATCTAATTGTATTCTAGATGCTATTTTGTCCTACAATTTTTAAAATAGGAAAAGTAAGCTAATGAAAGCAGCAGTAAAGGAATATAACATACAAAGAAAGTAGTCAGCCTTCCAATCGTCTGACAAAGTCATAACAATAGATTCGCTGAAAGAGAAGCATGTTAGAGTAAGAAAATAACTAAGTTCAAGATGTAGCACCTATATGGAATGTTGATACAGAAATCAGAACACCATAGACTCACAGTTACTTTTTTTGTAGTTCAAATCCAAGAAAGGTACGGAAAAAAAAAGAGTTAGGCTGCTAGAAGACTTGAAAGCTGAGTAAACAAACTACCAAATGAAGTCGTTCACGTGGTCATAACTCACGACTCCTAACCACTTCACAGCTAAATTTTTTCATGTACAGAATAATCAAAGCACTGATTAAGTTTATTCTAGGGACGAATGTAGAAATCAACTCCAAAGAATACTCTTTAACAACACCAATACACGAAACTGTATGTGGTCCAAGTAATTACCCTTGCATTCTATGAGTAATGAAGAGTTCGCACTAACAACTTCAAATTTAAAAAGATTTTGCAACCATTTGATGTAATTCTCTTGTCTGTATTTAATTCCTTCATTAGCTAGTGATAAAAAATAATAATATTAAGAGTATTTGTAACATTGATGCATACATGACAGAGCAAACACACAGACATAATCTAGTTTGAGGACATAGTGAAGTAACTCTAAGATAGTTATTGTCAAGATGAAAAAGAGAGCAACCCTCTCAAGATGCCAACGAACTCCTGTGGATATAGTATATCATCTGTGAAATTCTTTACACAACAGAGCACAAGTTAAAACAGAGGAAGCCTTAAAATTTATGTCCTCAAGCTAAAACTATTTGGAAAATTATATGGGTTGAATTTATTTGACATCATTTGTGAACCTGAATCCTGCAGTGATTGAACACTGTTGTGGTTCCAAGAAGCCCCCTAGCAAGAGAATATTGATTCATCAGTTTTATGAATTCAATTACACCCTGAAGAAGTAAATTAAAGCAGCAGCAGGGAGAATGAGTCCAAATTATATAAACTTGCAACAATAACTACTACAGAGCATCAACAGCTTGTGGACTACTCAATGTATTTGCTAAAATAAACAGACATTTTTCTAAGCACTGAATGACATTAGGAGCCTAAACTTGAATATATTATGGCAGCAAGAGAAATTAGGTGTATGGGAATGTGATACAGCCACCCCACAACCTGTCCATTCCTAAGATAAAAAGATAATAATATCATGTTAACAGTTTAAAATAAAAATACAGTGAACATTAATAAATAATAAAGAAGAAGATAAAGTGGACGAGACACTATAAGAAAATGATTTTTTTCCCGGGGGAGAGGGGGAATCCAAACAAAAAGATGCAACAACAAAGTTGGCAAAACTTGAACCATAAAAAATAGAAAGGAGTACAAGAATAATCTACCTCAGAAGCATGATAACCATGTTTGAATTCTTATGAAAGTCTAGAATTATATCCTCCCACCATTTTCTTCACCTTTTCATATGAATAGCTGCAGTTTGACGAAAACGCTCAATTAAAATGTAATAAGCTCCCAACTTACAGATGGTGAAGCTCTCCACATCGGAAGACTCGACATTCAACTCAATTGTTATCTTCTGGCCTTTCAATTCGATTGATATTTTTCTCTAAGTTGCACAGACTCTTCACTTTCAATGTCATACTCATGTCGGATTCTCTAAAAGTACACTACTTTTGGAGAATCCTACACGCACCTGTTGACATTTTTGAAGAGTCCGAGCAACATAGATTTTTCTTGCCTAATCAATATTGATAACTGATATATTAGACCCTAAAAAATATCATTGCATAAGTAGAAGTATGTCAAATCACTGAATACGCTCCATATACACACGGATTACACATAGCATGTGTGTATATACAGCAAAAATCAACAAACTTTCTCTCGACGAAACACAAAATTACATAAAAAATTCCCCATACCCTCCATCTACTACAACTAATTTCTATCCAAACAACGAATTGCAAATAAGTTAATAATTTTTTTAAAAAAAAATTAACGCATTTGACGTGCAACTCTTCATCTAAACATGTTACAAACAGTAAAAATCAGATATAAAGGTAGAACTAGCCTCATAAATTGCAAGTAGGTACTCGTCATGTCTTCTTCAACTTTTCTGGCAGTGAAACTTTGATGAATATACCACCACGAAATACACAATTGCTGAAATTGAAATGAAGAAGTCATTACTCACAAGTTCCACCAAATGCGTAGGAGTATATTTCTTGGGGCATAATATGGTTACTCTGTTGATGCAACTTAGTGGATTAGAAATTTGCACACGTAACAATCACTTTCTCACAATAATAGTAGCTATATGTTTGTTCTTCTTTTGTGTTTTTTTTTTGTGTGTGTGTGCTTTCCTTTTCTATCAAGAATTTCAGGAACTCCAGAGGCAATCCAGATCATATTAAGCTCCGACGAAATTTCAGTGCTCATATCAGTGCTTGGACCTATTTTAGAAGATTTTAGGTTAAAAAATGAAATTGATTTCGATAGCGAGGTGGAGAAACGTGACAATATACCATATAAAAATCCCAATTCAACAAAGAAATCTCAAATAAACAGAGAAATACCAAATCCAACAGCTACTACCCAAAACAACAGACCCAAAAAAACAGACCCAAAAAAACAGAGAAAAAAAAATTAAAACCCACATGCAATTCAAAAATATACCAAATTTGACTATACAAAGCCAAAAAGCTAAAGATGAAAAACCCATTTGCAGAGATAAGGTAAAACATTACACTAAACAAAAAATTGAGAGAAAAATTATTTGACCTAAGCGATCGCGACTGAATTCACACGATCGCGACCCCTCAAAAAATAAAGCTACGTGATAGCAAAACCCGACACATGATCCCGAAGCATAAGATGAAACACCTACGCGATCGCGACTAACGCACCTTCGCGATCGCGAAGAAGGGTGCGTCAGGCACCAGAACACAGCAACCAACAAATACACATAAGTCACATAATGGACCCTTGGAATTCGTTCACAATCCCGTGCACACAAACCTTATATGATACCTTACTAAATTCGACGTTCTAGATTCAATAAAACCGTCAAAATTTGAATTCAAGGTCTCCTTGAGCCGAAATCCGCTTAGTGCAACTAAATTAGTTAAGGACTCAAAAAGACCAAAACGGCCTCGGAGCTTTCGAAAAATACACTGAACTCTTCTTAGGCCTAAAATCCCCCCAAATTCAACGAGTTGTCGAAATTCCATTCCGAGCATCCGAACTCCGAATGTTGACCAAAGTCAACTTTAAGATCAAAAACTCAACAAATTCCAACTTAGAACCTCAAATCCACGATACCACTCCAAATCTAATTCCTTCAACTCTGCTAGACCAATTTTCATATTCTGGAGAAGATGGAATTGACGAAATTTAATTCCAAAACTCGTAACTCTGATTGGTACCAAATACCAGTTTTGAATAACTTAAGACTTCAAAACTCAACTTTCAAAAATCTAGACTTTCCAAGGAATTTTCCAAAACAAACACCAAACACTGATAAAAAATGAAGCAGGGCAACTATCAAGAGGGATAAATCGGTCATTTTGCAAAAATTTCCAAAAATAACCTTTAAGGCCATTACAGATTAGATCAAGAAAATAATTTTCAACTCTTTTGATTACTTGAAATGAATAAGCAATAATGTTTTAATCAAATATGCAATTAAATCATCAAACAATCCTTCTTTCGAATAGAAAGCTATATTGAAGGAATTCACATCTAAAAATCTACTCCATGGATGAGAACAAGTTCACGAAGAAAAGGAATAAGCAAGAAGACATTACAATCAATTGGGATCATTGAATTAAAAGGTGTAGATGCATTACGTTGCGTGATCGCACAACTGAAAGGTCGAGTGTGTAGCTGTCCAATGTTGAATTAATTATGATCATTGGATTAGAAGGTGTGGAGGGTTGATCTAAAAATTGAGAGTGGGTCGGGCTCTGAGTCATAGATATTAGGTCATCTAGATTGCATTTAATTGAAATTTAGAATTGGGCCAGATTTGGTCCAATTTGGTTAGAAATGGTATAACCTGAATGAAAAATAACTAAATTTTAAAAACATTTACGGAAAGAATGAAATAGATTGCTATTTAGTTATAAAAATACTACAGTTTTAAATATAGAAATAATATTATTGCATAAATTTTATTAACAAAAAATAAGAATAATAATTCTTCGTATAAATAAGGAATATGCACCTCATTAAATTACATCTATATATTATACACTAAATAAATACGTAAGAATTGAAAGTACGAAGATCATTATTTCGAATTGAGAACCAACAAAATAATAATAATTTTTTTCTGAAATTATGAATATCAGTACGATTAATTAGATAAAAAAAATTATATATATAAGAAATTTAAATTTAAAAGCATTTATTTAATCAAATAGTTGTCACGACCCGACCTAGGGTCTACTCGTAACATGACAATTGAAACCCCGAAGGGCTCCAACCAAGCCTCTTGTACATATCATAAGCATACAAAAGGTAAAATAAAAGCGAAAACATCATAAAAGAGTCTAAATCATGAATAGAAATTTAAGAGCAACACATGACAACATATACTCGAAACATTTGTCCAACTAGATGTCTCTACTCATGAATATGGGCGGGGGGCTAAGACATGTCCTAGCTCACCCTCAATATGAAACATAGCAAAAGTCTTTAAAAACAATAACTAACTCGATAACTAGTCCCCCGATAAATGAGGACTCACCACAATCGCTGGATAGGAAAGCTTAACTAGCCACGTAGATGAGTGTGATCTTCAACTTCAACTCCTATATTATGAGACAATGTAGGCAAAAAGTATGCATTAGTACGTTGGAATGTACTAAGTATGAGGGCGTGACATGCAACGTAAATCATGGAATGCAATGGTCAAGTAAAACACATGATAAGATGAGATAAGTAAAGTCATGAGAAAATCATATTGACCAACGCATTTAAAAAGCATAATTTAAAATCATAGCATACTTAAGAGATCATACATATGTGGAATAGGAACCATAACTGATAATAAGACCATGCGAGCTATAACATGGAATCCTGTTGTCTCCCCATACAATGAAGAAAAAGGGGAATCTACTTGTCAAGGTAGATTCTACCCCTCTAAGCGGGTCATGCATATGCTATATGTGGATTCACTAACTAGGCCATGAAATAAATCCTACGGTGGCATGTAGTTATGAGACAAAATACTTTATATAAGGACCCCGTATTTCGAGCCCCCACCTCAAGTCCTCATTCGGTGCTAAGTCAAATCCCACAGAATACATATATATCATAGAAATCATAATTTCATATATCATAGTCATTGTCATAGGTTTGAAATCATGGAGTAGCTCATTTTCATAACATACTTGTAATGTGAGAACTGTCCTTTCATCATTACAATCATAGTTGCATAATTCATATCATAGGGCCTTAGGTCACCACATAGGGCCCTAAGTCACCTTACTTCATAACTTGCATGAAATTCATATCTTGAACTTAGAGTAGAACTCAATTGCATAATCAATTGACTTTAAAAATTATGAAATTGACTTGAAAACATGCATTATCATAAATTTTATATCAACTCATACATAATTCATATAGATAATATCCCTTGGAAGTATAATTCAAAATATTCATAATTTACATCATGAACCCTAGAAATCAAAATAGGAGAATTCATGTGAAAACTCTTCAATTGAATGCAATAACCATCAATTTATATCAAAATAGATTCATGATCATACTTTGAATCAAAATTCATGCAATAGGAATAAAGATCATAAAACCCATAAAATACCAAACTTTAATTTGATAGAAAACCTTGAGAAATTGATTGGGCTTCATGGATGAAAGAATCCATGAATCAATACCCACATACCTTAAGTCAGAACACCAAATAATTTGAAAGAACTTGAGACTTTTGATAGAGAGCTTGAGTGAATTTATTTGAAGTCTTCAATGGAGTCCTTGAGAGTCTTTTGTAGAGAGAGAAATATTTGAGTAGGTGAATTGTAGAAGAATGAATAGAATTAGAGGTTTAGGTTAATTAATAGAGTTGAATTAGGTCCTAAAAACATCTAGGTTCATTAGCTAACAATTTAGGAAAAAGTCTAAAGTGCCCTTACTAAAAACTAAATTCGGCCAAAAACACACAGCCAGGTCCGACGCGGAGGTAAGCAAATCCGCGATACAGAATTGTCGCGAACCTTACTGGTTTGCGCAATTCCTTGAGAAATCTATTTTTTGATCTACGGGTCCTAAAAATCCACCGAGACTATTTCCCCATAGGTTTTGACCCCCTAATCGATATTTCAAACTCGAATTTTCCAAAAAAATTAAGGATAATGCAATACATGAGCGGCCTATTTCCAAGTCATTCTTAAGACACTTATGAGCATTTTGAGGGATGTTACAATATCTCCCCATTGGGAACATTCGTCCTCGAATGAGATTCAACTAATATGGAAAGGACATAGAAAAAGGACTAATAACCCAACATGATTATGAGGACACTTCGAAAAATGCATAGAACATGTAAACTTCATACTTAACATAAAACATAGTGTTTGAGAGAATTATTTTCATTAATCATGCATGCATATGAATGACATATGAAACTGAAACGTAGGAGTTTAATCGGTTTGATCTTGAAAAACTTAGTAACTTTAGGCTCGAGTGAAAGGAAAGAGATACGGATAACGCTTCATCATGTCTGATTTTGTTTTCCATGTAGCACTCTCTACTTGTTGATTCCTCCATAACACTTTGACGGATGCAACGTCTTTATTTTTTAACCTCTTCACTTGCCGATCTAAAATGTCAATCGGGACATCCTCATAAATCAAATTCTCTTCAATACTTACATTCTCCATTGGCACAATAGAATTTGGATCACCCACAAACTTTCTCAACATTGACACATGAAATACCAAATAAACCAAAGCCAACTCAAGTGGAAAGTCTAACTCATATGCTACTTTGTCAATGTGCTTCAATATACTATAGGGTCCTATATATCTAGGGCTCAACTTCCCTTTCTTACCAAACCGCATTACCCCTTTCATAGGTGAAATCTTCAAATATACCATATCATCCACATCAAATTCAAGCTCTCTCTTCCTAGTGTCCAAATAGGACTTTTGACGACTTTGAGTCATTTTCAATCTTTCTCTTATGATCCTTACTTTCTCCATTGCATCAAATACCAAATCTGGACCAATCAATGTCATCTCACCTACTTCAAACCACCTCATCAGAGACCTACACCTTCTTCCGTATAAGGCTTCAAAAAGAGCCATTTGGATGCTAGAGTGATAACTATTATTGTAGGCAAACTCAATCAGTGGAAAATGGTCATCCCAACTTCCTTTAAGATCAATCACACATGCCCTTAACATATCCTCCAAGGTTTGAATTATTCTTTCGGCTTTTCCATCAGTTTGAGGATGGAAAGCAGTACTTAGCTTGACTTTAGTACCAAGACCTTTCTGAAATGACTTCCAAAAATGTGAACTAAATTGAGTACCTTTATCCGATATAATTGACAAAGGAACACCATGAAGTTTTACAAGTTCACGAATGTACAACTTAGCATAGTTTTCGACACCATAAGAAGTCTTGACCGATAGAAAATGTGCCAATTTAGTCATTCGGTCCACAATGACCCAAATAGAATCATGTTTTCTTCTAGTACGAGGCAAACCCGTGACAAAGTCCATATCACATCTTCCCACTTCTATGTAGAAATTTTGATTTCTTGAGCTAGACCTCCCGGCCTTTGATGCTCAACTTTCACTTGTTTATAATTTAGACACTTAGCCACAAACTCCGCTATGTTCTTCTTCATTCCATTCCACCAATACACTTCCCTGAAGTCACAATACATCTTGGTGGATCCCAGATGAATTGAATATCGAGAACTATGGGCCTTATTCAATATCAACTCTCTTAACCCATCAACATTTGGAACACACAAACGACCTTGGTAACTAGTACCCCATATTCTCCTAGGGAGAAAGCCTCAATGATTTTTTTGGCAAACGACTTTTTTAATTCGATCAAAATTGAATCATTATCTTGTTTGGCCTTAACGTCTACCGCAAAAGACGATTCCGAACCATTATGTATAAGAACGTCTACATCATTGGAATCAATCAAACGCATACCTAAATGTGCCAATCTATTGACCTCTTTAACCAATTCCCTTTTATCTTCCTCAACATGTGCAACACTACCCGTAGACAACCGACTAAGGGCATCGGCTATAATATTTGCCTTACCCGAATGGTATAATACGCTCATGTCATATCTTTTAGGAGTTCAAACCACCTCCTTTGCCTAAGGTTCAAGTCTCTTTGACTAAACACATATTGCAAGCTTTTGTGGTCGGTAAACACATCAACATGCACCCTATAAAGATAATGGCACCAAATTTTTAACACAAACACGACCGCCGCAAGTTCAAGATCATGAGTTGGATAGTTCTTTTCATGTACCTTAAGTTGTCTAGAGGCATAGGCTATAACCTTACCATGTTACATCAAGACACAACCCAAACCAACACATGAAACATCACAATAAACAACAAACCCATCCGAACCTTCGAGCAATGTCAAAATAAGAGCTAACATAAGACGATCCTTCAATATTTAGAAACTTTTCTCACAATTTTTCGACCATTGGAATTTTTCCTTCTTTGTGTCAACTTAGTTAAAGGCGTAGCAATAGATGAGAACCCTTCAACAAACTTTCTGTAGTATCTGGCTAATCCCAAAAAGATTCTAATATCCGAAGGAGATAATGGTCTAGGCTAATTCTCAATGGCCTCCATTTTCTTTGGATCTACTTTAATCCCATCACTGGACACCATATGGACAAGAAATGCAACCTCCCTTAGCCAAAATTCCCACTTACTAAATTTAGCGAATAATTGTTTTTCTCTCAATGTTTGCAACAAAATCCTCAAGTGGCCCATATGATCTTCCTTATTTCGAGAATAAATCAAGATATCATGAATGAACACCACTACAAACATGTCCAAATATGTCTTGAAAATACAATTCATCAAATCCATGAATATAGTAGGAGTATTAGTCAAACTAAACGACATTACTATAAATTCAAAATGACCATACCTTATTCGAAAAGCCGTTTTGGGAATATCACACTCCTTTACCCTCAATTGATGATAACCGGAATAGAGGTTAATCTTAGAAAAGTAGCTTGCTCCTTATAATTGAACAAACAAGTGGTTTATCCTTGGAATTGGATATTTGTTCTTTATGGTGATCTTATTCAATTGTCGGTAGTCTATACACATTCGGAGAGACCCATATTTTTTCCTAACAAATAACACGGGAGCACCCCATGGTCAAATACTCGGTCTTATAAAACCCTTATCTAACAAATCCTTCAATTGTTCCTTTAACTCTTTAAGTTCCACCAGAGTCATACAGTAAGGAGGAATAAAAATAGGTTGGGTATCGGAAAGGAGATCTATGCCAAAGTCAATTTCTCTTTCAGGAGGAATACCGAGTAAATCATCGGAAAACACATCGAAGAACTTATTAACTATAGGGACCGACTCAAGAGTAGGATTTTTAGAATCGATGTCCCTAACTCACACAATATAATAAATGCACCCTTTGGAAATCATTTTTCGGGCATTAATGCATGAGATGAATCGACCCTTAACCACTGAATTATTGCCCTTCCATTCAAGAATAGTCTTATTAGGAAAGTGAAACTTAACCACACGAGTCCTACAACATATGGATGCGTAGGCAGCATGTAACCAATCCATACCAAGAATGATGTCAAAATCAGTCATATCAAGTTCAACAAGGTCACATGGAATAACTCTGTGCAAGACCCATACGGGATAATTTCTATAATCTCTCTCGCTAATACTGAATCACCAACGGGAGTATAAATCGAAAAGGGTTCTATTAACACCTCGGGGCACATGTAAAATCTCATAGCAATGTAAGGAGTAACAAAAGACAAATTGGCACCCGAATCAAGCAATGCATAAACATCAAAGTTAAAGACTCGTAACATATCTGTGATCACATTGGGAGCCTCATCAACCTCTTGTCTAGCATGAAGAGCATAGAATTAGTTGTTGTGTTGTCCACCCTTAGGTTGAGTTTGGGCGCCTTGTTGCACTTGGCCTCCTAGATGACGACCTTCTCCACCCTTGTTGGCAACAAGAGGGCACTCGGATAGCTTATAACCCATCTTGCCACATCTATAGCAAACATCCGTTTCCATCAAGCACTTTCCTCCATGATGCTTTCCACACTTTGCACACTTAGGAAAAGAAGGGTTACTAGCATTTACATCTCCTTCTTCTTGAACTTTAGGGTATGGTACCTTATCCTTAGCAAACTTCTTTCCCGAGCTTTGGCCTTGATGAGAGAGTCCACTACTACTAACGGTCCTAGCATTGGAGAACCCTATTAGAATCCCTCATCCTCATTTTCTTGAGCTTTTCTCTTTCAATTTGTTCAGCAAAAGTCATGAGCCGAGATATGTCCATCTCCTTAACAAGCATAGCTGTGCGACATTCCTTAGCAGCCAAGTCAGACACCCCTAATATGAATTTACTCATTCGAATACATGGATCGACACCCATTGAAGAAGCATACTTGGATAGCTTAGTAAACTTGAGGGCATAGTCCCTCATCCCCATATTGCCTTATTGAAGATTTATGAACTCCAACACTTTAGCCTCCCTTAACTCAAGAGGGAAAAAGTGATCAAGGAAAGCAAGTTTGAAAGCTTCCCATTCAATAGGACCTTCATCAACCCTCTCCAACTCCCATTGAGTGTACCATAGTTAAGCAACACCCTTAAGTTGGTAAGCCGCCAACTCCGCTTTTTCTTCTAAAGTCACCTCCATAATACTCACTATCTTGTAGACCTCATCAATGAATTCTTGAGGATTCTCATCAACTTTTGAGCCATGAAGCTTCGGAGAATTAATTCGTGCAAAGTCCCTTACTCTTGAGGCCAGAGTAGGAACATTAGGAGGAGTCACAACACCTTGGTTGGTCACCACTCGGGCTAGCATAGTAATGGCGGTTCGGAACTCCACATTAGTCACTTGGTATGGTAGAGGACCATTGTCTTGAGGAACCAGGGGAGCTTGGGCTTCATTAAAATTATCTCCCCTTGTAAATAATGCTCTTCTTAGAGCCATCTTTTTGAAAATCACAAAGAAAGACTGTTAGGAAAAAAAGAAGTCTTACGGTAAACTCTATAGCACGACATGGATCATGAAAGAAGTGAGAATTCTTAAAATGCCTCATACCCTCCTACTCATAAGTGTGGCACGCTTCACACCCATGAATAAGATTCTACTTGACGCGGCATGTTGGACACCCTAGAAAACTTGGAAAAAACATTGTGCTCTGATACCAAATTTGTCATGACCCAACCTAGGGCCTAGTTATAATACGACAATTAAAACCCCGAAGATCTCCAACCAAACCTCTTGTATATATCATAAGCATACATAAGGTAAAATAAAAATGGAAACATCATAAGAGAGTCTAAATCATGAATAGAAATTTAAGAGCGGCACAAAACAACATAGACTAGAAACATTTATCCAACTAGATGCCTCTACTTATTAATATAGGCGGAGGCTAAGAGATGTCCCTAGCTCACCCTCAATATGAAACATAGAAAAAGTCTTTGAAAACAATAACTAACTCTATAACTAGTCCCCGATAAATGAGAACTCACCACAACCTCTGGATAGAAAAGCTTAACTAGCCACGTATATGAGTGAGATCTTTAACCTCAAGCCCTAAATTATGAGACAATGTAGGCAAAAAGTATGCATTAGTACATTGGAATGTACTAAGTATGAGGGCGTGATATACAACGTAAATCATGGAATGCAATGGTCAAGTAAAACACATGATAAGATGAGATAAGTAAAGTCATGAGAAAATCATATTGACCAACGCATTTAAAAAGCATAATTTAAAATCATAGCATACTTAAGAGATCATACATATGTGGAATAGGAACCATAACTGATAATAAGACCATGCGAGCTATAACATGGAATCCTGTTGTCTCCCCATACAATGAAGAAAATGGGGAATCTACTTGTCAAGATAGATTCTACCCCTCTAAGAGGGTCATGCATATGCTATATGTGGATTCACTAACTAGGCCATGAAAGAAATTCTATGGTGGCACGTAGTATGAGACAAGAGACTTTATATAAGGACCTCGTATTTCGAGCCCCCACCTCAAGTCCACATTCGGTGCTAAGTCAAATCCCACAGAATACATACATATCATAGAAATAATAATTTCATATATCATAGTCATTATTATAGGTTTGAAATCATGGAGTAGCTCATTTTCATAACATACTTGTAATGTGAGAACTGTCCTTTCATCATTACAATCATAGTTGCATAATTCATATCATAGGGCATTAGGTCACCACATAGGGCCCTAAGTCACCTTACTTCATAACTTGCATGAAATTCATATCTTGAACTTAGAGTAGAACTCAATTGCATAATTAATTGACTTTGAAAATTATGTAATTGACTTGAAAACATGCATGATCATAAACTTTATATCAGCCCATACATAATTCATATATATAATATTCCTTGGAAGTATAATTCAAAATACTCATAATTTACATCATGAACCCTAGAAATCAAAATAGGAGAATTCATGTGAAAACTCTTCAATTCAATTTAATAACCATCAATGTATATCAAAATAGATTCATGATCATACTTTGAATCAAAATTCATGCAATAGGAATAGAGATCATAAAACCCATAAAATACCAAACTTTAATTTGATAGAAAACCTTGAGAAATTGATTGGGCTTCATGGATGAAAGAATCTATGAATCAATACCCATATACCTTAAGTCAGAACACCAAATAATTTGGAAGAACTTGAGAGTTTTGATGGAGAGCTTGAGTGAATTTACTTGAAGTCTTCAATGGAGTCCTTGAGAGTCTTTTGTAGAGAGAAAAATATTTGAGTTGGTGAATTGTAGAAAAATGAATAGAATTAGAGGTTTAGGTGAATTAATAGAGTTGAATTAGGTCCTAAAAACGTTTAGGTTCATTAGCTAATAATTTAGGGAAAAGTCTAAAGTACCCTTACTAAAACTAAATTTGGCCAAAAACACATAGCCAGGTCCGCGACGTGGAGGCAAGCAAGTCCGCGATGCGGATTTGTCGTGGACCATACTGGTTTGTGCAGTTTCTTGAGAAATCTATTTTTCAATCTATGGGTCTTAAAAATCCACCGAGACTATTTTTCGCCGGTTTTGACTCCCTGATCGATATTTTGAACTCGAATTTTTTAAAAAGATTAAGGATAATGCACTACATGAGAGGCCTATTCCCAAGGCATTGTTAAGGCACTTATGAGCATTTTGAGGGATGTTACAATAGCAATTCGAATGGAATATAGGAAGATCAAAACTGAGTGTCAACAGAGAGAAGTAAATATTAACTAGCATGTTAATGAGTCAAAACAAGTTACAAGTCATGTAAATCATGCTATCAAGGCAAGAAATCATCCCAATGATGTCAAATAATTACATAAACTCATAACGTGACAACAATTCCTGCATAAATATTTGACATCTAGCTCATTTATACGAGACCCCCACTATCCATTACCTTTATGTTCATTCAACAATACACTAAAACTTCATAAAGAGTCAAAGAAAGTCTCAACTTGCTTTAACTAAAGCATGAAAATTTAAATCATGGCTTTGACCTTTTTTAAAAGCTCCAAATTGGCCAAATTTAGTCTAAATAAGTAAACGAGCCTGTAGACATTCATATTGCAATATTTTTATCTGGGGCCCAAAATTTAACTGTGAGCTCCCAGATCAAAACACTAATTTTCTTCAAAAGTCGATTTACCCATAAGATAGGGAACTCATATCTCAAAATTCATTGAAAACAGAGTTTAAATCGACCCTCAAATCCTCAAAATACGTTTTTTTCTTAAAATAGCTTTTAGATCGAAATTTTCACTTTTAATGCTATATACAGATAAAACAATCAAATAATTGACAAATTAGTAAATTGATGCCAAATATGATTTACCTATAACATCCAGACTTTAAGTTTCAAAAATTAACAAATTCTAAATACAAAATCGATCCTCAAAGTAACAATTTTTAATTTTGTTATATTTAGATTTCAAATCCCAACTTGTGAGCTAGAATTATGAAAACATAGTGGGTATTCTTACAAAATGAACAAAACAAATATGTAATCATGTACTCAATGTTTATAGGATAAATTTTTAAAAGTATTTAGTCAAATTAATATTTTTATTTTATTTAGATCAAAATGTGTCTATAATTGTTGATTTTTTACTTTATAACTACAAATATTTTTCGTAGTCAATAATTGCACGATTAAACTATAATATTTTAGTTGTAGTCATTTGAAAATTATGTTTTATGTGACAAATTATGTAGTGACAAAATTGTAGCTTAAATGGAGACAATAGTACAATTGTCACTAATTATTTGAACTATTAGTGATAAAAACTAAGGTCACAATTAAATATGATATATTGTGGCTAAAGTTTACAAAAATTAACTACAAATTATAATTTGTCGCTATTGTATCAACACATTTTTTATGACAAATATTTTTCGTGTCCAAAGTTTCATTAATTTTAGGACAAAAAAGATTCATCACAAATTGAGTACATCATTAGTGACAAAATAATATGTCACAGATAAGTTTATAGTTTGTGGCTAATGGTACTCAATAAATGGCGCCAATTGATTTTTTGGTAGAAAATTTTAATGGACAATACTTTGCTATAAAAATTTATGTATCGTCACTAAAATCATGTGTTCCATATTTTTATGTACCAAATGTTATTTTCATCTCAAAAAGTGAACAATTGACATTAAACTGGTATAAATGTGGTATATTTGTGAACCACACAAGTTTAAACTTGAATATCTATATTTATACTTATTGGCACAATGAATATATATATATATATATATATATATATATATATATATATATATAAAGTGTGTTTTTAGTTGATGCAATTGTACTTTGTGGTTATAGTGACATTAACTTGGTATAAAATTGGTATATTGTGTTTTGTATATAGACTATCCAAAGTTTGTATTATATTGTATGAAATTATTGTAATGTATATATATTTGGCATGAAGTTGATATAAATATGATATACTATTTGTGTTTTCTCACTCTTTATAGCTTGTGCCAAATAATAATCATATTTCAGGAAAGAAAGACATATACCCACTGGTCTTCATACACTAACATGAAAGTTTTTGATGATATGAACAAATTCCTATGTGAAGAGTAGTTTCAATTGTTTCAAGTCATTCCTCTGTCACGGTCTGATTTCTCAAGTCATGATGACGCCTACTATGACCCACCAGTAAGCAAACCGACCTATAGCCCGGAACTGCAAGTAATGGGATGTCAGGAAAGAAGACCATCAATCCAATATAAAACAGTAAAGTAATAATAGGAGCATACAATAAACGGGCGGAAGCAACTATATATATATATATATATATATACAAACAAAAGGATCCATCCCAGAATCTGAAAGTCACATGTACAGAGCTGCTAATAAAAGAGTACAAGTCCCAAAAATGGACCACAGAAGCAGAGTTGTCTCAAAAGGCAAAAGACAGGAAAAATATATGTACAGAAGGAGACAGTAAATTTAGAATGCAATTTTGTCACCCTCACCTTCGATCATGACCGCAGCTGGCTCGAATCAACGTCGGTAGCTAGTACTCAGACCTGCATTACGAAAACAAATGCAGAGTATAGTATGAGTATCAAAACAATAAGTATCCAATACGCATCATAGGACGACAAAGCAAGACAAACAAAAGTAAACTGAAATGCGAGTAAAAGATCACAACCAAAGACATGGCGAGAAGTAAATGTAGGTATGTACACGAGCGTACTAGCAAACAAAGAGAAATAATTTAACTAACTTCGTCGGACTCTCATAAACCCGATGTATATGCTCGTGCACAAATAAAGAGTAACCACCTGCATGGACTTCCATAAGCCCGACAAATGTAAGAATAGCTGAAAAAATAAATGGAACCCAAAGGATTTTAATAATATCACCATTTTCTGGACTTGAACCGAACATTTCCAACTCTAACACCTCAACCCACAGTTGAGAGTAGATGAAGACTTAAATCGAAGATTCATCAGGGAATCAGGAATTTAACCGCATGCAAGCTGGACCACGGACTGCAACCAAATAACTATAGCTAATGATTCGACATGATTAGGCTAGACCCCGGACTTTAATAGGGTAACTGTAGCTAAATTTCGAACACGGGTAAGTTAGACCGCTGTAACACCTCAAAAATTTCTATGCCAAGACCCAAACTATTCTTCAAAGGCTTAAAGGCTTGAACTCATCAAATTCTAATTTTACATATGAGTTAGGATCAATTTCTAAGTATTTTAAGTGTATTAGATGTGTTTTAGGGTCATAAGAGATCTCTAACACTAAGCCAAGTCTAAAGAATTTTCATCGGCTAAGTTTTCATATGAGTTAGAATGTGTATAAAAGCTAGTACTCATTTGTAAGTTTAGTTTAGTAAGTATCAGTATTTACAGTATGAAATAAATATAAAATTTTATGCCCCAACAAATTTGGTATATAATTGATTCCAAAAGTATTAGTTAAAGTTAACAATGAAAGTTATATTATATACTCATTATATACCGTAAATGATAATTCTTTTAAATTTATCGTGTGAATTAATATATAACAAGGTATACTCATTTCATTAAGTATGAAAATTATGTACAAACTGGTAAACTTAATTTATTTTAACGATTCTTTTTTTAGATTTTCTATTTATGAAGTTTTTATATATAAGATGCTAGCTTGTAGTCTTTTTTAAAAAAATTGTAAATCATACGGTTTTCATACACAGTCCATAAACAAGATTCCATAAGTAAGAATGCTTATTATTTTTTTTTTAAAAAAAATAGTTTTCAAATAATAAAACAAAAAAATCGATATTAATTTTAAAGCATTAAAAAAATACATCCAATCTACCTCAATGTTCAATAAATAGTAAATAAGTACTACTGTGAAATTTTTAAAAAGGTTTGAAAACTAAAAAGGAGGAAGAAATCAAAATAGGAGATTGATAACAACAAACACAGTGATCAACTAATAAGGAGAAAATCAGGGATTAATATATCCTACACACTACATTTAAGGAAAAAAATATTGTTATTTAATTAATTAAGAGTTATTTTAATTCAATTCATTATAATCATTAATGCATTAATATGTTTTTATTTTCTTTTCCGTTTTTTTAAATATATTTAACAAATATTATATCCGCTAACTTTTTGACTGTTAAAACTTAAAATATAAATAATAATGTCATAACTAGTAATAAATAGTCTTATATATGTTAATTATGAAATTTTCCCATGAAAATATCAAATCAGATGCATTCAACAATCTCAAATAGCTGAAGATGCGTTGTTACTACTTATCATAAACTACTTATGGCACATGGGATAGCTGATTCACTTGTCTTAGCCTGTCTTTTTTTTTCTTCGAGTAAAAAAAGTGATTAGACTTGGCCACATATTTTTATTAAAAGAAACAAATAAACGAAAAAATCTACAAGGGTCAATCTGACCCAAATAAAAAGAAGATAAAAATGATCCAAAACAGGCGAGACCGTAATGGCCCAACCCTGTTCAGACAAAAGCAGGAACGCACAACAAAGGTCAGATATTTTATTTCCTTTTGTTAAGTGCTAGAAGCCCTTTCCTCTTCATCTTCTCCACTTCTAAGGTAAGCCGATATGAAAGAATGGGGGCTCGTACTGTTTATCTCATGAAGAAGCAAGTGGAGGTCCTCTTCGAGTCTGTTCCTTGCTACGCCGATGATGTTGATGACTCTAATGCCAATTTTTTGGAGAGTAGTTGTAACACTCCAAAAATTTATAAGCTAAAATTCGAATCATTCTTCATATATGCCTATAGGTGTTAAGAGGCGAAATTCATTGGTGGCTGTCTAAAGTTGACACTAATTTTTACTTACATATCTTAACTAAACTTTGTTCATTTTAGACTTCTCAAATAAGGCCCCAATGTGTCATTTTGACACTTTTTTGACAATCATCAAAATATATAAAATGTGTGTAATGCATTCGCCTGATGTATCAAAAGTAACGAATTAAATAAAGACACGTGACATATATATATATATATATATATATATATCAAAAATAATTATCAAATAATGACTTTTAAATAGAAAAAAATGACCAATAACTTGATGACACGTGACATTTTTAAATCTAAATAATAACTTTTATAAAAAAGAAAAATTAACAACTTCTATTAACCCCCACCCCCACACCTTATCAGTGGTCTCTCCAACACCACCCACCCCTCCACCGTCTTCTCCAACTCCACCCACTCCAACCACTCCCCCACCCCACCAGATCTTCTTCTCCCACATCCACCCAACTCTATCCATATCATCTAAAGAAAAAATAAATGGATCTATAATGATAAGAGTGATGATATCCAGCTGTAGAAGGGAATTTAATCAAAAAATATAAATCAAATTGGGTCAAAAATTCGACGAACCTCTATTTTTTTTCCGGCAAGACTAATACAAATCTAAAATTATTTTCTTTGAAATTGTTAAAGAATTCAAACCTTAAAGAACCCACAACAAAATTCGAAGCCCAATTAAAAAACAAATGAGCTATTCTCCAATTTCTCAGATTCCTAAGAACAACTTCAACAATACAAATAGTAATCTTTGAACCCAATCATCAAGTTCTTGGTTTTTTGATGAATCAAGAGGCTTAATGAATATGTGAACAAGTCTATCAACGATTCTTAAATCGCCTGGAGAGATTGGGGGAGGGGAATTTATGGATTTTGAGCAAATGGGTGTTAAAAAAAATGGAGAAAAATTGTGTTTTGTAAAAGGAATTTGAACCAGAGTGTTATTATGAGTCCATTGATTGAGGAATTGTTTGAGTGAATTGGATAAAAACAAAAGGGGTTTTCTAATTCAACAGAAAGCAGCCATTGATGTTTTTTTTTGGGAAGACTGGTGAGCATTTTTAGGTGTGTAATGGGAGTATTACTCCATTATTTAAATTCATAAGAACAACAAAGTGTGATTGGTAAAATTGGAGAGAGCTTTATAGGCTGGAGGGGTAGGTAGCAGCTATGGTGTTGATGGCAAAAATGAAGAAGAAGAAGAACAACAAAAAAAAATAAAAAAGTATATTTAAAGAAAAAAATATTCTTCACGCGCTTAAAATGGGTGCAGTACACACAATGTGCCAAGTCAGCACAAAGTGTCAAAATGACATATTCGGGTCTTACTTGAGGTGTCTAAAATGAATAAATCTTAGTTGAGGTATCTAAGTGAAAGTTGGTGCCAACTTTAGGGGGCCACCGATGGGTTCCGCCGGTGTTAAGATCAATTTTTTAGTGTGGAGATAAATTAAGCTTCCTTATCGATTGAATTTCGATATAAAATTTTACTTAGGTTAACTTCAAACAATCATATATTCTACAATATATAGAATTAGGTGGCCCATTAACTATCAAATTAAAGGTCTTTGAATTCTTTTTCCAATGCCTCTTGCCTCATTTGGAGTTCAGAATAAAAAGTTATGCCCATTTTAGTGAAGCCCTGTCAGGCAGTCGCATGTTCACGACCCTCTTCACGGGCCTTGAAGACTTTCACAGGCCGTGAAGGCTTTCGTGAAAGGCTTCCTGCATAATTTTTCAGCAACTTCCTGCACGCCTCTCAGGGTTATTTTGGTCATTTTCAAATCTTTTTATCCCTATTCTAAGTTGTTTTGAGTGTTTTTAAGGAGTATATCATTCAATAACTAGTTTTTCTCTCATAATCATCAATCTAAACATTCTAGTCTCAAAATATTCTCTCAAAACAAACCTAAGGTTCCTCTTCTCTATCAAAAACCCCAAAGCTTTCAAGTAAACAAAATTCAAGAATCAAGAGAAGTCTTATAACAAAGGTTTTTCTAAGGTCTTCTTCTCAAATCAAGCTAGGATTTTATTCATCCATGAATCCATCAAAGTATCTGTGAATTCATCCATGAATCCTTCCATCCATAGAGTCCCAAGGTTTTCTAAATTCTTTTATTCCATGAATTTCTCCTAAATTCTAGTTTTTGATCAAATTGCATATGAGTCAACTCAATTATGTTATAATTCAATGTTAATGGTCTCTTCATACATTATTTCAATTCAATTGATGCATGTTTTCAAGGTATTTTACTATGACCCATACATTATGACTACTTTATGATTTTCAATTTATGATTCAAGATTATACATGCATCACGAGCTTATGAACTATGATATTTATTGATGAAGTATGAAATTATGAGTTTTCAATGAAGACAAAGGTTACTTCAAAGTAAAGTATGCTATCATGAAGGTTTTTATGATTTTTTATGAACAAGCTTATCATGATTTTTATGCTTTAGATAAGTATTTTACGAATACGTTATGATGTCATGATAAGTTGAATGAGTTATTCTTATGATTTTCAAGTATTTATGATGAACTTGATATTACTAGATTCTTACCATCTTCAAAACTTATGATATATTAAGTATGATATTCCGTTGAGAGTTGATCTAGCACTGAGTGGACCTTGGGACAGAGGCTCACCCGTTAGTAGAGGCATGATACCGTTAGTAGAAATTCCATTGTTCCATAACTATGTACCACCGTAAGAAGAAGAATCACCCGTTAGTAGAGGTTTGATTCTTTAGAAAGGGTCACCCGTTAGTTGAGGCTTGATTTCTTAGTAGCTTGGTGGAGCTTGTCCTATGCCCCATCTAAAGTTAGTATGAGTATGTTTAAGTCATTTGGCCTTTATATTTGATTTCTCCTATTTTTGAGATTATTATATTGAGACTTTTCCGCATTTTAAGTTATCTTCTATTTCATACTTGAAATTGTCATGCTATGTATGTTAAGAGACTTGATTAGAGACCTTCGGGATTCTACTCACCGTGTCACGCCTAGGGCCTAACTTGAATTGTGACAAACTTGGTACCCTTGCACCTCCTTCTCCATCACCATCGCCACAACAAGAACCACCACCTCCACTTTCGTTGTCGTCCCTCATCCACTACCACCAATTCATCCTCTTCTTCCTCTATCACCACCACTCCCTCATCTTCCAATACCACCACTTTCTCCTCCACTACCACCTTTGCCACCTCCTTCTCCTCCACCGACCGCCATAACGACCAACACCTCCATCTTTGCTGTTACCACCAATATCAACACCATTTTGCCGCTATAACCATCCTCTTCTTCACCTCACAACTGCTAAAGTTGTTGCAACAACTAAGTCATATGTTGCAACAAGCATCCTATCTGTTGCAACATATGTCATCTGTTGCAACAGATGAGACATATGCAATATGCAACCTGTTGCAACAAAAAAATAAAAATAATAATACTAAAAAATAATAATAATAAAAAAAATATGTTACAACATATTTCTAACATGTTGCAACATGTTGTAAAAAGAAGGACCAAAAACAAAATAAAAAGAGCATAATAAAAATTGATGAATGTCAGTAGTGACAACAGTGGCAACAAAGACCATAAAAAAGAAGAAGAAGAAGATAGCGGAAGAGAGAAAGAGAAAAAAGAAGAAATGAAGGAGAGAGAAATCTGAAAAGAGAAAGAAGGAGAGAGAAAGGAAAATTAAAAGTGTAATGAAGAGGAAAATTTTAAAATTTGAAATTTAAAAAGGGAGGGAAGACTTTTCATAATTTTCAAAATATTAATATACCCCACATAGTTTTTAATTACTTTAATCAAGTCTACTTTTCATTTAATTCCATTTGACCAAGTTAAAATCAACAATATTATAAACAAGACTTGAAATACACCTTTTGTTAAATCTTCATAACTTAATGCTAACTAAATAAAGATGGACATGCAATAAATTTAGAAAACAATTCAACAATTTTATTTAAAAATAAAAATCTGTCTAATGTTTGTAAGTCAACGGTGAAAACTATAACTCATCTGACTCGTATCTGAAGCCTCTAACATACTGAAGATAGATTACTGGGATGAGACTTCATGATACCTGAATACTCTACTAACAACGATTACTGGGATAAGACTTCATGATACCTGAATACTCTACTAACAACATGTACTAACTACCCATACTTAAGATGAACTAGAGCTCTCCGAAAGTAAGGAGGTCTTATCAAAACTGGATGAAAGTGATCCTAATGATGTGTTGCTCCTCAATACCCAAATATGCATCATTAAAATACGTAACATTGAATAACGTTAATACATGAAGATAAATACAATTTCTTGAAATACTTTTCTAAAACTTGTAATATATACTTTACTCATGAAAATAATGCATATGACATACTACGATAAAATTTTCAAATAATTGTGGCTAAGAAGGGCCTACATGGTAGAATAAACATGAACCATTGATCAAAGATCATCAATGATATGAAAATAATTATAATTTCAATAATAGGATCAAGAACCAACAATCTGAAATAGATAGAATTCAAAATCATAGACTTTGGATAAAAATCTTGACTATATCTTACTAATTGAAATTGTAGATGTAGGACGTGAGGAAGAACTAAGTTCCTCACTATGATAGCATTACATATCTTAAAGTCTCAACAAATCTTGACGAAAAACCCTAACTTGATGAAGAACGATCAAGAAATCTTTTCTTGAGATTCTTGAATTCCCTTCTTGAAAACCCTATGGCCAAGAGTTAAGATTTCTATTAACAATTCATGATCTGCTGATGAAATTTGATTTAAAATTTGTAATCCTTAGAGAAGGACTTACCTTGATGAAGGAATATGAGAGGATGAGAGAAAACCACTTATACTCCTAGAAAGAATGGTTAAAAAATAAAAAATATTGGATTAGAATTGACTTAAAAGGATTCCCGTCAGCCTAGATGCGACTTAGACGCGGCCACTAAGTGGGAACTTATGGCCCGCAAGTGAATCGCATCTCCTTACATGAATCCCTCAGTTTTACCCCTAATGCGATCGAGTTTGCGGCCTCAGACGTGGAACTTGTGGCCGCAACATGGACCACGTCAATTTTTTTTGAAAGTTATTCAAAATTAAAATGATCATAACTTTTGACTTCGACGTCATATCAAAACGCAGTTGGCTACAGTGGAAAAAAGACTCTAAGGGGTCGTTTGGTAAAAATATTAATAATGCATAGATTAATAATACATGGATTAGGAATGCATGGATTAGTTATGCAGGGATTAGTAATGCAAGATTTATTTTTCATCAAGTGTTTGGTTCATTCTATCCCACCTAAGCTTGTGTTTGGGTTAAAACTCAATAAAAAGAATCTCTCTAATTTTACTCTTGAATTATTATGAGCTTTTTTATTTTATGCAATTGGGTCAAGGTATATAATTGCCAGACAATATTATTTTTTGTGGCCTTCTAACTAGCTAGGAGAAGAACAATTATATCGCAATATTTGCTATTTTCTCACTTGAATTATTTGAGAATAAATAATTATCATTTTAGTAAATTGATCACTCACAATATTAGTTTTTAATTTTAAAAAAGATAGACCATCTATATTTAAAATCGAAAAGATGATAGACTATAGTAAAATCGAATAAATTATCTCCGTTTACACATAAAAATCTCAAGTTGTAGTTTTAATATGTATGAAATTTTATAAATTATTCAAAATAAATATACTTAGAAAATCACATATATATCAACAAAATAATACATCCAATTAAGATCACAAACGTCATGTGGTCATATATTTGCAGCTTTTTCAATTAGTACAAGTCAAACAACTCACATTTCAGATACTGTATTGCTTTCTATTTGATTTATTTAGAAACAAATAACTCTCTCTAAATAATAAAACTTGTAAGCTAATTTATTTAAATAAATTTACTAGTACAAATATAAAACATAAAATCAAGAAAATAAATAAAATAATTAAAAGAATTTGAGGAGTATTTTTGACTTTACATAGATTAATCCCATGGTATTAAATCCTATGTATTACTAATACCACCAAATAAAAGGTATTAGTTATATATCCTATAATACCATGTAGGGTGTATAACTTGTCGTGACTCAAGCTATGCCCTAACTATGACACGACAATCGAAATCCTGAGGGACCCTAACCAAACCTCTTAGCATACATCGCATACATAAGGTTAGTAAAGACATCAATAAAATAATAGAGTGGAAGATATGTCTCAAATAGAATCTCGAATAAGGAGGAAAACCCAAAGCCACAGGTCCGAATGATCGGAGCTACATACTCATGATTGTTTAAACATGCCTCTACTAGTCTAGACAGAGTGTAGGACAAGCTCCTAGCTCACCAACACAAAACATAAAGTCAGGAACATAATGGGAGAGTCATAAATGTTGCGTTCTCGAAACATGAAGACTCACCAACAATAGGAGAATAGTAACTAAATAGCTAGCCACGACGAGATGTGCGTGATGATCGTCAAACCCTATATTATGATATAATGTAGGAAAGAAGTATGCGTTAGTACATGAAATGTGCTAAGTATGTGAGAAATATGCATAATGTAGACATGGTAGCATGATGAGCATAAAACATGTGATGCAAGACCAATAATCATTTTAAAACATAAGATTTGAAATCATAAGTCAAAAAATATGGGCAATGCATCATTTGAAATCATCATAAGGGTTCATAAAAAAACATCGTTCATTTGTGGGATATAACCTTTAACTGATATTAAAAACCATGCGGGCTATAATAAGAAATCTAGTATTATTCCCACACTAAAAAGACGGAGGCTACTTGCCAAGGTAGACTCTGTAAGAATATCATAATCATCATGGGCTATATGTAGATCTACTAACTAGGACATAAATTCAAATCTACGGGGGCCATGTAGTTCGGGACTAGAGGTTGAAACTAGGGTTTCCTTGGGTTGCTTCTTGAGCTTTCGGACTAAACCCACCATAAAGTCATCTTGGTGCTTAGTCAATATCCCAATGGAATTCATAAACCATAGTTATTAATAACACTAGGAAAGGAAATAATTAATACCAATTCTCATCAGAAAATCATCATAAAAGTAGCTCATTAACATAGTGATTCATACAAGTATGAGAAAACTTTTCATCTTTATGAATCCGTGAGTCGGCGAGAAAACCTTTCACCTCTTATATGAATGTGTGAGAAAATCTTTCACAACCATTTATACTTTCTTGAAGACATACTTGAAATCATAATTGTCATCATCATAAACTATTCACAAATCCTTCATCAGTCCATGATCATAACTTTATAAATTCATACTTTGAAAATAGAATAATGCATGGGTCCATGAAAACTCAGTTGAAAACATGCAATTTAACATGAAACATGCATAATTTGATCAATAACATTGAAATAAATCATAATTGAATTGACTCAATGTAATCTCATTAAAACCCTAAAATTATTGAATTGAAATTGATTGAAAAAGAAGAAATCCTTTGGGACTCCATGGATGGAATGGATCCATTGATGAATTTGCAACATACCTTGAAGAAACCCGTCCTTGAAATTTGGAAGAGGAGACTTGATGCATATCCCTAATTCACCTTGAGAGAAATCCCTTGGAGAAGAAGACTTGAGTTCTAGAGAGAGGATTTTTAGTTTCAATGACTTGGGAGAGAATAAGGGGAATTCAAAGGGTTTGGATAGTTATAGGTTGAGTAATAAATCCAAAAACGACATAACTTACGAATTAAGAGAGTTCAAAAGGATGGAGATAACCACACTTAAAACTGACGAAAATCCTTTGGGGAGGTCGGTCAAGCTCGCCGTCCCGATCGGCAAGTCGCTGACCTCCAAGCCTACCTTGTTAATGTGATCAAGTTCTCTACAAATTTCCTCTAAAAGTTTTGGCTAGTAATACTTAGCTCGCCGACCCATTCGTCGAGTCACCTTTCCTTCCTCTCATTTCCAATTCGCCTTACATATGAGCGGTATTTTTCTGATCCTTTTGTGCAGTTCGACTTAGATCAACAACCTTATCTGCGAGTCACCAACGTTGCCTTTTACTTCTCTTTCTTTTGCCAACTTTTCTGAACTTCTTGGCGAGGAAACATAGCTTGACAAAGGAAGTTTGATGAGTCTCCAAACCTTCTCGTTTCTTGCCAAAATGTCCTTGTTCCAAAGTGATTTTACAGAAAATCTCAGCGAGCTTCTTACCCCCTTTGGCGACACATCGAACCTATTCGGTGAATCGCCAATTCCACTTGCTTGGAACAACGGCCAAAGTTTGAGTTTTCCTTATTTGATTTCAACTTTCCAACTTTCTAGTTTTCAGGGCCTCACAATATCTCCTCATTGGGAACATTCATTCTTGAATGAGACTCAATAAGCATGAAAGTAGTAAGAAAAGAGAAATAGCATCCCAACATTAATGTGATAATATAGTAAAATGTATAAAACATAGAATATTCAATCCCAAGCTAAAACATGACTTAAAATTAATTTCATGAACATGCATGCATATGAAAAATATGAGAGTGATCAAAACACATGAATTTGAAGGAGTGAATAAAAAGAAACTTAATACCTCAATTTGAAATGGGAGGAAAGGATGAGGATAACGTGATATCATATTGTCTTCGGCCTCCCATGTAGCAACCTTAACCTCTTGGTTCCTCCATAACACTTTAACGGATGCAACTTCTTTATTCACAACCTTCAAACTTGCCGGTCTAAACTGTCAACCGAAACCTCCTCATTAAATTAGATTTCCTTCACACCCAATCTCTCCAAAGGCACAATCAAGACAAGATCACCAACACATTTCTTTAACAAGAACATATGAAACACCATATGCACTGATGCCAATTCGAAGGTAAGTCCAACTCATATGCCACCTTGGCAATCTGCCTCTAAATTTGGTATGGGCCTACATATCGGGGAGTAAGCTTCCCCTTCTTTCCGAAGCACATCACACCCTCCATGGGTGAGATTCTCAAGTACACCTAATCATTCACCTCAAACGAAAGTTTCCTTTGTCTTACATCCGAATTGGACTTTGTTAGCTCTGGATAATTTTCAATCTTTCTTTAATGAGTCTAATATTCTCCATATATTTATGCACCAACTCGGGTCCTATCAAAGCAACTTCGCCAACTTCAAACTGTCACGACCCAAGCCTAGGGCCTAGACGTGATATGGCGAATGAGGAACCCGAAAGTACCTCAAACAAGCCTCTTAGTATTTTTTAGCCTTTCATAGGTAATGATGATAAATAAACAAGTGAAAATCATAATAGTAAATCTTCAACTTATATATATCCAACAATACCTCTAACTTTGAGATTTAACGGGGCTAAGACAAGTCCTTAGCTCACCTCAATCATAATAGAAGAAATGCCATAGTAAAATATCTCAACATATCATAAGCTAGAAAGATAAAGGAGTATTGTTCCCGAAACATGGAAACTCACCAAAAGTAGTCTTCAATGGAATCTCAACTAGCCACGTGAAGGGAAACAAGGAGGAACACTGGTTCCTACATGGTGATATCATGTAGGCAAAAGAATATACGTTAGTACTTTGAATGTACTAAGTATGTAACGATGCATAAACATTGAGAAAACATTAAAATATTTATGTAATATGGAACATAATGTAATGCATGCATAATAAATCATATAGATATACTTTAAAATATTCATTTTGTGGGAAAAATGACCATAACCGACATTTAAGACTATGCGAGCTATTACATAGAATCCAACATAACCCCCTACATTGGTCAGAGAGACTACTTACCGGGTAGAACTCCGTCAACTTCATTCATTTCTTTAACTTTAACTTTAAGGGCTTTCATGGATCCATTAGCCTAAGCCTACAAGGGCTCCTATATTGGCACATAGTTAATGAGACAAGGGGTTGCTACTAGAATTCCCTTACCGAATCCCACCTCAATGACCCATTCGATGCTAAGTCAATCCCACAGAATAGTTTAATACTTCAAAATAGTCATATCATATAGCTTGAGAATTTAAACTATCATATTCGGTAGAATAGCTCATTAAAATATTTGGTGATTCAAATATGCAAGAATTATCCTTATAGCATAAAGAATCCATCATTAATAGTATTTCATCATTCTTTATTTTTATAGTACTCCCTTTTTATCATATACATTGCTTTCATAAATAATCATTTGGAGTCAAAGCTTTCAAGTCAAACTTCATTGAAAATATAGTAAAACTAGGTGGGTTCAAATCACTTCAACTTGCAAACATGTATGTAAATAAATAAACATAAATACTTTTAAATCTATTAATTAAAAATCATGCTTTAAACAACCCACCATGAATTTTAAGAACTTTTAAATAGATAAATAGAGGAATTGCTTGCAAACCATCAATTCATACATATAAAATTATATTGCATCAAAATAGACCAATAATTATTAGTTTAACCATGATTCATACTATCAAGTAAAAATAAAAATTACCATAAGAAAATAGTACTTGAAATCAAGAGACTTAATTGAAAGAGTTTTTGGACTACATGGGTGGAAGAAGCCATGGATAAATACCTATATAACTTAGAGTAAAGCTTAAAGAAAATAAACATAATTTATCATATAAATAAAATACTTTAGGAATGAGAGTGGAAGGAATACTCTCATTGAAGCCTTACATACCTAGAATCCGAAGCTTTAGTCGGAACCGAAGGACTTAATGAACACTCTTGAGTCCTAGATTTTCTCCTCGCCGGACAGTTTTGTGTACTATCCAGAGTATATGAATCACCGAAATAGTATTTCTTCACTACTAAAAACTAAAACTATATTTGAGTATGAGTAAAGAAGTGTATAGAGAGAAGAGTTGCTTGAGAAAGCTTGATGAATAAAATGAGAAAATAAGGTGGGTATTTATAGGTGTAGAAGAGGGACCTAACAATAAATAAAAATAATTATAAAGGATGATCTTGAAAATTCAATTGAGGATTTTGATGTCATGGATGATGTCAAAGGGTTCTAGATCTTTCCATGGTAGGTGAGATGAGTTCTCTTTAACAGAATATTTTTTTTTGGAGATGCTTTTGAATAAGATAAATTCCTTATTAGGATTTTGTGTCTTCATAAGAATTGTAGATATGGAAATCTAGTTTCAGGTCATTCAAGAATCAACCAATTTGGAGTAACCTACAGTGAGATATAAATTTTCTTCTATAAATACTCCATTTCATCACAACATCCTATCTTACAATAATTAATTTATTTGACCTACTTAACCTCATAAACTTAAAATATAATATTCACAAAATTTGTAGGTAATGAAATTGCAGTTACTTGAAAATTTTAATCACCTAATTTGGAACAGCCTATGAAAAGTTATGACCAAAATACAGAGGCTGTATCATTATTTTTTTGGCGAGACTTGAAACATCGTATACAACGTTTTTAGGGAATGTTACACAAACCAACCAATGGGAGACCTATACCTCTTACCATATAAAGACTCAAATGAAGTGAATACTCGAATGATAGCTATTATTATAGGCAAACTCAATCAAAAGAAAATTATCATCCTAAATACCCTTGAAGTGAATTACACAACCTCTCAACACGTCCTCCAATGTTTGAATAGTATGCTCGGCTTGAACATCAATTTGTGGTTGAAGAGTCATAACATCTACCACAAGAGACTATTCAGTACCATATTGTACAATACCACCATCATCCTTCGAATAAACTAAGTGAACACCCAAACAAGGTAGTCTATGAACATCACGAACCAACTCCTTTTTCTCATCATCAATATGAGCCATCGGCAACCACATTGGCGTTATTCAAATGGTACAACACACTCAATCATAATCCTTTAACAACTCAAGCCACCTTCTTTGTCGAAGGTTCAAAGCCTTTTGGTTAAGCATATATTGCAAACTCTTATGGTTGGTAAATACATCAACGTGGACACTATATAGATAGTGCCTCCAAATTTTTAAAGCAAACACAACTATCACTAATTCTAAATCCTGAGTCAGATAGTTCTTTTCATGTACCTTAAATTTCCTAGAAGCATAGGCTACCACCTTACCATTTTTCATCAAAACACAACCAAGAAAAACCCTTGAATAATCACAATACACTTAAACCTATCGGATCCTTCCGGTAAATTCAACACCAGAGCGGAAGTAAGTCTTTTCCTCAACTCTTGAAATCTTTTCTCACATACCTCAGACCAATGGAATTTCCCTTATTCTTAGTCAAAGTAGTGAAGTGTGATGCATTGGAAGAGAATACTTTCACAAACTGCCTATAATAATCGACTAAATCTATGAAACTTCAAATATCAGAAGGATACAAAGGTCTAGGCTACTTATTGACCGCTTCAATTTTCTTAGGATCTACCATAATCCCTTCATCGGACACAGTATGACTAAGGAAAGAAACCAACATCAACCAAAACTCATACTTACTAAACTTAGCTAACAATTGACAATCCTTTAGAATTTGCAAGACAATCCTCAAATGATCGACATTCTCATTTTCACTTCGAGAATAGAATAATATATCATCAATGAACACAATAACAAACATGGGAAAATATTGCTTGAACACCTAGTTCATCAAATCCATAAAAGCTGCTGGAACATTTATTAGCCCAAAAGACATAACCAGGAATTCAAAGTGACCATACTGAGTTCTAAAAGCCATCTTCAGATTATCACATTCTCTTACTTAAAGTTGATGATAGCCCAATCGAATATCAATCTTTAAAAAGTAACTTGCACTTTGAAGTTGATCAAAGAAGTCATCAATCTTTGGAATATGATATTTATTATTAATTATAACCTTGTTCATTCGCCAGTAGTCAATACTCATACAAAGAAAATCATCCTTCTTCCTAAAAAAGATAGTTGGAGCACCTTATGGAGAGATATTTGGTCTAATAAAACCGTTACCCAACAAGTGTTTCAACTGATACTTTTAACACTTTCAGTTCTGCCAGAGCCATTTGGTAAGGAGGAATAATGATAGGTTAGGTATCGGGAACAAGATTAATATCGAAGTCTATTTCCCTTAAGGGATTCTAGGTAGATCATCGGGAAATGCATCCAAAAACTCATTAACAACCAAAAATAACTCAAGAGTAGGAGCTTCGAAATTCGTATACCTAACTCATACTAGATGATAGATACAAACTTTGAAAATTATTTTCTGAGCTTTAAGGCATGAGATGAATTGACCTTTAAATACATAACTGCTACCGTTTTATTCTAAGACTGACTCATTAGGAAACTGAGACTTGAGATATCTATCTCTTTGATTAGCATGATGGTTTGTAAGGCCCTAAAAGTTAAAAAGTCAAAACGAAAGAAACTTCCAAGAAAAGGGACTGTCTAGAGTTTACAACTTTACCTATGAGAACTCCTAAGGGTTGTAGAAGCGGCTCGTAGGAATGGTATTGAGGTTGAAAAATTGACTAAGTTTGGAACTGAGTTTACGAGTCAAGTTGATGACTTATAGGAATAGTGATGACTCGTAGAGTGGGTC
This sequence comes from Solanum dulcamara, assembly GCF_947179165.1. Lineage (NCBI taxonomy): Eukaryota > Viridiplantae > Streptophyta > Magnoliopsida > Solanales > Solanaceae > Solanum > Solanum dulcamara. The sequence continues at coordinate 51,928,755 of NC_077240.1, forward strand.
TTAGAGTTTATTTCTTATTTTGTGAAATTGAAAAGCCTAAGTACTTTTGAAACGACTCAACAAGATGATTCATATGATGATTTATGAGTCGTAGAATAGACTAATAGAAGGGGGTCCTAAATTCTAAACTTTGACAAAGTGTGGGCAGGTTTGGCGAGTTATTTATACGATTTATGTAAGTGTTGACGACTCTTCAACATGATTCGTAGGGAACAATTTTAATTCCAGTAGCCTATGATTTTGGTGCATTATTTGGACAACTCATATTGATGACCTGTAGACTAAATGATGAGTCGTAGAAACCATCCGCAGGGTCACAAAGGGTGATTCTTAATTTTGAATAGGTGTTAAGGTCAATTCTTAAGCGTGGGAATATATTTGGAGATGTTTTAAGGTCACAAGAATCCTCTCGCACAAAGACGAGTTGAAAGCTTCCTTACCGATTGAGTTTCGGTAAAAGATTTTACTTGGATCAACTTCAAACAATAATATCTCCTAGAATATAAAGAATTAGGTATCCCATGACATATAAAATTGAAGGCCTTTGAGGCTTATTTGTAACTCCACCAAGTTTGACTCATTTGGAGTTTGGAGTAAAAAGTTATGATCATTTTTCTAGAGGCTGCCAAATCACATAAAGATTACGGATCGACTCTACGACCTGTAGAGTTTTCTACGAGTCGTAGAAGTCATTTTCTCATAAAAATGATGCATGATATATAAGGCTATTTCGGTCCTTTCCCAATCCTTTTAACCCTATCCTAAGTAATTTTTTGGTATTTTGAAGGAGTATATCATTCCACAAACTAGTTTTCCCCTCCTAATCATCAATACAAACATTCAAGTTACGATATACTATGTATGATATTCCATTGAGAGCTTACCTAGCACCGAGTGGACCTTGGGATAGGCACTCTTTCCTATAGTTGAGGCAAAAGACCTGTAGTAAGATCCCATTGTCCCATTACTATGTGCCACCGTAGGATAAAGAATCACCAGTAGTAGAGGCTCGATTCCTCTAAGGGTCACCCATAGTAGAGGCTTGGTCCTTCATATAGCTTAGTGGATCTACTTAGGCATATGCGAGTCTACCTTGACAAGTAGCTCCCCCTTTCCTCCGATATAGGGTAAACATTGGGACTCCATGTTATAGCTCACATGATTTATGTCGGTTAACAGTCTCTCTCAGAAAGGTACAAGGTCCCTCTTTCAATTTTTAAGGTATTTCTTACTTTGGCTAATATGTCTTTTACAAAGTAAAGTATGTTCTCTCACCCATGGTTTTATGACTCACAATATGATTAATGATTTACACTACTACTTATAAACTTACAAGCTCTTTTATGATTTTTCATTATGACTTATGACTACCCATGCATTGTACAAATTCCTTTTTTATAATATTGCATTATGCTTTTAAATGACATTAGCCTTATTCATGATTCACTATTACGTATAAATGGTTTACTTATCGCGTGTTCTAACCTTGATCATTACATCATTGCTTTTATGCCATGCATTGCATTCCTACATACTTAGTATATTAAAATGTACTAACGCATACTTTTACCTAAATTGTATCCTAATGTAGGGACGAACAATCTTCACGCGTATCCTATTCGTGACTAGGGTTGATATTTTACTTTAACTTATGGTGAGTCCTCATATTTTGAGGATGTGACATTTTACAATTCATCGTTCTTATGACTATTCCTTCTTTTATATTGGATGAGCTAGGAGCTTGTATTATGCCCCCATCTAGTTTAGTAGAGGCATGTTGGATGTCATAGAGTCTATGTCATTATTTTATTTTGGATTGAGACTTTTCATGTTGAGATTTTGTTTCCACATCCATATTTAAGTTCTATTGCTTTACTTACCTTATTTATTCTTATAAATGATATGCTAAGAGCCTTGGTTGGGGCCTTTCAGGGTTCCGATCGCCGTTTCATAGCTAGGCCCTAGTCTAGGTCATGACATGGTTCTCAGTCCTTGACCAACAAGTTCAACACACCCGAAAAAAACTTACTCATGCGAGATCTAGGACCAGTAACCATAAATGGAGCATACTTCAACAATTGTGTGAACTTGAGGGCATACTCCCTCATACTCATATTCCCCTGCTTCAAATTGATGAACTCTTGAATTTTAGCCTCTCTTAGCTCAAAGGGAAACAAATGGTCAAGAAATACCTCTTTGAACTCTTCCTAATCTAGATGACCCGCTTCTCCAACTCGCTCACCTTTCCATTGATCAAAAAAAATTCTAGCAACTCCCTTCAATTGGTAACCGGCCAAATATTCTTTCTTCACCGAGCTTACCCTCATAATCTCCATGATCTTATGAATGATTTCAAAAAATTCTTGTGGATCCTCATCCACCTTTGACCCATGAAACTCCGTTAGACTCATCCTCATGAAATCACGAACCCTTGTTGCCATAGTATCTATAATTTGGTTCGCGGGAGCAATTACCTCTCTATTGGCTTGAGCCTTCACGACTTGAGCAAGCACTTAGAAATCAGCTCAGAACTCCACATGAGAGACTTGCTTGGCTATAGAATCATTTGGAGCTTGTTTCTCTTCCTCAACATTCCTTCTTACAAGGGCTCTTCTTAGAGGCATGATTCTGTAATCACAAAGAGAAATTTTAGAGAGAAAAGCCTTAGAGTTTAACTCTATCGCATGACACAATAGTGATGAAAGAAGTGAAGTTTCCTAAATGCCTTATAGCCTCCTATTCATAGATGTGGCATGATTCACACCCATGAACAAGACTCTACTCGATGCGGTATGTTTAGACTCCCTAAGATACTTGAACCTTGTGCTCTGATACAATGTTTGTCACAACCTAAGCTAGGCCGTAGGCGTGACACATTGATAAAAATCTCGAAGGAACCCAACCAAACCTCTTAGCATACATCACATACATAAGGTTTGTAAAGACATCAATCAAATCATAGAGAGGAGGATAAGTCTCAAATAGAATCTTAAATAAGTAGGAAAACCCAAAGCAACATGTCCGAATGATCGGAGCTACATACTCATGATCATCTAAAAAAGCCTCTATTAGTCTAGACGGGTGTAGGATAAGATAAGCTCCTAGCTCACCAACACAAAGAAATAAAGTCATGAACATAATGGAAGAATTATAAATGTCGCATCCTCGAAAAATGAGAATTCATCAACAATTGGAGGATAGTTACTCAATACCTAGCCACGAGCGAGATATGCATGATGATCGTCTGACCCTATATTTGATACAATATAGGGAAGAAGTGTGTGTGTTAGTACATAGAATGTACTATGTATGTGATAAATATTCATAATGTAGATATGGTAGCATGATGAGCATAAAACATGTGATGCAAGATCAATAATCATTTAAAAGCATAAGATTTGAAATCATAAGTCAAAACATATGGTCAATGCATCATTTGAAATCATCATAAGGGATCATAAGAAAACATTGTTCATTTGTGGGATTTAACCTTTCAAAACCATTTATACTTGCTTGAAGACATACTTAAAATCATAATACATCATCATCATAAACCATTCATAAATCCTTCATCAATCCATGATCATAGCTTCATAAATTCATACTTTGAAAATAGAATAATGCATGGATCCATGAAAATTCAGTTGAAAATTTGCAATTTAACTTGAAGTATGCATAATTTAATCATTAACATTGAAATAAATCATAAATGAATTGACCTAATGCAATCTCATGAAAACCCTAAAATCATTGAATTGGAACTGATTGGAAAAGGAGAAAACCTTTGGGACTCCATAGATGGAAATGATCAATGGATGAATTCCCAACATACCTTAAAGAAACTTAGCCTTGAAATTTTAAAGAGGATACTTGATGCTTAAATATCCCTTATTCACCTTGATAGAAATTCCTTGGAGAAGAAGATGAATTCTTGAGAGCGGATTTTTAGTTTCAATGACTTGGGAGAGAAAGAGGGGAATTCTTAGGGTTTGGAAAGTAATAGGTCCCAAAATGACATAGCTTAGGGATTAAACGAGTCGGAAAGGATGAAAATAGCCTCTCTTAAAACTTTCAGGGGATCCTTTGGCGAGGTCGGTTAAGCTCTCCATCCCATTTGGCGAGTCATCATTCTCCAGGCCTACCTTGCCAATGTGATCAAGTTCTGTGTAGATTTCCTTTGAAAGTTTTGGCCTTTAAGACTTGGCTCGCCAACCCATTCGGTGAGTCGCCTTTCCTTCCTTACCTTGACAACTTGACTTACGTCTGAGGGCTATTTTTTTGAACCTTTTTATGAGCTTGGCTCTCCAATCCTATCGATGAGTCACCGACATTGTCTTTCACTTCGCCCAACCTCTCTTTTATCTGTCAACTTTTATGAACTTCTTGGTGAGGAAATATAGCTTGCCAAAGGTAGTTTGGCAAGTCTCCAAACCTTCTCGCTTCTCGCCAAAAAGTCTTTGTTCCAAAGTTATTTTTTCAGGAAATCTCGGTGAGTTTCTTGGCCCCTTTGGCAATACGCCAAACCTGTTCGGTGAATTGCCAAGTCCACTTGGTGAGCCACAATGACCAAAGTTTGAGTTTTCCTTATTCGATTTCAGCATTTTGACTTTCTAACTTCTGGGCCCTCATATAACTAATACATGGAGTAGTTATACATAGGCCCAAAATTCCTACTAAACATAATACTAAATAATATCATATATAATACACGAACTATTTCTCCTAAAACACCCTACCAAATGACCCCTAAGACCTTAATTGGATTGGGAATAGGCTAGGTAAGTCTTCATATTCTTGGATATATGACTGTTCGAAGTTGATCCATGTAAAAATTTATATTGAAACTCAACCAGTTAAGAACCTTTCAACTCAACCATGTTTTAGGAGATTCTTATGACCTTAATTTATCTTCAAAACTCTCCCCAAACAAAAGAACTGACCTTAACACCTATGCAAAATTAGGAATCATGCAATATGAACCTATACATATACGAAGAATGGTTTGAGTCTAAGCACAGAAATTTTTGGGGGTGTTACAATATCTTCTCCTTGGGATCATTCATTCTTGAATGATGGTCAAGCTGGAATAAAAGAGAAAGGAGCTAATCTTACTATCTATATGACTTCTAAACTTTCCTACTAACATAGATGAAACTGGTTCATACTAAGAGTTTGGGATTTACTATAACATATAAGACATAGACGTACATATAAGACTACCAGTAGACATATATTAACATGAAGTTTCTAAGATTTGCTATAAGAATAAAGATACAACATTCTAATCAAAATTTCTCCTAACATTCTAGAAAAAGTATCACAATCATGACTCGTGAGAGGCATCAGAATATGAAGCACTAACAGTGTCTAAGTACTTTAGTCAGCTGATGTGGTTTCATAAAGCATGAAGGGTATAGATTTGAGCATGGTCATACTCTATCTGAAGCTATTTGATAAGAAACATGGGTACCTATAAAGTAAGAACATGGCTACTACGTCTTACCCGATACGAATGATAACTTTTAAACTTAGCAACCTTCTAAACTATGCTCTTCTTTCTTAATACTACACTTTATTAGCTACGACTTATATCTCCCACAAGGGTACATGCGATTAATCCTATTAAGGTTTGAGTGTAACTTCATGCTCTTACCATGTTCAAGTCTAACTCAGAGTCATAATGTGCTACACATAAGATGATTATACTTATCTAAATCACGAAAATTATACTCAATACCTCTGTAAGGACTTTTATCCCAAGAATGCTACTTCTTCTTACAACCATATTAACAAACCTCGAGTTCTAATCAAGAATTGCTTGTGCATCATGCATTAATTCACATGTTATCCATACCATATTCAAGCCTACTACTCTTACCACTCCATGAACTTCTAGATAGCTAACTCTTCTAAGAATTACCTATCTTCCTATCATCTCTACTAACCAAAATTTCATGGATTACTACAAAGCGGCACCAAATATTTTTCATATAGCTACTATATAAAACCAAGCCCATATCGATCGTCCTCCATAATTTGCATGGAAAAAATATACTACGATCTTCACTATAAGGGTCATCTAACCCTCTTCTCTAGACCAACACTAAGCTACTTTCAATGCCACTATCAAAACATAAAAAAGAATCAATGGAATGCCATAGAGAAAAAAGATCATAAGCATGAATCATTTAAGAAATCTGATTTCAGAACATGATGATGTAGTATGATTTCACCGGCCGTTAATGGTATATCCTTAGTTTGTGGGACCGGGCATACTATAAAACAAGAGTGCATATATGATGAATTACATATCATAAGGATAGTAGTCATACCTTCATGGAGTGAGATTAAGGTTGATGTGAAAAATTATTGCTTCTTATTTTTGAAATTGAGCATGGATGTGAATATGTATGATGTGCATAAGCTTAGGTTATAGGCATAACAAAAATATGCCAGACATAAGTAGGGTGTCATAACGATTGAAATCTGAGGAATACGCTAGAGTATGAATGAATTGCTATCCTATCATGACTATTTATAATCACATCATCTTATCATCTTCCCCTTAGGTCGAAGGCCAACATTCTAAGTATGTGGACCTATTCTATATTCTATAAACTGGCCTATATTCACTTTACTCTAATGATTGGGGAAATGCTAATCTCATGACTACTAAACTATCTCTGATAGACCATATCTGCAATTACTAAAAATTTCTTTTAGAACTTCTTTTGAGATACTTCTCTTAACTTTCTCCTGCATCTATAGTCTCTTCCTATAAAAACTACTCTTATTAGCATATATTGTCACTTTCTCTAACTCTTAATAATCTGATCTTGTTTTCTTAACCTGCTAGCACTCATCTTCTAAATTCATATCTACCTAACTAAAGGAAACTCAAATTATATTGAGAGACTTATCATCATCTATCTATAACCTGTTTGGCCTAATTTTTAATGGTGATATATAATTCTTACATCAACCTACTCTATATTGGCAACTCAAGAATACTAACAAGGTATTCATAGCAAGTCATAAACTTAGAGCCTTATATGACTATACACTATCTTGGATACACATCTATCTTCCTAAGACTTAAGGATCTCTTCTTTGTATAGATTTCTCTGTAACTTACTACCTCATTACTAACTTACTGGGTGCATAAATACAACTACATAATCTACTCAATCATCATCTCTATTCTTTTGGCTTACTACACATAAAATTTTGTACTTCTAACTCTAGGCAATTCTACTACTCATGCTTCACAACATCACAAATCACACCATCTTTCAGGTGAAGAAACTACCCAAGCCTTCTAAAAACACACTTCTCTCTTAAAGGTGTCATCTATAAAAAAGTTCCATAAGGGTCTGAGAGCATATATCATACTATGGCTCAATGAACGATTTAGGTGAACAAGAATAATGGTGCATCTTTTTGAATCAAAAAAGGTTAAACACACTAATGGGATCCTCTTAAGTCCCCTACAGTCTCTTACCATTCTATGTGCTCTATTTGAAGAAAGCATATTAATAAGGATCTAGAGATTTACTATTTCTAGCACCTCAAAAATGAGGCATAGTCGGAGGAATTAGAGCGACATACGAATCTGCATAAATTTCTTAGAGGATAGTTTTATTTCACGGTCTAGAGATGAAAGAAGTAGAAACTTTTCTTAAATGTCCACAGTACCTCATTGAAAAAAGTGGGTCTCTCACAGCCATAAATAATATCCTAGTAAAAGGATTTCATAGACTACCTAGCACACTTGAACTCTAGGATCTAATATCAAGTTTGTCATGCCCTGAGCCTACGCCCTAGGCGTGGTCAGTACTCAAAACCATTGTTGGTCCCAAGGAAACCCTTAGCCTAACTTACTGCTAACTAAATACTATGACACTATGCAAAAACTTTTAAAGATGAGCATGCAATAACTTTAGAAACAAACCTAAAAACTTTATTTAAAAATAAAAAATATGTATAATAAGCATATGTTTTAAAACAATGGTGAAAGATATAACTTAACTCACTCATCTATGAAGTCTCTAACATACTGAAGATAGGTTATTGAAATAAGACCTCAAGCTACCTGAATACTCTACTACAATATACACTAACCTCTCATACTTATGATATAAAAGATCCCTCTAAAAGCAAAGAGGTCTCCCCAAAGTTGGATGAAAGTGATCCTAATGATGCATATGCTACCTTTTCTAAATACCCGAATCTGCATCATTGAAAGAGACATCTTCAAATAATATCAGGAATTGGAATGTATGGTAAGTAAAATAGCTAAACAAAATGACTAGCTAAAACTGAACAAACTGAGCTGAATGACCAATTTTGAAGATATATTGAAATAAAGTGTTAACTGAGCAGTATAAATTAAGATTTTCAACTCAAAAGTTGGACATATTCCAAAACTAATTAACTGAAATATGATATCTAAAATTTTGAATAGAAAAATGTAAAATAATTTGCAAATTGTTTTAGAGCACTTTCATCATATGATGATATAAACACTGTTGAAAATTTGAGAAATCATCATATCTATGTCTGCATAAGAAATCATATCAATTTGATATATATAATTCTTAAGTTGAGAGTTTCTTATACTCGACAAACACATTAGCTCATGATGTTTAACAAAAAACCCAGCTGGGATGACTGGCCTATAACTTCATAAGGTATAGAGCCCTATGTATTTAATGTAGATCCATTACTGAGCCTCTTAGGTTAAAAGAGTTGATCGACTAGCTGTATAGTCAAATCCTATAATGGCACGTAATTTTGGAACTTGAATTATCTAAACTTGTGTTCTCTCGGTGATAAATAGTCCTCCCAAAATAATCTATTTATGCTCATAATATATCATGAAAATTGTAACTAAAATCATACTATGAGTCTTTGCTCAAATCTTTAAAATTGTGCTGCTTGAAGAGACTATACTTACAACTATCTGAAACACATTGATATTTTTGAGTTTTCATGATAAAAGATAATTTTCTATGAAAGTCACATCTATTTGTAATGAAAAATTATAAAATATTTGAACTGAATCCTTGAAATGATTAGGATTTTTTTAAAATATAATTTTTAAAATAAGTATAAAAGAGTTTCATGAAAATATACTTTCTTGAAATAATGAACTTGAAGCTAAATATACTTTCTTGAAATACATCCTTAAAACTTGTAATATACAATTTACTCATAAAAACAATGCATATGACATACTACGACAAGGTTTTTACATAACTTTGGCTAATAAGGACTCATGTGGTAGAAAAAATATGAACTGTTGATCAAAGATCATCAATGATATTTAGAAAAATAATTTTAATAATAGGATCAAGAATCAACAATTTAAAACAGAGAGAATTCAAGTCATAGACTTTGGGGTAAAAGCCTTATATTTGATCTTACTAACTGAAACTATAGATGTAGGGCATGAGAAGAACAATCAATAATTTGAAACAGAGAGAATTCAAGTCATAGACTTTGGGGTAAAAACCCTATATTTGATCTTACTAACTGAAATTATAGATGTAGGGTATGAGAAGAACTAAGTTCCTCACTGTGATAGCCTTACATACCTAAAAGCGCTCCATAAATCTTAAGGAATAATTCTAACTTGATGATAAAGATCAAAAAATCTTTTCTTGAGAGATTTGAAGTTGCTTCTTGAAAATCCTATGGCTAAGGGTTAAAATTTCTATTGATAATTCATGATTAGATGATGGAATTTAGTTTGTAAACTTGAAATTACTTATCTTGATTAAGGAGGATGAGTGGAAGAGAGAAAACCACTTCTCGGTGTTGAAATAATGGTTAAAAAGGTTAGATTAGAATCAACTTTAAAGGGTTCTCATCGGCCCAGATGCGACTTAGATGTGGCCAAAAGGTAGAAACTTGTGGTCCATAAGTGGGTCTCTTATTCTTCAAGAAGTCCTTCACTTTTATCCCCTAATGAGATCGACTTTGCAGCTCGCAAGTGGAACTTGCTTCCGCAACATGGGTCGCACCTTTTTATTTAGAAAATTTGGAAAGAAAATTTGAAGATATTTATTTTAATAGGTTATGGGCCACGTAAAGAATCATATTCTAGGATATATGACTGGTTGAAGTTTACCCAAGTAATATTTTATATTGAACCTCAGTTGGTAAAGAAACTTTCAGCTCAACCTTGTGCTAGAGGATTTTCTTGACCTTAATTCATCTCTAGAACTCTTCCCACACTAAAGAATTGAACTTTAAAACCTTTGCACAATTAGGAATCTACTGGTACGAGCCTTTATACATACAAAGAATGGTTTGGGTTGTAGTTTAAAATTTTTTGGGGTGTTATAATAGGAGCCATTTATTCAATTGTGTCTCTGTGAACCGACTCTTGTGATCAAGAAGGATCCTCTTTATTCGATTGTGTCTCTGTGAACTGACTCTTGTATGATAAAATTTTGAGCTAATTCTTCCATTATCTAGTCTATCCTTTATGGGTTGAATCCCACAAGGATATTGATGCCACCGTCTAAATTATAGACTATTTAAAGGAAAAAACTAACTCACCTTAGTTTATTAGGTTATGCTCTTTTAAAATGTCTTGTCGAGATTGATTTGTGGAGAGGATGGATAACAGCAAAATGTAGTTAGGTGCATGATGATGACAAAACTAAACCTTGACACATCCCAAAAATCTTAACTCATATCATATCAAAAAAGCCCCAAAAAGAAGTTAAGTTATGCAGAACAGTGATTTTTATGGACACCATCTACGACCTGTAGAAGTAACCATGAACCAAAGACGAGCTCGTGGAATCAAACTCCTGAAAGTTGATTGTTAATATTGAGTTTCATGGAATGGACTACAAGTTGTAATTCACTTTAAGAACCATAAAATGACCCACAGAACAAAGTCCTGAAAGTTGGAAATTTTAGCCTGACTTTCACAAACTATTCTACGGAACATAGAAGTATTTATGGTTTGTAGATGGCCTCGTGAAAATAAAGTCTTGAAAATTATACCTTAGTATATTTTTCTAAGACCCCTCAATATGACCCATTGAAGGGTTTAATGATCGTAAAAGGTTCCATAAACCCAACACCCTGAAATCTAGTCCTAGTACTTTTTCCACGAATGAACAGTATGATCTATAGAAGGGTTTATGACCCATAAAATAATTTGTAAATCCAAAATTTAGAGAACCCCAGAAAGTCAGCCAAGTTTCTATGATTGGCTTCTACGGCCTGTAGAAGTTTCATCGGACTGTAGATAGACCTCGTAGACAAATTCGATAGTTTTAAAAAAGGGTATTTGGATCTTTTCGCACTCTTTCTAATTCCAAGCCTCGACATTTTGAGATACAATTGGGGTCTTTGAAATTTTAGTTTGACCCTAATACTCCCATAATCATACCCAGACTTAAAGCAAGGTTTCAAGAGGAGAACGCTAGAATTTCAAGCATGCTGTTCAATTTTCTTCAAGAATCTTGTTTGTCCTAGTATGTAAGGCTACTCATAGTGTTGGACTAAGTTCGTCCTCATTTCCTACATATAAATTCAGCTAGTAAGAGATTAACCTAGGTTTTTCAACCCAACATTTTTTGAGTTTTCAAATGGGTCAGATCTTTTTTTATTGAATTATATGAATTTACATTGAGATTGTGTTTATTCATATAGTTTTAAATCCTTGGATTATTATTCATGTTTGTTTCTCACATGAACCCTATTTATATAACATTTTTTGAAGCTTTTGGATTACTATTCATTATGCATGATTTTTAAAATTTAGGCAAGTTCAATTATTTTGCATTATTGCATTATATCCTCAAGGACCTGAATAGTGTGCTTGCTTTGACTGACCATCAGTCTGTGAGTGAAAAGATGTGATACGAGTACCCAAATCCTCCTAAAAATTCCTCCAAAAGCTAAATGTGAATTGTGAGCCCCGATATGAAATGATGAAATATGCACACCATGAAGACGAACCACCTCCCAAATGTAGATACGGGCCAACCTTTTAGCACTGTAGGAACTATGAACAAGGAGAAAGTGTACTAACTTGGTCAATTGATCAACGATGACCCAAATACTATCAATACCTCTGGAAGTGCGAGTAAACCCAACAATAAAGTCCAAGTGATACACTCTTACTTCCACTACTCGACCTTCACCTACTGACAACTCAAATAATGTGACACATAGTCTGTGATACTCTCCTCATGCTGCTCCACCAGTTATGGTACCTCAAGTCACGATATATCTTAGCGGTGCCCACATGGATAGAGTATATTGAATCATAGGCCTCGCTAAGGATCAACTGGATGAATTCCCCGACTCTTGGAACACAAAGACAAACCCCAAACATCAATACCTCATCTGGATCTAAAGTAGCTTGACTTACGTCACCTCCTAAAACATAATCTCAAGGAGTAGCCAAATCCTCATCCTCAAACTAAAGACTGCGAATTCGGTCCAATAGGGATGACTGATCCCCCACACAAGCTAGCACATGGCGGGAATAAAACATATCAAGCCAAATAATCTAGTTGGCTAAGAAATGGATGTCCAAAGCCAAAGGTTACTCCACAGTAGAAAGGAATGCTATACTACCCATACTCACTGCCTTCCAAATCAAGGCATCCATTACTACATTCGCCTTGCTCGAATAGTAGAGAATAGAGAGGTATTAGTCCTTAAAGAGCTCAATCCAACAGTACTGCCTCGAATTAAGATCCCACTAACTCATAATGTACTGAAGGCTCCTGTGATCAGTGTATATCTCGCATCGAACACCATACAGGTAGTGCCTTAAAATCTTAAGTACAAAAACTATGGTAGCTTCTCATGCAGCTTAAGCTGCCTCAATGCATAAGCAATAACCTGGCCTTGTTGCATCAATACATAACCTAAATTTATGCCTGGTATATCATAGTAAACTATGAAGCCCTCGCCCTCAACTTGACGACTCAATATAGGAGCGGTGGTAAGAAACTCCTTGAGCCTCAGAAATCTCCTCTCACACTTATCTAACCACTCAAAAGGAACATTCTAGAGAGTCAACTAAGTTAAATGTTCCCAGCCAATCCGATGACTATAATAGAAAATCCCTTAACGAAACATCTGTAGTACCTTGCCAATCCAACGAAGCTACAAATCTCAGTCACAGAGGTGGGCCTGGTCCAATCAAAAATAGCATCAATCTTCGCTAGATCCACCATTATGCCATCCTTGGACACCATATGCCCCAAAATGCCACAAACTCAAGCCATAACTTGCACTTTTAGAACCTGGCATAAAGTCGCTGATCTCTCAAAGTCTGGAACACTATCCTCAAATGCTGCTCATGCTAAACCCAGCTTTGTGAGTATACTAATATATCATTGATAAAGACTATGACAAAGAACTCAAAATATGACCTGAATACATGAGTCATCAAGTCTACGAAGGCGGGAGAGGCATTAGTCAACTAAAAGACATCACCAGAAACTCATAATGGCCGTAATGAGTCCTAATTCGGTCTTAGGTATATACACAGCCCTAATCCTTAACTGGTGGTAGCTGAATCTCAGATCAATCTTAGAAAATACCTCATCACCCTGAAGCTTGTCAAATAGATCATTAATTCGAGGCATGGGGTAATAGTTCTTTACCATCACTTTGTTCAGATGCCTATAATAGATACACATCTACATAATATCATCCTTTTTCTTCACTAACAGGACTGGGGCACCCCAAGACGATACACTAGGCCAAATGAATCCCTTACCTTAGAGATTCTAAAGCTGAACACTGAGATCCTTGAGCTCTGCGGGGGCCATATTATACAGTGGAATAGAAATAAGATGAGTACCTGGCTCAAAATAAATGGGAAAGTCAAAATTATAATATGGAGGAAGGCTAGGCAGGTCGGTAGGAAACACATCTGTAAACTCTCGAACTATAGCTACTGAATCAATCATAGGCCCTCCCTACTAACATCTCTAACATAAGACAAGTAAGAAAAACATCCGCTAGCCAGTAACCTCTACGCTCGAATGAAAGAAATAACCCTAATCGACGTACTTCTATAAGAACCCTACCACATCACCAATAAAATACCAGGTATGGCTAAGGTAACAATCTTTGCATAACCATATAAGGCCACTGGGTGAGAGGATAGCAATTCCATGCCCAGAATCATGTCGAAATCTAATATATCAAGCAAAATAAGATTAGCCCTAGTGTTCCATCCCTGAAAATTCACCACACATAATCTGAAAAATACATAGATATATAAGATTAGGTAAAGCCTGGATAAAATAAAGCTGAGGTGGGCTAATGGCATAAAAGAATCATACCTGTGATCACATTGTCCAATAATTCAACCTCTACTCTAGATAGAGCTACATAGAAGTGGCCCTGGGCACCTCCACCCCATGCATCTAATTGGGCACCTATCTTGACTCCTCAAGGACCTTCCAGTGCATGCTGGTGAACAACCCTATGGTCCTTGACCTGACCTCCGCCTCTAACTAGAGGTACTACTACTAGTGCGGGTCTAGCTGCCTGTGGAGCTGGTATGGCTGACCTATGGAAAGAACACTCATAGGACCAATTTTTTAGCTCTCCCTAATCATAGCACCACTGTGGCTGTCTGCTCGTAACTAGAGGTCGGTTACCACAGCCTAAAGAATATATTTGAATACCACATTGAACTTGACTCAGACCGGCACTAGAGCCACCCTGATGGTGCTAGTCAAGCCTTGCAGCTTGAAGCAAAGTCTTGAACGAGCAAGTGGATTGTCCTGGTGGAACCTCTAGCGAGGCCTATCATATAAATCTTTGGACCTAAAATAGGGCCCACCTTAGTTTTCATCATATATTGCTCTCTTGCCGCTGCCTTCTTGGGCCTCATGATAAATTTTCATAAGTGTGCAGTCATGGTCCACCATATACAGAAAGGAGAGGACCACTGATACTAGGGACTAAATCTCAATCTGTAGCTGAAATCTTAAGCCTTAGACAATACACAAAACTCTCTCCTCCTCAGTTGGTAAGATCATGATGGCATGCCTAAAAGCGTACCCCATGGTGACACACTCGAATGAATAAATTCCTTACCTAGGAGGTCTTCAAGATGAACTCTGAGCTCCTTGAGATGGGATTGAGGACCTCCTAGGTAAGGGGTTAGTGCTCGGCTCCAAGTCTATGTCAAAGTCAATATCACTCTGATGAGGTAGGCCAGGTAGGTCTGTGGGAAAGACATCAATAAACACCTAGACTACAAGAACTGAATCAATAGAAGGGGCCTCGCTGGACATATTTCGCACATAAGCTAAGTAAGCAAAACACCTAAAAGCAACTAGTTGCTGAGCTCGCATGAAGGATATAATCCCTATCGAAAAGAGGCTATAAGCACCTTACTATAAGCACCTTACTATAAGATCAGGGAATTCCAGGCATGGCTAAGGTAATAGTTGTGTCATAACTATAAGGCCTCATAAGTCAGAAAGATGGAACAAAGGAGAAAAGTCTCAAAATATTTGAACCTATCCAAGTGAATGAGTCCCTCTACGACTCGTAGAGATCCCTATGGCTCTTAAAGTTGAGTCGTAGAGTGACCATTTGAAAAAAATTGAAATTACCCTCAAAAGAGGTTCTATGTCTTGTAAAGATGAGTCATCCTCAAGATGTTGGCTCACAGAAATACCTCATAAGCTAAGTTCAGAGGCCAAGTTTCAAGGATACCTCAGGGCTAAGTCTACAAATTTACAGGACAGTTTATAGAAGCTAGGATGGGTCGTAAAGACCACCCTTCACAAAGCTTTAAAGACTATGTTCTTTGGCCTTTTTCTTAGACTTGCAGGATGAGTCGTTTAGATGACTCGTCAATACTTAGATGGCCCATAGAAACCCATTCGTAGACTTAAAATTTAGGATTTAATAAAGGGCTATTTTGTCTTTTTCAAAGTTTGGTTCAATGAACCTTGACACTTTTATGGATACTTTCAAAGTCTATAAATACTATATTCTTCAAAATCCCCTCCTATTCAATTCATTCTCTCAAAATTTCCAAGGCAAGAACTCTCAAATTCTCTCAAGGTTTCTCTCCAAATTCAAGCTAGGGTTTCCAGATTTCTTCAAGTTTATTCTTCAATTATAAGTGATTTCAAGCAAGGTATGTGGAGATTAATTCATAGAACCTTTTCATCCATGAAGTCCCAAATATTTCTCAAGTTTCCATTCAATTTATAATTGATTATAAACCCTAGTTTTGATGAATTAAATTGGGATGATTTGATTTCGGTTTAAAATGTTATCAATGATCTTTATATGCATGTTCTTATATGAATTGCATGATTTCAAGTTGAATTATAGATGTCCATGCATAAACCTATAATTTCAAGCTATGATTATAAAGTAAAGATAATTTTATGAGTTGAATAATGTATAAAAATAGTTTTCAATGAGTTACAAATGAGATTATGATTTTTGAAGTTAAAGTTGAGATGATCAAAGTTAAGATCATTTGATGTTTTGAGATAAAGATTAGAGTTAAGATCATTAGATGTTTAAAGATGGTGATAAGGACAATTTTCACCGAAGTTATAGATTCATAAGAATCACCAAGTTATATGAGCTATTCCTAATGTTTTAAAGATGGATTGATAGGCAGTTACTATCTTTCCCTACTATGTTATGATTATATTTTATGAGTTTTCATTGGGATATTGACTAAGCACCGAGAGGACTTCTAGATGGAGTTCGGTCGGATAACGTAGTTGGTTATCCAAAGAAATCCTTGTAGCAACCTAAAGTCCCAAACTTCATTACCTACATAGGTTGCCTTCATGGCCTAGATATTGGATCTACATATCCCAGTTTAGTTGAGTTGAGTTATCCTTGGAGTATGCCCAGGCAAGGTAGCCTCCCCTGTTTCTATGCAGAAGTTATTGGATTCCATGTAGTAGCTGACATGGTCTTAGTTGCCGGTTAATTGTCTTATCCCACATAAGTTGAAGTTCAAGTTCAAGTTAATCTATGAGATGTCAAGTTATGAGTTGAAAGTTGAAGTTTTATGATATGCATTGACCAAGAATTTCTTATATTTAAAAATTGCTTTTAAGCTATACTCATGTTCACTATGATTGGTCATGCATCTTATGGCATATTGATACGTTCTTTTATTTGTTCATGCATACCTCACATACTTAGTACAAACGTACTGACTCATATTTTGCCTACATTGTTTCATAATATAGGGATGGATGACACTCAGGACTACCCCACTCGTGGTTAGAATTTTCTTTTGATCTCTAAGGAGTTGGTGAGTCCTCATTCTACAAGAGAAAGACTTTATTTAATGTTTCTATTGCTTAGACATTTCTTCTATTGCTAGGGTGATCTAGGAGCTTTTCCTAAGCTTACGTTGAAGGTTAAACTAGAGGCATGTTTGGTGTAGTCCGGTTTGGACATTTGTAGAGTTTGGTTTCCATAAGCCCCTTACCCCACTTATGATTAGTTCCGCTTAGCTTTATATTGTTCTTTACCTTATGTATGAAATAAATGCTAAGATAGCTTATGGTTGGGGTTCCTCGCATCCCAATCACCATTTTACAACTAGACCCTAGATCGGGTCGTGACAAACTTGGTATCAGAGTATAAAGTTTAGAATAGTCCTAGGGAGTCTAACATACCGCGTTAAGTAGAGTCTTACTCATTGGTGTGAAGCGCGCCACATCTATGAATAAGTGGCTACGAAAATTCTTAGGAAATGTCTTACTTTTTTCATGATCTATGTCGTGCGGTAGAGTGGTTAAGTCTTTTCCCTCTAATGCTTGTTCTTTGCAATTTTCAGAATATGCCTCCACAAAGATACCCTGATAGAAGGAATGTGGTTGAAGAGGAGCAGCAAGTTCCGAATGACCCTATGAATGATTAAGTTTCCAATGTTAAGTTCCAAGCGGCCTTCCAAGTACTTGCTCAGGTTGTTAAGGCTCAAGTAATCCGTGAGGTGGTTGCTCCTATGAATACGAATGTTAGTACGGTAGCAACAAGAGTTCATGATTTCATGAGGATGAATCCTCCAGAGTTTTGAGGTTCTAAAGTTGATGAGGATCCCCAAGAGTTTGTGGATAGCATCTATAATATTATTGAGATCATAGGTATTAGCTCGGTTGAAAGGGAGGAGTTGGATACATACCAATTAAGGGGTGTTTCTCAAATTTTATTTGATCAATGGAGAATTGAGAGGCCTAGCGAGGCAGAGCTCGTGACTTGGGATGAGTTTAAGGGGGTGTTTCTTGATTGCCTTTTCCTATTAGAGTTGAGAGAGGCCAAGGTGGAAGAGTTTATCAACCTCAAGCAAGGTGGTACGAGTGTGAGAGAGTATGCCCTCAAGTTTTCTCAACTGTCAAGATATGCTCCATTTATGGTTGCTGATTCAAGAGCCCGGGTGTATCAGACATGGTTGCAACGGAATGCAAAATGGCTATGCAAATTCGGGAGATGGACCTATCTAGACTCATGACCTATGCGGAGCAAGTAGAAAGTGAGAAGCTAAAGTTGAAGAATAGAGAGTCTAAGAGGCCAAGGACCGATGATAGTAAATTCTCTCATGCTAAGTTCGAAAGTGGTGGACGTCCTCATTTTTGTCAAAAGTACTCTGACCAAGGGTCTTCTAATTCTACTACTCCAAGGTTTGACAAAGATAGGGTTTCCAACCCTAAACCTCAAGGAGGTGCTCCTATAGGCCAAGTTACTCCCGCATGCAAGAAGTGTGGTAGGAACCACAAGGGCGAATATTTAGCTAGATTGAATGTGTGCTACTGGTATGGTAAGATGGGTCATCCTTCTAAGGAATTCTCGGTCAAGGATGCTCATCCTCAAGGTCAAGTTGCTTAAGGTGGCCAACTGCAACCAAAATATGGTTAACGCAATATTAGGTTTTATGCTTTCCATGGTAGGAAAGATGTGGAGGAGACTCCCAATGTTGTCACCGGTATGTTAGGGTCTTTCACTATGATGTTTATGTTTTTCTAGATCTGAGTGTAAATTTATATTTTTTCTCCTTATGTGGCCATGAGGTTTGATGTTTATCCCGAGACACTGTTAGAGCCTTTCTCCATTTATACTCCCATAGGTGAGTCAGTTGTGGCCAAAAGAGTCTATAGAAGTTGTCTAGTTACGGTCTTCCATAACGTTACTTTATGTGATCTAGTTGAGGTTGAGATGATCGATTTTGATGTCATCCTTGGGATGGATTGGCTATACCCATGTTATGCTTCTATTGATTATAGAACCCGAGTGGTTAAGTTTCAATTTCTGAATGAGCCGATCCTAGAATAGAAGGGTAGTAACTCCATGTTTAAAGGTTAATTCATTTTGTGCCTTAAAGCTCGGAAGATGATTTCCAAGAGTTGTATTTATCATCTTGTGAGGGTTAGGGATAACAATTCCGAAGCCCCTATCTTAGAATCGGTCCCTATTGTAAATGAATTTTTAGATATGTTTATAGATGATTTACCCGGTGTCCTTCCCAAAAGGGAGATTGATTTTGGTATAGACCTTATTTCAGAAACTCATCCTATTTCTATTCCTCCTTTCTGGATGGCTCCAGTGGAATTAAAGGAGTTGAAGGATCAATTAAAGGATTTATTGGACAATGGTTCATAAGGCTCCCATATTGTTTATTATAAAGAAGGATGGTTCACTACGTATGTGAATTGATTATCGGTAATTAAATAAGATAACCATTAAGAATAAGTATCCAATTTTGAGAATAGATGACTTGTTTGATCAATTGCAGGGGTCGAGTTACTTCTCCAAAATAGATCTTCATTCCGGTTATCACCAATTGAGGGTGAGGGAGTGTGACATTCCCAAAATGGCTTTTCGAATAAGGTATGGCCATTGTCAGTTTCTAGTCATGTTATTATGGTGTCCATGTGGATGTGTTCACCGACCACAAGAGTCTACAATATGTGTTTAAGCAAAAAAATTTGAACCTTCGACAAAGGAGATGGCTTGAGTTGTTGAAGGATTATGATATGAGTGTGTTGTATCATCTGGGAAAAGCTAATATGGTTGCCCATGCACTAAGTAGATTGTCCATGAGTAGTGTGGTACAGGTTGAAGAAGATAAAAAAATTGATTAAAGATGTTCATAGATTGGCATATTTAGGTGTGCACTTGGTTGATTCCAATGATGGAGGTTTTTTCCCGTAATGGTTCAAAATCATCTCTTATAGCGGATGTTAAGGCCAAGAAATACCAAGATCCAATGTTGGTTGAGTTAATGAAGTCGGTTTCCAAAAATGCCATTAAGACTTTCTCTCAAGGGGAAATGGTGTACTATGTTACCAAGGTCGCTTGTGTGTACCTAATGTTGATGGGTTAAGAGAGTTGATATTGAATGAGGCCCATAGTTCCCAATACTCAATTCATACGGGTTCCACAAATATGTATCACGACTTGAGGGAAGTGTATTGGTAGAATGACATACAGAAGGATATAACGAAGCTTGTAGCTATGTGTCTAAATTGCCAATAAGTTAAAGTTGAGCATTAAAGACAGGGAGGTCTAGCCCAAGACATTGAGATTCCTACTTAAAAGTGGGAAGATGTGAATATGGATTTCATAATAGGTTTTTATCATACCAAGAAGCAACATGATTCCATCTGGGTGGTAGTGGATCAGATGACCAAGTCAACTTATTTTCTATCTGTCAGGACTTCCTATGGTGCAGAAGATTATGCTAAGTTGTATGCTCGCGAATTGGTAAGACTTCATGGTTTGCCTTTTTCCAACATATTGGATTAAGGTACACAATTCACTTTACACTTTTGGAGGTCATTCCAAATGGCCTCAATACAAAGGTCAAGTTAAGTACCGCTTTTCATTCTTAAAACGATGGTCAAGCTTAAAGAACGATCAGAACTTTAGAGGATATGTTAATGGAATGTGTTATTGATTTTAAAGGAAGTTGGGATGAACATTTTCCATTGATTGATTTTGCCTATAATAATAGTTGTAACTCTAGCATCTAAATGGCTCTTTTTGAAGCATTGTATGGCAGGAGATGTAGATCCTCAGTGGGAAGGTTTGAAGTGGGTGAGATGGACTTGATTGGTCTAGATTTGGTTATCGATTCTATGGTAAAGGTAAGACTCATAAGGGAACTATTAAAGACGGCCCAAAGTCATCAAAAGTCCTATTCCATTATTAGGATAAGAGAGCTTGAATTCAAGGTGGATGATTGGGTCTATTTGAAAGTTTCACCCTTAAAGGGTATAATGCGTTTCAGAAAGAAAGGGAAGTTGAGTCCTAGATATATAGGACCTTACAAGATATTGAGACATGTTGTCAAGATAGCTTATGAGTTAGATTTACGACTTGAGTTAGCTATGGTTCACGCGGTATTTCATGCGTTGATGTTGAGGAAGTTTGTGGGTGACCCAAACTCCATTATGCCATTGAAAGATTTAAGTTTTGAGGAGGATTTAACTTATGAAGAAGCTCCGGTGGAAATTTTAGATCGGCAATATAAGAAGTTAAGGAACAAAGAGGTTGTGTCCGTCAAAGTGTTATGGAGGAATCAACAAGTATAAAGTGCTACTTGGGAGGCGGAGAAGGATATGATGAAATGATACCCGTACCTCTTTCCCTCTACTCAAGCCTAAAGTAGTAAGTTGTTCTATTCAAGCTAGTTAAACTCCTATGTATTCAAATCCTCCTATGTCATTCATATTCATGCATGCTCATGCAAAAGTTGATTTCAAAGTTATGATTTTATGTTAAGTTGAAGTTTTCATGTTCCATGAATTTTAAGATGTCATCATGTTCATATTGGGTTGCTAGTCCTTTTTCGTGTCCTTCCTATGATAAGTTAATCTTATTCGAGGATGAATGTTTCTAAGGAGGAGATATTGTAAGACCTCGTAAGTATGAAAGATGGAACCAAGGAGAAAAGTCTCAAAATTTTGAACCTATCTAGGTGAAAGAGTGGAATAAATGAGATTTCATGAAACTAATAAGATGACAACTGCACGAAATGATACAACATAGAGAACATTCCTAATTATATCATGTAGCCTCCTGAAGATAAGTCATGGATGTCTCTGGACCCATCCATAGGACTCTACTAGACGTTAGCTCTGTACAAGTGAGACCAATAAACCTACACTCTAATACCAACTTATCACAACCCAATTTCTCATATCATGGTAGAACCTACCATAATCCCTCGGTAGGTAAGACAAACCCATAACCGGAACTGAAAGTAATAGGTATAATGGGGAAATACTAAATAGGACTGAGAGAAACCGAATAAATGTCAAAATAAGGAGAATTTGGATAAATGTGTACAAAATAAATAAAACTGAACCCCTCCCAAAACTTGGAAGTCACTAGTACAAAGCTGATAACAAAATAAAATAAGTATAAGTCTCAAAAGTGGACCAAAAATATATACAATACAGGCTAGTCTTGAAAGTACAAAAAGATGGGCCATCCAGCTGAAAAAGACAAAAATGATTCCACAACGGCATGTACTCACCCTAGTCTCTAGTTTGGCTATAATAGGCTCGATCTATTCGCGATGGTAGCTGGTGCTCAAAAGTCCAATATGAAAGTAGATGCAGAGTGTAGTATGAGTACAAGATATAAGGTACCTAGTAGGCATCATAGGACAACTGAGTAGGAAAGATAAAAACAATATGAAAAAGAGGAATAAGCCTAAACAAAAGTCATAACAAGCATCTAAGGTATGCAAGGTAAATACCCAAACTAACAAGAAGTCACTATCAAGGAAGACTACAACTAACTACTCCCAACTGGGCCCCCATAAGCCCAACCGGGACACTCGTGCACAAGTTTAAATAAAACTCGGATGATCCCCCATAAGCTCATCGGGTACACAAAATAACTATGACTACAAAAACTAGGAACTAAGAATCTGCGATACCCAGATCTGAAGAACCATATCATCCTCAAACCTAGAATCTCTAAGAATTAGTTAACCATAAATGCTCTAGGAACCGAGGATCGGATGGTACCATATGCACACCTAAATTCTGAATGTGGTCAAAGATGGGACTAGGACCTAGATGCTCGCCACAAACCATTGGTACTGTCAAGGGCGGGATTGGGTACCAGGTGCTTGGCATACAAACAGGCTGGTAGAGGCCGGGACTGGGACCCTGATGCTCCCCGATGGAATTCCAGAATGGAGGCTGGGAATGGGACCCGAATGCTCATAGATGATTTATTCGATGATGCCAAATATTCTTCTTTACAACTGAACACTAATAACTACCGAGGATCTCTTCCACAATGAATTAATTAATATATCTCTAGGACTTCAACCGGAATCGAAAAAGCCGCACATATATCATCGAAGCATCCCAAAAATCACACTCATGGTAAATTATGTATAAGGTTGTTCATAAGAGCAAAGTTACCACCTAGCTAACACCCAACTACCACACACTAGCATGCTATGCCATTCTACAAGGATCTAAGCTCGCCGGAGCGACATCGAGGCATCTAAAGAAAGTTCCACAACCTATACTAAGGCCAGCATGTTCCACAATACCATATATATGAAATTGACACCCTTTAAAGTACTAAAATTTAATAGAAGAGATCACATACTGTCAATTACCCGAAAAGCCCGATAAAAGCCTAAAACATGATTTCTTAGACCTAAGTTATATAAATAAGCTACCCAACCCAAATTCCATCTATCTCAACATGATTTCACACATGTTGGCTCAATATAAAGGAAGGAAAGTTGCAGCCTACTTGTAGGCTGAATACGCGCGCTCCAAATTACTTTGTCGGAGCTTTTTCATTTCTGCACGACCTCCTTTGTCATCCCATTTAGGAAGCCTAGGGACGAAGGTAGTATTGTGCTCTCGGTTTGCTTCCATGAGTATCATTACTCCTTTGATGATAGTGGCTATAGCCTTTGGGGCTATTGTGGTTTTCATTAACTTGTAATATACCCTATATATTACAGCTATTTCTCTGGTGTCTAGTTTACTGTTCATGTTCTTGGTTTTGACGTTAAGTGTCAGAGTATCCCTAATGTTTGGATCATGGATATTAACTGAAAAATTAGGATAACAGTTAAAGTATATCGGGTCATTAGCGAGGTTACTTTCTAGAACTCCTAACAGAGAATCATCAAAGTTAAGCAGTCTATTATCTCTAAGAAGAAGACAAATATGGATATTCAGACCTTTATGGAAAATAGGTTTAACAGATACTTGGGCAAGACCGATGTGAAGGAATTTAAACTCCTTTTTATATCTATCAATATCAACAACAGTTAACAACTTGACAGTTTGAAGAGAATTATTAATAGCAATAGTTGATTCATAAGTCTTGATATTATATTTTTTAAATATGGAAAAATTACCTAGCTGGTAAATCTTTTCAAAAGGTTCTTTAGGAATAGACCAATTCTATAAATCATTTTCTACCTTAGAGATAGACAAATTAATACTATTAACAGTATGCTGGTGATTATTCATGAAAGAGGATATGCCTTTGACTATGCTATAGTTCATGATTGATAAACAGTAACTATTCATCTTTAGTAAAGCTGGCTTCAGATTATTGCATATAAATTTCCAAGTCTTTTAAAGGTAAATATGGAATTATAACAAGGATATTACATTAAGGCATCTTGGATTTAACATGAGTTTGTCAAATAAACTACCTTGCAGTCTAAAACGCCTGTTCTTTCGTCTAAACGGCTGCCAGACGACATCCGAACTATTTGACAAGATCTCAAAACCTCACCTTAATCACTAGATATAACTTCCATTTTTACGAATAGTGGCATTGTTTTGGAGAAAACCATTTATCTATGCCTAAACTATTTTCTGAAAAATTCTGTCAATTTCAAATTGATCAAAGAATCTCTACTTTGCCTGAGCACATACAAATGTGCAAATATTTCATTCAAAAAAGAATTTTCTTTATTATTAGTTGGACTTTTCATCTTGTAGAATTTGACAGGATCAAATACTTGTCTAAGGAAATTCCTATCAAAGGATGGTCACCAGCTCCAAAGGAGATTCAACAACCTTCTTAGAAAGGTTCACCATCTTCAACAAAGAAATCACTTACGAGTAGTTTGAAGAGAAGGCTTCAGAAGGCATTATCCGAGATAGATGATAATCCAAATGAAGAAGAAATCCTTCAACTTCTGGAAGAAGCTTCATCACAAAGTGATGACAACGATGATATGCTAAACCCTAAAGCTTTAGCACAATTATACTTGCTTCCATTAGATGATTAATCCTTACTGAGAGTATTAATTTCTTTCTTACAAATTTCCATTAATTCATGATTCATTTAAATGGGCCTAGCTTCCGTAGAAATGACCTTTTGGGTTAAAAAATGCCCCTTCTGAATTTTAAAATGTTATGAACTCTATTTTTAATCATATCAGTTATATATCAATTATTTATATTAATGATGTATTAATCTTCTTCGAGGACATTATTCTCATTTTAAACATCTAAATATTTTCTACAACATTGTTAAGAAAAAAGGTCTTGTATTAAGTGCCAAAAAGATCAAATTAATACTCTCTAGGCTAATAAAATTATTAGACCTTCTAAATCCCCTTGGAGTTGTTCAACTTTTTATGTTAACAATGCAGCGGAGAAAGAAAGAGGCTCTCTCAGACTTGTTATCAATTCTAAACCTTTGAACACTGCTTTGAAATGGATTAGATATCCGATTCCTAACAAAAGGGATCTTTTGAAAAGAACTTTTAAAGCCAATGTCTATAGTAAATTTGATATAAAATTAGGTTTTTGGATAATACAGATTTCTGAAAAAGATTTTAACTCCTTTTGAGTGGCAAGTTGATTACTTACACACCCCCATTAATTTTTCTAGGGAGAATAGACCCCAAACTTATAATTGGTATGTTATAAAAATACTTGGTTCAATTTTATGTATTTACTTCCTTCAACTCATACTTGGTTCGTAAAATACAGTGCAGAATTATCTAAATCCATCATCCCTTGATGTTTTTACGAATGGTGGCATTGTTTTGGAGGAAACCATCTATCTATGCCTAAACTATTTTCTAAAAAATTCGGTCAATTTCAAATTGATCAAGGAATATCTACTTTGCCTGAGCACATACAAATGTGCAAATATTTCATTCAGAAAAGAATTTCCTTTATTATTAGTTGGACTTTTCGTCTTGCAGAATTTGACAGGATCAAATACTTGTCTAAGGAAATCCTTATCAAAGGATGATCACCATCTCTAAAGGAGATTCAACAATCTTCTCAAAAAGATTCACCATCTTCAATAAAGAAATCACCTAAGAGTGATTTGAAGAAAAGGCTTCAGAAGGCATTATCTGAGATAGATGATAATCCAAATGAAGAAGAAATCCTTTATCTTCTGGAAGAAGCCTCATCATAAAGTGATGACAACAGTGATATGCTAAGCCCTAAAGCTTTAGCACAATCATACTTGCTTCCATTTGATGATTAATCCTAATTGATAGTATTAATTTCTTTCTTACAAATTTCCATTAATTCATGGTTCATTTGAATAGGCCTAGCTTTCATAGAAATTGTCTTTTCATTGAATCCATCAATGTATGGAAGATCAACTATATGATTCTTTCTTTCCCAAAAAGCATTAGGAAAATCTGAGCAAATGTTTTTCGAAAGTGTTATGAAGATTGGTAATCTTAGTTACAATTTCCGGGGTTTTTAAAATTTGCTCATTTTTTTTGATTTTAATATCATCTTTGAGAAAACAAATTTGTTGAGAAATAAGGTTTATTTTAAAACCAGTTTGTTTGTACAAACAGTATCAAAATTTGAAATATAAGGTTTAATCTGAGTAATAAAAGGTATTCCCAAAATAATTTCTTCATTGATATTTTTTGTAATAACAAAATCATTTGAAAGACAAATACCATTGATGTAGATATGGGCATTGGATTGTTTGTCATCTATCAAAATATATTTTCCTGTAGTGCTGTATAATTTAGTAGTACCCTTGGTAAGGTATTTTGTAGGAATAAAGTCTTCAAAAATGCAATTCTTGTCTGTACCACTGTCTAACAAAGTAATTTTGTTAAGTACAAAACTATTGTTAATAATTAATTTGATTAAGATATGAGAACTTTGTGGTCTAATCTTAGTAATAGATTTTAATCCATATTCTGATTCATACATGGGAGTCTCAGAATCAGTATCATCGGGATCTGATTCTCCTATAAGAATGGCTTTTGAAGTTGTTGCCTTTTGATTGTTCATCTTTTTGAGAACCTGCTATATGAGAGCTTCAATCTCAATTTTGTGAAGTCTACCCTTCACCTCTCTGATTTCATTCTTTAAAAGTTTGACTTCTCCTCTTAATTTCTTCTAGAGAAGGTTCTTCCCTTTTTGAGTCAAATCTACTCATGATTTATTTCATGCTGAAGGGGTAATTTCAAGCTTTTCTTTTTTTTGCCTGGTAACTAATTTCTGTAATCCAATGAGGTATTTTCTCCTAGCATCTTTATCTTGAATGTGTTCAATGGTGGAGAATAGGGTTTTTATTGAATTTTCAGAAATAACATTGATAGTTTTACTATTGCACATGCAAAATGCTCTATTGCAATTGCATTCTGAATCTTTTTCTTCAGACTCGGAGTTATGGGCGATGTTAAAGAACTCATCGTCACTTTGCTCTTCTTTAGAAGATAATTCAGATTCAGATTCTTCTTCTTTTATGATAGAGAAGAGTTTTTGTTTGGTTTCTTCGTCAACTTCAAGAAGATTTATCTTTTTCTTCTTCTTTCTATTTTGGGGACATTCATTGGATCTGTGGCCTTTCTTGCCACATGTCCAACAAGTGTCTTTAGAAGAATCCTTAGAAGAAGTTTTTCTTTTAAACTTTCTTCTGAGTTTTTCTCGGTGCTCTCTTCCTTTCTTGGAAGATTTTTTCTTTCGATAGTAATTTCCCGTAGTTCTTTCCTTTTTGCCTGGTTTTCTTGCAGAAGGAGGTTTTAATACTGGGAACCAAAAATCTTGACAAAAGCTGCCAAGTTCTATTGAATAAGACTTTTTTTCCTTTTTAAGTTGTTCTTTCAACTTAAGATCAATACAAAGTTCTATAGCAATAACATTGATAATGCTGATAATCAAATGAATTGAGTTGTCAATATGAAAGAGTAAAAAGTCACCATAGGAGAGCTGGGGATATGGGATTTTTACATTAAACCTATCTCTTATTTTGGATCTAACCTTTTCAGCAAAATGAGGTGGTAAACCACTAAGAAAACGTTCTTTCCAGTAGTCATTGTTACAGTCAGATCTGATCATGACTTTGTTTATGAACATATCATTGTACCACCTAAAATTGGTTAACTTCTTGCACTACAAATTATTAAGAATCTCAAGGCTTCTATCTTGGAAAAGATGGGGTTCACCCACAAAATGTTTAGCTATGCAATATATCAATGTTGCAGTCACATCTTCTACAACTACCTCAGAGGCAGTTTCTACTCCATTTTCTGTTTTTACGAATGTTTTGGTAGTAACAACATTTTGGATTTCTGCTTTATTTTGGTCAGTGAGATCGTTGTCCCACCAATTTTTTAAAGTTCCCGTGAAACCTATAATGAGCCTATTTTCATCTTTTTTATCACTGTCGCCTCTCATTTTGTACACTGTGATATTCATTCCCATTTCTTGGATTTTACCATAAATCTGACCTTCGGTCATTCCGTCAATATTCCATTCTTGAATTCCTATTCTGTCTGTATCGGCTGCAGGATGAAGTGTATCTTCTTCAAACTGGACATCAGGGAAAGAAGGTCTAGGATAATAGTTTCTCCTATTAGGATAAGGACCTCCCATTATAGTATTTTCAATCACGGTTCTAAACTTATCTCTTTTTGTGATGTTAAGCTTAGAAAGATGGTCATTGATTCTTTCAAGGACATTATTGGATTGACTGAACTGGTCGGCTAACTTTGGGAATTCTTCTTTGGAAAACTCAGGGATTTTAAAAATGGAGTTAGTCTCAACTAGGAGACTAGTTTTGGAAGTACTAGGTTTCCCTCCTATTTGGCTTATACTATTATAAATACCTTTGGCTTCTTCTATTTGTTGAGAAACTATATATAGAACCTGGTTGGTGTAGTTATTATGTTCAAAGATGCTGTTAACATCTGCAGTAGTAATTAAAGAAGAGTCTTTTTCAAGAGGTTTTTTGAAAGGTGAAGCTTTGAGGATTTGTTTCGTATAAGGAATACTTAGACCCTCTAAAGGAGGTGTGATACTTTCAATCACTTGCTCACGGGTGTACCATTTGTTTACAAGGATTGAAGGGATGATTTGGTGTCATAAATTTGTCCAGAAAATTTAAACCATTTGAAAAACTCAATTTCAGTTTTGAATCTTTCCATATCTTTAAAGTATTTATCTGTAAAAAAGGTTTTTTGTTCTAACGAATAAGTAGATTTATACCATTCTACTTTTCGTTGATGTTGAGGAAGTTTCCACCATTTTTGTAACTTTCTTTTATCCGGAATAAATTCTTCATCTGAGGTAAGAACTTCGATAGAATCTTTTCTATTATGCTCAGGTTTCATGTCACTGAGTGTAGGGCTTCCATGGGTTGTAGCCTTGTAATAAACTTTTGGGATGGTTTTGGAAAAATATATGCCATGAACTTTTCCATGTTCAAGGTTTTCATTGTATGAATCATCTCCCTCCCTGGGGTTAAAAGAAGAAGGTCTAGCCGAAGACATTCTTCTACTTGAAGAGTCTTGGCTATAAGAGTTGGATCGTAAAAACGTAAGGTTAATAGATCCATCTGGAAATTGAATAACCCTATCTGGTTGAATAGGTAAAGGGTTGGTGATAGAGTCGAATTTTCACTCTTCATATGTAAGGATGTCATCCCATTTTAGAAGCCTAGGGATGAAGGTAGTATTGTGCTCTTGGTTTGCTTCCATGAGCATAGTTACTCCTTTGATGCTAGTGGCTATAGCTTTTGGGGATATATATTACAAGTTAATGAAAACCACTATAGCCCCAAAGTCTATAGCCACTAGCGTCAAAGGAGTAACTATGCTCATGGAAGCAAACCAAGAGCACAGTACTACCTTCGTACCTAGGCATTTTAAATGGTAAGACATCCTTACATATGAAGAGTGGAAATTCGACACTATCACCAACCCTTTACCTATTCAATCAAACAGGGTTATTCAATTTCTAGATAGATCTATTAACCTTAAGTTTTTACGATCCAACTCTTATAGCCAAGCCTCTTAAAGTAGAAGAATGTCTTCGGTTAGACCTTTTTCTTTTAACCACCGGGAGAGAGATGATTCATCCAATGAAAACCCTGAACATGGAAAAGTACATGGGTAGATTTTTCCTGAAGGGGAATAAGAATTGGGTTCTTGGGTTTGAGCGAAAAGCTTTTTCATGATAAGCATGTTTGATGATGTGCTCCGAGGCAAATGAGGGTAGGTTGTAGGGTTTATTGGCGGTAGCTGTGCAAGAGTTGAATATCTGCTGGGGGTGGTCCAGTTAGTTCTGGCCTGATATTAAAAGGTTTTACCGACTCAGGTTTTGCTGCTACCTCTTTCCCTTTGAAGGGACATCTAACTGCCGTTCCTGGTCATTTTGCATTCTTTGGACACCAAGTTTGAGACACCAGAAATGAACTTGCTCATCCTTGCTCTTGGGTTGGAGACCATGAAAAGAGTATACTCAAACAATATAGTGAATTTGAGGGCATACTCTCTCACGCTCATACTCCCTTGATGAAGGTTGATAAACTCTTGATCTTGGCCTCACTTAGCTTCAATGGAAAGAAACAATCTAGGAAGGCACCTTTGAATTTTTCCCACTCTATCGACCCCATATCTTGACCTCTCTCTATGACCCATTACTCATACCAAATTCTTTCCACAACTTTGAGTTGATAGGCCACTAACTCGTCCTTTTCATTTGGAGGCACACCCATGATAGCTATAATTCGATAAACCTCATCAAGGAAGTCCATAGGGTCCTCATCCACTTTAGAACCATCAAACTTGGGCGCACTCATCCCTTTTAAATCCTGAATCCTAGAAGTTGGATTTTGAACTTAAGGAGGAGGAATGCCTTGATTCCCTTGGTTGGCTACGACTTGAGCCAATAATGTGACAATATTGTGAAATTCTGTATCTTTAAGAAACCCACTATTATACTTTAAAGCTACTTTCATGGATTCATATAAGAACCTTGATAAACTATCCATTTCATGAAATTGAGAGTCAATATATGTCAATATAGGTAAATAAGCTTCAAATAAACCGTAATCTATGCATTTGAAATCATCACATAAATACTCATAAGATTTCATCATATAAATTAAAATTTTATTTTGAGAAAACATTTGGGATCCGTGGGTGGAAGAACCCGTGGATGAGACCCACATACCTTGGGGAAATAATTCCTTAATATAAAACTGGAAAAGAAATGGATGCTTGATATTTTTGGACTGAAACCCAAGAATCTTTCTTGAAGATGGAGGAGACTTTGAGAGAGAGGGGCTTTTGTTTGGGAAGTTAGTGTTAATAAATGAGGGTTTGGAGGGTTTAAGGTATTTAGATAGGTGAATTCTGCCTTCAAAACAACTTTACTTTGTATTAGAATGCAGGAAAAGACCAAAATATCCCTTTTAAATTTTTTTTAGAACTAGCTTACGAGGAACTTTCACGGTCCATGGTGCTCACCACGGTCTGTGGTGGGGTCCCGTGATAAAGGAATTAGGAAAATATTTTTTGAAGGCTGTAGGGTAGTTCTCTGAACTTTCTCCATAGAGGCCTCACGGTCCATGAAGGGAATCACGGTCCGTGAACCATAGCCATGGTGCAGGTCTTGCAAGTGGACTTGTAGGAGTGACCATCACAGATCATACCATGGTCTGTGAACATCTCCACGATCTGTGGTGGTCGTCTTTGTTCTTATCCTTGGAATGTTTTCTAAGGGCCTTGGGGATGGGTCATCATGGAGGGCACTACGGTCTGTGGTGATCACCACGTTCCATGGTCCATCACCGTGGTTCCTTACCTGTACGTTTGATTCTGAATCTTTACCTCGGTTTCTCACCATGGTCCGTGGTGCTTACCACGGCCCGTGATGGCCTTCCTTGGTCAACATCTAGTGCAAGTTTCTAAAATATTTTGGGATTTCCTCCTTTGTTCCTTGGTTTAGGGCTTTTCGAATTTTTGGGGCCTTATAATATGTCCCCTTTAGGAACATTTGTCCTCGAATGAGAATCATTAGCATAGAAGAAGACATGGTACGAGGACTAGCAACCCAACATGAATACAATAACACTTGAAATGCATCAAACATGCAATCTTTAAACTTTAGCATAAAACATAACGTTAAAATTCAACTTCGTGAACATGCATGCATATGAAGACTTAAGTAAACTGAAACATAAGAGTCTTAAACACTTCAACATGAAAAATTTAGTACCTTAGTCTTGAGTAGAATTAAAGGTATGAGGGTAACGGTTCATCATGTCCGGTTTTGCTTCCCATGTAGCACTTTTAACTTGTTGATTCCTCCAAAGGACTTTGACTGATGGAACTTCTTTGTTCCTCAATCTCTTGACTTGTCGTCCAAATATTTCAATTGGAACCTCTTCATAGGTCAAGCTTTCTTCAACATTCACTATCTCCAAAGGCACAATAGAATTAGGATCACCCATATATTTCCTCAACATAGACACATGGAACACCGGATGAACAATGGCCATTTCTGAAGGCAATTCCAACTCATAAGCAACTTTTCCAACACGTCTCAAGAATATTTAGGGCCCTACATACCTAGTGATTAATTTTCCCTTCTTACCAAACCAAACCACACCTTTCATGGGTGAAACCTTCAAGTACACCCAATCATCCGCATTAAACTCAAGATCCCTTTTCCTAGTTATTATACCCCGCGCTTTTGAACCTTGACACGTGTCACTAATCATCATGAAAGTATCCATGAGACCCTTATTGTCCACACACACCAAAAAAATCTAAGGAAAGAAGATTGTGATACCTCACGAGAAGGAAGGTTGGAAATAGAGTCATAAGAATCCGAATAGAGTTGGAGGCTAAGAAATGAGTCGTAGGACTCGATTTACCTAAATAAGCCACTAAGTTAAGAGTATTATACATTTAAGTTGCTTAAGGATATATCAATCTTACGTAGTGTGGATTACATCGTCTCTTAAGACAAGACGAGATTACGAACGGGGGAGAGGAGAAGGCGACATGTGGCAGCAAAATGAGGTGCCATGTGGTAGCCTAGGGAAGTGCCACGTGGAAGAAGGTGACCCAACTGCTTGGGTTCAAGTAGGTGACCCACCTACTTGGGTTTGGGCCCCACCAAGGACATGTGGCAGCCTTGGAGGCTAAGGGTGGATCCGTGGCCCAATAAGGGCTTGACACGTGTCACCCTTAGGGGATGACACGTGTCACTTCCTAAGGAACCATATATATATATATGTGTTAATGAATCTTAAGTCATTTGGAGTCCAAAAAATCAGCCAAACATAGAGAGAAAACGTGAGAGAAAGAGAGTACTACGGCAGCCATGGTTCAAGAAGAATTAAGGTAAGTTCTTCACTTTTCTTCCGTGAATTAATTATCTACGATGTTCCCTAAGTACGTGAATATGTATATATGTGTTTTATGATGTTTATGGAACGAAAAATTCAGCTTTAAAATTGGAAATTTGGAAGAAAAAGAAGAGAAAAACGTTAAAGGGGCAAGGAAGGAGGGCTACGGGTTTGGCCCATTTGGGGTAAGCTTCCGGGTTTTGTTCCGTGAATTAATTATTTAAAGTGTCCCTAAGTTGTATAATGGTGTTTAATAACATAAAATTTCAATTTGGTTCAGCGAAGAAGTAACACAAACAGCCCGCTCAATTTCAACGCGTTTGGAGAAGTTCCGAGTTGCGCTTTGACAATTTTGGCAAAATTCGGGTAAGTTAAGGTTTCTCCTTTAAATTTGGACTTTATGGTGTTGTTATGGAGTTTATTATACAACTTGTGTGTGGATGGAAACGTGAAAATAGTATAGAAATGCTTGGCGTTGAAGACAATCCAAATTGTAGTCGTTATAGTCGAATTGTCGTCGAAGTAAGGCGTTGTTCTTGTGAGTTGCTGCTGCAGGGGTGTAATGTATTGTTTCTGGGACTAAATGCATTCTAAAATGGGTGTGTATGCTTCTGTTTTCATCCACATGAGCCCTCGTTTTGTATAGTTAAAGGCGTTACAAAATAAAGGCTAGACGCCCTATTGTGATATCGTATTTTTGAATAAGTCGTTTGTAGTTTATGTTGTATATTGTTGGTGTGAATTGATGCAGGTTGTTGTTGTTGGTTGGATGTAGGTCTTAGGTACCTAATTGGAAATTCGGATAGGGCACATTGTAGGGGAGGTGCTGCCCAATTTTCGTTAACGCCTTAACAAACTAAAGAACTAGTCGAGGAAACGACTAAGGAAATAGATTCCATTAATACTAAGGTAAAACCTAAGATGCTGGAAAGTTAAGAAGGGTTGATATTCATATTACTTTTATGTTGGATAGTTTCAAAGGACGACGAGGCAAACAGGATAAGGAATAACTCAGACAAGGTATGTGAAGCTTTCTTTTGGCATGTTTTGGCATAAGTATGTAAAGCCTATCTTATTTCTTCTTTTGGCATGTCTTCAAGTTAAGTAATGAATGATATGAGATTGAGGGTAAATATACTCATAAATGCGAAGCGTAATTCATGGTCCTCATTTACTTCTTGATGAAATCACTCATACGGTAATTGAACTAGGGCTTATCAAGCCTTCCAAACGTTAGGAAGTGATGAGTATGTAAGGCTATCCTTCCCTTCTCTTGGCGTGTCTTAGTCCTAAATATGATCTGTATATAACATGTAGGAACGAATCTACTCATGAAGTTCTGAATATGATTCACGACCACTACCTACTTCTGGAGGTGAAAGCTCCTATGCTAATTGAGTTAGTGTCTCTCACGGGCTCCTAGATAATGGAAGGTAGAGGGTACGAAAAGCTAATTCTTTGCTCTTGGAAAATCCTTAATAGAAGTGCAATATGTATATCTGCGTATGCAACTGGGGATAATCCCATACCTCCCGATTCTTATCTACTGCTGAAAACTAGGACGCCTACGATAGATGAATTATTGTCTCTCAAACTCCTTTGGGATAGGAAGGGACAAATAGGTGAGGCCTACCCTTTCTTTCTTTTGACATGTCTTAAAGAAAACAATGCATGATGCGAGCTCTATAGTAAGTCCATTCTTAAGCTCTGAATGCGCTATATGTCTCATATTCACTCCTTGGCAGGAAAACTCTCATCGTAGTTAAGCTACCTTCCCTGAACCGTCTATATGTTGATTAATAGTGGGACTTAGAGCTCCTATTCCTAAGGACTCTGTGATGACAAATGTTTATGATTTCCTTAAGCTGGTTGACATTGCCCTAAAATACGTCTATAATTCCTGAGACTTCACTTAATATAGCCCTAGTGGCACTCAAAGGGCACCTGAGATGATTATTATCCTGATCCACAAACGATAATTCAGTATGATTACCCTAGTGAGTCTCTTAGAATGATCTATCTAAATATGATGATTATGACACCGAGTCCCCTAATGGGCCGGGTACGGTATATGATGATATGATTATAACATCGAGTCCCCTAATAGACCGGGTATGGTATATGATGATATGATTATAACACCGAGTCCCCTAATGGGCCGGGTACGGTATATGATGATATGATTATAACACCGAATTCCCTAAAGGGCCGGGTATGGTATATGATGATATGATGATAACACCGAGTCCCCTAATGGGTCGGGTACGGTATGTGTTGATATAATTATAACATCGAGACCTATACTAGGCCGGGTACGGTATGATATGTGATGATAGATATGCATGTATATGAAAACAAAATAATTTAATTATAACATATGACACGACGCCATTTGTAATGACATGGTAACACCGAGTCCCCCAGCGGGCCAGATATGGTATATGAACATGGTGTACATGCCTTTATGTTATAAGATGTAGGTATAGTGCCTTATTAACTGTTATACTTGTTTCCTGCATCCCCATTTCAGTTGTTCTCTCAGTTCTGATGCGTTATGCTTTATATACGTAGTACATATATCATACTGACCCCCCTTTTCTCGGGGGGGCTGCGTTGTATGCCCGCAGGTATAGATATTCATTTTAGAGATCCGTCAGCTTAGGAGTTCCTCTCAGCTATGTCGAAAGGGCTTCACTATTCTGGAGCCTAATTTTTGATACTGGTCACGTAATGTATATAATTGTACATTTAGGGGTACGACGAGAGCCCTGTCCCACCATATGTTGCTGTCACTATTCCTAGAGGTCTGTAGATATATGGATGTGGGTTGTTTATAAGTTTGTTTCGACTGTGCGTATACTGCATATTATAAATGTTTTTATATTATGGCAGCCTCATCGGCGCGTGCCCTTTCATGATGTGATACGAATGAAAGAGGCTACAGGTACATGAAAAAGTTTTAAACTATTGATATTTTTGTGTATAGTATCACATCACACATGGTTCAACTTAAGTGTAGCTGATAAATATGAATAAAAGGGTCCAGGTCGGACCCCAGTCGCAGCCTACGGGGTTAGGTCACGACAGAAGTGGTATCAGAGCAGTTCGTCCTTGGAATGTCTAAAGACCGTGTCTAGTAGAGTCTTGTTTATCGGTGTGTTATGCACCACATCTATAGACAGGAGGCTACAGACATTTACGATGTTACTTTCTTTCATATCTAAGATCATGCGATAGAGCCGAGCCATAGAAAAAGAAATTCCTCATACTAACCTGTGAGTTTAGCAGGAGGACAACACCGATAGAAGAAAGTAACTGACAATATTAGATGTTACGAAGCACGCAGGTAAGCAAAGGCACGAAGGACCTATGTCAGGTAAGGGTATTGCAATACAATTGATATATAAAGTTGGAAATTGAAAGGAAAATTATACAGGAAAGTGCAACAGGTGCAGTTCGAGGGGACATATGAGGTAAGTCCATGTTCATACTGCTAATATGGGCGCCCTGTGTGGCTGTGATATGAGATGATATGAATATATATGTGTGCCCTGGGTGGCTGCGATATGATACGATACAAATATATATCTGTGTGCCCTGTGAGGCATTTTTGGTATTTTCTGTGTGCAGCTATTGAGATAGTAAGAAATACAGAGGAAACTCTGCCAAATTTTCCTAGAAATTAGAAGAGAATGAGATACAGGGCTGTAGTATGTCTTGAAAGGTTGTTCTCACAACAATGATGAAATTTGACTAAACGAGTATGGCTGACCTCGAGAAATAAGTTAATTGCTGAGTTAATGGAAATAGAAACTAGGAGGTCGATACTAGAATAGTAGAACGAAGTTAGAAAGGACCTATAAGCCAAAGAAGATGACTCAGAGAGGACTGATATATCGGGATAAAACGATATAGAAAGGCATCGCCTGAATTGATACATAGGGATAGTCAATGACAAGTTATTGTTGAAGGAAGTAACAATATGATTAAGACAAGAGTACGAGGGATAAAGAATTGTGACGGATATGAAGTGTTAATAAGACAGCTTGTGAAACATTAAGGATAATACTAACTAAGAAAGGTAGGTAGCCCATAGTAAGAATCATGAAGAAAGTCAAACGGCGTTATACTATGGGACTGAATGTGAACACGGTACCAGGTAAATATAACAAAAACCGTTGTGAGAATAAGTAAAGCTTAGTAAGGAAAGTTTCGAATAAAGGTTGTGTGATGACAAAAAGGATAACTAGTACAAGGAAATAAAGAGTAATATGGAATTCCTTGCGCCCAACAAAAAATGAAAATGAGCTGGAGGAATAATAGAGAAGTTACAATATAGGCGTTCAAGATAGATGTGATTAATTAAGTATGATTACCGAACAAAAAGGGAGATAGACAGTTATGAATTGAAAGTATAGTATGATGAAAGAGTAATAAGATAAGGCACCTACCATAATGAAGTTAATATGGTTTTAAGCAGGATTAGAAGAGAGCCTGAAGCACATAACAAAAATGAAATTTAGAAGGCATAACGAAGTTAATATACGTGACTCCACCTTGATGATTAGTGAAATCCTGAAAGGAGAGGGTATGTTGATTTGCAGAACAACTACTGCATTGCGAGGTTATTAGAAGAATAAGCTGTATCCACGGGAATAAAGTTAGTATAATAACGAAGCTTGGAACATGAGTCATAAAAGTATAAGTACACTTGAATGGGGAATTCGCACCAATTATGAGCCCTCTCTAATTACTGATTGGGATGA
Source organism: Solanum dulcamara (assembly GCF_947179165.1). Classification (NCBI taxonomy): domain Eukaryota; kingdom Viridiplantae; phylum Streptophyta; class Magnoliopsida; order Solanales; family Solanaceae; genus Solanum; species Solanum dulcamara. The sequence goes on from NC_077240.1 coordinate 51,967,157, forward strand.
ATGGAATGTGGCTTTGAATGCACTGCTACATTACGGATATTACTCGAGTATCAATCATTAGATGAGATTTTATACGATATATTCCAAATACTAAAGCACTCTACGGTTGTGCTAGGGTTTCCTATAAAGGCAACCTAACGTATGGAAGATTTAACAGAACATGTAGATATGGTGCAGCACGTTAAATATGTTGGAGTGGAATCGTTTGCGTGTGAATAGCTAAAAATAAATGGAGGATGACATGGGTACACCCTAAAAGGGGGGAAGTGGACAAGAGAAGTACAAGCGTAAGAGAAAATTGACTGACGCTATCGTATGTAAATGGGAACGCTTAAACTTCAAACAAGACCTCATAAGGGATGGACACGATCATACCCGCACTAATGCACCGGATTTCGTCAAAACTCCAAAGTTAAGCGGTGACCCCCTGGGAAGTGAGAAAGGGAACGAAACAAGTATGACAAAAAGATTATAAAGGCGTGTTAGTACAATGACACATATAGAACAGAGTAAGCCAAGAACAGAAAAGATTATGACTGAAATATAACGCACCTCGTGAAAATGGCACAAGAATAGTTGTGCAACTTATGAACATTGGCATACTAAAAGCGAGGTCAAATGATTACTCGATAAAAGGAAGTCAGTAATAGCAATGTCATTGCCATATTTAGAATCTATTAAAGAAAAGTGTAAGATGGTTTGAGGCAGAACTATTAAGATATAATCGGTATTAAGGACAAAAGCCATAGCGGAGCCCTGACCTCGACCGAAGGAGGTAAGCCGCTAGTATAGCGACACTAAAGCATTTTCTGAATGGCTCTACATACCTACACACATTTGTGTAAGAATTACAGTATAACGTGTGGTAATAAAACTAGAAGGAAGATCTGAGTAAAGGAGCAAGATAGCATACCTAAGGTGTTACAAGTTTAATAAAGAGGAGTTGTATAATGCCTTAAACGAAGAGGAGCATCAGAGGCTTGATATCCTATTACGGGGGATGGGAATCCCAACTTAGAAATGGAAGGTGATGTAATGTAGGTTATAGTGCAGGCTGACCTCGTACACTATGGAAGTATAAGTTCATATGGGTTATGGTAGATAAGATGACAAAATTAACCCATTTTCTTCCAATTAGGAAGGTATATTCAACTAAGGGTTATACGAGATGACATAGCAAGGAAACAATAAGATTTCACGGGGTTCCCACATCTATTATCTCAGAAGGGGAAGTTCAACGTACGGCTAATCACTGGAGATCATTCTGGTAAGGATTGGGAATACAGGTAAATCTTAGTATGATATTTTGTCCTTCGACTAATGGATAGGCCCAGAGGGGATCCAGTAAATTATTTATGAAGTAAAGCTTAATCCGGGACAAGCTATCGATTAGAAGCCTAGAGTCGACAAGAAGGGGATACATTGATCCTTCTCAGGGCATTTGTAGAATAGATAAAGCTGCCAATAAGGGCTTGACACGTGTCACCCTTAGGGGATGACATGTGTCACTTCCTAAGGAACCATATATATATGTGTTAATTACTCTTAAGTCATTTTTAGTTTAAAAAAATCAGCCCAACATAGAGAGAAAACGTGAGAGGAAGAGAGTACTACGGCAACCATGGTTCAAGAAGAATTAAGGTAAGTTCTTCACTTTTCTTCCGTGAATTAATTATCTACGATGTTCCCTAAGTATGTGGATATGTATATATGTTTTTTATGATGTTTATGGAACCGAAACTTCAGCTTTACAATTGGAAATTTGGAAGAAAAAGAAGAGAAAAACGTTAAAGGGGGAAGGAAGGAGGGCTACGAGTTTGGCCCTTTTGGGGTAAGCTTCCGGGTTTCATTCCGTGAAGTAATTATTTAAAGTGTCCCTAAGTTGTATAATGGTGTTTAATAACATAAAATTTCAATTTGGGGCAGCGAAGAAGTAACACAAACAGCCCGCTCAATTTCAGCGCGTTTGGAGAAGTTCTGAGTTGCGCTTTGACAAGTTTGGCTAAATTCGGGTAAGGTAAGGTTTCTCCTTTCAATTTGGAATTTATGGTGTTGTTATGGAGTGTATTATACACCTTGTGTGTGTCTGGAAACTTGAAAACAGTATAGAAATGCTTGGCGTTGAAGACAATCCAAATTGTAGTCGTTATAGTCGAATTGTCGTCGAAGTAAGGCGTTGTTCTTGTGAGTTGCTGCTGCAGGGGTATAATGTATTTTTGAAGGGCATAAATGCATTCTAAAATGGGTGTGGATGATTCTGGTTGCAGCCACACGACCCCTCGTTTCGTATAGTTAAAGGCGTTACAAAATAAAGGCTAGACGCCTTATTGTGATATCGTATTTTTGAATAAGTCGTTCGGAGTTTATGTTGTATATTGTTGGTGTGAATTGATGCAGGTTGTTTTTTTTTGGTTGGCTGTAGGTCTTAGGGACCTAATTGGAAATTCGGATAGGGCACATTGTAGGGGAGGTGCTGCCCAATTTTCGTTAACACCTTAACAAACTAAAGAACTAGTCGAGGAAACAACTAAGGAAATAGATTCCATTAATACTAAGGTGTAACCTAAGATGCTGGAAAGTTAAGAAGGGTTGATATTCATATTACTTTTATGTTGGATAGTTTCAAAGGACGACGAGGCGAACAGGATAAGGAGTAACTCAGACAAGGTATGTGAAGCTTTCTTTTGGCATGTTTTGGCATAAGTATGTAAAGCCTATCTTGTTTCTTCTTTTGGCATGTCTTCAAGTTAAGTAATGAATGATATGAGATTGAGGGTAAATCTACTCATAAATGCCAAGCGTAATTCACGGTCCTCATTTACTTCTTGATGAAAGCACTCTTACTGTAATTGAACTAGGGCTTCTCAAGCCTTCCATACGTTAGGAAGTGGTGAGTATGTAAGGCTATCCTTCCCTTCTCTTGGCGTGTCTTAGTCCTAAATATGATGTGTATATAACATGTAGGGACGAATCTACTCACGAAGTTCCAAATATGATTCATGACAACTACCTACTTTTGGAGGTAAAAGCTCCTATGCTAATTGAGTTAGTGTCTATCACGGTCTCCTAGATAATGGAAGGTAGAAGGTACGAAAAGCCAATTCCTTGCTCTTGGCATATCCTTGATAGAAGTGCAATATGTATATCTGCGTATGCAAGTGGGGATAATCCCATTCATAAGGCCCCGAGCATACCTCCTGATTCTTATCCACTGCTGAACACTAGGATGCCTACGATAGGTGAATTATTGTCTCTCAAACTTCTTTGGGATAGGAAGGGACAAAAAGGTGAGGCCTACCCTTTGTTTCTTTTGACATGTCTTAAAGAAAACGATGCATGATACGATGTCTAGAGTAAGTCTATTCTTAAGCTCCGAATGCGCTATATGTCTCATATTCACTCTTTGGCAGGAAAACTCTCATCGTAGTTAAGCTACCTTCCCTGAACCATCTATATGTCGATTAATATTGGGACTTAGAGCTCCTATTCCTAAGGACTCTGTGATGACAGATGTTTATGATTTCCTTAAGCCGGTTGACATTCCCCTAAAATATGTCTATAATTCCCGAGACTTCACTTAATATAGCCCTAGTGGCACTCAAAGGGCACCTAAGATGATTATTATCCTGATCCACAAACGATAGTTCAGTATGATTACCCTAGTTAGTCTTATAAAATGATCTACCAATATATAATGATTATGAAAGCGAGTCCCCTAATGGGACTGGTATGGTATATGATGATATGATTATAACACCGAGTCCCCTAATGGATCGGGTATGGTATATGATGATATGATTATAACACTGAGTCCCCTAATGGGCCGGGTATGGTATATGATGATATGATTATAACAGTGAGTCCCTAAAGGGCTAGGTACGGTATATGATGATAATACCGAGTCCCCTAATGGGCCGGGTATGGTATATGATGATATGATTATAACACCGAGACCCATATTGGGCCGGGTACGGTATGATATGTAATGATAGATAGGCATGCATGTGAAAACATAATAATGTAATCGTAACATATGACACGACGCCGTATGCGATGACATGGTAACACCGAGTCCCCCAACGGGCCGGATACGGTATGTGAAGATGGTGTACATGCCCTTATGTTATAAGATGCAGGTATAGTGCCTTATTAACTGTTATACTTGTTTCCTGCATCCCCATTTCAGTTGTTCTCTCAGTTGTGATGCGTTATGCTTTATATACTCAATACATATATCGTACTGACCCCCCTTTTCTCGGGGGGCTGCGTTTTATGCCAGCAGGTACAAATGTTCATTCTAGAAATCCGTCAGCTTAGGAGTTCCTCTCAGCAATGTCGGAAGGGCTTTACTATTCTGGAGCCTAATTTTTGATACTGGTCACTAAATGTATATAATTGTACATTCAGGGGTACGACGGGGGCCCTGTCCCACCATATGTTGTTGTCACTAGTCCTAAAGGTTTGTAGACATATAGATGTGGGTTGTTTATAAGTTTGTTTCGACTGTATGCATTCTAAAATGGGTGTGGATGATTCTGATTGCAGCCACACGACCCCTCATTTTGTATAGTTAAAGGCGTTACAAAATAAAGGCTAGACGCCTTATTGTGATATCGTATTTTTGAATAAGTCGTTCGGAGTTTATGTTGTATATTGTTTGTGTGAATTGATGCATGTTGTTTTTATTTGTTGGTTGTAGGTCTTAGGGACCTAATTGGAAATTCGGATAGGGCACATTGTAGGGGAGGTGCTGCCCAATTTTCATTAACGCCTTAACAAACTAAAGAACTAGTCGAGGAAACGACTAAGGAAATAGATTCCATTAATACTAAGGTGTAACCTAAGATGCTGGAAAGTTAAGAAGGGTTGATATTCATATTAATTTTATGTTGGATAGGTTCAAAGGACGATGAGGCGAATAGGATAAGGAGTAACTCAGACAAGGTATGTGAAGCTTTCTTTTGGCATGTTTTGGCATAAGTATGAAAAGCCTATCCTTAATAGAAGTGCAATATGTATATCTGCGTATGCAAGTGGGGATAATCCCATTCATAAGGCCCCGAGTATACCTCCGGATTCTTATCCACTGCTGAACACTAGGACGCCTACGATAGGTGAATTATTGTCTCTCAAACTTCTTTGGGATAGGAAGGGACAAAAAGGTGAGGCCTACCCTTTGTTTCTGTTGACATGTCTTAAAGAAAACGATGCATGATACAAGCTCTAGATTAAGTCCATTCTTAAGCTCTGAATGCGATATATGTCTCATATTCACTCCTTGGCAGGAAAACTCTCATCGTAGTTAAGCTACCTTCCCTGAACCGTCTATATGTCGATTAATAGTGGGACTTAGAGCTCCTATTCCTAAGGACTCTGTGATGACAGATGTTTATGATTTCCTTAAGCCGGTTGACATTCCCCTAAAATATGTCTATAATTCCCGAGACTTCACTTAATATAGCCCTAGTGGCACTCAAAGGGCACCTAAAATGATTATTATCCTGATCCACAAACGATAGTTCAGTATGATTACCCTAGTGAGTCTTATATAATGATCTACCAATATATAATGATTATGACACCGAGTCCCCTAATGAGACTGGTATGGTATATGATGATATAATTATAACACCGAGTCCCCTAATGGATCGAGTACGGTATATAATGATATGATTATAACACCGAGTCCCCTAATGGGCCGGGTATGGTATATGATGATATGATTATAACAGTGAGTCCCCTAAAGGGCTAGGTACGGTATATGATGATAATACCGAGTCCCCTAATGGGCCGGGTATGGTATATGATGATATGATTATAACACCGAGACCCATATTGGGCCGGGTACGGTATGATATGTAATGATAGATAGGCATGCATGTGAAAACATAATAATGTAATCGTAACATATGACACGACGCCGTATGTGATGACATGGTAACACGGAGTCCGCCAACGGGCCGGATACGGTATGTGAAAATGGTGTACATGCCCTTATGTTATAAGATGCAGGTATAGTGCCTTATTAACTGTTATACTTATTTCCTGCATCCCCATTTCAGTTGTTCTCTCAGTTGTGATGCGTTATGCTTTATATACTCAATACATATATCGTACTTACCCCTCTTTTCTCGGGGGGCTGCGTTTTATGCCAGCAGGTATAAATGTTCATTCTAGAAATCCGTCAGCTTAGGAGTTCCTCTCAGCAATGTCGGAAGGGCTTTACTATTCTGGAGCCTAATTTTTGATACTGGTCACTAAATGTATATAATTGTACATTCAGGGGTACGAAGGGGGCCCTGTCCCACCATATGTTGTTGTTACTAGTCCTAAAGGTTTGTAGACATATAGATGTGGGTTGTTTATAAGTTTGTTTCGACTGTATGCATTCTAAAATGGGTGTGGATGATTCTGATTGCAGCCACACGACCCCTCGTTTTGTATAGTTAAAGGCGTTACAAAATAAAGGCTAGACGCCTTATTGTGATATCGTATTTTTAAATAAGTCGTTCGGAGTTTATGTTGTATATTGTTTGTCTGAATTGATGTAGGTTGTTTTTATTTGTTGGTTGTAGGTCTTAGGGACCTAATTGGAAATTCGGATAGGGCACATTGTAGGGGAGGTGCTGCCCAATTTTCATTAACGCCTTAACAAACTAAAGAACTAGTCGAGGAAACGACTAAGGAAATAGATTCCATTAATACTAAGGTGTAACCTAAGATGCTGGAAAGTTAAGAAGGGTTGATATTCATATTAATTTTATGTTGGATAGGTTCAAAGGACGATGAGGCGAATAGGATAAGGAGTAACTCAGACAAGGTATGTGAAGCTTTCTTTTGGCATGTTTTGGCATAAGTATGTAAAGCCTATCCTTAATAGAAGTACAATATGTATATCTGCGTATGCAAGTGGGGATAATCCCATTCATAAGGCCCCGAGCATACCTCCTGATTCTTATCCACTGCTGAACACTAGGACGCCTACGATAGGTGAATTATTGTCTCTCAAACTTCTTTGGGATAGGAAGGGACAAAAAGGTGAGGCCTACCCTTTGTTTCTTTTGACATGTCTTAAAGAAAACGATGCATGATACGAGCTCTAGAGTAAGTCCATTCTTAAGCTCCGAATGCGCTATATGTCTCATATTCACTCCTTGGTAGGAAAACTCTCATCGTAGTTAAGCTACCTTCCCTGAACCATCTATATGTCGATTAATAGTGGGACTTAGAGCTCCTATTCCTAAGGACTCTGTGATGACAGATGATTATGATTTCCTTAAGCCGGTTGACATTCCTCTAAAATATGTCTATAATTCCTGAGACTTCACTTAATATAGCCCTAGTGGCACTCAAAGGGCACCTAAGATGATTATTATCCTGATCCATGAATGATAGTTCAGTATGATTACCCTAGTGAGTCTTATATAATGATCTACCTATATATGATGATTATGACACCGAGTCCCCTAATGGGACGGGTATGGTATATGATGATATGATTATAACACCAAGTCCCCTAATGGACCGGGTACGGTATATGATGATATGATTATAATACCGAGTCCCCTAATGGGCCGGGTACGGTATATGATGATATGATTATAACACTGAGTCCCCTATAGGGACGGGTATGGTATATGATGATATGATGATAATACCGAGTCCCCTAATGGGCCAGGTACGGTATGTGATGATATGATTATAACACCGAGACCCATACTGGGGCGGGTACGGTATGATATGTAATGATAGATAGGCATGCATGTGAAAACATAATAATGTAATCGTAACATATGACACGACGCCGTATGCGATGACATGGTAACACCGAGTCCCCCAGCGGGCCAAATACGGTATGTGAAGATGGTGTACATTCCCTTATGTTATAAGATGCAGGTATAGTGCCTTATTAACTGTTATATTTGTTTCGTGCATCCCCATTTCACTTGTTCTCTCAATTGTGATGCGTTCTGCTTTATATACTCAGTACATATATCGTACTGACCCCCCTTTTCTCGGGGGGCTGCATTTTATGCCCGTAGGTACAAATGTTCATTCTAGAGATCCGTCAGCTTTGGAGTTCCTCTCAGCAATGTCGGAAGGGCTTCACTATTCTAGAGCCTGATTTTTGATACTGGTCACTTAATGTATATAATTGTACATTCAGGGGTACGGCGGGGGCCCTATCCCACCATATATTGTTGTTACTAGTCCTAGAGGTCTGTAGACATATAGATGTGGGTTGTTTATAAGTTTGTTTCGACTGTGACTATACGACATATTGTAAATGTTTTTATGTTATGGCAGCCTCGTCGCCGCGTACCCTTTCATGATATGATACGAATGAAAGAGGCTACAGGTACATGAAAAGGTTTTAAACTATTGAGGTTTTTGTGTATAGTATCACATCACACATGGTTCAACTTAAGTGTAGCTGATAAATACGTATAAGAGGGTCTAGGTCGGACCTCAGTCATGGCCTACGGGGTTGGGTCGTGACACTAGTATCAGAATAGGACTTTTGACCACTTTGAGTTGTCTTAAACCTTTCTCTAATGACTCTAACCTTCTCCAAAGGATCAAGAACTAAATCAAGGCCTAACTAGGTCATCTCACCAACTTTAAACCAACTAACCAAAGACCTATATCATCTCTCGTACAAAGCCTCAAACTACTCCACCTCAATACTCGAGTGGTAGCCATTATTATAGGCAAACTCAAGGAGCATAGATGATCATCCCAACTCCCTTTAAACTCTAACACACAAGCCCTTAGCATATTCTCTACTATTTGAATTATTCTTTCGGCTTGCCCATCAGTTTTAAGATGGAATGCGGTACTTAGCTTCACTTTAGTACCATGATCCTAAATAATTGACAATGGTACACCATGCAACCTTACCAACTCCTGAATATACAACTTAGCGTAATCATCGGCACTATATGAGGAAAACCCACTACAAAATTAATGTTCATATCTTCCAACTTCTAAGTAGGTATTACTATATCTTGTGCTAGGCCACCCGGCGTTTGATGTTTGGCTTTCACTTGTTGGCAATTCGGACACGAACTTTGTTATGTCATTTTTCATGCCACCCCACCAACAAAACTCTTTTAAGTCTCGGTACATTTTCGTCGGACTAGGATGAATAGAGTATGAAGAATTATGAGCCTCTTTCAAAATTAAACTCCTTAGGCCATCCACATCCGGAACACATAATAGACCTTGATAGTATAGTACCCCATCTCCCCCTTGTGAAAAGACCTCTACTTTCTTTTCCTTCAGCAACTTCTTTAACTCTATAAATATCGGGTTAAGGTCTTGTTTTGACTTAACATCCACACTAAAGAGGATTCGGACCCCTTATGAATAATCATACCAACATCATCGGCACCACTCATCTTCACCCCTAATCTAGCCAACCGATGAACCTCCTTTACCAACTCTCTCTTCCTTTCTTCAACATGGGCCACACTCCATATATACACTTTACTAAGTCCATCGGCAACCATATTGGCTTTACCCGAATGTTAATGCTCTCTCATGTCATAGTTCTTGAGGAGTTCTAGACACCTCTTTTTCCTTAGATTGAGGTCCTTTTGGGTGAACACATATTGGAGATTTTTATGGTCGGTGAACACATCTACATGTACCCCATGGAGGTTATGCCGCAAAATATTTAAGGCAAAAACAACGGCCGCCAACTCAAGATCATGGGTAGCATAGTTACGCTCATACACTTTCAATTGCCTAAAAGCATAGGCTATAAATTAGCCATTTTTCATCAAGACAAAACCCAAAACAATCTTTGAAGCATCACAATAAACCACAAACCCTTCTAATCCTTTTGGTAGAGTCAAAATATGAGCAGAGGTGACTCAATCTCTCAAAGTTTGGAAGCTCTTTTCACACTCATCCGTCCATATGAATTTTGCCTTTTTTAGGCCAATTTCATCATAGGAGATGAGATGGAAGAGAACCCTTCAATGAACCTTCTATAATAGCCAGCTAGACTCAAAAAACTCCTAATTTTCAAAGGAAACAATGGTCTAAGCCAATTCTTGACCGCCTTCATTTTCTTAGGATCAACCTTGATCCCATCACTAGACACTATGTGACAAAGAAAACCCACCTCTTTTAACCAAAATTCACATTTACATATTTGGAAAACAATTGTCTATCCCTAAAGGTTTGAAGCACTACCCTAAAATGATTCTTATATTCTTCCTCACCCCGAGAATAAATCAAAATGTCATCAATGAAGACCACTACAAAAGTATCAAGGTAGGGTTTGAACACCCTATTTATTATGTCCATAAACACCGCTAGTGCATTCGTTAATACAAACGACATCACCATAAATTCAAAGTGACCATACCTTGTTCAGAATTCCATCTTGGGAATGTCACACTCCCTCACCTTTATTTAGTGATAGCCGGACCGAAGATCGATCTTGGAGAAGTGACTTGCCCTTTGCAATTTGATTGAAAAAAATCATCTACCTAGGGATTGGGTACTTGTTCTTAATGGTCACTTTATTCAATTGTTGGTAGTCTATGCACATTCGAAACGACCCATACTTCTTCCTTACAAACAACACAAGGGCACCCCATGGTGAAATGCTTGGCCTTTTGAACCTTTTTTCTAACAAGTCTTTCAATATTTCCTTTAACTCCTTTAATTCTACTGGAGCTATTCGGTAGAGAGGAATAGAGATAGGTTGGGTATCAGGGAGAATATCGATACCAAAATCAACATCTCTTTTGGGAGGGATACCGGTAAGGTCATCGAGAAATGCATTGACTATGGGAACCGACTCAAGAGAAGGACTTTCAGAATCGATATCTCTAACCCTTACAATGTGGTAAATGCAATCCTTAGCAATCAAATTTAGGGCCTTAAGACAAGAAAAGAACTTACCCTTCACTACCGAATCATGACCCTTCCATTCAAGAATAGACTTGTTTGGGAATTGAAACTTGAATCGGTGAGTCTTATAATCTATGGTAGCATAAGATGCATGTAACAAATCCATCCCAAGTATAACATCAAAATCTACCATGTCAAGTTCAATGAGATCAAAAGGAACAACTTTATGCCAGATAGACATGGGATAGCCCTTATAGACTTTCCTAGCAATAACAGACTCACCAATGGGGGTAGACACCAAATAAGGCTCTACTAACATTTTGGGTAACATATCAAACCTATTAGCTAAGAATGGAGTAGAAAAAGACAAATTTACACTCATATATAACAATGCATACACATCAAATGCAAAGACCTTTAACATACTAGTAACAACATTTGGTGCTTCGTAACCTCTTACCTCTAATGCAAAGCATAGAAGCGGTTAGTGCATTAGCCAAATCCTTGAGCCTTTTGTCTATGAGCAATTTGTCCTTGACTCCTACCACCACCACTACCTCTATAATCCTGAGCATGATGACCCGGTTTGCCATATTTAAAGCATGCATTGGAGCCGTCTAAGCATTCCACTTTGTGAGTCCTTTCACACTTCTTGCAAGTAAGTAAAACTTGAGAACTAACATTCTCTCTTGGGACCATTAAGTTAGCACCCTTTTCATTGTTGAACCTTGGAGGAGGAGTATTAGTTGAACCTTGCCCCACAAATCGTTGCCCACCTTGGCCCTTGCCATTTTTACCATAACTAGACCTTTGAGGGTTGAACCCTTCACCATCCACTCTACCTTCTTAAACCCTTTTGACCTCTCCCTCAACTTCTCTTCTTCAATTTGTTCCGCATATGTCATTAATTAGGAGATGTCCATATCTTTGACAAACATAGCTATTTTGTATTCTTTGGATACCAGGTTTGAGACACAAGAAATGAACTTGCTCATCCTGCCCTTGTGTCGGAGACCATGAAAGGAGCAGACTTAGACAATTTAGTGAATTTGAGGGCAAGCTATCTCATGCTCATACTCCATTAACGAAGGTTGATGAAATCTTGATCTTGGCCTCATTTAGCTCCAATGAAAAGAAACGGTCTAGGAAGGCATCTTTGAATTTTTCCCACTCTATCGGCCCCATATCTTGACCTCTCTCCATGGCCCATTTCTCATACCAAAATCTTTCCACAACCTTGAGTTGATACGCCACTAAATCGTCCTTTTCATTTAGAGGCACACCCATGATAGCTATAATTCGATAAACCTCATCAAGGAAGTCCATAGGGTCCTCATATACTTTGGAACCATAAAACTTGGACGCACTCATCCTTTTGAAATCCCGAATCCTAGAAGATGGATTTTAAACTTGAGGAGGAGGAATTCCTTGATTCCCTTGGTTGTCTACGACTTGAGACAATAATGTGATGATATTATAAAATTCTGCATGGGTTACCCATTACTCATAATGTGGAGCATTAGGAACCGAAGGATATTGGTCCTCATCATCAACCCTTACTCCTAGAGGTGGTCTTCCTTGAGTCATTATCTAGAGAACACAAAATGGTTCGTTAGTTAGAGGAAGGCTTAGGATACTCTAGGGAATGAGATAAATTTAAAAGAAGTAAAAACTTTCCTAAATGTCCCATAGTCTCCTATTCATAGTTGTGGCGCACCTCAATACCATGAACAATACCCTATTTGACGTGGTATGTTGGTCTCCAAGGACCATTTCAAAACCTCGAGCTCTGGTACCAAGTTTGTCATGACCCAATCCTAGGGCCTAGACATAACACAGCAAATGAGAAACCCGACGGTATCTCACCCAAGCCTTTTAGAATTCACATCGCTCTTCATAGGTAATGATATTCAATATCAATAAGTCAAAAGAGAGGGAATAATGGGACTAAGGGAGTCAACATAAAATAGGAGTCAAAGTCAACTCAAACATCATACATACATATCTAAGCATACCTATTATACCCCACGCTTTTAAAACTCGGAATGTCTCATAAGTTCCTTGGACATTACAATGAGAGCCAGATACGCTACGACACTATAAAATGACTCTAAGTAAGGGAGAATGTGATACCCCATAGTAGAGAAGGTTAGAGATGGAGTCATAAGAATCTGGAAGGAATTGGAGGCCAAGTAATGAGTCGTAGGATCTGATTTACCTACGTAAGTTATTAATATAAAAGTATTATATACTTTAGCTACTGGAGGACATACCAAGCCTGCGTAGAACGGATTACATAGGCTCTTAAAATAAAGTGAGATGACGAACCTATGAGAGGGAGCAAAAACAAGTTTCCGAACTTACGAAAGTGAAGCAAGCAGGTGACAAGCAAGCACCTCAAGCAAGCAGGTGACAAGCAAGCAGGTGAAAAGCAAGCACCTCAATCAAGTAGGTGACAAGCAAGCAGGTGACTCACCTGCCTGCTTGGGGGGGTGGACCCCACTGCCACGTGATGGCGTGTGATATGCCGCATGAACCTAGGTGGCGTCCTAGGGGGCTGCCATGTGTCACCCCTAAGGGGATGCCACATGGAACCTTCTAAAGATATATATATATATATATATAAATATATGTGTGTTATGTGATGTATAACTTCAGTTCTTATTCCAAAACTCCAGCAGCAAACAAAGGAAACGAAAAACCCTAAACTAGAGAGAAAAAGAGCGCGACCAAGGGGAAAAAATAGGTAAGTCCCGATTTTGCTCCGTAAATTAATTATATAGAATATAACATGATGATATAGATATATTATTAGTATAAAATCATGGCTTGGTGTAGAGAAAATCGGACAGCAAGCAGCCATGACGTTCAAGTCACGCTAGAAAAGTTCTGAGGCACAATTTTTGCTAGTTTTGGCCAATTTTTGGTAAGGTAAGGCTTCTCCTTTAAATTTGGACTTTATGGTGTTTTTATAGAGTATATTATACACTATAGTCTTCTGTAAGTGTAAGAAAGTCGTGGAAATATTCGACGTTCGAAATAAACTAAATTGGAGTCGCTATAGTTGAATTATCGTCGAAATAAAGTATTGTTTTTGTGAGGTGCTGCTGCAGGGGTGTGGCTTGTTGTTTCAGGGTATAAATATTTTCTAACTAAGGTGGGGGAGCTTCTGTTTGCATCCACACGACCTCCCCCCCGCTTCGTACGGTTAAAGGTTTTGCAAAATGGAAACTAGAAACCCTCTTTTGATATAGTATTTTTTAGCGAGTCGTTTGGAATCTATGTTGTATATTGTTGGTGTGAATTGCATAAACATATGTTACAGGTTGTTTTTGTTGGTTGGATGTAGTGTTTAGGGATCTAATTGGAAATTTGGATAGGGCACATGATAGAGGAGATGCTGCCCAATTTTCGTTAACGCCTTAATTAATTAAAGAACTAGTCGAGGAAATGAACAAGGAAATAGATTCCATAAATACTAAGGTGCAACCTAAGATGCTGGAAAGTCAAGAGTGGTTGATATTCGTATTACTTCCAGGATGAATAGGTTCAAAGGATGATGAGGCGAATGTGACAAGGAGTGACTTGTACGAGGTATGTGAAGCTTTTGTTTTGGCGTGTTTTGGAATAACTACGTAGAGCTATCTTTCTTTTCTTTTGGTATGTCTTAGATATAAGTTATGAATGATATGTATGTGATATTTGGGATTCAATCCATTCGTAAAGCCCTGAATATAAGTCGAAACTCTCGTTTACTTTTGATGTTAGAACTCCTACAATAGCTGAGTCATTGCCTTTAAGTCTTCTATGTGATGAAAACTAGTACATGTAAAGCCTACCTCTTCTTTCCTTTGGAATGGATTAATTTTAAGTGAAATGATATATGATATAGGTTTAGAGGAAATTCCAATTATGAGCTCTGAGTATAACTCGTGACTTGTAGTCTCTTCTGACCATTAAAAGTCTGAAAGTAGTCAAACTATTATTCTCGAGCCTGCTATATAGTGAATAGTAAGTGGAGATACAAGCTCCTTTTTCTTAAAGGCTCTGAAATGATCAATGTCTCTGATTGCATAACTGTGTCTCTGATTGCATAACTGTGTCTCTGATTGCATAAACCATGTTTCTGATTGCATAAGCTATGTGGCATTGTCTTGATGCATGTCTGTGATTCCTGAGGCCCCAATTGACGGTTCACTTGAGTGTTTCATTGAGTCTCAGAGGGTGACTTAGTTGCATATAGTTTCTCATTACTCTATTCGTGCATACTGTAACCCTTCTTTCTTCGCGTCCCACGATGGGCCGGATATTATGTCGGGTGCAGCTTTACTACTTCTTTCACCGCGTCCTGGGGCTGATGTGTAAAGTTCCACGCACTAGGAGACGATTCCTTACGTGAGGTGTGATATATGTTATATGTTATGACGATACGATTATTCACCGAGTCCCAAGCCGACTATAATATGATAGTATATCTGGCAAAATAAGGAAGGAACATCGAGTCCCTCCTTAGAGGGTCGGGTACGGTATGTATATTATGATGGTACGCTATAGACGTACACCACTCTATTCACCGAGTCCCTCACTAAAGGGGCCGGATACTTTATGAAGGCATGCATATGAGATTAGAGTGATATATGTGTGACCCCGAGCCCATAGTGAACCAGATGTAATACGATGGCATACATGATAAGATTATACCGTGTATGAGGATATGATACCATATACGATAATATGATGAAATGAAATGCATGATGGTACGATGCCATGTGAAAATGAGGAAATGATTATGACACTGAGTTCACTAGCGGGTTAGGTATAGCATATGATGATATGTATGATTACGTGTCCTAAGGTGCTGGTATAATTATTTGATAATTGTTATACTTGTCCCCTGCATCTCTACTTCAGTTATGGTCTCAGTTATGTGTTGTTATGCTTTATATACTCAGTACATATATTGTATTGACCCCCCGTACTCTGAGGGGTTGCGTTTCATGCCCGCAGGTACAAATGCTTATTTTGGAGATCCATCAGCTTAGGAGTTCCTCTCAGCCATGTCGATAGTGCTTTACTGTTCTGGAGCCTAATGTTTGATACTGGTCACTTAATGTATATATTTGTACATTCAGGGGTACGGTGGGGGCCCTGTCCCGCCATATGTTGCCGTAACAATTCTTAAAGGTCTGTAGACATATGAATGTGGGATGTTTGTGAGTTCATTTCGATTGTTTGTGAATATTGTTATGTTACAACAGCCTTGTCGTCTTGCATGCCCTTATGTGTTATGAGACGAGTGAAAGAGGCCACACGCACACGAAGAAAAAAGTTTTAACTCATTGGGGTTTGTTTTATTTTGTGAGAGGTATCACCTTGTTTATAGTTCAATATGGCTACAACTGATAGGTAGGTATACAGGGGTCCAGGTCGGACTCCAGTCGCGGCCTATGGGATTGGGTCGTGACACAAGTGGTATCAGAGCAGTTCGTCCTCGGAGTGTCTGCAGACCGTGTCTAGTAGAGTCTTGGTTATCGATGTGTTGCACCCCACATCTATAAACAGGAAGCTACAGGGCATTTAGGATGTTATCTTTCTTTCACATCTGAGATCGTGCTATAGATCCGAGTCATAGGAAAATTCCTTATACTAACTTTGGATCTTAACAGAAGGACGATACCAACAGAAGGAGGTAATTGACGACATGGGACATTACGAAGCATGCAGGTAAGTAAAGTAAAGGCACGGAAGATATCCGTTGGGTAAGGTAATGAACTAATATTGAAATGTAAAGTTGAAACCTGAAAGGAAGGAAAACAGGAAGTGCAACAGATGCAGTTTGAAGTTTGACATACGAGGTAAGTCTAGTATTTTTATAATATTGTTAATATTGAAAGCCCCATGTGGCTGCGGCGTAAGATGATATTGAAAGCCCTGTGCGGCTGTGATAGGATATGAATATGTATTTGTGTGTTGGCCCTGTGAGGCATTGTTGGTATTTTCTGCGTGCAAGTTGTGGGATAGTAAGAAGTGTAGATGAAAATCTGCCGAAATATTTCCAGGACAAGAAAAGAAAATGAAACATAGACTTTAAGTATGCCTTAAAAATTGATATCAAGTACCCCTATTATGTTTAACTAAAGCTATAAGAGATACTCTTCATGTCATCGATGAGGGACACCCTCTTTACTTGGGGATGTTTAAATATGAATTGAATAGTGTGATACGAGTATGCAGGGATAAAGTGGGACCAATAGTAAGGCACACTTAGTATGCGTTGACTAAGTTAAAAGCCTGCGTTGAGAACACAGCAAAAGCATGGAGCTCAAGATGCAAAAAAAAATGAAATGACGCGTTTACACAATGTCGCCCCAAAAATGGTTGAACCCTTAAGGGACGAGGATGGAAAACTTAAGGAATAAATGGCGCAACTTCTATTCGTCCCAAGAAACAAGGGATATAGGTTGGGAAAGCCACTACTCCAAGAGAATCTTGGACAATGAATATCGAAATACAAATGTGGCCTAGTTAAAAGGAAATTTAGAACGGCTACAAGGGTATATCAACTTTTATAAGGATAAGTAGAATGTGTCCTTGGGCAAGTTATTTCATGGGTCCCATTACTTAAGTACAGAGTAATAGACGAGATGTCACACTATGTATGAAAAGGTTCTCGTCGTTTCATAATTTAGCCAAGATTTAGTACGCGGATAACCAGGTTGTAAAAAAAAATACAGGAAGACGGGGACCTGATGTAGTACCAAGTAGATTAGAGAAAGAGATTGGGCAAAATCGAGACTATACATAGAGACATAGAACAAGGTACAGGCAGATGAAAGTACGAGTACCCTCTAAAGGGGGGAAGTTAATGAGAAAATGGCCAAAGTAGGAGGAGGCAATTGATATGGCAATATATTTGAGATGGACTTCTAAACTTCAATAAAATATTTTTGCCGAACCACGTTAGAAAGGTCCGGAAGCCACCAATAATTGGATGCAAACTAGAATGCTACATAAGACAACGTTAATAAGGTTGTGATGAGACCTTGAACAACATAACACTAGAAGGCGGTGGCGTATAAAAACAAAAAGGTGTAACCATGAAAGGATATTGACCAACTCAAGAGACATTACGAAGGATAATGACAGCATGCTATACCAAAATAACCAAAAAGGGACATGGTCGTGGTGGAACTAAAGATCTACCCCTATGCCGGTTGCAAAATAACAGAGGGAAGGACAAAGCGAAACATAAAGACTCGCGAGACAATGCTGAGGTAAATTTGGAGCTAAGTTGAGTGCCCCGCACATTATGGCAAGGGTTACAATGAAACGCGACATGAAGACTTCCCAGGGAGGTCACCCATCCCAGTATTACTCTCGCCCCAGCACGCTTAACTTTGAAATTCTGATAGAACTTAATGCGTTAGTGCTGGTATGATCGCGCGAGATAGAAGAATCTGAACTAGCGGCGGAGAAATGACACAAGATTATGTTCCTGGAGTACTATACGTTACGTGGGGGGTATTGTAAAAAGGATTTAAGCAAGACAAGAAGGATTAGCTAACTACTAACTGATGACGCACTCAAATGCCATAACTCTTCAACATAGAACCAGTTAGTGACAGGAAAACCACAGAATGACTATATGGGCCAGTGGGCGAGGGAATTTCGACACCAATTGGCAGCCAACTCTGAGGGAGAGAAATAGCAAAACCCAAAAGGTAAGGGTACTAGCTGATATAAGTAACGGATGACAGGAAGTGATACCCAAAGTCGAAAATTCCACTGTATGACCAGGATTACAAGACTCACTTTGAACTCCAGCGCCAGATGACGCTGGAGGGAATGTTACTTGTGGATTAACCATATTAGCCCCTTCTCCTTTGATAAAAGGCTACCTACTCAGCTGGGAAGGTGTAAAATTGTAGGGTAAAGGAGTAGTAGGACCTTACGGAGTCCCCACAACTATATTCCCAAGCGAAGGATCCCAAGTTACAATTAACTACCGAGAGATGAAAAGATAGGTTAAGCCAAACTACCGAGATGGAATTAGTACTACGGGTGAGGTAAGACATGGCCATGATTGGACCAAAGATCTACCCCAACATCGAATGTATTATAAGGGAGAAAAAGGCAAGGTAAGACATGAGAACTAATGAGGTAGCGCTGGGATATTTCTTGTAACCTCTCATAATATTGTAAAGGTAAAGAATGACACAAGATAATGGGTCTAGAGGATTACAAGCGAGGGTAAGGGAAATTGTGAAAGAGTTTAAATAAAACTGGCAGAACTAGACGGTTACTATAGGATGGCGAGTATATACGCCAAAATTCCTTTGGAATTATGCCAGATCATGCTAGAAAAAGCAAAGAACGACTACGAGAGCCATTATATGAGGGGACTGCAGCATTATTCAGTAGCCAACCCTAAGGATGGGAAAAAAGGGGAACCCAAAAGATAGAGTGCCAGTTAAGGTTCTAAAAAGAGTCGAGAAGGACTATACGAGCTAACAGTTCCCAAATTATCAAAATCGTTATGAACCTATTTTATACTTTGTAAGAGTAGGGTGCTATATAGTTTATTGCGAGTAGGTTAACGAATCAACCCATTTGCTTTTAAGCAAGAGCACCTATGCAACTGAAATTTGGTGGATTTATAGAACATGGAGGTAGTAAGGTTCCGTGAGGTTTCCCCAGCTAATATCTTAGATAGAATGACTTCAATTATGATTAACATTTGGACATCAGTCCAAGAAGAGATCGGGAACACAGGTAGATCTTAGTACCCCAGTTTTTCCCTCGAGCTGCTGAACATACTGAGCATACGATCAGACGTTAGAATATATATTGCGGGCCTATATGGTTGGATTTAAGAGTAACTGAGACGACCGTCCACCACTTATTGAGTTTGCCTATGAGAAGGGCTACCGTTCCAGTATCCAGATGACCCCCTACAAGATGTTGTAAGGCAGAGCGTATAAATCCCCCTATTGGGGAAAAGACTAAGCTGGTAGGCCAAACAGGATTAAGCAAACTATTGACTAACAACCCAGAGTTAGCAGAAATGATATACAGATAATCGACATCGACATTCAGAGTTCAAATTGATGATTGGATGTTCATAACGGAGTCACCCAAAAAGGGAACTTAACCCAAAAAATATTAGACTATATCAAGTTACTCATAAGGTGGGCAACGTGGCTGGTAAGTTGAGCTTACCACCTAATTTGGAAACTATACGCCCAGTCCATCAAATAGGAATGCTTCGCAAGGTTACTGACGAGCCACCTAGGGTATATTCCATAGATGAGGTCCAGGAGATGGAATCTTGTGAGGAAAAACCTATCGCTATCTTGGATCGGCAAGCAGACAGATTGTAGACTAAACACGTGCCTTCCGTCAAGATGTGGTGGAAAAACCAAAACCAGGAAGAGAACATGAAACAAAAGTATTCACACCTGTACTCGATGTCTGCATGTAACCCCAACTCCTGAAACTCGTATATTAAGTGCCTAGGTATAAGTATATGTTATGAAAACAATAAAGAATCTCCCTACGATTTGTATAAGGTGCTAAGAGAAGTTTTTTCTAACATTCGGGGACGAATGTTCTAGAGGGGGAAGGATATTACACCCCACGCTTTTAAAACTCAAAATGTCTCATAAGTTCCTTGGAAATTAAAATGTGAGCTGGATACGCTATGACACTATCAAATAACTCTAAGGAAGGGAGAATGTGATACCCCATAGTAGAGAAGGTTGGAGATGGAGTCATAAGAATCCGGAAGGAATTGGAGGCCAAGTAATGAGTCGTAGGATCTAATTTACCTACGTAAGTTATTAATGTAAAAGTCTTATATACTTTAGCTACTGGAGGATATACCAAGCCTGCGTAGCACGTATTACATAGGCTCTTAAAATAAAGTGAGATGACGAACCTACGAGAGAGAGCAAAAACTAGTTTCCGAACTTACGAAAGTGAAGCAAGCAGGTGACAAGCAAGCACCTCAAGCAATCAGGTGACAAGCAAGAACCACAAGCAAGCAGATGACAAGCAAGAAGGTGACTCACCTGCCTGCTTGGGGGTGGACCCCGCTGCCACGTGGTGGCGTGTGATAGGCCGCATGAACCTAGGTGGCGTCCTAGGGGGCTGCCATGTGTCACCCCTAAGGGGATGCCACGTGTCACCCCTAAGGGGATGCCACGTGTCACCTTCTAAAGATATATATATATATATATATATGTGTGTGTGTGTGTGTGTTATGTGATGTATAACTTTAGTTCTTATTCCTAAACTCCAGCAGCAAACAAAGGAAACCAAAAACCCTAAACTAGAGAGAAAAACAGGGCGGCCAAGGGAAAAAAATAGGTAAGTCCCGATTTTGCTCCATAAATTAATTATCTAGCATATACCATGATGATATGGAGGTATTAGTAGTATAAAATCATGGCTTGGTGCAGCAAAAATCGGACAGCAAGCAGCCACGGCGTTCAAGTCGCGCTAGAAAAGTTCCGAGGCACAATTTTGGCTAGTTTTGGCCAATTTCGGGTAAGGTAAGGCTTCTCCTTTAAATTTGGACTTTATGGTATTTTTATAGAGTATATTATACACCTTTTATGTTGCTGGAAGTGTAATAAAGTCGTGGAAATATTCGACGTTCGAAATAAACTAAATTGGAGTCGCTATAGTTGAATTGTCGTCGAAATAAAGTATTGTTCTTGTGAGGTGATGCTGCAGGTGTGGGGATTTTTGTTTCAGGGTATAAATATGTTCTAAATGAGGTGGGGGAACTTTTGGTTGCAGCCACATGACCCCCCCGCTTTGTACGGTTAAAGGTTTTGCAAAATGGAAACTAGAAATCCTATTTTGATATCGTATTTTTGAGCAAGTCGTTTGGAGTCTATGTTGAATAATGTTGGTGTGAATTGCATAAACATATGTTGATGGTTGTTTTTGTTGGTTGACTGTAGTATTTAGGAATCTAATTAGAAATTTGGATAGGGCACATATACGGGAGGTGCTGCCCAATTTTCGTTAACGCCTTGATTAATTAAAGAACTAGTCGAGGAAACGAACAAGGAAATAGATTCCATAAATACTAAGGTGCAACCTAAGATGATGGAAAGTCAAGAGTGGTTGATATTCGTATTAATTTCAGGATGAATAGGTTTAAAGGACGACGAGGCGAACGTGATAAAGAGTGACTTGTATGAGGTATGTGAAGCTTTCTTTTGGCGTGTTTTGGAATAAGTACGTAGAGCTATATTTCTTTTCTTTTGGCATGTATTAGATGTAAGTTATGAATGATATGTATGTAATATTTGGGATTCAATCCATTCGTAAAGCCCTGAATATAAGTGAAACTCTCGTTTACTTTTGATGTTAGAACTCCTACAATGGCTGAGTCATTTCCTTTAAGTCTTCTATGTGATGAAAACTAGTACATATAAAGACTACCTCTTCTTTCCTTTGGAATGGCCTAATTTTAAGTGAAATGATATATGATATAGGTTTAGAGGAAATTCCAATTATGAGCTCTGAGTATAACTCGTGACTTGTAGTCACTTCTGACCATTAAAAGTCTGAAAGTAGTCAAACTTTTATTCTCGAGCCTGCTATATAGTGAATAGTAAGTGGAGATACAAGCTCCTTTTTCTTGAAGGCTCTGAAACGATTAATGTCTCTGATTGCATAAATG
This sequence comes from Solanum dulcamara, assembly GCF_947179165.1. Lineage (NCBI taxonomy): Eukaryota > Viridiplantae > Streptophyta > Magnoliopsida > Solanales > Solanaceae > Solanum > Solanum dulcamara. The sequence continues at coordinate 51,989,724 of NC_077240.1, forward strand.
TGTCTCTGATTGCATAACTGTGTCTCTTATTGCATAAACCATGTTTCTGATTGCATAATCTATGTGGCATTGTCTTGATGCATGTCTGTGATTCCTGAGGCCCCAATTGATGTAACCCCTAATGACATCTAAAGGGTACATTGGATAAGTACCTTCCTGATCTTCAGGTGACGGTTCACTTGAGTGTTTCATTGAGTCTCAGAGGGTGACTTAGTTGCATATAGTTTCTCATTACTCTATTTGTGCATGTTGTAACCCTTATTTCTTCGCATACCACGATGGGCAGGATATTATGTCGGGTGCAGCTTTACTACTTCTTTCACCGCGTCCTGGGCCGGATGTGTAAGTTCCATGCACTAGGAGACGATTCCGTATGTGAGGTATGATATATGTTATATGTTATGACGATATGATTATTCACCGATTCCCGGGCTAGCTGTAATATGATAGTATATGTGGCAAAATAAGGAAGGAACACTGAGTCCCTCCTTAGAGGGCCGGGTACGGTATGTATATTATGATTGTATGCTATAGACGTACACCACTCTATTCACCGAGTCCCTCATTAAAGGGGCTGGATACTTTATGAAGGCATGCATATGAGATTAGAGTGATACATGTGTGACCCCGAGCTCGTAGTGAAACGGATGTAATACAATGACATACATGATAATATTATACCGTGTACGAGGATATGATACCGTATACGATGATATGATGAAATGAAATGCATGATGGTGCGATGACATGTGAAAATGAGGAAATGATTGTGACACCGAGTTCACTAGCGGGCTGGGCATAGCATATGATGATGTGTATGATTACGTGTCCTAAGGTGCAGGTACAATTATTTGATAATTGTTATACTTGTCCCCTGCATCTCTACTTCAGTTATGGTCTCAGTTATGTGTTGTTATGCTTTATATACTCAGTACATATATTGTATTGACCCCCCGTACTCTGAGGGGTTGCGTTTCATGCCCGCAGGTACAAATGCTTATTTTGGAGATCCATCAGCTTAGGAGTTCCTCTCAGCCATGTCGATAGTGCTTTACTGTTCTGGAGCCTAATGTTTGATACTGGTCACTTAATGTATATATTTGTACATTCAGGGGTACGGTGGGGGCCCTGTCCCGCCATATATTGCCGTCACTATTCTTAAAAGGTCTGTAGACATATGAATGTGGGATGTTTGTGAGTTTGTTTCGATTGTGCCTATACGGTATTTTGTGAATATTGTTATGTTATAGCAGCCTTGTCAGCTTGCATGCCCTTATGTGTTATGAGACGAGTGAAAGAGGCCACACGCACACGAAAAAAAAAGTTTTAACTCATTGGGTTTTTTTTTATTTTGTGAGAGGTATCACCTTGTTCATAGTTCAATATGTCTACAACTGATAGGTAGGTATACGGGGGTCCAGGTCGGACCTCAGTCGCGGCCTATGGGATTGGGTCGTGATAATACCACTACTAAAAGACTTGGCGGGGGCTAAGACATATTTCTAGCTCACCCTCATAACTAATAAAACAAGTACCCAAAGAAATTTCCATGTCTATACAAATCATGAACTAGAAAGGTAAAAGGGGCATTGTTCCCAAAACATGGGAATTCACCAAAGTAGTAGTTGCCTTCAACGTTTGAATTATCCATAGGGAGGAGAATGTGGAACAACGACGGTCCCTACATGGTGATATCATGTATGCAAAGAATATGCATTAGTACTTTGAATGTACTAAGTATGTGAGGATGCAATATAATGAAAAATGTTAAGACATTTAAAAGCAATGCATAAGTGAATGCATGCACGAGAAATCATCATATATGTAACATTAAAATATTCATTTTGTGGGAAGATGACTGTAAGTGATATTTAATATTATGTGAGCTATTACAGGGAATCCAACATAACCCCCTATGTTGGCATGGGGAGACTACTTGTCGGGTAGAACTCTGTTAACTTTAATAATTTCTTTAACTTTAATTTTAAGGGGTTATTGTGGATCCACTAGCCTAAATATCCTACAAGGACTTCTATCTTGGTGCATAGCTAATGCAACATGAAACTATATAAGGACCTCGTAGGTCGAGTCCCCATATACATGCTACACTCGGTTCTAGGTCAATCCCATGGGATAGTAATTAAATATTATAATAGCATAAGCATTAATATAAATTTAGACATCAAATCATCATTCGGTTGAATAGCTCATTAAAACCTTTCATTTGATTCAAATATGTGAGAATTTCCCTTATCACATTGAATCCTTTCTTTGGCTAAGAAGCCCTTACATTATCATTCAATCATTTCATAAGACTCCCTTTAAACATAAATATTTTCTTTCATAAAACCTTCATTTGTAGTCAAAACTTTCAATTCAACTTCATTTCAACATAATGAAACTAGGTGGGTTCATTTCATACAATCTTCAAATACATTTAAAACAATGCTAGAATGCATGACAGTGATGAAAAATGCATCAATTAAAACATCTTTAAGAAACCCACTTTTACACTTTAAAGCTACTTTCATGCATTCATATAAGAACCTTGATAAACTATCCATTTCATAAAATTTAGAGTCAATATTTGTCAATATAGGTAAATAAGCTTCAAATAAATCATAATTTATGCATTTGGAAACATCATATAAAACCCATAAGATTTCATCATTTAAAATTTAAATATTAGGTTGAGAAAATATTTGGGCTCCATAGGTAGAAGAACCCATGGATGAGACCCACATACCTTGGGAAAACAATTCCTTAATAAAAAAAACTTGAAAAGAAATGAAGGCTTGATCTTCTTGGAGTAAAACCCTAGAATCTTTCTTGAAGATGGAGGAGACTTTGAGAGAGAGGGGTTTTTGTTTGGGAAGTTCGTGTGAAGAAATGAGGGCTTTGGAGGGTTTAAGGTCTTTAGATGGGTGAGTTCTGTCCTCAAAATGAATTCACTTTGTATTAAAATGAAGGAAAAGATCAAAATGTCCCTTTTACAATCTGGCCAGAATTGGCTTCATGGGGAACCTTCACGGTCTGTGGTGAGCGTGGTCAAGGAGTTGGGAAAATATTTTTTGAAGTCTGCAGGGTAGGTCTCTGAACTTTATCTATGGAGGCCTTCACATTCTATGGAGGACATCATGGTCTGTGAACCATGGCCATGGTGTAGTTCCTGCAGGTGGACTTACAGGAGTGACCATCACGGATCACACCATGGTCCGTGAACATCTCCATGATTTGTGGTGGTCATCCGTGGTCCTTGCCTTGGAATATTTTCTGAGGGTCTTGGGTAGGGGTCACCACATAGAGAACTACGATCCGTGGTGCTCACCATGGTCTGTGGTCCCTCACCGTGGTTTCTTCCTACAAGTCTAATTCTCTGAATCTTTACCATGGTTGCTCACCATGGTATGTGGTGCTTACCATGGCTCATTCCACAAACTAGCTTTCCCTTCCTAATCATCAATCCAAACATTCAAGTATCTATAAATCCTCTCTCTAGAAAATCCTCTCAAGACTCTCTTCTTCTCCTACAAGACTCCATTAAAGGATGAACAAGGGTTTCCAATTCTTCCATCAATTTTCAAGCTTCAATCAAGGAATCCATTCAAGGTATATGGTTATTGATTCGTGGGCATCTTCCACCCGTGGAGTACTAAAGATCTTCAACGTTTAAAGTAATTTCAAGTACAAATTTTAAGAGATTTTGATCAATTCTTCTTCCAATTTCATGAATTAAGTTTTATTACATGATTCACTACTCAAATATGCATGAATTATCAATTATTGCATGACTTCCATAAAGTATTACCTAGACCCATGGATTTAGCTAATTTTCAAGTATGAACTTATGAATGTTTTGATGGGTCTTTCTATTTTGATTTAAAATATGATTAAAATATTATGTCAATACGAATTAATGATTATTACATAAGAATTAAAGTATTTCCTAGTTACTTTCTCTAGGGTTCATGGTATGAATTATGGGTATTTTCAATTATATTCCTATTGATGATATCTTCATGAATTATGTATGGATTGATAAAGCATATGAACATGCATGTTTTCAAGTTAATCTCATGATTTCCAAGTCAATTCATCATGTATTCAAGTTTTTATCATATTTTCAAGTATAGGCTATGATCATGAATGTCAAATGATTTTAATGAAAGCTTTAAGAATGATTTTTTAAGGTTTATAAATGACTCATAAAAAGTAATGAATGATGATTCAAGGAAGTTTTAAGCTAGTTAATAATAGGGTGAGTTAAGGCCCTAAAGATATTTTATGAATAAAGATATGTAATGATGAAAGGCTTACACTCACGTTACATGAGATAATATTAAGGAGCTATTCTATGATTATGTTTTTATAAATTGAGGCCGGGTAGTAGATATGTACCCTCCCACATGATGTTGAATATCTGACAATGTTATGATATACTATGTATGATATTCCGTTGAGAGCTTACCTAACATGAGTGGACCTTGGGATAATCTCTCTTTCCCGTAGTTGAGGCAAGAGACCCGTAGTAAGATCCCATTGTCCCATTACTATGTGTCACCATAGGATAAAGAATCACCAGTAGTAGAGGCTCGATTCCTCTAAGGGTCACCCGTAGTAGAGGCTTTATCCTTCATATAGCTTAGTGAATCTACTTAGGCATATGTGAGTCTACCTTGACAAATAGTCTCCCTCGTTCCTCCAATATAGGGTAAACATTGGGACTCCATGTTATAGCTCACATGGTTTATGTCGGTTAACGGTCTCTCTCAGAAAGGTACAAGGTCTCTCTTTCAATTTTTAAGGTATTTCTTACTTTGGCTAATATGTATTTTACAAAGTAAAGTATGTTCTCTCACCCATGGTTTTATGACTCACAATATGATTAATGATTTTTACTACTACTTATAAACTTACAAGCTCTTTTATGATTTTTTATTATGACTTATGACTACCCATGCATTGTACAAATTCTTTTTTTATAATATTGCATTATGCTTTTAAATGACATTAGCCTTATTCATGATTCACTATTACGTATAAATGGTTTACTTATCACGTGTTCTAACCTTGATCATTACATCATTGCTTTTATGACATGCATTTCATTCCTACATACTTAGTATATTCAAATGTACTAACGCATACTTTTGCCTGAATTGTATCCTAATGTAGGGATGAACAATCTTCACGCGTATCCTATTCGTGACTAGGGTTGATCTTTTACTTTAACTTATGATGAGTCCTCATATTTTGAGGACGTGACATTTTACAATTCATCGTTCTTATGACTATTCCTTCTTTTATATTGGATGAGATAGGAGCTTGTATTATGCCCCCATCTAATTTAGTAGAGGCATGTTGGATGTCATAGAGTCTATGTCATTATTTTATTTTGGATTGAGACTTTTCATGTTGAGATTTTGTTTCCACATCCATGTTTAAGTTCTATTGCTTTACTTACCTTATTTATGCTTATAAATGATATGCTAAGAGCCTTGGTTGGGGCCTTTCAGGGTTCCGATCGCCGTTTCATAGCTAGGCCCTAGTCTAGGTCATGACATGGTTCAGTCCTTGACCAACAAGTTCAACACACCCGACAAAAACTTACTCATGCGAGCTCTAGGACCAGCAACCATAAATGGAGCATACTTCGACAATTATGTGAACTTGAGGTCATACTCCCTCATATTCATATTCCCCTACTTCAAATTAATGAACTCTTGAATTTTAGCCTCTCTTAGCTCAAAGGGAAAGAAACGGTAAAGAAACAGCTTTTTGAACTCTTCACGGAGCTACATACTCATGATCATCTAAAAATGCCTCTATTAGTCTTGGTGGGTGTAGGATAAGCTCCTAACTCACCAACATAAAGAAATAAAGTCATGAACATAATGGAAGAATTATAAATGTCGCGTCCTCGAAACATGACTATTCACCAACAATAGGAGGATAGTTACTAAATAGCTAGCCATGAGTGAGATATGCGTGATGATCGTCTGACCCTATATTTGATACAATATAGGGAAGAAGTGTGTGTGTGTTAGTACATGGAATGTACTAAGTATTTGATAAATATTCATGATGTAGACATGGTAGCATGATGAGCATAAAATATGTGATGCAAGATCAATAATCATTTAAAAGCAAAGGATTTGAAATTATAAGTCAAAACATATGGTCAATGCATCATTTGAAATCATCTTAAGGGATCATAAGAAAACATTGTTCATTTGTGGGATTTAACCTTTCAAAACCATTTATACTTGCTTGAAGACATACTTAAAATCGTAATACATCATCATCATAAACCATTCATAAATTCTTCATCAATCCATGATCATAGCTTCACAAATTCATACTTTGAAAATAGAATAATGCATAGATCCATGAAAACTCAGTTGAAAACATGCAATTTAACTTGAAACATGTATAATTTAATTATTAACATTGAAATAAATCATAAATGAATTGAACTAATGCAATTTCATGAAAACCCTAAAATCATTGAATTGAAACTGATTGGAAAAGGAGAAAACCTTTGGGACTCCATAGATGGAAATGATCCATGGATGAATTCCTAACATACCTTGAAGAAACTTAGCCTTGAAATTTTGAAGAGGATACTTGATGCTTGAATATATCTAATTCACCTTGATAGAAATCCCTTGGAGAAGAAGACTTGAATTCTTGAGAGCGGATTTTTAGTTTTAATGACTTGGGAGAGAAAGAGGGGAATTCTTAGGGTTTGGAAAGTAATAGGTCCCAAAATGACATAGCTTAGGGATTAAATGAGTCGAAAATGATGAAAGTAACCTCTCTTAAAATTGTCAGGGGATCCTTTGGCGAGGTCGGTCAAGCTCTCCATTCTATTTGGCGAGTCACTGATCTCCAAGCCTACCTTGCCAATGTGATAAAGTTCTCTGTAGATTTCCTTTGAATGGTTTGGTATGAAGACTTGGCTCGCCAACCCATTCGGTGAATCGCCTTTCTTTCCTCACCTTTTCAACTTGCTTTACATCTGAACGCTATTTTTCTGAACCTTTTTATGAGCTTGACTTAGCTTTACAATCCTATCAATGAGTCACCGATATTGTATTCCACTTCGCCCAACCTTTGTTATATATGTCAACTTTTATGAAATTCTTGCTGAGGAAACATAGCTTGCTAAAGGAAGTTTGGCGAGTCGCCAAACCTTCTCGCTTCTTGCCAAAAAGTCTTTGTTCCAAAGTTATTTTTTCAGGAAATCTCGGTGAGTTTCTTGGCCCCTTTGGAAATATACCAAACCTGTTCGGTGAATCTCCAAGTCCACTTGGTGAGCCACAATGACCAAAGTTTGAGTTTTCCTTATTCGATTTCAACGTTTTGACTTTCTATCTTCTAGGCCCTCAGATAACTAATACATGGAGTAGTTATATGTAGGCCCAAAATTCCTATCAAATATAATAGTAAATAATATCATTTTTAATACACAGACTATTTCTCCTAAAACAACCTACCAACGACCACTAAGACCTTAATTGGATTGGAAATGGGCTAGGTAAGCCTTAATATTCTTGGATATATGACTGTTCGAAGTTGATCCATGTAAAATTTTATATTGAAACTCAACCACTTAAGAACCGTTCAACTCAACCTTGTTTTAGGGGATTATTATGACCTTAATTTATCTTCAAAACTCTCCCCAAACTAAAGAATTGACCTTAACACCTATGCAAAATTAGGAATCACCCAATAAGAACCTATACACACACGAAGAATAGTTTGGGTCCTAGCTTAGAAATTTTTAGGGTGTTACAATCTCTTCTCCTTGGAATCATTCATTCTTGAATTATGGTCAAGCTGGAATAAAAGAGAAAGGAGCTACTCTTACTATCTATATGACTTCTAAACTTGCCTACTAACATAGATGAAACTGGTTCATACTAAGAGTTTGGGACTTACTACAACATATAAGACACAAACGTACACATAAGACTACCAGTCGACATATATTGACATGAATTTTCTAAGATTTTCTATAAGAATAAAGATACAACATTCAATCAAAATTTCTCCTATCGTTCTAGAAAAAGTATCACAATCATGATTCATGAGAGGCATCAGAATATGAAGCATTAATAGTGTCTAAGTACCTTAGTTAGCTGATATGGTTTTATAAAGCATGAAGGGTATAGATTTGAGCATGTTCATACTCTATCTGAAGCTATTTGAGAAGAAACATGGGTACCTATAAAGTAAGAACATGGCTACTACGCCTTACCCAATACGACTGATAACTTTTAAACTTAGCAACACTTCTAAACTATGCTCTTCTTTTTTAATACAACACTTCATTAGCTACGACTTATGTCTCCCACAAGGGTACATGCGACTAATTTTATTAAGGTATGAGTGTAACTTCATGCTCTTACCATGTTCAAGTCTAACTCATAGCCGCAATGTTCTAGACATAAGATGATTATACTTATCTAAATCACGAAAATTATACTCAATACCTCAGCAAGGACTTTCATCCCAAGAATGCTACTTCTTCTTAACACCTTATTAACAAACCTCGAGTTCTAATCAAGAATCGCGTGTGCATCATGCATTAATCCACATGTTATCCATACCATATTCAAGCCTACTACTCTGACCACTCCGTGAACCTCTAGATAGCTAATTCTTCTAAGAATTACCCATCTTCCTATCATCTCTACTAACCAAAATTTCATGAATTATTATAAAGAGACCAAATATTTTTCATATAGCTAATATATAAAACCAATCCTCATCTTGATCGTCCTCCATAATTTGCATGGAAAAAGCATACTACGATCTTCACCATAAGGGTCATCTAACCCTCTTCTCACCATAAGGGTCATCTAACCCTCTTCTCTATATGAACACAAGCTGCTTTCAATGCCACTATTAACACTAAAAAAGAATCAATGGAATGCCATAGAGTAAAAAGATCATAAGCATGAATCATTTAAGAAATCTGATTTTAGAACATTATGATATAGTGTGATTTCACCGACTGTTAAGGGTATATCCTTATTTCGTGGAACCGGGCATACTATAAAACAAGAGTGCATATATGATGAATTACATATCATAAGGATAGTATTCATACCTTCATGGATTGAGATTAAGGTTGATGTGAAAAATTATTGCTTCTTATTTTAGAAATTGAGCATGAATGTGAATATGTATGATGTGCATAAGCATAGGTTATAGGCATAACACAAATATTCCATACATAAGTAGGGTGTCATAATGATTGAAATATGAGGAATATGCTAGAGTAGGAATGAATTGCTATCCTATCATGACTATTTCTAATCACATCATCTTATCATCTTTCCCTTAGGTCGAAGGCCAACATTCTAAGTCTGTGGAACTATTCTATTTTCTATAAACTGGCCTATGTTTACTTTACTCTAATGATTGGGGAAATTCTAATCTCATGACTATTAAACTCTCTCTCATAGACCATATCTGCAATTACTAAAAATTTCTTCTAGAACTTCTTTTGAGATACTTCTCTTAATTTTCTCCTTCATCTATAGTCTCTTCCTATAACAACTACTCTTATTAGCATATATTGTCGCTTCCTCTAACTCTTAATTATCTGGCCTTCTTTTCTTAACCTGCTAGCACTCATCTTCTAAATTCATATCTACCTAACTAAAGAAAACTCAAACTATATTAAGAGGCTCATCATCATCCATCTATAACCCCTTTGGCCTAATTCTTAATGGTAATCTAAAATTCTTACATCAACCTACTCCATATTGGTAGCTCAAGGGTACTAATTAGGTATTCATAGTAAGTCATAAACTTAGAGCCTTATATGACTATATAGTATCTTGGATACACATCTATCTTCCTAAGACTTAAGGATCTTTTATTTCTATAGATTTCTCCATAACTAACTCCTCATTACTAACTTACTGGGTGCATTACTACAACTACATAATCTACTCAATCATTATCTCCACTCTTTTGGCTTACTATGCATAAAATTTTGTACTTCTAACTCTAGGCAATTCTACTACTCATGCTTCACAACATCACAAATCACATCATCTTTCAGGTGAAGAAACTACCCAAGCCTTCTAAAAACACACTTCTCTCTTATAGGTGTCATCTATAAAAAAGTTCCATAAGGGTCTAAGAGCATATATCATACTATGGCTCAATGCACGATTTAGGTGAACAAGAATAATTGTGCATCTTTTTGAATCAAATAAGGTTAAATACACTAATGGGATCCTCTTATGTCCCCTACAGTCTCTTACTATTCTATGTGATCTATTCGAAGGAACCATATTGATAAGGATCTAGAGATTTACTATTTTTAGCACCTCGAAGATGAGGCATAGTCGACGGAATTGGAGTGACACACGCATCTGCATAAGTTTCTTAGAGGATAGTTTTTTTTCACAGTCTAGAGTATGAAAGAAGTAGAAACTTTTCTTAAATGTCCACAGTACCTTATTGAAAAAAGTGGGCCCCTCACAGCAATAAATAATATCCTACTAAAAGGATTTCATAGACTACCTAGCACACTTGAACTCTAGGATCTAATATCAAGTTTGTCACGCCCTGAGCCTACGCCCTAGGCGTGGTCAGTACTCAAAACCATTGTTGGTACCAAGGAAACCCTTAGCCTAACTTACTGCTAACTAAATACTATGACACTATGCAGAAACTTTTAAAGATGAGCATGCAATAACTTTAGAAACAAACCCAAAAACTTTATTTAAAAATAAAAAATATGTATAATAAGCATATGTTTTAAAACAATGGTGAAAGATATAACTTAACTCACTCATCTATGAAGTCTCTAACATACTGAAGATAGGTTATTGAAATAAGACCTCAAGCTACCTGAATACTCTACTACAATATACACTAACCTCTCATACTTATGATATAAAAGATCCCTCTAAAAGCAAAGAGGTCTCCCCAAAGTTGGATGAAAGTGATCCTAATGATGCATATGCTTCCTTTTCTAAATACCCGAATCTGCATCATTGAAAGAGACATCTTCGAATAATATCAGGAATTGAAATGTATGGTAAGTAAAATAGCTAAACAAAATGACTAGCTAAAACTGAACAAACTGAGCTGAATGACCAATTTTGAAGATATATTGAAATAAAGTGTTAACTGAGCAGTATAAATTAAGATTTTCAACTCAAAAGTTGGACATATTCCAAAACTAATTAACTGAAATATGATATCTAAAATTTTGAATAGAAAAATGTACAATAATTTGCAAATTGTTTTAGAGCACTTTCATCATATGATGATATAAACACTGTTGAAAATTTGAGAAATCATCATATCTATGTCTGCATAAGAAATCATATCAATTTGATATATATATATATAATCCTTAAGTTGAGAGTTTCTTACACTCGACAAACACATTAGCTCATGATGTTTAACAACAAATCCAGTTGGGATGACTGACCTATAACTTCATAAGGTATAGAGCCCTATGTATTTAATGTAGATCCTTTACTGAGCCTCTTAGGCTAAAAGAGTTGATCGACTAGATGTATAGTCAAATCCTATAATGACATGTAATTTTGAAACTTGAATTATCTAAACTTGTGTTCTCTCGGTGCTAAATAGTCCTCCCAAAATAATCTATATATGCTCATAGTATATACTAAAAATTGTAATTGAAGTTATACTATGAGTCTTTGCTCAAATATTTAAAATTGTGTTGCTTGGAGAGACTATACTTACAACTATCTGAAATACATTGATATTTTTGAGTTTTCACGAATATAGGTAATTTTCTATGAAAGTCATTTCTATATGTAATGAAAAATTATAAAATATTTGAATTGAATCCTTAAAATGATTAGTTTTTTTTTAAATATAATTTTAAAAATAAGTATAAAAGAGTTTCATGAAAATATACTTGAAATAATGAACTTAAAGCTACATATACTTTCTTGAAATACATCTTTAAAACTTGTAATATACAATTTACTCATAAAAACAATGCATATGACATACTACGACAAGGTTTTTACATAACTTTGGCTAAGAAGGACTCATGTGGTAGAAAAAATATGAACCGTTGATCAAAGATCATCAATGATATTTAGAATAATAATTTAAATAATAGGATCAAGAATCAAAAATTTGAAACTAAGAGAATTCAAGTCATAGACTTTGGGGTAAAAGCCTTATATTTGATCTTATTAACTAAAACTATAGATGTAGGGCATGAGAAGAACAATCAACAATTTGAAACAAAGAGAATTTAAGTCATAGACTTTGGGGTAAAAACCCTATATTTGATCTTACTAACTGAAACTATAGATGTAGGGTATGAGAAGAACTAAGTTTCTCACTGTGATAGCCTTACATACCTAAAATCACTCCACAAATCTTGAGGAATAATTCTAACTTGATGATAAATATCAAAAAATCTTTTCTTGATAGTTTTGAAGTTGCTTCTTGTCAATCCTATGGCTAAGGGTTAAAATTTCTATTGATAATTCATGATTAGATGATGGCATTTAGTTTGTAAACCTGAAATTACTTATCTTGATTAAGGAGGATGAGAGGAGGAGAGAAAACCACTTCTCGGTCTTGAAATAATGGTTAAAAAGGTTAGATTAGAATCAACTTTAAAGGGTTCTCATTGGCCCAGATGCGACTTAGATGTGGCCAAAAGGTAGAAACTTGTAGTCCACAATGGGTCACTTATTCTTCAAGAAGTCCTTCATTTTTATCCCCTAATGAGATCGACTTTGCATCTCGCAAGTGGCACTTGCTTCCGCAACATGGGTCGCACCTCTTTTTTTAGAAAATTTGGAAAGAAAATTTGAAGATATTTATTTTAATAGGTTATGGGCCACATAAAAAATCATATTCTAGGATATGTGACTGGTTGAAGTTGACCCAAGTAATATTTTATACTGAACCTCAGTTGGTAAAGAAACTTTCAGGTCAACCTTGTGCTAGAGGATTTTTATGACCTTAATTCATCTCCAGAACTCTTCCCATACTAAAGAATTGAACTTTAAAACCTATCCACAATTAGGAATCTACTGGTACGAGCCTTTATGAATACAAAGAATGGTTTGGGTCTTAGTTTAAAATTTTTTGGGGTGTTATAATGGGAGCCCTTTATTGGATTATGTCTCTTTGAACTTACTCTTGTGCTCAAGAAGGATCCTCTTTGATCTCTGTTGATTCACTGAGAGTGTATGATAAAATTTTGAGCTAATTCTTCCATTATCTAACCTATCCTTTATGGGTTGAATCCCACAAGGATATTGATGCCACCATCTAAATTATAGACCATTTAAAGGAAAAAAACTAACTCACCTTAGTTTATTAGGTTATGTTCTTTTACGATGTCTTATCGAGATTGATTTGTGGAGAGGATGGATAACAACAAAATGTAGTTAGGTGCATGATGATGAAAAAATTACACCTTGTAACATCCCAAAAATCTTAACTCAGATCATATCAAAAAAGCCCAGATAGGAAGTTAAGTTATGCAGAACAATGATTTTTATGGACACCATTTACGACCTGTAGAAGTAACCATGAAACAAAGATGAGCTCGTGGAATCAAACTCCTGAAAGTTGATTTTTAAGCTTGAGTTTCATGGAATGGACTACAAGTTATAATTCACTTTAAGAACCATAGAATGACCCATAGAACAAAGTCCTGAGAGTTGGAAATTTTAGCCTGACTTTCACAAACTATTCTACGGAACATAGAAGTATTTATGGTTCGTAGATGGCCTCGTGAAAATAAAGTCCTGAAAATCCTCCCTTAGTATATTTTTCTATGACCCCCCAATATGACCCATTGAAGGGTTTAATGACCGTAAGAGGTTCCATAAACCCAACACCCTAAAATCTAGTCCTAGTACTTTTTCCACGAATGAACAGTACGATTTGTAGAAGGGTTTACGACCTACAAAATGATTTGTTAATCGAAACTTTAGAGAACCCCAGAAAGTCAGCCAAGTTTCTATGATTAGCTTCTATGGCCTGTAGAAGTGTCATCGGACTGTAGATGGACCTCGTAGACAAATTCGATAGTTTTAATGAAGGATATTTAGATATTTAGCCACTCTTTCTAAGTCCAAGCCTCGCTGTTTTGAGATAAATTGGGGTCTTTGAAATTTTAGTTTGAACCTAATACTCCCATAATCATACCCTAGACTTAAAGCAAGGTTTCAAGAGGAGAAAGCTAGAATTTCAAGCACGTTGTTCAATTTTCTTCAAGAATCTAGTTTATCCTGTTATGTAAGGCTACTCATAATGTTGGACTATGTTCTTACTCATGCCCTAAATCTAAATTCAGCTAGTAAGAGATTAACCTAGGTTTTTCAGCCCAACATTTTTTGAGTTTTCAAATGGGTCATGATCCTTTTTTGTTGACTTATATGAATTTACATTGAGATTGTGTTTATTCATATAGTTTTAAATCCTTGGATTATTTTTCATGTTTGTTTCTAACATGAACCCTATTTAGATAAGATTTTTTGAATATTTTGGATTACTATTCATTATGCATGATTTTTAAAATTTAGTCATGTTAAACTATTTTGCATTATTGAACCATATTCTCAAGGACCTAAATAGTGTGCTTTGACTGGGCATCAGTCTGTGAATGAAAAAATGTGCTAAGAATGATACGAGTACCCAAATCCTCCTAAAAAGTCCTCCAAAAGCTAGATGTGAATTATGAGCCCTGATCTGAAATGATGGAAACATGCACACCATGAAGACGAACCACTTCCCAAATGTAGTTAAAGGCCAACCTTTTAGCACTGTAGGAACTATGAATAGAGAGAAAGTGTGCTGACTTGGTCTATCAATCAACGATGACCCAAATACAATCAATACCTCTGGAAGTGCGAGAAAACCCAATAATAAAGTCTAGGTGATACAATCCCACTTCCACTACTTGGCCTTCACCTACTGACAACTCAAACAACATGACACATAGTCTATGATATCTCTCCTCATGCCGATCCACCAGTTATGGTACCTCAAGTCATGATACATCTTAGCGGTGCCCACATGGATAGAGTATTTTAAATCATAGGCCTCGCTAAGGATTAATTGGATCAAGTCCCCGACTCTTGGAATAGAAAGACAACCCCCAAACATCAATACCTCATCTGGATCTAAAGTAGCTTGACCGGCGTAACCTCTCAAAACCTAATCTCAAAGAGTAGCCAAATCCTCATCCTCAAACTAACGACTGAATATCTAGTCCAATAGGGATGACTGAGCCCTCACATAAGCTAGCACATGCCGGGAATAAAACATAGCAAGCCAAATAATCCAGTTGGCTAAGAAATGGATGTCCAAATCCATAGGTTGCTCCACAGTAGAAAGGAATGCTAGACTGCTCATACTCACTGCCTTCCGACTCAAGGCATCTACTAATACATTTGCCTTGCCCGAAAAGTAGAGAATAAAAGGTAGTAGTCCTTAAAGAGCTCAATCCAATGGTGCTACCTCGAATTAAGATCCTACTGACTCGTAATGTACTAAAGGCTTCTGTGATCAGTATAGATCTCGCATCGAACACCATATAGGTAGTGCCTCAAAATCATAAGTGCAAACTACCACCACCAACTCTAAGTCATGAGTGGGATAGCTGCACTCATACAGATTAAGATGCCTCAACCTCATAAGTAATAACCTAGCCCCGTTGCATCAGTACACAACCTAAATTAATGCCTAATACATCACAGTAAACTATGAATCCCTCACCCTCAACTTGACAAATCAATATATGAGCGGTGGTAAAAAACTCCTTGAGCCTCAAAAAGCTCCTCTCACACTCCTCTAAATACTCAAAAGGAACATTCTAGAGAATCAACCAAGTCAAATATTCCTGGCCAATCTGATGACTATAGTAGAAAATTTCTCAATGAAATGCCTGTAGTACCCTGCCAATTAAACGAAGCTACAAATCTTAGTTACAGAGGTAGGCCTGGCCCAATCACAAATAGCCTTAATCTTCCCTAGATACACCATTATGCCATCCTTGGACACCACATGGTCCAAAATGCCACAAACTCAAGCCAAAACTTGCACTTTTAGAACCTAGCATAAAGTTGTTGATCTCTCAATGTCTGGAACACTATCTTCAAATGCTGCTCATGCTGAACCCAGCTTTGTGAGTATACCAATATATCATCGATGAAGACTATGAAAAAGAACTCTAAATATGACCTAAATACATGAGTCATCAAGTCTACGAAGGAGGGATGGGCATTAGTCAACTAAAATACATACCAAAAACTCATAATGGCTGTAACGAGTCCTAATGCGGTCTTAAGGATATCCGCAACCCTAATCTTTAACTAGTGGTAGCTGAATCTCAGATCAATCTTAGAAAACACCTCATCACCTTGAAGCTTATCAAATAGATCATTAATTCGAGGCATGGGGTAATGGTTCTTTACCATCACTATGTTCATATGCCTATAATAGATACACATCCACATAGTATCATCCTTTTTCTTCACTAATAGGACTGGGGCACTCTAAGGAAATACAATAGGCCAAATAAATCCAATACCTTAGAGATCGTAAAGCTGAACACTGAGTACCTGACTCAAAATTAATGACAAAGTCAAAATCACAATATGGAAGAAGGCTAGGCAGGTCGGCAGGAAACACATCTGTAAACTTTTGAACTATAGCTACTGATTCAATCATAGGCACTCCCTACTGATATCTCTAACATAAGACAAGTAAGACAAACATCCACTAGCCACTAACCTCCGCGCCCGAATAAAATAAATAACCCCAATCAACGTGCTACTATAAGAGCCCTACCACATCACCGATAGAATACCAGTATGGCTAAGGTAACGATCTTGGCATAAGAATTTAAGGCCGCTCAATGAGGGGATAGCAAGTCCATGCCCAGAATCATGTAGAAATCCAATATATCAAGCAAAATAAGATTATCCCTAGTGTTCCACCCCTAAAAATTCACCACACATAATCTGAAAACCTGATCCACTACTAAAAAATTACCTACCGGAGTCAAAACACGTAATGGCTCAGCTATGGGCTATGCACTCATAATCAATTGAGGGAAACAATACATAGATATATAGGATTAGGTGAATCCTGGATAAAATAAAGCTAAGGTGGGATGATGGCATAAAAGAATCGTACCTATGATCATATCATCCAATACTTCAACCTCTGCTCTAGATAAAGCTACATAGAAGTAGCCCTGGGTACCTCCACCCGATTTATATACTCGACCACCTATCTTTCCTCTTCGAGGACCTCCCAATGCACCTTGGTGACCACCCCTATATTCATAGCCTTGACCTCCACCTCTAACTAGAGGTGCTACTGCTGGTGTAGGTCTAGCTTCCTATGGAGCTGGTGTGGCTGACTTATGGAGAGAACACTTATGGGACCAATCATTTAGCTCTCCCTATTCATAGAACCCCTGTGGTTGTCTGCTCGCAACTGGAGGTTGGCCACCTCGGCCTAAATAACCTATTTGAATACCATATCGGCCTTGACTCAGACCGATACTAGAGCCACCCTTGGGGTGCTAGTGAAGCCTTGTAGCTTAAAGCAAAGTCTTGAATAGGCGACTGGCCTAGCCTGGTGGAACCTCTAGAGCATCCTAATATATAAATCTTTGGACCCAAAATAGGGCCCACCTTAGTTGTCATCCTATCTTTCGCTCTTGTCGCTGCCTCCTTGGGCCTCGTGATAAAGTTTCTTAAGTGTGCAGGCGTGGTCCACCATATATAGAAAGGAGAGAACCGTTGATACTAGGGTCTGAGTCTCAATTTGTTGCTGAAATCTCAAGACTTAGATGAAATACCAAACGTTCTCCTCCTCAGTAGGTAAGATCACGATGGCATACTTGGAAGTGCACCCTTTAGTGACACACTCGAATGAATAAAGCCCTTACCTAGAAGGTCCTCAAGTTGAACTCTAAGCTCCTTGAGATGGGATTAAGGACCTCCTAGGTAAGGGCTTAGTGCTCGACTCCAAATCTATAGCAAAGTCAATTTCACTCCTGCACTACAGGAACTGAATCAATAGAAAGGGCCTCGTTGGACACATTTCAAACATAAGCTAAGTAAGAAAAGCACCCGAAAGAAGCTAGCTGCTAAGCTTACATAAAAGATATAATCCCCATCGGAGAGTGGCTATAAGCACCTTGCCACAAGACTGGGAGAATGCCAGATATGGCTAAGGTAAAGGTATTGGCATAAATATAATACCCCATAAGTCAGAAAGATGGAACCAAGGAGAAAAGTCTCAAAATTTTTAGACTTATCTAGGTGAATGAGTCCCTCTACGGCTCATAAAGTTGAGTCGTACAGTGACCATTTGAAAAAAAGTTAAAATTACCCTCAGGAGAGGTTCCACGCCTTGTCAAGATGAGTTGTCCTCAAAATGTCAGCTCACAGAAATACCTCGTACGCTAAGTTCAGAGGCCAAGTTTCAAGAATCCCTTAGGGCCAAGTCTACAAACTTGCAGGATGGGTCGTACAAGCTAGGACGAGTCTTAAAGACCACCTGCCACAAAACTTCAGAGACTATATTATTTAGCCCTTTTCTCATACTTACAAGATGAGTCATTTAGATGACTCGTCAATACTTAGACGGCCCATAGGAACCCATTCGTATACTTAAAATTTGGGATTTAATGAAGGGCTATTCTGTCTTTTCCAAAGTTTGGTTCGATGAACCTAGACACTTTTATGGATAAGATCAAGTGTATAAATACTCTAATATTCAAAATCCCCTCCTATTCAATTCATTCTCTCAAAATTTCCAAGGCAATAACTCTCAAATTCTCTCAAGGTTTCTTTCCAAATTCAAGCTAGGGTTTCCATATTTCTTCAAGTTTGTTCTTCAATTATAAGTAATTTTAAGCAAGTTATGTGGGGATTAATGCATGGGACCTTTTCACCCATGAAGTCCCAAATATTTCTCAAGTTTCTATTTAATTTACAATTGATTATGAACCCTAGTTTTGATAAATTGCATTGGGCTGATTTAATTTTGGTTTAAAATATTATCAATGATCTTTATATGCATGTTCTTATATGAATTGCATGGTTTCAAGTTAAATTATATATGCCTATGCATAAACCTATAATTTCAAGCTATGATTATGAAGTAAAGATGATTTTATGAGTTGATTATGAGTTAAATGATGTATAAAGATAGTTTTCAATGAGTTACAACTCAAAATTATGATTTTTAAAGTTAAAGTTGAGATAATAATCACACTTAAGATCATTAGATGTTTTGAAATAATGATCAGAATTAAGATCATTAGATGATTAAAAATGGTGATAAAGACAATTTTCACCGAAGTTATAGATTCTTATGAATCACCAAGTTAGATGAGCTATTCCTAAATATTTTAAAGATGGATTGATAGGCAGTTACTATCTTTCCCAACTATGTTATGATTATATTTTATGAGTTTTCATTGGGATATTAACTAAGCATCGAGAGGACCTCTAGATGGGGTTCGGTCGGATAACGTAGTTGGTTAGCCAAAGGAATCCTTGTAGCAACCTAAAGTCCCAAACTACATTACCCACATAGGTAGTCTTCATGGCCTAGCTATTGGATCTACATATCCTAGTTGAGTTGAGTTGAGTTATCCTTGGAGTATGCCCTAGCAAGGTAGCCTCCCTTGTTTCTATGCAGTAGTAATTGGATTCCATGTAGTAGTTGGCATGGTCTTAGTTTTCGATTAAAGGTGTTATCCCACACAAGTTCAAGTTCAAGTTCAAGTTAAGCAATGAGATGGCAAGTTATGAGATGAAAGTTGAAGTTTTATGATATGCATTGACTAAGAATTTCTTATGTTTAAAAATTACTTTGAAGCTATACTCATGTTCACTATGATTGGTCATGTATCTTATGGAATATTGATACATTATTTTACTTGTTCATGCATACCTCACATACTTAGTACAAATGTACTAATGTATATTTTACCTATATTGTCTCATAATGTAGGGATGGACGATACTCACAACTACCCCGCTCGTGGATAGAATTTTCTTTAGATCTCCAAGGAGTTAGTGAGTCCTCATTCTACCAAGAGCAAGACTTTATTTCATGTTTCTATTGCTTAGAAATTTCTTCTATTGCTAGGGTGATCTAGGAGCTTGTCGTAAGCCCTCGTTGAAGGTTAAACTAGAGACATGTTTGGTGTAGTCAAGTTTAGACGTTTATAGAGTTTGGTTTCCCTAAGTACCTTACCCCACTAATGATTACTTTCTCTTATCATTACATTGTTCTTTACCTTATGTATGCAATGAATGCTAAGATAACGTATGGTTGGGGTCTCTCACATTCCGATCACTATTTTACAACTAGACCCTAGGTCAGGTCATGAGAAACTTAGTATCAGAGAACAAGGTTTAGAGTAGTCCTAGGGAGTATAACATGTGTGGTAAGTAGAGTCTTACTCATCAGTGTAAAGCGTGCCACATCTATGAATAAGAGGCTGCAAAAATTCTTAGGAAAGGTCTCACTTCCTTAATGATCTATGTCATATGGTAGAGTGGTTAGGTCTTTTCCCTCTAATGATTGTTCTTTGCAATTTTTAGAATATGCCTCCACGAAGATACCTTTTAATAAGGAATGTGGTTGAAGAGGAGAAACAAGTTCCAAATGACCCTATGAATGATCAAGTTTCTAATGTCGAGTTCCAAGCGGCCTTCCAAGTTCCTTAGGCTGTTAAGGCTCAAGTAAACCATGAGGTGGTTGCTCCAGTGAATCCGAATGTTAGTACGGTAGCATAAAGAGTTCGTGATTTCATTAGGATGAATCCTATGGAGTTTTGGGGTTCTAAAATTGATGAGGATCCCCAAGAGTTTATCGATAGCATCTATAAGATTATTGAGATCATAGGGATTAGCTCGGTTGAAAGGGAGGAGTTGGCTACTGTAACATCCCCTAAAAACGTTGTACATGATGTTCTAATTCTAGATGAAAATGATATAACTTCTGTATTTTGGGCATAACTTTTCATAAGATAGTCCAAATTAGGTAATTCAAATTTATGAATAACTCCAACATCATTACCTACAACCTTTGTGAAGACCATATGTTAATTTTCAGAGGTTAAGTAGGTCAAATAAATTAATTATTGTAAGACAGGGTGTTGTGATGAAATGGAGTATTTGTAGAAGAAACATCATATCTCACTATAGGATTCTCTAAATAGATTAATTCTTAAACGACATGAAAGTATACTTCTAGATCAGCAATTCATATAGAGAAACTAAAACCTAATGAGGAAGTTATCTTGTCCAAACGCAGCTCCGAAAAAGGGTATTCCATTAAAAGAAAGTTTATCTCACCAACAATGGAAAGATCTAGATACATTTGACATCATTCATTACATCAATAGTCCTCCATTTGACATTACCCATGACATAACAATCTTCAATTAAATTTTTAGATTTTTTTTTATAATTATTTTAATTATTATTAAGTCCCTCTTTCACACCTATAAATACCCACCTTAATTAATCATTTTATTCATCAAGCTTTCTCAAGCAACTCTTATCTCTATAAACTTCTTTACTCATTCTCAAAATATAGTTTTAGTTCTTAGTAGTGTAGAAATACTATTTTGGTGATTGATATACTCTAGATAGTACTCAAAACGCTCTGGCAAGGAGAAAAGGCTAGGATTCAAGTGTATTCATTAAGTCCTTCGATTCTAAGTAACGCTTCGGATTTCAGGTATGTAAGGCTTTAATGAAAGTATTCCTTCCACTCTCATGCCTAAAGTATTTTAATTATATGATAAATTATGTTTATTTTCTTTAAGCTTTACTCTAAGTTATGTGGGTGTTTATCCACGGGTTCTTCCACCCATGTAGTCCAAAAACTCTTTCAATTTAAATCTCTTGATTTCAAGTAATATTTTCTTATGGGTAATTCTTATTTTTACTTAATAGCATGAATTATGGTTAAACTAATAATTATTGGTTTATTTTAATGCAACATAATTTCATATGTATGAATTGATGGTTTGCAAGTAATTTCTCTATTTATCTCTTTAAAGGATCTTGAAATTCATGGTGGGTTATTTAAAGCATGATTTTTAATTAATGGATTCCAAAGTATTTATGTATATTTATTTACATATATGTTTACAAGTTGAAGTGATTTGAATCCACCTAGTTTTACTATGTTTTCAATAAAGTTTGGCTTAAAAGCTTTGACTCCAAATGAATGTTTATGAAAGCAATATCTATGGTCAAAAGAGAGTCTTATGAAATGAAAAAATGATGAAATAATATGAATGATGGATTCTTTATGCAATAAGGACAATTCTTGCATATTTGAATTACCAAATGTTTTAATGAGCTATTCTACCGAATATGATGTTTGAATTCTCAAGCTATATGCTATGACTATTTTGAAGTATTAAATTATTCTGTGGGGTTGATTTAGCACTGAATGGATCATTGAGGTGAGATTCGGTAAGGGAATCCTAGTAGCAACACCTTGTCTCATTAACTATGTGCCAATGTAGGAGCCCTTGTAGGCTTAGGCTAATGGATCCATGAAAGTCCTTAAAGTTAAAGTTAAAGAAATTAATGAAAATGATGGAGTTCTACCCGGCAAGTAGTCTCCCTGGCAATATAGGGGGTTATGTTGGATTCCATGTAGTAGCTCGCATGGTCTTAAATGTCGGTTATGGTTATTTTCCCTACAAAATGAATGTTTTAAAGGATATCTGTATGATTTATTATGCATGCATTACATTATGTTCCATATTATATAAATGTTTTAATGTTTTCTCAATGTTCATGCATCCTTACATACTTATTACATTCAAAGTACTAACGCATACTCTTTTGCCTACATGATATCACCATGTAGGGACTGGTGCTCTTCTTCATTCTCCTCCTTGTGGCTAGTTGAGATTTCGTTTGAAGACTACTTTTGGTGAGTTCCCATATTCCAGGAACAATACTCCTTTATATTTCTAGCTTATGATATATTGAGATCTTTTACTATGGCATTTCTTCAACTATGATTGAGGGTGAGCTAGAGACTTGTCACGCCCTGGGAGGGTACCCTAGGTGTGGCCGGCACTCAAAGGCCATTATGACCTTCAAGCGAACCACCTAGTCCAGTCACACATTCATTCAATCATATTCTCTTAGTGGAAAACTCAAATAATGAAATACTGTTCATATATATAGGGGGCTGAAGGCCAAGCATTTTCAACCCAGCAACAAAATATAATAAGACTCCTCAAAATAATAGTTCAACCTCTCCACACTCCAGTCTATGAAGCCTCTATCAAAGTCTAAGAGGTGCCAATGACAAGTCCATGGATACCAATAATCAAACTAAAGGAAATGACAACACACTATACAAGAAAGCTCAACATTCTCCGGAAACTAGGAGGACTCACCAACTAGCTGAGAGTGTATGTGGATCTTCAACGGAGTGTTCTTTGATGATCTCTAGTACCTGTCTCTGCATCATGAAATGATGCAGGCCAAATAGCGTCAGTACATGGAATGTACGAGTATGTAAAATGGCTGAATACAACGAACATCAAGGAAGAATCAGTCAACTCGGAATCTCAACTCATATATATATATATATACAGGACAACTCACTCAAATGTCTTAAGTCTAAACAAGAATATGATTTAGATGGGACCAATCACATATCATTCAACTCAGTCTAACTCAGAGTACTATCAAGACCTATTTGGGAGTTTTTCTTCCCCGACAACCATCACTTATGAGCCAGTGAAAGTATAACAAACCGACGTTGTTGCCGCGTCCATTCATACCTTACCAGGGTATAAACGGATCAACCAATCATGGATCCAATCCAACCAAGTCCTATAATGTCAGGACAAACATCTCGGGGAAACATCCGACTTTAACGATTCAATCCCCCCTACGTTTGGCGATGTAGTTATTGGGTTCGAGTATGGACTATACTCTTGCCCAATTCGGTGCTCGATACTCCTCCCAAGACTCAATGCTCATAAAACTCCATCCAATCAACTCAATCAAATCACATCGACAAGTCTCATTTCAACCTTGTCAACTCATCAACTCTATCATGATCAAATCTCTCTCAATCATACTATCCGATCAATCTCAATCATATCTTTTAAAGAAATTTAAATGCACGTATATGGCAACATATAGACATAACCAATCATTTCCTCCATCCATTGAGAAATCTTTGAGACTCATCACAACTTCAAGACTTTGAATCGACACTTTATAATAGGCAACATTCTTAAGAAGATAGCATCTTTTATCATAATCTACATAATTAAGAAGATCAATAAAATATATTTAACAACTCGTTTTCATCAACTCATACTCACATAAAGGCCCATTTTGAGAACTTTTTAGCTCAACAACATCAACACATATAGAGTCAAATAATAGGGGACAAAGCTTATACAAACATAACCATACCAAGAAAACTCCATTTTTCATGAACATCTAACCTCAAAGCAAGAGTAGGGAACATGGGTGGACTCAACCCATATTTTGGATAGCCGTACATACCTTAGAATAGACTCTTGAAGAAACCTTGTTGTTGGGTCTTCAATGGAAAGCTTGAAGTCTTAAAGCTCTTGGAACAATCTCTTGTTGGAAATGGAGAAGAAGAAAAAGATGAAGACGAGAGAGTTTTCTAGGGCTTTTCTAGAGAGAGAGTGAGGGCTGAAAAATGTGTCTCCAAATGCTCAAGGAGGATACATATATAATTTGGGACAATTCCCAAATTGCACCTTCTCAAAGTTCTGATAAATAGGCAAAAATACACTTGGCGCGATAGTGGCGCGTCGCGCCATTGCAGCGCCAGGCCGATTACGCCTAAAACATGCACACCTCGTAGTGGCGCGCCGCGCTAGAGACCAAACTACTGAGGCATGTTTCCGGCACGATAGTGGCGCGTCGCGGCCTTACAACGCCAAGGCCAATATTTTCTGGGTTCTGGAAATTGGCTTGAAAAACCCTGCACACCTTTTAGTGGCGCGCCGCGCTAGAGCCCAAACTACTGAGGCATATTTCTGGTGAGATAGTGGCACGTCGCGCCACTGCGGCACCAAGCCCAATTTTCCAGCAATTGCAACCCAGGCCTGAAAACTCTTCTGTGCTAGTTCATCTTAGGATCGTCATATCTTTCGAATCCAAACTCCAAAAAATACATTCTTAGTGGAGTTAGAAAGAAGACTCGATGACAATTAATTTAATAGGTCGTGGGCCACCCAGATCATCATATATCAAAAGATAAGGTCATTAGATGTCAACCCCTCATGTGAACTCCTCCTCAAGCTTAGCCACGACGAATCTTTTTGGTCTTAGCTCAGTCTTAGGGGTCCTCCGTGACCCCACATCACCTCCAACACTTCTCAATTACTCGGGGACTCATCTTAACTCAAGCACACACTTCTAAATAATTAGGTTTGACCCCATACGAAAACAAGAAGGGTATGAATCCTAGGAAAGAATTTTGAGGGGTGTTACATTATCTCCCCCTAGGGATCATTTGTCCTCGAATGACGAGCAACTAAGAATGGACTCGAGGTACCAATCACAATCAGAATTCAGTCAATCAATAATCAATTTCTCAAATAATTACCAATCAAAACTCAAAATGCACAAATGAATTCAAGTTAAGGAAATGGTCATTACCTTCAACATTCTCCTCTATAGGCATAAATAGATGTGGATATTTAGATTTCATGGCTTCCTTCTCTTCCCATGTGGCTTTGTCAATAAGTTGGTTTCTCCACAAGACTTTGACTGAGGCGATCTCTTTGTTCCTCAATTTGTGAATTTGGCGATCAAGAATTTGGACCGAAACCTCTTCATATGATAAGCTATCCTTAACTCCAATACTATCAATGGGGACTACCAACGAAGGATCGCCTAAGCACTTCTTCAACATCGAAATGTGGAATACCGGATAAATAGAAGCTAACTCCGAGGGTAACTCCAACTCATAAGCAACACTCCCAATCCGCCTCAAAATTTGGTAAGGACCAATATATCGAGGACTAAGCTTCCCCTTCCTTATAAACCTCATGACACCGTTCATGGGTGATACTTTCAAATACACCCAATCATCCACCTCGAACTCTAAGTCTCTCCTCCTCATGTCGGTGTAAGATTTTTGGCGGCTTTGGGCTGTCTTTAGCCTATTTTGAATAATTCTCACTTTCTCCATGGCTCGGTGAACAAGTCAGGCCCAATCAACTCAGCTTCACCAACTTCAAACCACCCAATAGGATACCTACACCTCCTCCTATACAAAGCTTCATAAGGAGCTATTTGAATGCTTGCATGATAACTATTGTTGTACGCAAACTCTATGAGAGGTAAGTGGTCATCCCAATTTCCCTTGAAGTCAAGCACACATGCCCTCAACATATCTTCCAATGTCTGGATGGTGCGCTCTGCCTGGCCATCTGTTTGGGGATGGAAGGCTGTACTCAAGTTCACCCTCGAACCCAGTCCCTTCTGAAAGGATTTCCAAAATTGGGAAGTGAATTGAGCTCCTCTGTCTGAGATTATAGACAAAGGGACCCCATGCAATCTGATGATCTCCTGAATGTACAACTTTGCATAATCTTCTGCGGTGTCAGTAGTCTTAACCACCAAGAAGTGAGCTGATTTCGTCATTCTATCCACAATCACCCAAATGGAATCGTGTTGCTTTCGGGACCTCGGCAAGCCTGTAATAAAGTCCATGTTGATCATCTCCTACTTCCATTCTGTAATTTCTATGTTTTGGGCTAAACCACATGGCCTTTGATTCTCAACCTTTACTTGTTGGCAATTCGGGCACTTAGAAACAAATTCCGCAATATCCCTCTTCATCCCACTCCACCAATAGATTTCCCTCAAGTCATAATGCATTTTCGTGGAGCCTGGATGAATAGAGTACCTAGAACTATGCGCTTCGGCCATAATCCTTTCTCGAACATCACCGACATCAGGTACACACAATCTACTTTGGTACCTCAACACACCATCTCCTCCTTTGGTGAAAACCATTACCCCTTGTTTGTGAACAACTTCCTTCAACCGGAGAAGGATGGCATCCTGATCTTGTTTCTCCTTTACCTCTGCTACAAGTGAGGATGTAGCCCCATCTCGAACGTTTACTCCACCTTCATTGTTCTCTTCAAGTCAAACTCCTAATCGGGCTAATCTATGTACCTCCTTCGCCAATTCCCTCCTTCCCTTCTCTACATGGGCAGTGCTACCCATGGACAACCTGCTAAGAGCATCAGCAACAACATTAGCTTTACCTGGATGGTAGAGGATGCTCATGTCATAGTCCTTGAGTAGCTCGAGCCATCTCCTTTGCCTCAGGTTGAGTTCCTTTTGGCTGAAAACATATTGTAAGCTCTTGTGATCAGTAAATACGTCAACATACACTCCATACAAGTAGTGGCGCCAAATTTTAAGCGCGAATACCACAGCTGCCAGCTCAAGGTCATGAGTTGGGTAATTCCTCTCATGAACCTTAAGCTGTCTCAAAGCATAGGCTATCACCTTCCCCTTTGCATTAACACACAACCCAAACCAAGTCTGGATGCATCACAGTAGACCACAAAGCCCTCTGTTCCATTGGGCAATGCTAGAATAAGAGCAGTGGTTAGCTTGGCCTTCAATTCCTGGAAACTCTCCTCACAAGCATTAGACCACTAGAACTTAGCCTTCTTTTGAGTCAGCTTAGTCAATGGTGATGATATGGATGAGAATCCTTCTATGAACCTTCAATAATAGCCGGCCAAACCCAAGAATATTCTTATCTCCGTCGTTGATGTGGGTCTGGGCCAATTCTTCACCGCTTCAATCTTCTGAGCGTCAACCTGAATGCCATCTTTAGATACAATGTGGCCTAAGAAATCCACTGATGCAAGCCAAAATTCACATTTAGAGAACTTAGCATACAATACATGGTCTCTCAAGGTTTGTAAAATGACTCTAAGATGATAGGCGTTCTCCTCTTCATTCTTGGAGTAGACCAGAATATCATCTATGAATACAATCATAAACATATCAAGATACGGTTTAAACACCCAGTTTATGAGATCCATGAAAGCTGTGGGGGCATTTGTCAACCCAAAGGACATGACCAAAAATTCAAAGTGGCCATAACGAGTCCGAAAAGCAGTCTTCGGAATATCATATTCCCTCACTTTCAACTGATGGTAGCCGGATCTCAAGTCTATCTTTGAGAAACACATGGCACCCTGAAGTTGATCAAATAAATCATCTATTCTGGGGAGAGGGTATTTGTTCTTTATGATGACCTTGTTTAGCTGCCTGTAATCAATACACATTCTAATGGACCCATCCATCTTTCGCACAAATAGGACCGGAGCACCCCATGGTGAGACACTCGGCCTAATAAATCCCTTATCTAATAAGTCTTTCAACTGTTCTTTCAACTCCTTCAACTCGGACGGTGCCAATCTATATGGAGGGATTGATATAGGCTGGGTATCAGGAAGAACATCAATCCCTAAGTCGATCTCCCTATCAGGAGGGACTCCAAGCAGATCTTCAGGAAAAACATCTGGAAACTCGTTGACAATCGGAACCGACCCAAGGGATTGGGACTCAATACTGTCTTTTTTCACTCGGACAATGTGATAAACACACCCTTTTGAGATTAGATTCCTGGCCCTAAGGTATGAAATAAACTTACCCTTAGGCATAATAGGAATACCACTCCACTCTATGATAGCTTCGTTCAGGAATTTGAATTTGACAACCTGAGTTCTACAATCAATAGAGGCATAACAGACATAAAGCCAGTCCATGCCAAGAATCACATCAAAATCGACCATGTCCAACTCAACTAGGTCGGCCAAGGTGTCCCTGTGATGGATTGACATAGTGCAACCTCTATAAACTCTTTCAGCTAAGACAGAATCACCGATAGAAGTAGCTACGCAAAAGGGCTCACGAAGATATTCAGAAACTGTATTGAATTTACTAGCCACATAAGGAGTCACAAAGGATAGGGTGGCACCTGGATCCATCAATACATAACAATCAAGAGAAGAGACTCGAATCATACCCATCACAACATTTGGAGAGTTCTCTTGATCTTGGCGACTACCCATAACATATAAACGGTTTGTACCTCCCCTCGTGCCTGAAGCAGTGCCCCTTTGATCACCCCTAGCCGGTGGTGCGGTAGTAGAGAACTGGGCCCTATCTCTCCATGCTGGACACTCTCTCTGAAAATGGTTCATTTGGCCGCATTTATAACAACCGGCCCTCCCCACTCTGCACTCTCCCAAGTGGAGCTTACCACACTTGATGCATGGTGGCTTCCCTTGCAAACCTTGACCCACACTAGCTTGGGATTGAGAACCCTAGGGTCTGAAATTCAGGCGACTATGACCCTACCGATCATACCTGTTCTGCGGCATAGGTGCGCTGGCGGTAGATGAGGCATAATTGGGAGGCCTCTTTTAGAAGAAGGACCTGTTGCCCTTGTTTTGCCTCTGCTCATTCTCATGCCCAGCTGATCTTGTCTTTTTGTTCAGATGCTCCTCTCTGTCTTTCCTCTTCTCATCCTCTACCTGTTGGGCATACACCATCAATCTGGAAATATCCATGTCCGAGATCAACAATGCTGCTTTGCACTCCTTCTTCACATGCCTCCCTAATCCGGAGATGAACTTCCTCATCTTTGACCTCATATCTGGGATCATTTCTGGAGCATACCTGGATAGCTGGATGAACTTCAGGCCATACTCCTTAACTGTCATGCCTTCCTGTTTCAAATTTACAAACTCCTCCACCTTTGCTTCCCTTAATTCTCGGGGAAAGAAGTGGTCAAGAAAGGCTCCCTTAAATTCATCCCACCTAGCAGGTTCAGCATCCTCAACCCTACCTTGTTACCATTGGTTATACCAAATGTTCGCCATATCTTTGAGTTTATAGGACACCAACTCAACCCCCTCAATTTTTGTAGCATGCATAGCTTTCAGAATTTTCCACATCTCATCAATAAAGTTTTGGGGGTCTTCGTCAACCTTAGAACCCGTGAATGCCGGCGGATTCACCCTCATAAAGTCTCGGATTCTGGTTGCAGCTGACGGCTCTTGGGAACTAGAGCTGGGAGTTGGCGAACTCTGGCTACCATTTCGGGCAGCTATCAATTGAGTGAGCATTGTAATTGCCTCTCTAAATTCTGCCTCTGACGTGGGTGCAGGTGGAGTAGCAGGCACTTTGGGCGCCTTCGCATACCTCGCAGGTCGGCCTCTAGCCCTTGCCGGGCATACCCCAGACCGAGGTATCTCTGAATTATCAGCATTCCTTTGGCTAGCAGTACGTTTAGGAGGCATTATCTGTAACGTATAAACGCACTTATTAGAAAGGGGGTTTTATAGAGTCTAACTCTATCGCACAATTTCAGAGTATGAAAGAAGTGAAATAATTCCTAATGTCCTATAGCCTCCTGCTTATAGGTGTGGTGCACAACACACCCATAAGCAAGAATCTACTAGACACGGCTTCATAGACTCCCTAGAATACTTGAACTCTGGGCTCTGATACCATGTTTGCCACGCCCTGGGAGGGTACCCTGGGCGTGGCCGGCACTCGAAGGCCATTTCTAACCTCTGAGCGAACCACCTGGTCTAGTCACACATTCATTCAATCATATTCTCTTAGCAAAAAACTCAAATAATGAAATACTATTCATATATATATGGGGCCGAAGGCCAAGCATTTTCAACCCAGCAAAACAATATAATAAGACTCCTCAAAATAACAATTCAACCTCCCCACACTCCAGTCTATGAAGCCTCTATCAAAGTCTAAGAGGTACCAATGACAAGTCTATGGCTACCAATAATCAAACTAAAGTAAATGACAACACACTATACAAGAAAGCTCAACATTTTCTGGAAACTAGGAGGACTCACCAACTAGCTGAGAGTGTATGTGGATCTTTAATGGAGCGCTGGTTGATGATCTCTAGTACCTGTCTCTGTATCATGAAACGATGCAGGCCAAATGACGTCAGTACATGGAATGTACGAGTATGTAAAATAGCCGAATACAACGAACATCAAGGAAGAATCAATCAACTTGGAATCTCAACTCATATATATATATACATAGGAAAACTCACTCAAATGTCCTAAGTCTAAACAAGAATATGATTTAGACGGGACCAATCACATATCATTCAACTCAGTCTGACTCAGAGTACTATCAAGACCTATTTGGGAGTTTTTCTTACCCGACAACCATCACTTATGAGCCAGTGAAAGTACAAAAAACCGACGTTGTTACCGCGTCTATTCATACCTTGCCAAGGTATGAACGAATCAACCAATCATGGATCCAATCCAACCAAGTCCTATAATGTCAGGACAAACATCTCGGGGAAACATCTGACTTAAACAGTTCAATCCCCCTTATGTTTGGCCACATAGTTATTGGGTTCGAGTATGGACTCTTGCCCAATTCGGTGCTCGATACTCCTCCCAAGACTCAATGCTCATAAAACTCCATCCAATCAACTCAATCAAATCACATCAACAAGTCTCATTTCAACCTTGTCAACTCATCAACTCTATCATGATCAAATCTCTCTCAATCATACTATCCGATCAATCTCAATCATATCTTTTAAAGAAATTTAAATGTACGTATATAGCAACATATAGACATAACCGATCATTTCCTCCATCCATTGAGAAATCTTTGAGACTCATCATAACTTCAAGACTTTGAATTGGCACTTTATAATAGGCAACATTCTTAAGAAGATAGCATCTTTTATCATAATCTACATAATTAAGAAGATCAATAAAATATATTTAACAAATCGTCTTTGTCAACTCATACTCACATAAAGGCCCATTTTAAGAACATTTTAGCTCAAAAACATCAACACATATAGAGTCAAATAAATAGGGGACAAAGCTCATACAAACATAACCATACCAAGAAAACTCTATTTTTCATGAACATCTAACCTCAAAGCAAGAGTAGGGCACATGGGTGGACTCAACCCATGTTTTGGATAGACTTACATACCTTAGAATAGACTCTTGAAGAAACTTTGTTGTTGGGTCTTCAATGGAAAGCATGAAGTCTTGAAGCTCTTGGAACAATCTCTTGTTGGAAATGGAGAAGAAGAAGAAGAAGAAGAAGAAGATGAAGAGGAGAGAGTTTTCTAGGGCTTTTCTAGAGAGAGAGTGGGGGCTGAAAAATGTGTCTCCAAATGCTCAAGGAGGATACATATATAATTTGGGACAATTCCCAAATTGCCCCTTCTCAAAGTTTTGAAAAATAGGAAAAAATGCACCTGGCTCGATAGTGGCGCGTCGCGCCATTGCAGCGCCAGGCGGATTACACCTAAAACCTGCACACCTCATAGTTGCGCGCTGCGCTAGAGACCAAACTACTGAGGCATGTTTCTGGCGCGATAGTGGCGCATCGCACCCTTACAGCGCTAAGGCCAATATTTTCTAGGTTCTGGAAATTGGCTTAAAAAACCCTGCACACCTTTTAGTGGCGCGCCGCGCCAGAGCCCAAACTACTGAGGCATGTTTCTGGCGTGATAGTGGCGTGTCGCGCCACTGCGGCTCCAAGCCCAGTTTTCCAGCAATTGCAACCTAGGCCTGAAAACTCTGTTGTGCTAGTTCATCCTAGGATCGTCATATCTTTCGACTTCGAAATCTAAAAATTACATTCTTGGTGGCGTTGGAAAGAAGACTCGACGAACATTAATTTAATAGGTCGTGTGCCACCCAGATTGTCATGTATCAAAAGATAGAGTCGTTAGAAGTCAACCCCTCATGCGAACTACTTCTCAAGCTTAGCCATGATGAATCTTTTTGGTCTTAGCTCGGTCCTAGGGGTCCTCCGTGACCCCATATCACCTCCAACACTCCTCAATTACTCGGGGACTCATCTTAACTCAAGCACACATTTCTAAATAATTGGGTTCAACCCCGCACGAAAAGAAGAAGGGTCCGAATCCTAGGGAAGAATTTTGAGGGGTGTTACAAGACTTGTCTTAGCTACATTAAATCTAAAAGCTAGAGGTATTGTTGTACATATGTAAGTTGAATATTTACTATTATGATTTCCACTTGTTTATTTATCGTCATTACCTATGAAAGGCTAAAATAATGCTAAGAGGCTTGTTTGAGGTACTTTTGGGTTCCTCATTTGCCATGTCACGTCTAGGCCCTAGGCTTGGGTCATGACAAACTTGGTATCAGAGCCCGAGGTTTGAAATGGTCCTTGGAGTCCAACATACCGCGTTGAATAGGGTCTTGTTCATGGTTATGAATTGCGCCATAATTATGAATAGGAGACTATGAGGCGTTTAGGAATGTTTTTACTTCTTTCAAATTCATGTCGTACTTTAGAGTGTCCTAAGCTTTTCTTTAACTAATGACCTATTTTGTATTCTCTAGATAATGACTCGTGAAAGAGCACCTCGAAAAGCAAGGGTTGACGATGAGGACCAAACTCCTCCAGTTCCTAATGCCCCACATCATGAGGATGGGGTAACCCATGCCTAGTTTTGTAGTGTCATTACTTTGTTAGCTAAAGTTATAGACAACTAAGGGCATCTAGGTGTTCCTCCTCCCCAAATGTAAAATCCAGCCTCTAGGATTTGGGATTTCCAAAGGATGAATCCGCCCGAGTTTGATTGTTCTAAACTAGTTGAGGACCCTATAGAGTTCATTAATGAGGTGTACCAGATTGTGGATATTATGGGTGTGACACCAAATAAGAAGGCTGAGCTAGTGGCCTATTAACTCAAAGGTGTGGATCGGGTGTGATATGAATAATGGGTTGTTGAGAGGGATGAAGAAATAGGGCCGATAGGATAGGAAGAGTTCAAAGGTGCTTTCCTAGACCGCTTCTTCCCATTGGAGCTAAGGGAGGCCAAAATCCAAGAGTTCACTAACCTTCATCAAGGGAGTATGAGCGTGAGGGAGTATGCTCTCAAATTCACTAAGTTGTCAAAGTATGCTCCCTTTATGGTCTCTGACCCAAGGTCTAGGATGAGCAAGTTTATTTCTGGTGTCTCAATCTTGGTGTCCAAAGAGTGCAAAATGGCCATGTTGGTCAAGGAGATGGACATCTCTTGGTTAATGACTTATGCAGAACAAATTGAAGAAAAGAAGCTTAGAGAGAGATAAAGGGGGTTCAAAAAGGCTAGAGTGGATGATGGAGGGTTTAACCCTCAAAGGTCCAATTATGGTAACAATGGCAAAGGACAAGGTGGGAAACGATTTATGGGAAAAGGTTCCACTAATACTCTTCCTCAAAGATTCAACAAGGGAAAGGGCAGTAAACCAATAGTTCCAAGAGAGAATGTATCTACAAAAACTTTCCCCGCTTGCAAGAAGTGTGAAAGGACTCACAAAGGGGAATTCTTAGCCGGCTCCGATGCATGCTTGAAGTATGGCAAGCTGGGCCACCATGCTAAGGATTGTAGAGATGGTGGTTGTAGGCCTCAAGGCTAATTTGCTCATGGTCAACAAGCCCAAGGAGGTGTCCAATGCACTAATTGCTTTTATGCTTTGCATGGGAGATAAGAGGTTGAGGATGCACCCAATGTCATCACCGGTATGTTAAAGTTCTTTACTTTTGATGTGTATGCACTATTATATCTGGGTGCAAATTTATCGTTTGTTACTCCATTCCTTGCTAATAGGTTTGATGTGTCACCCGAAATATTATTAGAGCCCCATTTTATGTCTACCCTCATGGGTGAATCGGTTATTTCTAGAAAGGTCTATAGGGGTTATCCCGTGTTTATCTTACCTAAAGTTATTCTATGTGATCTCATTGAGCTTGACATGGTAGACTTCGATGTCATTCTTGGGATGGATTGGTTACATGCATCTTATGCTTCTATAAATTGTAGGACTCATTGAGTTAAGTTCTAAATTCCAAATTAGTCTGTTATTAAATGGGAGGGTCATGATTTGGTGGTGAAAAGTAAGTTCATTTCTTATCTTAAGGCCCGAAAAATGCTTTTTAAGGGTTGTATTTACCATATTGTGAGGGTTAGGGATGTCGACTCTGAAATTCATCCTCTTGAGTCGATTCCCATAGTCAATGAGTTCCTTGATGTATTTCCCAATGACCTTTCTGTCATCCCTCCCGAAAGGGAAGTTGATTTTGGTATAGATCTCCTCCCCGATACCCAACCTATCTCTATTCCTTCATATCGAATGGCCCCAGCAGAATTGAAAGAGTTGAAGGAATAATTAAAGGACTTGTTAAAAAAGGGGTTCATAAGACCAAGTATTTCACCATGGGGTGCTCCCGTGTTATTTGTGAGAAAGAAGGATGGATCGCTTCGAATATGCATATACTACCGATAACTAAATAAGATGACCATTAAGAATAAGTACCCACTCCCTAGAATAAATTACTTGTTTGATCAATTGCAAGGGGCAAGTCACTTCTCTAAGATCGACCTTCAGTCTGGCTATACCAACTATGGATGAGGGAGTGTGACATTCCCAAAATGGCCTTCCGAATAAGGTATGGTCATTTTGAGTTTGTGGTAATGAATTTTAGGTTGACGAATGCACCGGCGACATTCATTGGCTTGATGAATAGGGTGTTTAAACCTTACCTTGATACTTATGTGGTGGTCTTCATTGATGATATTTGGATTTACTCTCAGGATGAGGAAGAACACAAGAATCACCTGAGAGTTGTACTTCAAACTTTGAGGGATAGGCAATTGTTTACAAAATTTAGTAAGTGTGAATTTTAGTGGAAGGAAGTGACATTTCTTGGTCACGTAGTATCCGGTGATGGGATCAAAGTTGATCCTAAGAAAACAGAGACAGTCAAGAATTGGCTTAGACCATTATCTCCTTCAGACATTAGGAGCTTCTTGGGTCTAGCCGGGTACTATAGAAGGTTCATTGAAGGTTTTTCTTCTATCTCATCTCCTATGACAAAATTGACCCAAAAGAAAGCTAAATTCATATGGATGGATGATTGTCAAAAGAGTTTCTAGACCTTGAAATATCGACTTACCTCTGCTCCTATTTTGCTCTCTTAGAAGGATTATAAGGGTATGTAGTTTATTGTGATGCTTTAAAGATTAGGTTAGGTTGTGTCTTAATGCAAAAAGGCAAGGTCATAGCCTATGCTTTTAGACAATTAAATATGCATGAGCGTAACTACCCTACCTATGACCTTGAATTAGCGGCCGTTGTTTTTGCTCTGAAGATTTTTTAGGCACTACCTCTATGGGGTGCATATGGATGTGTATACTAATCATAAAAGTCTTCAATATGTGTTCACCCAAAAAGACCTTAATCTAAGGCAAAGGAGGTGGATGGAACTCTTTAAGGACTATGATATGAGAGTGCACTATCATCCGGGTAAAGCCAATGTGGTTGCTAATGCAGTTAGTACAGTGTCTATGTAGAGTGTCGCCCATGTGGATGAAGGGAAGAGGGAGTTAGTCAAAGATATTCACCGGTTGGCTAGATTAGGGGTGAAGTTGTGTGGTACTAATAATGGTGGTATGGTTGTTCAAAATAGGTCTGAATTCTCTTTAGTGGTAGATGTTAAATCAAAGAAAGATCTTAACCCGACGTTTATCGAGTTAAAGAAGTTGGTAAAGGAAAAGAAGATAGAGGTCTTTTCCCAAAAGGGAGATGGGGTGCTATACTACCAAGGTCGGCTATGTGTTCCAGATGTTGATGGCTTAAGGAGTTTGATCTTGATGGAGGCTCATAATTCTACATACTCTATTCATCCAGGTTCGACGAAAATGTACCAAGACTTAAAAAATTTCTATTGGTGGGGTGGCATGAAGAAGGACATAGCAAGGTTCGTGTCCGGATGTCCAAATTGCCAACAGGTGAAGGCCAAATATCATAGGCCTGGTGGCCTAGCCCAAGACATTGAAATCCCCACTTGGAAGTGGAAAGATGTGAATATGGATTTTGTAGTGGATTTTCCTCATACCTAAAAACGTCATGATTCGATTTAGGTAATTATTGATAGAATGACTAAGTTAGCTCACTTTCTATCGGTTAAGACAACCTATAGTGCAGAAGACTATGCCAAGTTGTATATATGAGATTTGGTGAGGTAGTATGGTGTGCCATTATCCATTATTTTGGATTGTAGTACCCAATTTACTTCTCACTTTTGGAGATTATTTCAAAAGGGCCTCGGTACTAAGATAAAATTGAGTACCACATTCTATACTCAAATGAATGGGCAAGCCGAAAGGGCGATTCAAACACTAGAGGATATGTTAAGGGCTTGTGTGTTGGAGTTTAAAGGAAATTGGGATGATTACCTACCTCTCATCGAGTTTGCCTATAATAATAGTTATCACTCAAGTATTGAGATGGCATCGTTTGAGGCTTTATATGGGAGAAGATGTAGATCACTGGTTGGTTGGTTTGAAGTAGGTGAGATTACCTTGTTAGGCCTCGATTTGGTACTTGATGCTTTAGAGAAGGTGAAGATCATTAGAGAAAGGTTAAAGACGGCTCAAAGTCGTCAAAAGTCCTATTCCGACATTAGAAGAAGGGATCTTGAGTTTAATGTGGATGATTGGGTGTATCTGAAGGTTTCACCCATGAAGGGTGTGGTTCAGTTTGGTAAGAAAGGAAAATTGAGACCTAGGTATATAGGTCCTTATAGAATCGTGAGACATGTTAGCAAGGTTGCATGAGTTGGAATTACTCTTGGAAATGAACATGGTTCATTCGGTGTTCCATGTGTCTATGTTGAAAAAATATGTGGGTGATCCTAGTTCCATTGTACCTTTGGGAGTAGTGAATATTGAAGAAAACTTGACCTATGAAGAAGTTCTTGTTGAAATTTTGGACCAGCAAGTTAAGAGATTGAGGAACAAAGAAGTTGCATCTGTTAAAGTCCTTTGGAGGAATCAATAAATAGAAAGTGCAACAGGGGAAGCGGAAGCGAATATGATTAAGTGATACCCTCATCTTTTTCTCTCTACCCAAAACTAAGGTATTAAGTTGTCCTTGCTCAAATACTTGAAATCCTTGCATTTCAACTTTTCTTGTCATATGCTTGCAAAATTATGAAATATATTTCGAATAATGTTTTAAATTACACTACTATACTAATGATGGGTTATTGGTTTACACTCTTCTATTCTCAACCTAAGCCTTTCTTTATTCGAGGACGAATGTTCCCAAGGGGAGATAATGTAACATCCCCTAAAAACGTTGTATATGATGTTCCAATTCTCGATGAAAATAATACAGTTTCTGTAGTTTGGGCATAAATTTTCGTAGGTTAGTCCAAATTAGGTGATTCAAATTTTTGAATAACTCCAACATCATTACCTACAACTTTTGTATAGACCATATGTTAAGTTTTGGAAGTTAAGTAGGTCAAATAAATTAATTATCCTAAGACGGGGTGCTGTGACGAAATGGAGTGTTTGTAGAAGAAAAATTATATCTGACTATAGGATTCTCCAAATTGGTTAATTATTGAACAACATGAAAGTATACTTCTAGATCAACAATTAATGTGAGACACCAAATCCTAATGAGGAAGTTATCTTATTCAAACGCAGCTCCAAAAAAGGGTATTCCGTTAAAAGAAAGTTCATCTTACCAACCACGAAAAGATCTAGATTTATTTGACATCATTAATGACATCAATAGTCCTCCATTTGACATCACCAATGACATCACCCATGACATCACAATCTTCTATTAAATTTTCACATTTTTCTTTATATTTATTTTAATTATTGTTAGGTCCCTCTTTCACACCTATAAATATCCATGTTAATTAATCATATTATTCAACAAGTTTTTCAAGCAACACTTCTCTCTATACACTTCGTTACTCATTTTTAAAACATAGTTTTAGTTCTTAGTAGTGTAGAAATACCATTTTGGTGATTGATATACTTCGGATAGTACACAAAATGCTCCGGCAAGGAGAAAAGGCTAGGATTCAAGTGTATTCATTAAGTCCTTCGATTCTAACTAACGCTTCGGATTTCAGGTATGTAAGGCTTCAATGAGAGTATTTCTTCCACTCTCATGCCTAAAGTATTTTAATTATATGATAAATTATATTTATTTTCT
Organism: Solanum dulcamara; assembly: GCF_947179165.1. Taxonomy (NCBI): domain Eukaryota; kingdom Viridiplantae; phylum Streptophyta; class Magnoliopsida; order Solanales; family Solanaceae; genus Solanum; species Solanum dulcamara. The sequence goes on from NC_077240.1 coordinate 52,028,887, forward strand.
TTAAGCTTTACTCTAAGTTATGTGGGTGTTTTTCCATGGGTTCTTCCACCCATGTAGTCCAAAATCTCTTTCAATTTAAATCTCTTGATTTCAAGTAATATTTTCTTGTGGGTAATTCTTATTTTTACTTAATAGCATTAATCATGGTTAAACTAATGATTATTAGTCTATTTTGATGCAACATAGTTTCATATGTATGAATTGATGGTTTGCAAGTAATTTCTCGATTTATCTCTTTAAAGGTTCTTGAAATTCATGGTGGGTTGTTTAAAGTATAATTTTTAATTAATGGATTTCAAAGTATTTATGTATATTTATTTACATATATATTTGCAAGTTGAAGTGAATTGAACCCACCTAGTTTTACTATGTTTTTAATAAAGTTTGGCTTGAAAGCTTTGCCTCCAAATGAATGTTTATGAAAACCATATTTATGATCAAAAGGAAGTCTTATGAAATGAAAGAATGATGAAATAATATGAATGATGGATTCTTTATGCAATAAAAAAAATTCTTGCATATTTTATTTATCAAATGTTTTAATGAGTTATTCTACCGAATATGATATTTGAATTCTCAAGCTATATGCTATGACTATTTTGAAGTATTAAATTATTCCGTGGGGTTGACTTAGCACCGAATGGGTCATTGAGGTGGAATTCGGTAAGGAAATCCTAGTAGCAACCCCTTATCTCATTAACTATGTGTCAACATAGGAACCCTTGTAGGCTTAGGCTAATGGATCCATGAAATCCCTTAAAGTTAAAGTTAAAAAAATGAATGAAGTTGACGGAGTTCTATCCGGAAAGTAGTCTCCCTGGCCAACGTAGCGGGTTATATTGTATTTCATGTAATAGCTTGCATGGTCTTAAATGTTGGTTATGGTCATTTTCCCACAAAATGAATGTTTCAAAGGATATCTCTATGATTTATTATACATGCATTACATTATGTTCCATATTACATAAATATTTTAATATTTCCTCAATGTTCATGCATCCTTACATACTTAGTACATTCAAAGTACTAACGCATACTCTTTTGCCTACATGATATCACCATGTAGGGACCGGTGCTCCTCCTCGTTCTCTTTCATGTGGCTAGTTGAGATTTCATTTGAAGACTACTTTTGGTGAGTTCCCATGTTCCAGGAACAATACTCCTTTATATTTCTAGCTTATGATATATTGAAATCTTTTACTATGACATTTCTTCTATTATGATTGAGGGTGAGCTAGGGAATTATCTTAGCCCCGTTAAATTTAAAAGCTAGAGGTATTGTTGGACATATATAAGTTGAATATTTAATATTATAATTTCCTCTTGTTCATTTATCGTCATTACCTATAAAAGGCTAAAAGAATGCTAAGAGGCTTATTTAAGGTACTTTTGGGTTCCTTATTTGCTATGTCACGTCTAGGCCCGTGGCTTGGGTCGTGATAGCTACATACCAATTGAGGGGTGTTGCTTAAATTTGGTTTGATCAATGGAGAACTGAGAGGCCTAGAGAGGCAGAGCCCGTGGTTTGGGATGAGTTTAATGGGGTGTTTCTTGATCGCCTTTTCCTATTAGAGTTGAGGGAGGCCAAGGTGGAATAGTCTATCAACCTCAAGCTAGGTGTTATGAGTGTGAGAGAGTATGCCCTCAAGTTTTCTCAACTGTCAAGATATGCTCCATTCATGGTTGTCAATTCAAGAGCCCGTATGAGCAAGTTTGTATCAGGTGTATTGGACAGGTTATAACAGAATGTAAAATGGCTATCCTAATTCGGGAGATGGACCTATCTAGACTCATGACCTATGCAGAGAAAATAGAAAGTAAGAAGCTAAAGTTGAAGAATAGAGAGTGTAAGAGGCCAAGGACCGATGATAGTGAATTCTCTCATGCTAAGTCCGGAAGTGGTGGACATCCTCGTTTTCACCAAAAGTACTCCAACCAAGGGTCTTCTAATGCTACTACTCCAAGGTTTGACAAAGATAGGGTGCCCAACCCTAAACCTCGAGGAGGTGCTCCTATAGGCCAAGTTACTCCCGCATGCAAGAAGTTTGTTAGCCAAATTAAATATGTGGTACTGGTGTGGTAAGATGGGTCATCCTTCTAAGGAATGCTTGGTCAAGGATCCTCATCCTCAAGGTCAAATTATTCAAGGTGGCCAACTGCAACCAAAAAGTGGTTACACAACAATAGGTTTTATGCTTTCTATGGTAGGCAAGAGGTGGAGGAGACTCCCGATGTTGTCACCGGTATGTTAGGGTCTTTCACTATGATGTTTATCCTTTGCTAGATCCGAGTGCAAATTTAAATTTTTCCCCTTATGTGGCCATGAGGTTTGATGTTTGTCTTGAGGTACTGTTGGAGCCTTTCTCCATTTATACTCCTATAGGTGAGTCCGTTGTGGCCAAAAGAGTCTATAAAAGTTGTCCAATTATGGTCTTCCATAAAGTTACTTTATGTGATCTAGTTGAGCTTGAGATGACCGATTTTGATATTATCCTTGGGATGGATTGGCTATATGCATGTTATGCTTCTATTTATTGTATAACCCGAGTGGTTAAGTTTCAATTCCCGAATGAGCCGATCCTAGAATGGAAGGGTAGTAACTTCACGTTTAACGGTTAATTTATTTCATACCTTAAAGCTCAAAAGATGAATTCCAAGGGTTGTATTTATCATCCCGTGAGGGTTAGGGATGACAATTCTGAAGCCCCTATCTTAGAATCGGTCCCTATTGTAAATGCGTTTTTGGATGTGTTTCTCAATGATTTACCTAGTGTCCCTCCCTGAAAGGGATATTGATTTTGGTATAGACCTTATTCCAAAAACTCATCCTATTTCTATTCCTCTTTGCCGGATAACTCCTGCGGAATTAAAGGATTTGAAGGATCAATTGAAGGACTTATTGGACAAAGGGTTCATTAGGCTCCCGTATTGTTTGTTATGAACAAAGATAGAGTACGTATTGCATTGATTATTGGCAATTTAATAAGGTAACCATCAAGATTAAGTACCCAATTTCGAGGATGGATGGCTTGTTTGATGAATTACAGGGGGAAAGTTACTTCTCCAAAATAGATCTTCGTTCCGATTATCACAAATTGAGGGTGAGGGAGTGTGACATTCTCAAAATGGCTTTTCGAAAAAGGTATGGCCATTGTAAGTTTCTAGTCATGTCATTTTGTTTGACGAATGCTCCCGCGACTTTCATGGACTGAATGAATAGGGTGTTCAAGAAATACCTAGATATATTAGTGATTATATTCACTGATAACATTTTTGTTTACTATCAGAATGAAAGGAGCATTCAAATCACTTAAGCATTGTGTTGCAAACTCTAAGAGAAAAATAATTATTCGCAAAGTTCAACTAATGTGAGTTTTGGTTAAGGGAGGTGGCTTTACATGGTCACATTGAGTCCAATGAAGGGATTATGTCGATCCTAAGAAAACCAAAGCGATTAAGAATTGTCCTAGACCATTATCTTCTTCAGATATTAGGAGTTTCTTGGGATTATCCGGATACTATAGGAGATTTGTGGTAGGTTTTACATCAATCTCGTTACCTTTGACCAGGTTGACTCAAAAGAAGGTGAAGTTCTAATAGTCGAACGTATGTGAAAAGAGTTTCCCAAAGTTGAAGTATCATCTTACTACCGCTCCTATTTGACCTTTCTAGAAGGGTCTGATTGTTTCATAGTATATTGTGATGCTTTAAGGGTTGGTCTTGGTTGTGTATTAATTCAATATGGTAAGGTAATAGCCTATGCTTATAGGCAACTAAGGTGAATGAACAAAACTATCCAACACATGATCTTGAACTAACGGCGGTTATATTTGCCTTAAAGATTTGGAGACACTATCTTTATGGTGTCCATGTGGATGTGTTCACCAACCACAAGATTCTACAATATGTGTTTAAACAAAAAGATTTGAACTTTCGACAAAGGAGATGAGACTTGAGTTGTTGAAGGATTATGATATGAGTGTGTTGTATCATCTAGGAAAAACTAATGTGGTTGCCGATGCACTAAGTAGATTGTCCATGAGTAGTGTGGTACATGTTGAAGAAGATAAAAATTTGATTAAAGATGTTCATAGATTGGCACGCTTAGGTGTGCACTTGGTTGATTCCAATGATGGAGGTGTTCTTTATCATTATGGTTCAAAATCATCTCTTGTAGCGGATGTTATGGCCAAGCAAGACCAAGATCCAATGTTGGTTGAGTTAAAGAAGCCGTTTGTCGAAAACTCCATTGAGGCTTTCTCTCAAGGGGGAGATGGTGTACTATGTTATCAAGGTCACTTATTGTACCTAATGTTGATGGGTTAAGAGAGTTGATATTGAATAAGGCCCATAGTTCCTAATACTCGATTCATCCTAGTTCCACCAAGATGTATTGCGACTTGAGGGAAATGTATTGGTGGAATGGCATGAATAAGGATATAGCGAAGCTTGTAGCTATGTGTCCAAATTACCAACAAGTTAAAGTTGAGCATCAAAGACTGGAGGTCTAGCCCAAGACATTGAGATTCCTACTTGGAAGTGAGAAGATGTGAATATGGATTTCATAACAGGTGTGCCTCATACAAAGAAGCAATATGATTCCATCTGGGTGGTAGTGGATCGGATGGCCAAGTCAGCTTATTTTCTACTGGTCAAGACTTCCTATGGTGCAGAAGATTATGCTAATTTGTATGTTTGCGAGTTGGTAAGACTTTATGGTGTGCTTTTTCCATTATATCGGATCGAGGTACACAATTCACTTTACACTTTTGGAGGTCATTTCAAAAGGGCCTCAGTACAAAGGTCAAGTTAACTACCGCTTTTCATCCTCAAACCGATAGTCAAGCTTAAAGAACAATCCAAACTTTAGAGGATATGTTAAGGGAATGTGTTATTGATTTTAAAGGAAGTTTCGATGAACATTTTCCATTGATTGAGTTTGCCTATAATAATAGTTATCACTCTAGCATCCAAATGGCTCCTTTTGAATCATTGTATGACAGGAGATGTAGATCCCTGGTGGGATAGTTTGAAGTGGGTGAGATGGCCTTAATTGGTCCAGATTTTGTTATCGATGCTATGGTAAAGGTAAGACTCATAAAGGAAAGATTCAAAATGGCCCAAAGTCATCAAAAGTCCTATTTCGATGTTAGGATAAAAGAGCTTGAATTTGAGGTGGATGATTGGGTCTATTTGAAAGTTTCACCCTTAAAGGGTGTAATGCATTTCAGAGAGAAAGAGAAGTTGAGTCCTAGATACGTAGGACCTTACAAAATATTGAGTCGTGTTGGCAAGGTGGCTTATGAGTTAGATTTGCCACATGAGTTAGCTATCGTGGGTGACCCAAACTCCATTGTGCCATTGAAAGATTTAAGTTTTCAGGAGGATTTAACTTATGAAGAATATTCGGTGGAAGTTTTAGACTAGAAAGACAAGAAGTTAAGGAAAAAAAGGTTGTGTCCGTCAAAGTGTTATGGAGGAATCAACAAGTATAAAGTGCTACTTGGGAGGCAGAGGCGGATATGATAAAACGATACCCGACCTCTTTTCCTCTACTCAAGCCTAAACTAGTAAGTTGTTCTATCCAAGATAGTTAAACTCCTAAGTATTCAGTTCCTTCTATGTCATTCATATTCATACATGCTCATGAAAAACTTGATTTCAAAGTTATGATTTTATGTTAAGTTGAAGTTTTCATGTTCCATGAATTTTAAGATGTCATCATGTTCATATTGGGTTGCTAGTCCTTTTTTGTGTCCTTTCTATGATAAGTTAATCTCATTTGAGGATGAATGTTTCCAAGGGGGAGATATTATAAGACCTCGTAAGTATGAAAGATAGAACCAAGGAGAAAAGTCTAAAAATTTTGAACCTATCTAGGTGAACGAGTCCCTCTACGACTTGTAGAGATCCCTACGGCTCATAAAGTTGAGTTGTAGAGTGACCCTTCAAACAAAAGTTGAAATTTCCCTCAGGAGGGGTTCTACGGCTTGTCGAAATGAGTCTTCCTCAAGATGACGTCTCGTACAAACCCCTCATAAGCTAAGTTTAGAGGCCAAGTTTCAAGGATCCCTCAGAGCCAAGTCTACAAACTTGCAAGACGGGTCGTACAAGCTAGGATGGGTCGTAAAAACCACCTATCACAAAACTTCAGAGACTATGTTCTCCGGCCCTTTTCTCAAGCCTACAGGATGAGTCGTTTAGATGACTCGTCAACATTTAGATGGACCATAGGAATCTATTCGTAGACTTAAAATTTAGGATTTAATGATGGGCAATTGTGTCTTTTCCAAAGTTTGGTTCAATTAACTTAAAACACTTTTATGGCTAAGTTCAAAGTCTAAAAATACTCTATTCTTCAAAATTCCTCCTATTAAATTCATTCTCTCAAAATTTCCAAGGCAAGAACTCTCAAATTCTCTCAAGGTTTCTCTCCAAATTCAAGGTAGGGTTTCCAGATTTCTTCAAGGTTCTTCTTCAATTCTCAGTGATTTCAAGTAAGGTATGTGGGGATTGATTCATCGGACATTTTTACCCATGAAGTCCCAAATATTTCTCAAGTTTCCACTCAATTTATAATTAATCATGAACACTAGTTTTGATGAAATGCATTGGGTTGATTTGATTCCATTTTTAAAAATATTATCAATGATCTTTATATGCATGTTCTTATATGAATTGCATGATTTTAAGTTGAATTACAGATGCCCATGCATAAAGCTGTAATTTCAAGCTATGATTATGAAGTAAAGATGATTTTATGAGTTGATCATGAGTTAAATAATTTATAAAGATAGTTTTCAATGAGTTATAACTGAGATTATGATTTTTGTAGTTAAAGCTGAGATAATGATCAGACTTTAGATCATTAGATTTTTAAATATGGTGATAAGGACTATTCTCACCGAAGTTATAGATTGTTATGAATCACCAAGTTAGATGAGATATTTCTAAATGTTTTAAAGATGAATTGATAGGAAGTTACTATCTTTCTCTACTATGTTATGATTATATTTTATGAGTTTCCATTGGGATATTGACTAAGCACCGAGATGACTTCTAGGTGGGGTTCAGTCAGATAATGAAGTTTATTATCCAAGGGAATCCTAGTTGCAACCTAAAGTCCCAAACTATGTTTCCCACATAGGTTGCCTTCATATCCTAGATAGTGGATCTACATAGCCCAGTTGAGTTGAGTTGAGTTATCCTTGGAGTATACCCTGGCAAGGTAGCCTCCCCTATTTCGATGCAGGAGTCATAGACCTGTCTTAATGCAGGAGTCATTATATTCCATGTAGTAGCTCGCATTGTCTTAGTTATTGGTTAATTGTCTTATCCCACATAAGTTCAAGTTCAAGTTCAAGTTAATCTATCAGATATCAAGTTATGAGTTGAAACTTGATGTTTTATGATATGCATTGACCAAGAATTTCTTATGCTTAAAAATTGCTTTTAACCTATACTCATGTTCACTATGATTGTTCATGCATCTTATGTCATATTGATACTTTGTTTTACTTGTTCATGCATACCTCACATACTTAGAACATTCAAACGTACTAAAGCATATTTTACCTACATTGTCTCATAATGTAGGGATGGACCACACTCACGACTACCCCGCTCATGGTTAGAGTTTTCTTTAGATCTCCAAGGAGTTAGTGAGTCCTCATTCTACTAAGGATAAGACTTTATTTCATGTTTATATTGCTTAGACATTTCTTTTATTGCTCGGGTGAGCTAGGATCTGGTCCTAAGCCCCTGTTGAAGGTTAAACTAGAGGTATGTTTAGATGATGGATTGGTGTAGTTCGGTTTAGACATTTATAGAGTTGGGTTTCCCTAAGTCCCTCACCCTACTTATGATTACTTCCTCTTATATTTATATTGTTCTTTACCTTACATATGCATTCAATGCTAAGAGGGATTATGGTTGGGGTACCTCACATCCTGATCGTCATGTTACGACTAGGACCTAAGCCGGGTCATGATAATAACAGTCCAGAATCGCATGGTGAGGGGATAGCCAATCCATGCCAAGAATAACATCAAAGTCCAGCATATCAAGTTAAATAAGATCCACCTGGGTCTCATGCCCCTGAATATTCACCCAGGATCTAAAAACCGGATCCACTACTAAAAAACCCTTACCAAGGTCAAAACATGCAATGACACCTCAAGTGACTCATACATAATACCTAAATGAGGAGCAAAATATACAGACACATAAGAATACGTAGAACCTGGATCAAATAAAGATGAAGAAGTCTGCTGACATATGAGGATAGTACCTGTAATGACATTATCTGATGCCTCAGCCTTCGCCCACATCCATCTGACCCACAATTCGACCTACCTCGCTGGGGACTTCCCCAAAACCCTACTGGCCATCGCCACGGCCTTGAACCCAATCTCCGTCTCTTGGTGGAGGTGGTACTACTGCTAATGGTCTAGCCTGGCTAGGGTACTCTCTCGCCTAGTGCTCTAGTGAACCATAATCATAACACCCCAAAGCTGAGCGGCCTGTGATAATCTATCAGCAATAGGAAGGAAGCGGACCTGATCCCCTCAAGCTCTGCCCTGTGGTGAAACCCCCCCAAAAGGGGCTAACTAACCTTACCTACTAGAAGAGCTGCCTGAACTAGCCGGTTGGACTGACCTTGCTGGTACCTATCATACTGGAACCACTAGCGGGGCCTGTCATAATTGTCCTGGCCCCTAGAATGGTTCCCACTAAAGCTCTTATGATGCCTAGGCCTCTTATTGTTGCCCCTTTGGGCCTGGCAGTGAATAATCTCTATGGTCCGAGCATGGTCCACCACATCCAGGAAAAATTGGCCCACAAAAACCAAGTGCTTTATCCCCAATCTCAAGTGGGGCCTCCTCCTCATTGGGTAGAATCATAGTGGCATGCTGGTATAACTGGTGGAATCTTGCGTTATACTCCATGACTGTCATCTGACCCTACTCTAACCGTGTAAACTAATACTGAAGTCGGTCCCTGGTACTCTTAGGGATGTATCTAGCCAAGAAAGCCTCTAAAAACTGAGCTCGTGTCTATTGTGGTGACTTACCTGGCATATTTTATAGGTAGGAGCGCCACCACTGTCTGGCTGACCCACAGAACTGGTGAGTGATAAAGACAGCACATCTGAACTCTGTAAGACCTTAGGAGTGAAACTTCTCCTTGTGATTAGTCAGAAACTCCATGGCATCCTTGCGAATGGCTCCAAAAAACATCGGGGGTGACATCCTCTGAAATACCCTAAACATCTTCTTCTCCTATAAAGACATGACATCCTCTGGAACTATTGGAGAGGGTGCAACATATGGTGGGGGTGACTGAACATCAAGAGCTTGCAACACAGGCTAGTCCTGCAGTGCTGGCATGTCTGCAACTGCGTATGGGGCCTGTGGTATAACCCTAATAATAGCTGTGAGGAGCTGAGAAATTACCGCCTGTAACGCTGGGGTCATTACTGTTGTGATTGGAGGTTGTGCTGCTAACTGTGGTCCCTCTGGATGAGGAGAAATAGGGACCTTTTGATGCCTTTCTACATGCTCAGAAGCTATATCATGATTTGGGACTTGTATTGTTCCCCTGCCTATGCCATGAGGCCAGCCTCTAGGCCTACCCAATCCTAGTAGGTCATCGTCATCGGTAGTATTGCGCATACGAGTCATCCTTATGAAAGAGTGGAACAAATGAAATTTCATGAAACTAATAAGATGACAACTGCACGAAATGATACAACATAGCAAACATTCCTAATTATATCCGTAGCCTCCCCAAGATAAGTCACAGATGTCTTCAGACCCATTCGTGGGACTCTACTAAAGGTTAGCTTTGTACAAGTGAGACCAATGAACCTACGATTTAATACCAACTTGTCACAATCCAATTTCTCAAGTGATAATGACACCTACCATAAGCCCCCGGTAGGTAAGACAAACCTATAACCCAAAACTGCAAGTATTGGGTATAATGAGGAAATACTAAATAGGACTAAGAGAATCCAAATAAATATCGAAATAAGGAGAAACTGGATAAATATGTACAAAATATATAAAACTCAACCCCTCCTAGAACCTGTAAGTCACTAGTGCAGAGCTGCTAACAAAATAAAATGAGTATAAGTCCCAAAAGTGGAGAAAAAAATATACAATACAGGCTAGTCTCAAAAGTACAAAAAGACGGCCCATCTAGTTGACAGAGACAAAAATGATTCCAAAACGGCATGTACTCACCCTGGTCTCCGATTCTGGCTATAACTTCCAATGTCCTTAGTCACTTTCTTCTATCGATGTTGTCCTTCTGCTGAAATCAGAGGTTAGTTATAAGGAATTTCACTTCCTATAACTTGATTCTATCGCACGATCTGAGATATAAAAAAAGGTAACATCCTAAATGTCCTATAGCCTCTTGTTTATAGATGTCGCGCACAACACATTAATAAACAAAACTCTACTAGACACGGTCTGTAGCCACTCCCAGGACAAACTGCTCTGATACCACTTTTGTCATGACACAATCCCCTAGGGCATGACCAGGTGACCAAGATGGACACCCATATATACACCTATAAACCGTAAGTAAGTCTGTCTCCCGAGGTACCATGACTTATAAATGAGGCAGCATAACCCCTAAGGCGATGAAGCTATCATAGCATGTGGGGTCGTCCCATTATATACATATACGCGAGTTGATAATGCTGCCATGACAAAGGAAACGTCCCAAAACATAAATAATATGAGCATAATCGAACACACATACATACACAACCCATCCACTTGTCTACAAACCTCTAAGAGTATTAACTGTATCATATGGCAGGACAGGGCCCCCGCCATACCCCTGAATAAACAAATATATATATCAAAATACCATTGTTAAAAGTTAGGCTCTGAAACAGCGGAGCACTTCCAACATAGCTGAGTGGAAATCCTACACTGGTGGATCCCCCAAAATGAACATCTGTACCTGCAGGCATGAAATGCAGCCCCCCAGAGAATGGGGGGTCAGTACGATATATATACTGAGTATATAAGCATAACATAACTGACATAACAACTGAACTAGGGATGCAGAAACCAAGTATAACATTTAATAGAGTATTGTACCTATACCTCACAAAATAAAGTCACGTATACCATTATCACATACCGAATCTAGCTCGCTCGGGGCTCGGTGTTACAAATACATCATCTATCATGATAGGCATCTATATGCCATTAGCGTTGTGGAACGAACAACCCAATCCATGTATATAGCAAGTACATGCCGAGGAACGATGGCCCAATCCACATATTGTGTAATAATACTGAGGAACGATGGCTCGATCCGTGTCTCATAAAATAATGCCGAGGTATGACGGCCCAATCCTGTATATCATTTAATAATACCGAGGTACGACAGCCCGATCCGTATGCATACATATTATTTAATAATGCCGAAGAACGACTAACCAATCCACATATCATATAATAATGCATATACGTGCATGTAAGACTTGGTAACATGTCAAACATCCCTCAAGTATCACCATAAAGTATGCCCAAGAGCCCCTAGGTATAGGATCTTACACATCCCATCACTATTCAGCCTATAGAAGGCTCGAGGGTCGTAGTTTAACTAATTTAAGACCCTTATCATTCAAAAGTGAGTACAAGTCATGGGTCACATCCAGGACCTATAAATGGAACTGTCTTAAACTCATATCATACATCGTTTCACTTTTTATCATGTAGAAGGCTTACAAGACCATAACTCAACCATCGCGGGAGTTCTAATATCAAGAAGTGAATAAGATTAACGAGTCATGCTCGGGGTTCTAAGAATGGAACTATCTCCACATTACATATACCAACAACTTATGGCTAAGACATGCCAAGAGAAAAAAAGAATTAAGCTTTACATACTTGTCCCTTCCTAACGTATGAAAGGCTTGAGAAGACCTAGTTCAATTACTGTAAGAGTGCTTTCATTAAGAAGTAAATGAGGACTGTAAATTACACTTGTCCTTTATGAGTAAATTTACCCTCAATCTCATATCATTCATTACTTAACGTGAGGACATGCCAAAAGAAAGGAGAGATAGGCTTTACATACCTTTTATCGAGAAATCATACCTACTCTTGCTTCGTCGCCTTCCGAACCTATTTAACATAAAGGTAATACTAACCTTAATAAACTTCAATATTCCAACTTCTCAAACCACAATTCAGCATCTATAGGAATCATTTCCTTATGTGCCTTTCTCAAGTAGTTTGTTAATCGGTTAAGAAGTTAACGGAAATCGGGCAGCACTTCCCCTATAACTTGCCCTATCCGAACTTTCAATTACATACATAATCACTACATCCAACCAGAAACAACAACTTTCAGCATATATACAAGCAATTTTCATCAACATTACACAATATAAACTCCAAGCGACTCACTCAAAATTATGCTATCCAAAATAGGATTTCTAGTCTCTAATTCGTAAAACCTTTAGCCATACAAAACAGAGAGTCATGTGGATGAACCAGAAGATCCCACACCTATTTTAGAGTAATTTTAATCCCTTAAACACATCACCACACCACCTACAGCTGCAACACCACAAGCACACCACCCTACTTGACTTCAATTTAACTATAACGACTTCAATTTAGATTATTTCTAACGTCAAGAATATTTATGAAATTTTCATATATACAGACACTTAAAAGACATATAATACACTCCATAAAAATACCATAAACTCTAAATTGAAAGAAAAGACCTTACCTTACCCGAAATTGGCCAAAACATGCCAAAACCCGCCTCAGAAATCTCTTGATATGCTGAAATGGAGTGCACTGTTTGTGTCACTTCTTCGCTGCCCAAAATAGTGATTTTGTTCTATTAAAAACCATTATGTAACCATGGTATACCTTAAATAATTAATTTACAAAACGAAATTGGGCCTTACCTTTTCTTGGGACCAAACCTGTAGCCCTCCTCCTTTAGTTCTCTAGGTTTTTCTCTAAACTTTCTCATATTTTTTCCAAGTGTAAAGCTGAAGAAATGACTCTGTAGTCATAATAAGATACATATATACATCTCCACGTGATTGAGAAACACCTTAGATAATTAATTGACGGAGAAAAATTAGAGACTTACCTCAAATTGGCCTTGGCCGTAGGTGCTCTTTTTTCTCTCTAAAATTTTTCTAAGTTTTTCCTTGGCTAATGTTTAAGAACAGCTGAAAATGAGGATTAGTCACTAACATATACACATATACACCTCCTTAGTAGATGACACGTGCTCATCCCCTATTGGGCCACGTATCCATGCCAAGCCTCTTAGGCTGCCATGTGTCCTTGGTAGGGCCCACCCCCTAAGAAGGTGGGTTACCTACTTGATCCCAAGCAGGTGGGTCACCTTCTGCCATGTGTCACTTTTCTAGGCTGTCACATGGTGCCTACTCTTGCTGCCATGTGTCTCTCTTTTCCCTCTTCGTGGGTTCATAATCTCGTCTTACTTTAAGAACCCGTGTACTCCTTGCTACGTAAGCTTGGTATGCACTCAAGTATCTTAAAAATGTAAGATTTTCAAGTTGGTAGGTTTCGTACGTAAGTCGAGTTCTACGAATCATTACTTGGCCTCCAACTTCTTTCGAATTCCTATGACCATATTTCTAATCTTTCCTACTTTGGAGCATCACATCCTCCCTTCCATAGAGGTAGCTGATATGTGTGGAGAGTAGGGTTCACATGTCCACTTTAAAGAAGGTTAGGAACATGTTTCAAGGGTCAAAAGTGCAGAATGTAACACCTAGTATCAAAATAGAAATTTTGACCACTTTGATCTATCTTCAACCTTTCTCTAATGACTCTCACCTTCTCCAAAGTATCAAGCACCAAATCAGGGCCCAACTAGGTCATCTCATCAACTTCAAACCAACTAACCGAGACTTACATCGTCTCCCGTACAAAGCCTCAAATGGCGTCATCTCAATACTCAATTGGTATCCATTATTATAGGAAAACTTGAGGAGCAGTAGATGATCATCCCAACTCCCTTTGAACTTTAACTCACAAGCCCTTAACACATCCTTTAGTGTTTGAATTGTTCTTTTGGCTTACCCATCAATTTTAAGATGGAATGCGGTATTAACTTCACTTTATTACCAAGCCCCCTTTGGAATGTTCTCCAAAAGTTAGAAGTCAATTGGGTACCATGATCCTAAATAATTAACAATGGCAAACCATGCAACCTCACCAACTCTTGAATATAAAACTTAGCATAATCATCGGTACTATAGTAGGTCTTGACTGGTAGCAAGCTAGCCGACTTAGTCACTCTATCAATAACTACCCAAATCAAATCATGACGATTCAGAGTATAAGGCAAACCCACTACAAAATCAATGTTCACATCTTCCCACTTCTAAGTAGGTACTTCAATATCTTGTGCTAGGCTACTCGGCCTTTGATATTCGTCTTTCACTTGTTAGCAATTCAGATATTCGGACACAAACCTTCCTATGTCCTTTTTTATGCCACCCCACCTATAAAACACTTTTAAGTATCAGTACATTTTCGTTGGACCAGGATGAACAAAGTATGAAGAATTATAAGCCTCCTTCAAAATTAAAATCCTTAGGCCATCCACATCCGGAACACATAACAGACCTTGATAGTATAGTACCCCATCTCCCCCTTATAAAAAGACCTCTACTTTATTTTCCTTCACCAACATCTTTAACTCCACAAATGTCGAGTCAAGGTCTTATTTTGACTTAATATCCACCACTAAAGAAGATTCGGACCTATTATGAACAACCATACTAGCATCATCGGCACCACTCAACTTCATCCCTAATCTAGCCAACCGGTGAACCTCCTTTACCAACTCTTTCTTCCCTTTTTCAACATGGGCCACACTCCATATAGAAACTCTACTAAGTGCATCGGCAACTATATTGGCTTTACCCAAAAAATAATGCACGCTCATGTCATAGTTCTTGAGGAGTTCTATCCACCTCATTTGCCTTAGATTGAGGTCCTTTTGGGTGAACACATCTTGGAGATTTTTATAGTCAGTAAATACATCTATATGTACCCATAGAGGTTATGCCGCGAAATATTTAAGGCAAAAACAATGGCCGCAAACTCAAGATCATGGGTAGCATAGTTATGCTCATGTACTTTCAATTGCCTAGAAGCATGGTCATTTTCCCACAAAAAGAATGTTTTAAAGTATATCTATATGATTGATTATGCATACATTGCATTATGTTTCATATTGCATAAATGTTTGAATGTTTCCTCAATATTGATGCATGCTTACTTACTTAGTACATTTAAAGTACCAACGCATGCTCTTTTGCCTACATGATATCACCATGTAGGGACTATTTCTCCTCCTTATTCTCCTCCATGTGGCTAGTTGAGAATTTATTTGAAGACTACTTTTGGTGAGTTCCCATGTTCCGGGAACAATACTCCTTTATCTTTTTATCTCATGATATGTTGAGATTTTTAGACATTTACTATGGCATTTCTTTCTATTATGATTAAGGGTGATCTAGGGATTTATCTTAGCCTCGTTAAATCTAAAAGTTAGAGGTATTATTGTACATATATAAGTTGAAGACTTACTATTATGATTTTTACTTGTTTATTTATTGTCATTACCTATGAAAGGCTAAAAGAATGCTAAGAGGCTTGTTTGAGGTACTTTCGGGTTTCTCATTCACCATGTCACATCTAGGTCCTCGAATTCCAACATACCGCATCAAATAGAATCTTGTTCATGGTTGTGAAGTGCACCATAACTATAAATAGGAGACTATAGGATATTTAGGAAAGTTTTCACTTCTTTCAAATTCATGTCATACCTTAGAGTTTCCTAATATTTTGTCTAACTAACGATCCATTTTTTGTTCTCTAAATAATGACTCATGAAAGAGCACCTCCAAGAACAGCGATTGACGATAAGGACCAAGGTCCTTCGGTTCCCAATTCCCTACATCATGAGGAAGGGGTAACCCATGCTGAGTTTTGCAATATCATTATGTTATTGTCTCAATTCATAGCCAACCAAGGGCCTTAAGGTGTTCCTCCTCCCCAAATGCAAAATTTGGCCTCTAGGACTTAGGATTTCCAAAGGATAAATCTGCCCGAGTTCAATGGTTCTAAACTAGATGTGGACCCTATGGATTTCATTGATGAAGTATATCAGATTGTGGCTATCATGGGTGTGCCATCAAATGAGAAGGACAAGGTAGTTTCCTATCAACTCAAAGGTGTGGCTCGAATATGGTACAAATAATGGGTTCTTGAGAGGGATGAAGAAATAGGGATGATAGGATGGGAAGAGTTCAAAGGTGCCTTCATAGACCACTTTTTCCCATTGGAGCTAAGGGAGGCTAAAATCTAAGAGTTTATCAACCTCTGTCAAGGGAGTATGATCGTGAGAGAGTATGCTCTCAAATTCACTAAGTTGTCGAAGTATGCTCCCTTCATGGTCTCCAACCCAAGAGCTAGGATGAGCAAGTTTATTTTTTTGTGTCTCAAGCTTGGTGTCCATGGAGTGAAAAATAGCCATATTGGTCAATGAGATGGACATATATCGGTTAATAAATTATGCAGAATAAATTGAAGAAGAGAAACTGAGAGAGATATCAAGGGGGTTCAAAAAGGCTACAGTGGATGGTGGAGGCTTTAACCTTCAAAGGTACAGTTATGGTAACAAAGGCAAAGGCCAAGGTGGGAAATGGTTTGTGGGATAAGGTTCCACCAATACTATTCCTCTAAGGTTCAACAAGGACAAGGTTACTAACCCAATGGTTCTAAAAGATAATGTTGGTGCTCAAACTTTCCCGGCTTGCAAGAAGTATGGAAGCACTGACAAAGGGGAATTCTTAGCCGACTCCAATGCATGCTTTAAGTGTGGCAAGATGAGACACCATGCTAGGGATTGTAGAGGTGGTGGTGGTAGGCCTCAAGGCCAAATTGCTCATGATCAACAAGCCCAAAGAGGTATCCAATGCACTAACTTCTTTTATACCTTGCATAGAAGACAAGAGGTTGATGATGCACCCAATGCCATTACCGATATGTTAAAGGTATTTGCTTCTGATGTGTATGCACTATTAGATCCGGGTACAGATTTATCGTTTGTTACTCCATTCCTTTCTAATAGGTTTGATGTGTCACCCAAAATATTATTAGAGCCCTATTTGGTATCTACCCCCATTGGTGAGTCGATTATTGCTAGAAAGGTCTATAGGGGTTGTCCCGTATCTATCTTGCATAAAGTTATTCCTTGTGATCTTATTGATCTTGACATGGTAGATTTTAATGTCATTCTTGGGATGAATTGGTTACATGCATCTTATGCTTCCATATATTATAGGACTCGTCGAGTCAAGTTCCAATTTCCAAATGAGTCTGTTATTAAATGAGAGGGTCGTGATTCAGTGGTGAAGGATAAGTTCATTTCTTATCTTAAGGCCCAAAAAATGATTTCTAAGAGTTGTATTTACCACATTATGAGGGTTAGGGATGTCGACTCTGAAAATCCTCCTCTTGAGTCGGTTCCCATAGTCAATGAGCTCCTCGATGTCTTTCCTAATGACCTTCCTGGTGTTTCTCCCAAAAGGAAAGGTGATTTTAGTATCGATCTCCTCCCCGATACCCAACCTATCTTCATTTCTCCTTACTAGATGTCCCCGTCAGAATTGAAAGAGTTGAAGGAACACTTAAAGGACTTGTTAGAAAAGAGGTTCATAAGACCAAGTATTTCGTCATAGGGTGCTCCCGTGTTATTTTTGAGAAAGAAGTATGGTTCTCTTTAAATGTGCATAGACTACCGGCAATTAAATAAGATGATCATTAAGAACAAGTACCCACTCCCTAGAATAGATGGCTTGTTTGATGAATTGCAAGGGGTAACTCACTTCTCCAAGATTGACCTTCGGTCTAGCTATCACCAACTACGGGTGAGGAAGTATGACATTCCCAAAATGGCTTTCCGAACAAGGTATGGTCACTTCAAGTTTGTGGTAATGAGTTTTGGGTTGAAGAATGCGCTGGCAGCGTTCATCGACTTGATGAATAGGATATTCAAACCCTACCTTAATACTTTTGTGGTGGTCTTCATTGATGATATTTTGATTTACTCTTTGGGTGAGGAAGAACATAAAAATCACTTGAGAGTTGTGCTTTAAACGTTGAGGATAGGTAATTATTTACAAAATTTAGTATGTGTGAATTTTGGTTGAAGGACGTGGCATTTCTTGGTCATGTAGTGTCCGGTGATGGGATCAAGGTTGATCGCATGAAAATAGAGGCAGTCAAAAATTGGCCTAGATTGTTGTCTCCTTCAGACATTAGGAGCTTCTTGGGTCTAGCTGGGTACTATAGAAGGTTCGTCGAAGGGTTTTTCTTCTATCTCATCTCCTATGATGAAATTGACCCCCCAAAAAACCAAATTCTTATAGACGGATGAGTGTGAGAAGAGTTTCTAGACCTTGAAAGATCGACTTACCTCCACTCCTATTTTGACCCTACCAGAAGGATTAGAAAGGTTTGTAACTTATTGTGATGCTTCAAAGATTAGTTTAGGTTGTGTCTTAATGCAAAACGGCAAGTTCATAGCCTATGCTTCTAGATAATTAAAGGTACTCATACTACACTTCTACACCCTGCAGATTATAGTATGGGGTTTTCTTGCTAATTTGGATATCATGTAGAGCAACTCTTTGGTTTTGGAGACTTAGGTGAGCCTTTGGCATTCAGAGTTGCTGATCTCCTTCTGTTTTGACTTGGACTAGTTTTTATTTTATATTCAGAGACAATTGCACTATTATTTTATCTGTATAAACCTTGTACTTCCTTATTTAGTTTAGTAGCTCAACTACCGACTGATACAATGTCTTGGGAGTTATCTCATTGTATTATTCTCATTCTCCTTTTCTTATTATGATTATTATTATTATTATTCACTTCTTTTCTTTTGCTTGTGATAGTTCGTTGCTTATGGTTTCAGACTGTGAAGTTAGGCTTACTTATTAGTGGGTGATAGTAGGTGTCATAATGACCTGAGGAATTGAGTCGTGAAAAGGATACTAAAATATAGAATAAAAATAAATAGTCTTAAAATAATTATTTAAAATAGAAAAAAAATATAAACGAATCAACTGACAAAAAAATATAATAATTGACAAACATAACAAGGGCAGTTGAAATTTAAGAATAAAAAACATGAACTATTTAAAATATAAAAATATAACAACAATCAAAATTGACCCAAAAGAATTACAACAAAAATTAAATAAATGTATAATAAAATTCCAATTGACCAACAAGTTAAAACTGATAACACATGTTATGAAAAAAATAATTGACAAATGGAATAAGGGCAGTTAAAAGTTAAATAAATCAGAAAGATAAAGTGTAATGACCCTCCAGGTCATTTTCCTAATACTGCTTCAGTTTTATCTTTTAGAGCATTTCTATAGCGATCCCAGGTCATTTATAATTTGCTAGTGCTGTGGTAGCACGGCAGCCTGGTCGTTCATTTGGGTTTTAGACCCATTTCTCTATTTTAGAGCTTTTATGACTTAAAAAACTGACTTCGGTCATAAATTCAGAAAACGACCTCAGAAATGAAATTTGATGGTTCCATTATCTCTAGAATGGCCAAATTAGGCTAGAAACATGGTCAACATGAGTTTCAAGGTAATCTATATGTGTTTGGGGTCATTTGGCTCTTTTGACTTTGAAAGTTAGCCTTTGGTCAACATTCTTGGAAAACACACTCGGATGGAAATTCTGACAGCATGGTTTGCTTTATCAAATCGATTTTAGTCTAGAACGACCTTTTATTTAGTTATCGAGACTTTCGAGTTCATTTTGACCCCTTTAGTGGATTTTGGTATTCGGAGGTGAGATCCACATTTGATTGTAACAATCTCTGATGGAAATTTTGACTACACCGTCGAGTTCGGAATATCATTTTTACTCAGATTCCATATACGGTTTGTATTTTTCTGACTCCAGATGAGTTCGGAGTGTCAGAACTAGGGATTTGATAATTGCTGAAATCTGGTGGTGCGCTGGTGCACCGTGTCTGGTGCACCCTCGCCTCTATTAAAGGAACCAAATTCAACATTTACTTGGAAATTAGCTTAACTTCATACCTCAATTTTTCCTTCGTTTCAAGCTCAAATTTGACGATCTAAATGTCCAAATTCAAGAGATTTTTGTGGGAAATCTAGTGACAATCTCAAAAACACGAGGAGAAGCTTCGTGTGAGGTAAGAAATTGAATTTAGCTACTGCTCTAGTGATTTTTGGAGTTGTATTTTGTTAAAATTGTAGAAGTTGTAACTTGATCAATTTAAACCCGATTTGAGTGATTTTTTAGGCTTGATTGTGGTTTTTTTACAAGGATCTTCATAGTATAATTTGTTTTGATTGGAAGGGTCTCAGTTTTTCGAAATTAGATGATCAAGAAGCTGTCATTTTTGACCTTCTATTCAAATTTTGTGAATTATAGTTGCTAGCTCATCCCGCGTAGTTTACAACCCTGAATTGTGTTATAATGTTGATTTGTTAACGTGGGGTGACATTTATAACCTATTTTCCAAGTCAAATTCAAAATTCCAAATGTGGGTCCCAAATTTTCCGTTTTAGACCCTAAAATTGGTCTGTCTCTGAAAATCATGAAATTAGTATCTAAATGACCGTAAGGACGTTGTGATTCTGTCATTGGTAGCGTGGCAGCATTTTGAGGCCTTTCAAAAGGGATAAGCCCTAACACAGTGATTTGGAGCTCGCGCGTTCAACCTACAGGTAGGCTATGACTTTTTTTCTTTAGATTGAGATGAAATATGTGAAATCATGTTGAGATTGATGGAATTTGGGTTGGTTAGTTTATCTGAATACCTTAGGTGTTAGAAATTATGTTTAAGCTTTTTATCGAGTTTTGGATATCTAGAAGCATGTGTATCTTATCGTTATTCATCGGTATTGTTAGGAGAGTTGAATAAGCATGTTTTTTATATTGTGGAGTGTGTTTCCCTTAATATAGGTTGTAGACCTACTTTAGTTGCCCCGACATCGCTTCGACTGACTTAGATCCTTGTAGAATGGTGTAGCGGGCTAGTGTATGGTAGTTGTCCTTAGCTAGGCGATACCCTTGCTCTTAATAACACCCTCATCCATAACTCGATATAATTATGACTGCGAGATGCATCGGCAATACCAAATTCCATGATCATTTGGCTTCGGCTCTGATTCAAGTTTTGGTGGCATATCAGTTGGCACATTACGGAGGAGATCCTCGATTCTATTATTGTCTAATTGGAAAGGAGAATATTCAGTACCATAGGATGAATTATCTTTGAGCATCCGGGTACCCAGTTCTAGACTCCATACTGAATTATCGGGGAGCATTCGGGTACCTAGCCTCGGCCTCTGTCGGCTTGCTAGTATGACGAGCATCCAGATACCCAGTCCTAGCCTCAATCATATCAATGTGTTACGGGAAGCATCTAGGTACCCAATCAAGGCCTCAACCGCACTGATGTATATGTTGGACATTCGAGTGAGCATCTAGGTCCCAGTCTTGGACACTACCCCTAAGGCACCGCCCGATTGTTCATTGACTTTTGGAGATTCTGGGTTTGGAAATGATATAGTACTTTGGTTCCTTACATAATAGATTCTAGGTTCCAGCCTTGGTAGTTTTAACTATTCTGTATACTCGGCGGTCTTATAGAGGTTGGTCTGGGTTTTTATTTAACTTGCGCATGAGTGTCCCTGTTGGGCTTATAGAGGCCCAGTTGGGTATAATTAGTTGTAGTTCTCATAGATAGTACTCTTTTGACTTGAGATGCTTATGTTGATTCCTATTTAGGCTTATTCCTCTTTTTCATATTATTTTTACTTTTTCTGCTCAATCGGCCTATGATTCCTAATAGGTACCTATTATCTTGGTACTCATACTACACTCTGCATCTACTTTGGTGATGCAGGATCGAGCACCAGCTACCTTCGTGGATAGATCGAGCATGTTACAGTCGGCTTCAAAGACTAGGGTGAGCACTTGATATTTTAGATTATTTCTGTCTCTTTTAGTAGGGATGGCCCGTTTTTTGCATTTTTGTGTCTTATTGGGTTCTTGAAATATCATTTGTTTCACTTTTTCATAGGGATGGTTCGTTCGTGTAGTATTATTAGAGATAATGACCCACCAGCACTAGGCAGGCCTAGAGGCCAGCCCCATAGAGTATGTAGGGGAGCAACACCAGCTCTCAACCTGGAGATAGAGCTTGAGCTGGTAGAGGAGCATCAGGACGCTCCTATTCCTCCTCAGCCAGAGGGTCCACCACCAGTAGAACAGCCTCCAGCAACACCAGTTATGACCCCAGAACTACAAGCAGTGATGGCGCAGCTCCTTATGTCTATTGAGGTTATACCACATGTCCTAGCCCCAGTAGTAGTCATACCAGCATTGCGGGATCCACCCACCCAGCAAGCATCTGAGGATCAGCCACCTCGACCAGTTGTTGCATCCCTGCCAGCAGTTCTAAAGTGTTTGATGTAATTATAGGAGCAGAAGATGTTAGATCTCTTTCAAAGGTTGTCACCCCCGATATCTTTTAGTTCCATTAGCGAGGATGCCATGGAGCTCTTGACTACCTATCAGGAGCATCTCTATTCCTTGGATCTTGTGGAGTCCAGAGGCACCGACTTCACTATTACCAGTTTAGATGAGAAGACAGACAGTGGTGGCGCTCTTATTTTCAATCCAGGCTAGTTGGGTCACCATCATTGATATAAGCCCAATTCTTGGTTTGTACAGGGCTACATGATAATTGCTGAGTATGAGGCCAGATTTCATTTGTTATCCTGACATGTCACTATGATTCTACCCACGGATGAGGAGCGGGTATGATGTTTTGTGCATGGATTGAGACCTTACCTGAGGTTGGGGACCGAGCACTTGGTTTCCATGGGCCTCTCTTTTTTAGATATGGTAGATCATGCCCGTAGGATCTAGATTATTTATTGCCGGGCCTAAAGGGGCAGTGATAATAGACCAGGTATCAGGATAGCTATGGGTCCTAGTCTAGGGTCCATGATAGTTATGACCAGCCCCGCTAGCACTCCCAGTAGGATAGATAGTAGCAGGGTCAATCCAATTAGCCGATTTAGGCTACCCTGCTAGTAGTTGAGAGTAGTTAGCCCCGTTTAGGGGGTTCCACCACAGGGCAGAGCTCGAGGGTATTAGGTCTGCTTCATTCCTATCGCGGATGAGTTATCATGGGCCGCTCAGCTTTAAGATGCTTTGATTATGGCTCACTGGAGCACTAGGCTAGAGAGTGTCCCAACTGAGC
This sequence comes from Solanum dulcamara, assembly GCF_947179165.1. Classification (NCBI taxonomy): domain Eukaryota; kingdom Viridiplantae; phylum Streptophyta; class Magnoliopsida; order Solanales; family Solanaceae; genus Solanum; species Solanum dulcamara. The sequence continues at coordinate 52,052,266 of NC_077240.1, forward strand.
TAGACTGTTGGTAGTAGTGCCACCTCCATCAAGAGGTATAGATCAGGTTTAGGGCCACGATGATGGTCAGTAGGATATTTGGGGAGGTCCCTAGGAAAGCAGATCAGGTGGAAGGGTAGATGGTCATGGGATAGGACAACATAACCATTTCTATGTTGCTCCGGCGAGGGAAAAGGCTGAGGCATCAAATGATGTTATCACAGGTACTATCCTTATTTGTTAGTAGATTACTTCAGCTTTATTTGATCCAGGTTCTAGGTATTCCTATGTGTCTATATATGTTGCTCCCTGTCTGGGTATTTTTATAAGTCACTTGAGGTGTCATTGTATATTTTTGACCCCTATAGGGGATTCCTTAGTAGTGGATCATGTTTGTAGATCATGTGTGTGACTATTCAGGGTTTGAGACTCGGACATATCTTATTTTATTAGGTATGCTATACTTCGATGTTATTCTAGGCATGGATTGGCTATCCCCTCATCATACAGTTTTGGACTGTTATGCCAAGACCGTTACATTAGCTATGTCTTGCATTCCTCCGGTCTTGTGGCCGCGTATAGTCGTTCACCTACTAGGATCATATCATTTATGTGAGCCCAATGGCTAGTTGCGTCCTGTTTCTTGGAGTACTTAGAATATGTCTGTGATATGTCCAGCGAGGCCCTTACTGTTGATTCATACCCTATAGTTAGAGAGTTTACTGATGTCTTTCCTACGGAAATACCTGGCCTACCCTAGAGAGAGATATTGACTTTTCCATAGATTTGGAGTCGAGCACTAAACCCATTTATATACCACCTTACCATATGCCCCCCACAGAGCTCAAAGAGCTCATAGGTAAGGAATTTATTTGCTCGAGTGTGTCACTGTGGGGTGCACCCATCCTGTTTTTTAAGAAGAAGGATGGGACTATGCAGATGTGGGTAGATTACAGGCAACTGAACAAGGTGATTATGAAAATTTGTTACCCCATGCCTCATATCGATGATCTATTCGACCATCTTCAGGGTGCAGTCATGTTTTCAGTGATTGACTTGAGGTCCGGCTACCACCAATTGCGGATTAGAGAAGCCGACATTTCTAAGACTACTTTCCATACTTGCTATGTCCACTACGAGTTCTTGTGATGTTTTTTGAGCTTACTAATGCCCCCACAACTTTTATTGACCTTATGACTCGAATATTCAGGCCTTATATTTATTCCTTCATAAATTTATTCATCAATGATATACTAGTATACTCGCGGAGTAGGGAGGAGCACGCGCAACACTTGAGGGTTGTGCTCCAGACTTTAAGAGATCAGTATCTTTAGCTAAATTCTCAAAGTGCGAGTTTTGGTTGGAGTCTGTGGCATTTCTGTGGCATTTCTGGGACAAGTGGTATCCAGAGAGGGTATCAGGGTAGATTCAGTGAAGATTAAGGTTATTCATAGTTGGGCTAGTCCCACATCTATTACAGAGATTCACAGCTTCGTTGGATTGGCTGGGTATTATAGGTGCTTCATCAAGGGTTTGTCCACCATTTCATCCCCATTGACCCATTTGACCTGCCAGGATATTCCCTTTGTGTGGTCCAAGGAGTGTTAGTTGAGCTTTCGGAAGCTTAAGGAGTTGGTCACCACCGCTCCTCTTTTGACTTTTCCAATTGTAGGAGAGATCTTTTCGGTATATTACGAATGCTTCTAATGTGGGTCTTGGGTGTGTACTCATGCAGTGGGGATGACTTACTGTGTATTCTTCCAAATAGTTAAGAGTGCACGAGCAGAACTACCTCACTTGTGAATTGAGTTAGTAGCGGTAGTTTTTGCACTCAAGATGTGGAGGAATGACTTATACGGAGTCCATTGCGAGATATATACATATCACTACAGCTTACAGTACATTATGAGTCAGAGGTATCTTAATTCTTGAAAGCAGCGTTGGATTGAGATATTAGCCAATTATGACATCTCTATCCTCTACCACCTGAGCAAAGCGAATGTAGTAGCAGATGCCTTAAGCAGGAAAATAGAGAGTATGGGTAGTTTATCTTACTTGTCTGCTGTGGAGCGACCCCTATCCTTGGACATCCAGTCTTTGGCTTATCGGATGGTCAGGTTGGACATCTCAGATTCCAAACCAATTTTGCCTTTTGTGGGAGCTCGATCATCTCTTTTGGACCCGATTCATGGCCAGCAGTTTGAGGATGGAGTATTGGTAGAACTTCGACAATTATTATTGTGAGAAGAGGGTGGCTAGGCTTCTATAGATTCAAATGAGATACTATGGTTTAATGGTCGCCTTTTTGTCCCTAGAGTTGGAGACTTTATTCAGTTGATCCTTCGTGAGGTCCCCAATTCCAGGTACTCTATTCATTCGGGCACCGCGAAGATGTATTGGGAAAGATATAGCTAAGTATGTATCCCATTGTTTGAGTTGCCAGCAGGTTAAGGCTGAGCATCAGTGGCCTGGTGGATTCTTTTAGAGATTACCCATTCCCGAGTGGAAATGGGAATGGATTACAGTAGACTTTGTAATGAGATCTCCTTGGACACCTAGAGGTAATGATGGTATTTGGTTCATCATTGATTGATTGACCAAGTCAGCATATTTCTTTCCAGTAGAGTCCACTTTCACTGCAGATCATCTAGCTCGGATCTATATTCAGGAGGTGGTTCATCTGCATGGAGTACCGGTGTCCATTATATCAGATAGGGGATCTCAGTTTATTTCCAGTTTCTGGAGGGCCTTTAAGAGAGAGTTGGGCACCCAGGTTGATCTTAGCACGGCATTTTATCCATAGAATAATGGTTAGTCAGAGCGTACTATTCAGGTTCTAAAGGATATGTTGCGAGCTTACCGAGGCTGAGGCCACTCCCTTCCAATCTGAAGAAGAGGCAGCTAGCTCAGCCAATTAGGGGAGCGAGGATGATGCATAATCCAGAGAGAAGTGTAGTGCTGCTCGTGATGAGAGTGATGCTACTGATGAAAGTGATGCTAGTGATGAGGATGACGTACTGGATCATATAGAGAGATTTTCCCATGAAAAAGAAAGTGACCCATTTGCATGCCAAAATGTTATTACTTTTCTGAGAAACGGGTGGCTTATTCCAGGTCAACACAATATCTTTGAGAATGGATTAATTAATGGGTCTAAAGGCTTGTGTAAATAATCCATTATACAGAGGTTTAGCTGGTACCTGATAACCTCTCCACCCTACCTATGTTCAAAGAACTCTTTTACAAGTATCATTTTGGGTGGATGACCAAAGAACTGGATATTATGGTGAAAGTCTAGTCGGGAGTTCTATTCTGCCTATATTGCCTCAATGATGAATGCTATGCCCGAGGAGTTCTCTAAAAAGAGAAAGAGGGCCTTAGAATTAAAGAAACCACCATTGGATCAAGTCACAGTTTGTGGACAGGTAGTGGATATATCAGAGACTACGATCAACATGTTTTTATATGGTCCAGAATTCTAAACCGATGTTCAGACAGGTATCTACGAGCACCGATACCACGAGGGTAGTAATGAGATGCAGATGAGTGATCCTAAGGTGCGATGACATATTATGGGATGGATTGCAAAGTATATTGCCATTGAGGGAGAAAATGTGATGTGGTCACTAATGCCAAGCAGTTGATTACTAAGGCTTCACTCATATTTTAGGCTAAGTTTTAGTAGGCCATTATTCGCACCTACCTCTGACCGATTGCCAATGACAACACCCTTCACCCCATACATATATACCTAGTAGCCTGCATTATGGCTCGGTTTGACCTATACAATGTTGGCTAATTGCAGACGAAATTCGGGACCGAGCATTTAATGAGTGGGCTAGACTTCCATTCCCATGTATGATCACGAAGTTATGTGAGTTCGTAGGGACAGTGGTAAATATCCACTTTGACAAGCAAATCCCTACAAGGAAGTCCACAAATACGGATCTTATAAAGGATTTGGAAAACCTATTGTACAAGACCAAGCCGAGCAGACCTATTGTGCCAATCACTATGCCCACAAGTCCACCTCTTACTCTAGCTTTGGAGGGTGAGACTTTATGTCCTCTAATAGAGGAGGCCATAGAGCAGCCAGAGGGTGACACCAGGCCTACCCCTTCTACGCCTGCAGTTTCAGGTCTGATGATCAATGTCCCTTATGCACTCCTTGAGCGATTGGTACAGGATCAGCGACAAACATGGACATTGGTTGATCAGGTGATTGAGAGACTACCTAGGGTTGTCTAGACACAGATACAGGAGAAGGCGACTCAGATTCACACTAAGCTCTAGCAGGAGGTGACACTGATACAAGGATGCATTGATAGTCTTCAGGCCCACATTACTACTCAGAATGGTCTTCTAGGTGATGAGGAGACTGCTTCCTTTCGGGCAGAGCTAGTTTCCTTATGAGAGGCTATGGGTAAATTGGAAGCAAAGTAATCCTTTACTATTCCTGCGACTGCGACAGATATCTTGCTACAACTATTATCAGAACTGCCTGCACCTGTGCATCTAGGTGGAGTGTGGGGATCCATTTTAGGACCCAAACTCAATAAAAAAGGCAAGGGAAAAAAGCGACAACAGAGAGTTGATTCCCCAGATGAGGTTGAAAAGGCAGGGAGAGTACAGAGGAAAGCTGATAAGAGGGCTAGACACGTTTCTTGGAAAAATTCTAGGAGAGGCAGGAGCTTGAGATGCAACAGCTTAAGGCTGCAACAGCTAGATCATCGGCTAGTAGACTTACTCATTCTGATACTGCTGCGATCCCCACTCCAGCTGGTACTGTGAGTAAGGTACTTCCTAGTTCAGTTATTCCTACTACATGCGATGACCCTTTAGAGGAGCCTACATTATTGAGTGCACCGGCCAACATTGGTGTCACTACACACTACCAACTAACACCTAGGGAGTCGTGGGTATTATCACTTCCCTTGTAGTTTTTATTAAGTTCTTTGACGTGAAATTAAAGACAATGCACACTCTTTTGATAGGGGGTGGGTCATCCTTATGATTGGAGTATTTGCTACCATGTTTCTTTTTTCTCAAGCGTATATCTAGTAGAACTGGCATGTTTAGGATTGTTGTGTAAATATAAGGTTCTATAGAAGGATATAATATCCTATGAAAGAAGGGAGTTGAAATTGAACTAAAATGACTTCCAACTGAAAATTATCTTGTAAAATACTATGTGATTGGTCTAGCTTGTGAAAATTGACTTGTTAGGATCTTTATACGACATTGTACATATTGACTTGTTGATCAAATGCTAGCTAATACATGACTAGGTTGATTAGTGTTGAGGAGTATAACATATGTTCCATGTGTGTCTGAGCTTGACTACTTAGTTCAAACAATGCATCTGTAAGCTAGAACTTGCTTGGTTTTTCTTACTAAAATGGTTGAATAGCTTGATTAGGACATGATCATAGGACTTTGACAAGAATGAGCCACTTAGCCTAAATTTAACCAACCAAATGAAATTGTACCCACTGAACCAAAAGTTTGAGCTTGAATAGACCTATTCTTTGATTAACCAAAATTCACCTTCCCTTTCTTTCTTTGAATCCAAATTTTGGCCCTGGTCCCTTCAAGGACATTATGTATCTCAACTCAGGCTAAAAGCCTAAGTTGAGGATGGCTACTATAAGGAGAATCAGTTTGGGAATCTTTATCTTGGCTCTAGTCCCTCCTAGGAGATTATGCACTTTAACTCAGGCCAAGATCCTAAGTTAAGGGTGGCTACCATAAGGAAAACAACAAAGTTTGGGTATGAAAATAATGGTGGAATAAGAAGAAAAGGAAAACATGGGTTATGGCCGCAAATGAAAAAGAAAATAAGTGCAAAATAAGTTATAAGAGAAACAAAATAAGATTGAATAAAGGCAGAAACCACTCCCGAGAAGAAAGAATGAGAAAATAAGGGAACAACAAAATTTGGGGGGTTAAAAACAAGTAGCTAAGTCAAAATAGCATTTGAAAGGAAAAACTAGTCACTTTTATCCTAAATGCATCCTACCTAAGATCGAGCCAATTTTACATGCCTAAAAAGTCCTATTGTGATCCTAATAAGGTTATTTAAGAGTTGAAGTGTTGAAAATATGGGCAAGCCTAAAGTCTTTACTTTTGCATTGTTTGGATTTTTTTTGAGAGTACGAGTAATTTTGTTCCAGTCTCTGTGTATCCTTTATACACCATTGAGAGACTTCTTTGTTGTCAGGACACTATGATTATATTGTTGAGTTGCTATATTGCTTAGTACACTGTTAGTTGCATTTATTTGGTTGACTGTGAGTAGTTCTATGTCGTTAATCAATCCATGTGAGTAGTGTTATGCCATTGTATTACATATTTGATAATTAGTCATGATTGATGAGATGGGCTTCTATATATCTATCATGTAGTCATTTGTATTTGCACGTCGTGTTGTTCTATTTTGTGTCATTTCTTGAGGAAAAACAATGGTTCTAAGTTGAAGGTGTTGATGTGTCACGCATTTACGATATTTTTGATGCTCAAAATAGTGAATTAGTGCGTGTTGCAATTATGTTTTTGTAGATATGATGTGCATTTTGTTTGTGTTGTAGGAAAACTAAGTCTCGCATGAGTTTTGAAGAGTCTATGGGTTTGAGTATTGTTTGGTTGAGGACTGAGGAATATGAGCCTCACCATGGACCGTAGTGCCTTGTACGGGCCATGGTGGTTGGCATAGTGATTATAAAAGAATGAAGTTGTGCTGGAGGATTTGATGAAGTATAACTCCACGGAACCCACCAAGGACTGTAGTGACTTGCAAATACCATGGTGTGCGTCGTAATGCTAACCTTGTAAAGATGTTGTTGCTGTAATTTTTGCAAAATGTAACTCCATGAAACCCATCATGAGCCGTAGATTCCACTATGGACTGTATTGTTTAATTGTAAAGGCTGAGGGAAGAAGTTGGAGAATTGGCAAACGCTATCACCACGGACCCCAGTACGAACCATATTCAACACCACGGGTCGTGATGATAGCCCGTGAAGAGGTCAAGGTTTACACAAGTGAAGAAATCAAGTTAAACACCATGGAGATAGGACCACAGACCATTAACTCCAGTCTAGTCCATAATGACCCAGCGTGAAAACTGTCGACTTAAGTTTTCCTAATTGGTTTAGGATTTGGTTTTGTATTTTTATAAATACCTGAATTTATTTTATTTTTAGGGTTCCGCAGTTTTTATGAGTTTGATTATTTTGTGAACATATTGAAGATACACTCTACTACTTTTGGAGGTTGATTCTTGAAATATTATTCAGTTTTCATTCTTGATTTATGGTTCGTGTGTTTGATTCAAGGTTTACTTCTTCATTCGCGTAAGTATTGATTCATGAATTCTACATAAATCCTTGTTCTTTTACTTACAATTATGAGTAGTTAAGACCACAACTAGAGTTATGGGAACTATGACGACTTAACTAAAATAGGCAAAACGTAGGATTGATATTCGTGATTTATTTTTGCATGTATTGTAAATTTTTCATTTAAAAGTATTTCTTAGTAACTGCACACATTAAGAACTTTCCCATATTTATTGCTTGTCTGGAATGGAGGTAGTGATTAGGAAACGACTATCACAACAGTAGTTCGAAGAGTCTAATTTCGAAAGAAGGGATAAACTTTATCTAAGTTACTTGAGATCGCGAGGAGATAGTAATCTTATATCTAGAGCGAGGCTTAGTAAAGCATACATTCTGAGACTGGGAGAAGATGAATGAGATACGTCTAACAAGGACTGGGAGGTGAATTATATGTTCCCTAACTCTCTAGATTTTACATGCAATGCATTGAATGATATCATGAATACAAATTGTCTATTAAGTTACATGTCATGGGGAACACAATCCTAGCTAAATTCTCATATTGTTCACAACGTAATTGTTAGTTACTTTGATAAAACATCATTAAGTGATTAATAAATTAAACAACAAAATCCCCCATTTTACTTTATGCAAGTTTATTTTCGGGAAGTAGTACTTACAGCTGAATAGTCATAGCTAATAGAACTTATTTCAACCTATTCCTAGTGGGTTCGATCCAGACTCTTAGTTGGGTAAAATATACTGCTAACGATCGTCTATATCTATTTTGAGAGGTATGATTGAGCGTTATTAGAGGTTAACCAAAAAGTCACTCCGCGAACATGGAGAGAAATCCTTTAGACACTAGAAACAACAACCATCAAAACTCAAAAGTTCTCAAATAAACCCTCGAGATTCATTTGAAATCCCGTACACATAACCCATGTATACAAACCTACCAAATTTGACGTTCCGAGTTAAATGGAACCATCAGAATTTGAATTTGAGATGTCCTTGACCAGAAACTTGAAAAGTAGCAACTAAACTAAGTTTAAGCCTCAAAAACTAGAATTACTCTCAGAACCTCCAATAATTTAACCAAGACCAGCCCTAGACTCAAAATCATCTCCCAAACCCAATGGAATCATCAGAATTCAATTTCAATATTCGAATCCCCAAATGTTGACCAAAATCAACCTTTAGCCTAAAATTCATCAAATTCTCAAGTCAAGACCTAAAATCTTCATTACAACTCCAATTCTAATTTCATAAGCTCTTCTAGGTAAAATTCTACATTCCGAAGCTGTTGGAATCGACAGAATTCTATTCCGAGACTCGTAGCTTCTGTTAGTCACGAATACCACTTTTGAGCACTTAAAGCTAAAAAAACTCAAAAATTCCAAAACCCAACTTTTTCTTAGTATTTTCTCAAGACCAACACTCGATATTAATCAAAAATGACTCGTGGCGATAGGATAAAACGGTCATTTTATAAAAATTTCTAAAAATGACCTTTAGGATCATTAAAAAAATAAGTGGCAAAATAAATATATTGTTCTAAAAAGCCATTTAGCTTTAATTATCACAAAACAGTTATAAATACAAAATATTTGAAAAAAGAATAGTTTTATAGTTACAAGTAACAACAATACAACTTAATCTATGGTGATTTACTATTATTATTTTTAATAAAAAAGGCAGTTACATGTAAAACACTTTTATTGATACTAAACTTCTTTAACAAGTAGAATGCCATTTACCAAACCAGTGCAAGAAAAATGCGTTAAAAACAAACTAAAGAGATACTTCACATTAAAACTAAAAAAACATCCATTAAGCCTTGCATATTTAATTAAATTATCATTACACTTTAATAAACAAAAAATTGGCAGTTAACTGTTTTATTTGTACCAAACTTCATACAAGAGTATACGCATCTTACGGTGCATAAAAGTTTTTACGTTTTTTTTTATCATAAAATAATTCTCATTTTAATACAACAACAATAACAACCCAGTGTAATCCCACAAGGTAAGGTCTGGAGAGGGTATATTGTATGCAGACCTTACTCCTACCAAGTAGGATGGCTTTTTCTGGGAGACCCTCGGCTCAATAAAGCATAAAAAGATGTTAGATAAGGCTAAGAAGTGAAGAGGTCAATAAGTTCAAAGCCATATGATAAGGCAAATAATGGGGGCACTACAAATAAAATAGAGTAATCAAAGTATGGAAAGTATGGAAAGTACGGGAAGTAGGGAAAGTAATAGATAATAGCAAACATCAGAGAATAAGAAATTATAGTGTGCTAAAGTGTCTACTAATACGATAGACTACCGTTATTATGTACTAGACTTCTACTCTAATGTCGGTCCTCCACACCCTTCTATCTAAGATCATATCCTCGATCAGCTGCAATTGCGCCATATCCTATCTAATCATCTCTCCCCAATACTTCTTTGGCCTAGCCCTACCTCTTTAAAAACCATCCACGGCCAACCTCTCATACCTCTGCACCGGGCATCTGGGTCTCTCCTCTTTATATGCCCAAACTATCTCAGTCGCATTTCCCGCATCTTGTCTTTCACCAAGGATACTCCCACCTTGTTCCGAATAGCCTCATTCCTAATTTTATCGCTCCTGGTATGCCCACACATCCATCTCAACATTTTTATCTCTGCAACTTTCATCTTTTGAACGTGAGAGACCTTCACTAGCCAACATTCTACCCCATATAACATAGCCGGTCTAACCACCACTTTGTAGAACTTGCCCTTAAGTTGTGGTGGCACCCTCTTGTCATATAGCATATCGGAAGCGAGCCTCCATTTCATCCACCCTGCCTCAATACGGTGTGTGACATATTCGTCAATCTCCCCGCTTCCTTGCATGATAGACCCAAGGTACTTAAAACTACTTTTCTTTTGGATGGCCTGGTCTCCAAGCCTAACTTCCGCGCCAACCTCCTAAGGTGTCTCACTAAACTTGCACTCTAAGTACTTTGTCTTGGTCCTACTCGGCTTAAACCCTTTAGACTCCAAGGTATGTTTCCAATCATCTAGCTTAGCATTAACTCCGCTATGAGTCTCATCGATCAGGACTATATCGTCCGTGAAAAGCATACACCATGGCAGCTCACCTTGAATTTGTCGTATCAATCCATCCATCACCAAGGAAAATAATAATGGACTGAGAGCTGATCCTTGATGCAATCCCATCACAACAGGAAAGTGCTCTAAGTCCCCTCTTACTGTCCTTACCCTGGTTTTGGCATGCTCATACATGTCCTTGATCACCCTAATGTACGTCACTGGTACATATTTAGCCTCCAAACATCTCCATAGTATCTCTCGTGGAACTTTATCATAAGCTTTTTCTAGGTCAATGAATACCATATGCAAGTCCCTCTTCCTCTCCCTATACTGCTCCACCAGTCTCCTCATAAGATGGATGCCTTTTGTAGTTGAGCATTCCAGCATAAATCCGAATTAGTTCTCTGAAATAGACACTCCTCTCTTCACCCTCATCTCCACCACTCTTTCCCACCTTTTCATAGTATGGCTTAGAAGCTTGATACCTCTATAGTTGTCGCAGCTCTGGATATCCCCCTTGTTCTTGTATAGGGGGATCATTACACTCGACCTCTATTCTTCAAGCATCGTTGTTTTCTTAAGAATGACATTAAATAGCCTAGTCAGCCACTCCAAACCTACCGAGCTCGCGTTCTTCCAAAATTCCACATGAGCCTCATCAAGTCTGGTCGTTCTTCCCCATTTCATCCTACGAACATAACCCTTAACCTCCTCGACCGTAATACTCCTACAACACCCAAAATCGTGATGCCTCCCTATATATTCCAAATCTCCCAATATAATCTCTCTGTCCCCTTCCTTATTCAAGAGTTTATGGAAGTAGGACTGTCATATCTGTTTAATAAGGGTCTTGTCTACCAATACTTTTCCATACTCGTCCTTAAAGAACTTCACTTGATCCATATCGCGTGCCCTTCTCTCTCATTCCTTGTCTAGCCTAAATAATAGCCTATCATTGCCTTTCTCGTCTAGTTCAGCGTAAAGGCATTCGAAAGCTACTATTTTTGCCGACGAATCCACCGACTTTGCCTCCTTCCTTGCTATCTTATATATTTCTCCATTCGTCCACTTCTCCACTTCATCCTTGCTTTCTATCAACTTTGCATATGTCATCTTCTTTGCTTCTACCTTCCCTTGCACTTGTCCATTCCACCACCAGTCCCCTCGATGCCGACTACGACTACCTATCGAGACTCCCAACACTTCCCTTGCTAAAGTCCTAATACAACTAGCCGTCCTAACCCACATACTAGTCACATCCCCATTACTATCCCAGGCCCCCATATCCTTCAATTTCTCTCCCATCTCCAGTACACTATCCCTGGTCAAACTCTCCCATCTGATCCAAGGTCGGTCATCCCCGACCCTCTTCTTCTTCATCATCTTGATCCCTAAATCCATCACCAAGAGCTTATGTTAGGTTGTTAGGTTATCAATCGGAATGACCTTACAGTCTTTGCACAGACCTTTATCGTCCTTCCTAAGGAGTAAAAAATCTATCTGGGTCTTAGACACCGAACTACGGAAGGTTACCAAATGGTCCTCCTTCTTTGGAAAACTCGAATTAGCTATCACCAGCCCAAAAGCTCTTGCAAAATCCAAAAGTGAGACTCTACCTCCATTTATTTCCCCGAAGCCAAAGCCTCCATGTACATCATTATACCCTTCCAAAATAGACCCGATGTGCCAATTAAAATCCCCTCCCATGAAAAGCTTCTCAGTAGGCGGTATCCCTCCCACTAATTCATCCAAATCCTCCCAAAAGCGCCTCTTAACCTCCTCGTCTAAGCTCGTTTGCGGCGCATAAGAACTAATAATGTTCAACGTGATCCTTTCAATGACCACCTTAATCGACATCATCCTATTAGTGACTCTCCTAACCTCCACCACCTGATCCTTTAAATCGCTATCTACTAAAATGCCTACCCCATTCCTATACTTCGATCTACCAAACAACCCAAGCTTATACCCGTCTACCTCCTTAGCTTTAGAACCTACCCATTTGGTCTCTTGGACACAGGCTATATTAATCTTCCTCTTCTTAAAAATCTTAACTAGCTCTATGGATTTTCCTATTAATGTCCTAATATTCCAAGAGCCTACTCTCATTCTAGACGCTCCTTTAACCCATTTATCCCTCCTTACCCTCGTCCCCATCCCCGTCCCTGAGCAAAAACATAACCCTAGTCTACCATCACTATCCAAAGCCACAAAAATATATAAGAACTACTAAATTATTCTAAAGTCTAAAGTCAGCAAAATGTAATTACAAGTGTAAGAAACAAAGAATAGATATGGAAGATATGGAAACTAGAAACCGAAGATACCAACTCCAGTTGAAATGAACCTGATTACCATCAGAAAACACTATTCACTTTAGAAGTACTGTTCACGCCGGCTTACCAACAAACTCCTTTCCCTCTTAAACAATTTATCGAATAGATGGGTGCATTCAAAACAACCCTAAACCCAGCAAGCTAGAAACTACAGAGGAAACAAACACTTCTATTACTGCAAATATCGAAGATAAAATAAAACAAAGCAAAAGTTGTTGGAGAAGAAGAGAAGAAAGAGCCGTTTAAAAAAAAATTACAACAGCTCACAAATGAATTTTTGAGCTGAAAACATGGACCTTAACGTCCCCAATGACATCGACAAGATTCCAATTTTTTATTTTTTTTAAAGAAAGCCCATTTGTTCTGACTGAAAATCCTGCAGATCTAGAATAATCCAGCTCATGTTTTTGTCAATGAAATAGAGTAATCAATGAAAAAAAAAAGATGGTCTGTGAAGCACTGGGAGGGGATATTGTGAAATTGAGAGAGATGGTGTATTTGGGGTTGGTCTTTCGATTTTCAGGTGAAGAGTTCACAGGCATTAATGGATGAACCGTGGTAGAGAAGTAGCGGAGCTGTGGTGGTGCCGTCGTCAAACTCCGGCGTATCTCTCCAAGCCAGATCTATTATGGTGCAGTGAACAAGAGCCTTCGTAGAAGGATTGAAAGAGAAAGAAGAAGTCAAGCACAGGCACATTCTTAAAATAATTCTCATTTTAATGAATAAATAAATTGAAAATAAGCTATTTTTAAGTTAAAAAAATTCTCTTAAAAAATGATAAATAGTTCTCATTTTAATAATTAAATTGAGAAACAACCAGTTTTATAGTTAGAAATAAACTCCTTTTAAATCATTCTTTATCCAAATGTCACTTTACTTTAAATATTAGTATTTTATTTTTAAAACAAAACTATTAATAACTTAACCAACCAAAAATATTTGTGCACATAAAAAAACTAAACGTACAAATGCTCTACCACTTTTTTTTATTATATTTTAATTTATTTTATTTTTATCTTTATTTTTCATAATTATTATTTATTTATTTATTATAAAGAAGAGTCCATGGAACTGTTTTTTATCTTTTTCTTCTTAGAAGTAATGCAATTATTTTACCACTTGAACATAACCAATTACTTTCAAGATCATATATTCCACGCACATTCACAAAATATTGAAGAAACACTTAGTAAAAAGTATGACAATAGTAAATTATATCAGTGAAATTTCCAGTACTAAAATGGAATGGAATTTGAAGGTTTGCGTAGTGAGAATGTGGCATGTTACAACTCGCACAAAACCAGAAATTCCTATATCATTTGGATTGTTTCTTCAAGATGAAAAGTTTTTTTTCTGTAGACTATATTACATCTTTTTTATAAAGGTTTTGATTTTTTTTGTTAGTTAATAATTACTAATATTTAACACCTTTTACTTTGTAGGGAGATCAAATTCATGCAATAATTGGATGCTCTAGTGGTAAATCATTTCAGAGTATCCAAAAATGAGATAAAAGAAACATGATTATAATATGAATGTTTTTGTGGTTGATACCAACAATATGCATTTTAAGACATGTGGACATAAATTGAAGCTTACCTTTACCCCTCGAACAATTGTGCATGAAATAACTGATCCACAGTTTGATTTGAATATTTTTAAATGTAGACCATTTGATGATTTAAAAAATCAGACTGATATTTATGAAAATGAACTTGTCAGGACCCCAATGATCACCCACCATATTTTAAGGGTTATAGAAATCAAAATATGAATTTAGGGAGTTGAAATCTTACCTTTGGCGCGAAAATCCATGGAAAAATGTTCAAAAGTTCCATGAGTCACCTCCTAATGTCTTAAGAACAATTTCTATAAGTAAACTATTTCTGGGTATTTACTTTGTATTAACTCGCGACTGTTTTTCCACAGCGGGACCATCGCTCTAGCGGGTTGAAGGGAAACAGATAGTTCAGAACTTGAGCTCCAAACCTCCATTTCACAACACACCCTCAACCCATGACGTCTTAAAATATACCCTTCATGCAAAATCTAATTTCGGGACTTTTACTCATCCTAATACGATTCTGTGAAGTCGTAAAGGCTCCGTATCATATTTTCTATTAGCTAACTTAATTAGATTGGTGATTCGATACCCTACCTATCACAATGTCATCCTAGACCTCACTTGAGTCAGAATTCATCCAAGTCTATCCTAGGCTCTATTTTTCCGAAGTTACTACCTAACGTTTTCTGGCCCGAATTCCTTCCCCATTGGCCTATCCATAACGATGGGTATATATCATTATAATAGATACCAATTTACCCATCACTCATCCCCGAGTGACCAACAAGGGAAAACAAGGCTAAGACATGAATAGAGTAGTACTTGATTCAATGAATAGCTGGGAATACTTGTCTCGTATGTCCTTATCAATTTCTCAAGTAGCTTCCTCCACCGAACAATGATTTCATTTCACCTTTACCATGTTGATATCCTTAGTCCTTAATTTTTGTACATTGTTATCAAGGATTGAAACTAGCTCTTCTCCATACTGAAGATCCCTATCTAACAAAACTGAGCCCCATTTAATGATATTATCCCCATCTCCATGGTACATTATTAGTATCAACACATGAAACACCAGATGTACTCCAGAAAAGCTATATGGTAAGGCCAATTTGTACGCCACTGGCCTACACAGTCAAGAATTTCAAAAGGGACAATATAGAAAGAACTGATCTTGCCTTTTTTACCAAACCTCATTACCCCCTTAATAGGTGACACTTTTAGGAGCACTTGCTCACCCGTTTGGAATGTTATATCCTTCACTTTATGGTCATCATACTCTTTTTGACGACTCTGAGCTGCTAGAAGTTTAGCTTGTATGCTTCTTACTTTATCCAGAGCATCCCTCACTAAGACTACCCCCAATGGCTCCACCTCTCCAGCTTCAAACCATCCTATCGGAGACCAAAATCCCCTCCCATAAAGGGCTTCAAAGGGTGCCATCTCAATGCTGAAATGATACTATTCATGTAGGAAAGCTCACACAAGGGCAAGAACTCTTCCCAATGTCCCCTAAAGTCGATCACATATGCTATAACATATCTTCCATCACCTGGATAGTCCTCTCTGATTTTCCATTTGTCTGTGGATAGAAGGTCATGCTGAAAGTGAGTTGAGTGACCAGCCCTTCATGTAACTTTCCCCAAAATTTAGAGGTGAACTGTGTACCATGGTCTGAAATGATGGAAATAGGCACCCTATGTAGCCTTACTATCTCCTTCACATAAATCTTTGCCAATTATTATGCATTGTAGTCCATTTTAATTGAAATGAAGTGTGCTGACTTTGTTAACCATTCAACCACCACCCAAATGGAATCATACTTCCCCAAGGTATTGGGAAGTCCCACCACAAAATCCATGGCTATCTTTTCCCACTTCCATTCAGGAATGAGCATTCTTTGAAGTAAACCTGTAGGTCTTCGGTGCTCATAATTTACTTATTGGCAATTTTGGAACTTAACTACATATTCATATATGTCCTTCTTCATACCTGACAACCAATATAGATGTTTCAAGTCTTGATACATCTTGTTACTCCAGGGTCAATAGAGTAGCACGATCTATGAGATTCTGACAGAACTTTCTGAATTATGCCATCTACACGGGGAATACAAATCCTTCCCCTAAATTTGAGCACCCCACCTACATTGAGGAATGAATCTTGGGCCTTGCCTATCAAATCTTTTTCTATAATCTCATTCAAATTTACATCTTCAAACTGTTTGCCATTAATTTCTAATATAAAAGTGGATGTTAGATCAACACTGACCAATACTCCACCCTTCTCTAAGAAGCCCAGTCTCATGAACCTAGCCTCCAAGGCCTGAATCTCTCTACCTAGGGGCCACTTGCAGGCTCCCAAATAGGCTACATTACTCATGCTTATGGAGTTTCGGCTTAATGCATCTGCTACCACATTAGCCTTACCTGGATAATACTAGATGGTAACATCATAGTCTTTGAGAAACTCCACCTACCTCCGCTATCTCAAATTCAAGTCATTCTAGATGAATACATGCTTCAAACTATGATAATCAGTAAATACCTCACACTTGATACTATAGAGATAATGACTCCAGATTTTTAGAGAAAACGCTGTCACTGCCAACTCTAAGTCATGAGTCAGGTAGTTTCTCTCATGCACCTTCAACTGTCGTGAAGCATAGGCTAACACATTCTTATTCTGCATCAACATACAATCCAAACCTGAATGTGAAATATAAATAATAAAATATTTACCTTCGACCAACAGGGTCAAGATAGGTATTGTGGTTAGAAGATTCTTAAGCTTTTAAAAGAACTTTTTGCATTTATCAATACACTCGAATGGTACCTCTTTTTGAGTCAGTTTGGTTAAATGAGTAGCGATAGAAGAAAAGTTCCTCAAGAATCGGCGATAATAACTGGCTTATCCCACAAAACTCCTAACTTCAGTCCCGAAACTAGGTTTAGTCCAGTTCTTAAATGCTTCAATCTTTTGGGGGTCTACATTACCCCTTCTTTTGAAACAACATAGCCCAAAAAGGCAACTGAAGGCAACCAAAATTCACACTTAAAGAGTTTTACATAGAACTTCTACTTTCCCAAAACACCTAGAACAATACGAAGATGGTCTGCACGTCCCTGTTCACTCTTCGAATACACCAACATATCATCAATAAATATGATAACGAACTAATCATGTAATATGTAAGACCCCGTAAGTAAAAATATCATAATGATGGTAAAACCTCTGAAAAGGGGATCTACCCCAAGTCTACGGGCCTACATATGAGTCATAGGTACTTCTATGTGTCATAGGAATAACTCGTATAGAGGGTGCTAAGGGAAAGGAAATTAGACCAAGTAAGGTGCAAGTTTACAAGTCAAGGTTACGACTCATCAAAGTGTAGACAAGTCATAGAAATAACTTGTCAAGAAACTTTAGGGGCATGGAATTGCAGGTTTTCAAAAACCTACAAGAAGAATCGAGTCTACGACTCATCATCATGTCTACGACTCGTAGGAACGAGTTGTAGTCAAAGTTCAGAGACTCTATCCTTAGGGTTCCTCCAACCCTGTAGGACGAGTCCCTTTGATGATTCGTAGAGGTTTCCTTAGGTTTTCTCCAACCCTGTAGTCCTCTCTACAAATCATAGGACTTTCCTACGAGTCATAAGGACCATCTGTAGGGTCTGCAGGCTCATGTTTTTAAAGGGAATTTTAGTCCTTTATCATATTTTAACTTCAAAGTATAGTCATTTTGGGGACTGAATTGACCCTATATAAGGACCCTAAGCTATTCCATGCCTCTCATTCTCACACTTAGACTCAAAAACACAAAGTTCTTTCCTCTCAAAGTTCTCCCAAGGGTTTCATTTGCCAAGTCTAGGGTTCCATTTTAGGACCTTTAAGCCTCCATTTTCAAAGCTACATTTACAGATTTATTCCCCAAGATATGTGGGTCTCATTCATGGGTTCTTCAACCCATGGAGTGCAAGTATTTTCTAAACCTAGCAACTCAATTTCAAATAATGAATTTTATGAGTTTTTACATTATGATTTCAAATGTATTGAATACTTGAAGTTTATCTATCTATCTTAGTTTATATTGATTTTAAATTTCATGAAATGGTATATTCATCAAAGGTCCATATATGAAAGCAAGAAATGAGTTTTAAAGTGTATTGGTTAGTTGTTTTGAAGATATCTCAATTGATGCATTCCACTACTCTCATGCATACTAGCATTGGTTTAAATGATTTGAAGGTTGATTGAATAGAACCCACCTACTTTCACTATGTTTCAATGAAGTTTGAATTTAAAGCTTTGACTACAAAATGAATGTTTATTAAAGAAAATGTCTATTATCAAAGGGAGTCTTATGAAATGAAAGAATGATCTATTTGTCTCCAGTGAAAGAACAATTCTCACTTGTGTGAATCAAATAAAAGGTTTTAATGAGCTATTCTATCTAATGATTCTTTGATGATTTAAAGCTATGTAAATGACTATGTTCTTGTGTATACTAAACTATTCCCTGGGATTGAATTAGCATCAAATGGGGCATTGAGGGGGGATTTGGTAAGGAAATCCTAGTAGGAATCCCTTGTCTCATTAACTATGCGCCAACATAAGAGTCCTTGTACGCTTAGGCTAGTGGAACCACAAAAACCCTTAAAAATAAAGAAATGAATGAAAATGACGGAGCTCTAACCAGCAAGTAATCACCCCGTTCCAACATAGGCTATTATATTGGATTCGATGTAATAACTTGCATGGTCTTAAATATCGGTTATGGTCATCTCCCACAAATAAACGTTTTAAATATTTTTTACTTGATTGATCATGCATGTATTACACTATATTCCATACTATGTTAATGTTTAAATGTTTCTTACATGTCAATGCATGCCTACATACTTAGTACATTCAAAGTACTAATGCATACTCTTTTGCCTACATAATATCACCATGGAGGGACCGATGTTGCTCCACATTCACCTCCACTTGGATAGTTGATAACATTGAAGGCTGCTTTATTGATGAGTTCCCATGTTTTGGGGACAACATATTTTCCTTTCCTAGCTTATGTTATGCAAAGTCTTTTGTTTCTTTTCATAGTACTTGTTTCCATTTATTATGAGGGTGAGCTAGAGACATGTCTTAGCCCTTTTCATATCTTTTAGTAGAAGTATGCTCAGATGTAAATATATGATATTTTATGTTTGATATTGACTTTTATTCTATGTTGTTCTCCATTAGTCCCATTATCCCTTTTATTTTCTCTTATTATTTGTGTCTTTACCCATGGAAAGCTAAATGAATTCCAAAAGACTTGGGTGAGGTACCTCCGAGTGTCTCATTCTCCATGTCACGTCTAGGCCCTAGGCTTGGATCATGACAAACATGGTATCAGAGCTTCAGGTTTTGAATAGTTCTCAGAGTTCAGCATACCATGTTTAATAGGGTCTTGTTAATTGTTGTGAAATGCACCACAACTATGAATGGGAGACTATGAGGCATCTAGGAAAGGTTTCCCTTCTTTCATGATTCATATCATGCCCTAGAGTCATACCAAGGTTTCCTCTAACTAACAAATTGTTTTATGTCTTCTAGATCATGCCTTCGAGAAAAGTACCTCTACCTAGAGCAAGGGTTGATGATGAGGACCAAGGTCCTTCTATTCCCAAAGCTCCACATCACGAGGAAGGAGTGACCCATGTAAAATTCTAGAATATCATCACATTATTGGCTCAAGATATAGCCAACTAAGCTAACTAAGGCATTGTTTTTCCTCCTCCTCAAGTGTCTACTCCGACTTCAAGGATTTGAGACTTTAAGAGAATGAAGCCACCCGAGTTTGATAGTTCCAAGGTGGATGAGGACCCTATGGAGTTCATTGAGGAGGTCTATCGAATTATGGATATTATGGAAGTATCTCAAAATAATAAGGCCGTGCTAGTGGCCTACCAAGTCAAGGGCATAGAAAGGGTATGGTATGAGTAATATAGTAAGAGGGATAAAGATATGTGACCCATAGAGTGGGAAGAGTTTAAGGGTGCCTTCCTAGACCGCTTTCTTTCTTTTGAGCTAAGGGAGGCAAAGATCCAAGAGTTTATTAACCTTCACCAAGGGATCATAAGTGTGAGGGAGTATATCCTCAAATTCACCAAACTAAGTATGCTCTTTTAATATTCTCTGAATCAAGGGAAAGGATGAGCAAGTTTATCTCCAGTGTTTCTAGTTGGGTGTCCAAGGAGTGGAAGATGTCCATGTTGGTCAAAGATATGGACATCTCCGAACTCATGAAATATGCGGAACAAATTCAAGAAGAGAAGTTAAGGGAGAGCTCAAGAGGGTTCAAGAAGGTTAGAGTTACTGGTGGAGGGTTCAATCCTCGAAGGTCTGATTCTGTGGTAGTGGAAAGGGCCAAAGAGAGCAATGATTCATGGGTTAAAGTTCCATCAATACTCCTCCAAGCTTCAACAAGGATAATGGTGCTAACCCGATGGTTCCATGAGAGAATATTGGTGATCAAGCTTTCCCCATTTGTAAAAAGTGTGGAAGGACTCATAAAGGGGAGTACTTAGCTAGCTCCAATGCATGCTTCAACTGTAGTAAACCAGGTCACCAAGCTAGAGATTGTAAAGGTGAAGGTGGTATGCCTCAAGGCCAAATTGCACATGGTCAACAAACCCAAGGAAGTGGCCAATACACCAACTGCTTTTATGCCCTGTATGGGAGACAAAAAGTTGAGGAAGCACAATGTTATTACCCGTATGTTAAATGTATTTTCTTTTGATGTGTATACATTATTAGATACGAGTTCCAATTTGTGGTTTGTTATTCCATTCTTTGCAAATAGGTTTGATGTGCTACCCAAAATATTATTATAGCTTTATTTTGTGTCTACCCTCATTGGTGAGCCAGTTGTTTCTAGAAAGGTCTCTAGGTATTGTCCCATATCTATCTTGAATCAAGTTGTTCCTTGTGATCTCATTGAACTTGACATGGTAGATTTTGATGCTAATCTTTGGATGGATTGGTTGCATCCATCTTATGCTTCTATAGGTTGTAGAACTCATAGAGTCAAGTTTCAATTACCAAATTAGTCTATTCTTGAATGGAAGGGTCATCATTTGGTAGTAAAGGGTGGGTTCATTTCTTGTATTAAGACTCGAAAGTTGATTGTTAAGGGTTGAATCTACCATATTATGATGGTTAGGGATATCAACTTAAAAATTCCTTCTCTTGAGTTGGTTCTAGTGGTTAATGAGTATCCCGATATCTTTGTTGATGACCTCCTCGCTGTCCCTCCTAAAAGGGAAGTTGATTTTGGTATCGATCTTTTCCCCGATACCCAACCTATCTCTATTCTTCCTTATCGAATGGCCCCGGCAGAATTAAAGGAGTTGAAGGAACAAATAAAGGACTTGTTAGAAAAATGGATTCATAAGGCTAAGCATTTCAGCATGGGTTTCCCCTATACTGTTTGTAAGAAAGAAGGATGGGTTGCTTTGAATGTGCATAGACTACTGGCAATTGAACAAGGTGACCATTAAGAATAAATGTCAAATCCCTAGGATCGATGATTTATTTGACCAATTTCAAGGGGAAAGACATTTCTCAAAGATTGATCTTCGATCCAGCTATTATCGAATGAGGGTAACAGAGTGTGACATTCCCAAGATGACATTTTAGACAAGGTATGGTCACTTTGATTTTATGGTGATGTCCTTTGGGTTGATGAATACACTAGTGGTGTTTATAGATCTAATAAATAGGGTATTCAAACCCTACCTTAATACTTTTGTGGTTATCTTCATTGACGACATCTTGATTTACTCTTGGGTTAAGGAAGAACATAAGTGTCACTTCAGAGTTGTGCTTCAAACCTTAAGGAACAAACAATTGTTTGCAAAATTTAGAAAATATGAATATTGGTTGAAAGAGGTGGCATTTATTGGTCACATAGTATCCGATAATAGGATCAAATTTGATGCTAAGAAAATGGATGCGGTGAGGAATTAGCCTAGACCATTATCTCCTTCACACATTAAGAGTTTTTTGGGTCTAGCCAGGTATTATAGAAGGTTTTTTGAAAGTTTATATTTCATCTCATCTCCTATGACAAAACTAACTCAAAATAAGGCAAAGTTCCTATGGACGAATGAGTGTAAAAAGAGTTTCCAAACTTTGAAAGATCAACTTACATCCGCTTCTATTTAGACTCTACTGGATTAGAAGGGTTTGTGGTGTATTGTGATGCTTCAAGGTTTTGTTTGGGTTTTATCTTGATGCAAAATGGCAAGGTTATAGCTTATGCTTCTAGGCAATTGAAAGTTCATGAACTTAACTACCCTACCCATGATCTCGAGTTTGCGGCTGTTGTATTTTCTTTAAAGATTAGGCGTCATTACCTCTATATGGTACATGTGGATGTGTTCATGGATCACAAGAGTCTCCAATATGTGTTCACTCAAAAGGACCTCAATCTCAGAAAAATGAGATGGCTTAAACTCCCAATGACTATGAAATAAGTGTGAGTTATGATCCGAGTAAAGCCAATGTGGTTGCTGATATACTTAGTAAAGTGTCTATGGGGAATGTGGCTCATATTGATGAAGGGAAGAGAGAGTTGGTAAAGGATGTTCACCAGTTGGGTAGATTAAGGGTTAAGTTGGGTGGTTCGAATGATGGTGGTACGTTTGTTCATAACGGTCCGAATAATATTTGATGGGGGATGATAAGTCAATAAAAGACCTTGACCCAATAATTATGGAGTTAAAGAGGTTAGTAAAACAAAACAAAGTTGTTGTAAGACCTTGAAAGTCAAAAAGTTAGAACAAAGAAGAAAATTCTCAAAATTCAAAATGACCCATATTTATGAGTCACTCTAAGACTCGTAGAGATATCTATGACTCGCAAGAGTGCGTCGTAGAGTGAATCCCAAGGGTCCATTTAGGACTAACCTCAGGTGATACCCTATGACTCAATATGATAAGTCGTAGAACTGTCTACGATTTATCAAAGAGAGTCATTTCAAAAGTTTAGAGACTCCACAATTTGAAGGTTTTAAGACCTATAAGATGAGTCATGTTTATGACTCGTAGTCCTTTGGATGAGTCGCAGACACAACTCATAGATGAAGGTTCATAGAACTTCAAGTCCTATCACAATCCAAGCCTAGAGCCTAGACGTGACATGGCGAATGAGAAATCAGAAATTACCTCAAATAAGTCTCTTAACATTTTTACAGTCTTTCATAGGTAATGATGATAAATAAATAAGCGGAAATCATAATGGTAAATCTTCAACTTACATATGTCCAACAATACCTCTAACTTTTAGATTTAATGGAGCTAAGACAAGTCTTTAGATCACCCTCAATCATAATAGAAAGAAATATCATAATAAGTGTCTAAAGATCTCAACATATAATAAGCTAGAAAGATAAAGGAGTATTGTTCCCAAAACATGGAAACTCACCAAAAGTAGCCTTCAAACGAAACCTCAACTAGCCACGTGGAGGAGAATGGGGAGGAGCACCCGTCCCTACATGGTGATATCATGTAGGCAAAAGAGTATGCATTAGTACTTTGAATGTACTAAGTATGTAGGCATGCTTTTCAAAGTAAAATATTTAGGATGTTTATAAGGTAAAGTACATAAATGAGTGCATGCATGAGTAATCAAGTAGATATCATTTAAATCATATATATATTGATATATACATGTATGAGTAATTATGTAAATAGCATTTGAAATGTTCATTTGTGGGAAGTTGACTATAACCGACATTAAGACCGTGTGAGCTATTACATGGAATACAACATAACCCCCTACGTTGGCCGGGGAATCTACTTGCCTAGGATAGAACTCTGTCAACTTTACATTCATTCTTTAACTTTAAATTTAAGGGCTTTCATGGATCCATTAGCCTAAGCCTACAAGGGATCCTATGTTGGCACATAGTTAAATAAGACAAGGGGTTGCTACTAGGATTCCCTTACCGAATCCCACCTCAATTCCTTATTCGGTGTTAATCAATCCCATGGAATAGTTTAATACTTCAAAATAGTCATAGCATATATCTTGGGAATTCAAAACATCATATTCGGTGGAATAACTCATTAAAACCTTTGGTGATTCAATATATAAGAATTTTCCTTATTGCATAAAAAATTCATCATTCATAGTATTTCATCATTCTTTTATTTCATAAGTTCATTTGGAGTCAAAGCTTTCTAGTCAAACTTCATTGAGAACAAAGTAAAACTAGGTGAGTTCAAATCACTTCAATTCTCAAACATGTATGTAAATGAAATTATGTAGCAAAACTTTGAAATTTATCAAAAAATATAAATAAATAAAATCATGCTTTAAACAACACACCATGAATTTCAAGAACCTTTAAGGAGATAAATAGATAAATTACTTGCAAACCATCAATTCATACATATGAAATCATTTGGCATCAAAATTGACCAATAATTATTAGTTTAACCATAATTTATGATATTAAGTAGAAATAAGAATTACCCATAAGAAAGTATTACTTGAAATCAAGAGATTTAATTGAAAGAGTTTTGGACTACATGGGTGGAAGAAACTCATGGATAAACACCCACATATCTTAGAGTAAAGCTTGAAAAGAATTGGGTAAATAAACATAATTTTTCATATAATCAAAATAATTTAGGCATGAGAGTGGAAGGAATGCTCTCATTGAAGCCTTACATACGCTAATATAAGATAGGTAATTAAACTTCAAATACTTAATAATCTATGCATTTAGAATCATGATATAAAAACCCATAAAGTTTCATACTTGAAATAAATAGAAGACTTTGATAATTCATTTGGGCTTCATGGATGAAAGGATCCATGAATTAATACCCACATACCTTAAAGTAAATCTTAAAGAAAATAAATATAATTTATCATATAATCAAAATACTTTAGGCATGAGATTGGAAGAAATACTCTCACTGAAGCCTTACATACCTGGAATCCGAAGCATTACTCAAAATCGAAGGACTTAATGAACACTCTTGAATCCTAGCCTTTTCTCCTTGCCACAATATTTTGTGTACTACCCGGAGAATATGAATCACCGAAATAGTATTTCTATACTACTAAGAACTAAAACTATATTTTGAGAATGAGTAAAGAAGTGTATAGAGATAATAGTTCCTTGAGAAAGCTTGATGAACAAAATGATGAAATAAGGTGGGTATTTATAGGTGTGAAGGAGGGACCTAACAATAATTAAAATAATTATAAAAAATCTAAAAAATTAATGGAAGATTGTGATATCATGGGTGATGTCAAATGGAGGAATATTGATGTCATGGGTGATGTCAAATAGATCTAGATCTTTCCATGGTTGGTGAGATGAACTTTGTTTTAATGGAATACCCTTTTTCGGAGCTGCATTTAAAAAAGATAACTTCCTCACTAGGATTTGGTGTATCATATAAATTGTTTCTCTAGAAGTCTATTTTCATGTCGTTTAAGAATAAATCGATTTGAAGTATCCTACAGTGAGATATGAGTTTTCTTCTACAAATACTTCATTTCATCACAATACCATGTCTTTCAATAATTACTTTATTTGACCTACCTAACCTCCGAAAAATAAAATATAGTATTCACAAAAATTGGAGGTAATGATGTTTGAATTATTCAAAAATTTGAATCACCTAATTTGGACCATCCTATTAAAAGTTATGTCCAAAGTACATAAGCAGTATCATTTTCATTGAGAATTGTAACACCATATATAATGTTTTTAGGGGGTGTTACAAGTCCGCAAGATGAATGCTTGTTATGACTCATAGTTGTGAAACCAATTTAGAAATGATTCATTTACAAACTTCAGAGGCTTGATTTTTCAAATTTTCCCGAGCCTGCAGGACGAGTCATCTTGACAACTCGTCATCATTTCTACGACTCGTAGAGTCATCTTGTAAGGTCAAAATCTTTGTTTTAATGAATAGTAATTATGTTATTTCCCAAGCAGTTCAATGAACCTAGACACAATTATGTCTAAGTTCAAGTCTATATCTACCCAATTTTTTAAAATTCCCTCATTCTAAATCATTCTCCCAAATTCTCTAAGGCAAGAACTAACTCAAGGGTTCCGCTCAAAGTTATAAGCTAGTGTTTCATATTTTATTCAAGTTTTCTCTTCAATTTTGAGTAATCTCAATCAAGGTATGTGGAAATTGGTCCATGGGTTCATTTCACAAATGGAGTCCCAAGTTTTTTCTTCAAATTTTGAATTGATTATGAACCCTAGTTTTGATAAATTGTATTGGGCTAATTTGATTTTATTTTAAATTATTATCATTGATTATTCTCAGCATGTATTTACATGAATTGCATGATTTTAAGATGAATTAACAATACTCATGCATAAAGCTATCTAAATTATGATTTTGAGGATTCATAAATGATATTCATGAGTTGATTATAAGTTCAATAATTTTCAATGAAAGTTTTATGATTTAAAAGTTGAGATTTATGTTTTATGATGAAAGTTATAATGATGATCAATTATTATCAAATCAAGCTATTATTGTACGATAAGTTCAATTAACATATAAGCATATTTAAAGATGGTGATAAGGACAATTATCACTGAAGTTATGGATTCCTATAAATCACTAAAGTTAATGCGCTATTCCTAATATATTTTATAAAGATGGATTGATAGATAGTTACTATCTTTCCCTATTATATTTTGATTATGTTTTTATGAGTTTTCGTTGGGATATTAACTAAGCATTGAGAGGGCTTCTAGGTGGGGTTCGGTCCAGTGACGCAGTTAGTTACCCAAGGGAATCCTCGTAGCATCCTAAACTCCCAAACTACGTTGCCCCTGTAGGCTGGCTTTATGTCCTAGCTAGTGGATCCACTTATAACACACTTGAGTTAAGTTGAATACCATGATGGAGTATACCCTAGCAAGGTAGCCTCCCCAATCTCGATGAGGGTTACATCGGATTTCATGTAGTCGCTCGCATGGTCTTATATGTCAGTTAAAAGTATCCTACACAAGTTAAATCTCAAGTTATGAGTTTTATGATATGCATTCACCATGAGTTTCATGTGTTATTAAATATTTTAAGTCTTACTCATGTTTATTATGATTGGTCATGCATCTTATGGCATATTGTTCAAGTTCCTTTATTTTTTCATGCATATCTCACATACTTAGTACCTTTGTACTAACGCATATTTTGCCTACATTGTCTCATAATGTAGGGGAGGACGTCGATCATTCGATTTGTGGCTAGAGTGCTTAGTTTCTCCAAGAAGTTGGTGAGTCCTCATGTCATCGAGGACATGAATTTCTTTTCACATTATTTCATTGACTTTTAGTCCCTATTGTTAATGAGTTTTCGGATGTGTTTTCCAATGATCTATCCGGTGACCCTCCTAAAAGGGAGATTAATTTTTATATGGACCTTCTTTTGGGTATATTTCTACTCCTTTTTACCGAATGGATCCAGTGGAGTTAAAGGATCAATTGAAAGACTTTTTAGACAAAGATTTTGTTAGATCAAGTATATCCCCTTGGGATGCTCCCATTTTGTTTGTGAGAAAGAAGGATGATTCACTACATATGTGCATTGACTACCGACAATTGAACAAAGTAACCATCAAGAATAACTACCCAATTTTGAAGATAGATGATTTATTTGAAACATTATAGGGGAAAGTTGCTTCTCTAAGATTGATCCCCATTCTAATTATCACCAATTGAGGGTGAGGGAGTGCTATTTTCCCAAGAAGGCATTTCAAACAAGGTTTGGCCATTATGAGTTATTATTTATGTTGTTTGGTTTGACCAATGCCCTTGAGACATTCATGGAATTGATGAATAGGGTGTTCAAATAATATTTGGACATGTTTGTGATGGTGTTCATTGATGAAATTTTGGTTTACTCTCAGAATAAGGAGGAGCATGTTAATCACTTGAGGATTGTATTGCAAACACTAAGAGACAAGCAATTATTTGCCAAGTTCAACAAATGTGAGTTTTGGTTAAGGGAGGTGGCTTTTCTTGGTCACATTGTGTCTAGTAAAGGGAATATGGTTGATCGTAAAAAAACCGAGGCGGTTAAGAATTGGCCTAGACTATTGTTATTTTTGGATATTAGAAGTTTCTTGGACCTAGCAGGATATTATAAGAGAATTGTATAAGGGTTGTCATCGATCTCGTCACCTTTGATTAAGTTGAATCAAAAGAAGGTAAAGTTTCAATGGTCAGAAACTTATGAGAAGAGTTTCCAAGAGTTGAAAGATCGTCTCACTACCGCTCCTATTTTGACTCTACTAGAAGGGTCCAATAGTTTTGTTATATATTGTGATATTTCAAGGGATGGTCTTGGTTGCATTTAGATGCAACATGGTAAGGTGATAACCTATGCTTCTAGGCAACTTAAGGTGCATGAACGGAATTATCAAATCTATGATCTTGAATTAGCAGGCGGTTGTGTTTGCTTTGAAGATTTGGAGACGCTATCTTTATAGTGTCCATATGGATGTGTTCAATGACCATAAGAGTTTATAATATGTGTTTAAGGAAAAAGATTTGAACTTTACGCAAAGAGATGGCTTGAATTATTAAAGGACTATGACATAAGTATGTTGTACTATCCGGGCAAAGCTAATATAGTTGACGATGCACTAAGTAGATTGTCCATGAGTAGTGTTGCACATGTTGAAGAAGGTAATCAAGAAATAATAAAAGATGTTCACAGATTGGCACTTTTAGTACGTTTGGTTGACTCTAATGACGGAGGAGTTCTTGTAAACAATGGTTCAAAATCATCTCTTGTAGTGTATGTCAAGACTAAACAAGATCACGATCTAGTATTGGTTGAGTTGAAGAAGCCGGTTGTCGAAAAATCCATTGAGGCTTTCTCCCAAGGGGGAGATGGTGTGCTTCATTATCAAGGCCGGTTGTGTGTATCTAATGTTGATTAGTTAAGAGAGTTGATATTGAATGAGGCCCATAGTTCTCAATATTTGATTCACCCCAGTTCCACCAACATGTATCGTGATTTGAGGGAAGTGTATTGGTGGGATGGTATGAAGAAGGACATAGTGGAGTTTGTATCTAAGTGTCCAAATTACCAACAAGTTAAAGTTGAGCATCAAGGACCGGAAAGCTTAGCCCAAATATTGAAATTCCTACTTGGAAGTGGAAAGATGTGAATATGTACTTTGTAATGGGTTTGCCTCGTACTAAGAAGCAATATGATTCCTTTTGGGTTGTTTTAGATGAAATGACAAAGTCGGCTCATTTTCTACCAGTTAAGACATCTTTGGTGCCAAAGACTATGCTAAGTTGTATATTCATGAGTTGGTAAGACTCCATGGTCTTCCCTTGTCCATTATATTAGATCGAGGTACTCAATTCACTTCACACTTTTAGAAGTCATTCCAAAAGAGTTTTGGTACAAAGGTTAAGCTAAGTATCACTTTCCATCCTCAAACCGACGGTCAAGCCAAAAGAATGATCCAAACTTTAAAAGATATGTTAAGGGTATGTATTAGTGATTTTAAACGGAGTTGGGATGATTATTTTCCATTAATTGAATTTGCCTACAATAATAGTTATCACTCCAGCATTCAAATAACTCATTTTGAAACATTATATGGGAGAAGATGTATGTTTCTAGTAGGATGGTTGGAAGTAGGTGGATGGCCTTGATTGGTCCAGATTTGGTGATATATGCTATGGAGAAGGTAAGACTCATAAAGGAGAGGTTGAAGACGGCTAAAAGTCATCAAAAGTCCTATTTGAATGTTAGAAAAAAAGAGATTGAATTTGAAGTAGATGATTAGGTCTATTTGAAGGTTTCACCAATGAAGGGTGTAATGCATCTTGGTAAGAAAGGGAAATTGAGTCCTAGATATGTTGTACCTTATAAGATATTGAGACGTACTGGCAAGGTTACTTATGTGTTAGATTTATCACTTGAGTTAGCTATGGTTCACCTGGTGTTTCATGTGTCTATGTTAAGGTAATTCATGGGTGATCCGAATTCCATTGTACAATTAAAAAATATAAAATGTTGAGGATAATTTTTCTTATAATGAGGTTCCGCTGGAAATTCTAGATCGGCAAGTGAAAAATCTAAGAAATAAAGAAGTTTTATTCGTCAAAGTGTTGTGGGGGAATCAACAAGTAGAAAGTGCAACTTGGGAGGCAGAGGTGTATATTATGAAATGATACCCGTACCTCTTTCTCTCTACTCAAGCCTAAAGTAGTAAGTTGTTCTTATTCAAGGTTAAATTGAACTCCTCCTCCCATGTCATTCATATGCATGCATGTTCATGAAAGTTGATTTTAAAGTCATGATTTACGTTAAAGTTTGAAGTTTTTATGTTCCATACATTACGAGGTGTCATTATTATCATGTTGGGTTGTTAGTCCTCTTCTGCATCTTTTCTATGATAAGATAATTTCATTCGAGGACAAATGTTCCCAAGGGGGAGATATTGTATAACCCCAAAAGTCAAAAAGTTGGAACCAAGGAGAAAATTCTCAAAATTTCAAACTGACCCATGTTTACGAGTCACTCTATGACTCATAGAGATTTCTACGACTTGTAAGAGTGCGGAGTTTCTTCTATATTTATATCTTTTATCATCTATTTACAGAGTCGTAGAGTGAATCCCAAGGGTCTATTCAAGAATAATATCAGGTGACAGTTACGACTCAACAAATTGAGTCGTAGGAGTGTCTACAGTTCGTCAAAGAAAGTCATTTCAAAAGTTTAGAGACTCCAGTTTGCAGGTTTTAAGACCTGCAAGACAAGTCCTACTTACAACTCATAGTCCTTTGGACGAGTCGTATACATGACTCGTAGATAAAGGTTTAGAGACCTTCAAGTCTACAGGTTTCAAAATCTGTAGGACAAATGCTTTCTATGACTCGTAGCCTTGAAAATGAGTCATAGAAACGACTTATTTGCAAACTTTAGAGGCCTGATTTTTTAGAGTTTTTCTAAGCCTACAGGACGAGTCATCTTGATGACTTGTCATCATTTTTACGACTCATAGAGTCTCTTGTAAGGTCATAATCTCTATTTTAATGAAGCGTAATTATGTCATTTCCCAAGTTCGGTTCAATGAACCTAGACACAATTATGGCTAAGTTCAAGCCTATATCTACCCAAGTCTTTAAAGTTTCCCTCATTCTAAATCACTCTCCCAAATTCTCTAAGGCAAGAACTAAATTTCTCTCAAGGGTTCCTCTTAAAGTTACAAGCTACGGTTTCAGATTATCTTCAAGTTTCTCTTCAATTTTAAGTAATCTCAATCAAGGTATGTGGGGACTGAATCGTGGGTTCCTTTCACCCATGGATTCCCAAGTTTCTCCAGGTTTTGCTTCAAATTTCTAATTGATTTTTTTTTAAGGGAACAGACCCTACACGAGGCTCCTACCTCTCGTGCACAGTCAGAGTTTGAGCAGCACCCCCAAGCCTTAACATAAATAAACAAAATAAAAATACAAGGAGGGGGAAATAAACCTTACCTCCGATCCTATGTTGGTTCATAAGTCGGCTAACCTATTAAGGTCAGCTAACTCATCCCCGATACAAAAAAGAGGCTAACTATAACTAGAAAGCAGTAAACCTATGAGAGGACTCCTCCCAGTACAAATCGACTAGGAAAGCATAAATGAGGGAGACTCTCCCCTTCCATGAGAAAAAAGAGAGTAACCTACACTATTCCTATTCAACTATGCTACGTATCAGACATAGCTAAATTGAAGAAGAAAGAGTATATGAAACTTCTATCTCGCATGGGATGGGAAAATTCTTTTCATCTTTGCCCTTTTTAGTCTTGTCATACCAAGTAAGTCCAAGGAAATATGAAACAACATCAATATAAGGATGAGTAGTTAAGGAGGATGAAAGGATAGGAAGTAAATGGAGCTATAGCAGCCAGTAGCCTTGGGGTTGTTGTTGAGGATCATGAAAGATAGAGAAGTTTTGTAGTGCAACTTGTATGTGATGCCTCCCTGACTTGAGCAGCTGATTCGATATGCACCATTGTGTGCCTTGAATTTTGCATAGTTCCAGTGCTATCGAAGCTGATCAGGGGTATACACAAAAACCATCAAAGAAAAACGAACAGCCAACCAGACAGAAAAACCAGGATGGGCCTTGTGTAGCAGTCTTGGAGTTTCTATTTGATTTGGTGGTTGTATCTTTGATGTCCTCCATGTAGTTGTTGTTAATGCATGTTGATGTAGAACTCCATCAACCAGCAACAATACAACAAACAAACAAAAGCAAGAAAGAACTTGCACAAGCTAGCAAAAAGAAAAGGACATCTAATAGTGTTTTGGAGCCTGTTTGCTTTTTCAAGGTCGCTCCCCTAATGTCTCCAATTATCCGATTGAGCTGAAACTCCTTGATACTTGCACAAACATGCTTTTATTTTGTCCTTCAATATTTTGAGGCATTTTGCACAGGTTAGAACTTCTAAATAGCAAAATGCTCCCTCTTTAGGCTTAAGACAGCTGACTTTTTCAAGGTCGCTCGCCTAACGTCTCCAATTATCCGTTTGAGATGAGACTTCTTGGGTCTTTCTCCTATAGTATTTTCTGTAGTCCTGCAAATTTTGGAGACCTTGGTGCAGGTCCACATGGTCCAAATCACCCTGCACATCATACCCTGCTGCATTTTGGTCATAGTCTGCTGCAGGTCCTTGGGTATCTCCATGTTGCTTCCATAGTAGAGGGGGTTAAGATGCTTGTTGTTGCAAGCTACTCCTAAGAGGAGACCCTTCCTTATGATCAGGATCAGCTTTTCAGAGTACCTGCACAAGATAGACAAACAAAACGAGAAATCCCATTGCTGATTCCTATGTTGCATCTCTACAGCATTCTT
Organism: Solanum dulcamara; assembly: GCF_947179165.1. Lineage (NCBI taxonomy): Eukaryota > Viridiplantae > Streptophyta > Magnoliopsida > Solanales > Solanaceae > Solanum > Solanum dulcamara. The sequence goes on from NC_077240.1 coordinate 52,085,481, forward strand.
ATGTTGTTGTTGCTGCATCTCTGTAATGTAGTTGCTGCTGCTGTAGCATCTACATGTGATGTTGTTGAGATGCTGGTGCAAGAACTTCAAACTCAGCTGCTGCAACTCCAACTCTAGGCTCAAAGCAGCATTAAACCTACACAATGAGACACACAACAGAAAACAATAATAGAACCAGAGTTTCCTTTTTGATTGCTGTTGAATGGAGTTCCATGTGGTGGATGTTGTGTTGCTGGTTTGGAAAGTTGTTGCTGTGGATTATTGTATGTTGTTATATTGTTGGTTGACATTTTCCATGTTTGCAACTACCTGCATAACCAAAAGGACAATAGAAGAGAAGATAGTTACTCTATCCCTTATCTCTAGTGGTATGGTAATTATTCTAGGAAAGCAGTAAACTAGGGAGACTCTCCCTTTTACAATGGTCCTGGATATCATTATATATATCAGCTAGTATTAAAAAAGTGTGAATAAATATACTTGAATGGAAACTAACAATAGAGCATGATTAGTGATATCCTTCAAGGTGGTTGGTGGATCTTCTTCATCTTTATTCTCCTAAAGCTAGCCATGCCAGCTTTGTCCATTTTGTAATATCCCTTGGTCTCTCTTGGAAGTTGTTGAAAATAGTAGAGTGTTGTGTATGGTCCTTCATGTGGCTTTCCTTTGAGAGTGTATCTGCAGGGAAATTAGCTTCCCTAAAGATATGTCTGCAGTGGAAGCTTTCCATCTTGCTAATCAATAACTGCAGCTCAGTGAGATAGCTGTGAATATTCTATGGTGGTTTCATCTCTTGTTTGAGCCACTTGATCAGTAGCTCAGAGTCTACTTCCAGGGCTACCCTACTGTGGCCATGTTGTAGACACCATTAAATACCAATAAGAGTTGCTTGTACTTCAACTTGGTTATTAGAACCAAAGCCTAGTGGAGATGCAAAGGCATATATCAACACTCCATTATGGTCCCTAAGAATGCCCCCTGCCCCTATCTTTCCTGGATTGTTAAGGGCAATCCCATCTGTGTTGAGCTTGATCATTGTAGGCTGTGGTTTAGTCCAATATACTTTGGTTATTCTCAACTCATGTTGGCTTTTTTCAACCATGGTAACCAAATCTGCCCACTTACTTGGCAAATCAATATATGGATACACAGTAGAGATAAGCATATATAGATCTTTGGATATTGAGAATATTACTCTAGTAGCATTAGACTTCTTGCCTCCATACTTGCATGCACATCTATTCTTCCATAGATTCCAGCACACAAAAATGGGGATGGCTTGTATTACTAACTTATGAAGCTCATTGTTAGTTTTGATTAGCCACCACCTCATCAATAGGTTTTTTAGAGTGTTGCTGTGTTGTAGACCCCAGTACCCTGAGAAGTGCTTCCAAATATGTTGTGCAAAGTAGCCTGAAACAAGGATATGGTCTACATCATCAAGACCTGATCTATAGCAGCAAGAGCATGCAGCAGGCTCCTGTCCAAAGGCCACAATTTTGTCATTTGTGGGTAGGTTAAGTCTGAAAGCTCTCCACAAAAGAAAAGAGACCTTGAAAGGAGTGCTATTGTGCCATATGTTGCTGTTAGTGAGAGATCTTGTCTTTTTCTTTCTTACTAACTCCCAAGCTGATGCACAAGTGAAGTTGCCATTTCTAATTGATTATGAATTCTAGTTTTGATGAATTGCATTGGGCTGATTTGATTTTTTTAAAATGTTATCATTGATTATTCTAAGCAAGTATTTACATGAATTTCATTATTTTAAGATGAATTATAAATGCCCATGCATAAAGCTATCTCAATTATAATTTTGAGGATTCAAAGACAATTTTCTTGAGTTGATTATTAGTTCAATGATTTTTAATAAAAGTTCTATGATTTAAAAGTTGAGATTTATATTTTATGATAAAATTTATGATGATGACCAATTATGATCAAAGCAAGCTATTATGGTGTAATAAGTACAATTCTCACACAATCATGTTTAAATATGGTGATAAGGAAGATTCTCACCGAAATTATTAATTCTTATAAATCACTAAAGTTAATGAGCTACTCCTAATCTATTTTATAAATATGGATTGATTGGTAGTTACTATCTTTTCGTATTATGTTATGATCATGTTTTTATGATTTTTCGTTGGAATATTAACTAAGCACCGAGAGGGCTTCTCGGTAGGATTCGGTCAGGTAATGGATTTAGTTACCCAAGGGAATCCTTGTAGCAATCTAAAGTCCCAAACTACATTGCCCGTATAGGTTATATTCATAGACAAGCTAGTGGATCCAAATATAGCACAATTGAGTTGAGATGAGTACCATCACAAAGTATACCCTGGCAAGATAGCCCCCCCTTCTCGATGAAGGTTACATCAGATTCCATGTAGTAGCTCGCATGGTCTTATATGTCAGTTAAAGGTCTTATCCCATGCAAGTTAAATGTCTAGTTATAAGTTTTATGATATGCATTGACCATGAGTTTTCATATGTTCTTAAATGTTTTAAGCCTTACTCATGTTCATCGTGATTGGTCATGCATCTTGTGGCATTTTGTTATCGTTCCTTTACTTGTTCATGCATATCTCACATACTTAGTACCTTTTATGTACTGACGCATATTTTGCCAATATTTTCTCATAATGTAGGGGAGGACATCGATCATCCGATTCGTTGGTGAGTCTTTATATCATCGAGGACATGACTTTATTTCCACATTGTTTCATTGACTTACTTCTATGATTTCAGGTGATCTAGGTGCTTGTTCTAAGCCCCCATAAAAGACTAGACTAGAGGCATGTTTAGACGCTATGTGATGTAGTCCGATTGGACATCTATTAAGTTTTCTATCCCTTAGACCCACTCCCTTAATTTCTTATTTCTGCTTATTTTACTATGTTGCTTTACTTTATGTATGTGATATATGCTAAGATGGCTTGGTCTGGGTCCCTCGAATCCCAATCGCCATGTTATGGCTTGGCCTAAGTTTGGGTCATGAAGGTAGAAGTCTTTTCACAAGGGGGAGATAGGGTACTGCGTTATCAAGATCGGTTATGTGTTTTGGATGTGGATGGCCTAAGGGGTTTGATATTGAACGAGGCTCATAATTCTTCATATTCTATTCACCCGAGGTCAACTAAAATGTATCGATAGTCAAAGAAGCTTTAATGGTGGTATGGCATGAAGAAGGAAATAAAAAGGTTTGTGGACGAATGCCCAAATAGCCAAAAAGTTAAGGCCGAACATCAAAGGTCGGGTGGCCTTGCACAAGACATTGAAATCCCCACTTGGAAGTGGGAAGATGTGAACATGAATTTTGTAGTGGGTTTGCCTCATACCTAGAAACATCATGATTTGATTTGGGTAATTATTGATAGGATGACAAAGTTGGATTAATTTCTACCGGACAAGACATCTTATTGTGCCGAGTATTATGCTAAGTTGTATATTAGGAAATTGGTAATGTTACATGGTGTGCCTTTGTCAATTATTTCAGATCGTGGTGCCCAATTCACTCCTTATTTTTGGAAATTATTTCAAAGGTGACTTGGTACTAAGGTGAAGCTAAGCATCGCATTACATCCTCAAATAGATAGGAAAGTTGAACGGACAATTCAAACACTAAAGGATATGCTAAGGCTTGTGTGTTAGAGTTTAAAGGAAGTTGCGATGACCATCTAGCGCTTATTGAGATAGCACTGTTTGAAGCTTTGTATGGGAGATGATATAGGTATCTAATTGGTTGGTTCGAATTAGGTGAGATAACCTTGTTAGGTATTTATTTGGTGCTTGATGCTTTGGAGAAGGTGAGAGTAAATAGATAATCATTGAAGATGGGTCAAACTTGCCAAAATCGATACTAGGAGAAGGGATCTTGAGAATACTATGGATGATTGGGTGTACTTAAAGGTTTCTCCCATGAATGGTGTAGCTTGGTTTGGTAATAAGGGTAAATTGATTCCTAGGTAGGTAGGGCCTTATAAAATCTTGAGACGTGTTGGCAAGGTTGAATATGAGTTGGAATTGTCTTTGAAATTGCCATTGTTCATCTGGTGTTCCATGTGTCTATGTTGAGGAAATGTATGGGTGATCCTACTTCCATTGTGACATTGGAAGTAGTAAATGTTGAAGAAAACTTAACCTATGAAGAGGTCCAGGTTGAAATTTTGGATCAACAAGTCAAGAGATTGAGGAACAAGGAAGTTGCTCAAATGTTTAAGACTCCTACGTTTCAGATTTTCCTAAGTCTTCATATGCATGCATGTTCATGAAGTTGAAATTTAAAGTCATGTTCTATGTTAAGTTTAAAGATCATGTCTTCTATGCATTTCAAGTTCATTGTATTTTCATGTTGGGTTTCTAGTCTTCGTGTCCTTTTCTATGCTAATGAATCTCATTCGAGGATGAATGTTCTCAAAGAGGATATATTGTAAGACCTCATAAGTCAAACTATCGAAACAAAGGAAAACCTATGAAAAAGTGATTTGCCCCAAGTCTACGAGCCTACTTACGAGTTGTAGATATGACTCGTAGAGAGGGTGCTGAGGGAAAGGAAATTCATCCAAGTGAGGGGAAAGTTTATGAGTCAAGGTTATGATTCATAGAAGTTTAGACGAGTCATAAAAATGACTCATCAAGAAACATCAGAGGCATGGAATTGAATATTTTCTAAAACATGCAAGACAAATTGAGTCTACAACTTGTCGTCACGTTTACGACTCATAGGAATGAATTGTAGAGAAAGTTCAGAGACTCAGTCCTCAGGGTTCCTCCAATCCTGCAGGATGAGTTCCTTTGATGATTCGTAGAGGTGTCTATGACTCGTAGAGATGAGTCATAGAGAAACTTCTGAGGGCCAGTCCTCAAGGTCTTTTTTAGACCCTGTAGGACAAGTCCTCTCTACGACTCATAGAAAGTCCTACGAGTCGTAAGGACAATCTATAGGGTCTGTCTAGCTCAGATTTTTAAAAAGCATTTAGTCTTTTCCCATGTTTTAACATCAAAGTGTGGTCATTTTGGGGACTGAATTGACCCTATCTAAGGACCCTAAGCTATTCCACACCTCTCATTCTCACACTTATACTCAAACACACAAAGTTTTTTCCAATCAAATTTCTCCCAAGGGTTTCATCTTCCAAGTATAGGGTTCCCTTTCAGGACCTTCAAGCCTCCATTTTCAAAGCTGCATTTAGGGATTTATTCCCCAAGATATGTGGGTCTCATTCATGGGTTCTTCCACCCATGGAGCCCAAGTATTTTCTAAACCTAGCAACTCAATTTCAAATGATGAATTTTATGAATGTTTACATTATGGTTTCAAATGTATAGATTATTGAATACTTGAAGTTTATTTATCAATCTTAGTTTATATTGACTCTAAATTTCATGAAATGATTGATTTATCAAAGGTTCATATATGAAAGCAAGAAAGGTGTTTAAAAGTGTATTGGTGGATTATTTTAAAGGTATCTCAATTGATGCATTCCACTACTCTCATGCTTGCTAGCATTGGTTTAAATGATTAGAAGGTTGATTGAATAGAACCCACCAACTTTCACTATGTTTCAATGAAGTTTGAATTTAAAGCTTTGACTCCAAAATGAATGTTAATGAAATCAAATGTCTATTATCAAAGAGAGTCTTATGAAATGAAAGAATGATGAAATGATTATGGAATGATATATTTTTCATGAACCAATTTCTCAGGTCATTATGGCGCCTACTATGAACCACTAGTATGAAAGCCGACCCATATCCCAGAACTGTGAGTAATGGAATGTCGGGGTGATGTCCAACCATACAACTAAAGAAATAATGAAATAAATAGACATAACTAAATGGCGTTAGCTAAACGAGATATTTAAAAATAAAAGGATCCCTCCTAAAAACTAGAAGTCACATTTACAGAGCAACTACAAAAAACGTACAAGTCCCAAAACTGGACCATAGAAACATGGTTGTCTCAAAAAACAAAAGATAGGCAAAATATATGTACAGAAGGAGACGGGCAAATCTCGAATGCATTGTTCTCACCCTCACCTTCAATCAGGACCATGGTTGGATCGAATCAATGCGGTGGTATTACTCAAGCTTGCATCACGAAAATAGATGCAGAGTATAGTATACAACAACAACAACAACAACCCAGTGAAATCCCTCATCGTGGGGTCTGGGGAGGGTAGAGTGTACGCAGACCTGACTCCTACCAATGTAGGACGGCTGTTTCCGAAAGACCCCCGGCTCAATAAAAGCATAGAAAAAGGTCAGACAATAATATTAGAGTAAATAAGTAGATGACAAATACGGTCCAAACAATAGTATAATCAAAGCACAAAAACAGTAGATATTATTATTGGATAATAACATAAATACCATAAATAACATACATCAGAGTACAAGAAATCACATTGCGTTAATACGTCTACGAATAAGGGAGAATAAAACTATTATGTACTAGCCTTCTACCCTAATGTGTGTCCTCCACACCCTCCTATCTAGGGTCATGTCCTCGGTAAGTCGTAAATGTGCCATGTCCTGTCTGATCACCTCTCCCCAATATTTCTTCGGCCTACCCCTACCTCTCCTGAAACCATCCATGGCCAGCCTCTCACATCTCCGCACTGGTGCATCTGGGACTCTCCTCTTCACATGTCCAAACCATCTCAGTCGTGTTTCCCGCATCTAGATGCAGAGTATAGTATGAGTAAAAAAAATAGGTACCCAATAGGTATCATAGGCCGACTGAGCAAGATAAGTAAAAGTTAACTGAAATGTGAGAAAATAACCACAGCCAAATGCAGGGCAAGAAGTAAATGTAGGTATGTACACGAGCATACGTAACAACAAAGAGAAAGATTCTAGCTAAATCCATCGGGCTCCTACGCTCATGCACAAGTATAAGGTAACAACCTAAATGGACTCCCACAAGCCCAACAGGAGCAAGGGTAGTAAAAGTAAAATGAACGGAGCCAATAGAGTTCCAATAATACCACCAATTTCTCGGACATGAACCAAACCATCCCAAAAGCTTGAAACTTTAACCAAAAACTGAGAGTAGATAACGACTTGAACCAAAGATTCATCAGAGAGTTAGGAACCCTCATCGAGATTTGAAAGCAACCACACACATGAATCGGATGACAGATAATCGTGGATTTAAACCATGTGTAAGCTAGACTACGAAATTGAATCGGGTAACTGTACTTAAGGAGTCAAACATGAGTAAGCTAGACCTAGGACTTGAATTAGTTAACTGTAGCTAAGGAGTCAAATACGAGTAAGCTAGACCACAGACTTGAATAAGGTAACTATAGCTAAGGAGTCGAACCAAAGTGAGTAAAGAGTGATGGACTTAAACCAAGGTTGTACATAAAGTCAGTAGGCTCGAATCATGGCTAAGTGAAGAGCGACAGGCGTGAACCGAGGCAATAACACCAAGGCAGGGGCTTGAACCCTGCCCAGGGGAGTGAATTGTGGACTTTAACCATAAACAAAGGCTAGTCGGTCAGAATTAAGATCAACTACCAACCGAGCGTCATGGGAATTACCCCAATTCGAGTGTCATCAATACATCGCTCTAGCCCAAACCATATTCAACCAGAACCATTAAGAAAACTTCTAGAATCCAAAACCAAGCAAAACAGGACCGATAGGAGAATAGGTCATTATGGAGGTAAGGTCCCAAAGCTGTGTTACTTCCTAGTTAAAGCTCAGACTATCATTCGAGTTTGCTATATCAGTCTAAAGGGAACTAAGCAGTTCAAAATGATGTTGGAGAAATTCTAAGGCCCAACAACACCAAATTTGCACAAGTCTAAGGCAACACTAGTCTAAGCCTAGACTAAAGTCAAACATACATCCAAATTTATAACCACAGGCACAACACACACCACAAGTTATGGATGATCAACAATAACTGGAGACATGCTTTAATAGTCCGACAATACCCCAGAAATAACACCTAGGCATAAAATCTAGGAATTTAGAATGCTTGACATCCAAACCCCTCCAAACTAATATAATTCAATATACAATTGCCTAAACATGCTCAGTTTAACAAGGGGAAAACCATAGCTCACCTATAGGCTGACCGCACATGCTCCAACTCACAAAACCAGAGCTTTTTCCATTTGAATGGCTCCAAATGCTGCCACACTATCAAAAATAGAATCACAACATTAATACGGTCATTATGACACTAAAATTATTGAATTATGAGATGGGCCAATTTCAAAGTCAAAATAGGGAATTGTGGGACACGCTCCATAACTCACAAAATTGACTCTGAGAATAGGCTCCAATTATTACCCCTAGCACATATTCCAAAAAGGAACACAATTCATACACTAAAATAGACTCAAACCAAATATGCATCAACATTGTCATTTAGCTTCAACAACACTAAACTCGCAGGGAGAAAAGGGAAATTTACCTCAAGGGAAGCTTCAAATCATAGGTTTGATCACACGACTAGAATCCCTTCGAAAATCCATGCAGAATAGCATTTGAATCACCCAAGAATTAAATGAGAAATATTAATTCAAAGTTAGTGATCAAAACTGGAAATATGGACTTAAACGGGCCTCAGGTGTCGCAAAAGCGAATACCTACTGGTCGCTTAAGCGATCGCCTCAAAGAGTCGGGCATCACTTTAGCGATACCAGGTTGCTTAAGCGACCAGTCACTTCAACGATAAGTCTATCGCTTAAGCGACATCCGCCTAAGAGGGTTGGTCACTTTAGTGACCTCCTAGATACTTTAGAGACTAAGATTCGCTTTAGCGACAGCACTAGACCCAGCTGGTGCATAAATAAACTTAACATGCCAATTTTTCTAACGGGGAGTTTAGAATTCATTCGAAACCCCATGCACACAAACGAGATATGCTACCCCATAAAATTTGATGTTATGAACTAAGTGGCACATTTAAACTTACCATAGAGGTCATTTTAATGAAAAGTGGGTCCCACACCCCTAAGTGTTATTTTAAGCTTAATTCCACAATAAGCCTTGAGATTACACCAGAAGCCTCAGAAAGTAAACGAAAGGTCATTCTAGACCAAAATTGACATTCCAAAGCTAACAGCACTGTCAGAATTCTAATCCAAGCGTGTTTTCCAAAAAAATTGACCAAAGTCAACCTTTGGCTAAATTTTAAAGACAAAAGTGCAAAATGGCCCCAAACTCGTACCGATTGCCTCGATACTTACGTCGACCATGCTATTAGACTAATTTGGCCATTCCGAAGTGGATAGTTTTATTAGAATTTTGTTCTGAGTTTGTTTTCCTTAAGTTATGACCGAAGTTAACTTTTCAAGTTATGAAAGCTCCAAAACAGTGTAATGGGCCAAAATTACAAATGAAAGACCAGGCGACCCAACAATCAATTCCAGTAAGTCATAAATGACTTAGGGTTATTACAGGATCGCTCTAAATGATGGAATGAATGATTTAATTCCAAAATGACCTAGAGGGTCCTTACAACATCCACTACTAAAAGAACATTTGTCCACAAAAGTAAGAGTCAAAAAGTACCTGAAAGCTCAAATAAGTCAGAGAATTATGCCTGCATCTCATGGTCGGTCTCCCAGGTAGCCTCTATGACTGGATAATGCCTCCAACAGAACTTAACCACATGAATGACTTTGGATCGCAACTGCCTGACATTTATGGCTAAAATAACAACTGGTTCCTTAATATAGCTCAAGCGATCGAAGTCAACCGCATCATACTGAAGCACATGAGACTCGTATGGAATGTGCCGGTGTAGCATTAAAACATGAAAGACCGGATGAATAGCTGAAAAAGGTTAGAGGAAAAGATAGCTTATATGCCACCTCGCCAACTGTCCTTAATATCTCAAAAGGGCCAATATATCTTGGGCTAAGCTTTCCCGACTTCCTAAATTTCATCACGCCCTTCATGAATGATACACGGAGGAAAACCTTATCATCGATAGTAAATCTTAATGATCGACGCCTACGATCTGCTCCCACTTCCTCTCGGGAAAGGGTAATCTCTGAAGCTCACCACTAGTCCTCAAATGCTCGGCCTTAACCTATTAAAAACTCAAGCAATGAAACATATAATCCATAATATCTCTCTCATGCTGCTCCACCAGTAATGCTGCCTCAAGTCACGATATATCTTAGCAGTGCCCGAATGGATAGATCATTTGGAATGATGAGCCTCGCTAAGGATCAACTAAATCAAATCCCCAACTCTTGGAACATAAAGACAACCACCAAACCTCAAAACCCCATATGAATCTAAGGTAGCCAGGCCAGCATCACCTTTGAGAACTAGATCTCAAAGTGCAACTTACTTCTCATCCTCAAATTGATAGCTGCAAATCCGATCTAATTGAGATGACTTAACTCCCATATAAGCTAGTATACACCTAGAATAAAAGATTCTAAGTCGAATCATCCGATTAGCTTAGAAATGGATGTCCTAAGCTAATAGTTTCTCCACAGTAGAAAGAAAGGCTAGACTACCTATACTCACCACCTTCCAACTCAAGGAGTCTTCTACTATATTCACCTGGACCGAATGGTAGAGAATAAAGAGGTTATAATCCTTCAAAATCTAATTCCAGTAGCGCTGCCTCGAATTAAGATCCCTCTGGCTCAAAATATACTAAAGGCTCCTGTGAGCAGTGTAAATCTCGTATCAAACTCCATATAAGTAGTGCCTCCAAATCTTATGGGAAAAATCTACCACGGCCAACTCTACGTCATAAGTGGGGTAGTTAAGCTCATGCAACTTAAGCTACCTCGATGTATAAGAAATAACCAAGCCTTGCTGCATTAGTAGACAACCCAGACCAATGCTGGATGGGTCAAAATAAATGGTGAATCCCTCTCCCTCAAATGGAAGAGACAATATAGGTTCGGTGGTAAGAACCTCCTCAAGCTTTGAAAAGTTCCTCTCACACTCCTCTGAACACACAAATAGAACATCCCGGCGAGTCAACCAATTTAGAGGTATCGCTATAATAGAGAAGCCTTCAACAAAGCGCGTATAGTACCTTGCCAATCCAACAACGCTACAAATCTCAGACATAGAGGTGGGCCTGGCCCAATCTCGAATAAAGTCAATCTTTGCCAGATCTACCATAATTCCATCCTTGGACACCACGTGTCCCAATAATGCTCCAAACATAAGCCAAAACTCACACTTTTAGAACTTGTCATAAAGACGTTGATCTCTCAAAGTCGATAGCAATACTCTCAAATACTACACATGCTCATCCCAGCTCTGTGAGTATAGCAGAATGTCATCAATGAAGACTATGATGAATGAGTCTAAGTATGGCCTAAACATCTAAGTTATCAAGTTCATGAATACGCCAGGGGTATTAATCAACCCAAAAGACATTACTAAGAATTCATAGTGGCCATAAAGAGTCCTAAATATGGTCTTAGAGATGTCCGTTTCCCTAATCCTTAATTAATGGTAGCCAAATATCAAATCAATCTTAGAAAATACCATGACACCCTGAAGCTGATCGAATAGGTCATCAATCCTAGGCATAGGGTAATAGTTCTTTACCTTAACCTTGTGCAATTGCCTAGAATCAATACACATCCATATAGTACCGTCCTTCTTAATGAATGGGACTGGGGTATCTCAAGGCAATACACTAGGACAAATAAATCCCTTATCCAAGAGATCCTGAAGCTAAACACTGAGGTATTTGATCTTTGTGAGGGCCATACATTACAGTGGGATAGAAATAGGATGATTAATCATCTCTACATCAATGGCGAATTCAATACCACGATTAGGAGGAAGGCCAGGCAGATCTACAAGAAACACATCTGCAAACTCTAGGACTATAGGTACTAAATCAACTATAGGGACCTCCCTACTAAGATCTCTAACACAAGAAAATTATGCCAAACACCTTCTAGCCACTAGCCTGAAATAAAGAAATCACCCCAACAGACGTGCGACTATAAGAGCCCTACTACACCATCGATAGAATACTAGGCATGGCTAAGGTAACGGTCTTGGCATTCTAATCCAAGAAGACATGGTGAGGGGATAACTAGTACATGCCTATAATCAAATCAAAATCCACCATATCAAGCAAAATGTGATGCAAGATCTAAAGACCTGATCCACTACTAAAGAATCACCTACCAGGTCAAAATATACAACAGCTCAACTAAGGGCTCTGGACTCATACGCAGACGAGGGGCACAATATATAAATATATAAGAATATGTGGAGCCTAGGTCAAATAAAGTGGATGAGTTATGATGGCATAATAAAATTGTATATGTGATCACATCGTCCGAGACCTCAGCCTCTGCTCTAGCTAGAGTTATATAGAAGTGGGTCTGACTTCTATACCCTGTGCATTGAGTCTTCCTCCTACCCTGCCTCCCCTGAGACCTCCATATTCACCTTGATGACCACCCCTACGGTCCTAGACCTAGACTCTACCTCTAATTAGAGGTACTGGTGCTAGCAAAAGTCTAGCTATCAGTATAGTTGGTAAGGATGGCATGCAGTGAGGGCACTTGTAGGACTAATGATCTATCTACCTGTATATATAGAACCCCTATAACTATCAGTTTAATGCTGGAGGTCAGCTACCTCAATTGGAAGAACCCATTTGTGAACAACCTTGGCCTTGACTCAGATCGGCACTAGAGCCACCGTGACTGGGCTGATCAATCTCTAAAGTCTGAAGAGAGACCTGGAAGGGGCGACTGGACTGATCCATCTGAAATCTCTTGTGAGATCTATCATAGAATTCCCTGGGTATAAAGCGGCACCTATCATAGTTATCCTCATGGCTAGCTCTTTTGCTGCTCCCCTCTTGGGCCTCATGATAGAGTTGCTCAAGTATGAGGGCATGATCTACCACATTAAAAAATGAGAAGCCTGCTGAGACTAAATACTAACTCTTAATCCATAGCTGTAGTCTCAATCCTCTAACGAAGAACCAAACCCTCTCCTCCTTAGTAGGTAAAATCATAGAAGCATATCTAGAAAGCTTATAGAATCAGGTCTTGTACTCTGATACGGTCATGGAGCCCTATTATAATAGTTAAAATTGATCTCGAAGCTGATCTTTGATCCTCCTAGAATAAATCAGGCCAAGAAAGCCTCTGAAAACTTGGACCACATCACCGATGGAGACCTAGCTGGTCTGGTCTTTAAGTATGAATATCAACACTATCGAGAAGGACAGTCTAGCTTATAAGCAGTAAAGTAGGCTCCTCTCAACTCCACTAGACCTAAGGTCTGTAGCCGCTCTTAGAAACTAAGTAAACACTCGCGGGCATCCTCACCCACAGCCCTAAATAACCTAGGCAGTGATAGTATAAGGAACACCCCAAGCATCTTCTGCTCCTGAAGCTATATAACGCCCTATAAATCATCTGGCTGAGAGGCAGGTATCGGTGGCTGCTGAACAACAGGTGTCTCTAGCTTAGGCTGGTCCTTCAGTACTTGAGCATTTAGAGCTAGGGCCTTCTGCATACCTAATAATGCTTAATTACACCTCATAAAAGAGATATAGATGACCTTTAGCAGTATATTTTACCCAACTAAGATTAGGGGTCAAACCCACAAGGAATAAGTTAAAACATATTCTATTAGCTATCATTATTCAGTTGTAGTTGCTACTTTCCTAAAATAAAGATGCATAAAGTAAAATAGGAGGTTTTGTTTTTTAATTTAGTAATCACTTAATGATGTTTTAGAAAAGTAGCTACCAGTTATGTTGTGAAGAATATGATAATTTAGTTAGGATTATCTTCCCCAATGATAGGTAATTTAATAGAATTTTTTTTTTTATGATATCATTCAATGCATTGCATAAAAAATCTAGCGACTTAGGTAACATCTAAATTATATCCTGATACTCCTTAGAAGTATCTTATTTATCTCCTCTAAGTCTCAAAATGTATGCTTTATTAAGCCTCACTTTAGATCTCTGAGTACTGTCAAATGCTAGCTAGGCCAATTGGTCCTCCATCAGTGTTAAGGGATGAGGTTTTAGAGGACTTCTTGGTCGGGTTTATTCCTAGGAGCATCAGAGATCATCTTGGAGATTGATTTTCACGATTGGATCAGGGCTCCATCACCATACCAGAGTTTGAGGCTCGATTTCATGAGCTCTTCAGGCATGCCTCTATGATTTTGCTCGATTTCATGAGCTCTTCAGGCATGCCTCTATGATTTTACCTACTGAGGAGGAGAGATTTAAGTGCTTTGTCGGGAAATTGAGACTCAAGTTATAGATTGAGACTCATCCTTTAGTCTAAGAGGTCAGCTCCTTTTTGGATGTGATAGACCATGCCTGCACACTTGAGCAGCTCTATCGCGAGTCCCAAAGAGGTAGTGATAAAAAATCTAGGCAGGAAAAGAGCCAGGATGGGCGTCGCTTTAGACATAGAGAGTCCTATGAAAGATATCGCAAGAGATTTCAGTCGGTCCAATCTAGTTGCCCCGTCCAAGAATTTCTTCATACTTCAGTGTGTGAGCCATACCATTAAGGTGGCTCTAGTTTTGGTTTGAGTCAGAGATAAGGTAGTTCATAGACGGGTTCTTCCGATTGAGGTGGCCAACTTCCAGCTTGTAGCCGACTATCAAAAGGGTGCTATGAGTGAGGAGAGATAAATCATTGGTCCTTTGAGTGACTTTACCATAGGATAGCCCTACTATCTCCATATGCAACTAGACTTGCGCCAGCAACAATATCTCAAGGTAGAGGCGGAGTCCAAGGCTAGGACGAAGACTGCAAGGATGGTCATCAGGGTGCACGGGGAGGTCCTTAATTAGGAAGACTAGGAGGTAGGGTCGATGCACACTTTAGAGGAGGCCAAGCCCACTTTTATGCTTCTCCATCTAATGTAGAGGCTAAGGCCTCAGACAATTTGATCACAGGTACAATTTTATTATGTCATCAGCCCGCATCTGCTTTAATTGATCCAGGTTCCACCTATTCTTATATATCTGTATATTGTGCCCCTCGACTGAGTATGTGTTTGGAGCCCTTAGTTGAGCCACTGCGTGTTTTGACCTAGATAGGTGATTCGTTAGTAGTGGATAAGATCTTTAGATCCTGCATGGTAACTATTCAGGGGTGAGACACTAGGGTTGATCTTATATTTCTTGATATGGTGGATTTTTATTTGATTATGGGCATGGACTAGTTATCCACTCACTAGAGGGATTTCTATGCCAAAATCATTACCTTAGTTATGCCTGGTATTCCACCAGTGGTGTGGAAGGGATCTTGTAGTCGCACACTAGTCGGAGTGATTTATTTTATTCTAGCTCAGAGATTAGTGGATAGCGGGTGTTTGGCATATTTTCCTTATGTTAGAGATGTTGAGGGGGAGGGACCTATGGTTGATTTAGTGCCTTTGTAGCTAGGTGTAGCTTCTAGTAGGGGCTCGAGATGGCTAGTGTGACTTAGAGCTAGTGCCGGAGACCTCTATGGATTATCATAGCCATAGGTTTGGCTTAGTGCTCGTTGGGAGATGAGATGGCATATTTTGGGGTAAGGTGTCGATCCTAGATATATTTCTCCCCTATCTAATTATGAGCCATGTCTCAATTATTCGCTCTTGTTCAGTGGTAGTCTTAGGATGCCTCTATATCTATGATCTATTGATTTGACCCAAGGCTATGCTCAAGGATCGATTAGATCCCAAGTTAATTCCTTCTTACCTTAGTGCATAACTAGCTTTGCTTTGATTAGTAATCCTCCTCTGCCATTCTAGTTTTCTTGACTTAGACGGCTGTCTTTATTGCTTTGCATCATAGGGTTTATAGTTGAAAGGTTGGTTGTCAAGGTAGTGTGTGATCGAGGTATAATATCTTTGGAGTTTTGGTAGATTTATTATCAATTACTCTCTATGACTTATTGGTATTTTCAGTCCTTAAGTTGTGGAGTTGAGGTTTTTCTCTTTTACTAACCTAGTTGGTTTCTTTATACCAGTCTTGGTGTTTTGGATTTAATGGTAGCTCTCGAGGTTTAGGTTGTTTGTTAGACTTGGAAAAGTGGTGTCTTTGGTTGGATTCAGATGCGGCCTAAGCTGGAAGATGGGAAGTTGGATAGAAAGTTCAGCTACATGATGGGGTTAAAGTAATTCATGGAATCTATGATTCTAAATTTGTTCAGGATGTGAGTTCTACCATTGTCGTATTTGGTAGTTTGCGGTGTTGTGATTGGGAGTTGGTTCCCTTTGACTATAATCAATTGGTTTTCCATATTTTTACGTCGCCTACCACTTGGTTTCACTCGGACATGGATGATTGGCTGAGGCTTAAGGCAGAAGAGTGATTTATGGGCACCTAGTACCGGTGTTTGGAAGTTCCTATGATTGGAGTAAGTCGGCAGAGCTGGAGTTAGTGTGGCCTTCTCCTTCGCGGGCTATATTCATCCTTTGGAGCAGAGTGTTCAGTTCCAAAAAGTGAATTTTAGCTTAGATTCTTGGTTTATCAAGTTGAGATTGGGATTTAGGGCTTTGCCCGAGTTGTCTCCTTCTTTTGGTTGTTGTGTTCCCCTGATGTTCAGAAAGAGTAAATTACTTCAAGGGTTGGTGTTATGGGATTATGTAGGAAAGTTTCAGATGATGTTAGAGGTTTTTAGGATAGCTAAGGACTGGTAGAACACCTTTTGTGGCTAGAAGAAAATATATTTGGAGCTTAAGGCAAGTATTTGGAATTTTGAGTTGAATTGGATCGAACATGGTCTTGTATTTCATATTTTGGTGGTTTTGGTGTAGTTTGGTCTTCCTCAAAGGAATCTTGTATTTTCAGTCAAGTTCAAGCTAAGCGAACGTGAGTTGGAGCCCAAAAAAGGGATTTAGGGGAGCTTTTGGGAGTTAGAAGAGAATTTGAGAACTCCCAGCCTGAGTTCTGTGATGGTGTTGTTCAACTCGACAAGTTCAGCCACCACCCGCGCTAGTTGCAACTCCTAACCTTTAGACCATTCTGACTCAAATACTAGCTGTCATTAGGGGTATTTATGTGTCGCTTTTAGGACACATTCAATGCTCAAAATGATGAATTAGTGTGCGTTGCCAACATATTTCTATAGATATGATGTGTATTTTCTTTATGTTGTAGGAAAACTAAGTTGCGCACGATTTTGGATGATTTTTGTGGGTATGAGTGTTATTTTGTTAGGGATTAAGGAATACGAGCCTTACCACGGACCGTAGTTCATTGCACAGTCCATGGTGGTTGGTGTAGTGCTAATAATAGGAGACAGGTATTGCTGAAACTCTCATGAAATAGAACTCCACGAACCATAGTTCCTTGTACGGGTCATGGTGGCTACTATAATGTTAATTGGGTAAAGGTGAAGTGAATCAAATTTTGGGCAAGTGAAAATCCACGGTACCCTTCACGGGATCTGGAGTCCACTACGGATCGTAAAAGTGGATCGGGAAGGATGTTAATGGAAAAAGGAAATTCTGTGAAGGGAATCACTACGGACACTAGTACTGGTCGTAGTCGTCACTATGGGGCATGAGGATTTCTCATGAAGAAGTGAAGATCTACATAGTGTTGAAGCCCAAGTTAAGCACAACGGAAGAAGGACAATGGACCTTCAACTCCAGTATGGTCTGTAGTGATCAAGCATCAAACGTGCAGACTCAAGTTTTCCTAGTTGGTTTAGGATTTGGTTTTGTATTTCTATAAATAACCAAAATTATTTTATTTTTAGGGTTCCACATTTTATTAGTTTTTTTGAGTATTTTGTTAACATTTGAAGATACACTCTACTACTTTCGGAGATTGATTCTTGAAATATCATTCCAGTTTTCATTCTTGATTTGTGGTTAGTGTGTTTGATTCAAGGATTACTTCTTCATTCACGTAGGTATTGATTCATGAATTCTACACCAATTCTTATTCTTTTACTTACAATTATGAGTAGCTAAGACCACAAATAGGATTGTGGAAACCATGACGACTTAATTAAAGAGGCAAAACGTAGGATTGATATTCGTGATTTATTTTTGCATGTAATGTGATTTCTTCAGTTAAAAGTCTTTCTTAGTGAATGCAAACATTAAGAACTTGTCCTTATTCATTGCTTGCCCAGGAGGGAAGTAGTGATTAAGAAAAGAATATCACAACAGTAATTTGAAGAGTCTGACTTAAAAAGAAAGGATAAACTTCGTTTAAGTTACTTGAGACTGAAAGGAGATAGTACTTTGAGATCTAGAGTGATGCTTAGTAAAGCATACATTCTGAGACCGAGAAGAGATGTCTGAGTACTTCTAAAAAGGACCAAGAGGTGAATTAGATGTTACCTAACTCGCTAGATTTTTCATGCAATGCATTGAACGATATCATGAATACAAATTTATCTATTAAGTTACATGTCATGGGGAACACAATCCTAGCTAAATTCTCATATTGTTCACAACGTAATTGTTAGTTACTTTGCTAAAACATCATTAAGTGATTACTAAATTAAAAAACAAACCCCCCCATTTTACTTTATACATATTTAATTTAAGGAAGTACCAACTACGACTGAATACTGATAGCTAATAGAACTTGTTTCAACCTACTTCCTATGGGTTCAATCCCGACCCTTAGTTGGATAAAATATACTGCTAAAAATCATCTATATCTCTTTTGATAGGTGTAATTGATTATTATCAAAATGGCACCGATGCCAAGGAATACGGCTTGGAAACATTCTATTAGTTGATAATTCAGTTTGCAGTTCTATTTCCTAATTTTACTTTTTATTTCTTGTTTGTGTTATTGAAGGGAATAGATGGTTCATTCCAAACACCTAAAGCAAAGGTGAACCACTACTTCCTTACGATCCTGAACTACAAAATTCAATTCGTAAGATGAATGTGCAAGAGCGTGAGGCTCTAAGGCTGAGAGAGCTGGTTGAAAATCAAGTCAGGGATGGTGATGACAACAGGGATAAACTCAATAGATCTTTGTAGGGTAGATATCAGAGACCTATGTACGTTGCTTTGGTTTATAATGATGTTGATATGAATGGTGCAGGAGCTACTGGAGCTATAGTCCTCCCACCACTACCTCTAAGGATGAAGTTCACTATAACTAGTACCATGCTACAGATGTTGAACCTGAAAGAAACATTAAGTGAAGCAGTAAATGATGATGTAACCAACACATGATGAAATTTATTGCCACCTACAAGTTGTCTGAAATCCCTGAGGTTAGCCAATCAGTCGTACGACTACACCTGTTTCCATTGTCTCTGTCTAGAGAGGCATTAAAGTAGTTGAATGAGCTTCCACATGACTCGATTGCCACCTGAAGGGAGTTGAGGGAAGCATTTTTGGAGAGGTTTTTCCCACCATCCAAGAAGCTGCAAATCAAGGATGAGATTGGTTCTCACAAGTAGCTACCTACTGAAATAGTGCATGAGACTTGGGAGAGATTCATGCAAAAGCTAAAGTAATGTCAAAATCACAACCTAACCGATGAGCACTTGAAGAAGGTATTTACAGGTCTTGCAATTTTGTAACTAAACTAATAATAGATGCATCTTGTGGTGGTTCATTCATGCCAAGACATTTCAGGAAGCCATATCAATTCTAAATCAACTTGCAAAGAATAATTTAGCCTGGTACACTAGATACACTGATATGGGAGGTTTTGGCTTTCGATTTGAGATGTCAGTGGAGCAAAGGCAAAAGGAAGAAGAGCTTGATCAGGACATATCCTATATGAGGACTCAAATGGATTTGTTAACCAAGTGTTTGTTAGGTGGAGGGCTTGAAAAAGTAAAAGTTATGGATATTAGAAGTCGATATGATAAACCAGAGTTTTATTATGAGGAGGAAGCCAAGTTTCTTAATAACCAGGGGGTTTTCAGACACACAACTCCGGAAACCATGGTCGAAACTTTCAACGAGATAACTACTATGACCAGATAGGTAATTGTGATCAAGTAAATTGGCAAAACAAAGACAACTTCAAGAATGACAGGAGCAAGGTTTAATGTGCCACCAATGAACAGTGATTGAGTTGGAATCAATAGTGGGAACTCTAATCTGGAAGACATAATGACAAAGGTCCTACAGAAGGTTAAGGCGACTGAGTCTGGAGTCAAAAATATGCGAGGCTCCATGACCAATATCATTCAATTAGTAAATTCACACTCTACCTCTATCAAACAATTGGAGCATCAGATGGGCCAATTGTTGGCAATATTTAATTCAAGGAAGAATGGTACTTTACCTAGTGACATGGTTCAAAATCTTAGAAAAGATGGGAAATGCATGGCAGTGACATGAGAAGTGTTAAGGTACTTTCTAACACTATTATTGCAGGCACTAAGCAGATCAAGGATGCAACTTCTGAGATTGATAGGCAGGCAAGGCATTAAACAGAAAAAGTAGTTATGTTCAATGACGATGATGAGGCTGATGAGCTTGTATTGGACTAAAAAATGACTAAGTAGAACAATAGTACAAAGAAATTAGTGGAAGAGTGAACTCACATTTGCCACCTATTCGCAAGTTGCCGCCTCTGTTTCCCCATATATTGAAGAAAAAGGCTGAAGATGGCAAGTTTCTGAAGTTTATTTCAATGCTTGAGGAAATATCAGTCAATATCCCATTGGTGGAAATACAAGAGAAAATGCCAAGTTATGGCAAGTTCATGAAGGATTGGTTACAAAGAAGAGGACAGTTTCTTTTGAGCTAGTTGACAATTTACATCACTGTAGCACCATTGCTACAAGGTCATTGGTGGAAATGAAGGAAGATCCAAGCACTTTCACCATACCTTGCACCATTGGTGCTTTTGATTTTGCAAGAGCTCTATGTAATTTGGGAGCTAGCATCAATTTAATGACGCTAGTTATCTATAGATATTTCAGCTTGGAAGCCTCCAAACTAGCTTCTATGCGGCCACTGATGGAATATAGATTTGTGGATCCATGAAAAACGTCCAGTAGGAATTTTGTGTGATGTGTTGTTGCTAGTGGGCAGATTCATTTTCCCTGCTAATTTTATCATACTAGATTGCCAGGTTGATTTTAAGGTTCCTAGCATCCTAGGGACACCAGTTTTGGTGATTGGCAGAGAATTGGTTGATGTAGAACATGGAGAACTTACATTCAGAATAAACAATGAAGATGTCAAGTTCAATGTATGTGCTTCCATGAATCAGCCAAAGGATATTCCGTGATATTTGTGTTCGATGTTGAGATAGACAGTGTTGTTGATATGCCCATTGAGGAAAGGTTTGTTCTTGAGCCTTTACCAGCTGTAATTATGAATTTTGATGGTGATGGTATTAAGGGGTATGATGAGTCTATAAATGCTTTGCAGGGTGTCGAGTCACATACCTATGCTCCCAAGAAGCTTGATCTTGACTTGAAGAATAGGCCGACTTCACCTGCTAAACCATCCATAGAAAAGCCGTTTGTACTTAAGCTCAAAAAATTGCCAATCCATTTGAAGTTTGTATTTCTTGGTAAGCATGAGACTTTTCCAATAATTATTACATCATATTTGAGTGAAGAACAGGTTACAACACCGGTGGAGGTATTATAGAGGTATAAGAAAGCTATTGGTTGGACTATTACTGATATTATAGGTATTCCTCCTGGCATTTGCACTCATAAAATTCAGTTGGAGGAGTATTGCATTCCCAGTATTGAACACTAGATGAGATTAAACCCACCTATGCAAGAGGTATTAAAGAAGGAAATCATTAAGTGGTTAGATGCAGGTGTGGTCTATCCTATATCCAGCAATAACTCGGTGAGCCCTGTTCAATGTATCTCAAAAGGGAGGTATGACAATCATCGCGAATGATAAGAATGAGTTGGTCCCACTTAGACTAGTCACTAGATAGCGAGTCTGCATGGACTATATAAAGCTTAATAAATGGACTTTGAATGATCATTTTCCAATACCCTTCATGGACCAGATGTTAGATAGGTTGGTAGGAAAAGGTTGATACTATTTTCTGGACGAGTACTTTGGCTACAACCAGATCTCCATATCACCATAGACCAGGAGAAGACCACCTTCACATGTCCTTATGGAACCTTAACATTCAAGTGCATGTCATTCGGATTATGTAATTCTCCTGTTATATTCTCTGACATGGTGGAGGACACTATTAAGGTATTTATGGATGATTTTTCAGTGATAGGTGATACTTTCAATAACTATTTGTTGAATCTTAGCAGGGCTTTGTAGAGTTGTCAAAAGGCCAACCTAGTCTTCAAGTGGGAAAATGAAACATCATGGTCAAAGAGGGTATTGTGCTAGGCCATAAGATTTCTGAAAAAGGGTTTGAGGTTGACAAGGTAAAGATAAAGGTGATTGAGAAACTGTCGCCCTTATCTCTGTAAAGGGTGTCCGCATTTTCTTGGGTCATGCAGGTTTTTATAGGCATTTTATCAAGGATTTGTATAAAATTGCACACCCTTTGTGCAAGTTATTAGAGAAGGAGATAAAGTTCTACTTTGATGAGGCATGCATGAAAGTGTTAGAGTGTTCGAAGAAGAAGTTGATCTCAGCCCCAATGATTGTTGCTCCTGATTGGTCTTTCCCATTTGAGATCATATGTGATGCTAGCGGTGTTGCTTTGGGGATTGTGATAGGGAAAAAGTGCAATAAGATCTTTCATCCCATATACTATGCTAGCAAAGCGTTAAAAGTAGCCCAGAAGAATTACACTGTCACATAGTAAGAACTATTAGCAGTTCTGTATTCATTCAAAAAATTCATAGCATACCATGGGTACTATGATATTGGTATCTTATATCATCTTGGCAAAGCTAACGTTGTTGCTAATACACTTAGCCAGAAGCCCATGGGTATTCTAAGCCATATTGAAGCTAATAAGGTCAAAATGACCAAAGATTTATGCCAGTTATCTAATTTGCAGGTGTAATTGGTAGATGTAGAGGGTGGAGGAATTTTTGTTCGGAATGAATAAGAATCCTCCTTTGTTACTAAAGTAAAACAACATTAACATGAGGATCTTGAGCTTATGAAATTCAAGGAAAGTATTCCACAGCCGCGACAACCTTTATTTGAGCTAATCGGATATGGAATCCTTAGATACCAGGGTCGTTTATGTGTACCAATAGTCGAAGAGCTTCACACCAAGATTCTTTCAAAGGCCCATTATTCTAGAAATGCAGCTCACCCTGGAGTGACGAAGATGTAGCGGGACCTTCAATAGATTTATTGGTGGAATGGCATGAAAAATGATATCGCCCAGATAGGAGCATCAGAAGCCTGGGGGCCTAACTCAGTATATTAGGGCCTAACTCAGTATATTGAGCTTCCATTATGGAAATGGGACATGATAAATATGGACTTCATCACTGTTTTGCCTCAGACACCACGAAGGTATGATTCTATTTGGGTAATTATTGAAAGGTTAACGAAATCTGCTCATGTCTTGCCAGTCAGGATGACATATTCAGGCGAGCATTATGCCAAGCTCTATATTTGAGAGATTGTATTCCTTCATGGAGTTCCCATATCTATTATAACTGATCGAGGGACTCACTTTATAGCACATTTTTGGAGATCTTTTCAAAAGGGTCTAGGCACTCAAGAAAATCTTAGCACCGCTTTTCATTCGCAAACTGATGGACAGGCAAAGCGTACTATTCAGACCGTTGAGGATATGTGACGTACTTACATGTTGGATTTTAATAAAAGTTGGGATGATCATCTACCTCTTATCCAATTTGCTTATAATAACAGCTTTCACGCTAGTATTCAGATGGCCCCTTATGAAGCACTATACAGATGGAACTATAGGTCACCAATCGGTTGGTTTGAGGTTGGGGAGGTAGATTTTCTAGGTCCTAATCTAGTCCAACAAGGGATTAAAAAGGTAAATCTTATTAGGGACCGAATCCATATAGCACAAAGTCGATAGAAGTCTTATGCAAATGTTCGATGACGAGATTTAGAGTTTAATGTAGAAGATTGGGTTTTCTTGAAAGTATTACCTATGAAGGGTGTCATGCGATTTGGAAACAAAGGGAAGCTCAGTCCCAGGTATGTTGGACCGTATAAGATTATTTGGAGGATTGGTAAGGTGGCATAAGAGTTTGATTTGCCTTCAGAATTGGAGGCAGTCCACCCTGTGTTTCATGTATCTATCTTACGGAAGTGTATTGGAGATCCTTCGCGTATTATGCCCATTAAGGATATTCACATTATTGAAGACTTGTCTTATGCAGAGGTACCAGTAGTTATTTTAGATAGGCAAGTAAAGAAGCTTCAAACTAAAGAAGTGGCTTCTGTGAAAGTGTTATGGCAAAATATCAATATCGAGGAAATGACTTGGGAAGTTGAGGAAAAACTAATGAAGAAGTACCCCCATCTATTTACGTCTTCAGGTGAGTCACATTTAAATAATGTGAAATTATTTTCTTACAACATAATTGGATTTTAAATGACTTGAAAGTGTAATTTATATGTCTTATTGTGAGATACTATATGAAGTTTAGTAGTTGGAATTTTAAGAATTTGGTTTAGAATTTGGAAATGCAACAAATATAGCCTTGCATATAACGAATTAGTAGGAAATGAATTTGAACAAGGAATTGCATCAATCCATTCGCGGACGAATATTTTTAATGGGGGAGAATGTAAAACCCCATGTTATTTCTTCTTGCATAATATACGTATGGTGATGTAGTTATATAAGGTGTATATCACTTGGTATAGTACATCGGGAGAATGATACTGCAAATGTGTTGTAATATCAAGAAATTGAAAGTTTAGGTCAAAGAAATCCCTTAAAAAATGGTTCGTGGTTAAAGAATTGGTTTGGATAGCACCCTGCCCATTTGGAAGTTATAATGTTTAAACTACTAAAACGCTTATTTTTTTAAAATACTTTCTTTTACTAATTATCAAGAAATCGGGTATAAGAACTAAGTAAAGTGCCTTAAGCTCCTTATGAACATCTTCAAGGCTAAGTTATCTTTCTAAAAAATCAAGTTAAGTGTTCAAGGTTATTTGAAAAACATATAAGGTTTCACGAGGCATTTACATGTTATACGAAAATGATTACAAAATTATGAGAATAAGAGTACTAATGAGCTAGGATTGGCTAAGTTCTTGTTATGGCCTAATATGTGCATTCAAATTTCATGTCATACATGGAATGTTATGCATGGACTCCGAGCTATAATCAGAGGTAAGGGGACTATTTGCCCAGAAGACTATATATATTTTATAGATGGCCACAGGTTGGCAATATGATACCGGTTAGCTACCAAAAGAGATCGCCATCGCTAGTATTTGGTTGGGTATGTCATGCATTTGCATCAATATATATGTATTCACAACATATGATTACATGATCATATGATGCATATTTGATTACTATGAGATTGGTTGTCGTCCATGGAGGCTATCAAAGTTTCAGTGTCAGGTGGTATCTCTATTATCCTTTTTACAACAATTATTTATGATTCTACTTTCTGTCTTACATACCAGTATATTTTATTCGTACTGATAACCTATTGCCTAGGGACACTGCATTTTTGTTTCATGCTTACAGGTCCAGGTAGGGATTTTGATCAACCCCTCTACTAGGATTCGGGATTCAGATATTAGTTGGTAAGATCCACCTCTTCCTACAGCTTTCATAGGATGTTTAATTTTGTTATACAGTTTGGGTATAGTCGGGACCTTGACCCGGCAGTGCTTATGACACTATTAGAGGCTATTATGGATACAATATTTTGGGTTTCCTTTCTGCAGCTTTCAGTCTCTAGCCCATAAGCTTGGCATGTATATATATGTGTGTATGCATGTATGTCTTCAGTTGTAGCCTCGTCGGCTAGCTAGTACTTTATCAACTTGGCTTATCTACCTTTTATATAATTGATTTACTATTATTCAGGTCATGACCTTAACGGTCTAGGCTTAGTGTTTTAGATGTTGTAATGCCTAGCTTTTGGGCCCCTAGTTTAGTTAGCTAGTATGTTCTGTGGCTAACTTGATCAATTATGGTATCGAGTGCCAGACGCACCTCCCCTATTTTGGGGTGTGACAGTAGTAGGCTCAGAGCATTTTGATAGAGAAAGAACCGCGGCTATGGAATTTATTGCTCTGGTTGTTGTTCTGTTACCCAGTTTTGGTGGTGTAGTTATAGGAGGTGCCGTAGCTTTAAAATCTTTTTTTGAGATGAGAATCGTAGAATTTTTTATTACCCAAGCAAGGGAATCCATTTGCCTTCGACCTAACTTTCTGAAATGGGATTTTGAGAAGGTGGAGTTCAGTTACCCAGTTTAGTGGCCGAGGAGAGGTTGAGAAGAAGACAATGAATAGAATGGTTTAAAAGTTTCTATAAAAGATCGAATGAGTCTTAGTGAAGCTAGTCCATTAGTTAGATAGATCACATATGCGTACATTATACATAATAAGAAAAACTTATCTCCAGGTAGCGAAAGGGAGTAGCAAAGGGGAAATTCGTTAGGAGAGAAGACCAGAATTTCCTTGGTCCTTCTAAGGACCGGCAGCATACCTGATCCCTACCCTGGAGGAGTAATTAATAATAAGAGTGGGTTGCTTATCTCCTTAAAGTCAGGTGGCTTTCCGCTCCTTAGATAAGTAATTTAGCTAAGAGTGTTTAAGTTAAGAAATCCTTACAATAAATGAAATATCCTAAGATGTCTATCCCACAAACAATCTTGCAGAAACACTTCCTATAAATCCTATATTCCCCATATAATGATACATCAGCTTTATTATTTTCAATAACTTCATGAATTAAATCAGGAAAACAGGATTTATAGGTATCTTCTATAGCCTCTGGTCGCCTAAACTACTCTAGAAGATCCAGGCCCATTGTAATACCCCCCAAAATGTTTCCTTAAGATTCAGACCTTTCTTGTATTTGTGTAGGGTCGAACTCAATTATTGTGAAGTGTGTGCATGAGTTAGGATGATTTCCTAAGTAATTAAAAAGTGTTAGAAGTGATGTGGGGTCATAAGGGATCCTTAGAACCAATCTAAGTCCAAAAGAATTCGTCTTGGGTAAGTTGTTGAAGGAGTTTGTATAAGGGTCAACTTCAAATGACCATATCTCCTAAAATACGATGAATTGGATGGCCCATGACCTATCAAATTAAAGGTCTTTGAGTCTTCTTCCCAATGCCGCTAAGATTGTAAATTTTGGAGTTTAGAGTCAAAGGTTATGACCATCCTAAGATAGACTAGTACTGCCGGAATTTCAGGCCTGGGTTGTGACTGCAGGAAGCCTGGACTTGGCGCCACAGTGGCGCGACGCACCACTATCACACCAAGAACAAGCCTCAGTAGTTTGGTCCCTGGTGCGGTGTGCCACTAGGAGATGTGCAGGGTTTTTAAACCTATTTCCCAAAACCCAGAAAATATAAGCTTGGCGCTGTAAGGGCGCGATGCGCCACTATCGCGCCACAAAACAGCCTCAGTAGTTTGGTCCTTGGAGCGACGCGCCACTATCAGATGTGTAGGTTTTAAGCCTATTCGACTTGGCGCCGCAGTGGCGCGACGCGCCACTATCGCGCCAAGAGCATTTTTAGCCTGTTGTCCAGATTTTTGGAGAAAGGGTAATTTGGGTATTTCCCCAAATTATATATACACTATCCTTGGAAATTTTGGACCATTATTTTCAGCCCCCTTCCTCTCTCTAAAAACCCTAATCTCCATTCTCTTCTCTCCTAAACATCTCCAACAAGATTTGTCCTCAAAAGCTCAAGGATTCAAGATCTTCAAGTCATGTCTTTGGTTTTCGGTGGGATGTTCTTCATTTCCAGGTATGTAAGGCTAACCCAAAATATGGATTGAGTTCTTCCATATGCCCATAGATGTGTTGGATGAAGAGTGTGAAAGATTTGAACCTTCTAGGAAGGTTTTCTTGAAATTTTCCTAAACCCTAGAGTATTTTCATATGCTAGAAATTGATGGATGATTTTAATGACTTGAGTTACAAAATAGTTATCTTTCATATTATTAACTACAAATGGATCTTTGGATATAGATTTATAGGTATTGACGGTATTCATGAGTTGAGTTTTGTTGGGAGTATGGATTCATGTTTCATTTACATGAACACAAGATAAGATTTCTTTGTCATAATTGTCTTGAGGTTGAGATGGATAGTTTTTTATATATGTGTATTGATTGGAAAGAAAAGAATGAATTGGATAGTTAAGAATGTCCTTTTGCTTCTATAAATTGAACATGGAATAAAAATAAGGAATTTTAGAGTAGATGTTTGACGATTGATGTGATGATGATATTTGACAATGATGTGATGATAATGTTTGATGATGGTGATGATGATGATGTGATGATGATATTTGATAATGATATGAATAATGATATTTGATGATGATGTGAATAAAAAGGTTATGTTGATGAGGATGTTGTGTGATGAAGTAGATTGGAGTCTAATGTGATTATGTGGTATGTGATTTGCATAATTTGAGTTGATTGGAGTCTTATGAATATTTTGAAAATAAATGATCTTTTGAGAAGGAGCTTTACATAAAGAATGTGGGAACCTTTTTGCATAAACTATTTATACACTATTTTGAGTCTAAAGAATGATTATTTTCATCTATGATTTAAAAAGAGTTTAAGCATGAGTTGAGTTTGAAAAGTCTTTTAATTATTTTTGAACACGAGTATTTTGAGTATAAATGAGTTGAGCATTTCTACTTTAAAAATGTCGATTTTTGAGATTGAGTCAAGATTGTATAAATTTTAAAGAGAAGGGTTTGATGATTTGACATGAGTCCATTTGAAAGAAGGTCCAATGAGGCCAGATTTGAGTTGAGTTTTGAAAAGAGTCCAATGAGACTAAATGAGTATTTTGAGTATCTTACTCACTTGATAGATATGAGCATATTGAGTCTTGGGAGGGGTATCGGGCACCGAATTGGGTAAGAGTATGGTCCATACTCGAACCAATAAACTACCTCAACAAACGTAGGAGGGGATGGAACCGTTAAAGTCGGATGCTTCCCATGGGATTGAACCGTTAAAGTCTGATGTTTCCTATTTTATTGTCATGACATTATAGGACTTGGTTGGATTGGATCCATGATTGGTTGAGCGTTCATACCCTGGCAAGGTATGGACGGGCGTGGAAACAATGTCGAATTATTGTACTATCACTCGCTCATATGGTGATAGTTGTCGGTTAGAGAAACTCCCAATTGAATGGATTGTGCTTGATATGATTGGCTTGATTGTGACTGTAGATGTTTGAGTTGAATTGTAAAATATTGCATAGTTTAATTTGCATATTTATTGAGTTGAGCCCTTTGAGTTGATTGTTGAGTTAATTGTATACAATTGGATTGAATCGGATGATATATAATTTGATTGAACTGTATTGTGTATGATTGGATTGGACTGTATGGTATATGATTGGTCTTTGTCAAAAAAATGTATTCTTACTTTGGACTTATGGCGCCTTATTTGAGTCTCTCTTATCTTTCTGATTTGAGATATTTGGACCGATGCTATTCTTCCTTGAGGTATGTTTCATTCTGCCATATTACATACTCGTACATTCCATGTACTGACGTTCATTTGGACCTGCATCATTTCATGATGCAGAGACAGGTTTAAGAGATCGTCAATAGAAGCACCATTGAGGATCTATACACACTCAGCGTATTGGTGAGTCCTTCCCTACATCCAGAGGACACCGCTTATATCATTCTTGCATTGAGTTAGCCCTTTTTATTTTGATTTGAGGTAGCCATGAACATGTCATTGGCACCAATTAGATAGTAGTGATAGAGGCTTCATAGACTAGATAGTGATGGATCAATTGAGTATTTCTTTCCTAGAATTATTCTTGTCAAACTATTTTTTTATGACAAATATTAGAGTTGATTTGTTGGTCCATAGCCTTTATTCTTTGAGTTAGATTGATGTTTTGAGTTGCCCACCGACTATCCTCTTTATTTTAAGTCTTCCGCTGATTGAATAGATGAATTGATATCTGATCAGGCTATGTGGTTCGCTTGGGAGCTAGAAATAGTTTCTGAGTGCCGATTACGTCTAGGGTACCCTCCCGGGGCGTGACACCCATATAGTTAGAAAGTTCTATGATTAAAGTATGAAAGTAATTTGTATCACTATCCTTGATAAAGTAGAGTATAAAAGGGATTATGATGAACCCTTTTATATTCACAAAAAATGTTATGATGAGCTTGAGTAGAGTCGCATAAAAAGTTATGATGAGCCTGAGTTGATTATTTCCAAGATCTAATTATAATTTTTTCTTATGTAGTGTATTATTATTTTTCCTTTTTTCTACCTTCTTGCTTCTTGCCTCCTATTATATCTCTTTGCAATTGGACTCTCTTCCGAGCTACTCTTTCTTTCTCGAAAGATTGGCTTTCTCTTTCGGTGGTAAGGCTCTTTTCCTTTCTCTTAGAGGATTGGGCTACTCTGGAGCACTGACCCTTCTCATTTACTTGATCTTCTGCA
This sequence comes from Solanum dulcamara, assembly GCF_947179165.1. Lineage (NCBI taxonomy): Eukaryota > Viridiplantae > Streptophyta > Magnoliopsida > Solanales > Solanaceae > Solanum > Solanum dulcamara. The sequence goes on from NC_077240.1 coordinate 52,115,957, forward strand.
TTTCTTCATCATGTAACATGATGTATCTAGCAGGGGATTAAGGGGCCTCTGGCTCAGGATCAGGTGACGGTGCTTGAGAAAGTTCCTTCCGTTGGACTTCTTTAGTTTCAGAGTTATTTAGAAGCAATCCTCTGCTAATTCGAATTTGGTCTCAACCAACTTGCCCCGGACTCTCCCAACCCTAGTGAACCCGCAATGCATCCTATTGTGGAGCCTTATCATCCATTACAAGAAGATAGAGAGAGGCATCGGGAGCTCACCAATCGACTTGTTCTAAATAGTCTTAGGTCTCCATTTAATGAGTAACATAAAGAAGATATTCTGGAGGCCTAATTCCAAGTAGAACTGAATTAAAGGAAGCTCTTCATTCAGACAGAGTAAGAGAGGACTCTCCTCTTGGAAAGAGGCACCAGATCAGGGGGGAACCCTTCTATCCCTTTGGCAAACCATTATCCTTGATAGCCTACTTTTTCCACCTATCACAGATAGAGCACTATGGGACCCACTATAGCCGACCTTATAAAAGTCTTTTGAAAATGATTACTCGACACGACTTAGATCTATTCTTTGAAGGAATCAAAAAAAGGAGAGACCGGAAGTGCTCTTTTTTGTCCGTGGCATTATCCCTTCTATATATCTAAATTTCATTATGGAACTTTCACCCTGAGCTATGGAACTAACAAGTCTATTAGAAAGTCGAATTAGCAACTTTTACATGAATTTTCAAGTGGATGAAATTGGTTGAGTGGTCTCACTTGGAGATGGGATTGCACTTGTTTATGGATTGAACAAGATTCAAGCTGGGGAAATGGTTGAATTTGCCAGTGGTTTGAAAGGAGTAACTTTGACTCTTGAGAATGAGAATGTATGGATTGTTGTCTTTGGTAGTGATACTACTATTAAACAAGGAGATCTTGTTAAGCGCACTGGATCTATTGTAGATGTTACAGTAGAAAAGGCTATCCTAGGGCGTCTGGTCGATGGCTTGGGGTCCCTATTGATGGAAAAGGGCCTCTAAGAGATCACGAAAGAAGACGTGTTGAAGTGAAAGCCCCTGGGATTATTGAACGTAAATCAGTGCACGAGCCTATGAAAATAGTTTTAAAAATAGTAGATAGCCTGGTTCCTATAGGTTATGGTGAACGAGAACTTGTAATCAGGGACAGAAAAACTGGAAAAATGGCTATTTCTATCAATACCGTATTAAACCAAAAGCAACTAAACTCAAAGACCACCTCTGAAAGTGAGGAATTGTATGTTATACCCAAAAAAAATTTAAGCTAAGACCCGAGCCATTCTTCTTATGTGTATAGGCCCGAGAATAATGACTTCTAATTGTAGATATGTTTTAGGATCAATTCCTAAGTATTTGAAGTATATTATAGGTGAATTAGGGTCATGAGGAACCTCTAGTACTAAGTCGAGTTCAAATATCCCGTATCGATTGATTTTTCGTATAAGATCATATAAGGGTCAACTTCAAACGACCATTACTTTCCGAATATTAAGATTTAGGTGGCCCATGAACTATGAAATTAAAGGTCTTTGACTTCCCTTTTCAACACCACCAAGTGTTTCTCATTCCAAGTGTGGAGTAAAAGGTTATGGCCATTTTATCAGAGACTATTGCTGCAGTAGTTTGGGGCCTGGCGCAGCGCGCCACCTCTGCGCCCGAGATAAGTCGTAGTAGTTTAAGGCCTAGGGCGGCATGCCAGCAGTGCACCCGACCCCATTTTTCAATTTTTTCTTAATGAAGGGCATTTTGAACTTTTTCCGCCTTTCCCAAACTTAACCTAAGCCTTTTTGGGAATAAAATTCATCCCTTCTAAATACCCTAAGGTTATTTTCTCTCATTTAAGAATTAGAACATTGAGAGAAGAGAATCGAAGAGAAGAAAGAAAGCTAGGGTTCAAGGATTTCAAGTCATTCCTTCAAAGTCTCGATTGTTTCTTCGATTTCCAAGCTAACATAAAGCATGGACATTGTTCTTCCATTTGCCCCATGATTGTGATAGGTTGATTTGTGAATGAATTGAGTTCCCATAATTGTGTTTCTTGAGAATTTATTTAAATTTAACATATGTTACATAATTTTGCGTAATTGATGTTTTTCATGAACTTGTTTCTTGAACAAATGATTTAAACTAATTATTTCATAAACTCTAATAGTATTTTCACTAATATTGGATGTATATACCTAAGTATTAAGTCTAGATCCTTAAAATCGTGAATACATGATTATGATTGGGGTGTGATCCTAAATATGAAAATCTTGATGAAACTTGATAGTCCTTTGTATATTCATTATTGAACCCAATTGAATGGTCTCAACTGAATGTTGTCATAAATAATTATCCCAACTACTCTTAAATGATTGGGAATGATTAGATAATTGATTGGTTGAAAGGATTTATTGGATAAAATTGATGAACTGATAAAAGTCCATATGAGAATTGTTGATTGATTGATTAGAATTGATTATCTTATAAGTATTGAGTTTTGGGAGGAGTATCGAGCACCAAATTGGGTAAGAGTAGGTAATAACTCAAATCCAATAACTACGTAACCAGCATAGAAAAGGATTTAACTATTAAAATTGAATGTTTCTCTTTTTATTGTCCTAAAAAGATATGACTTGATTGATTGATTGGATCTATGATGGGATGATTTATCCTTTACCCTAGCAAAGTATTGGACAGTTGTGGCAACAGTAACGAGCTTGTTGTATGATCACTGGTTCATAAGTGATTGTTGTCGGATAAGAAAAACTCTTAAATAGGTCTTGATAGTACTCTAATTGGATTGGATTGTATATGACTGGTCTCTATCAAAACGTCACTCTTGCTTTAGACATATGACATCTTAATTGAGTTACTTAAGTTGATGTTATTCTACGTTGATGCATGTTTCATTCTGCCATATCACATACTCGTACATTCCACGTACTGACATACTTTTAGACATGCATCATTTAATGATGCAGAAATAGGTTTTAGAGATCATCAACAGGCGCACCATTGAGAATCTGTTCACACTCAACTAATTGGTAAGTTCACCCCTACATTCGGAGGATACCACTTATGTTATTCTTTCTTTGAGTTTAGTCTTTTCATTCTGATATGAGGTAGCCATGAACCTGTCATTTGTACCATTTAGACAGTAGTGATAGAGTCTTCCTAGATTAGATAGTGATGGATTGAGTGAGAATTTTTATTTCTTGAATTGTTCTTGTCAGACTATTCTCATGACATATATTGGAGTTTGATTTGTTGGCCTATGGACTTTCTTCTTTGAGTTATATTGTAGATTGGAATTTCCCACCTATTTGTCTCTTTATTTTAAGTCTTCCACTGATTGAATGAATGAATGGATGTGTGAACAGGCCAAGTGATTCGCTTGGGAACTGGCAGTAGTCTTTGAGTGTTGGTACGCCTAGGGTACCCTTCCGAGGTGTGACATTGTATTGTGTCTATGTAGCGATTGGAGAGAAACACTCAACTGTGGCTATATCTATATTAAAGCAAGGGAAGAAGCATCAGAAGTTGCCAAGTGACAGCATAATATCAAGCCACTTGATAGTTTTAAATTAAGGTTCTTTATAATATAGTAAAAAATATTAACTATTTAAAACATACAAATATAAAAATAATTAAAATTGACCAAAGAAAATTACATCAAAAATTAAAATAAACATAAAATACAATTCCAATTGACCCAACACGTTAAAAATGGTAACACAAGTTACAGAAAAAAATATATTAATGAATATATGTCAAGCCACTTTGCTTTTTTAGAACAGGATACTAAAATTTAGAATAAAAAATAAACAGAGTCTTAAAATAATTATTTAAAATAGAGAAAAACGTAAATGAATCAACTGACAAAAAACAAATTGAGAAACAGAATAAGGGCAGTTAAAATTTAAGAATAAAAAATATTAACTATATAAAACATAAAAATATATCAACAATTAAAATTGACCCCAAAAAAAATTACAACAAAAATTAAATAAACATAAAATAAAATTCCAATTGACCAACACGTTAAAAATTGTAACACGGGTTATAGAAAAAAATACATTAATGAATATATGTCAAGCCACTTTACTTTTTTAGAACAGGATACTAAATATTAGAATAAAAATAAACAAATTCTTAAAATAATTATTTAAAATAGAAAAAAACGTAAATGAACCAACTGAGAAAAACAAAATTGACAAACAGAATAAGGGCAGTTAAAATTTGAGAATAAAAAATATTAATGTCATGACCCGATTTCTCAGATCATGATTGCACCTACTATAACCCCTCAGTAGGTAAGCCAACCGGTAATCCGAAATGACAAGTAATGGATTTGAAGGCAGAAACTAATCATGAATAGAAAACAATAACATAAACAGAATAAATGAGCAGAAGCAACACCAAAACCTGATATAAACAACTAAAGATCCCTCCCATAACCTGAAGGTCACAAGTATAGAGCTGTTACAATATAAAAAATGAGTACAAGTCCCAAAAGTGGACCAAAAATATATAAACATCAACTGACTAGTCTTAGATATGCAAAAGACGGGTCATCCAAGCTGAAGGAGATAGAAATGATCTCAAAATGGCAAGTGCTCACCATGGTCTCTAGAGCTGACTGCAACATGCTCGATCTATCCGCGACGATAGCTGGTGCTCGGCCCTGCATCACGTAAGTAGATACAGAGTGTAGTATGAGTACCAAGACAATATGTAACCGGTAGGTATCATAGGCCGACTGACTAGAAAAGGTAAAACCAATATGAAAAAGAGAAATAAGACTAAATAGGGTCGTAATAAGTATCTAACGTGAAAAGGGTACGATCTAAGAGAACTATAGCTAACTACACCCAACTGGGCCCCCATAAGCCTAGCCGGGACACTCGTGAAACCCTAATGAAGCTCATAAGTCCGTCGAGTACATAGAAATAGCTACAACTACCAAGGCTAGGAACTAAGAATCTATGATGCCAAGAATCGAAGAACCATGTCATATCCGAACCAAGAATCTCCAAGAATTGATGAACCAGGAATGCTTTAGGGGTCGAGACCAGGACTGAAACCCATATGCTCACACGAGTATTCAATGTGGTTGAGGCCGGGGCTGCGTACCTAGATGCTCGCTAAAATACGTTAGTACAGTCAAGGCCGGGGCTGGATAACCGGATGCTTGTTATAACACATCGCTACGATCAAGGCTAGAGATGGGTACACAAATTCTCGCCATACTAGCAAGTCGGTAGACACTAGGGCTGGGTACACGGATACTTCCCGATGAAAATTCAGAATGGAGGCCGGGGCTGGGTACCTAGATGCTCCTTTATGAAAATTCAGAACGGAGGTCGGACTGGGTACCCAGATGCTCACAAATAGTTGATCCCATGGTGTCGAATATTCTCCTTTCAAACAGGACGATAATAGTGCCGAGAATCTCCTTCACAATAAGTCAACTTATATGCCGCCAAAGCTTGAACCGAAGCCAAAACCGAAAGATCACAAAGTCTAGTATCACTGATGTATCTCAAAATTCACAATTACGCCGAGTTATAGATGAAGGTATTCTTAAGAGTAAGGTTACCTCCTAGCTAAGGACAAACTATCAAGCACTAGCCTATTATACCATTTTACAAGAATCTAAGTCTGCCGGAGTGATGCCAGGAAAACTAAGAAAAGCTTACAACATATACTAAGGCCAACATACTCCACAATATCAGCAATATAGTCATTCAACTCCTCTTACAATAGTAACAAATAACAGAAAGGATCACATGCTTTCAATTATCCGAGAAACCCAATGAAAGCCTAAAACACGATTTCTAACACCTAAGATATAAAAACAAGCTACCCAACCAAAATTCCAACAATCTCAATATATTTTCACGCATTCTAACACAATTTAAAGAAAGGAAAGTCGTAGCCTACCTATAGGCTGAACACGCGCGCTCCAAATCACTGTGTTAGAGCTTTTCCCTTCTAAACAGCCTCGAAACGTTGCCATGCTATCAGAACCAGAATCATAATGTCGTTACGATCGTTTAGACACTAATTTTATAATTTTTAAAAATAGATTAATTTCGAGGGCTAAAATGAAATCTGGAATTTTAGAATTGACCCCAATAATAGGTCCTTCACAGAAGCCCAAGCTCAAGGATAAATTTACAACACTATTTGGGGTGGAAAAACAATGCAGGACGATCACGCAATAAATTCTCACATTTTAAGCTAAGAAGACAATAAGACAGCATCTTTAATCAATGATTTCTTAAATATAAAACTCTCCCAATCAAAACAAATTACTTCATGATGTTCTTTGCAAAAAAAAACCACAACTTGGCCTCAAAAAGTACTAAAAATGGAGCACAAACGACCAAGATACAAACCTCCAAAGTTCAAAAAAATTCCAATCCGAAAATACCAAAATCAGTAGCTAGTTTCATAAATTTACCTCACACGAAGCCCCCCCTCAAGATTTTGAACTCACCAACGGATTCTCCATGAAATTCTCTTGAATTTAGAATCTTGAATCGTCAAAATCATGTTTATATAGGCCAAAAAATAAATTCTCAAAGTTCTTCAAAAATTCACTTCGAAAATGGATATGGGAGCAACTAGAACCAAGATTTCACCTCAATCGAATGATCCAAATCAGTTTCTAAGCTCCCAATGTGTTCTCCTCAAAAAATCTCACAAGTTTTCCCTTGAATCGCCCAATTTGGAGCTCTATAACTCAAGTTATCAGATTTTAGATTTGGAGAAAATACACAAAAATGGGAATGCACCAGCATTGCTGTACTCTTTTTGGCACAGTCCAAAAAATCTTGGACAGGGTGCTCGGGATTCATTCAAAACTGGATGCGCACAAATGAGATATGCTACCCCACCAAATTAGACGTACCGGACTCAATGGCGCATTCTGAATTCCCATACGACATCATTTTAATGAAAAGTGGGTCCTACATCCAAGTGCCATTTTAAGTCAACTTCCACAATGAGCTTCAGAATTAGACTGAAAGCCTTGAGAAGCGATCAAAGGGTAGTTATAGACAAACTCGATATTTCAGAGCTAACCATGATGTTAGAATTTTCATCCCAGTGTGTCTTCAAAGAATGTTGACTAAATCAACCATGTGCCAAATTTCAAAGACAAAAAAGCCAAATGGTCTTAAACTCATTCTGATTGCCTCGATACTCATGTCGGCCATGCTACTAGCCTAATTTGGCCATTATGGAGACATCAGAATTCCTTTTTGAGGTTTTCTTGAAGTTATGACCAAAGTAAAATTTTTAAGTTTTGAAAGCTCCAAAGTAGGGAAATGGGTCTAAAACCCAACGAACGACCAGGCGATCGACCTACCAGCGCTAGCAGTTCATAAAGTACGTGGGGTCTCTATAGAAATGCTCTAAATGACCAAATGGAAGCAATATTAGAAAAATGACCTGGAGGGTCATTACAACATCCACTACTAAAAGAATTTTCGTCCATGAAAGTAAAGACAAGGATATACCTAGAGGCTCAAATAAGCTGGGGAATTGCTCCTGCATCTCCTGCTCAGTCTCCCAGATATCACCCTCCATCGGACGATGGTACCACTAGACATTAACCACTGGGATGGACCTAGAACAAAGTTGGCAAACATCTCTAGATAGAATAGAAATCGGGTCCTCAACAAAAGTCAGGCGATCATCGAACTCAACTGAATCATACCGAAGCACGTGGGACTCATTTGGAATGTATCGACGTAGCATAGAAACATGGAAAACTGGATGTATAGCTAAAAATGCTGGAGGCAAACCCAGCTCATAAGAAACCTCTCCAACTCTCCTTAGAATCTCAAAAGTCCCGATATACCTGGGCTAAGCTTACCCGGCCTACCGAATCTCATCATGCCCTTCAAGTGAAATGCCAGCAATAACACTCGATCTCCAACCTCAAAGCGTAAGGGTCGGCACCTATGATCAGCAAAACTCTGGTGCCTACTCTGAGCTGTCCTTAGCCTATCCTGAATATCCTGAACCCTACCTACATCATGCTGAAGTAAATCGATACTGTGTTGCCCAGGCTCTGAGGATTCAAACCAACCAACTGGAGTATGAAAAAGCCTACCATATAAGTCCTCAAAAGGGTCCATATGAATTCTAAAGTTGAAGCTATTAATGTATGTGAACTCCGCCAAAGGCAAGTACTGCTCCCAATAACCCTCAAACTCTAATAGACAAGCTCGCAACATATCCTTCAAAACCTGAATAGAACGCTCTGACTGGCCATTGGTCTGTGGATGAAATGTCATGCTAAGATCAACCCAGGTGCCCAACACTCTCTGAAAGGCTCTCTAGAAAGTAGAAGTAAACTGAGCTCCCATATCTGATATAATGGACACTGGTACCCTGTGAAGATGGACCACATCCTGAATACAAACCTGAGTTAAATGCTCTACACTAAAAGTAGACTTTACTGGCAGGAAGTGTGCTGACTTGGTCAATTGATCAACGATGACCCAAATACCATCATTACCTCTGGGTGTCCGAGGTAATCCCATGACAAAGTCCATGGTTATATGCTCTCATTTCCACTCAGAAATGGTTAATCTTTGAAACACCCCATCAGGATGCTGATACTCGGCCTTAGCCTAATCGCAACTTAAACAATGAGAAACATACTCTGCTATATCTCTCTTCATGCCATACCACTAGTAATGTTGTCGAAAATGTCGATACATCTTCGCGGTGCTCGGGTGAATAGAGTACCTAGAATTGTGGGCCTCGTGAAAGATCAACTGTATATAGTCTCCAACTCTAAGAACACAAAGGATACCATCAAATTATAGTATCCCATCGAAATCTATAGAAGCTTAGACACCCGAGCTTCGCAATACTAACTCTCGTAGCTCTACCAATGCTCTATCCTCAAACTGTCGGCCATGAATCTGATCAGAAAGAGATGATCGAGCTCCCACAAAAGCATAAACTGGACCAGTATCTAAGATGTCCAACTTGACCATCCTGTTAGCAAAACACTGGATTTCCAAGGCTAGGGATCACTTCACATTAGGCAAGTAAGCTAAACTAACCATACTCTCCGCCTTCTAGCTCTATGCGTCTACTACTACATTCGTCTTGACCGAAGGGAGATGATAGAGATGTCATAATCTGCTAATAGCTCAATCCAGTGCCGCTGTCTAGAATTAAGGTCCCTCTGACTCATAATGTAATGTAGGCAGTGGTGATCTGTATATATATCTCACAATGGACTCTATATAAGTAGTGCCTTCATATCTTTAGTGCAAAAACTATCACCGCCAACTCTAAGTCATAAGTGGGGTAGTTGCGCTCGTACGCTCTTAACTATATGGAAGCATAAGCAATAACTAGGCCCCGCTGCATCAAAAACCACCTAAGGCCTACACCAGAAGCATCACAAAATATTGAGATAATCTAACCCTCAATGGGAATAGTTAAAATAGGAGCAGTGGTATGCAACTCCTTGAGCTTTTGAAAGCCCAACGCACACTCTTCAGACCATATAAAGTGAATATACTGAAAGGTCATACGGGTTAATAGGGCTGCAATGGTGGAGAAAACCTTGATGAAGCTCCTGTAAGAACCAGCTAATCCAATGAAACTTTGAATCTCTGTAATAGGCGGGGCCTAGCCCAACCACGAATAGCCTCAATCTTCATCAGATCTACCATGACACCCTTCTTGGACACCACGTGTCCCAAAAATATACAGACTCCAACCAAAACTCGCACTTTGAGAATTTAGCATAAAGTTGTTAATCTCTTAAAGAATGCAGCCCATCCCTCAAATGTTGTGCATGCTCCTCTCTACTCTGCGAGTATACTAGTATATCATGGATGTATACGATCATGAAGGAGTCAAGATAAGGCCTGAATACTCGAGTCATAAGGTCCATAAAAGTTGTGGGGGCATTAGTAAGCCGAAAAGACATCACAAGGAACTTGTAATGGTCGTAATGAGTCCGAAAAATAGTCTTAGGAATGTCAGCAACTTTAATCCTCAGCTGGTGGTAACCGGACCTCAAGTTAATCTTAGTAAAATGGTGGCGCCCTAAAGCTGGTCAAACAGATCATCGATACAAGGCATGTGGTAACAATTTTTCACCGTCACCTTATTCAACTCCCTATAATCAACACACATCCGCATAGTCCCATCCTTCTTCTTAACAAACAGGATGGGTGCACCCCATGGCAACACATTCGTATGAATAAAGTCCTTACCTATGAGATCATGAAGCTACACAGTGAGCTCTTTTAGCTTTGTGGGGGCCATACGGTAAGGTGGCATTGAAATGGGCTTAGTGCCCAGCTCCAAATCTATAGCAAAGTCAATATCTCTTTATGGGGATAGGCTAAGTAGGTCGGTAAGGAAAACATCAATAAAATTGCAAACCACAGTTACTAAATCAATAGAAGAAGCCTCATTGGACACATCATAGATACATACTAAGTATGATAAACACCCGAGCACAACTAGCCGCAGGGCCCACATAAAAGATATGAGCTCAATCGATGAGCGACTATAAGCACCCTGTCATAAGATCGGGGAATGCTAGGCATGGCTAATGTGACAGTCTTGGCATAACAGTTCAAAACTGCATGGTAATGGGATAGCCAATCCATGCCAAGAATAATATCAAAGTCTAACATATCAAGTAAAATAAGATCTGCCTGAGTCTTATGCCCCTAAATAGTTACCACACAGGATCTACAAACCTAATCTCCCACTAAAGAATCCTTTACTGGGGTGTAAACATGAAATAACACCTCAAGTGACTCATAAACAATACCCAGATGAGGAGCAAAATATATAGACACTTAGGAATACATGAAACCTGGATTAAATAAAGTTGAAGCAGTCTATTGACAAATAAAGATAGAACCTGTGATCACATAATCTGATGTCTCGGCCTCTACCCTCACTAGAGTAGCATAGAAATGGCCATGTAGGCCTCACCAACATCCATCTACCCTGTGACCTTACCTACCTCCTAAGGGACCTCCCTAAAAACTCTATTGGCCCTCATCAAGGCTCTGACCTAGATCTCTGCCTCCAGTTGGAGGCGGTACTGCTGCCAATGGTCTAGCCTAGCTCTAGTGAACCACAATTATAACACCTCGAAGCTGAGCACCATGTAATGATCCATTCGCGATAGGAAGGAAGCAGACCTGATCCACTCGAGCTATGCCCTGCGGTCGAACCCCCTGAATGGGGATGACTACCCTCAGCTACTAGCAAGGCTATCTGAATAGGTCAGCTGGACTGACCTTACTAGTACCTATCATGATGAAATCGCTGGCAGGGCCTGTCATAACTATCCTGAACCCTAGGCTGGGACTTACTGTAGCTGCCCTGATGCCTAGGCCTTTTATCGCTGCCCCCTTAAGGATGACGATGAATAATCTCTATGGTGTGGGCATGGTCCACCACATCCAGTAAAGAGCGGCCCACATAAACCAAGTGCTCCATTTCCAATCTCAAGTGAGGCCTCAACCCATACATAAAACATTGTACCTACTCCTCATTGGTGGATAGAATCATAGTGGCATGCCAGGATAACTGGTGGAATTTAGCCTCATACTTGGTAACTTTCATGTGACCATGCTCCAACTGTGTAAACTGATCCTGGAGTCGAATTGAGCTCATGACAATGGTGGTGACCCATCTGGCCTGGTCTATAAGTAGGAGTGTCCCACTGTCTAGCTGATCCACAAAACTGGTAAGCCATAAAGTCGGCCCCTTTGGACTCCACAAGACCCAAGGAGTGAATTTTCTCCTAACAAGTAGTCAGACACTCCATGGCATCCTCGCCAATGGCTCCAAAAAATGTTAGGGGTGATAGCCTCCAAAATACCCCCAACATCTTCAGCTTCCGTAAGGACATGACACCTTCTTGAACTATTGGCGAGGGTGCAATATCTGGAGGGTGACTGAACCTTATGTGCTGGAGGCGCAGGCTGGTCCTGCGGTGCTAGCATATCAACAGTTACAGGTGGGGCCTGTGGTATAACCTCAATAGTTGTGAGGAGTTAAGAAATCATCACTTGTAAGGCTGGAGTCATAACTGGTGTGGCTGGAGGTTGTGCTACTGGTGGTGGGCCCTCCAGCTGTGGAGGAATAAGAGCATCCTGATGCTCCTCAATATGCTCAGGAGATATAGCTGGATCAGGGACTTGTGCTGATGCCTGTGCCATGAGGCTGGCATCTAGGCCTGCCCGGTCTTGGTGGGTCACCACAACCCATAGTACCGCGCATACTAGCCATTCTTGGTGAAAGAGTGGAACAAATGAGTTTTCATAAAACCAATAAGACGCACAACTGCACAAAATAATACAACATAGCGAACATTCCTAATGACATCCTGTAGCCTCTCGACGATAAGTCACGGATGTCTCCGCACCGATCCGCAGGACTACTAGACGTTAGCTCTGTAAAAGTGAGACTAACGAACCTTGGGCTCTAATACCATCTTGTCACGACCAAATTTTTCATATCATGATGGCACCTACGATAACCCATCAATAGGTAATCCAACCCATAACCTGGAATGACAAGTAATGGGTTTGAGGGCAGAAACTAATCATGAATAGAAAACACTAACATAAAAAGAATAAATAAGCGAAAGAAAAACCAAAACTTGATATACACAACTAAAGATCCCTCCCAGAACCTAGAGGTCACAAGTACAGAGATGCAACAACATAAAAGATGAGTACAAGTTCCAAAAGTGAATCAAAAATATATAAACATCAACTGGCTAGTCTCAGAAATGCAAAAGATGAGTCGTCCAAGCTGAAGGAGACAGAATTGGTCTCAAAGCTTCAAGTGCTCACCCTAGTCTTCGGAGTTGACTGCAACAAGCTTAATTTACCCGCAAAGGTAGCTAGTGCTCGGCCCTGCATCATGAAAGTATATGTATAGTATAGTATGAGTACCAAGACAACAGGTACCAAGTAGGCATCATAGGCCGACTGATCAGAAAGGGTAAAAATAGTATGAAAAAGAGGAATAAGCCTAAATAGGGGTCATAATAAGTATCCAAATTGAAAAAGGTATGATTTGAGAAAACTACATCTAACTACACCAACTGTTCCCTTAAAAGGCCGGTCGGAACATTCATAGTCAAGTTAAATAAAATCCCAAATGAACCCCCACAAGCCCATCGAGTACACAAAAATAGCTACAACTACCAAGGATATCAACCAAGAATCTGTGATGCCAAAGACCAAAGAACCATGTCATGTCTGAACCAAAAACCAGCAAGAATCGATGAACCAGGAATGCTTTAGGGGTCGAGGTCGGGACTGGAACCCAGATGCTTGTTCGAATATTTAATGTCGTCGAGGCTGGGGATGGGTACCTGGATACTTGCCATAATATATCCGAATGGTCAAGGCCAGGGCTGGGTATCCAGATACTCTCCATACTAGCAAGTTGGTAGAGGCTGGGGCTGGGTAACTGAATGCTCTCCGATGGAAATTTAGAACGGAGGCCGGGGTTGGGTACCCGGATGCTCATAGATAATTCATCCTATGGTGCTGAATATTTTCCTTTCCAATTGGACTATAACAGTTCTGAGAATATACTTCCTAATAAGTCAACTGATATGCTGCCAAAGCTTGACCAGAGCCGAAAATTAAATGATCACAAAGTCTAGTATCGCCAACGCATTTCGAAAGTCAAAATTATGCCGAGTTATGGATGAGGGTATTTTTAAGAGCAAGGTTACCGCCTAGCTAAGGCCAAAATATCAAGCACTAGCCTGCTACACCATTCTACAAGGATCTAAGTTCGCCGGAGAGACATTGGGGGAAACTAAGGCAAGTTTACAACCTATACTAAGACCAACATACTCCACAATATCAACAACATAATCATTCAACTCCTCTTACAATACTAACAAAAAACAGAAAAAATCACATGCTTCCAATTACTCGAAAAACCAAATGAAAGCCTAAAACATGATTTCTAATACCTAAGATATAAAAATAAGCTACCCAACCCAAATTCCAACAATCTCAACATGCTTTCACGCCTTTCAGCTCAATCTAAGAAAGAAAAGTCGTAGCCTACCTATAGATTTGAACACGCGCACGACAAATCACTGTACTAGAGCTTTTCCCTTTTGAATGGCCTTAAAATGCTACCATGTTATTAAAAACAGAATTATAACGTCGTTACGGTCGTTTAGACACTAATTTAATAATTTTTGAAGACGGGTCAATTTTGATGTCTAAAATGAGAAATGTAGGACCCGCATCTGAAATTCCAGAATTGACCCCAACAATAGGTCCTACACAGCACCCCAAGCTCAAGAATCAATTTACAACACGAATCGGAATGGAAAACCAATGCAAGACGATCATGCAACAAATTTCCACATTTTAAGCTCAGAAGACAATAAGGCATCATCTTTAATCAGTGATTTCTTAAAAACAAAAATCTCCCAATCAAAACAAATTACTTCATGATGTTCCTAGCGAAAAACTCCACAACTTAGCCTCAAACATTACTAAAAATGGAGCTCAAATGACCAAGATACAAACCTCCAAAGTTTACAAAAATTCCAACCCAAAAATACCAAAATCAGTAACTAGTTTAGTAAATTTACCTCACACGAAGCCTCCCCTCAAGATTTTGAGCTTACCAACGGGTTCCCCACGAAATTCTCTTTAATGTAGACCCTTGAATCGCCAAAATTAAATTTATATAGTCCAAGAAATAAATTTTCAAAGTTCTTCAAAATTTCACTCCGAAAATGGACATTGGAGCAACTAGAATCAAGATTTTATCTCAATCGAATGTCACAAATCAATTTTCGAGCCTAAATGCATTCTCCTAGAAAAATATGACAAGTTTGCCTTTTGAATTAGCCAATGTGGAGCTCTTTTTTTTTTTTTTTTTTTTTTTTTTTTTTTTTTTTTTTTTTTACGGGAACAGACCCTACACGAGGCTCCCACCTCTCGTGCACAGTCAGGGGTTAAGCAACACCCCCAAGCCTTAACATAAATAATCAAAATAAAAATACAAGGAGGGGGACATAAACCTTACCTCCGATCCTATGGTGGTTCATAAGTCGGCTAACCTATTAAGGTCGGCTAACTCATCCCCGATACAA
The DNA here is from genome assembly GCF_947179165.1 of Solanum dulcamara. NCBI lineage: Eukaryota > Viridiplantae > Streptophyta > Magnoliopsida > Solanales > Solanaceae > Solanum > Solanum dulcamara. Next base: position 52,131,115 of record NC_077240.1, read on the forward strand.
AAAAGAAACTAACTATAACTAGAAAGCATTAAACCTGTGAGAGGACTCCTCCCGGTACAATTCAACTATGAAAGCATAAATGAGGGAGACTCTCCCCTTCCATGAGAAAAAAGAAAAGTAACCTACACTAGTCCTATTCAACTATGCTACGTACCAGACATAGCTACATTGAAGAAGAACAAGCATACGAAACTTCTATCTCGCATGGGATGGGAAATTCCTTTCATCTTTGCTCCTTTTAGTCTTGTCGTACCAAGTAAATCCAGGTGAAGTGTGCCTTTGTATCAGCATCATGATTACCAGCTATGGAGGTTGAAAGGAAGGAAGTAGCTGCATGGTGGTCCAAATGTATGGTTGCTGCAGACCTGTACCTGCACAGCCAAACAAGACCAACAATACATTCAACCAAAGAGGTGTGCAAGCTGCTGTAGCATTAGCTTGTATTTGTTCCTTGGCTGCTGCAAGTTGGTGGAGCTGTTGCAGCTGTTGATGGAATGCATCCAAGGCTGCCAATCTGCAGGTGGCTGCAGGTTCCCTAGGCTGCTTGTTGGTCTCAAAGCAGCCCCAAGATACTGCAGTCCTTTTAGCAGTCTGCCAGCTGCATTGGTGAAGCTGAGAATGACTGGTCATGGAGATCAATGCATTCTCCTGGAGGGGGGTGAAGCTGGGGTACCTGCATAGACAAACACAACCAACAAGACAAACAGCCAAATACAAGCAACCAAACAACCACAAAATCCAGAAGGAAGTTGCTGCTCTGCATAGTCCTTGTGTAGGCCTCTTAGTGAAGGTATTTGTTTTGGTGGTTGTATCTGTGCTGTGCTCTATGTAGGTGTTGGAAACACATGTTGATGAGTTCATCCTGACATCTGCATCTACACCACAAACAAGAACCAGCAAGAAAGGAGCTGCTGCAAGTGTTGTGTTATTAGAGTTATTAGAGAAGGCATAGGTGGATTGGATTTGTTCCTTGTCTGCTGCAGGTTGGTGCTGGGGTGTGTTGATAATAGAGAGTGTGGTTGGCCAGCTGAGTGTGCTACTCCATATAAGCCCAAGGTTACTGCAGCCCTCATAGCAGTGCCAAATAGGTTCTAAGCAAAGAAAGTCAACCAAAGACAAGCAACAAAGCAAACAAGTGTTGAGCTGCTGCAGGTGTTGCAGGTGTTGGGCTGCTGCAGGTGTTGAGCTGCTGCAGATGTTGTCCTCTATGATTTTGATGTTAAAGCATGTTGGTGTACACAAAAATGGGAGTGCACCAGCACTGTTGCAATTTGTTCATAGTTCGAAAAATCTCCGACGGAGTGCTCGGAATTCGTTCAGAACTCCGTGCGCACAAATAAAATATGATACCCTACTTAATTCGATGTACCAGACTCAATGACGCATTCGAAATTCTCATACGGGGTCCTTTTAACGAAAAGTGGATCCCACACCCATGTCATTTTAAGAAAAATTCCACAAAGGACCTCGGAATTAGACGAGAAGCCTCATGAAGCGAATGAAGGGTTGTTCTAGAATAAAATCAATATTTTGGAGCTAACCACATTGTTAGATTTTTCATCCGAGCGTGTTTTTCAAGAATGTTGACCAAAGTCAACAATGAGCCAAATTCTAAAGGCAAAAGCGTCAAATGGTTTCAAACTCGTATCGATTGCCTCAGTACTCGTGCCAACTATGCTACTAGCCTAATTTGGTCATTCCGGAGCTGATAGAATCGTCACAATTCTATTATGGGCTTATTTTCTTAAAGTTTTGATCGAAGTCAATTTTTCAAGCTATAAAAGCTCCAAAGTAGGAAAATGGGTCTAAAACCCAAACGAACGACTAGGCGACCGAGCTACCGGCGCCATCAGGTGACCTGAGGTCGCTATAGGAATGCTCTAAACGATGAAACAGAACCAGTATTAGAAAAATGACTTGGAGAGTCATTACAATTAACTATTTAAAACATAAAAATAAAACAACAATTAAAATTGACCCCAAAAAATTACCAAAAAATTTATATAAACATAAAATTAAATTCCAATTGACCAACACATTAAAAATGGTAACACGGGTTACGGAAAAAAATAATTAACGTACTGAATAAGGGTAGTTAAAAGTTAAATAAATCAAAAAGATAAAGATAAAAAATTATCAACTCTAAACCACCCCTAAAATTTCTCACCCACTTCCCTAAGTTCCTCATTCCTTTAAAACTCAATTGTATTATGCAGTAACGGTATTCTTGGTAAATTAAGTTTTATCAACTTTCTATATTGTTCGTTTAAGAAATAATTACAATTTCATTTAAAAATAAGTGGATATATAATAGGATAGGTGAAAACGCATACAAGTTAACACCACAAAAAATTTCAATTTTAAAAAAATATAATTTTGAAATCTTTTAAATTTGCATTTTTCAATAATAATTTGGATAACAACAACAACAACAACAACCCAGTGAAATCCCACAACATGGGGTCTGGGGAGGGTAGAATGTACGCAGACCTTACTCCTACCAAGGTAGGACGGCTGTTTCCTGGAGACCCTCGGCTCAGTAAAAGCATAAATGCATAAAACAAATGTTAGATAAGAATAGGAAATTAAAAGTTTTATGAGAAAAACAACAAACAAATAACGAATAGATAACAAATAAATACAAATAAATAAATACAAATAACAAATAATGATTAAATAAATAATGAAAGCGTCACAGGTAAAATAGAGTAATCAAAGCATAGAAAGTAATAAATAATAACAGAAATAACAGAAATCAGAAGTCAAAGCGCAAGAGATCGTAATGCACTACTACGCCTATGAATAGAGAAGAATAACGAGACTATGAACTAGACTTCTACCCTTATGTGGGTCCTCCACACCCTCCTATCTAAGGTCATGTCCTCCGTAAGCTGTAACTGCGCCATGTCCTGTCTAATCACCTCTCCCCAATACTTCTTCGGTCTATCCCTACCTCTTCTGTAATGCAAATCAGTTGTTTGGTGTGAGTGCTCTGAAATATTTGCACATTATTTATTCAATATATATATATATATATATATATATATATATATAAATGTTTTTACAAATATATTGTCTTTCAACTCTAGATTAGCCTATTTTTATGGAAATGATTAACTCACAAAATATGCCTTTATAATTTGTAATAAAAAAATCATGTTTTTAATCTACTCAACTTTTAAACTGTTTTATAATTTAATGTAATGTTTATTAGTTGTAACATTATCACATATTTATCTTTCATAATGGATATACAATTCTTGAACTCAAACTATTTTTTTATAATATAAATTGACTAAATGAAATATTAAATATTACTATAATTGAAGGGAAGGGGAGTCTTGAAGTAACTGGTAAAGTTATTGTCATGTGACCAAGAGGTCACGGGTTCAAGCTTAGGAAACAATCTCTAGCAGAAAGACAAGGTAAGGTCGGGTCCTTCCCCGGACCCTGCACATAGCGAGAGCTTTAGTGCACCGGACTACCCCTACTATAATTGAAGGATAAAAATTTATAGGCCTACTGTTTTGAAGGTCGCTAGGACAATTCAACTATATCATAGATTTTCTGATTTTTTTAATTTAAATATTCATATATGTGACTTTCAAAATAAACAATTACGTACCATGGAAAAATATTATTCAACTTACAAATTTACATATTTTTAATTTTCTTTTTTAATATTTTAAATTCCCCATAAACCCTCACCCAGTACGTTTCCCATTTTCTCAATAGAGGTGAGAAACAGATTTTTTTATAAAACAAAGAAAATGTTCAAAACATTTTACAAAGCCAAATAATTAGGGAACGGTTGTTTGAAAACTGTTAAAGGGCTTTTTTTAACGTCTTTCATATTATTTTTTTGTCTCTATTTACTGTTTACATATCAATTAAGAAAAAGCCACCATATCAACTTCAGATGTTTTATTATTTGTTGGTGTGTTCGATTTTGACTTTTTCTTTTATTTATGCCTTATGTATTTGGCAATTTTTTTATCGATAGAATACTAGATTTTAAATTCATGAATGTTATTATGATCTTTAATTGTCAAAAAAATAAAAATAAAAATACTCATTTAAGTAGAAGTGTTACTGCATTAACTTTATGCTTGATATCCATGTTGGTGGAGAACACAATATATAAAGGTTAACTTCTTTTTTCTGTCTCCTCTTCTTTCAATTTTCTGTATTTTCTTTGCATATTTTACGCTTAATGAGGATTTGAGAATATAAATACTAAACACTGGATCTTGTGTGAAGAGGAGATACACTGATAGTCAAGAGCACACAAAATGATACGAAAACGATAATCAGCCTGAATTGCAAATCTCGAATCATGGTTGGTGAATGAACGGTATTGTTAATAGCTAGACAATGGACAGATGTAGAGTGGGTTTTAGCGGAGCGGCAGAAGACGGTTTTAGCATGTGTATTCTCCTCCAATTCACGATTTCTTTTCGTGGATTCGCCTTTCTTCAATGTTAATACTTTTGATGAGGCTTTTTGTCTATTGTTAAATTTGGTAAATATTTTCACCAAAGTAATCTTTTTTTCTTAATATTTTGGCATTGTGCTTCCATAATCGTTTTCTAGTTGTTTATAAATCAAGTGTCTTTTATAATTTATTTTCAAGGCTTGAATTATATTGCGTGAGAGGAAAAAATTGAATTCTAGGATCTTGATCGTGAATTATTCAATTCTTATCAAATTATTTGCTTGCTTTTTTTGTTTTCTACTTTACCAACATATACAGTTACATGGAAGGAGCATATTCTGATTTAGCATTTGTGATGAATTGTTCGATCACAAAAATTACAAAGTTGAGATTCTTTGCCACAAAAATTACAAAGTTTAAATGAGGGCAATGTAACTTGGTTCAAATGGTGTATATATTTTGAATATAAAAGAGTGTAATTATTAAAATGAAAAGTAAGAGAATGTAACTTAGAAATCCTATATCAAACAAATACGGGATCTCATTAGATGTAGAATATGTAACATTTGTTGACAAATTTATCAGTTCATAATTTTATATTTAATTATTTTTGAAGTTTTTAAAAAAGTATTAAATTATTTTTTTTGATTTCTCACCCGATTTTCAGAACCAACATTAGAGTCTGACTAAATTTAAATTCATGCCGGAAAGCCCCACATTTAGGAGTAAAACGCTCTCTAACAAATACATAAATTGTTATGTCTATATAAATAGTAGGTCCTTAAATAGTAATAACATATTGCAATAACAAAGATAAAATAAACAACATAATTTCAATCAACATTCAAACATCAGAATCTGCATAAACTTAACGTTATTGTAGCTCTATTCTCATATGTACGTTAAAATTGAAAAAAAAACAATTATACAAAACTTCCAACATAATTATAAAAAAACTAATATTGTGGTTGATTATAGCTAGATAATAATATTTTGATATTAAATTGTGTATTCATTATATTACTTTAATATCCTCAAATAAATAAGTTAATGATTTAAATTATTGTTATTATAATATATTACTAATTAGTGCATAAGAGATCTTATTAAATAGCATTTTTTCCAATGAGTTTGGTTGCTTCTTTATCCCAAAGCAATAGAGAGGTATTTCCAGTGATATCATTAACCTTAATCTAAAGCCTGTACCTGATATCATATGTGTTTAATAAATATAAATCTTATTTTTAATATGTTATGTTTAGTTAAAAGAAATGTTGATCATACCTATGAGAAGCAATCTCGTCTCGAGCGTATTTTTTGCAATAAGCTTTATTACCAATATTGTCAACTTTCCTCTGACACTTCTTGCACCCCATATATGACTAGTTTTTTTGAAGTTCTATGTTAACAACTGTTGCAACTATCCAGATTTGTCCAATCTATAAAGAATATTGACCAACACATATAGTAATATTTCACTTAAAATTAATGATATTTATAAATCTCTCTTAACAAATATATAATTTACCTATATGGAATTAACCAATGCTTGAATACTTTTAATTTTTGGTAGTTCCAGTCTCCAACTCCTCAGAAACAGAAAGAGTACGATGAGCATTTGTTCGACTCAACATTTCAAATTATAATGACACTCGGGGTCATTTCTGTGCTTCTATATGTTTTTACCATTTTGCCCTTTCCCATAGCTTCCTGGTAGTATTTATGCGGTGTTGGGATGGGTGGCATGATCCCTAAGGTATTTAGTTGAGTTTTGAGGTGGTTTGATCATTGTGAGGCTCAAGGCTTGAAAGAGTTAACTTAATTCAACATTCAAAGATGCTGATGTTGGATGATGATTTCGTCAATTCAATCAGTTATGGAAGGGTCATTTTGGTCTAGAATGAGTGTTGGTTAGGGTTTTGGAGTTTTTGTTTTGAGTTTGTATGATTAGGCGTTTTAACTTTAAAGTTTTGACCAAAATTTGACTTCGGTCAACATTCTTAGAAAACGTATTCGAATTGAAAATGTGACAGTGCGATTAGCTTCGAAACGCCAAGTTTGGTCTAGAACGACCATTGTTCAGTTCTCGTGGTGTTCTGAATGAATTTTTGCCCATTTATGTGTCTTTGTGTTTTCTTGATTTAGTGTTGACTTTCGTCAACATTTCGATGAGACAATCTCCATTAGTCATTTCATCGATTTTGTAAAGTCTGAAATACCGTTTCCAATAGGGTAGCATGGCTTGTTTACGTCGATGGGGTTCCAAATAAATTTTGAGCCCCCATCAGGGGACTTTTCTTCCTTGGGATTCTGCTATTGCAGAGCTACTAATGCAGCTCAAATTTGTTCTCCACAATCGCGGCCCCTGGCCGCATTCGCAGAGGTCGATCAATTTGTTCTCTACGATCGCGGGCCTCTGACTACATTCGCGGAGGGTCACCATTCCCTTCTCCAAGATCGCCGGAGAAGCTCCATGTTTGTGGAGGCCAATGGTCCAGTGCTCCGCAATCGCTTCCATTTTCGCAAAGGCCAAATGGCATGGCACCAGTGAATTTTTAAGCCCGATCCTTCATTTAAAATATAACGCAAAAGTGGCACACAACTCAACTGAGGAAACAAAATGCACACAAGCTAAGTTTCACACCACCTAAGGGTAGTCTTAGGATCTAACGAACAAACAAGCCAAGAATCAACCTAAACTAAGGTTCAATTATAAAACGCTAAGCTAAATAACCCAAACTAGCCAATGAATCTCACGAAGGATAAAAGCATACTTGTCACCTAGTCCTAACACCAACCTAGCTATCAAACTACTCCAATATATAGATGATCAAACTAAGCCAACTTTAAAAAGGGGAAACCATAACCTACCTCGAGGCCGAAACTGCACTCGAACCTTTACTCGAGTGCTTTTCCTTTTCGAAGAGACTCGGATCACTGCCAAGCTACAATGGAACGAGCAAGTTAAAACGAAACCAACAATAACCATACTACTAAATAGAAAAGTGGATCGAAATTTTGGTCAAACATTGATCCTAGAATCAAAGTTACAGGATTATGGCACAAAACATGTCATTATATTCTCCTTGAGGTAAGGATCACATGCCCAAAAGTTGGGCGGAAATGGATTTCAATTCGGACCTCAAATGGTCCAAATACCATTCTTTGAAGCCTAGAAATCAAGGGATTTGGGGTCAATAATTAAAATAAAACACGGAATTGAAGCTACAATAATTTTAGTAAAAGGAAATGGAAGAGAATTACCTTTGAACCACTTAAATTGATCAAGAAATGAGGGAAAAAGCCTTGGTTCGAGCTCTTATAAGGTGGGTCTTCGTCTTTGAAGAATAAAGAAAGAACATGGATTAAATCCCTGTGCGGTCTTCGCTAAAATGACCCCTGCCCAGGGCACTTGTCGCTAAAGCGATAGCCTGATCGTAAAAGCGACTGTCGCTTAAGCGATGGGATGGTCGCTTAACAACCCCCACGTTAGGGATGGCCTTTTCCAAAGCGGCCCCTTGGTCACAAAAGAGGCCATCGTTTAAGCTACCAAGGGTCGCAAAAGTGACCGCACCCGAGGCCTGCACTGTAGTTTTGAGCATTAGGCTCACAACTTAAAATCGACACTCGAAAATCATTTGGAGGTCAAATGACGCAAAAAAAAAGTGCAAACCACTTGTAAATGACATTTTGAACTCAATAGAATCGAAAAAACACCGAACGTAGGTCGTCTCATCCTAATGTTGACCAAAGTCAACACTAATTCAAGAAAACACATAAAACACACAAATGGCCAAAAATCATTTCGAAGGCTTTGGGAACAAACCAAAGGTTGTCCTAGACCAAACTTGGTGTGCCCGAGCTAAACACATTGTCAGAATTTCAATTTGAGCATGTTTTTCAAGAATATTGACCAAAGTCAAACTTTGGCCAACACTTTAAAGTTAAAATGCCTAATCGCACAAACTCCAAATGAAAGCCTCAAAACCCAAACTAATACTCATCCTAGACCATAATGACCCTTTTGGAGTTGATGGAACTGACAGAAATATTATCTGACATCAGAATCTCCGAATGTTGACTAAAGTCAACTCTTTCAAACTTTAAGCCTCAAAAATGGCCAAACCACCTCAACACTTAATTGAACACCTTGGGGAGAGTGCCACCCATCCCAACACTACATAAATGCTACAAGGAAGCAACAGGAAGGGGAAAATGGTAAAAATGCACAAAAATAAAGAAATGACCTCGAGGGTCATTACAACATCTACTACTAAAAGGACTTTCGTCCTAGAAAGTTAAAGAAAGGAATGTACCTAAAGGAGTGAGGATATCGGGTCCGTATGTCAAGCTCGATCTCCTAAGTAGCCTCTTCGATCGAACGTTGTCTCCACTGGACTTTCACTGATGGAATCGACTTATTTGTCAACTTCCTAACCTGCCTATTTAGAATGGATATCGGCTCCTCCTCAAATGCCATAGACTCATCCAACTAAAGCATGTGAGATTCATCTGGAACATACCATCTCAGCTGAGAAACATGGAAAACAAGGTGAATACTCGAAAGAGCTGGAGGTAATGTTATCTCTTAGGCCACCTTTCCTACCCGCCTCAGAATCTCAAAATGGACCGATGAACCTAGGTCTAAGGTTGACCTTCCTTCCGAACCTCATCACGCCCTTCATAGGCTATACCTGCAGAAATACTCGGTCACCGACCATGAACTCCAAAGGCCACAACCTCCGGTCAGCATAGCTCTTCTCTCTACTTTGGGTAGTATAAAGTCACTCCTAGATCACACAAACACTATCCATAGAATTATGCAACAAGTTGGTGCCCCACGGCCTAATCTCAAAAGCATCAAACCAGCCCACAGGAGAACGACACCTCCTACCATAAAACTCCTCGAATAGAGTCATCTTAATACTAGAATGGTAGCTGTTATTATACATGAACTCTGCCAAATCTAAGAATAGATCCCACTACCCTCTAAAATCAATAACACAGGACCGAAGCATGTCCCCCAAGACCTAAATAGTCCTCTCGGACTGACCGTCGGTCTGAGGGTGGAAGGCCGTGCTAAGCTCAACTCTAGTACCCAACTCTCTCTAAATAGACTTCTAGAAGTGCGAAATGAACTGAGTACCACGATCTGAGATAATAAACACTGACACACCATGCAAATACACAATTTCCCAAATGTAGATATGAGCTAACCTCTCTAAATTATAGGAAGTCTAAATGGCAGAAAGTGAGCAGACTTGGTCAATCAATCCACGATGACCCAAATAGCATCAAACCCTCAAAAAGTATACGGCAAGCCTACCACAAAGTCCATAGATATTAGCTCCCACTTCCACTTCTTAATGGGTAGCTTCTGGGTCAAATCGCTTGGCCTCTGGTACTCGTACTTTACCTGCTGACAGTTCAAGCACCTAGACACAAAAGCTGAAATATCTCTCTTCATCCCACACCACCAATAGTGCTGCCTCAGATCACGATACATCTTCGTTGTACCAGGATGAATGGAATATCTCAAACAGTGGGACTCCTCTAGAATCAGCCAAACCAATTCTCCAACTTTAGGAATGCAGATACGAACCTCAATCCTTAGAACACCCTCTTAATCAAAGATCTCCTTCCTAGACTCGCCTCTAAGAACCTTATATCGAATTACCCTCAATCGCAGATCAACTGTTGTGCCCGGATCTACTCCATCAAAGAAATTCTAGCCTCCACACAAGCAAGTACCTTGCCAGGCTTTGAAGTATCAAGCCTAACCAACTAGTTAGCTAAAGACTGGATGTTCAAAGCCATAGGTCGCTCCTCTGCAACTAAGAAAAACCTCTACATACTCACTACCTTCTGGCTCAAGGCATCTTCTACCACATTAGCCTTGCCTGGCTGATAAAGAATCGGAATGTCATATTCCTTTAGAACCTCCAACCTCCTGCGCTGTCTCAGGATAAGATCCCTCTGATTGAAGATATACTGAAGACTATGATGGTCAGATTACAACTCAAAGTGAACTCTATATATATTATGTCACCAACTCTTTAATGCGAAGACTACCTTCACCAACTCCAAGTCATAAGTGGGGTAGTTCTTCTCATGAAGCTTCAGCTGCCTATAGGCATAAGCAATAACCCTACCTTACTACATAAACACACAACCCAGCTAACACCAGAAGCATCACAATAGAATGTAAACCTATGGGCCTCAAATGAAAGAGTTAGAATCAGCGCTGAAGTCAGTGATGCCTTGAGCCTCAGAAATCTCGCCACACACTTGTCAGACCATTAGAAAGGAATATTCTTCTGACTCAATCTAGTCAAAGGTGTTGCTATCAAAGAAAGCCCCTCCACAAACCACCTATAAGAGCCAACTAAGCTGACAAAAATGTGAACCTCAGTAGGAGAATTAGGCCTAGCCCAATCACGAACTAAGGCGTTCTTCGTCGGATCCATCATAATCCCATCCTTGGACACCACATTCCCCAAGAATATTACAAAGTCCAGACAAAATTTACACTCAGTGAATTTGGCATACAAGTGCTGATTCTACAAGGTTATGAGTACAATCCTCAAATACTACTCATGTTCCCTCTACTCCTATAGTAGACTAGAATTTCGTCGATGAACACTATCACGAAAGAATCCAAATAGGGCCAGAACATACGGTTTAATAACTCCATAAATATTATTGGGGCATTAGTCAACCCAAAATACATGACTAAGAACTCATAATGACCCCCTTACTTAGAAGGTCCTGGAGCTGCTCCTTAAGCTCCCTCAACTTGGCTGGAGCAATCCGATAGGATGGAGTACCCGACCCAACATCTATTCCAAAATCAATATCACGCTCAGGTGGGAGACAAGGTAGATCGATAGAAAATACTTCAGGATACTCTCTAACCACTAGAACTGACTCAAGTTAATGAGTGTTGGCACTAGTAGCACAAACATAAGCACGACACCCCTTCCTTAGTATCCTCTACACCCTCATAAAAGAGATCACACCTCCAGGCATATGTCTAACTATACCCATCTATATAATCGAAGGAATGTCAGGCATGCATAAAGTGACTATCTTAGTGAAGCAATCCAAGGTCGCATGATGAGCAGATAACCTATCCATGCCTAGAATTAAGTCAAAGTCCACCATATATAGTATAATCAAATCTACCCTATTATCATACCCTAAGATAGATACCACACGGGATCAATACACTCGATCCACTACTAAAGAATCACCTATAGGGGTAGCTACACACTTTGGCACAAGTAAAGGCTTATACAACATATCTAGACACGTAGCATAATAGGAAGACATATATGAGTAGATAGACACTAGATCAAATAAAGCATATGCAGACTGATGAGACCAGAGATCGTACCCGTAGTGACGAAATCCAAAGCATCCACCTCTAGACTCCCTAGAAAATCATACATATGACGTCCATTGCGGCTCCCAACCTGCCTGACTGAGGACAACCTTGAGCATCCTAGGGACCACCCCTACCTCCTTGAGAACCACCCCTACAAGACTAAATTAGAGCCCTGGGGGCATGAACCTGCTGAACCTACTGGACCTATTGACCCTACTTTCTGAAAGGTCTACCCCTACGACACTCTCTAGAAAAGTGGCCAACTCACCACACTCATAACAACCTTTGCCAGATCTGACCCACTGAGATGACTCGATTGAACTTGACTATACACCATGGCCTAAATACCCTGAGTGTAAAACCAGAGGAGTTTGAACTGGCATTGGAACCATAAGACCACTAGCACCTACAGTAGTGCCACCATCTGTAAGTTAAAGGGCTGCCTGAACCGGCCTAGTAGACTAAAACTATAGTAGTAACTTCTGTTTGGAAACCCCCTACCACAGGACTAAGACCCGTTAAAACTACTATAATAATAGGGCCTCTTGTCACTGCCCCTATAGGCCTTGCGATAGATCCCCTCAATGGTGCATGCATGATCGATTATCTATATAAAGGACTAGCCCGACATCACCATCTGCTCTATCGCCAACTATAGTGGGTATAAGAGCCCTCTAGCAAACCTATACACTCTCTCATGCTTCTTCGGCATACACATAGCCGCATATCTAGACAACTTATAGAACTAGGTCTCATACTATGCAACTGACAATGACCCCTAAGTCAAACCTGTAAGCTCATCCTACAACTGCTCCCTCAGCCAGCGAGGTACATACTTCTCCAAGAAGGCTTTAGAGAATTGAGCCCAAGTTATGAGAGGAGACACGACTGGTCTACACTGAAGATAAGACCTCCACTATTGCTTCGCTGACCCATCTAACTAGTAAGTAGTGTAATCCACCTCGTGAGACTCCACTAACATGAGGTTATGTAACCTCTCCTAACAAATAACCAAAAACTCATGGGCATCCTCGCTCGCTCTGTCGGAGAACTTGGGAGGGCCTAATCTAATGAACCGCCCTAGCATATTCTGCTCTTCATAAGATATGACTAGCTCGGGTTCCATGGGTGGAGAAAAATTAGGAATCGATCGACGCACTAATTGAGGAGATGTAATAGCAGGCTGCGCCTCTAATATCTGAACCTCTGGTGCCCTTGCCTGGGCTGCAGTCTAAGTCCCGTCATGCCTCTAGGGACCTGCTGATGTACTGGGCATAGCTCCTACTTGGGACATACCATCTATGAAGCTAAGAATCCTTGCTAGGGTGACCTCCATAATTAGTGTGGCAACGAATCCTAGTGGAGGCTGGGCTAAAACCCCACCAACCAGCTAATGCTAAACATGCTCAACCTTTATGTCGGGATCAGGTAATGGTGCCCTCTCCTGATCTCGATCTGGGGCTATAACTCATAGCCTACCTCAACCTTTAGGTTTACCCGCAGACGACCTCGTCCATTGGTGCATAAGACTCTCATCCATAAGACTGGGGATCTATCTACTGGTGCATAAGACTCTCGTCTACCCGCAGACGACCTCGTCCTAGCGATCATAGAATAAACGAAAAAAACAAAAGCTCAGAAGTTTCTAAAGTCAAGTATGAATGATAAAGAACAAAACAAATGAAGTATTCCTAAGAATGCCCTATAGCCCCTCAAAGATAGGATACAGACGTCATCGTACTGATCTACAAGACTCTACTAGGAACCTGCTCTTGTATTGGTGAGACCGGTGAACCTAAGCTCTGATACCACTTTGTCACGACCCTTAAATTGGGCCATGATGGATCCTACTACAACCCACCAAGTAGGCAAGCCTAAACCCAAGGATGCAAATTAGCGGAAGACAACAATTTAAGTATACTTATAATAATAAAGGATGCCAGAAATAACATATAAGAAATGGTCCATATCATAAACTAATAATTCGATACAAAAATATACAAAAGAGGCTTGAAAATGACCAAGACTCTGAACCTGGTGTCACCTATATAGAAGCTACTAAGTACAAAAAGGCTATATATATAAGAGAATTGACTAAGCAAAATACAAAACATAAGTCAATACAAAAGAGGAAAAGCAACAAGTATTTAGATTCTAGGAGCTCACCACATTCCAAGTTGGTAACAACCAAGGGAGATCCAATGCTTAGGAAGGGTGGCTCGTACTTGGACTGCATCAGAAAATATGCAGAACTGTAGTATGCTTACCAAAACATGAGGTACTTAGTGTGTATCATAGGACGACCGAGCTAAGAAAGATCATATATATAAATAAGCAGCATGATAGAAATAACAGAGTCTAATAAAAGCTAAAGGCAGTCCAAACAAACAACAAACATAATCAAGAACACAAATTACCACAGTAACTACCACTCAATCCATAACAAACACAAACATAGGTGCAATACATATTTGGCCACTGCAGAATCAATGCAAAAAGTTTTTGAGTTATCTCACCGACTGTCCCGTGGACCCCTAAACAACTGCGGAACCTCGCCTCAGCTTATCACAAAAGTAAAACTTAGAATTTAATCTACTGGCTGCTAGAGCTTATCAACATACGCATTATCTAGTGAAAAATGGTGCTTTTCCTCAAAACTAAATTTCCATCGGTAAAATCAGTCACAAGCTGGTATCCCGCTCCCTTGGAGCTCAAAATCCATAGAAAAGTGTAGTATAGCCCAAAATATCTCAAAAATCTCTCTATTTTCAAAAATTAGATACAAATATGTCATAAACATGCTTATGCACCAATGAAATTGAATCAATATGTCAAAACAATCCAGCTCATGCATATAACCGGGTAAAACACCCATAACAACTCAAAGGTACTAACTTGGAACTTCGCAAGTCCAAGCTCACGGGCTTAGGCCCAACAACTCAATCAACATAGGGAAGTAAACTTAAACATAGAATGAAAGTGGTACACAACTAAACTGAGCAAACAAAATGCACACAAGCTAAGTTTTACACCACCTAAGGGTAGTCTAAGGATCTAAGCGACAATCAAGCAAAGAATCAACCTAAACTAAGGTTCAATGATAAAATTCTAAGCTAAATATCTCGAATTGGCCAATGAATCTCACTAAGGATCAAGAATACCTATCACCTAGTCCTAACACCAACCTAGCTATCAAACTACTCCAATATATAGATGATCAAGCTAAGCTAAGTCTAAAAATAGGAAACCATAACCTACCTCGAGGCCGAAACTGCACTTGAACCTTTACTCGGTTACTTTTCAATTCCGATAAGCCTCAGATTGCTGCCAAGCTATAAAAAATGGAAAGAGCAAGTCAAAACAAAACAACCAATAGCCATATTACTAGAAAGAAAAAGGGACCAAAATTTGGATCAAAAATTGACTCTCGAATCAAAGTTACATGATTATAGAACCAAACATGTCATTATATTCTCCTTGAGGTAAGGATCACATGCCCAAAAGTTGGGCAAAAATAGATTTCAATTCGGACCTCAAATGGTCAAAATGCCATTATTTGAAAACTAGAAATCAAGAGATTTGGGGTCAAGAATTAAAATAAAACACAGAATTGAAGCTAGAATCATTTTAGGAAAAGGAAATGGAGAATTACCTTTGAACCACTTAAATTGATCAAGAAATGAGGGAAAACTCCTCGGTCTGAGATCTCCTAAGGTGGGTCTTCTTCTTTGAAGAATAACGAACAAATAAGGACTAAATTCCTATGCAGTCATCACTAAAGTGACATCCAGATCGTAAAAGTGACCCCCGCCCAGGGGTGCTTGTCGCTATAGCGACAACCTTATTGTAAAAGTGACTGTCGCTTAAGCGATTGGCTGGTCCCTTAAGTAACTCCCACCTCAGGGATGGCCTTCGCTAAAATAATCCCTTGGTCATAAAAGCGACCATCGGTTATGTGAACAAGGGTCACAAAAGCGACCACACTAGAGGCCTACACTGTAGTTTTGAGCCTTAGGCTCACAACTTCAAACTGATCCTCAAAAATCATTCGAAGTCCAAATAACGCAAACCAAAAGTGCAAACCACTTGTAAATGACATTTCGGACTCAATGGAATCAACGAAACATCCAACGGAGGTCGTATCATCTTAATGTTGACCAAAGTCAACACTAATTTAAGAAAACCCATAAAACACACAAATGGCCAAAAACTCCTTTTGAAGGCCTCATGAACCAAATCAAAGGTCATTTTAGACCAAACTTGGTTTTCTCAAGCTAACCGCACTATCAGAATTTTAATTCGAGAACATTTTTCAAAAATATTGACCAAAGTCAAACTTTGGCCAACACTTTAAAGTTAAAATGTCTAATCGCACAAACTCAAAATGAAAGCCCTAAAACCCAAACCAATACTCATATCAGACCAAAATAACCCTTTTTGAGCTGATGGAATTGACAAAAACGTCATCTGACATCAAAATCTCCGAATGTTGATTAAAGTCAACTCTTTTAAGGCTTAAACCTCAAAAATGACCAAACTACCTCAAAAATCAATCGAACACCTTGGGAAGAGATGAACGCTCCCAAGATAACAAAAAATTTCTCAAAAATATTGTTCATCATCTCAGGTCTACCGGAATGGCCTCACCACAGCCAGTGGAGCTCTCCAGGCCATCGGATCATAAAATGAATATAGCTCATCAAGAATTATCCTCTAATTCATCTAATAATACTTTGAATCTGCAAAAAGATACTGAAAATACAGTAGCAATTTCAACTGAAGCTGAATTGACTCAAGTACATTCGATTGGGAAAGACTCCATTGATACAATTGAAATGTCTCAAACGCCTGAGTTGCATCTCAAAATCAAGAGGAGCTGCAACACACAGAAAGAATCATTTTTTTGCAAAATTCTGGATTGATTCGACTGAAACGGAATGAAGGTGTCGAATCAGCATCACAAGGGCTACATATGATCCAAAAATAAAAATATTTGACCATTCAAATTGGGAGAAATCATCAGGCGATTTTTGTGAGAAGCGCCTCAAAATTGCTTGAGATGTGTCTCCAAATTCAAGCAACTTCCAATGAGATTTAAGACATGCAACTACTAGGGATTGTTCTCCAATTCAACATGAATAGATGAGTGTATTTTCATCTAATTGCATCAGAGAAATCATCAGCGGCAAAGAAGTCAGTGGCGGCGCCGGAGCTCCGGCGACCCAAATCGAACAAAAGTTATGACAAAATATTCCTCACTTGGATGTGCTTCTCCCAAGCTCTGAGAACTACTTCAAATCACCTCCAATGGATTCAAATATCCCTGGACCTCTAAGAACTATAATATCCAAGAACCTGCAGGTTCAGTAGCCCAATTTTCGAAAGAATTGAATTTGTAGGGCCAAGTAAAACAAATGCATGGAATACAACCATAGGATCGACATGATCATGATTTAATTCAAATTTGAAGCATTCAAGGGAATTATAAGCAATGTAACAGTAAGTCGTCAATGGAAACTCGAAGTTGTAAAGCTGTGGAGTATGCTGCTATGAAAGATCAAACTTTGGATGATTCGAATTGCCAAGGTCAATTACACCAAAAAAGTGATGAAATAAAAGTAATTTATTGTGATAAGGAGAATGATCATAGATAAAAGACTACTAAACTTGTCTTGGAACTAATCAGCAATGTAACAGTCAAGCTGTAGAAGAACTCCAAATTGAACCAAATGTTGTGAGTGTTATTTCCAACAATATGCAAACTGGTAATGTTCCTACTAATGGAACTAATGATCTGCAACTAGATGTGATTAATAAAAATAAGGAAGTACAGGTTGCTGATGATCATGTTGAATTAGTAGCTAATCAAAAAGACCAGGGGAATAGTCAATCTCATGGGAATGTGCAGAATAGCAACAAAATAAACCAAAAAACTGCTCATCTGTCTAAGCGGTCCAATGTATGCCAACAACCTGTACAAAAGCCTTATATTCCTAATAGCAATCCTATGAAAGTGTCCAGTAATTTTGAGACATTCACTCCCACCAATCTAGCTACCTCTGTGGATAACAAAAATAACTCAATCTCCAAACATCCAAACTAAAATAGAGCTCCTAATCCAAATATTCCTAATCCTCTTACTCCTCCAAATCCTATAGTGCCCCATGCTCTAGTGACTAGATTAAGATCTCAAGAAGCTATGCAAAATGCTCCTATTGATATAACCCCCCCCCCCAAAGATCACTACTAAGCAAGGCTACCCTGCTATAGTTTTTAGAAAAGAGGAATTTATGGTTAAATTGGTTGGTAGATGTAAATACACTCTTATTGGGAAATTTACCAATACTATGCCAAAAATGGAGGTTATCAGGAAGGAATTTACACTGCAAACTGAACTGAGAGGAGGAGTCAAGCTTACTCATTTTAACTATAGACACTTATTTATTGATCTTGACAATGAGTTTGATCATTCAACAGTGTGGTCAAAAGGAAAAACGTTCATAGCAGGTCAACTTATGAGAATATAGATTTGGACTGCCACATTCAAACCTGAAGTGGAAACTCCTTTGGTCCCTATATAGGCCATTCTACCTGAATTACCTTGGCATTGTTATTTTCTAGAAGTGGTAACCCCTTTACTATCTCCTATTAGTAAGGTTTTATTCTTGGATTTGGCTACTTATAAGAAAACAAGGGGTAGTGTAGCTAAAGTCAAGATTCAAATTGATCTCACCAAGTAAATACCTCAGTATATTTAGATGGAATTTGATGAAGATAAGAATGGTGAAGATAGGTGGTAACCTATTCAGTATGAAGGAGTGCTAGAGTACTAGAATATTGCTAACATCAGGGCCATCTCTTTAGAGTCTTTACTGTGAAGAGAAGAGATGAGGAGAACAGAAGAATAAAAGAGCAGGAGGAACTTGAGAAGACCAAAAACAAAGCAAACACTGACAGGAATAAAGAGTTATAGATTCAGGAAGTTGTAGGTAACACAAATCAATCAAGTATTCTCCACACTGATGGTAAGGATAAGGGTCAAGACCGTGAGGAGTGGCAAGTTCAAAAAAGGAAAGGAAAGAAGATAATTCAACAAGCCAATGCACAAAAGAAACAACCATAAGAAATGAAACAAGGAGAGAACCCACGCTCCAGCCAGACACCTGCAACAAAGCACCAGTTAGGGAAACAACTTCAGCAAATAGGTATAAATACTAACTTTCAGGAAAATGCTCCTGATGAATGTAATGTTGATTCTAGAGTCCAGAATCAGCACCCCATCCTAATTTGAATGTAAATCCCAATCCCTCTAGCCCCTCAAAATAGGTGATCCAAGATAATGCAACAAAACAAAGCCAGGAAAATGATAATCTACTAAAAGAGAGACACCAACAAACTGATATGGGCCCTGCAAATGATGACTTTGATCATCATACTAATACTCTCAATAAGAGTACCTCAGGTATTGACTCAATGCTCCCATACCCCCATGGCTCCCCCAATAACTCTAATATTCTTAATAAAACTGTTGTTGTTGCTGAAGTAGTTCATGTATGTGATGATGGGGGAATATAGGAGATACTTACTAACTTGAAGGAGGGGGATACCAGGGGGAGGGAAGTTCTTTTGGTTGACCATAGGAAAGACTCTAAAGCCCCTGCAACCACCTTTCAAACTACTACTAGGCACAATGTTCAATTTCAGCATGTTGATGTCCAAGTAGATGATAATGCCACAGAAAAGGGTTCTGAGGTCAGGCTTCAGGTTAATGAGACGGATATGGGAAGTGCTAAATCTCCAAATATTAGCAAAATAAAATAGGTAGAAAATTCCCAAATTCTGAACAATAAATCTACTCTGTCTATGAGTAAGAAGAAGAGGGATGCATTGAAGAAAAAACAAGCTAAGGCAGGAAAAACACATTCTGAAAATTATCAGCAAAGGATGAACTATGTCTTGGTTGAAGAACATGCAGGGATTTATGTGACTCCTCTACAGATTCAGGCCAGTTCTACTGAGATGAGGGTGCTTAATAAAAGAGACATATTAGATGATATTATTGATGAATACAAAGTTACTCACTCTGAATATGAAGAGGATCATGATAAGAGGGAACAAACTCATGATGAGGATGAGGAAATAAGTGCCCATCTCTTGAAGGCATTTGGTTCTACCATAGATACTACAGTTCAGGATGAAGTGCTGCAGGTTTATTAGAAGAATGGTCTATCACCTAGGGGTCAGCAGGAAAAGAAAAAAAAGAAGAAATAAGAGATTACCACCAGTTCAGATAATATTATTTGTAAGAGTAGCATCAACACAAGGTCTAAATCCCAGAAATCTTGATGATTAGTACAATATGCTGGAATGCAAGGATTATTGATACTAAAGGTGCCTTGGATAGACTTCAAAAACTCAAGGATTACCATAACCTTTCTATGTTGTCAATTCTTGAACCCTTTTTCTATGGGCATTTTATTCCCAAGTTCATCTCTCATGCTTGTTTGGTCTTACTTCAAAAAGTTGACCATCCTAATAAGTTGTTAGATTTCAGGCCAATATCTCTTGGTAACTTTACCAATAAAGTCATTTCTAAGGTATTATGCCTCAGGCTAGCTCCCATTCTTCCTTATTTAATCTTTGAAAACCAGTCAGGATTTGTCCAAGGAAGAAGCATCTCAGAAACTATCATGTTGGCACAAGAAATCATTCATAACATCAAAAAAACCAAGCTTGGAGATAATGTTGTTGTCAAACTAGACATGGCCAAAGCCTATGATGGGGTTTCTTGGTCATTTATATGTCAAATGATGAGAAGAATGGGGTTTGGAGAATTATTTATTGATATGGATTGGAGGTTAATGGCCAACAACTGGTACTCAGTTATTGTGAATAGTAGTAGGTATGGTTTCTTCCATTCTACAAAAGGTCTCAAACAGGGAGATCCATTGTCTCCTGCTCTCTTTATAATAGGTGTTGAGGTTCTATCCAAGTTGCTTAAGAATCTTCATCAACACTACTTGTACAGAGGTTTTCACATGGTGAAGAAGGCCCCCTTGATTAATAATCTAAACTTTGCTGATGATATAATTATATTCACTTCAACCTAAAAATATTCTCTTAAGCTGATCATGAAGACACTACAGGTGTATGAACAGACCTCAGGCCATCTTATTAACAAAGAAAAAAGTCAGTGCATGATCCCTTTGAATACTAATCCTGAGATTATTGCAAAGGTCACTAACACCACTGGCTTCAAGTCAACTCATGGTCCTATTACCTATTTGGGATGTCCTTTATACATTGGGCATCAAAGGATCATCTACTTTACTAGTATGGTGTCCAAAGTGATCTGCAGAATTAAAGGGTGGCAAACTAAGATCTTGAGCTATGGGGGAAGAGCTACTCTCATAAAATCTGTACTGCAGTCTCTTCTAATTCATCTTCTTTCTACTATCACCCCTACTTCTACTACTCTCAAACAAATTAAATCCCTTATTGCAGACTTCTGATGGGGATGGGACAAAGAAAAGAGAAAATACCACTGGGCATCTTGGAAGACTCTCAGATATCCTATTGAAGAAGGGGGTATTGGTATGAAAAATCTTCATGATGTGTGCTTAGCCTTGCAGTACAAACAATGGTGGATCTTCAAGTCCAAGAAGACACTATGGGGAGACTTTCTTAAGGCCAAGTACTGCCAAAGGGAACATCCTATGGTCAAGAAATAGAATATAGGTCAATCACTTATGTGGAAGCATATGATGACAAATAAAACTAATATTGAACCTCATATACAATGGCACATCAACTCAGGTACCTGCAGCTTTTGGTGGAATGATTGGCTAGGAATTGGCCCCTTAGCTAATAACAATGCATATCTTCCTAGGCTTAATAATATTACAGTGTCTAAATTCTTGACTAATGGTGTATGGAATGAAGAAAAAGTGAGACAGCATGCCTCTCATCACCTGGTATAGAAGATCCTCAACAGCTCCTTCAAAGTAGCATGTTGGAAGCTAAACTCAAATGGAAACTTCACTTATGCATCAACTTGGAACCAGGTCAGGCAAAAAAGAGGAAAAACCATAACTGAAACCACTATATGAAAAAATAATATACCTTTCAAGGTATCCTTTCTGGTCTGGAGGTCCTTCAAAAACAAATTACCTACAAATGAGAGTATTGTCTCCTTTGGTCATGAACCTGTCAAGTGCTCTTGTTGTTACAAACCAGGGTGGGATAATATAGATCATATTTTTATCTCAGGCCACTTTGGTAGGCACATTTGGAGGTACTTTTCACAGTGCTGGGCTATACAACATACCAGCAGGCCCATGAGAAGTGTGCTGATGAAATGGTGGTTGTCCAAAATAAATAATGAGGTGCACAAACTCATGCTACATGCTACTCCTATATTTATTTGTTGGCATCTTTGGAAGAATAGATGTACTAGTAAGTATGGAGGAAATAAATCTAGTAGCACTAGAGTTAAATTTTCAATTATTAAGGATCTCTACATGCTGATCATTAAAGCTTTTCCTTATATTAATTGGACTAATGATTGAAAGGAGTTACTATCTATGGTTGAGAGATGCAGTCATGTTATAAAGATTATTCTAGTCAAATAGCATAAACCTCCCTACACTTTAGTGAAATTAAACATTGATGGGAGTGCCTTGGATAACCCAGGAAGAATAGGGGCTAGGGGTATCTTAAGGGATCACAAATGGAAGCTCATCTATGTTTTTGCTGCACCACTTGGCTTTGGTTCTAACAACCAAGCTGAGGTGTAGGTTGCAGTATTAGGGATCACATGGTGCACTCAACATGGATATAGCAGGATTCTATTGTAAGTAGACTCACAGCTGCTGATTAAATGACTAAGACAAGGTCAAAACACCTTGGACTATCAGAGAATATATCACTGCACTCCAACATTTGATAACTTTGCTGGACTATTTCCAATGCAATCACATTTTTAGGGAAACAAACTTTGTTGCAGACACTCTTTCTAAGCACAGTCAAAAGGTGGATAGAACACACCAGATCTTCAATTTTCAGCAGCTACTTAAGGAGACAAGAGGGTACTACATATTGGACAAACTAGACAGGACAAATTTCAGAAGACAAAAGTTGAAATGGATTAAAGAACCACCATAGATGGCTAGAAGGAGCTCTTCTTTTAGGACAGGTTCCCTCTTGTTCTTTGTTTTGCTATTCTTCTTCCTTTAAGCTATAGTCATTATGTACAGCTTCTAGGAAGAAGTTTATTTTACTTTACATAGGCTCTTTCTTTATATTATGTAAGGGGAGAGTCTCCCTTATTTACGCTTTCTTAGATTTAATGTATTGAGAGGAGTCCTCTCTTAGGTGCTTATTTCTATGTTTGTTCTTATAGTAAATGAGGGTGAGTTAACCGGCTTTAGTAAGCTAGTCGACTCATGTACCAACATAAGATTGGAGGTAAGGTCTATGTCCCCTTCTATGTACTTTTTCTATTTTATATATATGTTAAGGCTTGGGGGTGTTAGGCTCAACCCCTGACTGCCATGAGGGATAAGATCCTTGGGTTAGGTCTGTTTTTTCTTTTTTTAAAAAATACATTGGGGAGCGTGTCACCCATCTCAACACCACATAAATGCTACAAGGAAGCTACGAAAAGGGGCAAAATGAAAAAAAAAATACGCAAAAACACATAAATGATCTCGAGGGTCATTATAATATTTAAAAAGGAATATATAAAATCAAAATAATTTAAAAGCTGAGTATATATAGAGAAATCTAAATTCAGAAAAAAATTGATTTTAAAGATAAACATTATTATTATACTTCAATTGAATATAATTTTTATTAGAATTAAAATTAGTATAAGACTCTTTAATTAGAAGTTGAACTTCACATAATTCTTTTAATTAGAATTAATAATAGTATAAGATTCCTTAATTAGAATTTGAATTTCACTTTGTCAATTTTCACATTTGAAATTTTGTACGAGTGTAATTTATATGTTTTTGTTGAATTGGAATTTTGAAAACAAATATTTGTTGAACTGATAATTTTATTTTAAGTTAATATTACTTGAAATTGTGTGTGCAGTTATCTCTTAACATTACTTTAAATATATAATATAATGTTAAGAATTGTGTGCTTGTACCCTCTTAATAAATATCAAAATATTAAGAGATATCTAATAGATCTTGGAGACGCACACCTTATTAGATCTTTTTATAGGTAACTAATATGTTTGTCACACACACACATATATATATATATATATATATTACATTGAATGAGAGGAGATGTATTTTTTAAGAAATTGACTGAAACTTGTAAAAAACTATTGAATTTACATATTTTAAACTCATTTTTGTTTCAAAATATATTAGTAAAATAAGATGTATTAACTAATTTTGGTAGCAATATTTATGCATTTGTACACATAAACTTTGTTGAAGTCCATTGCATATATTTTAGGTTGGTCAATGAAAAGATAGAAGGTAATGTGGAATGTATATATTGATTATTTATGATAAAATATGCTTAGTATAGAATCATAACTTATATTAATGAAGGCAAATCTTTATATTATTATTTGTTTTTTAAAAAGCAATACATAAGCCTCCAAAAATTACACCCTCATAAGAAGCAACATATAAACGTGTTATTAACCTTGATACAGTTAACGTGATGATTTCACTTAGAATATGCGCTTAACTTGATGTATTGGTTTGGACTTTGTACTTTAAATATATATTATGAATGCATACTTCCCCTTCTGTGTTGCTCTTTGTCTACCTCTACATCTGAGAGATTCTTCTCCAATTTAGCCTCATGACACCAGTCCTCTGATTAAATCATAAAATATAGCAAATGAAAACCTACAAATTGTAAAAATTCAAAATTGTTTATAGTTGAAATAACATATACAACAGTATAAGCAAAAGAAAACTCAAAAATCGAGTAATTTCAAAGCAGAAAGAAAATAAGATCGATGTAACCGTCTATATGAGTAATGGGGGTATTGTGTCTGATCATGCAGGAGAGAAATACAGAGTGGACAAGTTACTCCTCAAAATTCTCTAATGAAGTAACGTGATGTATTTTATTTTTGAATTTAAAATTAATAACTACCTTCAATTCATAATTTAAAATTTGAAATAGTTATGTTTGCAAAGTTTATTTTTATTTTCAGATTTTAAATTAATTTTGTATTAAATAATAAAGGGTAGTATGTTTGCAAATTTTATTTTTATTTTCAGATTTTAAATTAGTTTTGCTAATTAACAACAACAACTATTGCTTCCTCCTCCTCCTCCTCCTTCCTCCCTCCTCCCTCCTCCCTCCTCCCTCCTCCCTCCTCCCTCCTCCCTCCTCCCTCCGCCTCTTCTTCGTATTTGCATTTTTTTGCTATATATAAGGAGTTGTGGAAAGGTAGTTAAAATATTTCATATTAAAGATATGATAATGTCTTACAAAAAAAAAGGAATCACACACGTGCTTATTAAAAATTTCTTTTAAATCATTATTTTAAAATAAAATGGTAATTTATTATTTATTCTTATTATACATCTAATTAAATTTAATTATTTAAAAAAATATTTTTTGTGGTGCTAACATGTAGGAGCTATTTCCATGACCTGATCTCTCGAGCCATGATGGAACCTACCCTAACCCACTAGTAGGTAAGCCAATCCGTATTCCGAAACTTCGAGTAATGAGATTAAGGGTAGAAAGTAAACAAAAATAAAATAATAATTGGAATATCATGAATGGTGGAAGCACAACGAATATATATATAAATCAAAATTTAAGATCCCACCAAGG
Organism: Solanum dulcamara; assembly: GCF_947179165.1. Classification (NCBI taxonomy): domain Eukaryota; kingdom Viridiplantae; phylum Streptophyta; class Magnoliopsida; order Solanales; family Solanaceae; genus Solanum; species Solanum dulcamara. The sequence goes on from NC_077240.1 coordinate 52,156,764, forward strand.
ACCGAAAAGTCACAACTATAGAACTACTACAAAATTCTGATACAAGTCTCAAAAATGAACCACGAAAACAAAGACTGTCTCAAAAAAGCAAAAAACTAGTGAAATATGTACACATGGAGACAGGAAGATACAAAAAGACCAAATGCTCATCCACGCCTCCGAAGTAGACTGCAACTGGGTCGGATCAGCGATGGTAACTGATGCTCGGACCTGCATCATGAAAACAGATGCAGAGTATAGTATTAGTACCAAAACAACAAGTACCCAGTAGGCATCATAAGCGGACTAAGCTTCAAAAGTAAAAGCAATAAGAAAAGATAGAATCTGAGAATATAATAGAAGCAACAAAAATAAAAGGGAATGCACACGAGTGTAAGGAACTAAAATAACTAAATACAGCTAACTAAATCTAACTGGACCCCCATAAGCTCAGAAGGTACACTCGTGCGCAAATTTAAGTAAAAATCAAAGCATAACCCCACAAGCCCAATGGATAAGGAGAAGTGCTAAACTACTAAGAATATGAAACGGTGATTCCTGAGCCGAAAAATCATAGCCCGAACCTCGAACCGCAGCTAGAATCTAAGTAAACTATAGTAATAGCTCAACTAAAACGTCCATTGTCCAGACCTCAAACCCCGGATGAGTCTCGATGGGGAAAAATCAGTAGTAGTCTCCAAATAGTCAATGTGGATATCCCAGCTAAGCTGTCCAGCACCCAGACCTCAAACAACAGATGTGTCTCAACGGGACAAGAGTTTGTGATCAGTTAAGTCATATCCATAAAGGATAAGCGGATGGCATGACCAGACCTTGAATTTGCGACAATAGTGATTGTCGAATAATATCATGTCGTCTCGTGATCATGAAACCACTATGGATCGACATCCACTCACATATAATCAATTTACCACTCTCATCTTGACCCAGACACGATCCTGAATCGCCAAACGAGGTCCTAAAGCTCAAATCATCTACGAATGAGCCACAAAAAGAAGGAGAAAGGGTAGAATATTGTCAAGATGAGGAAACGCCTAATCTAAGGCTCAAACTACCAGACCCAAGTTTGCTATTCTAGTCTATAGGGAGTTAAGTCATCCGAAACAACATCGGAGTAAAAGCAAGGCTTAAAAGGTCCAACTATTGCAAGTCTATGGCAAACACTAGTCTATACCTAGACTAAGGCCAATATGCTCAATATCAATAGAAAATATTAATACTCAATCCACAGGATATGAATGATCACAAAAGAAATAACAACATACTCGCAAGTACCCGATACTACCAAAAAATAGCCTAAAATAAGATTTTAACACTAATAGGCATGCTCAATCACCTAAGCAACTCAAATTATAAATAATCATCATGCTATCACATAAAAAAGCTCTGTCTAAGAAGAGAAAAGTCGTAGCCTACCTATAGACTGATCATGTGCGCTCTAAAACCAAAAAATCGAAGCTTTTCTTTTCCGAACGGCCTCCGAATGCTACCACCCTATCAAAAATAGGTTCATAACGTCAATACAGTCATTTTGACACTAGAATGACTAAAAATGGAGACACACCAATTTCAGAGTCAAAAACAAGAATGTGGGACCCGCTCTAATTCTGGAATTAACTCCATGAAAAGGTCTCATTTACCTCTCCGAACTTTTATTCCAAAATAGAACACAATTCAGGGCTCAGAACAATCCAAAACCCAACATGCAATTTATCACTAAAAAAATATGGAATTTAACTATGGCAACAACTTAAAGCTAGAATATACCTCAAATGACGCCTCTCCGACAATCCTCGACTAATCACCCACAAATCCACAATTTTTTTGAACCTACAAGACATCGAATAACCAAAATCAAATTAAGATTGAGAGAGAAATCAACTTTTAAAAGTTGGAGAATGAGGTGATCCGTCCTTGGTCTTTAATTAAAGGACCAGGGAATCCTTTTACGCGAACGTGGCTACAGTAGCTCACAAACGCATATAAAGGAGAACTAAGCCTCCACGAATGAAGCCCCTCTCCCACAAATGTGAAGAAAGACTTTCTAGACCTCCACAAAGGTAGAGGGCTTCGCACGAACGGGGGAGACAACTGCCCAAAACTCTGCGAACACAGCTGGGGCTCCTCCCTTAGACAGCAACTGGATACGCCATGAATGCAAAGGGAAAATATCCCTTAACGAACAACTGCTGCAACCTCCAAATTTGGCATTGTCCAATTCTCTGATGGGGCGCTCAGGATATGTTTGGAATCTCATGCGCACAAATGAGATGTGCTAACACAGTAAATTCGAATGTTCTAGATTCAATGGTGCATTCAAAATTACCACACGAGGTCATTTTGACAAAAAAGTGGGTTCCACACCCAAATATCATTTTTAGCCAAATTCCATAGCGGTCCTCAGAATTAGCCTAGAAGCCTTGAAAAGCGCACGAAAGGTCATTCTAGACCAAACTTGACATTTCAGAACTAACCATGATGATAGAACTTTCATCCAAGCATGTCTTCCAAAAAAGTTGACCAAAGTCAAACTTATGCTAAAATTCAAAAGCTAAAACTCCTAATGGTCTAAACTCACACCGAAAGTCTCGATACTCATGGTGATTATGTTACTAGCCTAGTTTGGCCATTCCGGAGCTGATGAAACTGTTCAAAGTTTGTTATGAGGTCATTTACCTGATGTTTTTGACCAAAATCAACTTTTCAAGTTTCAAAAGCTCCAAAATAGGGAAATATGCATAAAATCTAAACGAATGACCAGACAACCAAACAGTCGATGCCAGTTAGTCATAAATGACTTGGGGTCTCTATAGGAATACTCTAAATGATAAAATGAATGTTTTAACACAAACATAACCTGGAGGATCATTACAACCTCCACTATAAAAGAACTTTCATCTACAAAAGTAAAAGTTAAGAAGTACCTGAAGGCTCAAATAGGAAGGGAAACTGCTCTTGCATTTTCTGCTCGGTCTCCTAAGTAGCCTCCTCGACTGGACGATTCCTCAAATGGAACTTAACTACAGGGATGGCTCTGGATCACAACCGCCACACATCTCTTAATAGAATGGCAACTGACTCACCAATAAAGGTCAAACGATCATCTAACTCAACTGAAGCACATGCGACTTATTCGGAGCATATTGGCGTAGCATCGAAACATGGAAAACTAGATTAATAGTTGAGAATGTTAGAGGCAAGGCTAACTTATAGGAACCATTACCAACTGTCCTCAAAATCACAAAAGGCCCAATATATCTGGGGCTAAGCCTACCCTGCCTCCCAAATCTCATCATGCCCTTCATGGGCGATACTCGGAAGAATATTGTATCACCAATGGCAAATCTCAACGCTGATCCCTATGATCCATATAACTTTGATGTCTACTCTCAACTGTCCTGAGCCTATTTGAATCACCCTCACATGATCTAAGGCCTTTGAATCAAATCTATACCACGCAACCTAGGCTCTTTCGGCTCAAACCAACCAATTGGAGAGCAACAACGCCTACTATTTAAGACCTTGAATGGGGCCATCTGAATATTAGAGTGGTAGTTGTTGTTGTTGTACAGAAACTCCGCCAAAGGTAAGAACTGGTCCCACTGACCTCTAAAATACAAAACACAGGCATGCAACATATCCTGAAGAACCTAAGTAGTGCACTCTGATTGACGAGTAGTCTGCAGGTGAAAAGTTGTGCTAAGATTGACATGGGTGCCTAACTCCTCCTAAAAGTCTTCCAAAAGATAGATGTGAACTGTGACCCCGGTCTGATATAATAGAAATCGGCATACCAGAAAGATGAACTACCTCCCCAATGTAGATATGATTTAATCTCTTAGCACTGAAAAAAGTATGAACAGGGAGGAAGTATGCTGACTTGGTCAGTCAATCAATGATGATCCAAATACTATCAACATCTTTGGAAGTACAAGACAATCCCACAATGAAGTCCATGGTGATACACTCCCATTTCAACTCAAAAATGGGTAATCTCTAAAACTCACCACTAGGCCTCAAATGCTCGGCCTTCACCTACTGACAACTCAAACAATGAGACACATAGTCTGTAATGTCTCTCCTCATACTACTCAACCAGTAATGCTTCCTCAAGTCACAATACATCTTAGCAGTGCCCGGATGAATAAAGTATCTGGAATCATGGGTTACTAAGAATCAACTGGATCAAACCTTAGACTCTTGAACAAAAAAATGACTATCAAACCTTAATACCCCATCTGGATCTAAGGTAGCGTGACTGACATCACCTCCCAAAACTCAATCTCAAAGGGATACAAACTCCTCATATCAAACTGTCGACCATAAATTCGATCTAATAGAGAGGATTGAACTCCCACATAAGCTAGCACACGCTTAGAATTGGAAATATCAAGTCGAATCATCTTGTTGGCTAAGGAATGGATGTCCAAAGCAAAATGCTTCTCCATAATAGAAAGGAAGGCTAGAATACCTATACTTATTACCTACCAACTCAAGGCATCCGCTATTATATTCACCTTAGAGGTCGTAGTCCTTCAGGATCTCAATCCAATAATGCTATCTCAAATTAAGCTCCCTCTGGCTTATAATATACAGAAGGATCATGTGATCAATGTATATCTCGTAATGAACTCCATATAGTTAGTACCTCCATATATTAAGCACAAAATCTACCATCGCTAATTCTAAGTCATGAGTAGGGTAGTTGTGCTCATGTAAGTTAAGCTGCCTTGATACATATTCTATAACCCAACCATGCTGCATCAATACACAACCCAAACCTATGTCGGATATTCATAATACACAGTGAAGCCCTCGCCCTCAACTAGAAGAGTCAATATGGGAGCGGTGGTTAATAGCTCCTTGAGATTCCAAAATCACATCTCACACTCCCCAAACCACTCAAATGGAATATCCTGGTGAGTCAAGAAAGTCAATGGTGCTGCAATGGTAGAGAATCCCTCAACAACGCAATCATAGTAACCCGCTAGTCCGACGAACCTAGGAATCTCATAAATAGAGGTGGGCCTAGCCTAATTTTGAATAGCCTCAATCTTCGCCATATGTACTATGATACCATCCTTGGAAACCACGTGTTATAAGAATTATATATATTCAAGCCATAATTTTCACTTTGAGAACTTACATAAAGCCGCTGATCTCTCAAAGTTTGGAGGACTAATCTTAAGTGTTGATCATGCTCACTCCAGCTCTGCGAGTATACCAAAATGTCAACAATAAATACTATGACAAATGAGTCATTATATGGCCTAAACATATGGGTCATCAAGTCCATGAAGGGGGCAAGGGCATTAGTCAACCCAAAAGACATCACTAGGAACTCATAATGTCCATATCGAGTACTACATGTGGTCTTAGGGATGTCCGCTGCCCTAATCCTTAACTGATGGTAATAGGATCTCAAGTCAATCTTACAAAACACTGCGACACCCTAAAGCTGATCAAATAGGTCATCAATACGAGTCATAGGGTAATGGTTTTTCATCTTCACCTTATTCAGCTGCCTGTAATCGATATACATCTGCATAGTACCATCCTTTTTGTTCACAAAAAGGATTGAGATACCCCGAGGCAAGATACTAGGCCAAATAAACCCCTTATCTAAGAGGTCCTCAAGCTGAACATTGAGCTTCTTGAGCTTTACGGGGGCCATCCTATAAGGCGGAATAGAAATAGGACGGGTGCTTGCCTCCAAGTCTATAGCAAAATCAATATCACACTTTGGGGGTAGGCCAAGTAGGTCTATATGAAAAAGATCTTCAAACTCTTGGAATGTAGGAATCAAGTCAACTAAAGGGCCCTCCAGACTAACATCTCGCACATTAGCCAAATAAGCTAAACACCTAAAAGTGACCAACCGCTGAGCCTACATAAAAGAGATAATCCCGTTGGTGTGCAATTATAAATACCCTGCCACAAAACTAAAGATATACCAAGCATGGCTAGGTAACAGTCTTATCATATCAATCTAAGACCGCATTATAGGGAGATAACCAGTCCATGCTCAGAATCATATCAAATCAACCATGTCTAACAATATAAGGTCAATTATGGTGTCATAACCATGGATAGTTACTAAGTAAGATCACAATACCTAATCCACTACTAAGAACTCACCCACTTAGGTCAAAATATGAACAGGCTCTTCCTAGGACTTTGAACTCATACCCAATCATAGAGCATAAGAAATAGATACATACAAAAATGTGGAGCTCAGATGAAATAAAACTTGATAATATTTGGGCGAAACCTATCATAGGAGTCCTGTGCCTAGATTAAGGTCTGTTGTAGGTGCGCTGGTGGTGGGACCATTTTTCACTACCCCCGTGGACCTAATGACAAATATGATCCATAGTGACAGTGTGATCTACAACTTCCAAAAATGATCGCTCTACTGAAGCCATAGGTTCTGTCTCTATCCTCAACTGAAATTTGAGCCCATGCATAAAACAACGGACTGTCTCCTCCTCTGTGGGCAATATCATGATGGCATGATGAGACATCTCATGAAACCTAGCCTCATACTCTAAAATAGTTATGGATCCATGCTCCAAATTGGAGAACTAGTCACGAAGCCTGTCCATGACACTCCGTGTTATGTACTTGGCCAAGAAGGATTCTGAAAACTCCTCCCACAACACCAATGGTGACCTAATTGTCCTAGTCTATAGATATAAGCACTACCACGACCTTGCTGGAATATGAAACTGGTCAGCGGTGAAGTTGGCTCCTCTCAACTCCGCAATACTCAAGGACTAGAGATGCTCCTGGCAGGTAGTAAAGAACTCTAAGGCTTCCTCCCCTATAGATCTAGAAAATCTCAATGGGAAAAACCTATGAAACACCCTAAGCATCTTCTGCTTGCACAGAGACATGGCTCCATCGTCTATAGTTGGCGATCGGTGGTAGGGGATAGTGGCGGCTAAACCTCTAGCGAGCGGTGGCAGGCTAACCCTGTTATGCTGGCACAACTTTGGCGGCAGCTAGGCCCTATTGCTACATACCTCCAATACTGTGAGTAGTTGTGTAATGGCCGCCTGTAGCTCAAGAGCCATAACTGGTGTTGACACTCAATTTTGGCTCTTTGTGCTCAAAATTAATGTTTTCAAACTTCTTGATCGTTAAAGAACTCAAATTATTATTTTTACACATTTTTCAGTATTTTTGAATTATTAATAAGTATCCTTATTTTAGGATTTTCATGAATTTATTCTCATCTTTTTCTTTCAATAATTTATGGATGTACTTTTCTTAGTTTCATAAATAATATGATTTTTATCCATTTATTGTCATTGTAAATTTTAATAGTCACACTATTTTTTACAGTCATCAACAAACGTACTCAATATAACACTGTAATTTATTATTTACAACATAGTATATCTTACAAAATATCAATTACATTTTTTATTTTTTTGTGTTATATATCGATACATATTATTTTTGCATGAATTATACTTTTAGCACAGTTCGTAGATATAGAAAGTCGGAACAGTTGACACCAAACTTTGGCCTGATATTTTCAAAGTTCATAGTTTTAAGTATTTTATTTGTTAAATAGTTCAAAAGTGCATTTTTACAATTTTAAATCAATTTTATCTATAATTATCCTTCGATTAAGATTTTTATCAATTTATTTTTATTTAGTTTCAATTATAGCTATTTTGTATAACAGTTCATTAATTTGCATTTTACATGTTATTTGTTATATTTGTTCATATTCATTTTATTATTTTTAGCACAATCTAGGAATACATTAAAATACCGATATATATTAAATTTCCCTATAATTATATCTACCCCACTAACCACATAAATTTTTCTTAATTACACATACCTCACTAATCACAAAAAATTTGTACACACTTTTATCTACCCCACTAATCACAAGTTTTCTCCACAATTTTATGTACCCCACTAATCATACAAAATTTTTCACACAAATCACCATTTTCAAACTCTCTCTCTCTCCTCTCTTATTCTTCTTAAAAAAACATGCTCATCAACAACTACAACAAAACTTCAACACCTATACACTATAATTTTCTACACCTATATAACTATTTTCAAACTCTCTCTCTCTCCTCTCTTATTCTTCCTAAAAAAAACACCCATGAACAACTACAACAAAAGTCCAACACCTATACACTAATTTTCTACACCTATACAATCATTTTCAAACTCTTTCTCTATCATCTCTAATTCTTCCTAAAAAAATACACCCATAATATTTATTCTTTTTCTCCACTCTCTTCCTCACCTTCACTATAAATAATATAAATTTTAACTCTTCTTCACTAATTTATCCCTCTCCTTCACATTTCTCCATTAAAACCAACCAACAACCACCAAACCCACCAAAATCCTCTTCTTTTCCAGCCAAACATACTTCATTTTTTTGGTGAGGTTTGAGCTTTCCTCCCAAATCTAACTAGACATAAATGTTGCTTCACTTTATTTTATGATTTTTCTGTTCTTGTTGCTATGTTTTATTGCATTTCCATGTATATTTTATTCCATTTCAGATCTGAACGGAGGAGTTCAAACTCCAGCCATTGTTTTTTGTATTTTCATGTTCTCCGGTCATTATTAATGATTCTCCGTTAAGCTTTGTTTACTATTTTTATTTGGGTCATTTTGTTGATATTTTTAGTTAATTTGGATGTCTATAATGTTATTCTTTTAGCTCAATTTTATTTGCTTTCTTTTTAAATTGTTTGTAGGTCCCATAGCCGATGAAGAAATTACCATCGATTTCTAAGGCCTCCCATGTTTATAAGACAGATTTTATTTTAGTTATTATTATTATTATTATTATTATTATTATTATTATTATTATTATTATTATTTATACCTTACTAATACTTCTACTAAGTGTCTTTATAGGCATCTATCCCATAGTTACTTCTCGAGTAAGTTATTCAAATTTAATAAAGTTCGAATATTATTTTTAATTTATTATTGTGTATATTATTGACGTTAGGCAAAACTTAGTCCATAAATACTTACATAAAGAAATTTAACTGATTTAACTATTTAATCAGTTAATTCACATTTTAAGACAATATTAAATAATATTTTTCTTTTAAAATATGTCTTTATAATTTATCCTCTCATTGATATTGTAAGTTAAAAATGTGATTTGAGAATACTTTTTTTACTTTTATAAAAAAAATATTTTCCTTTTCACACATTACAAAAGATTTTTTTTATATGGTAAAAAAGTTCTTTTTTTCCATATTAATAAAGAGAAATTCTTTTAATATTGCATAATAAAACTACTTTTTTATATAAATTTATATCGTCTTTCACATAGTTTCATATATACATAGTTGACGATAATATACATTACTTACTTGATACAAACTCTTTTATACATATATTTTTATACAATTTTAGTGCATATATATATATATATATATATATATATATATATATAGATATAGATATATATATATGTGTGTGTGTGTGTGCTATACTCGCAAATAATAATTCTATCCCCTTCCTTTTTGATAAATTAAATCTAGCCGGGTACGACATTTTGTGAATTTTGAAGGATGCCTAACACCTTTTTTTCGGAATAATGTAAATCGTTACTTAGAATCTAAATTGGTTTTTCGCAGATTAAAATGGAGTCATACATGTCATACATCAAATATGTTTTCTTATTTTCCTTAATAAATTAGGTGGCGACTCTATACAATAATTAACCCTTTTAGGGTCTATAAGTTGTGCTTTATCTTACCTCGGATAAAAATAGGGCATAAAAACTGGTACGGGTGGTGGCTGGGCTGGCCCTAGTCCCATTGACTGGTGGTGAAATAGATCAACCAGAGGCTCTGTCTCCTGCTCCAGAATCTGATCTTTATCCTGGGCTGGTGCTACAGCCTTGGCAAGACCTTAGGGTCTGCCTCTAACCCTAGCTGAGGCTCTATCAACAGGCTTGAATGCATCATCCCTCACCGTGATACCGCTCATGCGAGCCATCCCTAAAAAAAGAGTGGAACAAGTGAGATTTATGAAACCAATAAGACACACACTACAAGAAAGTGATAAAAAAAGATAGAGTTCCTAAAGACATCATGTAACCTCTCGAGGATAAGTTATAGATGTTTCTGCACCGATCTGCACGACTCTACTAGATATTAGCTCTGTACAAGTGAGACGTATTAACCCAGGGCTCTGATACCAATTTTTTACAACTCAACCTCTCGAGTCATGATGACACCTACTATAACCCCCTGTAGGTAGCCAACCCGTATCTTGGAACTGGGAGTAATGAGATTAAGGATAGAAACTAAAATGAAATAAAGCAATAACTAGAATATCATGAATGACAGAAGCACAATAAATAAACATATACATCAAAATATAAGATCACTTCAATAACTTGGAAGTTACAAGTACAGAGCTACTATAAAATACGGATACAAGTCCCAAAAATTGACCACGGAAATAAAACATGGTTCAAAAAGCAAAAGATTAGTCAAATATGTACATATGGAGACATAAAGATCCAAAAATGCAAAATTCTAACCCTTACATCCAAAGTGGACTACAACTGCCCCGAATTAACACTGGTAATTCGTATTCGGACTTGCATCGTAAAAATGGATGTAGAGTGTAGAATGAGTACCAAAATAATAGGTACCCAGTAGGCATCATAAGCTGACTGAGCTTGAAAAGTAAAAGTAATAAGAAAATATAGATTATGAGAATATAACATAAGAAAAAATAAAAGGGAATGCACACGAGTGCAAGGAACTAAAAGAACTAAATACAGCTAATTAAAATTAATTGGAACCCATAAGATAGAAGGTACACTCATGTACAAATTTTGTAAAAACCCGAGTGGACCCTCATAAGCCCAATGGATACACAAAATTGTTAAAATTAGTAAGAATATGAAATAGTGAGTCCTGAGATGGAAAAACATAGCCTAGAATTTGAACTATGGATAGCCTCCACGTAACTAATAGTAACAACTTGGGTAAGAAGTCCATCACCCAGTCCTCGAACTGCAGATGAGTCTCAAAGGGGAAAATTCGTAGTAGTCTCCAGATAGTCAATATGGACACCCTAGCTAAGAATTCCAGTGCCCGTACCTCAAACCGCAAATGTGTCTTAAAGGGGAAAGAGTTTGTGATCAAATAAGTCATCTTTGTAAAGGATAAATGAGCAGCATGACCAGACCTTGAATCTGCAATGATAGCGGCTGTTGAATAAAATCATGTCATCTCATCATCGTGAAGCCATATTGAATCAATGTTAACTCATAGGTAATTAATGTCAACTCATAGATAATCAATTCAGCACTCCTAGCTTGGCCCAAACCCAATCTTGAATAGCCAAATGAGGCCCCAAAGCTCAAATCATCCACGAATGAGCCATAAAAAAGGGTGAGAGGGTAGAAGGTCGTCAAGCTAAGGCAATGCCTGATCTAAGGCTCAAACTACCAGATCCAAGTCTTCTATTCCAATTTACAAGAAGCTATGCCTTTGAATAGAAGGCAGAGTAAAAGCAAGGGTTGTAACTATTGCAAGTCTATGGCAAACACTAGTCTAAGCTTAGAGTAAGGCCAACATGCTCAATATTAATACTCAAGCCATGCATGGATGATCACAATAGAAATAAGAACATGCTCACAAGTAACTGGTACTACCCAAAAATAGCCAAAAATAGCCAAAAATAGGATTTCTACTCCAATAGGTATGCTCAATCACCTAACCAACCCAAATCACATATAGCCTTTGTAATGACCCTCTAGGTCATTTCTACCTTAATTCTTTCTTTTCATCACTTAGAGCATTTTTGTAGTGACCCTAAGTCATTGATGACTATCTGGCATTGACTGTATAGTTGCCTAGTTGTTCATTTGGGTTTTAAGCTCGTTTCCCTATTGTGGATCTTTTGAAACTTGAAAAGCTGACTTCGGTCTTAACATCTGGTAAACAATCTCAAAATGGAATTTTAATGGTTCTATCAGCTCCAGAATGACCAAATTAATCTAGTAACATGGTTGACATGAATATTGAGGCAATCGATGCGAGTTTGGGGCCATTTGGCATTTTAGCCTTAGAAATTTAGCCTAAGATTGACTTTGGTCAACATTCTTGGAAAACATACTCGAATAAAAATTCCTTCAACATGGTTTGTTTTGAAATGTCATAATTTTTCTAGAACAACCTTTCATTCATTCTTGAGGCTTCTATTCTAATCCCGAGGCCCGTTGTGAAATTTGGCTTTAAGTGACAGTTAGGTGTGAGACCCACTTTTCATTAAAATAACTTTTATAGAAATTTTGAATGCGCCATTGAGTCTGGAACATAGATTTTGGTGGGATAGCATGTCTCATTTGTGCATATGGAATTCCAACTAAATCCTAAGCACCCCATCGAAAAATTGGGAATTTGCCAAAGTGTTGTTGCAGCACTAGGCTGGTGTAGGGAAATTTTTCCCTTCGCATTCAAGGACGGCAAGCCACTTTCATGGAAACAAGTGCATTGTCCTCTACATTCGTGAGGCTCAATTCACTTTCGCAGATGCTTCGACTTTCTTTCTCTACACTCGTGGGGCGTGGGCTACATTCATGGAGAGCTGCTCCCTTTTCCTTCACGTTCATGGGCCTTTGTCTGTGTTCATGAAGATCATTTCTATGAACTTCACTTTTATGGGTTACTTAGTCCACATTCATGAAGGTCAATTTCGGCTTGTGACTTTGATTAAAAAGACCACGCGATCAACCATTGGTCTCAAACATAAAATAAGCATAACATGAGCTAGGAGTGTTCAAATCAAGTGATTCAAACCCTGGTCTGTGGGGAGTTAATCATAGAATGCGTGGGTAGCTTTGGAAAGTGACAAATAAGCTTTATTTGAGGTAGTTTCGTATATTAGCTGCTGCCATTGATGTAATTCTTAGCTTAAATGGTGAATTTATTGCATGTTTGGTTTAGGTCTGTTCCAAGCCCCCGAATCGTGTTCCATTTTGGAACACAAGATTGGGGTAGTGTTTAGGACCTTTTCATGGATTTAATTCTAGAATTACCGGAGCGGGTCTCACATTCTCATTTTTTACTCTGAAATTGGTCCATCTCTAATTTTAGTAGTTTTAATGTCAAAATGACCATATTAATGTTGTATATATATATTTGATAGCGTGGCAGCATTCAAAGGCTATTCTAAAGAGGAAATGTTTGGTTCAGTAATTTTGGAGCATGCGTGATCGGCCTACAGGTAGGATATGACTTCTCCTTCTTTAGATTGAGGTTGAGAATGTGAATGCATGTTGATTAGTTTGAATTTGGGTTGGATAACTATTGAATCATGATTAGACATTTAGAATTCATGTTTTAGGCCTATTGTGAGAATTTATTGGGTACTTGTGAGCATGCTACTTGCCTTGTTGATCATCCATTCTTTGAGGTGTATTTGTATACTTGATTTCTTATTTATTTGGAGCATGTTTGGCTTTAGTCTAGGTTTGACTAGTGCTTGCCATAGAAATGCATTATTTAGACCCGAAAGACCATAGGTTTACCCCGATATCACTTCGGTCAGCTTAGATCCCTGTAGAATGGTGAAACAAACTTGAGTTTAATAGTTTGAGCCTTATCTAGGTGGTATGCTTGCTCCGACGGCATTCTATCCTTACTTCCCTAATTCCATATCTTTATGAGTTTTAGTGGTGACACCAAATTCCATTTTGCAATTCAAGATTAGTTTGTGATTCAGCTCAAATGGGTTAGTTGACTGGTTAGGTATGGACGATGTTCCACGGAGGTCCGCGACTATTGACCATTGGGAGCATTTGTAGTTGCTATATTGACACTTTCCCCAGGCATCTGGATTCAAGCTTCGACCTTGACTGCATTATTACTTTTAAAGGGCATCTGGTTAGAGGTTTGACCTCGATCATTCGGATCTGTATAAAGAATATTCGATTAGAGGTCTGACCTTTGTTACTTATCACTTCTGATCTGTTACTTGATACTTCTATTGAGTATTCGGTTAGAGGTCAAGCCTCTATTCTATTAGATCCTACTTGTTCAATTAACCTTCTAGTAATACATTCTTCGGTCTTGGGTGTTTAGATTCAGTTCTTGTAGTTATAGCTATTTTGTGTACTTGTCAGGCTTATGGGGTTCGTTTGAGTTTTTATTTAAACTTGCGTACAAGTGTATTTTTTAGGCTTATAGGGATCCATTTAGGTGTAGTTACTTGTACATTACTTTAGTTAGGATCTTTTCTACAGTCGTGTTCATTAAATTTCATTACTTTACTTTAGACTTTTGTTCTTGACCTTATTTTGTTCGATTCCTCCTTTTTGTATTGCTTTTACTTTTCAAGTTCAGTCGGCCTATAATGTCTACTAGGTACCTATTATTTTGGTACTCATACTACAATCTGTATCTATTTTTGTGATGCTTGTCCGGCAAGAGTGGCCAATATTGATTTGCTCTTGTAGAAGTCTGATTTGGAATAAGGGTGAGCACTTAGCATTTTATACTAATCAAGTCTCCATCTGTATATATATATATATATATATATATATATAGTATTTTGTTTCTTAGATAAGTCTTGTTTCTTTGATTTAATTTTGGGACTTGTATTATTTTTATTTAGTCAAATCTGTACTAGTGACTTCCTGGTTCTAGGAGGGTTCAGTTTTATATATTTCTTATTTCCGCTTATCTATCGTATTTATCTTAGAACTGCTTATTCTTATTTAGTTTCTACCCTTTAAACCCATTACTTGATATGATGGGTTGACTTACCTACTGGTGGGTTATAGAAGGTGCCATTATGGCTCGAGAAATTGGGTCATGACAAGTTGGTATCAGAGCCTCAGATTCACTAATCTCACTTGTACAGAGATAATGTCTAGTAGATTTCTGCGGATCAGTGTAGAGACGTCTGTAACTATCTTTGGGAGGCTACAGGATGTCATACGAATATTTATCCTTTTATTTTGATTTCCCCTAGCATCTTCTGCCTGCACAGATACATGACCCCATCGACTATTGCTTACCGATTCGCTGTGGTGGCTAGTAGTTGCTGAACTTATGAAGCCGCACCACCGGGCTTACCCTGCCGTGCTAGCAGAACTGTGGCGGTATTTTAAGCCTACTACTGCATACCCCCTAATATTGTCAGTAGCTCTATAATGGTCGCCTGTAGCCAGGGAGCTATAACTTGTGCAGGTGGTGGTTGGGATGGCCCCAGCCCTACTAGCTGGAGGTGAACTGGATCTACCTAAGGCTTCGCCTTCTGCTCCAAAGTCTTCTCTCTATCCCGAGCTTGTGCTGCATCCCTAGTAAGGCTTCAAGGTCGACCTCTACCCCTAGCTGAGGCTCTATTTGTAGGCTCGGGTGCGTCACCCTTGGTTGTGATACTGTATGTGTGAGCCATCCCTGTAAAAAGAGTGAAACAAGTGAGATTTATGAAACCAATAGGATGCATACTGCATGAATGTGATACAAAAGTGATAGAGTTCCTAAAGACATCTTATAGCCTCTTGAGGATAAGTTACAGACATTTTTGCACCAATTCTCAGGACTGTACTAGACATTAGCTCTGTATAATCGGTGAAATTAGGTCTCTGATACTAACTTATCACGACCTGACCTTTCGGGTAATGATGGAACTTACCATAACTCACTTGTAGGTAAGCCAACCCATATCCTGGAATTGTGAGTAATGAGATTAAGGGTAAAAACTAAAAAGAAATAACGCAATAATTGGAATATCATAAATGACGGAAGCCCAATGAGTAAATATATACATCAAAATATAAGATCCCTCCGATAACCTAAAAGTCACAAGTACAAAGCTACTATAAAATACTGATACAAGTCCCAAAAGTGGACGACAGAAACAAAGAATGTTTCAAAAATGCAAAAGACTAGTCAAATATGCCAGATGTAGACAAAGAAGATCCAAAATTCGAAATGCTCACCCACGCCACCAAAGTGGACTACAACTGGATTGAATTAGTGCTGGTAAATAGTGCTCAGACTTGCATCATGAAAATTGATGCAGAGTGTAGCATAAGTATCAAAACAACAGGTACCTAATAGGTATCGTAGGTGGATTTATCTTAAAAAGTAAAAGTTATAAAAAAAGATAGAATCTAAGAATATAACAGAAGCAACAGAAAGAAAAGGGAATGCATACGAGTATATGGAACTAAAAGAACTAAATACAACTAACTAAACCTAACTGGACCTCATAAGCTAGAAGGTACACTCGTGCACAAATTTAAGTAGAATCCCAAGAGGGCTCCGATAAGTTTGACGATTACATAGAATTGCTAAAACTACTAAGAATATGAAACGGTGAGTCCAGAGATGGAAAAGCATTGCCTAGACCTTGAACTGTGGATAGCCTCTACGTAACCAGTAGTAAGAGATCGACTAAGAAGTCCAGTGCCCGGTCCTCAAACTATGTATGAGACTCAAAGGGGTAAATTAGTACTAGTCTCCAAATAGTCAATTTGGACAACTCAACTAAGAATTCCATCTCCCGTACCTCGAACCATGAATATGTCTCAAAGAGGCAAGAGTTAATAATCAGATAAGTCATCTTTGTAGAGGATAAGCGGGCAGAATGACCAGACCTTGAATCTGCGATAATAGCGGATGTCGAATAATATCATGTTATTTCTTTATCGTGAAACCACCTTGGATCAATGTCCACTCAGAGATAATTAATTCAATACTCCTAGCTTGACCCACACCCAATTTTGAATATCTAAACGAGTCCCCAAAGCTCTAATAAGCCAAACATAAGCTGTAAAAAGAGGGAGAGAGGGTACAAGGTCATCAAGATAAGGCAACGCCTGATCTTAGACTCAAGCTACCAGATCCAAGTCTGCTATTCCAGTCTATAGGGACCTAATACATCCCAATCGGCATCGAAGTAAAAACAAGGCCTAAAGCCTCAAACTATCGCAAGTCTGTGGCAAACATTAGTCTAAGACTATAGTAAGGCCAACATGCTCAATATCAATAGAAAATTTTAATACTCAAGCCACAAGGTATGGATGATCAGAGTAAAAATAGCAACATGCTCGCAAGTACCCGGTACTATCCAAAAATAATCTAAAATATAATTTCTACACTAATAGGCAAGGTCAATCACCTAACCTACCCAAATCACGAATAGCCTCTATAATGAACTTCAAGGTCATTTGTACCTTAATGCCTTTTTTTCACTATTTATAACATTCCTGTAGTGATCCCAAGTCATTTTTGACTTGTTGACACTGACCGTTTAGTTGCCTAGTTGTTAGATTGGATTTTAGGCCCATTTTCCTATTTTGGAGCTTTTGAAACTTGAAAAGTTGATGTCGGTCATAAAATCAGGTAAACAACCTCATAATTAAATTCTAATAGATCCATCAACTCCAAAATGTCTAAAGTAGGCTAGAAGCATAGTCGGTATGAGTATCGAGGCAATTAGTGCGAGTTTGAGGCCATTTGGCATTTAAGCCTTTGAAATTTGCCCTAAGGTTAACTTTGGTCAACATTCTTATAAAATGCACTAGGATGAAAATTTTGTCAGTGCAACTAGTTTCGAAATGTCAAGTTTTGTCAAAAACAACCTTTCATTTGCTTCCTAAGGCTTATGGTCTAATCTAGAGGCCCATTGTAGAATTTGACTTAAAATAATACTTAGGTGTGGGATCCACTTATCATTAGAATAACCTCGTATAGAAATTTTAAATATTCCATTGAGTTCAAAACGTCGATTTTGGTGGGGTAGCATTTCTTGTTCGTGCACATGGGATTCCGAATGAATCTCTAGCACCCCATCAAAGAATTGGTAATTGGCCAGAGTGCTGTTGCAGCACTATGCTGGTATAGGGAAATTATTACCTTTGCATTCATGGGCAGCGGTCCACATTCATAAAAGCCAAGTGCATTGGCCTCCGTATTTGCGAGGCTCAATCTGCATTCGTGGAGGCTTGGCCCTTCCTTCTCCGCGATTGAAGGGTTTTGGCCATGTTCAAAGAGACCTTCCCCCTTTGTCTTTGAATTTGCAAGACTCTTTCCGTATTTGCAAAGGTAAATTCTTGGGACCTCCATGTTTGTGGGCCACTTATGTCTCATTCCCGAAGGTCAATATTTGCCTCACTTTGAATAAAAAGATCACGCGATCAGCTATTTCTCTCAAACCTCAAATAGGTATTACTTGAGCTAGGAGAGTCAAAATTGAGTGATTCAAAACCTGGTCTGTAGGGAATTGTTTAGAGAATGTGTGGGTAGCTTTGGAAAGTTACAAATAAGCTTTATTTTAGGTAATTTCTCAGTATTAGTTGCTTCTATTGATGTAATTCTTAGCTTAAATAGTGAATTTAATATATGTTTGGTTTGGGGCTATTCTAATCCTCAAATTGTGTTCCATTTTAGAATAAAAGTTTGGTATAGTATTTAAAACTTTTCACGGAGTCAATTATGGAATTATTGAAGTATGTCCGACATTCTCATTATTGACTCTAAAATTGGTTTGTCTATGATTTTAGTAATTTTAATGTCAACACCACCGTATTGAAATTATGTACCTATTTTTGATAGCGTGCCAGCATCTGAAGGCTGTCCGGAAGGAGAAAGCTTCGGTTTAGTAAATTTAGAGCATGAGTGATCGACTTACAGGTAGGCTAAGGCTCTCCCTTTTTATGTTTATCTTAAGAATGTGAATTCCTATTGATTAGTTAGAATTTGAGTTGGGTAGCTATTGAATCATGCTTAGATATTTAGAATTCATGGTTTAGGCCTGTTGCGGGAATTTATTGGGTACTTGTGAGCATGTTACTTGCCTTGTTGATCATTCATTCTTTGTAGTGTATTTGTATATTTGATTTCTTATTTATTTGGAGCATGCTTGGCCTTAGTATAGGTCTAGTGCTTGCTTTAGAAATACATGATTCAGACCAGATAGGCGTTACTGGTGGATTAGACTTAAATCTAATAGTTTGATGCTTAACTAGGTGGTATGCTTTCTTCGATAATATTCTATCCTTACTTCCTCAATTCTGTGACTTTATGAGTTTCGGCAGCGACGTCGAGTTCCATTCTGCGATTCAAAATTGATTTGGAATTCAACTCAAATAGCTTAGTTGATTGGATAGGTATGAATGGTGTTCTATGGAGATAATTTATTATTGATTGTTGGGAGAACTTGCAATAGCTATATTGGATCTTTTGTTAGGCATCTGGATTCATGCTCTAGACTTGGCCACATTTTCACTTTTGAAGAGCATCCAATTAGAGGTTTGGCCTCGATTATTCAAATCCTTATGAAGAGCATCCCAATTAGAGGTCTGGCCGCAGTTACTTGTCACTTTTAATCAGTTACTTGATACTTATAGTGAGCATTCGGTTAGAGCTCCGTCCTCCATTCTGTCATATCTATTGGTTTGAATGAGGTTCTGGTTCTACATACTTTGTATTAGGTTCTCAGATTCAGTTCCCATAGTTATAGCTATTTTGTGTACTCATCGAGCTTATAGGGTCTATTTGTATTATTATTTAAACTTGCGCACGAGTGTAACTTTAGGGATTATAGATGTCCAGTTAGGTGTTGTTAGTTCATAGATTACTATAGTTAGGATCTTTTCTTCACTCGTGTGTATTACATTTCATTTTTTTACTTTAGACTTTTGCCCTTGCCCTTGCCCTTGTTCTGTCCTATTCCTCCTTTTCATATTTCTCTTACTTTTCAATTTTAGTTGACCTATGATGCCTACTCGGTACTTGTTGTTTTGGTAATCATACAACACTCTGCATCTATTTTCTTTATGTAGGTCCGAGAAAGTATGACTAGCGTTGATTTGAGCTTGCAGCAGTCTGATCCGGAGATTGGGTGAGCTCTTGTTGTTTTTTATTGATATAGTCTTGATATGTATTTACATATATGGCTAGTCTTTTGTTTTTAAGAAAAGTCTTGTTTCTATGGTCCACTTTTGGGACTTGTACTCTTTTTGTTTAGTCAACTCTGTACTACTAACTTCCAGGTTTTGGGAGGGATTAGTTGAATATATTTATTTTGGCTTATTTCCGTTTATCTATCTTGTTTATCTTTTAACTGCTTATTCTTGTTTAGTTTATACCCTTAAACCCATTACTTGTTATTTTGGGTTGTCTAATCTACTATTGGATTATGGTAGGTACCATCATAACTTGAGAAATTGAGCCATGACAAGTTGGTATCATAGCCAAAGTTAACGTCTAGGAGAGTCCTGCAGATTGGTGCAGAGATGTCCATAACTTATCTTCGAGAGTCTACATGATATCGTAGGAAGATTTCTCCTTCTATTTCGCTTTTTTGTAGCATATATCTTGTTGGTTCCCTAAAATCTCACTATTGCGCTCTTTCACAGGATGGCTCGTATGCAAGGCACAACGCTGGGGATGATGCTCCTACGACCACATATAGAGTTCCAGCTAGGGGTAAAGGCCAACCTAGAGGTCGTGTGATGACTGCAACACCAGACCATTAAAAAGAAGAGTCTCTAGAGCCAGAGAAGGAGCCTTAGGCAGCTTTTGTACCTCTATAGCCAATGGGGTCGGGACCAACCCAGCCACAACCTATACTAGTTGTAGCACCAGAGCTTCATGCCATGCTCGCCCAGATTCTAGTAGTAATTAGTGATATAAGGCAAGACCAGTTCCAGATCTAGCCTCAGCACCGCAGGGTCAGCCTGCAATAGTAGCCCTAGAGGTTCAGCCAACTACCAACTTATGTAGTCATATAATTGGAAGTAGATAAAGGGGTTATGCCACTGTGCAAGCAGAATATGCTCTAGGTATTTTAGAGACTGTTATCGCTGATGTTTACTAGGGATATTGAGGAACATGCCCATGAGTTCTTTACTACATGCTAGGAGCATCTTTAGTCCTTATGCCTTATGAAGTCAAGAGGAGCCGACTTCACTACACATCATTTTCGCGGACCCGCAAAGCACCGGTGGCACTAATACTTTTAGTCTTTTCTAGTTGGGTCGCCTCCTATATCTGGGGGTGAGTTCTAAGATGCTTTTTTAGATTGTTTCACACCACAGAGCATTAGAGACAAGCTTCTTGATGAGTTCTCCATATTGGAGTAGGGCTCCATGATCGTCTCAGATTATTAGGCAAAGTTCCATAAGTTTTCCCGCTAAGCCATCATGATCTTACCAACAGAGAGGAAAGAGTTTGTTGCTTTGTGCGTGGATTATGATACAGACTGAGGGTTGACACAAAGCATCTAGCTTCGGCAGGTTATTTTTTTCTTGATGTGGTTGACCATGCCCAGTCCATGCTGCATATTCATCATGAGGCCCAAGGGGCAGTGGTAAGAGGGTTTGCAACTACGGTAGTTAGAGCGGGTCCCAGACCTGAGGGAGGGGCTCTTATGATATACACCTCCATAGATCCTAGTAGGGTCATTCCAACCAACCTGTTTAGGTAATATTACCTGCTTCCGAGAGCAGCCAGCATCAGCAGGGTGGTCCTAGTAAGGGCCAAAGTTTAAGGCGACCAGATGCAGTTTTTCAGGCCTTTATTGCCATATTCTTATAGGTCAATCTTCTAAGGGATATTATGACTGCGGAAACTTAGACCACTGGTCCCAAGAGTGGCCCTAGCGAGGAAAAGGGGTAGTTGTACCAGCTCTCTTAGCATCTAGACCAGTGACAGTAGTGCCTCCTCTAGTTAGAGGCAGAGTTTAGGATCAGGATCATCGGGGCAGCTAATTGGGTGCGGTGGGAAGAACACGGGGAGGCAAGTCGGCAGTAAGTCATATGCACCTGGACGAAGTACTCAAGGCAATTTCTATGTTGCTCTAATAAGGGTGGAGGTTTAGGCATCCAACAATGTCATCACAAGTACACTTCAATTATGCCACTAGCCTACCATATATTCATTTGATCCAGGATCCACCTTTTCATATGTGTCTATTTATTATGCTCCCTAGTTGGATATAAGGTCTGGGTCCTTGGCAAAGTTGGTTCATGTTTTGACCCTATTGGGTGAGTCTTTAGTAGTGAATCAGTTATTTTAGTCTTGCTTAGTGACCATCCAGGGTTATGATACTAGAGTTGACCATATTTTGCTAGATATGCTAGATTTTGATGTAATTCTGGGCATGGATTGGTTATCCCCAGCCATGCCGCCTTGGATTGCTATACTAAGACCATTACCTTAGCCATGCCTAGAATTCCTCTTGTATTGTAGTAGGGTGTTTACAGCCACATAAGATGGGGATTATCTCTTTTATGCAGGCTCGACAATTTGTTTCTTTGGGATGTCTAGCTTACTTGGCCTATGTACGAGATGTTAGTATAGAGGGCCTTTTAGTTGAATCAGTTCCTGTGGTTAGAGATTATGTAGATGTGTTCTCTACAGACCTACCTAGCCTTCCCTAGAGCGTGATATTTATTTTGCCATAGATTTGGAGCCAGTCACCCACCTTATTTCTATTCCACCATATCAGATGGCACTTGTAGAGCTCAAAGAGTTCAGTTTTCAATTGAGGACTTCTTAGGTAAGGGTTCATCCATCTGAGTGTGTCTCCATGGGGTGCTCTTGTTCTGTTTTTGAAGAAGAAGGATGAGACTATGAGGATGGGCATTGACTACAAGCAGCTGATTAAGGTGACGATTAAGAACCGTTACCCCAAGCCTCGTGTTAATAACTTATTTGACTAGATTTAGGGTGCGCGGTATTTTGTAAGATTTATTTGAGATCCGGTTACCATCAGCTAAAGATTAGGGTAATGGATATACCTAAGACCGTATTTAGGACTCCTGATAGCCATGATGAGTTCCTTATGATATCTTTTGGGTTGACTAATTCCCCTATCACCTTCATGGACTTGATGAATCAAGTGTTCAACCCATACCTTGATTCAGTTGTCATTGTCTTCATTGATGACATATTAGTATACTAGCGGAGCTAGAGTGAGCATGAGTAGCATTTAAGGATAGAGTTTTAGACTAAAAGAGATCAGCGACTTTATGCCAAGCTCTCAAAGTTTGAGTTTTGGCTTGGGTTTGTAGCATTCTTCGGGCATGTGGTGTCCAAGGAGGGTATTATGGTCGATATAGCAAAGATTGAGACTATTCATTATTGGGATAGTCCCACTACTGTGACTGAGGTTTGTAGCTTCGTCGAGTTAGCGATTTACTATGGATGCTTAGTTGAGGGATTTTCCACTATTGTTGCCTCATTGACTCACCAGGATGTCCATTTTGTGTGGTCGGAGGAGTATATGATAAGCTTTTTAAGGCTCAAGAAGTTACTTACCACCGCTCTTGTTTAGACTCTTCCAATTAAGGGCGAGGGCTTCACAATATATTGTGACATCTTCAGCGTTGGTTTGGGGTTTGTATTGATGCAGCGAGGTTGGTTCATAGCTTATACGTCAAGGCAGCTTAAGTTGGATTAATGCAACTATCCCACCCCATGAATTGGATTTAACGGCAGTAGTTTTTGCACTTAAGATCAGGAGGCAATATCTATATAGAGTTTATTTTGAGATCTACACTGATCAAAGAAGCCTTTAGTACATTATTAGCCAAAGAGACCTTAATTCGAGGCAGTGTTGATGGATTATAATCCTGAAGGACTATAACATCTCTATTCTCTATAATCTAGGAAAGAAGAATGTATTAGAAGATGCCTTGAGATGGAAGGTAGTGAGTATGGGTAGTCTAGACTTTCTTTCTATTTTAGAGCGATCGCTGTCTTTAGATATCCAGTCCTTAGCTAACCAAATGATTCGACTTTATATTTTAGATTCCAGATAGGTATTAGACCATGTGGGGTTTAGTTATGTTTCCTAGATCGGATCTGTGGTCGTCAGTTTAAGGGTGAGTCTTCAGTGGAACTCATAGATAGGGTGTTGGCAGGTGATGCTGGCCAGGCTACTCTAGATTCAAATTGGGCTTTATAATTCACCTGTCAATCATGTGTTCTGAGAGTTAGGGTTTAGATTCAGCTGATTCTTAGCGAGGCCTATGATTTTAGATATTCTATCCATTCTGGCACAACTAAGATATATCGTGATGTGTGGAAGCTTTACTACTGCAGCAGTATGAGAAGAGATATCTTAGACTATATGTCTCATTATTTGTGTTTCCAGCTGGTGAAGGCCGAGCATATGAAGCCTGGTGGTGAGTTTTAAAGATTACCCATTTTGGAGTGGAAGTGGGAGTGTATCACCACGGACTTCATTGTGAGGTTTCCTTAGATTCTAGAGGTGTTAATAGTATTTGGGTCATTGTGGATCAATTGACCAAGTCAGCACACTTTCTTCCCATTTATACTTCCTTCAGGGTCGAGAGGTTGGCTCGTATCTATATTCGGGAAGTAATTCATCTTTATGGTGTTCTTGTATCAATTATTTCAAACTAGGGTTCACAATTCACTTCCAACTTTGGAGGGCTTTTCAGGATGAATTGGGCACCCGTGTTCACCTTTGCATAATATTTCACCTACAAACTGATGGCCAGTCAGAGCATACTATTCAGGTCCTTGAGGATATGCTATTGGCTTTTGTTATGAATTTTGTGGGTCAGTGGGAATAGTTCTTGCCTTTGGCAGAGTTTGCGTACAACAACAACTACGAATCTAGCATTCAGATGGCCTTGTTTGAGATCTTATATGGAAGGCATTGTCCCTCTCTGGTTTGTTGGGTTAAGTCTATGGAGCCTACGCCGCAGGGTGCATATATGCTCCAGGAGGTCTTGGATCAGGTGAGGGTGATTCATTATAGGCTTAGGATAGCTCAGAGTATACATCAGAGTTATGCAGATCATAGGTGTCGGCAGTTGAGGTTTGCAGTGGATGACCGATTATTTCTCTAAGTATCTCCCATGAAGGGTGTGATGAGATTTGGGAGATGGGGAAAGCTCAGCTCCAGGTATATAGTTCCTTTGGGGATTTTGAGGACAGTCGGAGAGGTTAATTATAAGTTAGACTTACCTTAAATAGTATCAGTTATCCACCCAGTCTTCCATGTTTCGATGGTGCGCAGATATATTCCAAATGAGTCTCATGTGTTCCACTATGATTCAGTTGAATTAGATGATCCTCTAACCTTTGTGGAGGATCCGGTGGCCATTCTAGCCAGAGATGTTACACAATTGTGATCGAGAGTCATTCCTGTAGTTAAGGTCTATTGGAGGCACCATCCAGTCAAAAAGGCTACTTGGGAAACCGAGCAGGAGATGCGGGAGCAGTTCCCCAGCTTATTTGAGCCTTTAAGTACTTCTTGACTCTTACTTTCGCAGAAGAAAATCCTTTTTAGTAGTTAATGTTGTAATGACCCTCCAATTCATTTTTTCCTTAATGCCTTCTGTTAGCTATTTAGAGTGTTCCTGTAGTGACCCCAAGTCATTTATGACATGCCGGCACTATCTGTTTGGTTTCCTGGTCATTCGTTTGGATTTTAGGCCCTTTTTCCTTTTTTAGAACTTTTAAAACTTGAAAAGTTGACTTCAGGCATAACATTAGTTAAACGACCTCAAAATAGAATTCTAATTGTACTATTAGCTCTTTAATGGAAAAATTAGGCTAGTAGCAAGGTCGGTATGAGTATCGAAGCAATCAATGTGAGTTTGGAGCAATTTGACGTTTTAGCCTTTGAAATTTGGCCTAATGTTGACTTTGGTCAACATTCTTGGAAAATGCACTTAGAAGAAAATTCCTTCAACGCAGTTAGTTTTGAAATATCAAGTTTAGTCTAGAACGATATTTCATTAACTTCTCGATGCTTCCGGGCGAATTCTAAGGCCCGTTGTGGAATTTAGCTTAAAATAACACTTGGGTGTGGGATGCACCTTTTAAAAAAATGACCTTGTATAGAAATTTCAAATGCACCATTGAGTTCGGAACGTCGATTTTGGTGGGGTAGCATATATCGTTTACGCACATGGAATTCTGAATGAATTCTGAGCACCCCATCAGAGTATTAAGAATTGGCCAAAGTGTTGTTGCAGCACTAGGTTGGTGCAGGGCAACTTTTCCGTTTGCATTCATAGGTGGCAAGCCACGTTCATGGAAACTAAGTGCATTTGCCTCAACATTTGCAAGGCTCAAGCTGTGTTCGCGGAGGCTTGGCCCTTCCTTCTCTACTATCGTGGTTCATAGGCCGCATTTGCGGAGATCTGCCCCTTTTCCTTTGTATTTACGGGCATATGGTCGTGTTCACGAAGGTCAATTTTTGTGTCCTCTACATTTGTGGTCCACTTAGGCCACGTTCGCAAAGGTTAATTTTTTTCTTTCACTTTGAATAAAAATACCATGTGATTGACCATTTCTCTCAAACATCAAATAAATATAACTTCAGATAGGAGAGACCAAATTGAGTGATTCAAAGCATGGTCTGTGGAGGATTGCTTAGAGAACGCATGGGTAGCTTTGGAAAGTGACAAATAAGCTTTGTTTAAGTTAATTTCTCAGTATTAGCTGCTTTCATTGATGTAATTATTAGCTTTTATGGTGAATTTATTGAATGTGTAGTTTGGGTCTGTTTTAATCCCCCAAATTGTATTCCATTTCGGAACACAATTTCGAGGTATTGTTTAGGACCTTTTCCCAGTCACTCGGAGGATTTTATCGACCGGAACGCAGCGACGAAAAATATTCTGATAATTCCATAACAGACCTTTGTCTTTGTCGCTCTCCGTTACTTGGAAAATGCCGAAAGAGCAGATGCTTTTATTTGAAACAAAAGCATTAGTCAATCCACTGATTCCTTCCTTCATATACCTCCCCACCATGCAAAGTAGCCTACTCTTAATGAACTGGGAGTGTCAGGCACAGACTCACTTGGTTCATTAGAGAGGGTCAACTATGGCAGTGACTGAGGGGGACTTGTTCTGTGATAAACAAATGACTTCAAACCTTCGGAAAACTCTATTTATTCTGGTGTGGATGGCAGGCAGGCCTATATTTCTTGGTTTTAATAGGACTCCTTACAAGCGTTGTTTCTATCTACTATTATCTAAAAATAATCAAGTTATTAATGACTGGACGAAACCAAGAAATAACCCCTCACGTGCGAAATTATAGAAGATCCCCTTTAAGATCAAACAATTCCATCGAATTGAGTATGATTGTATGTGTGATAGCATCTACTATACCAGGAATATCAATGAACCCGATTATTGCAATTGCTCAGGATTTTTCGAAGTAGCTGAACAATGGAATCGGCTAGTATAGAATCAGCTGCACATTAATCTTCCTCTATTCTATCAATTTCATTCTTTTTTATGTCCACATGTTTGCTTTAAAAAGGAAGTAAGGCCAGCAATTTCTCGCCCGTTTTCTTCCGGCATGGGCACAGGTGGAGACACAAGCAAAGGCAGATCCCGTTAGAACTTAATAATCCCGGAATCCCTTCCTATTTGAGAGACAATAGTGAACATTTATCCATAATCCATTGAAGTAACACCAGCGGCAAAGGCACAGGTTCCTTCGGCGGATTCCGTTCTTTGGGGGCGTTCGGTCCCCTCTCGATCTTTTTCGATTTTTCGCCTCAACTCCCTAAATAGGAATAGGGGTAGTTTCCAAATTCGCGCTGGGGCAAAGCAAAGAGGAAGGCCTCGTCCGCTGATTGGTAATAAGCTAGACCAATGAAGGTGAACAGTAGTGTAGAGGATGATAATGTACCTGGAGCCTGGGATCCGGCTGACGTAGAGGCCTATGCACTGTAATTATTCAATTACTGGCTGCTACAAGTTATGACATCCTTTTAAATTGATACCGATCCATACGGGTAGAATAGAATCTGAAGAAGTGGAAGTTGAGGTGGGATCAATCCCAACCTATTCTTCTTAGCCTAACAGTCTATTCGTGGAAGTAAATTATCCAAAATGTTCTCCTCTTTTTTGTCCTTTTCTTTTTGCTCTTCTCTTTTTGTTTGTTCTTCTCTAGACTCTAGAATCTTGAATTCCCCCTCTTTACCTGCCCAATTTAGAAAAAGTCCCAGCGGTTGTTCGGCTGCGTACTCCCCGTCTGCCTATCTCACACTCCCAAAGCAAATTTGGATTTCTTCTTTGCTTCGCACCTTTCCTGCATCTTTCTTTCTATCCATAGGTCGGCTTCGCGCAGATAGATCTTTGCCGGGGGAGATTGGTGCCCCTTGAGGTATGCCCTTCCGGTAGGTTGTTCCTCTTGAATGGATATGCTCTGTCGTAGAGCTTCGCCAGCAGTGTCGAGCTTTGCTCGCGATTCGACTGGAACTAAGGACCTGTGTGTGTGTTATGTCTATGTAACCGGGACCTCTCATGAGAAATTGGATCCTAGAGCTGTGAGATGTGTCTTCACTGGTTATCCGACATCACAAAATGTTCGATATAGGGGATAGGATCCATCTGCTCTTTATCTCACAATTTTTTTGTGATGGAATAAGCTTTTCTTCCTCTTAGCGACTATGAGCCGAGACATACCTCCCGCTAAAGAACACTATTGAGACTAGTTGAAGTACGGAGCCTCTTTTGATCACCCATTTTTTTTTTTTTTTTTTTTTTTTTTTTTTTACGGGAACAGACCCTACACGAGGCTCCCACCTCTCGTGCACAGTCAGGGGTTAAGCAGCACCCCCAAGCCTTAACATAAATAATCAAAATAAAAAATACAAGGAGGGGGACATAAACCTTACCTCCGATCCTATGGTGGTTCATAAGTCGGCTAACCAATTAAGGTCGGCTAACTCATCCCCGATACAAAAAGAGACTAACTATAACTAGAAAGCAGTAAACCTGTGAGAGGACTCCTCCCGGTACAATTCAACTATGAAAGCATAAATGAGGGAGACTCTCCCCTTCCATGAGAAAAAAGAAAAGTAACCTACACTAGTCCTATTCCAACTATGCTACGTACCAGACATAGCTACATTGAAGAAGAACAAGTATACGAAACTTCTATCTCGCATGGGATGGGAAATTCTTTTCATCTTTGCTCTTTTTAGTCTTGTCGTACCAAGTAAATCCCGGTGAAATATGCCTTTGTATCAGTATCATGATTACCAGCTATGGGGGGCTGAAAGGGTAGGAAGTATACGGAGTTATAGTAGCCAACAGCCTTTGATTTGTTGTGGAGGAAAGTGTAACTGCATTCGAACACCTGCATGGTGGTCCAAATGTATGGTTGCTGCAGATCTACACCTGCACAGATAGACCAAACCAGAAACATACACAAGCAACCAAGTCTGGAGGTTGCTGTACATGGGTGTGTTGGTTTTGGCATCTGTTGTTGATGCTGCTGTTGAACTTCATCTTTCAATTCTGCACTTTCAGCTTCAGATGTTGATGGAATGCATCTGGTATGCATGGGGAATTCTGAGGATTTGCACCTGCACAGACAAACAAAAACAAAAACAACAAACCCAAGGCTGCTAATCTGCAGGTTCTGATTGCTGCAGTCTGCTTGTTGGTCTTTGTTTTGAGGTGGTTGGTTTTCTTGGAGTACCTGCACAGAAAACCAAAGCAAACAAACTTGTATATGTATCTTGTCTGCTGCAGGTGGATGGAGTTGTTGCTGGGGTGTGTTGATAATGGAGAATGTGGTTGGCAAGCTGATTGTGTTGCTTCATGGCAGCCCCAGGTTACTGCAGCCTTTTTTCCAAAGGGGGACTGCCAGTTACAATGATGTAGCTGAGGATGATTGGGGCTCAATACAGATCCAAGGAGGGAGCTGCATCTGGGGTACCTGCATAGACAAACACAACCAACAAACCTCCCAAGCAAAGAGAGCTGCAGGCTTCTGCATCCATGTTCCTTGTGTGTTGCAAGTTGGTGTAGTTGTTGCTGTGGAGTGTTGATAGAGGATGTGGATGGAAAGCTGCTCCATAGGAGCCCCAAGACTTTGCAGCCCTCATAGCAGTTCCAAAGAGGGCCTGCATAAGTGGACAAAGGCCATGTCCAATAAGATGGAGGAGAACAAGGCCAAAAGCTGGATTGAATGTTATGGGATTGTGTCTGTGAAGTCCTGGTGATCAACTCCAATTTCTGATGGAATAGTTCCCCAGTTATTGATGTCCCTAAGCAAAAACAATCAGCCAAATGCAAACAACCAAACAAACACAAGAACCAGCTGGAAGTTGCTGTTCTGCATATTCCTTGTGGAGGCCTAGTGTACATCTTCTTGTTGCTTCCTTTGTGATTATGGTGTTTGTTGGTATCAGTTACACAAGTGTCCTTTGTTGTGATCAGGTTCAATTTCTTGGAGTACCTGCACAGACAATCAGAACCAACAAGCCACACAACCAAAGATAAACAAGAACAGTCAACCAAAGACAAGCAACAAAGCAAACAGGTGTTGAACTGCTGCAGGTGTTGCAGGTGTTGGGCTGCTGCAGGTATTGAGTTGATGCAGGTGTTGTCCTCTATGTATTTGATGTTAAAGCATGTTGGTGTAAACCTCCAACAACCTGCAAATACACAGCAAATAACCAAACACAAGCAAAGACCTATACAGGTTAGTAGAGAGGAATGGATCTCAAATAGGATTTTGGAGCCTGTTAGCATTTTCCATGTCGCTCGACTAACGTCTCCACTTATCCGTTTGAGCTGAAACTTCCTGAGGTTTGCATATATATTCATTACTTTAGCCATGCAAAGTTTGAAGGCTTGTTTCCCAAGTTGGAGCTTCCATTTAGCAAAATTCTTCCTTTTTAAGGTTAAGACAGCTGATTGTTTCAAGCTCGCTCGCCTAACGTCTAAAATTATCCGTTTGGGCTGAAATTTCTTGGGTATTATCAAAAACATATATGCTACCATCCTGCAAAGTTTGGGAGACTTTGGACAAGTCCACAAGTTACTCCCTACCCTGCACCTGCTGCCCTGCTGAGGCTTAGAGGTTGCAGGGTATTTGGAAGATGTTGTTGTGCTCTTGTCTATGTATTTGTTGTTGAAGAATGCTAATATATTACTCCAGACACCTGCAATAATACAACAAACAAGTCCAAACAAAACATAATATACACAGACTAGCAATAAAGAGGGGACCTCAATAAGAGCTTTGGAGAGTGTTATCATTTTCCAAGCCGCTCGACTAACGTCTCCAATTATCCATTTGAGTTGAAACTTTATGGAGTTAGCATGTATATCCTCTCCTTTAGTCCTGCTAAGTTTGAAGAATTGTTTCCCAATTTGGAGGGTCCAAATTACTAAAGACCCTCTCTTTAGGCTTAAGGCAGCTGAATGTTTCCATGTCGCTCGCCTAACGCCTCCAATTATCCGTTTGGGCTGAAACTTCTTGGGGCTTGTCAAAATAATATATTCTAACATCCTGCAAAGTTTGGGGGTCATTGGACAAGTCCACATGCTACTCCACACCCTGCACCTGCTGCCCTGCTGAAGCTTAGAGGTTGCAGGGTATTTGGAAGATGTTGTTGTGCTCTTGTCTATGTATTTGTTGTTGAAGAATGCTAATATATTACTCCAGACACCTGCAATAATACAACAAACAAGTCCAAACAAAACATAATATACACAGACTAGCAATAAAGAGGGGACCTCAATAAGAGCTTTGGAGAGTGTTATCATTTTCCAAGCCGCTCGACTAACGTCTCCAATTATCCATTTGAGTTGAAACTTTATGGAGTTAGCATGTATATCCTCTCCTTTAGTCCTGCTAAGTTTGAAGAATTGTTTCCCAATTTGGAGGGTCCAAATTACTAAAGACCCTCTCTTTAGGCTTAAGGCAGCTGAATGTTTCCATGTCGCTCGCCTAACGCCTCCAATTATCCGTTTGGGCTGAAACTTCTTGGGGCTTGTCAAAATAATATATTCTAACATCCTGCAAAGTTTGGGGGTCATTGGACAAGTCCACATGCTACTCCACACCCTGCACCTGCTGCCCTGCTGAAGCTTAGAGGTTGCAGGGTGTTTGGAAGTTGTTTTTGTGCTCTTGTCTATGTATTTGTTGTTGAAGAATGCTAATATATTACTCCAGACACCTGCAATAATACAACAAACAAGCCCAAATAAAAAATAATGTACAAAGACTAGCAATAAAGAAGGGACCTCAGTAAGAGCTTTGGAGAGTGTTATCATTTTCCAAGTCGCTCGACTAACGTCTCCAATTGTCCATTTGAGTTGAAACTTTATGGAGTTAGCATATATATCCTCTCCTTTAGTCCTGCAAAGTTTGAAGACTTTTTTCCCAAGTTGGAGGGCCCAACTTACTAAAGACCCTCTCTTTAGGCTTAAGGCAGCTGAATGTTTCCATGTCGCTCGCCTAACGCCTCCAATTATCCGTTTGGGCTGAAACTTCTTGGGACTTGTCAAAATAATATATTCTACCATCCTGCAAAGTTTGGGGGGCATTGGACAGGTCCACATGTTATTCCACACCCTGCACCTGCTGCCCTGCAGCAGGTACTCCAGTGGTGCTCCAAGCTGAAGTGTAATCATGATAGCTGAAGATCTAGGACCCTGCAAAATCAGATTAGTGAAATAGAAAAAAGAATATATACTATTTCTTACCTCAAGAGGTGAGTTGGTTATTGTGAGCAAGTAATATGTAGGGAAGACTCTCCCTTTTACAATGGTTCTAACTGTGGTATCTTCAAAGTATTTGTATCTATGCATAAGTTGAAGATAGAGTTAGAACAGCAGTGCAGCAGATCAGGGGGGTTTCTTGATTCTCTTGAGCTTTCTTCTTCTGAAGCTAGCCATTCCCAACCTGTCCAGTTCCAGGTGGGCCTTGGCTTCTTTGGGGAGGTCCTGTTTGATGAAGTATAGCTCAGGAGAAGTACATTTGTGGCTGTGCTTGGATAATGCATCAGCAATGGAGTTGGCCTCCCTAAAGGTGTGATTGCATTGAAAAGCCTGGAACTGACAGATGATATTGTGAAGGTTGTCCAGCAGTCCTTTGATGGTCCAGGGAGGCTTTGCTTGATGATGCAGCCACTTGGTGAGGAGTTCAGAATCCACTTCTAGTTCTACCTTGTAGTAACCAAGGTGGAGGCACCAGGAGAGGCCAAAGATAGCTGCTTTAATCTCAGCTTGATTATTAGTACCTGTACCTAAAGGGACAGCAAAGGCAAAAATGAGATCACCATAAGAATTTCTTAAGATTCCTCCTCCACCAATGTTGCCAGGGTTGTCAAGAGCACTGCCATCTGTATTTAGTTTCACCCTGTGGCCTGCTGGCTTTATCCATTTCACAGGAGTGATTTGGATAACATGAGAACACTGATCAATCCAAAGGACCAGTTCCTTCCAGCTGGTAGGCCACTTGATATAGGGGAAGGCTATGGTGAGCAAGTTGTGGATATCTTTGTAGATAGAGAATTTGACTCTAGCCAGATTAGAATGTTTTCCACCATATTTAGAGGCACATCTGTTTTTCCAAAGGTTCCAACAAATGGAAATAGGAGTAGCCTGCAGAATAAGCTTGTGAGCATTATTCTTATACTTAGAATTCCACCACCTCATCAAAAGAGTTCTAAGAGGTGTGTACTCCTTAGTGATACCCAAAGAATCAGAGAAGACTTTCCAAATGTTGGTAGCAAAGGAACCTGCAACAAAAATGTGATCAATAGTGTCTTGGCCAGGTCTATGGCAGCAGTAGCACTGAGAGGGGGTATGACCAAATCTGATCAAGCTCTCATTGGTGGGCAACTTCCCTCTAAAAGCTCTCCAGACCAGGAAGGAGTATTTGAAAGGGATGAGGTTGTGCCATGTGGAAGAATTGAGCTTAGTCTTGGGTCTTTTGGCTCTAATGAGCTCCCATGCTGTGGAACAACTGAACTCCCCAGAGCTAGTGAGCTTCCAGCTTGGTTGATCTTGCTGGAGAGGCTGATAGTTGATGTAGGTAGCCAGGATGGTTGACATAAGTTGGGGAGGGGCCTTTTGTATGACAAGATCCACATTCCATTGACCATTGGTCAAGAAGGCAGAGACCTGAATGTTGTTGAACCTGCAACTGTTAGTGGTGAAGAGTGCTAGAGGTCCAACCCCCAGCCAGTTGTCCCACCAGAAGAGGCAAGTACCAGACAAGATTTGCCATTGAATATGAGGTTCCATGTGAGTCCTGTTGTTCATCAGGTGTTTCCAAGTAAGGGATTGGCCAGTATCCCATTTCTTGGTGATGATATTAGCCCTCTGACAATACTTGGCTTTAAGGAAGTCACCCCACAAGGTGTTCTTGGTTCTAAGAGTCCACCATTGCTTGTATTGAAAGGACTTAGCAACATCAGCAATTTGTCTGACCCCTATGCCCCCCTCATCATATGGGAAACTCAGGTTCTTCCAAGAAGACCAATGGTACTTCCTTTTGTCATTCTTCCACCCCCAAAAGAAGTTGGCAGTAATGCTTTGGATTTGCTTGATGGTAGTGGAGGGTGGAGTGCTGGCTGCAAGCAAGTGAATGGGCATGGCTTGGATGACATGTTTGACAAGAGTAACTCTGCCCCCATAGCTCAGGATCTTTGCCTGCCATCCTGTTTTCATTGGATTGCATGTTAATCAGGTCCTCTTCAGCTTGTCTAACAGCTTCCTCATACTCTTTAACTTTAGCATAGATATCACCAAATTGGTTCCTAGACCAGTTACTAAGAGTATTAGCAAGCCTCTTCATCTTCATGTGAAATATCCACATTGGATTACCCTCAATGGACCTGCTCCAGCAGTTCTCAACAAGATCCATAAAGGAAGGTTGTTCAGGCCAACAGTTAAGGAACTTGAAGTATTTGATGGGATTATGATGTTGATCTATCATTTCCATAAGTAGAGGGCAATGATCAGAACCAACTGAGGGGAGATGAGTTATGGAAGTAAGGGGCATGGTTTCCAGCCATTTATCATTAACCATTCCCCTATCAAGTCTCTTCCATACTCTGGACATGATGCCTCTTTGATTGCACCAGGTGTATTTCTGCCCTGTAAAGCCAAGGTCTTGCAGGCCACTAGCCTCTATAATACTAATGAACTCAAGGCTCTTTCTCATATTATACATGACCCCCCCAAGTTTTTCTTCAGGGTCAGTAATAACATTGAAGTCACCTACAGTACACCATGGAAGAGAAGTAATGGACTGCTGCAGCATGCTGTCCCATAGAGGTCTTCTGAGGTGGTCCTTACACTTGGCATACACAAATGTAGTAATGAACTGATTAGGGCTCATAACATGGTTAATGTCACAAGTGATCAGCTGTTCCTCATTTTCCAAAATAGTGCAACTCACATCTTTTGTCCAGAAAATCCAAATTTTACCATTAGGATTATGAGTAGCATAGTCCATGTTGAGAAGATTTCTGAAGTACTGCAGTTGAGTATTGTCAGAGAAAGGTTCTAAAATGGCAATGATAGAGATATGATGAATGTTTTTGAGAAGTTTAATTCTCTCCATAGCTCCTTGGGTATTAATACCCCTCACATTCCAACTGAGGATGCTAATCATTTAAAAGGTTTGAGAGTTTGGAGCCTGGTATTTGGCCTGCCAGTGAGGACAGATGGTGAAGAGGTTTTTGGTTTAGTGCTAAGTCTGGTGTTGAGGGTGCAGGTGAGCTGAGGTAGATCAGTAACTCTCTCAGGGATGATTTCAGCTGAGTTTCTGGGAGATGTGGGAATGCAATGGGCTTGGAGAGGAGTGATATCCATTCCCACCTGGTCATCATCTAAGACAAATTGTTGGCACCCCTGCTCCCCTTGCTGTACTATCACACTGTCCCTTTTGGGAGTTTGACATTTCTCAGGTGAGTTCATTTCTTGTATTTTCTTTTTAATGGCTTCTCTTCTTTTCTTGCTTAGCTTATTCTTCTGAACAGTAGAACTTTTACCACTAGTACTAGGGTGAGATCCCAGGTTTTTGGCCATGGCACCTTTGCTAGCTTGCATGGTAAGTTCATCACTATGACTAGCTGCAGGGGTAGGAGTGTGTGTTGGAGTTTTTTGAACAGAGGTAGCAGGGGTAGCAGGAGCTCTAGAGTCACTCCTAAGTTCAACAATACTCTCATGCATAGCATGAGGGTGTACCCTTCCCCTATTGGTTTCCCCATCCTGCATGTTAGTGGGGTTCTCCTGTACACTTCCAGCCTTTCCTCCTTCAACTACCAGATCAGCAGCAACAATATTAATCTTTGGGAGGTTCAGGGGGATTGGGAGTGATAAGTCAATACCTGAATTTCTTGCAGGATTGGTCCCTTGAATAACACCTGTTAAGATATTACTTGTGCATGCAATATGAGGGGCTGGGGTTTGTGGGAGAGATAAGTCAATACCTTGCCTCTCAGTTGTTGTGCTTGCCTGCCTTGTGGATGAACTCTTCAACAAAGAGTTCTTCTGGTTGTCTGTAGGTCCTGCAATTTGGTTAGTGGGTTGATCTTGCATTGCAAGATCAACATGAACATTTGGAATAGAGATAGAAGTAGTAGTCTTACCTGGATTTACTTTGGTTTGCTGCACTGCAACATACTTACCTTTGGTTAATACTCCTGCAACTCATGTTTCTTGGTTCAGCTGGCCAATAGTGTGTCCTTTATTCTGTTTCCTTTTCTGAATTTGCCAAGTATTGTCCTCCTTGCTAGCTTTATTGTTCTGTGACTGTTGTGGTATATTGGATGTCAAAGGATTTTGGTGCACCTGTAAGTTATCAGGTAGAGGTTGGTTGTGTTCTTTGTTCTCTCCCTGAGTTTGGCTTGTATTTTTTGTTGTATTTTCAGGGCTTTTCTTCTTCATTTGTTCTTCATCTCTTCTCTTGATATTACACACATGCACCATATGCCCCTGATGCTTGCAGTACATGCAGTACTCAGGTACACTGTCATATAAAAGTTCCTGCCACCTTCCTATTGTAGGGTCACTTTTGTCATGCCCCAGCCATACATGATGGGGTCTCTCTTGTGTAAGGTTGACCTGTACTCTTACCTTAGCAGTGCTTCCCCTAGTCTTCTGAATAGAGGCTGCATCCATGAAGAGTACTTTCCCCACAGGAGCAAGGAGAGTGGTCAGGAACTCCTTATCATAACAGTGCCAGGGGAGTTCAGGAAGGGCAACCCAAACTGGTACAATGGGGGTCTCCTCTTCAGGCCTAAAAGTTGGAGTCCAGGTTTGGATTCTCATAGTTTGGCCTTCAATTGTCATTCTTTGCTTGGTCCACACAGTTG
Organism: Solanum dulcamara; assembly: GCF_947179165.1. NCBI lineage: Eukaryota > Viridiplantae > Streptophyta > Magnoliopsida > Solanales > Solanaceae > Solanum > Solanum dulcamara. Next base: position 52,193,889 of record NC_077240.1, read on the forward strand.
TGTAGTCCAAGTCATTGTCCAGATCAATGTACACATGCCTGGCATTGAAGTGGGCAATTTTAACACCCCCTACCAATTGAGTTTGGAGAATGAAGCTTTTTCTTATTAGCTCCACCTTAGGCATTGTGCTGCTAAATTTTCCAACAAGTGTGTATTTGCACCTTTCAGCTAATTTCACCATGAAGTCCTCTTTGTCATAGATGACAGCTGGTAGGCCTTGTCTGGTAGTGTATATAGGAGTAGCTAGATTCAGAGGGACATCATTTTTAGCTTGGTTCAGCCTCAGTTTGGAGGCAAAGGTTTGTATAACAGTGTATGGTGCTGGATGAGGGACCTGTTCCTTTCTAATAGGGAACTGGTTCCTTGGAGGATTTATATTGTTGTTGTCAGTTTGTTGAGGTTGGCTACTAACTAATTTAGAGACTTGGTTGTTGGGACTAATCTTATCAAAGTTAGAGGAAATTTTGGGAAAATTATTCTAAGTACTTGTAATCTTATGGGTTTGCACCATGTTGTTGGTCTGTTTATCAGAATTAGAGTTAGGCTTGTTAATGTCAGACTCATTCCCCTGCATAGAATTGTTAGGAGCAATACCAGGTAGAGCATCTACTTCATTGGATTTAAACAACTTATCAGCATCATTCAAAGAGACAGGAGTATGTCCAGCTGCACTGTGCTTATGAATATGGTAATTATGCTCATTAGTATTAGGCAGCAAAATATTTTCCACACATTGCCTTTGATTATTAGGAAGCTCAATATGATTAGGATATAATAGAATGTCATTAGGAGAGCACATGTTCTGGCCCTGCATATTGAATTCAAGAGAGTTAGAAGACTTACCTTGTGCTCCTGTGATGGAACCACTGCTGTGAGGATGATTCGATCCTTTTTGCATTTGGTCATTGTAATTCTTTTGATTATTTTGGGATTGAATACCATTGACAAAAAACTGAGATTGATCATTAGCCAAAGTAAGTTCCTCAGTTCGAGCCTCACTGTCCCTGTGACTAGCCTCTTCAAACAAGTCTTGACGACTTTTTGAATTTGAACTTTTCGGAGAGAATTTGGGGTCTGAGTTTTGTCTAAGAAGCCTCACAACAGCCTTAGGA